>NC_090448.1:401785376-403035376 GCF_031143425.1 Pleurodeles waltl
ACACAACACATCACACAGCACAACAAACATCACCTCACACTTGGCTGAGGGTCTCGTGTCACCCTTTCTGGCAAACAAAACAGCAACCTTTACGGCGGTGGACACCGCCACTTGCACTGCCACCTGCACCACCACCTGCACGTCTGCTGCCTCAGCAACAGTCCCCAGCATCATCCCCAGTGGGCAGCCGTCCGAGGCTGCAGGAGACGTCCTGCTGTCTCCCTCCACAGGTGCTGACACATGCACCACCGGCAGCATCTCCGCCACAGACACCGCCGCAACCACCAGCCCCGCGACGTGCACAGAAAGTGCCACCACAGCCGACATGGTAAACATTCCCAGTGGACAGCCGTCTGAGGCTGCATGAGACATCCTGGACCCTGCACAGTGTACATGAGGCACCACACCCAGCACTGTTAGTACCAGCAGGTGGCAGTCAAAGTCGCAGCAGGGTGGAGTGTGTCTCTGACTCCATAGAGTATCATGCTACCTGTTCCCAGGCACTCTCGTGGCACACACATACCCAGGTGAGGGAATGGGAGCTGCCACGCTGCATGTGCAGCACTCTGGGCACAAAGCCCCCTCCAGAGCCAGTGGAGAAAAGCATCAACTACCCCAGTCCTCGTCAGGATGAAGCACTCTGGGCACAAAGCCCCCTCCAGAACTCCCCAGTACCAATCAGTGGGCACCCACTTGAGAGACTTGAGAGACTGTGGCTTTGCACTCCCCAGGACCAATCAGTGGGCAAACCACCCACTTGAGAGGCTGTGGCTTTGCACTCTCCAGGACCAATCAGTGGGCAAACCACCCAATTGAGAGACTTGAGAGACTGTGGCTTTGCACTCCCAGGACCAATCAGTGGGCAAACCACCCACTTGAGGGACTTGAGAGACTGCGGCTTTGCACTCCCCAGGACCAATCAGTGGGCAAACCACCCACTTGAGAGACTTGAGAGACTGCGGCTTTGCACTCCCCAGGACCAATCAGTGGGCAAGCCACCCACATGAGAGACTTGAGAGACTGCGGCTTTGCACTCCCCAGGGCCAATCAGTGGGCAAACCACCCACTTGAGAGACAGCGGCTTTGCACTCCCGAGGACCAATCAGTGGGCAAACCACCCACATGAGAGACTTGAGAGACTGCAGCTTTGCACTCCCCAGGACCAATCAGTGGGCAAACCACCCACTTGAGAGACTTGAGAGACTGCGGCTTTGCACTGCCCAGGACCAATCAGTTGGCAAACGACCCACTTGAGAGACTTGAGAGACTGTGGCTTTGCACTCCCCAGGATCAAGCAGTGGGCAAACCACCCACTTGAGAGACTTGAGAGACTGTAGCGTTGCACTCCCCAGGAGCAAACAGTGGGCTGGGCATGGAGCCCCCTCGTGGAGCAGTGGCGTCGTCCCTTCATCCGGCTGAGGTGCCCCCCCCGAGGTGCCTGTTTATTTTCGAGCTGATGCCCCAGCGATGTTCTCTCCGTTTTGAGTCAGGTATCATGTGTGGGCTTCGCCCATGCATTTTGGGACCACTGGTCCACGGACAATGATTGGAACACTATCTGGACTTGTGTAGTTGCTGTACATATTTGTATATAATGATGATTTATAGTTATCTTGGCCTATCTGAATTTTCGATGATTACACTTGTTACAATCATTTCATTTTGTCCTTTCATTCTTCCGGGGGTTGACGGGGTGTAAATATAATGTTGATGCATGTATTTGTGTGTATGTTGTTGTGGGTGAGGGTGTTGTGTGTTGCATGTGTGTGTGTGTCAATCTACCCTTACTCCCCCCACCCCTGTGTGCTAGGTGCAGTACTCACCGTGGTCGTCGCTGCCGTCTTTGCTGCTCCTGGTAGAAGAGGAGGTAAACCAACATTGGTAGCACCTGTAACTCGGGCTCCATGACGTCCTGGTTCCTCGTTGGGTGTCAAGAGGTGAGTGGTTTCCATTCCAAAGACTGTTTCCACCGTGCTTTTGATGGCGTTGGTACCGCCCCGGAAAAGGTGGCAGATAGGCCTGTTGTAATACAGTGGGCGGTACATTGTGTTCCGCCTGTCTGTTGGCGGTTACCACTGTGGTGTTTGTTTCTACCGCTGTGGCAGTCGGAGTGTTAATGTGGCTGTCTGTGTTTGTGGTTTCCGCCATGGTCGTGATTCCATTTTTTTAACCGCCGGCCTGTTGACGGTATTACCGCCGCTTTAACACCGACCGCCAGGGTTGTAATGAGGGCCATGGTCTGGCCGCAGCTACTACATGGGTCACATACTCCCATAGGAGTCATGACTACCACAGCCTAGCCTCGCTGTGTCCAGGGACATCGCCGTAGTGGGAGGAATTTAATGCTGAATTGGAGATGACACTGTGTGATGAGACTAATTCCCCACTAATGGCATTATTGGGCTACCTAAATCACCTGAAGTGAGGTAGTTACAGCTATGGCTCTCTTGATAGATGGAGAACTGTGATGCACTGGGATAAGGGTCCTGTTCCTAGAATGCTTCTAATACATATGCAACATTGCTCCCGGCGGCATAAAGGCCCAGAGATTGATATGGGCCTCCCTGAGGAAATATCTACACTCTACACAAAATGTTGGCTATGTGTGCCACTGCAGGTGTAATAGGTAGTGATACAGCTGTTTCATGTTATTTCATGTAGTGGCCCTATCCATCACTATCTAAAATGTGGTGTTCATTAATATTATCAGCATAATTAGAAATTCAAAAATGACTATTACCACAAAACATCTAGACGTCAGGAAGGATTATCAATGTGTTTATATGTATTGTCATGTATGTAAGTTACAAATATTAAAAATGTATTTTAAAAACAGACTTTCACATGTATTGGCATCAAAGTTCTCCACGTAGAATGGCAATACGTATCACACTGATGCCTAAAAATAACTAAAAATCAGGAAAAAAACAATGACATGGGCTCATTCTTGCGATGATCCCAACATGGATGTCCATCTTAAACTTTTTACTGTCCAAGAAGCCCCCAGCAAACTGGTTTTGGGAAAAGAAAATAAGTCTTGCGCTCCCTAACCACATGTAGTCTGGCAGGGTATCAGAGAGAGGTCTCAAACTTTTTGTTCAACAGCTTACTCTTAACAAATTACAACTCTTTTCTTCTTCTTCAAGATAGTCTTCTCAAATGGGTAAAATAAGCAGCAGGCAGTCCCAGGACGTAAGGTCCATCTTCACTGCTGCAGCCCTAGTGACAGCGTACCTTTTCAATGGGTCCCAACAGGTCAACAATTACAGTGTCAGCACCTGGGACTCTGGATCCTGTACCCCAGTCCGAATCCTAGATGCTGGTGTTTGGTTGACCTTTCATCTCTTTAAATTGCCCTCTACATCTTAAACTTTATGCTGGATGGCACTGGTAGTAATTCTCAAGGAAATTATAGAGTATGATTAACCATGTGTCAGCAAGGCCAGGCGGGGATCAAACATTCTGGAATCTTTCTTCTTAGTTCCTTTTTGCTATTGTTGCTTGGGCGGCATAGCAGAATGTCTGGGTCACTTTGAAAGTTGGGTTGCCAAGGCTGACTCTTTGGCTGAATCATGGCTCTTGCAGCCTATTTTCTGGCTCACATCTTTTGAATGGTCGCAATGCAGGACTGCCAAAGGGAGACCCAGGAAAGCTCCTACTGTACCAATTGGGCAAAACCCTCAGCACTTCCTGTTGTCAAGCCAGGTCAAAAACAGGGTGTGGGTCTTTCATAATGCCTCCTCCACCACCTCCAAGAGCCCAACTTGACTCTGATTGGTACCTCCAGCTCTCCTCCCTCTGGCCCATCAATAACAGGAGACTGACAAATAGGGAACCCACAAGTCAAGAATCTACCACCGCTATACAGTGGCTGCCTTCTAGGAGCTCAGGTATAAGATGGAGGAGAGGCTGGAGCGACTCCAAATCAATGGACATACAAATGATGGAAGCACGTGTCATTAGCAAATTAGCAGACTTTTAGACTAATGTAAAAGGAGTTAGTTATAAGGAAAACGTTCACGAATAAAGCAGCAATAATACTAAACTGGAAATATTAATACATTTACGAAATTGAACTTCTTTACAACCTTTAATAGGAATTGCCAATTTCTCCTAAACAAGGTATTCTCAGCATCTAGTATTGAAGTATTTTAGCAGTCTGGTTTCTGCCAAATAAAGAATTTTACATAATCGGGCCCGGACAGCATACTTTTTATCACCAGGCATTTCCTTGATGGCCATTTTGTCAACTTCCGTAATTACAGCAGGCAGGGGGAGGGTGAACTTCAGGACAGAGAGGAAGGAAAGAGAAGAGTCAGTGAGGAGAAACAGAGCAGAGCTGGTTTGAACATTTTTGTCAGGGCTGGTTTTAGTTCCCAGTCCGATCCTGTACATAATTAAGTGCCTGAGGCAGGTACTTGGCCTTTTACAAATCTTGCTTGGTTGGAAATAGAATGAGAATGCAGAATCTGGTTATCTTGTGACAAAAACATTTGCAAAGACTTTACAATTAACACTGATTGAAGAGGTCAGTCCATATAAGTATTTAAGTTGAACTTCTAGTTAGTGGACAGGGCTGGTGTTTGCAGGTTGTGAGCACCAGCACTAAACTTTTAGGATCAGGGTTTAGTTTTTCATTATGTCTTTGACCCAGAGCAAGAGAGAAAAAGGTCAAAAGTGGCAAAGAAAGAAAAGAAAAATAGGAAACAGTGACAAAGGTAGAAAGCGGAGATGAAAAATAATCCAGAGCGAAATAGGTAGGCAGGAATTCTAGGGTGGTGGAAAAAAGAGACAAGATTTGAGGATGAATCAAAACTAGGCAACCTTGGTATTCACCAACCCAAACATTTATCAGCACTGGTAGTGGTCTCCTGATAAGAGTATTGGCTTCTGCGCTTATTCATTATTCTGTTTTTTTCACACAATAAACACTGATTATAAGTGGGCAAATACTTAAAGGAAGCCCACCACAAATGCTCAAGTTGTACATATGGCTTTCTTCAGTGCAAAACATCTATGCTTTTCACTTTTCCATAAGACATTTTCCAGCTGTTTTGTGGGTCATTGTAAATGCTGATAATCGGATGGTTGTTAGACTCGCGGTGTGTTTCTTCATGTGATGATACCTTGAAAGATCCTCTTCTTGTGCTCTGTCTCACTAGGCTGGTAAATGATCACACTGAGATTCATGGAGATAGTTATGAGCTTCTTGGCAATTTGCAAGTACAGCTGTGCAGGTGATTGCTGACCGTACTGTTCTGTCTCTATGAGTGTCTCACATTTCATGGTTTAGTTATTCCTTGAGCGTTAGGTTATTAGCCAATCTGATAACAAAACCTTGAATGCTCCTTTAGACAGGGTGCTATGCTGCATGTGAGCGAATTGCACCCTAACTTTCTAAGGAAGATCTCCAGAGGACCGAAGTAGAAGGATGAGATCGTAGGACCTGGTGTAGCAAAAACTTTTTCACTATTTTGTGCCTATGACAAAATTTGTTAGTACACACGGGCAAAAGTGTATCCTCAAAAAATTGCTTCAAGTCAAATAATATTGTGTAATTCGGGCATTCTTTGTAAAAGTCCTGAAAATAAATCTTTAACATATTTGCAGTGTTAATGGGACCCTCATTTCTATTACACATATCTGGATCTGCAGTAATTAAATTATTTGCAGCTCACTCCGTATAGTCAAATGCTAAGAATGTGCTAATGTACTGCTTTGTTCATTAATGTTTCCCTTAATTTGCCATGTGCCTCTAATCTGTTGCTCCTGGTAATATGATTTAAACATACCCTGGTCATCCTTCAGCACACTGGGGTCCCTAACATCTTCAGAATCATCATTTATGTGCGTGACAGATGCAATTGCACCATTCAGCCATCCAAAAGGGCTGAATCCATGTACTTATGATACTGTAGTGTGGTTAGTTTTACGTATACTTTACGCATTAGCTTCAGGCTTTAGGCCTTTGTGCACTTTGCCCTGAATGTATTTTATTCATTTGCTGACAGCTTAGAGCCTCTGTGCACTTTGCTCTACATGCTTTTTATTAGGTTTCGTACTGTTATTTTTCAAATAGCCAGTTCTACGGTATTGTTTTTTATTCATATCACACTGTTTTGCCTACTTCAGCACTGGAGTTCTTCATAACATATTCACTCTGTTCTTCAGTCAAGGATGCAGTCTGGTACATTGCCGATAGACGTGGTAGGAGTTTAGATTTGGCATTTCTGCGTAGGGACATTTTGTGATCACGATGACATGTTAGTTATAAAATCACTTCCTTGTCCCAATACATGCAAGAGGGAGATTCCGACCAGAGACCCACAGCTAGACGCTGACTGCCTCGTTGCAGATGCTGAACCAGATCACAGGCCTTTGCTCAGGTATGAGGGCTTATGTCTCCCCGGTGATTCGGAAAGGCAAGCTAGAAGCTTAACATGCTGTGCTCTAAATAGAACAAGCAGAGGGAGAGTAGAAACTGTTAGGAAATATGATAGCTTTGTTCTTATGTTTTACTCTCCTGGTGACTATTTCAATCCTACTTTGTTGTATTGTTCTGGTTATTGCGGCTCACGCCTTATTATCTAAAATACAGTCGTTTTATTAAAACATTATATAAAACCTATACTGTCTTTGTCATTTGTATATGAGACCATATTGTAAATGAGAGAGTTGGTTTGGATCTGAGTGACCACGATTTCCCTGAGAAGTTCCAAAGATGTCTTGCACTCGGCTGCCTAATCATTTCTTCCCCGTGGGAGAAATGAGGCACTGCTAGTTAGCCGGAGCAAAAACCGGATTTAGGGTGACAGAGTTCCTTACACGTGGGTCAGACTCAGTCCCCCACACCGTTATCGATCCTGCTGCCTAGAAATCCAGTAGTCTCATTTAGGATAATGAGAGCCCACGCGACATGGCGCCGCCAACGATTGGTCTGGCTCTAATGTTTAGGTCCGACTGACTCTCTCGTCTCATATATATTTTGACTCCTCGGTTCCGTACGCAGAGACGTCCGTGGGCTGAGGGTTTCCGCCACCACGGGATAGGTACGTCCTATTGCTTAGTGGTTGGTTGTTCAAGCTTGAACTTTGAAAGGAAAGACCCCGATATTGGTGTGCCTTCTCTGACCTAGAGCTATTTTTTACAAATGGCGAATCCTAATGTAGTGAATATAGCAATCAATATGCGCCACTTGCTCACAGGACATCTGATAGCACATGGACTGACAGTCCAGGGGGGTCTAGTCACTTTTGTGGTGGACGCCCATGCAGCCTATAGAACAGAACTTTTTTATTCTTGGGTCATATTTCCAGCAGCTGATGGGGTACAAATCCTTTTCACGAATACACTGTTGCGAATGTCCCTGGACAATACCGGGCTTATGCTTACTTAAAGATATCTCTATCTTATCAAGAACACCATAATTGGCTTGATGGCGCCCTCCCACATACAGTAGCACAAGTGAGGTTAGGTCCGTTGAGTAATGATGGTCCGACCTGGCGTTTATTGGCTACTTACACACCATATCACGCGGTTGCAAATTTGGCAGTGGCTGATGTGCGTCGTTTATATATAGACTTAGCTACAACATACAGAAGACTGGATCAGTTTGTGATGCAGACATTAAATACTAATGCAGAGCGTGCTGCTCCGGCGCACCCACAAGCAGTGGTTCCGGGAATCAATCCGGCCACTGTACACTCAGTTATGGGCAAGGTACCGGCTAAACGTGAGGAGACTCCATTTTGGCTGGCGCAAAAAATTAATACGCTGGAAGCAGTATTTCCCCATACGGGACCTCAGGATAAACATAGAATTTTGACGATGTGTTTGCCGTATGGGATGGTTCCTCCGGTGGACCTTTGTAATACCTGGGGCACGGTGTTTGCCGCGCTCTACACTACAGCACACGGTACGCCGACTTTAGCTAATTTACCGGACGTGCTTAAACAAATTCAAGATGAATATGGGAATGCCCCAGCCTTAGATTTGGGCATGCAGTTAATGGGCAATTTTGCCGCAGTTTCTTCTATTATTTTGAGTAATCTCAAGGGAGAGGCAGTAGCACTAGCCGTGCAAATGCGTCTTCGGGATGTTCCGCAGATTAATCAAGAGCGGGAACTTCCGCGAATAATAGCTGAGACATATTCTAGTATTGGTCGCGATAGCCTAGGGGCTAGACCGCAGAAACCCCAATTGCAGGGTAAAAATAATAAGGATAATGCTAAGCAACAGCAACCTGAGGGTACACAAAAAAGCGCTGGGAAAAGAAACAGCAAACACATAAAAAAGATGGGGGACAGTCTCCGCAACCGGAGACCCCGCAGAATAGGTATAATCTCAGAAATAGGGATAATTTGAAGACGCCTGATAGATATCAGTATACTGATACACGCCAATCTCGTTCCTTCCAGGACTCCTCGGAGAAGAGAAGTGAGAGAGGTGGGCGGTCAGAGCGGAGGACGGAGTATGTGAAACCGACACAGGATTCACAACGCTCAGCGGAGGTTTCTGTTAAACAAGAAGAGAAACCGCTGCAACAAAAACAGCAGTTTAAAAATAAAAAAGTGGCAGCAGTCTCAGTTAGACATGCCGCTCAAGAAGAGAGTTCTCTTGACGAACAAGACAAGGGCATTAGCACTGTTAGACAGCGCGGCAGAGGTCACAATAGTTCGCCGGAGTCTTCTAGAGCATCTGGAGGTGAAAGCAACTGATGACTTCATACAAGTCGAAACGGCAGATATGCGAGTCTCTGATCCTGATAGAGTATATCAAGTGACTCTACGATTAGAAGTGGACATTGACCGCATTGTACACGCCATCTTTTGGGACCATGTGGTAAAATCATATGATGTTCTGTTGGCCGAACAGGATTGGCCACCTGACTTTGTTCGCGACTGTCCGGTTGGGGAGGATGTTATAGTACCTTCCTTCTCACCACTTGTTCCGAGAGAGCTAGCGGAGTCCTATGGTAAAACATGGGCTCTAGCACAGGCTCCCGCCCTATATAGAAATAATGTGGGGTGGGATAGACAATCACCTTATCATGTAATTCCAATAAAGGGCACACCTCAGCCACAGCCGCAGTATCCTATTAAATTTGAGGCAAGGGCATCGGTTCGGAAAATTCTTACGCAATTGGAGTACCAGGGTGTAATTGAGCCCTGTGTCTCGCCGATGAATAATCCCTTATTTCCGGTTGCTAAACCGGACCATTCATATAGGATAGTGGTGGATTACAGACATTTGAATAGTCACACACGCACATATGCAATACAGAATTCACATAGCGCAGCGCTTATGAACGATATAGTGCGTAAAAAATACAAAACAACGTTGGATATCTCGAATGGATTTTTCTGCCAAAATATAGCGCCCGAAAGTCGGGACTATACCAGTTTCAGTGCGTTTGGCTCTCAGAAAAATTGTTGTCGTTTGCCTCAGGGGTATAAGAATAGCCCAGGACTGTTTTCTGCTCGTGTGACAGAAATGCTGCACGAGTTGGACCCTGAAGCGTTATCATATGTTGATGACATATATTTGACAGACGATGAGATTCTGCAACATCTAAGGCGCCTATCGCGCATTGTTGTGGGATTTGCTGATATTGGCTATAAGTTTAATTTTAAGAAATCAAAGATTGCCTTCCTCAGCGTCATTTTCCTGGGATATGAGTTATCGAGTGAGGGCAAGAGCCTAGCACCACATTTTTTGGAGAAATGTGCTTTATTGCAGCCTCCTAATACGGTTCGGAAGCTCCAGTCATTGTTGGGGTTTCTGAATTTTGGCAGAACTTACATTCCCGACTATGCTACGCGTTTAAAACCCTTATACGAACTGATTCGCCCGAATTTTTTGAGTAGATTTTGGACGATTGAGCATACACACATACTGCGAGGGTTACAGACTGATCTCTTAGCAGTTAAACACTTACACACACGGGACAATAAGACACATTTAGTCATCAGGGTGATACCTGGGGCTGTTGGGTTTACGTATGTCACCTTTAATGAGGGTGAGACAGTCCTGATTGCATACAAGTCCCACTTGTATTCTGCTGCAGAACAACGATTTGCACAGACTGAGAAAATACTCACTGCAGTACAGATGGCTGTGATCAAAGAAAGACCGCTTGCCCAAGGCCAACGCATGATTATCGTTTCCCCGATTCTGGCCTTAGAGGCTGTTACAAAAGCGAGTGTTTCTAATTCAAAAGCTTTACACCCGCGATGGATACAATGGGCTACGTCTTTGACAGCCACTGATGTAGATTACATATTTGACCCTAAACTGCAGACTCAAGAATTTCTTCAATATGAAATAGAGTACCCAGTTCCTGCTGGCACATTGCCTATTGACCAATATCAAGTGGTCATGTATACCGATGGCTCTGCGCAACCAGCGGTTGGGACTAAACAGCAGTATTCTGCTGCATGTGCGGTGGTGAGTGGCACTATGGAGGGGGAAGTGTTCTGCCCCGACATACTTATACTAAAACTTTGGGAGATTGCGCGGCACAGCTGGCTGAGCTCAAAGATCTATTGTTTGCGTTGGAGCACGCGGATCCGGCGATTTTGACCTTGCTGGTCTGTGACTCCTACTACTGTGTTCAGTCTTTCAATGAATATCTGCACTATTGGAAGTTGAATGGGTTCAGAGATTCTAAAGGCAACACCATTAAACATAAATTGTTGTGGGGTAAGGTTGCGGATCTGAAAGAAACGCTTCCTAAGGTCCATGTTGTGCATACACTTGGACACCAGCGCATTGGAATACACGTTGCTGGGAATACTTTGGCTGATGAAGCCGCAAAGTCGGCAGTGGCTGTCGCCACTGTGGCCGCAGTGACTCGTTCGAGTTCCAAACCAGACACAGAGATTTCAGCTGGGGGGGACTGAGTCTGACCCACGTGTAAGGAACTCTGTCACCCTAAATCCGGTTTTTGCTCCGGCTAACTAGCAGTGCCTCATTTCTCCCACGGGGAAGAAATGATTAGGCAGCCGAGCGCATGACATCTTTGGAACTTCTCAGGGAAATCGTGGTCACTCAGATCCAAACCAACTCTCTCATTTACAATATGGTCTCATATACAAATGACAAAGACAGTATAGGTTTTATATAATGTTTTAATAAAACGACTGTATTTTAGATAATAAGGCGTGAGCCGCAATAACCAGAACAATACAACACAGTAGGATTGAAATAGTCACCAGGAGAGTAAAACATAAGAACAAAGCTATCATATTTCCTAACAGTTTCTACTCTCCCTCTGCTTGTTCTATTTAGAGCACAGCATGTTAAGCTTCTAGCTTGCCTTTCCGAATCACCGGGGAGACATAAGCCCTCATACCCGAGCAAAGGCCTGTGATCTAGTTCAGCATCTGCAACGAGGCAGTCAGCGTCTTGCTGTGGGTCTCTGGTCGGAATCTCCCTCTGCATACAAATATATATTGGTTGCTGTAGATTCGTGCTCCAGATTTGTGTGGGTATGGCCACAACGCTCGGCTGCCGCTCGGACTGTTATTAAAGATTTGCGCATCTTTGTCGATACATTTGCAGTTGCGGCTTTTCATTTGGACCAGGGCCCTGCTTTTGCCTCTAAAGCATTCAGGGACACAATGGGTTCGTTGGGGGTCCAACTCCAATTCTCGTCTCCATTTCATCCCGAGGGAAATTCTGTCGTGGAGCGTTTAAATCGTGATTTAAAGCAATCCTTAACGGCCAGAGTTATAGGTACGGGTCGTAGTTGGTTAGCCCACCTATATGGAGTACAGAGAGCACTTAATAACTTGCCTAGACGGTCACTGGGGGGTCGTACTTCATATGAGTGCCTGTTTGGAACACAAATGTATGTTCCTGATCTAGATGGTCCTGGTGTGGAGGCGGCAGTTACGCCCTTTGACATAAATGATCGTGTCACTGTTTTGCAGGATTTACAACAATTCCGTGAAGATAACTCTTCTGCAAGTGCTGCCTCCTCAGGAATTAAGAATGGGCCAGTAACACCTACTGGTTGGATACCCAGGATTGGGGATCTAGTGCGTGAAAAGGTCGTAGTAAAGAAAGAATTTGGTCCTTCTTATCGAGCACCTGCCCCTGTGTTAGGGGTGAGCGGCACGAGAACTGTGATTTTACCGCCGCTGCAAGGGGCCAAAGGAAATCGTTTTGTTTCTATTGATAATGTCAAGTTACAACATGTGGCCGATTCTGCACAGCAGACCAAGAGGGACACCCAGTAGTTCCGGCATCCCTCTCACTACTGGGGAAGAAGTCCCGCTGCAGGTGATTTACACCGACGCTGTTTCCTCTCCGAGCTTGGGGAGGGTGGAAGATGATCTTGCGATTGTTCCACAGACAACGATGAATATGGAATCTTTTGATCAAGTTGCTGTACGTTCTACTGATGTTTCTGAACATGTGGTTTATAGCGTGCCTAGGAGAGAGCCTCCATCTGCTTCTTTGTTCACAATTGCACCTTTTGCAAGAACTGCCTCTGGCTGCTTCAACGACGCTGATGAAGCAGTGTCCAGCTCCTCGTCCTCGATGTCTTCTGTCCAAGGTCCACGTAAGCTGCTGAGTTGGCTTAAACGCACATATTTTGTTTTTCCTTGGAACTATTTATGGCTTTTTATGGCTGTAATGACTCTTTTTTTATGGTTGGGATTTGTAGTTACTTTTTTTCTAGTGATACATGGTCATTTTCTTCCTGATCGATCTGACATTGAGCACGTGGAGACTGTGTTGAGACCACATTTTTCATCTCATATGGTTCGAAGAGACTTGTCCAATGTGAACATTTCTGCAATACCGATTCCGGATGGGATTGTATGGGATAAAGTAATGTTTGATATATATGGTCCCACTGAATTGATTCAAATACCGTATGTCCTCAAGTTATCAATGAATGATATTGTTATACCAGGCATTGTTTCTGATGATTGGGATGTGAAGACAGTAGATTCTATGCTAACAGATTTGCAATATTATACTGTCTGTGACGATGAAGATGCTTACCAATTTAGAGATAATCATGGTGACATGTTTTGCTACAACTATTATGGACACCACTTTATTCATAAAGCTAGTAGCCCTAAGTCCATATTTAATTATGTGCAATGGGAACATTGCTCGACTCCTCCACAAGGGAGTTCAAAAACGTATTATGATAAATTTGCATATTTTTCTGGGCATGATCAGCGGAATGCTAAGTCTTACTATTTTAAAGTTGCACCGTATTCTAATAAGCAAATTTTATTGACCGATACTAAATTACTATATTCAAATTTGTTTGTATCTGTACTTTCGGTCGAGGGATATGAATACTGGTTAAAGACTGTTGACTTGAAAAGTGTTTGGGGTACGAAAAATTGGCAGATGCAAGGCAGGGATACATTATTTAGAGCATGTCTTATCCCTGTGCAAATGATTTTCCTCAATGACACGGTACAACAGACTAGCTGTTTGGGCTTGGCGACGATTAGAGAGTTGACTTTGCCTAGTATACCTGTCCCTTCCAAATTAAACAACTGGCAGCACTATGTGAATGCTACTTTTAGTGAATTTACGCATTGGGTCCAGAATGGTACGCTTAACACTTCATCGTTACATCCGGGCGGGTGGTTATTATGGCCCGTAGACACTAATCAGTGTCATCAACGTTTTGTCACCTCTTCAGGGGGGTTCAGGACTAGTAGGGCAGACCCTTGTTACATTTCACCAGAACATGCTGATATTATAACTACGTACAGCGTGGGGAAGCTTTGTCAACAATGGTTGAAGTCATCCACGCTGGATGCGGTTAAGTCACATCTCAAGTTACTGTCTAATGGTACTAATTTACAAGATTTTTTGTCAGGTCCCAAGGTACCACGGAAGAAAAGGTTTTTATATGAAGTTTATAATGAGATTTGGAAACTTTCACAACAGGAGGCTGCAGCCCGGTTGAGGCAGATTGATCAAGAAAATCTACTGCAGACTTTGTCTGTTGTTGATAATGGCATGCATACCCTTTCTGACCGTGTTTACACGATTGACAGCATTGTTTCCTCTGCTATTGACATTATTAAATCAGACATGTTTTCTTTATATCATGGGCAGAGTCAGACACGGTCCATCATGCAGCTGGGTTGGACTCTTCAGACCTTGAAGGCGGGTCGCGTTCCATGGCAGCACATTCGTGCCAGAGAGATCTTTATCTCCTTTAATTTGACTCGTCAACAACAGTTGATGGCTAAAAAGGAAGCGACATATGTTATGTTGAATATTGAGAAATTGGAGAAACTGCCTTTCACGGTGGCTGAGATTCCGTCAGCTGAGTGGTTGATTCATGGGGTTATTAATTTGCCTATCTCCACTCTGCAATTTACTTCTTGTTTGAAGCACATTCCGGTGGGTAGATATGAACTATTGGGAGACAGTTACATACACGAGGTGTGGGAGCTTCCCTTTCAATACAGATGTGTTAATGGTTTGAGAGAGGTTTTTCTTAGCGGTAGCGAATGCGAAGCTTCTGTCAGCCATTCCATGGTTTGTAAGCAGCTGTCCTTGCACGGAGCGTGTAACGCTTCGATTGCTAACTTAGCTTGTTATTTAAAGGGTGTTCCAGTCCCGGTTATTAAAAACACTTTCCAGGTGCTTTCTAACGGCAGTTACGTTGTTCTTAACAGCGAACGCTGCTGTGGCATGCGTGCCGGAATAGTTTACGTTGTCGTTGTCAACAAGGCCGTTACGTGCTGCGGGAATGTGTTGTTTCCCCCCACTCAAATTAGGGAGGTAGCGGACATCTGGCCTCATATTGCTACTTCCAAGGTTGATTTCGACAAGTTGAGTCGGCTGAAAGCTTTATTGTTTGAAAAGCATGTGGCCCTTACATCTGCTAGCGAGACCTACGCACTTCAGGTGGCAAGGTCATCGGCGGAGATACAGTCCCTTTTGAATTCTAACTTTCCAAGTCACTTCGGTGAACTTGTGGGACGTATATTTAATGCATCCAGCACTGCTGGTATTGCTCATTTTTTCAAAGCCGTTGGTGTTGGTTTCACTCACACCCTCTCTTCCATATTCGGTTTGATACCTTCGGCTATACACTCTATTTTCGGAAGCATTTTTTGGGGTTTCCCGATTACTTTGGCTTTATTGGCTGGAGTCTTGCTATTGTTGCTATTTTTTCGCAATAGCTGTCCCGCCACAACGAGATCCTATATTGCTGCTCCCGTCAGCGCAGCTGTGTCGTGAACGCATGATGCAGCATTTTGGAGCTGCACTCCTGGGACATTTGGAGTGTGACTGGTCTCTGTCATTCGGACCGGTTTTGGATTGTGTGCAACCCATGTTTCGGTGCCTTTGGTGCTCATTTGAACATGCACTGGCTTTCTGTCTCTCACTGCAGCGCCCTCCAGTGGTCGATCCTGATCTGTTGATGTTCCCGATTAGGGCTCATTCCCAGACTTGTGCAATACGGTTGCGTTTGCTTCGTGAGGCGGTTTATGAGATTCCCTTCCTGGAGGAAGATGGTATTGTCTCTTTCATTGGCACTGCACGGGGTGCCGCCCTGAATGGTTTTGGGGCTTTGGAACACACCTGCTCCATGGTACTTTGTGGCGTGGATCTTCCGATATTAACATATATCGAAGTGGAGGAGCTCCTACGTTCTATTGCTTCTGTCTGACAATTGGATTTTTTTTTCCTTCGGCAAAATTGACACTATATTGAATTTGGCCTTATCGTCACATGTTTCCTAAATTTATGACTTTCTTGTCTTCTTACCTTGTCGAAATATATTGTTTATGTTTGGGGCATGTTTTTATGTTATTGGAACCACTTGCTACCGACAAGGGGAGGGTGTAGTGTGGTTAGTTTTACGTATACTTTACGCATTAGCTTCAGGCTTTAGGCCTTTGTGCACTTTGCCCTGAATGCATTTTATTCATTTGCTGACGGCTTAGAGCCTCTGTGCACTTTGCTCTACATGCTTTTTATTTGGCTTCGTACTGTTATTTTTCAAATAGCCAGTTCTACGGTATTGTTTTTTATTCATATCACACTGTTTTGCCTACCTCAGCACTGGGGTTCTTCATAACATATTCACTCTGTTCTTCAGTCAAGGATACAGTCTGGTACATTGCCGATAGACGTGGTAGGAGTTTAGATTTGGCATTCCTGTGTAGGGACATTTTGTGATCACGATGACATGTTAGTTATAAAATCACTTCCTTGTCCCAATACATGCAAGAGGGAGATTCCGACCAGAGACCCACAGCTAGACGCTGACTGCCTCGTTGCAGATGCTGAACCAGATCACAGGCCTTTGCTCAGGTATGAGGGCTTATGTCTCCCCGGTGATTCTGAAAGGCAAGCTAGAAGCTTAACATGCTGTGCTCTAAATAGAACAAGCAGAGGGAGAGTAGAAACTGTTAGGAAATATGATAGCTTTGTTCTTATGTTTTACTCTCCTGGTGACTATTTCAATCCTACTGTGTTGTATTGTTCTGGTTATTGCGGCTCACGCCTTATTATCTAAAATACAGTCGTTTTATTAAAACATTATATAAAACCTATACTGTCTTTGTCATTTGTATATGAGACCATATTGTAAATGAGAGAGTTGGTTTGGATCTGAGTGACCACGATTTCCCTGAGAAGTTCCAAAGATGTCATGCGCTCGGCTGCCTAATCATTTCTTCCCCGTGGGAGAAATGAGGCACTGCTAGTTAGCCGGAGCAAAAAACAGATTTAGGGTGACAGAGTTCCTTACACGTGGGTCAGACTCAGTCCCCCACACCGTTATCGATCCTGCTGCCTAGAAATCCAGTAGTTTCATTTAGGATAATGAGAGCCCACGCGACAATACATGGTGAAGAATTTTCTCCTTTGAAAAGCCTCTAATGCAGCCAAACCCACGCAAGGACACACGTATTCATTGCTTAAATTGAACACCGTTTATATATCTGGCATTACTAATGAATTGATCCATGTTTACATTTGATACAGTCCCTGACAATGTTATCTGACCTGACTACTTGAAATTTCAAAACAACTTTTGAATCAATAATATGCCAAAAATGGTGGTAATCAAATGTGTATATTTCAACATGAGAAAATCAGATTTGCTTTTCTATGTCACAGTAAAGTTATATTTCCCTAAATTGATAAGCCCTTCCCATTAACAAACATATTTCAATGATAATACATTTGGTCAGTTTTCTTCTTAGTGAAGATGGCTGTCACCCGTGGCAGACCTTACCAAAATCCTAATTCAACCCCGGAGTCAACTTTTTTATATTCAGTTTGGCGATTCCTTCACCCACTCTCTTCCGACCTCTCAGGATGTGCTGAAAAGCATTCCTTGGAGTTGAGGGAGCAGCACATGGCCAGAGTGCATGGTAGTGAAGGTGTTGTTAAGAGGTGACTACTCAGACGGCCTAATTTTCCTTATAAAAAGCATTCAATTCCTCAAGAAGTTTTACTGCTCAAATCGCCCTACTCAAATGAAAAATGAATTATCCCAAAGAAGAGCATATCTAAATTTAGTCATTCCGTCCAATGGTATGGCCTCATCCTGCTTCTGTTAATTTTTTTTTTAACGAAAATACTTATTGTGTTTCAGGAAGAATCCTAGGAATATAAGATCTTGGTCTCTCTTGTGTCTGTGTGTGCAAGGCTAACAGGGAAGTGTTTGCTACTTTTAGAACCTTGAAACAGACTCCAGGGATCTGTAGCATGACTAGCACAACCAAATCCAGCCATCGGCACGTCATTGTTTTTCCTAATGAAATTCATGTAGACATCATTGAGAAGGAAAGCTTTGATTTTTTCGCCGTTCTTGATCAGCTGTACTCTGACGCATTTCTCATGGTACAGTTGGGCTGATTAGCCTCTGCACTGACTTTTTTCAAGACAATTGCTTTGGCATCAGACATTCCTCCACAGACGTTAACCTTCAGAGTAGGAGTGAGCTTTCTTGTTCTGTTAGTCATGCCATTTCTCTTCACAAGGGTATATGAAGCGCCCCTGCTACTATACAATGTCAAAGCTGCCCCTCAAAAGCCAGTTTTCTTGGTAATGTGCTCAATTTTGTCTGGGTACCTGCCGTCCTAACATTTGGGATCATGCTACATAATTCTCTCTGCCTCGGAAAAATTTCAACACTGACCTTGGGAAGGAGTGAAATGAGAAAATATCTGGAGTTGGAATAAATCTGATGTCCTGAGCTTTCTTTAAAGCAGGTTCTTTATTAATATGGAAGTGATTGCAAATTAAGCATACTCTATTCTGACCTTGGGTTGGGCAAAAGCGACCCTCGTACTCTCTAGTAAACAATAAAATATTATTTGTCCCATCATTTGGAAGATATTTATTAATTTATTCCGTCAAAAAAACCACTGACCTGCACAAAGACCATTGGAGAGATTTTCTAGGTCTTTAATCAACTTTGTCTAAGTTTTATCTCAATCGGCATAGTCTTTGATATCACAGTGGATTCCTAAGCAGATATTCACCTTCTACAAACTTCACCAGAGTAGAGAAGGATTTAAGTTTTGCTTCATAAGGGTTTATCTTATTATTTAAATTGTTCAATGTCCAATCATGTGAAAGCCAAATGCCCCGTATTTCTAATAATATAGTTTGTAGTGTTAAATATATAGTGGGGGCATTCTGTGGCTGACATCATCATAATTTATTGTTGTGATGATATATCTTACCAGTGTAGCTTTGGCAGCTGCAACATCCTCTTTCCACCCTTAAAATACCTATAAAATACTCACACAGAATTTGTCTATCCATAGCACTTTTCTTTCTACAGTCACAGTGAAAGTAGTAAATCGACTAGTTTTAACATTGGACGCTTTCGGTTTGCAACAAACCACTGAATTTACATAATCCTTGATATTCTAATCCACAGAAGACCATGAAGTCTAACACATTAATAGATCACAGGATGTCTATTATTATGTTCTACAATTAGGTTAGTGTGTCCCCCTTTAAGCACATCAAGTTGCAACTGTTAAGTCTGTAGAGGTGATATTTATATTGCTCAGAATTATTTCATCCCAGGGTATCCGATAGGAAGGGCGCCTCTTGAGCCTGAAAATCAGAAAGGTGCCCTTGACCACATTTATGTATTAGTCAGATAGCGAAAAGTGCAAAGATATATGTAATTTCCTGAACTTCTCAATGTACTTGTATAAGGAGTCTACCACTTAAACAATATATAAAGAACTTCAAGATATGGGAAGATGGACTAACAGAGTTCTACTTTTCAAACAAGGTGTCCCTGAGGAGAATAGCACAGTAACACTTGGAAGTGGCTCCAATATTAGAGTGAAAAAAATGGAATCACCTACATGTATGCCTGTCTTATGCAGTAAGTTTTTTTTTTCCAAAGTCAACATGAATGCTTCCCACTTTCTGAAGGTTTTACTGAAAGAATAACTAATGAGTCCACTGTTTCCAAACTAAAATTTATTTCCAAGATATGTACTACTTGAGTATGTTGGCAGAATAGTTTCACAATGATTAGACTGTAAAAAGAGTGCACTAAGGTTGAATTCTTGGTAAATTTGTCATAATGATTCCATGGTTATGCAAGTTCCATTTTTTTACTTTCTGCAGTAACAGTTGTAAACACCTTGTAGCTGAGCTTAATAGGGAGCAAGAACTACCCTGAGCCAGATAGCCACTTCATATATTGTGTTTAATAAAAAAATGGGCAAGCAAGAAAAAAATATAAAGATAAGGGTTTGGCCCAACAGCCCAGGCATATTAGCCCTAGCACTGAAATGCGCTTATTTTCAGGCAGTGATTGGACAAAATGCCGTCATTCGTCATGGTGCACGAGAGGCAATGGATGAACTGGTATGACCCATTCCCCCACCCCCACCCTGTAATCTGTGGTTGGCTCAAACAAAATGTGAATGACCTAAAACAAAATCCTGTGTGTGTGTCTGTGTACTTAGGGGCAGATTTATGGAAAGTGGCGCTGCACCAAGTGCAGCGCCACTTTCCCTGCATCCCCTTAGGACACCCCTACTGCCACCATGTGTGCGCTGTATTTAAAATACGGCGCACCACGTCGCAGGGCAGGGGGCAATAGCGTCATTTCACATGACGCTATTGATGTACTCTGCAGGAGTAGCCCCACTATATTGGCGCTACTCCTGCAGAGTACCAAGGGCTCCATTCTAAAGAATGGAAGCCCCCTTTTTGCGCCTGCTCTTGAGCAGGTGTAAAAAGTGCCATAATAAATGGTGCAAGGAAATCTCATAGATTTCCTTACACCATGTTTTCAGCTCCCCTAATGGGGTAATGCTCCCTTTGCATACACTATGCCTGGCACAGGCATAATGTAGCGCAAATGGTTACAGGGTGGCGCAATGCATGCATTGCGCCACCCTGTAAATACGGCACCAAGATTTAGGCCTCGTTGGGCCACATTTACGTCATAAATAATGAAGTTAATGTGGTGCAAGGGGACTATAAATATCCACCTATGTGTGTGTGTGCCCGTGATTTTATTAAGATTCCTATGATTGCTTTAAAATCTAAAGCTGTCTCTAGACCAGACCTAAAAACTGAGCCACGTATGCAATCAGATCCCTGTTTCTGTTTTTTAATTATCATTGCATCCCCTGTGGACTGGGCTACACATCGCTAAGCAAACTAATTTGAAATGCTGGCTGAATTTCTCATAACGTTTTAGCAATATACTAAAATCTGCGACACTAAACATGCATTTTGACTTGGAGAAATGCACAGCAATCTGATTCTACAATTTATCAACGCCTCCCACTAAATACTTAATGTTTATCCTTCCTGTCCTAATGTTAGCTCATACATCACTTGTGCGCTTTTACATTTTGGAAACTAATAAGGGCTCCATCATCTCAGATTTTTGTTTTATTTGGGCCTTGCAAGTTGGCCCACTCTGGGCCATAACTAGTCATAGCAGTGGTTAATGGTGGCATGCCAGCCCAGAAGGTAGAAACCATTAGGCTTCTATATATAACCAGAAGGAAGTGCTTCCACCGCCCCTTGTATGTGACCAGCATGAGGGGGTTTAGCTGGGCATTGTGGAAGTATGCTAACCCTAGAGTGTTGTGACTGCTTATTGTGGATTTCACAGACTGTAAATATTTTCCTTTTTCCCATGCTTTCTTAAGAAAACTTGCATCCTCTAAAGGGGGACGATTCCTCCTACCTGTTAAAAAGGGACGCTAATACCGCCTTGATTGAGGGCAGAAATCTCAAGTTCCAATCAATGACAATGAGACTCACACATTTGTAGGTCAGGTTGAGGTTTCTCTAATAGCAAGCTCAACGCCACACCCAGTGGAGAATGCTATAACCTGAACCCTTAGGCCTTCACAAAGAACATGGCGGTCTGGACCGCCACGCCGGCGGTGGCGGTCATTGCCACCAACGGCATGGCGGTCCAGACCGCCGTATTCTGAATGTGGCTGAACCGCTACGGTGAAAACGCTGCCACTGCCAGGCTCCCGCCACCAGGCAGCCTTGCGGTTGCGGTGTTTCAGATCCAACAGGGTAGCGCTGCCCTCCAGATAATGAGTCGCATTCCACCAGCCTTTCCCTGGCGGTTTGCACCGCCAGGGAAAGGCTGGTGGAATGAGTGACTCAGGCCCCCCAGGGGGCCCCTGAACTGCCTATACACTTGGCATGGGCAGTGCAGGGGCCCCTATTCACAGCCCCATCGAGCATATCACTGCCCAAATTACGGGCAGTGAAATGCGTGACGGGTGCTTCTGTTTCCACCCCCCCGGCCCAGCTGGAAGATCATTATGTGGTCGGCATGGTGTTCTTTGCGCTGGCAGTCTTCTGTCGACCGTCAACGCAGATCGCGGCGGGGTAACCCGCTGAGATCATAATGAGGGCCTAAATGTTTATTATATTCAGTTTATTTTTGTTTTAATTGTTTTATCATTTCACCTATGTCACTTCTCAGTGGCAATAAAATGCAGAGGCAAGCTAGTGTGTAACATACTGCCTGAGGCTGATCACTCACGTCATCTTTATTTAGAGCCTGGCACCAAACCAGGCATCAGGGTGCTCGTAGCAGAGACGTCACTGTGAAGGTGCCAGGTGCACATTACATTTCACTCTCAACCTAATTTGAACAAGTCAACAAATATTCATGAGCGTCTCCCTGCATCGTGATCTGCTTCGTGGCTGACCATGCAAGTCTCTCATCATCAAATCCAGATCCATTATGGGACGGGATAGGATTTGACAGCAAGTTGTATCGGCCTTCATTGTGGTTTGGAACCCTCTCCATAAACTGGGAAGGGGTAGGTACTGTCAGAGTTATAGGTGCTCATGGGGATGGTGGTCTCGGTGATGAGGAGGGGATGCTGGTCGAGAAGATGTTGAAGGAGTTAGCCACTTATAAAACTCAGTAAATGAGGGGATCACTCAGGAAATCTGTCATTGGAACCTCTGAGATCAGAATTACTATTTCATTCTGACACTTGGCCCTCATCATGGTGCCTCTCATCCCAACTACTTCGCAGGGTGCTCTTTCAAACGGTAAGTCGCACTTGCTTCCTGCATACTAGTTTTGCATCAGTACAGCATTGCCAATCTGGATGTCTGTGACTTGGGCTTGCCTTGCGCACGTAGCTGCATCGAGGTTTCCTTGCCTGCGTCGGTGACTCATGTGACATGGTAACACAGGTCTGCAGCAGGGCGATGCAGGGACAGTGTCCAGAGAAGTTTTCAGACTAGCAGAGCCACTAGGGTACAGTGGGTGGTGCAGTGTGGAGTGTTTCTGCAAATCAGGAGGAAGGGGTGAATTTCCCACCACACATTGTTGCTCAGCACATGTTCTCAGTGTCTTGTTTAGTATTTTCACAAAACATTCGACCTTTCTATTAGGTTGGGGCCACCTCGGTGAGATCTTCCTGTGCTTCATCCTAGAGATTTAAGAAGTTCCTGGAATTCTGTGACTTGGAACACAGGTCCAATGTCAGTTTTTATTGTGGTTTTAAGTCTAAAGGTTAAGAGCTCTTTCTATCATTTGGAGTGCACATGTTCAAATGAGGGCGACTTCACTATCTCCACGACTGCAAATTTAGACGGACCTCAGCACTGATCTCCTCTCAGGGTACCTTGCTTTCCCTTTCGATGATCACTCGGGCATTCCGTTGGGCCTCACTAGATGCGTGACACAGGTAGCATTCACTCACAACTTGGTCTGCTATGTTCATACTTAGGAACCAGACCTTGTTTGCTTTTGGCATTCCCCTGATGTGCTAGTTTGACAAAGCAATCCCACAGTAATTGCAGGACAATGGTATTCTGTCCCCGTATCATGCCTTTGTATGTGTAACTGTTTAATGGTAGATTCACCACAAAACTGCTTGTTGATATATAGTCTTGTTTTGTGAATCAGAGAGGAAAAATATTTTAGGGGTCTGATACAGTTAGCTTCTATTGCCTTTTTTTGGGGCAGGCATCCTCTATTATCTCTCACCCGAGGTTGAAATGGGTACAAATCCCATTTGATTGCCAGCACCTCTTTCTCAATTTGGGAGTATCTCTAGTCCGTGTCCAACAATTCTTTGCTGGTGAATACTATAGGTCCCCTTTCTCGCTTGTCCTGTTTCTGCATAAAGACTGCATCTAAGCCCACAGCATTGGTGCCTACATCAAGCTCTTTCTTTCAAGCTGGGTTGAAGTAATTCATGGTTGACTCTCTGATTAATGTTTCTTTTATTGTCTGGAAGGCCTGTTCTTGAAACTCACTTCACTCCCATTAACATGTATTTTGTGTCAGAGTTTGCAAGGATTCCGAAAGAGTATCTGATTTTGGAATTAATTGGGACTGGAGATCTAGGGAAGGTCAGACCGCAGGCACACCGACAAACACAGAAAATTAAGGGCCAGATGTAGGAAAGGATTTGCGAGTCGCAAACGGCAAAAACTGCCGTTTGCGAGTCGCAAATCGCATTTTCCTATGCAGAAATGCATTCTGCGAGTCGGGACCGACTCGCAAAATGCATTTCAGAATCGCAAATAGGAAGGGGTGTTCCCTTCTTATTTGCGATTCCTAGTGGTATGCAATACCATTTGCGACCGCATATGCGGTCGCAAATGGTGTCGCAGTTACCATCCACTTCAAGTGGATGGTAACCCACTCGCAAATTGGAAGGGGTCCCCATGGGACCCCTTCCTCTTTGTGAATGGACCCCAAATTATTTTTTCAGGGCAGGTAGTGGTCCGAGGGACCACTACCTACCCTGAAAAAATACCGAAACTAAAGGTTTTGGATTTTTTTCAAGTGCAGCTCGTTTTCCTTTAAGGAAAACGGGCTACACTTAAAAAAAAAAAAAAATGCTTTATTTAAAAGCAGTCACGAACATGGAGGTCTGCTGACTACAGCAGGCCTCCATGTTTGCGAGTGCCCATAGTCGGTATGGGGCCGCAATTTGCGACCCACCTCATTAATATTAATGAGGTGGGTCATTGCGACCCCATACCGACTCGCAGACGGTGTCTGAGACACCGTTCTGCATAACATTTTGCGAGTTGCAAATAGCGAGTCACTATGACTCGCTATTTGCAAGTCGCAAAATGTTTCTTTGCTACATCTGGCCCTAAGCACAGTGTGACCAGTTGGAGGAACAGCAGCTTAGGAGCAATAGGTAAAAGCTCTCTAACCCTGTACATAATATCTCTTTTAGGTTAATGTACTAATTTGGGTGATCTGTTCTTCCATATCCAAAAAGGAGTCTATATATTTTACTACATAGGTAAGATCGCCCACTCTGTCAAACCATGCACTTTCGAAAAATGTTTGTTTCTTGATTCAATCACTTTCCTCTCTGTTCACATGTTACTCACATGGCTATATGGAGCTTGCTCACACTCATTATGCGTGGTGCCTGAGGAAGTAGATTCTAATGCTTGAATAAATGGCAATGCCCTTTCTGTCAATAATGTTTATTTTGTATTAAATTATATATGTCATTGTCTTTCTCCCGGACAGGTCCACAGACTGCGGATCACATGAGTTACTGGAGTTAGGGGTACTCACATGATATTTGCCACAAATGTGTCTTTAGAGTAATAATTAATCACAAAACTTTATTCGATTACATTTGTAATCATAAAAGTACACTTATAAAATAGAGTAATAAAGTAAGGATATCATAGATCTAGCTATCGAATTTGGTAGTAGCGTACACTCTATTAGATCCTGAAGAAATGACATTTGACCTAATTAGGCGTCCAGTTGTGAAACATGTAGCTTAGAGAAGAAGGACTACGGAATGACTAGTGTTCAATTGGTCCACGAGAGTTTTGAAGCTTGCCATAGGTCCCCACTTTAAAATAATTTAATTAATCAATCAATCTATCAATAAGTGTATTTGTAGAGCGTGCTACTCACCTGTGAGGGTCTCAAGGTGCTTTGAGGAGGGGGGGAGCTTCTACTCCTCGAACAGCCAGGTTTTGAGGAGTCTCCTGAAGGTCGGTAAGTCCTTGGTCTGCCGCAGGTGGATGGGGAAGGTGTTCCGGGTCTTGGCCGCGAGGTAGGAGAAGGATCTGCCGCCGAATGTTGTCCTGTGGATGCATGGGACAGTGGCGAGGGTGTGTTCGGCGGAGCAGAGCTGACGGTTCGGGGTGTAGAGGTGATATGATCGTTGAGATATGCTGGGCCGGTGTTGTGAAGTGCTTTGTGGGCATGGGTTAGGAGTTTGAATGTGATCCTTTTGTTGACGGGAAGCCCATGTAGATTTCTCAGGTGAGCTGTGATGTGGCTGTGGAGAGGGATGTTGAGAATGAGGCGTGCGGAGGCGTTCTCTATCCGTTGCAGTCTTTTCTGGAGAGCTGCCGTGGATCCCACGTAGAGAGCGTTGCCATAGTCCAGTCTGCTGCTGACGAGGGCCTTGGTAACGTCCTTCTGGTTTTGGTAGGGATCCACTTGTAGATTTTGCGGAGCATGCAGAGGGTGTTGAAGCAGGAGGACGAGACGGCGTTGACTTGTTGGGCCATGGAGAGCGATGAGTCAAAGATGAAACCCAGTTTGCGGGCGTGGTTGGTGGGCGTTTGTGTGGCTCCCAGCGAGGGCGGCCACCAGGAGGCATCTCAATCGGAGGGGGTGGGGCCGAGGATGAGGACCTCTGTCTTATCTGAGTTAAGTGTTGGTCAACTGTTCTTCATCCAGTTGGCGACGGCCTTCATTCCCTCGTGGAGTTTGGTTTTGACTGTGGCGGGGTCCTTGGTGAGGGAGAGGATCAGCTGGGTGTCGTCGGCATAAGAGATGATGTTGAGGTTGTGAGATCGGACGATTTTGGCAAGCGGTGTCATGTAGATGTTGAAGATGGTCGGGCTGAGGGAGGAGCCTTGTGGTACGCTGCAGATGGTCTTGGTGGCTTCAGATAGGAATAGTGGGAGGCGGACTCTGTGTTCTGTCGGTGAGGAAGGAGGTGATCCAGTCCAGGACCTTGTCATGGATCCCTGCGTCATGGAAGTGTGTGCGCAGGGTGTGGTGGCAGATGGTGTCAAAGGCGGCCGAGAGGTCCAGGAGGATGAGGGCTGCTGTTTCGCCTTTGTCCAGGAGGATCCGGATGTCGTCGGTTGCTGCGATGAGGGCAGTCTCGGTGCTGTGATTGCTTCGAAAGCCGGATTGAGACGGGTCCAGAGTGTTGTTTTCCTCCAGGTGATGGGACAGTTGCCTCTTGACGATCTTCTAGAGTACCTTTGCCGGGAACGGAAACAGGGAGATGGGCCGGTAGTTTTTGAGGTCCTTGGGGTCTGCGTGGGGTTTCTTGAGTAAGGCGTTGATCTTGGCGTGCTTCCAGCTTTCCGGGAAGGTGGCAGTCTCGAAGGAGCTATTGGTGATCAAACGGAGTTGGGGGACGATGATGGAGCTTGCTCTGTTGTAGATGTAGTGCGGGCAGGGGTCAGATGGAGAGCCGGAATCGTGTTCATTACGTTGATGGTGTCATTGACGTATGTTCAGGAGAGTAGGAGGTTGGTGTGGTTGGGGGGTGATAAGTTGGAGGTATTGGTGGCTGCTGGTGAGGTCATGTTGCTGAAGCTGTTGTGGATGTCAGTGATCTTGCGGTGAAAGAAGGAGGCTAGGGAGTCGCAGAGGTCTTGCGAAGGTGGGATGTCGTTGGTGCTGGAGTTGGGGTTGGAGAGTTCCTTTACGATGTTGAAGAGCTCTTTGCTGTTGTGCGCGTTGTTGTCGATATGTTCCTTGAAGGAGGATCTCTTGGTGGCTCGGATGAGCTGGTAGTGCTTGCGGATGGCGTTCTTGAGGGCTGTGTGGGTGGCCGGTGTCTTTTCCTGGTGCCAAATCCTCATGCGATTTTGTAGACAATCTTAATTCTTCTGCACTTCACGCATAACCCATTATCATAACTGACTCACTAGCACTCACCACTGGCAATGACAAGATTTCCACTAAGGAGCACCTTCTGAGGGGCCTAATAGGCAGTTCACTGCCCATGCAGTGTAGGGCAAAACCGTATCATGAAGCATGCATCTACGTGGGGGAGGGTTCTAGTTTCCTGAAAACGACATTCCGGGTGAACTTGTTGGAAAAACGGTATAGCAGAAACAATGACAGGTACCCCTCAATTTGATTACAGAACCTTCCAGAAATGTCACATTATTTGATTTAGTGCATAGTTCGTGGGGGATATGTGACGGTCTGGCATCAACCTCACAGCCCCTTTTCAGTTGCTGCCTCCATGATGCATGGTCTGATTTTGTCATCCACCTTCAGCAGAGCGTAGTACGTGTGGAACAGGTACTGGAGAGAGCTCAGATTCTCCAGTGAAAGGTTCTCTGTTTTGATTTGTTTGTTGTCTCCCATGATTGAGCTATATGCTTTATATCAGTGTTGAGTCGCAGAAAGCACTAGATGTTACCTTGTATTTCAGCCCAGTATGTGGTACTTCTGAACACTGCAAATTCTGCAAATATTGATTGAATGATTGAAATTCTGGACTGTATGCATCTGCGCTAGTATTTACCCCTTCTCAGCTTGGTTAGCCAAGGCCTGGACTCCCCAAGATCTCTAGGTGAAAAGGGGCTTGCCAAGGTTTTCATTTTTCCCCTCAATTCAATGTCCACTGTGAGTTGGTTTCTATCTATCCAGGCCCCATTAGGACATACCCAATATTAGTGGCCTACAGCGTGGATCCCAAAAAAAAGACATGTATGGTGCAGACTTGTTGCCTCAGACAATGGCACACTCTGCTGGCTGTATGTCAGGCAATGCGGTCCAGCATGACAGTCTTCAGATATGCATGCTTTGTGGCTAGGAGCTTGGAGCAACCTCTTCCTTAGGTGTGTTGTGTGTTGGGGAGCCTGGTTGGCTGCCCATGTCACAAACGTAGTGTGTTCCAGCCACAGTGTCAATGACATACAAAGAGAGGCTGGTGTGCAACTTGTGGCCTGAGCCCACAGGATAAGGTCACCAATATTTATAATTTATTATGGCCAATCCTATCTCAGTGTCCAAGAAGGCAAAACATGTCTAGGTGCTGTCTCCTTTGGTAGCACTTGTATATGATAACCTTATAACAATTTCAAAATAATCACAAGGTAAGCTTTCTTTTGAGGACCAAATAAATAAAAAATCTTTGTATTCAAGTAGTAATTTTACAGGTTTGTTTTAAGGTTTTCAGACTTACCTCTTGTTATCAATTTCATTAGTCAGTGATTGTATTCTATTCTGGGGATTCATAAAGCGCACAGCTACCTGAAGGCCTCCCAGCGCTAGAACAGTACCAAGATGCCAACTAACCTGCAAAGGTTAGTTTGTATATCAGTTAAAAGCCATCATTATCATACATAGTGTCAGTCATGCAAACTTAATGACAATTTTGATTTATGTTATCTCCTTCTTTCTTACAGTTTTACATGACTTAGTGACAAATGGACAGATAATGAATGATTGTTATATATATTTGTTACAACCGTTTTAAAAACATGAAATAATTTAACATACGTTATTGGTAATGTTCACCCAGAATCTTTCAATGTTTGCAACCCGTTTTATATGGTACGCCTTGATGTGCTGTCAGGGGGACTGCAGAGTCCACCAGGCCACGCTGATGGAGGGGGAGTGGCAGAAAGAGGAGCACCTGTGAGCGCTTTATAGCGAGTTTTTGATCCCCGTGGGCGCGGCACAAGAGGTGCCCAGCACAGGCCAGGAGCGGACCCATCTACGCCCATCATCGCCTGGAGGAGACTTGGCGGAGCAACCCCTCTTGGCCCAAGGATTGAGTTTTACCAAGGATTGTGGTCAGTAATAGCCGCATCAAAGGTTCTTGCACCGAAGAAGGTACAACTTTATGATTCTCGTCCTATTGTTGTGTAAATTGCCATATGCACTGCTCCTCTGCCTGGTCCAATTCTGAAAGAGCATTTGCCCTGTTGCACCATCTGACTACCACTAGGTACTCATTCGCTGTCTAAGTATACATCATGCCCACAGGGAAGCAAAAGCTACAAGGAAGAGGGGACAGAGGTAAAGTATCAGTAGCTACCACAAGCTCCACATTGGACTCTTTTTGACAGAGCATTTGGGGATAGTGCTAAATAAATTGATTGGATTGAAAGGCAGCTATCTTTGCAACTGGATGATGTTTCAACCATCCCACCATCTGCTATACCTCCATCAAATATTGATGATGTATTAAAATGTTATGCCCTAATTAGCCATGTAGACGTTGTCCAACCATGTAGACGTTGTCCAAATGATTTCTGAAGATCCTAGGAGATCTGTGACTTTGGTGAGGGAAAGCATTAATGTTGATACATCACCTGCCAGTGAGGAGTGTCCATCTGTCAAGCTGAAGCAAGTACAATATGGGCCGCTGTTGTAATAAGGCAGAGATTGCTCAGAACCCATCTAAAGATAAAATTATGGGTGTTTGCAGCTTCAACAAGACAGCTGCGGAACCCATGGGGTTATTTTAAATCATAACAATGCCCCTCTGCTTGAGCAGTTCAAGACTTTGATTGAGGCCTGTGTTGCCCCATTAGTGGAGAAAATAGCAAACTTGGAGAGTGAAATTATTAAATTAACCACTTGAGATACTCAATCGCAAAATTCTTCTAGGGTGAAGGAGTTGTAGGAAAACAATTCTGGCTTTGAATCAATAGAACCAGCCACTGCCTGTACGTTTGGGCCTGTCTGCTTACCTTTGGATGTTCCATTTGGTGACTTTATTGCCCCCCGTCAACACTGATGGTAGGGTTCCACCTACTGACAGCACTAATGAACAGCATGAGTTTATAAAGCCTGGGAGGTTGGCATCTGGGACGGAGGCTGGTGCCCTGGAGGTGCGAGACAATTCACAACGCCGGCCCCTCCTACCTCAACGACAGACTCAACTTCTACACTCCGACCCGCCAACTGCGTTCCGCAAGCCTCGCCCTCGCCAACGTCCCCCGCATCCAACGAACCTCCTCCGGCGGCAGATCCTTCACCTACCTCGCCGCCAAGACCTGGAACACGCTCCCTACCTACCTCCGACAGACCCAAGACCTACTCGCCTTCAGAAGACTACTCAAGACCTGGCTCTTCGAGCAGTAGCAGTCCCCCCCCCTCCACCTGACTGTTGCCCTTATGTAGCAGTTTTAGTTAATGTTCCACATTTGCCTACCTCAAGACTGAGACCCACAGCAATTTGAAAAATAAGGTCTGTCATTGGCTAACTAGTAACACTAGTTCATGTATAGCAGAGTTTAATGGCATTTTATTAGTCAAACGAATTGTGTGGATTGGGCTTCTACCCTAGCAGGCTAGTAGGGACTATGTTCTATTTTACTGTAGGAATCCCAAATTAGAGGGGCTGCTGATCCTGCATAATACCCAACACGCCCTAAGGAACTTTCAAAATAAACATATCACCATTCTGCCTTTGGGCTATTTTTATAGGCATTTTTAGGGGGATCAGACGGCCGAGCCAGCTTTGCCATTTTCTCGCATGACCCCTCAACTAACACTAGTATCCCTACATTCAATCAATTTACTCCCTTAATAGGTCTAGACAATAATGACTAATTTTCAAGTGATCACTGCCCGCCTGTAAAAAACATAAGCCAAGTCAAGGATGAGGTCCTGCAACTTAAAGACTCATGTACTAACCTGCCTTGTTGGAATGTAGCTGGCCTGAGTACAAAAAGGTTGGATCCTATTGGGATTAATTACATTTCATATTTTGATATTGTGATGCTACAGGAAACTTGGCACACCGTGGATATTGTATGGGATGGGTATGAAACCTTTTTTAAACCTGCTATACGTTCCATGGTGGGGTAGAGCAAAGGGTGGTTGTGTAACCATGGTCCTAATATCGAAGCAGGCATTCAAAGAGGACGTTTCTTTTTAGCTCCTGTAAGAAAAATATTTTTAGCACCTGTACGAAAAATGATTCTAAGGGCTTCTGGGATATTGTAAATGGAAAATGACTTACTGGTGTTAACAGCAATGGGCAGGGTGCAAATATTAGCACAGAAAGGTGGACTGGTCACTTCAAACGTATATACTCCTTTGTATGCATTACGAGTGATGCCTGGGCTGAGGTCTCCCCCTCATTCCCTCTTGATATTAGTTTTGATCTTGATGAGGTGATCACAGCCATACCCATCAGACCATCAAAAAAGATACCTGGCCCGGATGGGATTCCTATGGACCTTTATAAGGACAATATTACCTTATAGGCAACAATTATCATTAACATTCTGAATGTTGATGCAACATAAAGGATCCCTGCTTCTTGGCAGACAGCCATTGTTGTCCCTACATACAAGAAAAGTAACAGGCAGGACCCTTGCTGCTACTGTCCAATATCATTGTTGGACTCTAGTAAAAATAGAGGGGCAAATCATTTTAAGTAGGAGAGATGAAGATTGGCACTATCAGTAAGGTCAATATGGATTTAAAGAAGGGCTAGGGACACAGGACCAGCCTATTGAAAATATATAATTGCAAAAAAGGGCTCTCTCTTTCTTGCATTTATGGACTGAAATAGTGCATTTGATTGCGTGAACTACTCCAAACATTGGCACATCCTAATTGAGATTGGCCTACCTTTGCCCTTAGTTGACTTTCTCTGTGTATTATGATGTATGGTTTCAGCTATGGTTAGGTACGGCACAGAGGGAGATTGTATGGAGACTTTTCGGTTGCCCAGTGGCGTAGGTCAGGGGTGTGTTCTGGCACCGATTTTGCTTCTTTTATTTGTAAATGACCTGGAACTAATTTCTTTCAGTAACAGGGAAGGATTTACCTGAGGTAAATTTAATGACAGCTCCAGCTCTGCTCTATGCAGATCATGCAGATTTGTTAACCTGCACCCCTAGTGGTTTATGGGGCATTTTTGAGAAGTTTGTGCTCTTTATGGATCATTTGGATCTTGAAGTTAATATATCTAAAATCTACTACACGGTGTGTGGAACGCAAAACATAAAAGTTCAACCTTTTTCCATAAAGAGCAAAAGCATCTCAAGGGTTTCTGAATTTCCCTATCTCACAGTGACCTTTGATTCATGCAATCCTTGTGTGCCCTGCATTGCAAACCGTTTTCTTCATTTTAATCAGTCTGTAGGGGCCTTAGTTAATGAGGCTTGACAGGTCTGTGACAAACCTTCACTACTCCTTTTAGAAAACTTATAAAATGAAATGTTTAGTGGTTTTGACATACAGGGCTGGAATATGGGTTTTTTCAGACTGCACCAACCTACGACAGGAGGAAAGGGGCTTCTGTGGGCGCCTACTGGGGTTAGGACCCAGCAGCACACACTATTTTGTTCATGAGGAGCTTGACTTTGACCTACGTGATTGATTAAATGGAGCTTGCCCTGTTGCTCATCTGGATTTCTGTGTTAGTTCAGGAGAAAGCGACTTTTAAATGTGATGTTGTAGCCAACTGTCTTATTTGTGACTCTGGGCTTAGGATCCCATGGCTAAATTATGTCAAGAAGACTGCTGAAGCCTTGGGCAGACAGAATCGATTTTTCTCACCACAGACCATTAGGAAAGTAGAGGGCTCTAGAGCGAAGGAGCTCCACATGAGGTTTGCAACTGCCAACACGGAAAGCAGAGAGATAAGCAAGGCAACTGTGAGGGATCTGGCCATTATTCTGACCAGCCTGAGTATAGAGTCATACCTATCAGTGGAACATAATGTGTGTGAAAGGGGCCTTCTAATCAATTTTTGCTTAGGCACTACCAGAAGCTACCTATGCTTTTCCTTGGGCCAATATGTTTCTGAGTCTGTTCTGCTCTGCCCATGTGATGAATCCTCCCTCCAAATGCTGGTTTATTTTTCCTTTTTTTGTAACTTTGCTCAGTCTTTCAGATCTAAACATTTAGGGGGTCATTCCGACTCCCGCCGGCGGCGGTAACTGCACGCCTGGCGGGAGCCGCCGAATGACCGCACCGCGGTCAAATGACCGCGGCGGTCATTCTGAGTTTCCCGCTGGGCTGGCGGGCGACCGCCAGAAGGCCGCCCGCCCACCCGCCCAGCGGGAAACCCCCTTCCACGAGGATGCCGGCTCCGAATGGAGCCGGCGGAGTGGAAGGGGTGCGACGGGTGCAGTTGCACCCGTCGCGATTTTCAGTGTCTGCCACGCAGACACTGAAAATCTATGTGGGGCCCTGTTAGGGGGCCCCTGCAGTGCCCATGCCAATGGCATGGGCACTGCAGGGGCCCCCAGGGGCCCCACGACACCCGTTCCCGCCAGCCAGGTTCTGGCGGTGAAAACCGCCAGAACCAGGCTGGCGGGAAGGGGATCGGAATCCCCATGGCGGCACTGCTTGCAGCGCTGCCGTGGAGGAATCCCTGGGGCAGTGGGAAACCGGCGGGACACCGCCGGTTTCCCGTTTCTGACCGCGGCTGTACCGCCGCGGTCAGAATGCCCATGGAAGCACCGCCAGCCTGTTGGCCGTGCTTCCGCTGTCGTTGGCCCTGGCGGTCCATGACCGCCAGGGTCAGAATGACCCCCTTAGTGCCAGCTCTTAAATCTCATGGTTTATATCAATATAAGCCAGCATTTTATTGTTCGTATATTATCCGACCCATTTATATGCTATTGTGGAGGGGGGTTTCTGAAAAATGCTGTCATTGGCGAAAGTCTGTTGTCTTTTAGGTTTCATTCATGTATTCATTTATTTACAAGCAGGGCTGCTGCAGTTATGTACTTCTCCTTATAGCAATGTGTGTATTAATAGTTATTGTAGTGTGAATGCTTGTCACATTGAGTCTTTTTTATTATATGAGATTCTAAGCTTATATTTTATGTTCTTATGATATTATTTATGTATATCTGCTTTCTTTTCTGATTGCATATGTATAATTGAGGAAAGGTCAAGAACAGATGTGAGTCTGATAATATTTTCTTTAATCTCGCCAGTTGCACCTAATTAGTAGAGACCCTTTCCAAGATGCTGTGGGTGGAAACTCTTGTAATATAAATAAATATATTTATCCTTGGGTTTTGTATATAGTCTTGACGTCAATTTAGATCCTTGCTTGACCACCCAGACATCCAAAAAGTTAATATCCGGTTCCCCGATGTTGAATGTGAAATCAATTCAATCATTTTGTTGTTTCAGATATTTGTGAAAACGCAAAATACTCTCTCTAGTCCCTTCCCAGAAGACACAGATCTCTTAGATATCTTCTTCACTATTTAGACCTGATATTAATGTTTCAGTATGAAATACATGTTTAGATTTGAAGTAATACATAAATATATTTGCTTACATTGGGTTTGCATTAGAACAAATTGTTGTTGAGAATGACCTTCATTTGTTGCATTACAAGCTCTTTATTTAAAACAATTTTTCCATCTTCAATATGAGCACCTCAACTGCTTCTAAACACTCTTCAAGTGCTATGCCTCTGTACCAGTGGGGGCCAGCAGTTTTAGGAGGGAGGGGGGGCAGGAAGCACACTCACACTCATTCTTTCACGCACACAAGCACATCCATCCATTAACAACACTCAACATTCAAACATGCACACACGCAACAAACATTCATTTTGAAACATCACACACACACTCATTCTTTCACAAACGCACGCACATCCATTAACACTCATAGCATTCAAACATGCACGCAAGCACCAAACATTCATTTTAAAACATCACACACACACACTTACCTTCAGCCTCGGAGGTCCCAGGAGGGTTGGGACTGCCTTCTTCCCTCACTGGCTGACCTTAGGTCAGCCAATGATGGAAGGCAGCAGTTCCAACTTCGTCAGAGAGGGGGATGGGGTCAGTGAGAATGCTGATCCCACCCCACTCTGTGACAAGGTGTCACTGATTGACACTCGCCCTGGGCGTTTCAGGGCTTGAACCTGAAGCGCCCTGGTCGAAGTCAATGGGTGACGCTTCCCTCGCCACCCGGGGGAGGGCCTCGAGGCACCTTTGCTGATCAGAGGAGGTCACGCCCACAGGAGCTGTGTCCTCTTTAGCCCAGCAAAGTTCAGCTCAGGCAGCCAGGAGTCTGCGCAAATCGCGTATGTCTGCTCCTGGCTGCCTGACATGAACATGAAGAGTGTCTGTCAAGCTGACCTTTGTTCCGCCTGACAGACACTCTTCATGAGGGGTAGAAGGTGGGGGGGTTGGCCCCTCCGCCCTAAAGGACGGGCCGCGTCTGCTCTGTACTAACTGACAACATCGATTGTGAACAGAATGGCCTTGATTCACAAACTGCACTTTGTAGTACGTTTTGTAGTACAACAAAATGTGCAATATATTGCAATTCGCAAACTACATATGGAGTTTTACGCCTATGCATTACCTATACTTATGCTCAGTGAAAAGTTTAAAGAGGGACGCTGCCCACCCACACAAGAGTAAGCAACTGCAACTCTGGGATTGTTGATGTTTTGCTAAACAAGTACTTCTTTGTAGTAATGCCTATATAGCCCATTTCTTCACCTTAGGTTCTCAATTAATTTAATGACTTCTGCAGTTAGATTCTTTGGCAGTTTTATTTAAATTCATAATTTAATTGTCTCAGTCTTGTTTATTCAAAGCTGGAGTGGTTCCCCCTTATCGACAACGTTATTCTCGATCACTTGACAATTTACTACTCTTCATAGCGCATTCCTCCCTTGTTTTGCTGTGTTTGCTTGATATTTAGGGCGCTTGCATATAGTCTTTTTAGGTTCTTCCATGATTCATTTGTTGACATTAGGTCAGCAAGCACAGCTGAACGTTGACTGAATTAATTATCGGAATATAAATGGACTTGAAGTAAGAATTTATCTTGTCTTGTTTGTTTTCAGCTAGATTAGTACAAATCTGTTTTCAAGGTGTGAGCACAAATAGGTTTCCGGGTAAACATTTCAATTATGGTATGTACAATAAATTTGAGTTTTGAAACAGGATGTAGAAAACATACATATTGATCACTGACATGTACCACTGTATCAATTAATTAACTAATCATTTGCCAACAGGTCATGTAAAAACCCAGAAGAAGGGGCTAATATAACTCTGAAATGCTTTTGTGATACGGACATATGTTTACATGACTGATACTATGGATACAGATGATAGCTTTTTTCTATTCGTGACAAGTTCATTTGATAACAGGAGGAAATAAGCAAACCTTAAAACAAATTAATGAATTAAACTCTGGAATTACGACTTCAATAAAAAGTGTTTTGTTTTTTTACTTTGAGCCGCAGAAGAAAACCTCCGACTGTGATTCTTTTGAAATTGATAGAAAGATATAAGATACAGTGGCTGCCGAATAGGACAGCACCTCGTAATTCTCTGCCTCCTTAAAACCCGAGGTAGGGCTAGGCTGACCATCATAAACTGGAACTTTATTCCCATATTTGGCAGTTCGATAAAGGAATGCACTGACAAATTATTTATGTAAAATTGATTAAAAACAACTATCATAAATAGGAGTGAGTATAGTATATACAAAGTAGTTTGTTACACCTGCATGTTTAGCCTGACGCTGCGCATGCCGTCTCAATGCATGCGGGGGTAATGTCACAATGTAGGTGCCGAGTGGCACACTAAAGTGTCACCAGATGTGTTAATTAGTACATGTGGCCCTTAAAGAGGTGCCTTGGTATAAATTCACTACCTCCCATCCCTTGTCATCGTCCCGATATTTACTTATGAAAAAGGCTCCCTGAATTCAGTTTTGACTGATTTTTACGGATAAATACATACAGAAAACTACACCTTTTCCTGTCTATACTTATTTTTAAATGTGGACAAAAACGGAAATTAGGTTGTGTTTTGAGCAATTGTAAATGACTGCCAGATAAATAGCTGTGCGGATTGGCAAGTGAGTGGGATAAAAAGAAAGACATTTTAGTTCGGAGGTTTAAATACCAGCTGATATGCACAAGGATGATACTAAAATTGTCCTGTTTTCATATTTGTATTGATTTATCATCTGTGGGTGTTCCTATCTGTAGGAAAGTACACTCTTGTTGGCATGGTTATCACCACTTTTTTGCCTGCCATCAGTGTGTTTTTGACTGTGTTCACTGGGATCCTGCTAACCAGGAACCCAGTGACTGTGCTCTCTCCCCCTAAATTTGGTTGTTCCTGACTTTTTGCACCGCACAATTGGCATACTGGTGCCCCCATGTAAGTCCCTAGTATATGGTACCTAGGTACCCAGGGCATTGGTTAGCCATAGGCTTCAGGGTGTGTTGTGCCACCCTTGGGAGCCCATGCAAAATGTGTCTGTAGACCTGCCATTGCAGCCTGCGTGAAATGGTGCATGCACCCTTTCACTACATGTCACTGCACTAGGTCACTGTAAGTCACCCCTAGGCAGGCCCGCCTAGCCCAGAGGGAAGAGTTCAAGTACCTGTGTGTGAGCAGAGGTGCTCCCATGAACTCGAGCTCCATTTTCCTGGACTTTGTGAGTGCGGGGAAGCCATTTTACCCATGTACTGAACATAGGTCACTACCTATGTCCAGCTACACAATGGTAACTCCGAACCTGGGCATGTTTGGTATCAAACATGTTGGAATCATACCCCAATACTGTTGTAAGTATTGGTTGTATGATTCCATGCACTCTAGGGGCTTCTTAGAGGACCCCCAGCTTTGCTCCTACCAGTTTGCAGGGTTTTCCCGGGCAGCTTGTGCTGCTGCCATCCTGTAGACAGGTTTCTGCCCTCCTGTTGCTTGATCAGCTCAAGCCCAGGAAGGCAGAACAAAGGATTTCCTTTGGGAGAGGGAGGCAACACCCTCTTCCTTTGGAAATAGGTGTTATATGACTTGGGAGGGGTAGCCTCCCCAAGCCACTAGTATGCTTTGAAGTACACATTTGGTGCCCTCCTTGCATAAACCGGTTTGCACCAGTCCCTGCTCTGGCATGAAACTGGACAATGGAAAGGGGAGTTACTACTCCTCTGTCCATCATCACCCCAGGGGTGGTGCCCAGAGCTCCTCCAGGTGGCCACATGATTCTGCCATCTTGAATCCAAGGTGGGCAGAGGCCTCTGGGAGCATCTGAGTGGCCAGGTCATGCAGGTGACGTCACAGCTCCCTCCCGACCGCCGGTCGCCCTGCTAGGTGACCAATCCCCCTTTTGGGGCTATTTAGGGTTTCCCTCTTGAGTGGGTCCTCAGATTTGACAACATGCAAGATTCCAGCAGGACTCATCTGCAATCTGCATCCCCTTGGTCCCCTCTACCACCTTTCCAACTTGGGAGGCAGTGCGTTTTTGCCTGTCCTTGCAGGACAGTACCCCTGTGCACTGTGACTCTAGAGCTACCAAGGCTTGTTGGCTCTTCTTCCAAGGGATCTTCAGGCTCCCCGTATCCACAGCCTCCAGCACTGTTCCCTGCAAATCACAGTCTCCTAACTGCTGCTCCAGCGATGTGGGACTCCTTCCCAGGTGTGCTAAGTGGGCCTCACTATGACTCCTGTGCCTGCTATCTGTGAGTTGCCTGTGGGGACTGGATCCACAACTTCTGGCTCTCCTCACTGCTGAGGATTGCATGGGACACCCCTCTTTGGGTTGAGTCCCCTCGGACCTTCTTAGTCCCCAGCAGCTGTGCAACTCTTGCCTTTGCCAAGGCTTTTTGGTGGTTTTTCCACACCACTGACGGACTGCAACTCTTCTTCTGATTTGGGACATCAAGGGCATCACTCCTGAAACTCTTCTCCTGCTCCTGTGCTGCTCAGCCGACTCCTGGTCTTCACTATTGACCTGGTCCAGCATCTCCAGAAGGGTGGGTGGGTAGTGGCTCCTACCCCAACCTGACACTCCAACTGGAATTGGACTTGGTCCCCTTCATTTGCAGGTCCTCGTCTGTCAGGATCCATCTTTTGTTTCTTGCAGTTTTGCTTGGGTCCTGCACAGTCCTTTTACAAAGAGTATCTGTGGGTTTGGGAAAAACCAGGTACTTACCGCTTATCTCCCGGCCGCTAGGGGCACTATGGTACTTACCTTTTGGGGTTTCTAGTTCCTCCAGCTCCCCACTACAGATTTCACTTACCTGGGTGGAGGGTCTGCCTTTCGCATTCCATGTTTTTAGGGTATGGTTTCGTCCCCCCCCCAGGGTGTTTATTGTTTACTGTTATTTCACTGTTTTCTATTGCCTTCTATGCCCATTCCTGATTACTAAGGTGTGTATAATAGTGTGTTTACTCACCTGCCAGTAGAGTACTGCCTGTACAGTATTTTATTATTTGTGTTACCATACTAAACTACCTTTATTTTTGTAACACTGTGCGGTTCTTTCACGTGTGTAAGTGCTGTGTGACTACGGTGGTATTGCATAAGCTTTGCATGCCTCCTAGATAAGTCTTGGCTTCTCATCCACAGCTACCTCTAGAGAGCCTGGCTTCCCAGACACTGACTACACCTCACTAATAGGGGGCACCTGATATAGGGTGATTACACCATAAGTGCTCACCACACACCAGGCCAGCTTGCTACTATGTCCTTGAAGCCTGCCATGCACGCAGAAGTGTGCATTTATTGGTGAAATAAATTTGGAAATATACTAGTTTTAGCTTAATTTTTTCACAAAACCCAAAATAAATATGGATAAATATGGATAAAATCAGCAAAAAATAAATATGGATAAATATGGCTGGAAATGTCAAGAAACGAAATTTCATAAAAGTGGAAGCTCCCCTTATGAGATGATGCAACCATAATGAGATAGGGTCTAGTAGGAAATGATGAAAATGAAAGCCCACCCACCAAATGTACCTTTATTTTGAATTGTTCTCTACTATCTACTCGTTCTGTGCTGGCCTCGGAGGGTGCTCTGGTGCACTCAACAAGGTAAGAAATAGCATGTCCTGGATGTGCTTGGGCCTTTGATATTTTATCATCTCTTATTGCGAAACAGAGTTCATATCAGCTGTTGCAACATTATGCTCCCATTCCTTCTGGTTCGAAGAAGGAACATTGGCAGTGCTCAGTAGTGGGCATGCATGGTTGGAAGGCAGGAGCCACACATGCTCAAACTTTTATTTTCAGTGCCGGGAAGCTGATAGTGGGTGGGAGTTTTCTTTAAAAGTGTTCCTAAAACACTGCTTCGCAATTGTATTTGTGAGCAGATCAATCTCCTTGCAAAATGGGGAAGCATGATACAAAATGGAAGAATGCTTCTTTCTCGTCCTTAGCTACCTCGAGTCGTAGGCCTGCTTTCAATCCTCGAAAGAAATCCAGATCAGCATATAAGGAGGGTAATGATGCTTTTGGAGATGATGGTGAAAAAGCAAAGCCCTGTGTTTAACCAGAGTCAAGGGTCTTTATAGAGTGTCCGATTCCAAGAGACTGAACGTTGTGAGGCAGAAAGTATCCCATGCTGACAAAAGAGTAAGAAAAGAGTGTGAATAATTTGTTGCCTTCTCTGTTTATGTATGTCAAAGAGAATATGGGGTTCCCTATTCCAAAGAAGGCTTGTGAACCTCAAGGGGTAGTCTTAAGGCAGTTTGTACACCCAACTTAGTTGGGTCTTCTGATCCAACCACATGTCATGGACGTGGTTTTGGAGGAAGTGAAAGGCTCAGATAAAATTATCCTTCCTAAGTTCATGCAGCACCTGTACCTTTGTGGACGCAAAGGTGACAATTTTAGTGTTGGGTAGGCCTATGACAGAGAACTGTATCCTAAGGGATTCTACATATAAAAAGATAGACTTCTCTTAAGAAAATTTATTTTGGTTCTCAGTTGGTATAAATGGGTGTATTATGGCACTCAAACCCTCATTTTGGACTTCAAGAACTTGTCTAAAGAAGTGGAGGATGGGAAGGGATTATGTGCACTACAGAGGGGATGGAAAGGAAGATAGTGTTTCCGTCTGACATCGCATTTTATATGGTGAGAACCTCAGCTGTACCTTCCGATGCTGCCAGATGTAATCTGTTTTCAAGGGATTAGCACGCAGACCCCTCTCTGAGGTCCTCAACTTTATGTTAGCCCTTTAAAGTAAAACATTTGTTTGGCCAGGACGTAGAAGACAGGATGCAGAAGCTATTCAAGGAGAAGAACATTCCTTCTTATTTTGGTCTGCCCAGCAGAACGCTCCTTCTTAACTGTTGGTGATAAAACCTTTCGGCAGGCGTTGAGATGTCAATAATCCTCCTTCAAGTTAAAATGGAAGCAGTTTCATAACAAGCACCCTCAAAAAAGGAGGAGAAAAGCAACAAATATCCTGACTTAGTCAGAGATGGCACCATCTGGGTGGTTGGAGAGAAGATACTGGTCTTCACTAAGGCCTAGGAAGAGTCCTCTTCAGACTGTTGAGTTCTGAAGATAATCAAGAAAGCTTAACAGAAAGAGTTGGTATCTCTTGCTTCAAACTTGAGGATCAAAGAAACCCCCTAGCTACAATATCCAGACAAGGGGATAGCTTTTGTTCAAGCAATTCAAGAACGACTGATATAGAAGGCAATAGTGCCAGTCCCCTTTGAAGATCAGGGGAAAGTTGCTTATTCAAAGGAATTTTCTAGTCGCCCAGATGACAGAGTTACATGATGATGTTAGACATAAAACAGGTGAATCAGTGGGTGAAGCTAATTTACTTCAAAATGGAGAGATTAGAGGGAATTGTTCCACTGATTCCAGTAGGGTACTTAATGTACTTCAGAGATGCCTACTTCTGTCATGTTTGGCTCTCATTATAGTAAATGAGACTGCTGGATTCAGGCAGCAGCACCACCAGGCTGTGGGGAACTGAGTCCAGTTCCACTCCATGTGACAACTGTCGGCCTAACCCATCCGTCCATCTAGCAGTAATTTGTGGCAGCTGGGCGCATGACATTCGGATTTCTCAAAGAAATCGTGGTGCAACAAATCGCATCCTTTTCTGTCAGTTACATTCCTCACACGTGCAAAGATAAACAAAAGCAGAAATCGGTTCAATATATTTTATTGAATCAACTGCATTCTAGATAAAATAGCATGTACTGCAATGATTAGGATGATGAAATACAATAATAGCAATGCGGTGGCAAGGAAAGTGAAACACTATAAAAGCCCCATCATAGTGTCAGAGTGCTAAGTTTCAGGATTCCTACCTATGCCACAAAGGTATTACTAGAGCACAGCAATGTTAGCTCTAATATGCCTTTCACGTTCACTAGGTAGACACCAGCCCCCATACCTAAATATGATAGAGTGAAGAGGCCTGTTGGTCTACTGAGAATCTTCACTCATATAAATGGAAAGACGCCAAGTCTCAGCAGACAGCTGAGGTGAAGCTGCAGCATGCAGTGACAATATTCTGGCTGGAACTCTCCCTCCAAGGTATAGGGGCAGAGGGGTGTTTTATAATAAAACAACTGGTTTTCTGAGAAACCTGCCCTAATGTAAGAACATTTTTTTTTTTTGTGAAGTGACAAAGATTGCGATGTTCCACTTTGTACTGGCAACATATTAGAGACAGCCTTGAGCAAAACAGAGAACGAGAATGTCTGAGTAAAAGGAATGAAACCAGTTTCCTTGCTAAACACATATGAAATAAAGGGAAAAAAAATCACCACAGAAGAGAGCTTCTGCTCATAAGATAAAATGAATTGTTACTAGGCTGAAGGGCAGAAGCTACAGGCCTATGGCTAAAATAACATGCCCATAAAACCTACTAAAATATCCTCACAACACTTCCATGTCCCACTAGAGGAAGCTCAGCAATGAAAGCTGATATTCTGGGTTCAGGGGAAAATTCATGAGATACAGGTGCTTCCTTTAGAACTGAGGTCAGTTGCCAGAATTTTCACAAAGGTGATAGCACCTCCTGTGGTGCAGTTACAGCTGCAAGATCGGTCACTTTTTCGTACTCGGACAACTGGCTCTTACATGCTCCTACAAAGTCCAAGACAGAGAAAGAGCTGGAAGCTGTTGCACTGCCTTGTTCTCTTCTGCATATGAGCCTGCTTAGAATAAACATAAAGAATTACTGGAATCCCAGCTCCCAGGATTACTGGACCCTGATCCAGTGTTCCCAAATCTCTGCAAATGTTTTCTTCTGCATTTAAACCCCACCCTGAGGATAACATCAATAGATGCTAGTCTTCTGGGGGAGGATTGCAGTGTTGGAGGAAAGGGTTGTTCAGAGCCGCAGGCCTTAAGTGGAGAGGCAGCACTCCTCCTTTTGGAGACATTTAACTGTGGTTTTCAATCCCCTCAGGTTTTTCAAAAGGTTAATTCTAAATCACCACCTTTTGATAAAATTAGACAATGTGGTAACATTCTCTTACATCATTCACTGGGGAAGCATGAGGCCAAGTCCCCTAGATAGAATTTAAAGGACTTCCTCTTTTCGAGATTTGGAGATTGGACAACCACCTCATACATTTGTCTGCCACTATAGACTTCATGGACTGCAAAGTATGGACAAAAACTTTGGGACTGAAATGTTAAGCTCAAAAAATCTCTGAGTTTGCAATGCAATCCTGTATTGCTCTGATTGCTTCTGCAGTTCGTTGTGGGTGTTGGTATGCCTCAGAATTAACTACTGAAATGAGGGATGTAAAGGTAATAGTCTGGTAATCTTAATTAGTTTTAGTCCTACCCGTCCCAGTCATTAGGACCACCCCTTCCTCTCTTTACATTAATGGCCTTCGCCTGGGCTTGGCATGTTAGGATAATGCTGAAAACGTACGCCTAATTATGGCACGCACTTGGGTGGGCTTTCATTTTGTGGTTCGTGGGATCCCCTCATAAGTAAGTAATAGGTGAAACAGGCACAAATTGGGCTAAGTCTATTTATGGCAGGCCTTTGGGTGGGCTTTCATTTTGTGGTTCGTGGGATCACCTCATAAGTAAGTAATAGGTGAAACAGGCACAAGTAGGGTTAAGTCTATTTATAGTAGGCATTTGGGTGGGCTTTCATTTTTAACATTAGCTCTAGATTCCTGCCCCTGTGGTACTAGGGTTAACCTCATAAGTAATGAGTGTAATGAGTAGGGCTAAGACTAATGAAGAATACTGGGGAAGTCACTTAGGCCCTCATTACAACATTGGCGGTAAATGCCGCTTACCGCCGTGCAGAAGACTGCCAACACACCGCTGCGGCGGCGGAATTCCGCTACAGCTATTACGACTCACAGCTCAGAATCTGCCAAAATCTAGACACCCACACAAGTCCGCCACACCAAAGGTCAGTGATAAACTGGCGATAACAAAACCGACACCGTCACGCCAACAGGAATACGCCCACACTATCACGACCCACGAATCCATGCAGCGGTCTTTCAACCGCGGTATTCCATTGGCGGTACACACTGCCGCGCTCAAAATACACACACACTTACAAAACACAACCACATTGGACAAATCGAAATACACACACCTGATACACATACACACAGCACTCCCACACACCCAATACAATATAAAACACACACCCACATCACCCACAAACCCTTACGACCAGAATTTCGACAGAAGGCCAGAGAGAGACACCACCATCAACAAACTAGCATCCACAGGCACTCAACACCATCACTCACACAACATCCACGCACCTCACACAACACACACCAACACATCCCCTCACACATCACAACACACACCACCTCACACATCACCCACACCACCCCAAAGACACCCCAGGTTTTCTGAGGAGGAGCTCAGGGTCATGGTTGAGGAAATCATCCGGGTAGAGCCGCAGCTATTCGGATCACAGGTGCAGCACACCTCCATAGCTAGGAAGATGGAGCTATGGTGCAGAATCGTGGACAGGGTCAACGCAGTGGGACAGCATCCAAGAACATGGGATGACATCAGGAAGAGGTGGCACGACCTACGGGGGAAGGTGTGTTCCGTGGTCTCAAAACACCAGATTACAGTTCAGAGGACTCCTCCCCCTCAACTAACAACATGGGAGGAGCAGATCTTGGCTATACTGCATCCTGAGGGCCTCGCAGGAGTAGCAGGAGGAATGGACTCTGGTAAGGCAAATCTTTAACTACCATATCCCCAACCCTACCTGCATGCTATCACATACCCCCACCCTCAACCCCATCACTCCAAAACCTCACATATGTCCCACTATCACAGTCCACCCATCCCAACACCAAGCCCTGCATGCAACAACAAAGCATGGACACCCATCACCAAAGCATGTCCACTACAGATACCCACACAGACCCCAAAACAATTATCACACAAGGTCCTACACAAGAATGTAAGACTGGGATACAGGGTCACCCAACCATTGCACACAATGGCGCACACAGATGCAATAATCATGCCTTTACACCCCTGCAGGACCCCTACCCAACGTCACCGGACAGGAGGTTCCAGACATGTCCACCCCCCCCACAAAAGAGGCCCACAGTGATGACAGCAGCTCTGTCCAACTGGATCTAGATGACCAGCCCGGCCCATCGGGGACCTCGGGACAGTCGGTTCCCCTGACACAGTCAGAAGCCACCACGGAGCCTCCCCCTCAGGAAACACCATAACAGCACCCACTCAGCGGGCCCATACCTCTGTCCCCAGGACACGTCAAGCAGCAGTAGTGTGTCCACCACTACAGAGAACCCAGGCAAACCCACCAACCCAAGAACAGCAGGGTCCTGGGGGCAGTGGCAGTGGGCACACAGTTCAGGGGACAGAGGCACAGGAAAACAGGGGAACTGGGAGGTCTGCTGTGCGACAGGGGGAGGACAGGCCCAGGGAACCCACTCTCCACGAGGCCCTCTCCAACATCATGGGAGCGTACCATCATTCCCAGGAGACGATAGCAACAGTACTGGCCAAGTTTCAGGAGACCCAGCGGCTGCAGGAGGAACAGTATTTGGGGTTCAGGGAGGAACTCAACTCCATCAACACCACCCTGGTCACCATTGAAGGGGTGCTGAAGGACCTTATCAACACCACGAGGGACACTGTGGCACAACAAGGGGCCCCTGACACTAGCCTGGATGATGAACTGCCCACCACCTCTGCCGGCGCTAGTGGACAGGAGGCACCGCCACAGGACCACGACACTAGCACCCCACCCCCTGCAGATGGAGAACCACCCCGCAAACAGTCCCTGAGATCCAGGACAAAGACAGAGAACAATGCGAAGACCCCCGCCAAGAAATGAGACCACCCTGAATGTCATCCTTCTGTCCCACTTTGTCACCCTGTCCATCCTTAAACTGCCCTAGCTCCACTTCCTATGCCCCTTTGGACAATGCACCTGTGAGACAAATAACTGGACTCTGCCATGGACATTCCTCCACCATCTCCCCTGACCATTTTACAACCCCCTCCAGTATTTTGCACTTAAATAAACACCCTTGAATCACAAAACAATCTGGAGTCAGTCTGTGCTTTCACTAATGTGTATTTGCTATAGCAAACGAAAATAGCAATGTCCATTGTATTGTCAACATACCTATGTCACACAGCTCTAGTCCATAAGGTAACATAGAAGAAGTCACACAGTGGGACCCACATCTGTGAATTGGAAAGGCATAGTGACAGGTCAGGGTCCATACACTGGGTGAAAGTGACAGGCATATAATAGGTCTAACAATTTTATCAGATGTAGGAGGCAGTGATGTCTTCTTACCTGTGTCTCACTGGAAGTATTGCTGGATCACGTTGTTTCTGTTGTCGATATCCTCTTCTTCTGCCTCCTCTTCTTCACTGTCCACAGGCTCCACAGCTGCACAAGACCTCCTTCTGGACCATCCTCCTGCAGAAGAGGCACCTGTCGTCGCAAAGCCAAGTTGTGCAGCATACAGCAGGCCACGATGATCTGGCACGCCTTCTTTGGTGAGTAGTAGAGAGAACCACCTGTCATATGGAGGCACCAGAACCTGGCCTTAAGGAGGCCGAAGGTCCATTCTATCACTATCCTAGTTTGCCCATGTGCCTCATTGTAGCGTTCCTCTGCCCTTGTCCTGGGATTTCTCACTGGGGTACAAGACATTTGCATGTGACAAGTTTGGGTAACCAGAGTCACATGCAAATGTCGAGGGACAACTGTTAGACACACACTAACCCTTAGGGACAACCCCAGACCCAGACAACTATTCACACGGTATTGTCGCGTGGGCTCTCATTATCCTAAATGAGACTACTGGATTTCTAGGCAGCAGGATTGATAACTGTGTGGGGGACTAAGTCTGACCCACTTGTAAAGAACTCTGTCACCCTAAATCCGGTTTTTGCTCCGGCTAACTAGCAGTGCCTCATTTCTCCCGCGGGGAAGAAATGATTAGGCAGCCGAGCGCATGACATCTTTGGAGCTTCTCAGGGAAGTCGTGGTCACTCAGATCCAAACCAACTCTCTCATTTACAATATGATCTCATATACAAATGACAAAGACAGTATAAGTTTTATATAATGTTTTAATAAAACGACTGTATTTTAGATAATAAGGCGTGAGCCGCAATAACCAGAACAATACAACATAGTAGGAATGAAATAGTCACCAGGAGAGTAAAACATAAGAACAAAGCTATCATAGTGCCTAACAGTTTCTACTCTCCCTCTGCTTGTTCTATTTAGAGCACAGCATGTTAAGCTTCTAGCTTGCCTTTCCGAATCACCGGGGAGACATCAGCCCTCATACCTGAGCAAAGGCCTGTGATCTGGTTCAGCATCTGCAACGAGGCAGTCAGCGTCTGTTAGACTTTTCATCCTTGGCGTGGTCTCCCTTAACTTTTTGCCTCTGTTCCCCAGGTTGTTGATGTGTGCTGGACTCTGATTTTGCTGTTTTTGTTACTCTGGGCACGTTACCACTGCTAACCAGTGCTAAAGTGCAAGTGCTCCTGTTTAAATTGTATGTAAGTGGTTCATCCATGATTGGCATATTTGAATTACTAGTAAGCCCCTAGTAATGTGCACTAGAGGTGCCAGGGCCTGTAAATCAAATGCTACTAGTGGGCCTGCAGCACTGGTTGTGCCACCCACATAAGTAGCTCTGTAATCATGTCTCAGACCTGCCCCTGCAGTGTCTGTATGTGTATTTTTACACTGTAAATTCGACTTGGCAAGGGTACCCACTTGCCAGGCCTAAACCTTCCCTTTCCTTACATGTAAGGCACCCCTAAGGTAGGCCCTAGGTAGCCCCAAGGGCAGGGTGCAGGGTATGGATAAGGTAGGACATATAGTAATGTGGTTTATATGTCCTGACAGTGAAATACTGCCAATTTCGTTTTCACTGTTGCAAGGTCTGTCTCTCTCTCATAGGATAATATGGGGGCTACCTTTAAATATGATTAAAGTGTAGATTCCCCTAGAGAGTAGATGGACATGTGGAGTTTGGGATCCCTGAACTCACAATTTAAAAATACATCTTTTAGTAAAGTTGATTTTAAGATTGTGAGTTTGGAAATGCCACTTTTAGAAAGTGAGCATTTTCTTGCTTAAACCATTCTGTGACTCTGCCTTGTTTGTGGATTCCCTGTCTGGGTCAGTTTGACAGTTGGGTTGTTTTTCACCTCACACCAGACAGTGACACAAAGGGAGCTGGGGTGTAATCTGCATTTCCTGATTAGCCATCTCTGCTAGGAGGGAGGGGTGGAGTGGTCACTCTCATCTGAAAGGACTGTGCCTGCCTCTGACAATGCTGTCTCCAACCCCCTGGTGTGTGTCTGAGGCCTTGCCTGGGCAAGGCAGGATTTCACAAGAAGGTGTGAGTCCCCTTTGAAGGAAGGTGACTTCAAAGACTAAAATGGGTATAAGAAGGGCACCCAAACTTACAAACTTTAGAAACACTTCTGGAATCAAGGGGAACCTCTGCCTGGAGAAGAGCTGATCGCTGAGGAACAAGTGCTGCCCTGCCTGTGACTGTGCTTTGTGGAGCTTTCCTGCAGTGCTGCTTCTGCCAGAGTAAGAGGGCAAAGACTGGACTTTGTGTGCCTTCCATCTTGAAGAAGAAATCTCCAAGGGCTTGATGTAGAGCTTGCCTCCTGTTGTTGAAGTCTCAGGGATAGCAAAGACTTCTTCCTGCCAGCACCTGGAGTCTCTGGAGAGACCCCTACTCTGCTCTGTGGTGCCCTTCCAGTTCCTGGGACCCAGAAAGGAGAGGCTGGCAGCCTAAGGACAAAAATACACGCACTGAGCGCCGTGCGGAGAAAAGATCGACGCGAATCCGATCGCGGCTGAGAAAACGACGCGACGCCGGCTCCGCAGCTGAGAAACGACGCCGCAGGAAACGCGACAGGAGAATCGACGCCCGGAGCAGGAGAAACGACGCGCAGCATCGCTGACGAAGGCTGAGAGATCGCAACCTGCGCCGCGGGACTTTCGGACCGTCGCGTGGCTGGCTTTTTCGACGCGCATCGCCGTGCCGAGTTGTTTTCGACGCATATAACCGTGCAGGGTTATTTTCGACGCACACCGCCCGTGCGGGGTTATTTTTGACGCAAACCAGGTACATTTACACGCTAGCAGCGCTAGTGTGTTGTTACAACTACCTAAAGACTCTTTTTATTTTAAACCTTTAAAAAATCATAACTTGACTAGTGTATGTTGGATTTTTGTCGTTTTGGTCTTGTTTTGTCTAGATAAATATTTCCTATTTTTCTAAACTGGTGTTGTGTCATTTTGTAGTGTTTTCATTAAGTTACTGTGTGTGTTGGTACAAATACTTTACGCCCAGCACTCTGAGGTTAAGCCTACTGCTCTGCCAAGCTACCAAGGGGGTAAGCAGGGGTTAGCTGAGGGTGATTCTCTTTTATCCTAACTAGAGTGAGGGTCCTTGCTTGAACAGGGGGTAACCTGACTGTCAACCAGAGACCCCATTTCTAACAGCGTCTAGTTGTGGTTCCCTGGTCGGAATCTCCCTCTTGCGTGTATTGGGACAAGGAAGTGATTTTATAACTAACATGTCATCGTGATCACAAAATGTCCCTACGCAGGAATGCCAAATCTAAACTCCTACCACGTCTATCGGCAATGTACCAGACTGTATCCTTGACTGAAGCACAGAGTGAATATGTTATGGAGAACTACAGTGCTGAAGTAGGCAAAACATTGTGATATGAATAAAAAACAACACCGTAGAACTGGCTATTTGAAAAATACAAGTACGAAGCCTAATAAAAAGCATGTGGAGCAAAGTGCACAGAGGCTTTAAGCTGTCAGCATATTAATAAAATACATTCAGGGCAAAGTGCACAAAGGCCTAAAGCCTGAAGCTAATGCGCAAAGGATACGTAAAACTAACCGCACTACACCCTCCCCTTGTTGGTAGCAAGTGGTTCCAATAATATAAAAGCATGCCCCAAATATAAACAATATATAAAACCATATATTTAGACAAGGTAAGAAGACAACAAAGTCATAAATTTAGGAAACATGTGACGATAAAGCCAAATTCAATATAGTGTCAATTTTGCCGGAGAGAGAAAAAAAATCCAATTGTCAGACAGAAGCAATAGAACGTAGGAGCTCCTCCACTTCGATATATGTTAATATCGGAAGATCCACGCCACAAAGTACCATGGAGCAGGTGTGTTCCAAAGCCCCAAAACCATTCAGGGTGGCACCCCGTGCAGGGCCTATGAAAGAGACAATACCATCTTCCTCCAGGAAGGGAATCTCATAAACCGCCTCACGAAGCAAACGCAACCGTAGTGCACAAGTCTGGGAATGAGCCCTAATCGGGAACATCAACAGATCAGGATCGACCACTGGAGGGCGCTGCAGTGAGAGACAGAAAGCCAGTGCATGTTCAAACGAGCACCAAAGGCACCGAAACACGGGTTGCACACAATCCAAAACCGGTCTGAATGACAGAGACCAGTCACACTCCAAATGGCCCAGGAGTGTAGCTCCAAAATGCTGCATCATGCGTTCACGACACAGCTGCGCTGACGAGAGCAGCAATATAGGATCTCGTCGTGGCGGGACAGCCATTGTGAAAAAATAGCAACAATAGCAAGACTCCAGCCAACAAAGCCAAAGTAATCGGGAAACCCCCAAAAATGCTTCCGAAAATAGAGTGTATAGCCGAAGGTATCAAACCGAATATGGAAGAGAAGGTGTGAGTGAAACCAACACCAACGGCTTTGAAAAAATGAGCAATACCAGCAGTGCTGGATGCATTAAATATACGTCCCACAAGTTCACCGAAGTGACTTGGAAAGTTAGTATTCAAAAGGGACTGTATCTCCGCCGATGACCTTGCCACCTGAAGTGCGTAGGTCTCGCTAGGAGATGTAAGGGCCACATGCTTTTGAAACAATAAAGCTTTCAGCCGACTCAACTTGTCGAAATCAACCTTGGAAGTAGCAATATGAGGCCAGATGTCCGCTACCTCCCTAATTTGAGTGGGGGGAAACAACACATTCCCACAGCACGTAACGGCCTTGTTGACAACGACAACGTAAACTATTCCGGCACGCATGCCACAGCAGCGTTCGCTGTTAAGAACAATGTAACTGCCGTTAGAAAGCACCTGGAAAGTGTTTTTAATAACCGGGACTGGAACACCCTTCAAATAACAAGCTAAGTTAGCAATCGAAGCGTTACACGCTCCGTGCAAGGACAGCTGTTTACAAACCATGGAATGGCTGACAGAAGCTTCGCATTCGCTACCGCTAAGAAAAACCTCCCTCAAACCATTAACACATCTGTATTGAAAGGGAAGCTCCCACACCTCGTGTATGTAACTGTCTCCCAACAGTTCATATCTACCCACCGGAATGTGCTTCAAATAAGAAGTAAACTGCAGAGTGGAGATAGGCAAATTAATAACCCCATGAATCAACCACTCAGCTGACGGAATCTCAGCCACCGTGAAAGGCAGTTTCTCCAATTTCTCAATATTCAACATAACATATGTCGCTTCCTTTTTAGCCATCAACTGTTGTTGACGAGTCAAATTAAAGGAGATAAAGATCTCTCTGGCACGAATGTGCTGCCATGTTAAGCGACCCGCCTTCAAGGTTTGAAGAGTCCAACCCAGCAGCATGATGGACCGCGTCTGACTCTGCCCATGATATAAAGAAGACATGTCCGATTTAATAATGTCAATAGCAGAGGAAACAATGCTGTCAATCGTGTAAACACGGTCAGAAAGGGTATGCATGCCATTATCAACAACAGACAAAGTCTGCAGCAGATTTTCCTGATCAATCTGCCTCAACCGGGCTGCAGCCTCCTGTTGTGAAAGTTTCCAAATCTCATTATAAACTTCGTATAAAAACCTTTTCTTCCGTGGTACCTTAGGACCTGACAAAAAATCTTGTAAATCAGTACCATTAGACAGTAACTTGAGATGTGACTTAACTGCATCAAGCGTGGATGACTTCAACCATTGTTGACAAAGCTTCCCCACGCTGTACGTAGTTATAATATCAGCATGTTCTGGTGAAATGTAACGAGGGTCTGCCCTACTAGTCCTGAACCCCCCTGAAGAGGTGACAAAACGTTAATGACACTTATTACCGTCTACAGGCCATAATAACCACCCGCCCGGATGTAACGATGAAGTGTTAAGCGTACCATTCTGGACCCAATGTGTAAATTCACTAAAAGTAGCATTCACATAGTGCTGCCAGTTGTTTAATTTGGAAGGGACAGGTATACTAGGCAAATTCAACTCTCTAATTGTCGCCAAGCCCAAACAGCTAGTCTGTTGTACTGTGTCATTGAGGAAAATCATCTGCACAGGGATAATACATGCTCTAAATAATGTATCCCTGCCTTGCATCTGCCAATTTTTCGTACCCCAAACACTTTTCAAGTCAACAGTCTTTAACCAGTATTCATACCCCTCGACCGAAAGTTTAGATACAAACAAATTTGAATACAGTAATTTAGTATCGGTCAATAAAATGTGCTTATTAGAATACGGTGCAACTTTAAAATAGTAAGACTTAGCATTCCGCTGATCATGCCCAGAAAAATATGCAAATTTATCATAATACGTTTTCGAACTCCCTTGTGGAGGAGTCGAGCAATATTCCCATTGCACATAATTAAATATGGACTTAGGGCTACTAGCTTTATGGATAAAGTGGTGTCCATAATAGTTGTAGCAAAACGTGTCACCATGATTATCTCTAAATTGGTAAGCATCTTCATCGTCATAGGCAGTATAATATTGCAAATCTGTTAGCATAGAATCTACTGTCTTTACATCCCAATCATCAGAAACAATGCCTGGTATAACAATATCATTCATTGATAACTTGAGGACAAACGGTATTTGAATCAATTCAGTGGGACCATATATATCAAACATTACTTTATCCCACACAATCCCATCCGGAATCGGTATTGCAGAAATGTTCACATTGGACAAGTCTCTTCGAACCATATGAGACGAAAAATGTGGTCTCAACACAGTCTCCACGTGCTCAATATCAGATCGATCAGGAAGAAAATGATCATGTATTACTAGAAAAAAAGTAACCACAAATCCCAACCATAAAAAAAAGTCATTACAGCCATAAAAAGCAACAAATAGTTCCAAGGAAAAACAAAATATGTGCGTTTAAGCCAACCCAGCAGCTTACGTGGACCTCGGACAGAAGACATCGAGGACGAGGAGCTGGACACTGCTTCATCAGCGTCGTTGAAGCAGACAGAGGCAGTTCTTGCAAAAGGTGCAATTGTGAACAAAGAAGCAGATGGAGGCTCTCTCCTAGGCACGCTATAAACCACATGTTCAGAAACATCAGTAGAACGTACAGCAACTTGATCAAAAGATTCCATATTAATCGTTGTCTGTGGAACAATCGCAAGATCATCTTCCACCCTCCCCAAGCTCGGAGAGGAAACAGCGTCGGTGTAAATCACCTGCAGCGGGACTTCTTCCACAGTAGTGAGAGAGATGCCGGAACTACTGGGTGTCCCTCTTGGTCTGCTGTGCAGAATCAGCCACATGTTGTAACTTGACATTATCAATGGAAACAAAGCGATTTCCTTTGGCCCCTTGCAGCGGCGGTAAAATCACAGTTCTCGTGCCGCTCACCCCTAACACAGGGACAGGTGCTCGATAAGAAGGACCAAATTCTTTCTTTACTGCGACCTTTTCACGCACTAGATCCCCAATCCTGGGTATCCAGCCAGTAGGTGTTACTGGCTCATCCTTAATTCCTGAGGAGGCAGCACCTGCAGAAGAGTTATCTTCACGGAATTGTTGTAAATCCTGCAAAACAGTGACACGATCATTTATGTCAAAGGGCGTAACTGCCGCCTCCACACCAGGACCATCTAGATCAGGAACATACATTTGTGTTCCAAACAGGCCCTCATATGAAGTACGACCCCCCAGTGATCGTCTAGGCAAGTTATTAAGTGCTCTCTGTACTCCATATAGGTGGGCTAGCCAACTACGACCCGTACCTATGACCCTGGCCGTTAAGGATTGCTTTAAATCACGATTTAAACGCTCCACGACAGAATTTCCCTCGGGATGAAATGGAGACGAGAATTGGAGTTGGACCCCCAACAAAGCCATGGTGTCCCTGAATGTCTTAGAGGCGAAAGCAGGGCCCTGGTCCGAATGAAAAGCCGCAACTGCAAATGTATCGACAAAGATGCGCAAATCTTTAATAACAGTCTGAGCGTCAGCCGAGCGTTGTGGCCATACCCACACAAATCTGGAGCACGAATCTACAGCAACCAATATATATTTGTATGCACTATCTGGTGTCAGCAGACCACAATGATCCAAGTACACACACTGTAAAGGTTTGTTTGAAATCAGAAGGGGCGTCTGCTGCGGGCATCTAGCCGACGAAGCTTTAATCTGTTGACAAACGTCACAACAAAGTACATATTGCTTTGTCTCTTTATAGAGACCAGGCCACCAGTAACGAGCCTGTAAAAGTGAAATTGTGGCAGCCACACCAGCATGTGCAGACGCCACCCCCTCATGTGCTGCAGAAATTAACCGAGGTCTCTCAATTTTATTGGGTAGTTCGCGTACACCAATGCCTGGAATATTAACAACATATTCACAAAAAATATAGCAGGCAGGGACAAATCTATTCATTAATTAAACTAACCAATAAACTCACTTCTGGTTAGTAGGGGCAATTAATTTCCCAAATATATTTCTTTATTTATTTACAGATAGCAGTGCATACCTCATCATAAGAACATATAAGAAACAACAAAAATCACATATCAAATCAAAAACTGTAACATAAATTACACTACACAATTAAACACAAACAATACATCAAAAATGGAAAATGCCCAACGAAATGGCTCATAAAGGTCACTCTAGCTCAATTCTCATTGTGATCCTGCCTTATAAAGATGACCAAGGGGTTAGCACCCAGCTGAAAAATACCTAACAGTCTTTTAAGGTATTTAAGTAGTGCTTTTGAATTATTTAAACTCTCAATTTATTAGTTACCCGCCCTTGATCCCGTAAGATAGTGTCGACGCGTTTCGGCCTCTAAACTTATGGCCTCTTCAGAACAGTCGAAGGACAATGGCACATCTTCCTCTAATCAACAAAGTCACATATTAAATGTAACCTTCTGGTCAATATGTCTAGTTGACTGTTATTATTATCCTGACGTTTCTGGTTTAACTAGGCAATAATATCACCATAGCACTACTTAAATACCTTAAAAGACTGTTAGGTATTTTTCAGCTGGGTGCTAACCCCTTGGTCATCTTTATAAGGCAGGATCACAATGAGAATTGAGCTAGAGTGACCTTTATGAGCCATTTCGTTGGGCATTTTCCATTTTTTATGTATTGTTTGTGTTTAATTGTGTAGTGTAATTTATGTTACAGTTTTTGATTTGATATGTGATTTTTGTTGTTTCTTATATGTTCTTATGATGAGGTATGCACTGCTATCTGTAAATAAATAAAGAAATATATTTGGGAAATTAATTGCCCCTACTAACCAGAAGTGAGTTTATTGATTAGTTTAATTAATTAATAGATTTGTCCCTGCCTGCTATATTTTTTGTGAATATGCTGTGATAGTACCCTAAGCAGGGTGGGGCGATAGGGTACTCCCCTTCTTTTTTGTAAATATTAACAACAGCATTTAGCGCACTACTCAAGCAGTAACCATATTTAGAAGGAAATCCTTTAGGAAACGGCGTGCCATCAGCCGTAGCTTTTATGGCAGCCGAAATCTCTGTGTCTGGTTTGGAACTCGAACGAGTCACTGCGGCCACAGTGGCGACAGCCACTGCCGACTTTGCGGCTTCATCAGCCAAAGTATTCCCAGCAACATGTATTCCAACGCGCTGGTGTCCAAGTGTATGCACAACATGGACCTTAGGAAGCGTTTCTTTCAGATCCGCAACCTTACCCCACAACAATCTATGTTTAATGGTGTTACCTTTAGAATCTCTGAACCCATTCAACTTCCAATAGTGCAGATATTCATTGAAAGACTGAACACAGTAGTAGGAGTCACAGACCAGCAAGGTCAAAATCGCCGGATCCGCGTGCTCCAACGCTAACAATAGAGCTTTGAGCTCAGCCAGCTGCGCCGAGCAATCTCCCAAGGTTTAAGTATAAGTATGTCGGGGGCAGAACACTTCCCCCTCCATAGTGCCGCTCACCACCGCACATGCAGCAGAATACTGTTGTTTAGTCCCAACCGCTGGTTGCGCAGAGCCATCGGTATACATGACCACCTGATATTGGTCAATAGGCAATGTGCCAGCAGGAACTGGGTACTCTATTTCATATTGAAGAAATTCTTGAGTCTGCAGTTTAGGGTCAAATATGTAATCTACATCAGTGGCTGTCAAAGACGTAACCCATTGTATCCATTGCGGGTATAAAGCTTTCGAATTAGGAACACTCGCTTTTGTAACAGCCTCTAAGGCCGGAATCGGGGAAACGACAATGATGCGTTGGCCCTGGGCAAGCGGTCTTTCTTTAATCACAGCCATCTGTACTGCAGTGAGTATTTTCTCAGTCTGTGCAAATCATTGTTCTGCAGCAGAATACAAGTGGGACTTGTATGCAATCGGGACTGTCTCACCCTCATTAAAGGTGACATACGTAAACCCAACAGCCCCAGGTATCACCCTGATGACTAAATGTGTCTTATTGTCCCGTGTGTGTAAATGTTTAACTGCTAAGAGATCAGTCTGTAACTCTCGCAGCATGTGTGTATGCTCAATCGTCCAAAATCTACTCGAAAAATTCGGGCGAATCAGTTCGTATAAGGGTTTTGTACGCGTAGCATAATCAGGGATGTAAGTTCTGCCAAAATTCAGAAACCCCAACAATGACTGGAGCTTCCGAACCGTATTAGGAGGCTGCAATAAAGCACATTTCTCCAAAAAATTTGGCGCTAGGCTCTTGCCCTCACTCGACAACTCATATCCCAGGAAAATGACGCTGAGGAAGGCAATCTTTGATTTCTTAAAATTAAACTTATAGCCAATATCAGCAAACCCCACAACAATGCGCGATACGCGCCTTAGATGTTGCAGAATCTCATCGTCTGTCAAATATATGTCATCAACATATGATAACGCTTCAGGGTCCAACTCGTGCAGCATTTCAGTCACACGAGCCGAAAACAGTCCTGGGCTATTCTTATACCCCTGAGGCAAACGACAAAAAAAATTCTGAGAGCCAAACACACTGAAACTGGTATAGTCCCGACTTTCGGGTGCTATATTTTGGCAGAAAAATCCATTCGAGATATCCAACGTTGTTTTGTATTTCTTACGCACTATATTGTTCATAAGCGCTGCGCTATGTGAATTCTGTATTGCATATGTGCGTGTATGACTATTCAAATGTCTGTAGTCCACCACTATCCTATATGAATGGTCCGGTTTAGCAACCGGAAATAAGGGATTATTCATCGGCGAGACACAGGGCTCAATTACACCCTGGTACTCCAATTGTGTAAGAATTTTCCTAACCGATGCCCTTGCCTCAAATTTAATAGGATACTGCGGCTGTGGCTGAGGTGTGCCCTTTATTGGAATTACATGATAAGGTGATTGTCTATCCCACCCCACGTTATTTCTATATAGGGCGGGAGCCTGTGCTAGAGCCCATGTTTTACCATAGGACTCCGCTAGCTCTCTCGGAACAAGTGGTGAGAAGGAAGGTACAATAACATCCTCCCCAACCGGACAGTCGCGAACAAAGTCAGGTGGCCAATCCTGTTCGGCCAACAGAACATCATATGATTTTACCACATGGTCCCAAAAGATGGCGTGTACAATGCGGTCAATGTCCCCTTCTAATCGTAGAGTCACTTGATATACTCTATCAGGATCAGAGACTCGCATGTCCGCCGTTTCGACTTGTATGAAGTCATCAGTTGCTTTCACCTCCAGATGCTCTAGAAGACTCCGGCGAACTATTGTGACCTCTGCCGCACTGTCTAACAGTGCTAACGCCCATGTCCTGTTCGTCAAGAGAACTCTCTTCTTGAGCGGCATGTCTAACTGAGACTGCTGCCACTTTCTTCTTTTTAAATTGCTGTTTTTGTTGCAGCGGTTTCTCTTCTTGTTTAACAGAAACCTCCGCTGAGCGTTGTGAATCCTGTCTCGGTTTCACGTACTCCGTCCTCCGCTCTGACCGCCCACCTCTCTCACTTCTCTTCTCTGAGGAGTCCTGAAAGGAACAAGTTTGGCGTGTATCAGTATATTGATATCTATCAGGCGTCTTCAAATTATCCCTATTCCTGAGATTATACCTATTCTGCGGGATCTCCGGTTGCGGAGACTGTCCCCCATCTTTTTTAGGTGTTTGCTGTTTCTTTTCCCAGCGCTTTTTTGTACCCTCAGGTTGCTGTTGCTTAGCATTATCTTTATTATTTTTACCCTGCAATTGGGGATTTTGCGGTCTAGCCCCTAGGCTATCGCGACCAATACTGGAATAGGTCTCTGCTATTATCCTCGGAAGTTCCCGCTCCTGATCAATCTGCGGAACATCCCGAAGACGCATTCGCACTGCTAGTGCTACTGCCTCTCCCTTGAGATTACTCAAAATAATAGAAGAAACCGCGGCAAAATTGCCCATTAACTACATGCCCAAATCTAAGGCAGGGGCAGCCCCATATTCATCTTGAATTTGTTTAAGCACTTCCGGTAAATTAGCTAAAGTCGGTGTACCGTGTGCTGTAGTGTAGAGCGCGGCAAACACCGTGCCCCAGGTATTACAAAGGTCCACCGGAGGAACCATCCCATACGGCAAACACATCGTCAAAATTCTATGTTTATCCTGAGGTCCCGTATGGGGAAACACTGCTTCCAGCTTATTAATTTTCTGTGCCAGCCAAAATGGAGTCTCCTCAAGTTTAGCCGGTACCTTACCCATAACTGAGTGTACAGTGGCTGGATTGATAGCCGGAACCACTGCTTGTGGGTGCGCCGGAGCAGCACGCGCTGCATTAGTATTTAATGCCTGCATTACAAACTGGACCAATCTTCTGTATGTAGTTGCTAAGTCTATATATAAATGACGCACGTCAGCCACTGCCAAATTTGCAACCGCAGGATATGGTGTATAAGTAGCCAATAAAGGCCAGGTCGGACCATCATTACTCAGTGGACCTAACCTTACTTGTGCTACTGTGTGTGGGAGGGCGCCATCAAGCCAATTATGGTGTTCTTGATAAGATAGAGGTATCTCTAAGTAAGTGTAAGCCCTGTATTGTCCAGGGACATTCGCAACAGTGTATTCGTGAAAAGTATTTGTACCCCCATCAACTGCTGGAAATACGACCCAAGAATAAAAAAGTTCTGTCCTATAGGCTGCATGGGCGTCCACCACAAAAGTGACTGGACCCCCCTCGACTGTCAGTCCATGTGCTATCAGATGTCCTGTGAGCGGGTGACGCATATTAATTGCTATATTCACTACATTAGGATTCGCCATTTGTTAAAAAAAATAGCTCTAGGTCAGAGAAGGCACACCAATATTGGAGTTTTTCCTTTCAAAGTTCAAGCTTGAACAACCAACCACTAAGCAATAGGATGTACCTATCCCGTGGTGGCGGAAACCCTCAGCCCCACGGACGTCTCCGCGTACGGAATGAGGAGTCAAAATATATATGAGACCGAGAGAGTCAGTCGGACCTAAACATTAGAGCCAGACCAATCGTTGGCAGCGCCATGTCGCGTGGGCTCTCATTATCCTAAATGAGACTACTGGATTTCTAGGCAGCAGGATCGATAACGGTGTGGGGGACTGAGTCTGACCCACTTGTAAAGAACTCTGTCACCCTAAATCCGGTTTTTGCTCCGGCTAACTAGCAGTGCCTCATTTCTCCCACGGGGAAGAAATGATTAGGCAGCCGAGCGCATGACATCTTTGGAACTTCTCAGGGAAGTCGTGGTCACTCAGATCCAAACCAACTCTCTCATTTACAATATGATCTCATATACAAATGACAAAGACAGTATAAGTTTTATATAATGTTTTAATAAAACGACTGTATTTTAGATAATAAGGCGTGAGCCGCAATAACCAGAACAATACAACATAGTAGGATTGAAATAGTCACCAGGAGAGTAAAACATAAGAACAAAGCTATCATAGTGCCTAACAGTTTCTACTCTCCGTCTGCTTGTTCTATTTAGAGCACAGCATGTTAAGCTTCTAGCTTGCCTTTCCGAATCACCGGGGAGACATCAGCCCTCATACCTGAGCAAAGGCCTGTGATCTGGTTCAGCATCTGCAACGAGGCAGTCAGCGTCTAGTTGTGGTTCCGTGGTCGGAATCTCCCTCTTCCGTGTATTGGGACAAGGAAGTGATTTTATAACTAACATGTCATCGTGATCACAAAATGTCCCTACGCAGGAATGCCAAATGTAAACTTCTACCACGTCTATCGGCAATGTACCAGACTGTATCCTTGACTGAAGCACAGAGTGAATATGTTATGGAGAACTCCAGTGCTGAAGTAGGCAAAACAGTGTGATATGAATAAAAAACAACACCGTAGAACTGGCTATTTGAAAAATAAAAGTACGAAGCCTAATAAAAAGCATTTAGAGCAAAGTGCACAGAGGCTCTAAGCTGTCAGCAAATGAATAAAATACATTCAGGGCAAAGTGCACAAAGGCCTAAAGCCTGAAGCTAATGCGCAAAGGATACGTAAAACTAACTGCACTACAGTATAGGGTCCTTGTCCTCACCTATTAGCCACACATGGTGCCTCTGGAGTTGCCCCATCACATAAGGGATGCTGCTATTCCTCAGAATGTAAGCGTCATGCACTGAGCCAGGAAACTTGGCGTTCACATGGGAGATGTACTGGTTGGCCAAACACACCATCTGCACATTCATTGAATGGTAGCTCTTCCGGTTTCTGTACACCTGTTCACTCCTGCGGGGGGGACCAAGGCTACATGTGTCCCATCAGTGGCATCAATGATGTTGGGGATATGTCCCAGGGCATAGAAGTCACCTTTCACTGTAGGCAAATCCTCCACTTGAGGGAACACGATGTAGCTGCACATGTGTTTCAGCAGGGCAGACAACACTCTGGACAACACATTTGAGAACATAGGCTGGGACATCCCTGATGCTATGGCCACTGTTGTTTGAAAAGACCCACTTGCCAGGAAATGGAGTACTGACAGGATCTGCACTAGAGGGGGGATTCCTGTGGGATGGCGGATAGCTGACATCAGGTCTGGCTCCAACTGGGCACACAGTTCCTGGATTGTGGCACGATCAAGTCTGTAGGTGACTATTACATGTCTCTCTTCCATTGTTGACAGGTCCACCAGCGGTCTGTACACCGGAGGATGCCGCCATCTCCTCACCTGCCCCAGCGGACGTGCCCTATGGATGAGAACAGCGAGCACAGAGTCAGCCAACACCTGAGGTAATAAGAAAACAATTTTATTGCACACATTTGTCAATCCGCTATGTGCCTGTCTCTGTGTGTATGCAAGGCCTAGACATTTGTGACGCATTTAAAAGTAATGCCATGTGGCCACCTGAAATGGCAGCTGCCTGACCTGTAATGTGGGACAAGGGGATATGAGGTAACTGCGCTGGCGTTGTACACCGTCGCGGTAGGCGGTCGAAGACCGCGGCGCAATCCTGCATTGGTTAACATTGGGCCCTACGGGTCCCATGAGCCAATGACGATGTACGCCGGCGGTTACGGTACGCACCGCCGGGGACGTGACCGCCATTTCCTGTCTGTTCACTCACTTGATACCTGATCTTCGACAGGAGAGGACCTACACTGCAAGTGCTGCTGTGACCTCAGTCTGGAAGCGACAATGGCTCATGTGTCTAGGGAAAGGGCCCCTGCTTTCACATCGGAGGAGCTGGACAAACTAGTGGATGGGGTCCTCCCCCAGTACACGCTACTCTACGGTCCTCCAGACAAATCGGTGAGTACACTGTGAGCATGCTGTATGGGCAATGCCTGTTCGGAGTGGTGTGGATGGAAGATACGGGGGGTATGAGGCCTGCATGATCGGACTGTGAGTTCATGTGCGTCAGAGCAAGGGTGGGAACATGGGACAATGACTGTGACGGTCCGGACATTTAAAGTTCTAGCTTTTCCCCTGTATTATTCCTCTAGGAGAGCGCCCACCAGAAGAAGGATATTTGACGTGCCATCACTAAGGACGTCCGGACCCTGGTGGTCCACCACAGACGGAGCACCCACTGCCGTAAAAGATGGGAGGACATTCGCCGCTGGAGCAAGAAGACGGCGGAGGCCCAGCTGGGGATGGCCTCCCAACGTGGTAGGGGTGCCCGTCGCACCATGACCCCCCTGATGTTCCGGATCCTGGCGGTGGCGTATCCGGAGTTGGATGGGCGCTTGAGGGCAACACAGCAGCCACAAGGGGGTGAGTACCGTCACATCCATCTGACTCTGCGTGCATTGGAGGTGTCTGGGTGGGGGAGCTGGGCAATGGGTTCCCCTAGGCTAGGACGAGCTTTGTAGGCAAGGACCCTTTGTGATGCAGGCTAAGTGGCACCACAACCCCACCAGTGGTAAGAGCCATCTACACCTATTCAGGCTCCTGTGACTTCCATGTGTGCAGCAATCGGGCATAGGCCATGTCCCCCATGTCCCTGTGATTAATTAGGGAACTCTAAGTGCATGGCGTAGTGCAGAGGGCTGCTGTGTCTGTAGTGTCCGCCAACGGTAGTGGTGTTGCATGCACTGAACATGTCTTTATTCTTTCTCCCCCCCCCCTTTTTGTGGTCTCCCTGTTCTTGTGTGCATTAGCATCATCAGGCGGAGGAGCTGTGCCACCGGAGCAGGAGGGAGCTGCATCCCACATGGCCCTGTAGGGCGAGACAACGGAGTCTGAAGTCACCAGTGTGATGGAGGGCGAGGGGAGCTCCACAGTGGGGACAGGAGCAGAGACCAGCGACACCGACTCCTCCCTTGCGGTGGCGGGCCCCTCTGTGCCCACCGCATCAATAGGTACAGCCGCCACCCCCCCTACCAGCACCGCCTTCCCAGCAGCCCCTCAGCGTGTGTCCAGTGGCCGCTCACCCAGGAGGGTGGGCATCTCCTTTGCCTCAGCCACCTCAGGCCCTGCCCCAGTCAGTCCTGCTACCCTCAGTGAGGAGGCCATTGACCTCCTGAGATCCCTCACTGTTGGGCAGTCTACCATTCTGAATGCCATCCAGGGTGTAGAGAGGCAGTTGCAACAGACAAAGGCATACCTGGAGGGCATTCATTCTGGCCAGGCAGCCCAACAGCGAGCATTTCAGGCTCTGGCCACTGCACTGATGACAGCCATTGTCCCTGTGTCAAGCCTCCCCCTCCAACTTCCTCCACCCAGACCCAATCCCCAGTACCTCAGCCTATCCCAAGCACACCATCAGACCAGCATGCACACACCTCAACACACAAGGGTGCCTCTGGCAAACATAAGCACCACACATCCCACAGGCACTCACACAAGCATCAAACCCATGCACACATACCAACATCCACTGCCTCCACTGTGTCCCCCTCCTCCACGTCTCCCTCCTCCCTCCCTGTCACGTCTCCACTCACACCTGCATGCACTACATCTTCAGCCACTACCTCCATCACCAGCACGCCCATCACCACACACCGCTCACGTGCACTCACCACCCCACTACCATTCACACATCCCCTGTGTCCTCTCCCAGTGTGTCTGTGAGCCCTCCACCCAAAGTACACAAACGCAGTCACACACCCACCCAACAGCCATCCACCTCACGACAGCCTCCAGCCCATGCACCTTCACCCAAAGTCAGCAAATGAACCCCTCCTACAACCACTACCTCTTCCTCCACTCCCAAACCCCCTCCATCTACCCGTCCCAGTGTGTCTAAAAAGTTTTCCTATCAAATGTTGACCTCTTCCCTACGCCTCCCCCACCATGTCTGTCCCCTAGGGCCTGCCTTTCAGGTCCCAACCCAGCACCTCAGCCACCACATCGCCGGGCACAGTGGTGCCAGCAATAACCGGATTTTGGAGCGCGCCAAGCAACAGGGCTGCCAGTGTCCCAAGGAGTGAGGCCAAGGACATTCCCCCACCTCCAAAACAGCAAACGTTGCTCACATCCCAGAGGGAGAAGGCCAAAACACCTGCCACCAACGGCTCAGGCAAGACACTTGTTGGAAGTGGCAGGACAGCTGCGCCACCATCCAAGGTGGGCAAGGGCCTGAAAATGAAAGGCAAGTCAACGTCGCCGCCAACCTGCACGATGGCCAAGACTGCCACCGGCACCACCACATGCATCGCCGCAACGGACACCACCGCCAGCACCCCAGATACTGAGGCCTTAACCAGCACCGCAGTCAGTGAGCCCGCCACCAGCACCGCCGCTACTGACACCGCCGCCAGCACCGCAGTCAGTGAGCCAGCCACCTGCACCGCCGCTACTGACATCGCCGCCAGCACCGCAGTCTGTGAGGCCGCCACCAGCACCGCAGTCAGTAAGCCAGCCACCTGCACCGCAGTCAGTGAGGCTACCACCAGCACCGCCGCCACAATGACCGCCGAAAGCACTGCCACTACTGACCCCGCCGCCAGCACTGCCAGCGGCCCAGCGACATCCTGAGCCAGTGTCACCACCGCAGACATGGCAGCCATACCCAGTGGGCATTCGTACGAGGCTGGTGGTCAGTTCCAGGGCCCTGGACACAAAGCCCCCTCCAGAACCAGTGGAGAAATACATCCACTACCTCAGTCCTTGGCAGGATGAAGCACTCTGGGCACAAAGCCCCCTTCAGAACCAGTGGAGAATCACATCCACTACCTCAGTCCTTGGCAGGATGAAGCACTCTGGGCACAAAGCCCCCTCCAGAACCAGTGGAGACTGTTATCCACTTGAGAGACTGTGGCTTTGCACTCCCCATGATGAAGCAGTGGGCAAACCACCCACTGGAGAGACTTGAGAGACTGTGGCTTTGCACTCCCCAGGATAAAGCAGTGGGCAAACCACCCACTGGAGAGACTGTAGCTTTGCACTCCCCAGGATAAAGCAGTGGGCAACCCACCCACTGGAGAGACTTGAGAGACTGTGGCTTTGCACTCCCCAGAATGCAGCAGTGGGCAAACCACCCACTGGAGAGACTTGAGAGACTGTGGCTTTGCACTCCCCAGGATGCAGCAGTGGGCAAACCACCCGCTGGAGACACTTGAGAGACCGTGGCTTTGCACTCCCCAGGATAAAGCAGTGGGCAAACCACCCACTGGAGAGACTTGAGAGACTGTGGCTTTGCACTCCCCAGGATGCAGCAGTGGGCAAACCACCCACTGGAGAGACTTGAGAGACTGTGGCTTTGCACTCCCCAGGATACATCAATGGGCATGGAGACCCCTTGTGGAGCTGGCATTGTGAACTCATCCGGCTGAGGTGCCCCCCCTTCCCTTCCCCCTGAGGTGCCTGTTTTATTTCGATCTGATGCCCCTGCAATGTTCTCTCTGTTTCGATCGGGTATCAAGTGTGGACCCGCCCATGCATTTTGGGCCCAGTGGTCCACGGACTATATAGGTGCAGTACCTGGACTTGAATTCTTGGTGTACATAATTGTTTATAGTGTATATAAATTTTGGACTAATGGATTTTTCTTGATTACAATGGTTACAATAATTTCCTTTTGTCATTGCGTTCTTCCAGGGGGGGTTGGGGGGTGTAAATGTTATGTTGCAGCATGTATTTGTGTGTATGTTGTTGTGGGTGATGGTGGGGGTGGGGGTGTTTTGCGTGTGTGTGTCACTCTCTTTTCCCTCCCCCCTCTCCTGTGTTATAGGTGCAGTACTCACTGTGGTCGTCACCGCCCTCTTTCGTGCTCCTGGTAGAGGAGCAGGAAGACTATCGCAGGGAGGATTTGGAGTTCAGGCTCCATGGCGTCCTGGTTGCTCGTGGGGTGTGTAGAGGTGAGTGTTTTCCCTTCCAAGTCCTGTTTCCGCCGTGTTTTTGTTCGCGTTGAATCCGCCCCGGAAAAGGTGGGGGATTGGACTGTCATAATAGTGTGGGTGGTACATTGTCTTCCGCCTGTCTGTTGGCGGTGACCGCCATGCTGTTTGTTTGTACCGCCTTGGCGGTCGGAATATTAAAGTGGCTGTCTATGTTGGCGGTTTCCGCCATGGTCATAATCCCATTTTTTTTACCGCCGGCCTGTTGGCGGTTTTACCACCGCTTTACCACCGACCGCCAGGGTTGTAATGAGGGCCTTAATCTCTCCATGCCTTTAAAAAAATGAACCTGACCTTGTTTAATGAAACTTGGCTAATGTACAACTACGGTTACTGGCTAACTGGTTTTCTACCAGCACCACATGTATTTTTATGTCCCAGCAGGTAGAAAAAAAAAGCATAATCACCTAAAGCCTCCGCTATCCATCCTTTATTCTATTCATCCAACTAACAGAGAATCAAGTGTCCACCACTCCCAGCACTCCTACTAACAATGTATATTTTCCTCTACTAATCCACCACTAATCCACCTTTGGGTTCCAGAGTAGCGGGTTTCTCGCCAAAAAGCACTTCAGCCCTTTATCAGGGGTAGTAAGAGCTATATAAGTACAATTACAATAAAGCCTGGCATTTTTGGCCCTTATCTGTGCATACTTCAAGCAGCAAATATAAATAAAACACTCTTAAATATGTTCTGGAGCTGCATTAATGATCTATGACTAATAATTAAAGCAAGCAAAGACAGAAAAATGATGTTATAAATGAATACCCACGATTTTGTTTAAAGTCCTATGTAGGATCACATCCAGGCCTTGCGAATTCTTAAAACAACACCAAATGGCCTGTATCTTTTTTAGGGTCGAGCCTGTGTTGCATGCACTTGCACATGCGTATCGCTTGCGAGACGCTTTAGGAGTTAGAAAAGGGCTCGGAGCCTCGTCCATGTCACGCCAGTGCCTTTCATTGGCTTGTGGGCTTGCCTGTTAAAATCTGCTTGCTTTCATTAGTGGAAGGCACGCATACGTCATGCCTTTTCCGGTGGTTAGCCCTCCTGGAGCGCAGCGACCACCCGTCAGGTTTGTGGACTACTTTTTCTCTATTTTCGCAGCGCGATCTCGTTTGGCAGAAGTCGAGCACTTTGCATAATATCGACCCTGTTACATTACATAGTTAATTGCACTTTTGCTGGTTACGTACATAATTGCACTTGTGCCCATAGGTTTCATTACGAGTGAACTGTAGCAGCGCGATTGCGCTCTTTTTTTTCTTTCAATGTGGCAAGAAAAATCCAGTTGGGAGTTTACAACTGGTAATAGCTGTAACTCGGACAAATGCGAGACCCTAGTGCATTGCAAATGCTTGATTATTTTTCGTCTTTGAAAGGCTGCAACCCTATGTACAACGCTGCAATGCCTTTGGGTCAAGTTGCCGCTACATAAAACTGCAAAAAAATAAAAAATAAAAGGGAATTTGGAAAAGATTGTGCCTGGAGCAAAAGCAGCATAACCCATGCCAGCGCAAAACTAGGTACCGGACCGGTATGACAAGCAGCACCATCTTTCGTGGGGACACAAAAGTAAATCGCTTCATATACAGTAAACAGATTTGCAGAAAAGGCTTCCTTCGACGGCTCGGGGACAAGGGTGGACGTCACGCACAGCGTTCTGGGCAGCCACTGTGCAGAGGACGGCACTGCAACAAAAAACATGTTTTAAGCGTTATTCTTTCTACTGAAACTAGTAGCAATCAAAAATGTAACATACAGAAAGAGTCAACTTGTTGAAAAGTCCTGCGAACAAAAGTAGGCACGAGTAAAAGCTATGAGATCTGGAGACCGCTGGCGAACAAGGAAATGCAGAGAAGAGAGACAGAAGTCCTTCAGCGCACTCTACTGGAGTACTGCAAATACAGACCTTTATTAAAGGGAAAAAATCACATCGCATGAAGCGTCGCAGTTTGTGAGAAAGAAAACAGTGGTGAAAACGGGAAGATTATTAAAGAAAGACAAACTGTGTTAGGAAAACTAAACAGGGAAACGTCTTTCATCCCTGAAAAGGTGTCACGGTAGCTTACCACAAATGCTGAGTTTATGATGCTGCGTAGAAATATAATAAGCAAAACGGAGGGCGTGGGGTGACTAGAATGTCGGCGATGTCTCTAAAAAATTGAAGCACATCCTGCAATTCTGTTTAACTTCACGTGACAATAGACGTCCTAGCTTTAGGGCAATTGGAGTTGCCCTATCTAAAGGGCCATTGGAATTACGCGCAAAAGGCAAGATATGCAATATAATGCAGCACCTCCTAGGTCCGTATTATTTCGCTATTTTGTTATTGTGACACACATTCAGTTGCAATTTATAGCCCTGACAAGTACCAGGCATCAGGCGTTAGACTAACGCATTTCAGTATGGTGGCCCGCATCACTGCACTGAAATGCAATATCACGCATTACAGCGCCTCCTCAGCTATCAATCGGGAAGTGCTGCTATAATAAAAAAACATAAAAGCTGAGTGGAAGCCTGTGGTTCGCACTACTGCCACCAGCCTTGCAGGCTCTCTGGCTCAGCTGCTAGAGCTGATCTGCACAGTGGTGCTTGCTACAATGTAACTTACCCAACACCACACAGCAATTTTACTGATGTCAGTGTGCCCTGGGCAATGGACAGAGTCAAATTTGAGTTATGCATATTCATTTGATTATTGATTATATGCGGGTCAGGCTCCTGCCTCCTGCAGCGCGAGCGGGCGTGCCCCGAACATCTTTCTCATCAAGGGCTGCAATGACTGTTGTGCTGGGCAGTGGGTAATTGTGGCAGCTCAGCTCTCCACTTGCACCGAGGGCTACAGTGCGGTATGTGATTCGCCTCGTCATGAACATGCTTGCAGTAGTTAGCTGCAGCAGACAGTCATGGCTTTGATAATGACAGAGAGCTCGCTGCTCGCACACCTGCGGCAGTCACAATCAGACCGGAGCGGATCTGCGACATGGCCAGCATGTGTGCAGCACAAGAATATCAGTGTTGAGCAGAATCATGATTGTCGTGGGAGTCAGACTGATCGGCGACATCCATGGCATGAGTCATTGCTTGCGGCCACATAGGGCCCGCCAACTGCTGGGCCCCAGTTTGTCACCTCCCTGGAAAGTCAAGTAAGTAAGAAAGTGTCACTAATTGTCGTTCAAATGTCACTCATAATTGCAATGAAATTATGAAAATGTCACACATAGCAATCTGAACCATTGGCAGATATAGGCAAGTGTGGTAAATCCACAATTAACAGTAAAGACCGTGGCCGCAGAGCTACTAGCCCTGCATATATTGTACAAAAGTCCATGAAAGATCTCAGTGTTTCTGCGAGGGAAGGACCAAGATTTTTAATGGTGTAAAATTCTTAAGTTGGTCTTTGTTTTCCAGTGCTTTCACATGTTACACAGGTAGTGTCACTTGAGAGATGAGCTCATAATGCATTAGGGTTCAACACCGGCCCAAATACAAGTCACGGGTGCGTCACGGCATCCATGAGCTCCTAGTGATGAGTGCCTCTCCATGAAGCTGATTTGTCAAAGGCGGTTCTCAAGGATACTTTAAATAATTGTAATTGTAATTGTATTTATATAGAGCTTACTATCCTTGATGAGGCGTCCAAGTGCTTTTCGGTGAGTAGCATGCTACTCTGGAACCCAAAAGGATTAATGGTGGACTAGTATAGGAAAATAAGAGTACAGTATGAATATAGTATAGCGAGGTATGAGTTAATTTGAATGGTTGACATGTGAGTCTGTTAGTTGGTTTGAATAGAACAATAGAGGGGTGGAGGAGGGAAGAATCCAGAAGTGTTAATTGGGAGATCATAGTAGTAAGATGAGGTACGGGATGATGAAAGGACAGATGGAGGATGGTAGAGTCTGTAGAAGGGATTGGGGAGATCATAGTAGTTAAATGGGGTTTGGGATGAGTCAAAGAGCTAAATGAGGGAGAATTTAGTAGGGTTGTTTGGGAGATCATAGTCTTAAAATGAGGTTTAGGGTGAACCAGGAGGGGTAGAGAAGGGAAGAGACTGGGAAGGGTTATTTTGGAGATCATAGTAGTACAATGGGTTTAGGATGAGTCAGAAAGTGGAGATAGAGGATAGATTGATAGAGGTATAGGGTGATGGTCAGACAGAGTGAGAGAAAAATATTTTTTTTCCTCTTGTATAGTAGGATTAGAGTAGTAGATATATAGATACATGATTACATAATTAAGAAAATAAATGTGTAGGGAATATAATTTATTGACATTTAAAGTTGTGTCATATAAACACAAGCTTTTAAGAGTTACAATATTTGATGTTAATTTATTTGTGTACTTTTATAACATTATGTTATCTTTCCTCAATATTTCAATAGTGAAATGCTTGTAGATAAATAGTAAAGATAATATTTACCTTTGTGATAGATAAAATAAAAACAGAGACTCATAGGCCTCTATTCAAGCAACTTATTTTGAAACTAGGCAATGACCCATGAACATGTCAAGTGTAGAATAATATATATATATATATATATATATATATATATATATATACACATATATGTGTAGAAACATATACATAATATATATATATATATATATATATATATATATATATATATATATAAACATACATACACCTACAAATACATACATATATACATTTAACTGAAGTAAAATATACATTTGTTAAACAAGTTTAAAGAGTATGTATATATTTTAAGATGAAATAGCTATTATACTTATTTTTACAAAGAAATACACATATCTAGATAGATACACATAATCAAATTAAAACATGTTTACATACACGGGACATGCAGTCCATTGCTGTTTGAGTATGGTGGCTATTCAGGAAAGAGTCAACTCTTGTGTAGTCTTCTGAAGATAAGATAGTTATCCGTGGATCTTATATTTGGGGGTAATTAATTCAATTGTTTGGCCACTTGAACAGAGAAAGATGTACTACCTATTGCATTTGTATTGTATGATGGTGTTTTGAGGCAGGGACCTCGTGAAAAGCTTCTTTTGGGCAGAACCTGCCCCTCCCTGGGATCACTTCAGACCCTCCTACAGGGCTTGCCCCCCGTTTGCAGACCTCTGCCATAGTAGAAAGTGATGATCTATGGTAGAGGCATTGGTGTAAACCAGTTTAGATAGTACAAGAGATATAGTAGCCTGGACATTGTGTGGAAATCTGAGGTGTGGGAAGATGCGTCACAGAGTTTTCATGGTGATGAAGCTTGATCTTGCTAATGTGTCCACTTGAGCATTCATTGTTAACTTGGAGTCCATGGTAATTCCAAGGTTTCTTACTTCCTTAGGTAGTTTAGGAGGTGGCCCATGATCGTCAGGCCAGACGCAGAGTAGGTCATAATTTTTCCAGTCGCCACATATGAGTATTTCTGTTTTGGAAGCAGTCAGTTTGAGATGGCTTCATGTCATCCACTGATCAACAGCTCTGAGGCAACTGAAGATTTGTGAGTTTGCAATGTCTTTGGGACATTCCAGTTGAAGGAGTATTTGTGTGTCATCTGCATAGTTGTAGCATGTGAGTTGAAATTAATTGATCATTGTCGGTAATGACATTATGTAGATGTTGAAAAGTATAGGTGAGATGATTGAGCCTTGAGAGACCCCTGCTTTTGTAAAGTTGGGATTGGATGAGAAGGGGGAGTATGGATGACATTAGTTCTGTTTTGAAGGTAGGATATGATCCAGTCGAGAGCACTCCCCTCTATGCAAGTTTCGTAGAGTCTCATGGTCAGCTGTGTCAAAGGCAGCTGAAAGGTCCAAGAAAAGTAGTGCAGCAACTCCATTGTGGTCTATTGTTTTGTAGGATTATCCCAGATAGCAATGAGGGCTGATTCTGTGCTTCTTCCTGAGTGGAATTCAGTTTGGTAGTCTGAAAGTATAGCGTTATCTTCAATGAATTGTGACATCTGGGTTAAATCACCTCTTTCTATCAGCATGCCATTAAACGGACCATTTGTAATTGGTCTGTAGTTGGGGTCATGCTGGTCCAGGTTTGGTTTTCTTTTAACAATGGGCATATGTATGCTTTTTTAAGATCTTCAGGAAAGATTCCTGTAGTTAAAGAATTATTGATGATTCTTCTTTCTGGTGTGGCAGCAGAGGTAGTTAAAAGGGTATTCTTGAAGATGTGTGGTGGATAAGGGTCAGAAGGGCAGCCCGGAAGGCCTGCTTGCTTTAAACAGATCTGTAAATTCACTTCATAATATTTGTCTGAAGGAGTGCAGAGCCTGGGATGGTTTACTTTTGGAGGGGATTTTTTGGAAACTGGTTGGTGCTAGTGGTTTTCCTTTGTTTTAAATAGGAGCCCACTGTGCCTCCCTTGGTTGTGTACTTATTTGCCTGTTTGTCTGTGAAATCTTGAATAGTGGAATGAGTTCCTTCCATGCATTTTGGTTTTCAAAATTTGTTGAGAATTTTATAAAATTCTTTACCTGCAGATATAGCATTTGAATACTGTCTGAGTCTGAGTAGTATCTTCTTTTGCTTTTTTGATTGTTTATTTGTATATTCAGCTGAAGTTTGTCTTGAGTGTTGTTTGATTTGAGCCATGTTTGCTGCAGCCTTCTGATTGGTTGTTTTATCCTTTCTAGGATGTGCCCAGCGATGTGTTTGGGACTGTGTACAATCTGATGTAGGTTTAATGTGACTAGGCCAGTGATGATAGCTTTTGGATAGGGCATATTGGGTTTGTCAAACCTATGGGCATATTTACAAGCCCCTTGTGCCACCTCACCGCCGCCATGGCGTACTTTTTTTATGCTAAGGCAGCGCTAAAGTGGCATTTCTTCTGTGCCATATTTACAAAGTGGCCCTATGCTTGCATTGCACCACTTTGCATCCCCTTGCGCCACATTATGCCTGCGTTAGGCATAATGTATGCAAAGGGGGCATTCCGGCACAGGGAGGCCCGAGAAATGGCTCAGCAAAATTTACAACATTTCACTGCTCCACTTTTTCTGTCATTTTTAACACCTGCTCAGAGCAGGCGTTAAAATTATGCACCCATTATGTTCAATGGACCTCCTTGTGCTTTGCTGCACTAGCGTCGCCACCTCCTTTTTTACCTATACGGTTTTGTGTGATGATTTGATTTCCTGGAGGAAGGGCTTCATGCAACACTGGGGCCATGTCATCTCCCAACCATGATTCAGTTATGAAGAGTAAGTCAGGTTCTATGTCAGTGAGTAGGTCGTAGAAGTGGTTCTTGTTTTTAGAGAGTGACTGAGTGTAGGAAGTTGGCTCTGTATGCACTATTTCAAAGTAAGGAATAGTATGCACAGAGTCCAAGGGTTCCCCTTAGAGGTAAGATAGTGGCAAAAAGAGATAATACTAATGCTCTATTTTGTGGTAGTGTGGTCGAGCAGTAGGCTTATCAAAGGTCTAGTGTTAAGCATTTGTTGTACATACACAAGCAATAAATGAGGAACACACACTCAAAGACAATTCCAGGCCAATAGGTTTTTGTATAGAAAAATATATTTTCTTAGTTTATTTTAAGAACCACAGGTTCAAGATTTACATGTAATACTTCAAATTAAAGGTATTGCAGGTAGGTACTTTAGGAACTTTGAATTAGCAAAATAGCATATACAGTTTTCACATAAATCACATATAGCTATTTTAAAACTAGACAGAGCAATTTTCAACAGTTCCTGGGGGGAGTAAGAGTTTGTTAGTTTTTGTAGGTAAGTAAACCACCTACAGGGTTCAAGTTTGGGTCCAAGGTAGCCTACCGTTGGGGGTTCAGAGCAACCCCAAAGTTACCACACCAGCAGCTCAGGGCCAGTCAGGTGCAGAGGTCAAAGTGGTGCCCAAAACAGATAGGCTTCAATGGAGAAGGGGGTGCCCCGGTTCCAGTCTGCCAGCAGGTAAGTACCCGCGTCTTCGGAGGGCAGACCAGGGGGGTTTTGTAGGGCACCGGGGGGGACACAAGTCCACACAGAAAGTACACCCTCAGCGGCACGGGGGCGGCCGGGTGCAGTGTGCAAACAAGCGTTGGGTTTGTAATAGGAATCAATGGGAGACCAACGGGTCTCTTCAGCGATGCAGGCAGGCAAGGGGGGGGCTCCTCGGGGTAGCCACCACCTGGGCAAGGGAGAGGGCCACCTGGGGGTCGCTCCTGCACTGGAGGTCGGATCCTTCAGGCCCTGGGGACTGCAGGTGCAGAGTCTTTACCAGGCGTTGGATCTTAAAAGCAGGCAGTCGCGGTCATGGGGAGCCTCGGGATTCCCTCTGCAGGCGTCGCTGTGGGGGCTCAGGGGGGTCAACTCTGGCTACTCACGGTCTCGCAGTCCCCGGGGAGTCCTCGCTGAAGTGTTTGTTCTCCACAAGTCGAGCCGGGGGCATCGGGTGCAGAGTGTCAAGTCTCACGCTTCCGGCGGGAAACGCAAGTTGTTGCAAAGTTGCTTCTTTGTTTCAAAATTGCAGTCTTTGGTGAACAGAGCCGCTGTCCTCGGGAGTTCGTGGTCCTTCTAGATGCAGGGCAGTCCTCTGAGGATTCAGAGGTCGCTGGTCCCTGTGGAAAGCGTCGCTGGAGCAGTGTCTTTATAAGTGGGGAGACAGGCCGGTAGAGCTGGGGCCAAAGCAGTTGGTGTCTCCGTCTTCTCTGCAGGGTTTTTCAGCTTAGCAGTCCTCTTCTTCTTAGGTTGCAGGAATCTGAGTTCCTAGGTTCTTGGGAGCCCGTAAATACTGAATTTAAGGGCGTGTTTAGGTCTGGGGGTTAGTAGCCAATGGCTACTAGCCCTGAGGGTGGGTACACCCTCTTTGTGCCTCCTCCCTGAGGGGAGGGGGGCACATCCCTAATCCTATTGGGGGAATCCTCCATCTGCAAGATGGAGGATTTCTAAAAGTTAGAGTCACCTCAGCTCAGGACACCTTAGGGGCTGTCCTGACTGGCCAGTGACTCCTCCTTGTTTTTCTCATTATTTCCTCCGGCCTTGCCGCCAAAAGTGGGGCCGTGGCCGGAGGAGGCGGGCAACTCCACTAGCTGTAACAAAGGGGGTGAGCCTTTGAGGCTCACCGCCAGGTGTTACAGTTCCTGCAGGGGGAGGTGTGAAGCACCTCCACCCGGTACAGGCTTTGTTACTAGCCACAGAGTGACAAAGGCACTCTCCCCATGTGGCCAGCAACATGTCTGGTGTGTGGCAGGCTGCTAAAACCAGTCAGCCTACACGGGTAGTCGGTTAAGGTTTCAGGGGGCACCTCTAAGGTGCCCTCTGGGGTGTATGTTACAATAAAATGTACACTGGCATCAGTGTGCATTTATTGTGCTGAGAAGTTTGATACCAAACTTCACAGTTTTCAGTGTAGCCATTATGGTGCTGTGAAGTTCGTGCATGACAGACTCCCAGACCATATACTCTTATGGCTACCCTGCACTTACAATGTCTAAGGTTTTGCTTAGAGACTGTAGGGGCCTAGTGCTCATGCACTTATGCCCTCACCTATGGTATAGTGCACCCTGCCTTAGGGCTGTAAGGGCTGCTAGAGGGGTGACTTATCTATACTGCATAGGCAGTGTGAGGTTGGCATGGCACCCTGAGGGGAGTGCCATGTCGACTTAGTCATTTTCTCCCCACTAGCACACACAAGCTGGCAAGCAGTGTGTCTGTGCTGAGTGAGGGGTCCCCAGGGTGGCATAAGATATGCTGCAGCCCTTAGAGACCTTCCCTGGCATCAGGGCCCTTGGTACCAGGGGTACCAGTTACAAGGGACTTACCTGGATGCCAGGGTGTGCCAAATTGTGGAAACAAAAGTACAGGTTAGGGAAAGAACACTGGTGCTGGGGCCTGGTTAGCAGGCCTCAGCACACTTTCAAATCAAAACTTTGCATCAGCAAAGGCAAAAAGTCAGGGGGTAACCATGCCAAGGAGGCATTTCCTTTCACTGAGCATTAACGAGTAGGCAGTTTACAGATTGTGTTTTGGTGGTAGTGTGATTTTGTTTTGTAGAGGAGTTATCAGTATATTTTAAACTTGTAGCAGGTGTGTCATTAGTGCTGATAATACCTGTATGAGGGTCCCAATAGTGTTGTTTTTCTATATGGTGTTCCTCATCCAGCAGGCTTAGAAGGCTTTTTGTTGGGTCTGCGTGTGTTGGTGGTGGAGATGGTTGTTGAGAGTGAGATGGTGAGTTGTGTTGTTTTTGTAGAGTAGCTTTGTTGTGTAATAGACACGGGGATGCAAAATTGTGAAGAATGGCATGTTGTATATTTTGTTTGCATCTGTTTATGGTGGAAGGAGTATGGGTTAGGGGTGGTGGTGGAGAATATGGGTCATATTGTAAGACTCTAAATTGTGCAATGGGTGAGAGGGGGGTGAATGAATGTTGCTGTGTTTGGGTGTTTGTGGTAGAATTTGGTGAAAAATGTGACTTTTGTAGTAAAGCTGATTTAGAATTTGTATTTGTTTTGTAGTCACAAGATTGGGAGTGGTTGTGATGGAGAGTATTTGGAAAGTGTGTGTGATTTTGATGTGCGGGTGTCTGTGTGTTGCTTTGTTTTTGTGAAATAGTGAAAGGAGATATAGATGTAGTGTGGTTTTTGTTAAGAATTTGTATGTGAGTTACTGCTGGTGAGTGGTGTTTGAAAAGTACAAGGTGTGGTGATGTGTTTTGGAGAAGAGTCTATGTTGTGCGTCAGAGACGGTGGACAAGAGTTATGATTGTGTTAGATTTGATAATATGTGTGGGGGGATTAAAATGTAAGCAATCTATAGTTGTGTGTAATTGGTAAAAAGAGGAGGAGGTTGTTTGTGGGTGGTGTGATGGAAGGCTGAATATAGATTTTGTCATGAAAAAAGGGGTCTGTTGTTAGTAAGTAGAGGATAGAGCTGGTGTTCTGTAGGAACAGGGAGTATGTGTCTGGATGCATTAAAGTTTTGTATAATGTGGCTTTGTGTTGTGTTTGCAATGTGTGGATGTGTTTGTGGTATAGGACAGAGTTGTGTTTTATGTGAGAATGAAGGTGCCATAGTGTTGTATTTTGGGTAGATTGGTGTATAGGTGTGGTTTGTGTGATTTTGTAGTGGATTCATTGATGAAAGTTTGAGTTTACTGCTTGTAACCTGATGTCAGTGTTGTGGTGTGTTGTTTTGTGCTGTGTTGGCTCAGGGAGTTGCAGAAAAGAGCGGAGCAATGGCGCTCAGGAACCATTCCATACACTGCGGTTATATCACAATTGCGGGTCTGTGCTCCGAGAAGTCCCATTTATTGGCTCTGGCGACCGCGCCTGATTACCGGAGCAAGTGCACCAGTGAGACCCTGACATGAAAAGGCTACAGCTTTTTGTGTAAGTAGACCACATATCCTTATCAACCTCTACCCAGACAGACAATTCCAAACAAATAAAATTGGATGTCTCTGCACAATCACGTAACCTAACCAATGATGTTGGATTCTGGGGAAAGATTATACTACTCTTTACTCGAGCCTTGTGGGACAGAGTCTCCTGGTTGTTGGTAGAGCCCGGGTTTCCTTCTTGGTCTTTCGTGTCCCTCATATTATCATCAAGTGCTGCCGTTGACTCTGGTTCCAGTCTGAGGTTGTTCAAGTTGTCCAGGGTCAACTTACTTTGACAGTTCCTGGACATCCTGGTCCTAGCCCCACCTTGGCCTTCTTTTTTCTGACCGTAGAGGATCCAGGCCTTGGCATGTTCTTGAAACATATTGTGTTGCAGGTCACTAGTTAGTCACCCCTTTTTGCCAGGCCCATCATCGTCCCCTTTGGGGAAACAATTCCCCAAGGTTGGCACCCAAACAGGACACAGAACTTACCCTTTGAATTCCTGTCCCTGATCAAGACCTAACTGTGGCCTTGGCCTGCCTCTTGTGGCTTGCCCAACTATTGTTCATCCTTCCTTGCTAGGTCTCATGCCTCGTACAGGTTAGGGACCCATGAGGAATCCATTGGCAATGTGTCTCCAGTCATGATAGTGCCTTTGGGCAGGTCTATGAAAAAAATGAATGTGCTTTTCTGCATCTTCAGTTAAGTCTGGTAATCCTGACCCCGGGTGCCTAAAAAAAATCTGATAGGTTCTTGCATCTCACCTAGTACTTTTTTTTTTTTTAAATTTGTTTTTATTGTTATCAACTACTTGCTGTTTTTACAAGTGTAATTCTTCTTACAGTAACGTATTGTCGTGATTATACATTTCTGCTAATTATACCATTTCCGGGCTTTGCGGTCCATGCAGTACGTTACGCATTTGGTTAGCCTTTACCATGCATTTACTTAACTTATCAACAGTTATTTCTTCGCCCAATTGAAACTTTATAATGGCATTCACATTTTCATTATCCTACGTTACTGTTGTATTCTGTGACCTGTTAACAGACTTAACTCAACTTCAAACTGTATATGAACTTTTAGGCCTATGTGGGAGGAACTGTTTAATTGCTGAATTACTAAAAAGGGAGATAGCTTGCCCGGGTATTGCTTGTCGTATTTTATTGCCCTGCGTTCCGTCATTACCCTCCCTTATCCTTTTTATTATACCATCCCGCTCTCCCCCTCACACTCATACCGCATCCGGATCAAACTGATTCTTAGTAGTCATTCAGTCTTAGTTACAGTGAACTTCCCCTATGTTGGGATCTTCTGACCGTGTCCATTAGCTCATCCCACTCCCTCAGGCTCCATCGGACTCTTTGTTAAGTCTTCCCAGTTAGACACTAGGTTTTCCCACTCCGCCGCGATTGGGGTCTGAACGACCCCCCTCGCCTCCTCAGCCCTAAGGACCTGAAGCTCTGCCCTGGACCACCTTGTGACATCGTTCCTCCATTCTGTTAGTGATGGGTGGGTTGGGGACTTCCATCCCTTCGTGATCAGTCTTTTAAATAGAGCCAGAGACAGGTCAAGGAAACGATTCCCAACCTTGCCCCACCTAATCCCGGTTCGAAGACCCAGTAGGCACAAATCAGGGGTTGGCCGGAGCTCCAAGCCGAATAACTTCGTGAGGGTAGCCATCATCTCGAACCAACCCACCTGGATTCTCGGGCATACCCACATCATGTGGTCAAAGTCAGCTTCCCCGCCCTCACATCTGGGGCATACCTTGGGAGCCCCCCCATATATGCGGTGCAACCGATGTGGGGTGAGGTAAGTTCTGTGTAAGTAATTGTATTGAATATATCTGAGCCTCGTGTTGCGTGAGATCGTTCTAGGATAAGCTAGAGCCCTGGCCCATTCCGACTCGGACAGGTCTCGCCCGGCTGTCTTCTCCCATTTTTCTCTTAGGGAGTGCAGGGGGTCCACAGCTGACTCTATTTGGGCACGGTATATTTTTGTGATCATGTGAGGTTCCTCTCCTGCCGTCAACAAGAGGTGCAGCACCCCATGGATTGTGGGTTCTGCATTAATTGTACTCCAGTGCTCTTTTAGGGTGTGCATCAGCTTCCTGAAGAATAGGAATTGACCTTGCGGTACCCCTCCTACTACTAAGTCATCGAAGCTCTTCAGCAACCCCTCCTTGAATAGTTCCCCCACTGCCCCCAGCCCCGCTCCCACCCATGGCCCCAATCCTAGCCCCCCTCGCTCACGTCCCCGTAGTTCTAGGGCGACTACCTCCAGTGGTAAAGCGGGAGAGTATGGCGGCCCGACCCCGGTCCTTTTCACGCAACGCTTCCAGCATTTCAATGCCACGTTACACATTATGCTGTCACCTATGAGGGCGACCTTCCTACCCGCCATATTTGCCGCTATACGAGCTGTGTCTGTTATTCCTTGCGCTGTTGCCAGGTCTAGCTGTCCCCTGCCCGCCATCCAGCCGGCCACCCACTGGAGCTGAGATGCCAAATAATACGCCTCGAAGTCAGGGGCACCCAGTCCCCCCAGACGCGCCGGTCTACAGACGGTTGTTAGCGCCGTTCTCCTGCGACCCACATCCCATATCAACTCTCTAAGCAGTGCATTTAACTCTCGGAACCATGTAGGAGGGACCTGCATTGGCAGGTTCGCAAAGTAATAGAGTAGGCGTGGCAGCATGACCATTTTGGAGAGCGCCACTCTGGCCATTATTGATAGTTTCAATGACCTCCAGAACTCCACCGAGGTGCGCAGGGATCTAAGTGTCCTGCCGAGATTGCCGTCCCTAAGATCGCTCAGTTCGTGAAATATTTGTATGCCCAAATATTTAAAAGTCCGCGGGGCCCAGTTTACGTCCGCAGGGCACGAGTCCGGACGAGCGCAGCCTGCCAGAACAGGGAATACAAATGTTTTTCTCCTGTTAAGTCTGAGTCCAGATAGACTCCCGAATTCCTCCAGAATCCCCAGCGCCCACCCGACACCTCCCGCCCCGTCCCTCAGGTAAAGGAGTATATCGTCGGCATATAGAGAAACGATATGCTCAGCCGGACCCCAGATAATTCCCTTGCCCACTCCTTCTCGCCGCAACTGTGCCGCCAGGGGCTCAATTGCCAGGGCAAACAACATCGGTGATAGGGGGCAGCCCTGCCTAGTTCCGCGGTATATTGGGTATGCACTGGAGATCGACTTTCCGGTCTTAACTCTAGCCAGGGGGGAAGCGTACAGTAGGTCCACCCACTTCACCCATTCCTCCCCTAGTCCCATTTTGAGCATCACCTTCCTTAAGTAATCCCACCTGATTGAGTCGAAGGCCTTCTCGAAGTCCACCGCCAACAAAACCCCAGCTGGCGGTCTCAAAGCCCTGGGCATATGCAGCACCGAGAAAACCCGTCTTAAATTCAACGAGGTGCTTCGGGCAGGAATAAAGCCATTCTGATCAGTATGCACTAGCTTGGTCATATGGGGCAGCAATCGAGCAGCCATGATCTTGCTAAGAATTTTGAAATCACTGTTTAGCATTGATAAAGGCCTAAACTCCGTCACCCGTGCTTCCCTGTCTTTAGTTTTGGGGAGAGGGACCACCACAGCCTCCCGCAACGTTTGTGGCAGTTCACCCTGTCGCCGTGCCTCCGCGTACATCTCAGTCAGTTGGGGAGCCAGCAGTGACCTATATTTTTTGTAAAAGTCCATGGGGAGCCCGTCTGTTCCCGGAGTCTTCCCTGGCGCTAGCTGTGCTATGGCTTCGTTTACTTCCTCCACTGACACTGGGCCCCCCAGGGCCTCTTTATCCACTGCGTTCAGAGTTGGTAGCGGGATTTGCTGTAGGTACTCGTCGAAGGACTCTGTCCGCAGATCACTGGGTTTCCCGTACAACTGCATATAATTCCCTGAATGCATTGTTTATTTGGGCCGGGCTGAGCTTGCGTGAACCCTCCCCATCTAGTACACATGTGATAGGCTCACCCTGCCCCCCGGAGCGGACCAACCACGCCAACATTCTCCCCGATCTACCCTCCTCCGCCTGCAGGGATGCTGTGTACTTTTGTCTATCATGGCATCTAAGCTGCTCTTCAATGCGGGAGTGTTCCCTGCGGGCTCGACTGTAATCCTCCTTCTCCTGCGCAGTTCTCCCCTGTCCCAACTCCCCTTTGTGTATGTCTTTCTCCAGAGCATTTAGCTCCCTTTCAAGTGTACGTCTAACCCCCGACGACTGCCCCAAGCAAAAGCCCCTTGTCACCACCTTAAGTGCCTCCCATTCCAGGGCCCTAGTGGGGGTGGACCCGTTGTTTGTCTCGATGTATTCTGTCAAATGACAGCGTAAGGCTTCTCTGTACGACTGGTCCTCAAGTGTTGAGGGGGACATCCTCCAAGACGGTATGGGGGGTCTGTCCTCCGGCACCCTCATCGTTATTAACAAGGGATTGTGGTCAGACAAGGTGCGGGCCAAGTATTCCGAGCGTGTCATGTTAATTAACAGGCCTGCAGTGCATACTACTCTATCGATTCTTGTATGTACCTGGTGAAGACCCGAGTAATAAGAATAATCTCTGTCAGTTGGGTGATGCACTCGCCAGACATCCGATAGCCCCCACCCGTCCAACCACTCCCCTACCCTTTTGGCTGTTTTTATTGCCACAGCCCCCTGTATAGGAGGGGTAGACCTGTCCAGTTCAGTGTCTAGCACCGCATTAAAATCAAATCCCCACCTACTAATAGCTCTCCGGTGCATTGGCGTGTAAGGTGACTCGATAACCCTGACATGAAGGCTACCTGGTCTTGGTTAGGGGCATAGATGCAACTCAAGACTATCGGTACACCATGCAGCCTCCCCTCCAGTATCACAAATCTACCCTCCTTGTCAATATTGGAAGAGATCGTCGTGAAGGGGACCCCCGCCCTGATCCATACCAATACACCTCTAGCGTAGGCAGAGTATTCCGTTGCGAATACCTGCCCCCTCCACCTACGTCTCAACTTCTCTCCCTCTCCAGGCGCCAGGTGAGTTTCCTGCAATAGAGCCACCTGTACACCCCTTCTCTTAAGATAGGAGAGTATCTTGTGCCTTTTAGCCGGTGTGCCCATCCCTCTAACATTCCAGGTCATGAGATTGTAATCTGCCATTGCCCATTTTCGGTTTGGTGGCTCTGTCCCGGCCCTCCCAAGCCTCGGAGCCTCCTCTCCCTTTATCTATAACTTTGTCACATTCCAATTCCAATTTCCACATTGCCTTATTAACTTTTAACTGTATGACCCAACTCCCAGTCCCCAGGGCGCCTCCGAACTTGTAGGTCGCCCAGCAAATTGTGCAACAGTGCAACTTGTTCAGTCTCTGATTTGCAGTACCCGCCATTATTGTCAAACGGCAGAGTACTGGTCTGGGGGGTTGGCCTTGCCCGGAGGGGCCGGTCGATCCCAATACGCGCCCTGTCTCCAGGGCCTTCCGTGCGTCCAGGCTAGCCAAGTTCGTCAGCTGTTTGCGGGGTTACTTTCGGGGCTCGGGTTGAATGATCCGCTTCACCTGCAGATGAAACCATCGTGTCATCAGACTCGTTCCCGGATTCTTCCTGGGGTGACGCCTCTCCGCTCATGCGTGCCGCTGCCTCCAATGCCTCCTTCCTTCCTTTCTCTTTCTGTGTTTGGGTAGGTACCATACGTCTGCGGTTTCTGGGCTTCCTTCCCTTCAGCGCTCGGCGCGCCCCGTTCCCAAGCGCGACCCTTCCTGTGGACCCTCCTGCCCGGGAGCTGTGTGACTCTAGCCATTCCCAAGCTTCCTCAGGTGACTGAAGGAACGATGTCTTCCCTTCCAGAATCACTCTCAATCTGGCTGGGTAGAGTAGCGAATATTGGATTCCCTCCTCCCTTAGGGCTCTCTTGACTGCCAGAAACGAAGCTCGCTTGTTTTGTACCTCCAGAGTGTAATCCGGGAATAATGTCACCTCCCCGTTTCTGACTTTAAAAGGGCCCGATTCCCTGGCCCTCTGCAGGAGGGTGTCCCTGTCACTATAATGTAACAGTTTAGCTACCACGGCCCGGGGGGGCCTGCCCGGGGCCAGCGGCCTCGCCGGTACCCGATGCGCCCGCTCCAACGTGTAGAAGGGGGTCAGGCGCCCCGGAGCCACCGTCTCACTGAACCACTTCTCCAAAAATTCAACCATGTTCGTACCCTCGGTCCCCTCCGGGAGACCCACCACACGTACGTTATTCCTTCTGTTCCTCCCCTCTGCGTCTTCAACTCTCCTTTCGAGGCGCGTCACTCTGTCAACCAGGGAGGACACTTCAGCTGTCAGGTTTTCCTGCTTCGGTGCTATGTCCGCCAGGGCAGTTTCTGTTTCTTTGACTCTATCTACCAATTTGTGGTGTTCCGCTCTCAGCAAGCTCACCTCAACCTGGCTGATCTCTCGCTGCAGCGTTGTTTTGGTGTCCTCTATCGCTCCAAGAATTTTATCTAGCGTGTCCTGGACCTTGACCTGTGTGTGGTCCTGCGCGCCCGACTCTTCGCACTCGGCCTGAGCCTTGGACTCCATATTTCTGGCCTTGGGGCGAGCCTTGGAGGGCATCAGCGCGGCCGCAGGCCCCGCCCCAGGGACCCCTGACAGCAGCCTCGGCGGTGTTTGTCTATCTTCTCCAAGACGTCACTCTCTCCCCTCCATGAGCCGCTGCCTTGCCCCAGGCTTTTCCTCAGCCGGGTCCCCGTACCCTTCAGGGTCCACTGTTTCTGAGTCTCTCCGTTGGGTGCTCCGCGCCTTTGCTCCCCTATTGCAGTCCAGACAAATGGGTCCCCCCGTCCCAGGGATCAGATCAGCCCCCCAGGGGCCCCACGTTGGTGCGGGTCCAGATCGTTCTTTTTCAACTTTTGCCCCAAACAGCCTACCAGTCCCACGCAGGCTCGTCAATGTCCACAGCAGTCCTCAAGGGACCGATTTTACTGCACGTTACGCCGCCATAGGGAATGTCAGGGCCCCGGGTTCCGTCTCCGTTCCAGTGACCTCTCCATGTGTTCCCTTATCACTCCGGCCTTTCGCTGCACTGGTCCCCTCTTACAGCCTCCCGATAACTCTTCGCCTCTGGGCGCTCTTCGGCTGCACCGTTGCGATGGAGGAGAACTCCTCCGTTGTCCCCTGGGGTCCAATGACCAGACGCTTGATCACAGCCCCGGCCTGCAGCCCTACCCGGGTCTCAATCACCGCCTCGAGCAGGTCTCCGAGTCCACCCGGGGCCGCTCGCCTCCCGGGGCGCTGCCCCGCCGCACCCGTTCCGGTGCGGGAGCTCATGGGCTCTCAGGCCCCTCCAGCACCTGTGCCGCTTTGAGGAGGGGACTCCATACTATCCCCCCTCGCGCCTCGCATTGCCCGCTCCTACCGCGGGATGGTGCCGCCGTCTTCCGCTGGAGCCGCCCGCTTCTGGGCACGCCGGCCGGTCAGCTCCGCCACCCGACACCCTCAAGGGCCGCTGTAGGGGCCGCAGTCTCTCGCCCGGGTCGGCGCCCGTCTGCTCCCGGGGCCGCCCGCGTTCAGCCACTCCGTCCTGCAACGCCCCGACTGGGCGCGACTTCTCCCGCGGGCACGGCCGCCCCCTGCTCTCTCACCGTCTGATAAGGCCACGCCCAGGGCCCCGCACCTTCACGTCCCGTCGCCTCCTTCCCTCTCCGGCGGGCCCGGCCACAGCCCAGCGCGAGGCCGCGGATGCAGTCGTGCGCCCAGGCCTCTCGTCCCCCGAGCCGTCCAGGAGGCCGATTTCGGCACCGGGCTCACTTCACCGTCACCAGAGGGGCACTCTCTCGCCTAGCCCCCTCCTGTGAGTCTACCCCTCAGTCCGGACTTCGGTCGGCCCGGCAGAGGCGCTTTTTCGCTCAATTATTCACCGGCCCCTCCGGAGCTCGGAATTTAGGCGTGCGCCATCTCCGAGACCTTGGCCACGCCCCCGCATCTCACCTAGTACTTGATAGTGTAGTGATATTTCTGCAATTGCAGTGCCCTATTTCTGAATTTGGGGGTGAGGGGTGGTGTAAGATGGGATGTCTCCATAGGTAGAGGAACTTGTGATCCACAATCACTTCACATCCTACCCATATGTGTACAGCTGAAAATGTTGACATGCCCACCTGATGGCCAGTGCCTCTCTTTCAAATTGTGAATAATGCTGCTTTGTCTCAGTCAAGGTAAGGATGCTAAGCTCTATAGGACCTCAACTGTTTTTGCTCACTTGTTACAGCAGTGTGACCCTTCTTTGTAAGAGATTGTTGTGGGTTCATCAAAGTGGTCAGCCAGGGTATGAGCTGATCACAATATATGTCCATTCCCAGAAAGCTCTGTATCTCTGTCACTATAAATGGTGCTTTTGCCTCTTGCATGTCCTTTGCTTTCTGAGGATCTATGATCATGCCAACACCTGAGAAGACATAGCCTTGGAACTGCCCCTTGTTGGTGAAGAAAATATCCTTTTGTTGGTGTAGAGACAGCCCCCATTCAGCTAGTCTTCTGAGTATTGCCCTGAGTTGCGTGTTGTGTTCAAATACAATCTCGGCGTACATGAGTATATCATCACTCACATTTAGCACTCCAGGCACTCCAGATAATGTCTCCCTCGTCGAATTTTAGAATACCTCGGATGTGGTGAAAATTAAAAAACTCAGCCTTTTGTATCTTCCCAGCCTGATGTGCATGGAGAATGTTGTGATGTTTTAGCTGGTCTCACTCAGTGGGATTTGGTGGTATCCAGCATTCAGATCCAACTTTGAAAACCACCAGGCCCTCATTCAGCTCATGTTGTAAGTCGTCAGTAGTTGACGTCTCATGGCTCTCCATTTTAGTAGGCAGGTGCTGTCTATTTAGATTCACTGAGCCCATGACTGTTTTGGTTGATGTGCCACTATCATAAGGGATGCCCAGGGAGTGGGTCCCCTACTATTTCAATCACATCAAGTTCTTCCAGTTTCCTCAGCACGGCCTCCACTGTGTGTCTAAAATGGAATGAGATTCTCCGATGCTGGAGCGCAGTCGTTTTCTCCTATTATCAGTATGTAGTTCTACTGGTTTGACCTTGAGACACCCCACACCTTTGAACAACTGAGGAAATTCTTTCACAATGTCTTCAACACACCTGCAGTTCACCTCTTTGGTGCAGACCATTAGCTTCAGTGACTTTGCTGTGTTGCTGCTGAAGAGAGTGTCATCCCCAGTGGTAGTGATAACAAATTTTAATAGTTTAGTCTTCTCATTATTTACGTCTGGTATGAAAACACCTTGCAGCGGGATTGGATAATCACTGCCACATTGAAAAAGTCCAGTTCTCATCTTGCCAAGGATGGGTGGAGGATTCAAGCTCTCAAACAGAGCCAGGCCCATAACACTTACTGAAGTCCTGTGGCAAAGGGTTGTGACCCTTTGGTCCAACATCTAGATAACACACTTGGGCCTGGGTGCATGAAGTGTGGTTGACTGTGTGGCAAATGATATGATGAAGACGCCCTTGTCTTCCTTCTCATCTTCTCCCTCTCCGTAGACTTTGGTCACACTAGCTAAGCTTTGTTGGCCAACCACTTTATTGTCGTACGCAGCACTGAGCAGAGTGCCCTGTTGGGTTCTCTAGCAGCGTGTCCTGTATGGACCCTCTCTGAACCTCGAGTGCAAATACAGGGAGTGCAGAATTATTAGGCAAATGAGTATTTTGACCACATCATCCTCTTTATGCATGTTGTCTTACTCCAAGCTGTATAGGCTCGAAAGCCTACTACCAATTAAGCATATTAGGTGATGTGCATCTCTGTAATGAGAAGGGGTGTGGTCTAATGACATCAACACCCTATATCAGGTGTGCATAATTATTAGGCAACTTCCTTTCCTTTGGCAAAATGGGTCAAAAGAAGGACTTGACAGGCTCAGAAAAGTCAAAAATAGTGAGATATCTTGCAGAGGGATGCAGCACTCTTAAAATTGCAAAGCTTCTGAAGCGTAATCATCGAAAAATCAAGCGTTTCATTCAAAATAGTCAACAGGGTCGCAAGAAGCGTGTGGAAAAACCAAGGCGCAAAATAACTGCCCATGAACTGAGAAAAGTCAAGCGTGCAGCTGCCACGATGCCACTTGCCACCAGTTTGGCCATATTTCAGAGCTGCAACATCACTGGAGTGCCCAAAAGCACAAGGTGTGCAATACTCAGAGACATGGCCAAGGTAAGAAAGGCTGAAAGACGACCACCACTGAACAAGACACACAAGCTGAAACGTCAAGACTGGGCCAAGAAATATCTCAAGACTGATTTTTCTAAGGTTTTATGGACTGAGGAAATGAGAGTGAGTCTTGATGGGCCAGATGGATGGGCCCGTGGCTGGATTGGTAAAGGGCAGAGAGCTCCAGTCCGACTCAGACGCCAGCAAGGTGGAGGTGGAGTACTGGTTTGGGCTGGTATCATCAAAGATGAGCTTGTGGGGCCTTTTCGGGTTGAGGATGGAGTCAAGCTCAACTCCCAGTCCTACTGCCAGTTCCTGGAAGACACCTTCTTCAAGCAGTGGTACAGGAAGAAGTCTGCATCCTTCAAGAAAAACATGATTTTCTTGCAGGACAATGCTCCATCACACGCGTCCAAGTACTCCACAGCGTGGCTGGCAAGAAAGGGTATAAAAGAAGGAAATCTAATGACATGGCCTCCTTGTTCACCTGATCTGAACCCCATTGAGAACCTGTGGTCCATCATCAAATGTGAGATTTACAAGGAGGGAAAACAGTACACCTCTCTGAACAGTGTCTGGGAGGCTGTGGTTGCTGCTGCACGCAATGTTGATGGTGAACAGATCAAAACACTGACAGAATCCATGGATGGCAGGCTTTTGAGTGTCCTTGCAAAGAAAGGTGGCTATATTGGTCACTGATTTGTTTTTGTTTTGTTTTTGAATGTCAGAAATGTATATTTGTGAATGTTGAGATGTTATATTGGTTTCACTGGTAATAATAAATAATTGAAATGGGTATATATTTGTTTTTTGTTAAGTTGCCTAATAATTATGCACAGTAATAGTCACCTGCACACACAGATATCCCCCTAACATAGCTAAAACTAAAAACAAACTAAAAACTACTTCCAAAAATATTCAGCTTTGATAGTAATGAGTTTTTTGGGTTCATTGAGAACATGGTTGTTGTTCAATAATAAAATTAATCCTCAAAAATACAACTTGCCTAATAATTCTGCACTCCCTGTAATTCCTTCGCTCATAGTTACTGCATGGCCTGCCTTGGGCCCGGCATTGTTCAATTGGGTGCACTTCTTGCACCACAATACCTGCAGAAGTTTTGTTCAGTGGCCTTGGTGGGATGAAATCAACCTGTCCTTCTCTTGGATCATCTTGTGCCTTTGATAGGTATGGCCAACTCTAATTTAATAGGCTTCATTTCATCTGGTACTTCTTTAGTAAGAATCTGCACCCAGGCTGCCTCCATCTTCTCTACTTTCATTTTGGAGAGTTTCTTAGAGCCGCCTAGTATTAAGATATCTTCCATTGACTTGCCTGGTTTACGTAGTATCATTTTTCTGAACTCTTACAATCTGCAACCTTGTATTATTTAAGCCATGACTTCTTTTAGACAGTCCTTGTTAGTGCATGTCATGGCCAGTTCCTGCAGCCTTACGCAGAACCAATCAATGGTTTTGTGTTCATGTTGAATGGCTCAATGGAGTTTGAAATGCTCAAAGTCGGGGTTGAGCTGAGGACTAGGCCTTAAAGGCAGCAACCACCCTTTCATAGTCCTCCTCACTTCCTGTTTTCGGTAAAGGCTCCTCTGATATGTGGGAAGCCCATCGGTGTGACATTGCAGAGGCCAGGTGCCGGTAGCACACCCCCTCCCAGGGGTGCAGACACACTCATGTCAGCCAGTCATTGTACAGCACATGCAGCTGGTGATAAAACCTCCAATCAGAGATGCCCCAGTGATGCTTAGAATGTTTCAATGGCCGGTCGCCTTTTTTTCTCCAATTATCTGCTGAGGTAGCTAGGGGCCTGAAGGTCCAGTATTGCACTTGTGATAAAATTAGTGTCTGGCGTTCTCCGTACTGGACTGCACCTCACCCTCGAGGACTGTAAGCACCCCTTTTACTCTAGAGCCCAGTGACTGCTCACCTTTATCGCCACCATTGAATGATTGAATGAATGAAAGATTCATAGAGTGCCCAGCTATTCCAAGGATCGTCCCAGAGCTAAACAGACCAACCCAAGGCAGACATGCAAGGAACATGAGTGTGCTCCAAACAAGTGAATTTTGAGCTCTTTCTTAAACTGTAGTTAATGCAAAATAGGGCAAATAAATGTGGGACCAGGTTCCATTCAAGACTCAGAAGGACGTGAAGGGACATCTTTTCTTTTTAGGATGGTGGAACCAGGGCACGGTGACAAGAAGTGCAGAGGCAGATTGAAGAGATCTGAGCCAGTCGTACTGTGTGATCCTGTTGATCAAGTACAGTGGGCCACGCTTGTGCGGCTTCTTGCACTCTATTGGCAGAAGGAACCTTCCAGTTTTAGAGGTGGGAGGCCTTGCTACCAGCTTGACTCAGTGGGGCCTCTCAATGGCTTCAGAAAATGAGACCAGCTGCCGCCTGGCTACCCAGAAGTAGCTGGAGCCATGCTCCAGCCTATCACCCCTTCGTGTCCAATGTGGTGTGTTGGCGCTGGGAGCTGCCACAAGGGGCGGTAGCACACAGGAACCACTCCATACCCCAGGGATGGGTCACAAATGCCTGCCTGTGAGCCAAGCCATCCTATTTATTGGCTCTGGCCACCGTGCTCGGTCGCCAGAGTGCGTGCATCAATGTGCGCCTGACATCGTCAGACCATATCTGTGTGGTCTCGTAAACGACAAGTATCACCTTTATCACGAAGAAACACTGACTACAAGGTTGTGCCTTTATCCAAGTGTGCTGATCGGCAGTAAGCTGTTTGTGATAAACTTGTGTAAGCCATACGTCCTAAAGATGTTTAATTCCTCATCCTGGTGGGAATGTCATTACCTGACAAACTCAAGATGAAACGTTGTATGCCGAGCACCAGGAGAGGAAGCCTGAGGACGGAGGCAAGGTATGTGTAAAATGTCTTGGGGTACCGGGCAATGGTATTGGGCAATGATATTATTAGTTGTTATGCTTTGGTTATGATTTGACTTAGGTGTCTGTTCTGGAACGGAATGGGAGCATCGAGGCTTCACAACAGTGACTGCGTCAGTTGCTGTTTGCTCTTGATGCTGCCAGACCAATTCCTGTTGTGAGTGAATCTTCTCAATACACTTAGGGCCTCATTTCAACCTCGGCGGTCTTTTTCCAAGACCGCTGAGGTACCGCTGTGCTGAAGACCGCCAGTGCAGGTGGTTTTCCGCGCAGCGCATCATGACTGCTGGCAGCCCTCCGTCGTTTTTCGGACGGAGAGCCGCCAGCAGTCATACTGGTGGTCGGCGGGGAAGTGGAGGCTGCTCCACCTCCACCCCCATCATCAAAACACCGTCCACCGAACCCCAACCCAGGATTCGGTGTGGCGGTGTTCTGGTGACGGGGAGCTGGTGGCAGAGCAGCCCCCATGGATCCCGTTCCCTCCCGGAGGATCACCGAAACAGGTAAGGTGATCGTCTGTTAGGGGAGGGGGTTGGGGGGGTGTTGTGTGTTGTGTGCGTGCATGGTGGTGTGCGTGTGAGTATGTAGACGGGGTGTGTGATTGCGTGTATGCATGCGGGGGGTGTTGTGTGTCTGGAAAATGTGTGCAGGTCGGTCTGTTTGCATGTCTGTTTGTATATGTGCGGGTATGTGTTGTAGTGTATGTGTGCGTGTAGGAGGTGTGTGTGTTAATGTTGGGGGTCGGGGGTGTGGGGGGAGGCCTCAGGGGTGGGGGGGTGGGGTGTTAATGTTGGGGTAGGGGTGGGGAGGGGGTTCGGGTTGTGGGGGAGGACTCAGAGGTGGGAGAGGGGGGGTGGGAGAAGGAATTCCCTGGCACTGATAGTGCCTACTGCCATGGATTTCGTGGCGGTTCCAAACCACACGAAATCCATGGCGGTATGCAGGGTCCTGATACCGAAGTCTCCAGCCCAGCGGTCGTCACCGCCCTGGCGGTCGGAGTGGAGATGTGGCAGATGACCGTGGCGGTAACCGGCATAGTCATAATTCCATTTTGTTTCCCGCCGGCCTGTTGGTGGTATTACCGCCACTTCTCCCTCACCCGCCAGGGTCGTAATGAGGGCCTTAGTCATTTAACAAGTAATGCTCTCCTGGCAATTACCACAGTATGTCATCCTCATCAGAAATACTTCTGGGCCAGTTCTGCCCTTTATATTGAAGAAGGACCATGATAGGGGGAGAACCTGTTTATTTACTTCAGAGTAACCGAAAACATAGAGATCAGCATCTGGACCAATTTAGTAGGGTTAACATTGTTAGCTTCCTCATCACAAATACAGATGGTAGCTGTTTTAAAATCTGTGTAAAAAAACATGCAGCACAAGTGACAGGCTTCTCACAAAAGGGCAGGGCTTGGGGAAGAATAAACCCTCTGCCCTACCACCTTCTGACCAACCTTGGTGTCAGTCTTTCTGACTTGAATGATGCCCTGGTGCTAAGAGTGCCTTCATGCTTTGATGTCAATGGTTATAGGATTTTGGGTCCTCGGTGGGTAAGATAGATCAGGTATTTTGACATAGGCAATGGAGCTCTAGGAACACAACAGGTCTCCTGCTTTAGTGGTTGGTAGTAAGGATGCATGAAATCTGTATAATTTGTTTTTGTGCAATTATGGGAGATTGTGCAAAATTTCACAAGATTAAGCAAAATGCAAAACTGACAACTAGTGCCAGATTTTACTGCAAAATGCATCTGCATGTCCATTATGGGCACTTCCATGCTTTTTGCACTAAGAAGTGAAAAAACACAAGTAGAGTGGACAAAAGCTGCTCAGGTTCTGGTCATTCACATTATTCCTGCGCTAAAAGTTTGCTGCGAACCTGATGTAATTATATCATGTGCCTTACTGGTTCAACTGTTTGTATTCCATATAACAAACAGTATGCTAAATTATACAAGATTACACCTACATAAAGGAAATTTTGCCGGCCCGAGCCCAGGCCCAACATTTAAGACATACTATTAGAACTTTCAATTTCAACACTGACATACATGAATGTCTCAAAGTTACAGCCTCACTAAATATTACCAACCCAGAAAATGTGGACTATTAGGTGTATGTGTTTCACTCAATACCTCAACTCCCTGGGGAATCAATGGATTTGTCATGCGCCTATTAGCCGAAGCCTTAGACAGTGATTTTGACAAGTACATTGCCATCAAGGCTCAGAAACCACACATAATCCCAAACTGTGAATCCTTGGCGTTATGAAAGAAGTTGCTACAGGACCCCAGAGATCTGAGGACATGTTTTGTGCCATGGTGTGCAGATATTCAGATGGAAATCTTGAATCATCGAAGATACTCTGATTCATTGCATCTTAAAGTATGTCGCATGAAAGGTTTTTGCTCCCGATGAGACTATTAACAGCTACATGGCGGTGACTCTCCTGCATGCCCAAGTGACTGTAATACATGGGGTAAGAGGAACCCCATGTAGATCAGGTAGGTAAAATTTTGCGAATCGGAAATAGCGACTCCATGCGAATCGCTATTTCCAACTCGCAAAACCAAATGCAAGAAAGACTTGCGATACCAAATTGCGAGTCGTAGAGGTGTTGAACCGCATTTTGAAACCTCCGTTTTTAGCGATGTCGCAATTTGCGACCTCGCTAAAACCGAACTTGCAATTTGCGCGAAGGGTGTGGTCCGATGTCGCAAATTGCGTCTTCCTCGCAAATTGCCCGCAGGTGCAACATAACAGTTGGGAAACCCACTTCCTGCCTCTTGGTGATGACATCAGAACCAGGAAGTCACCAAATAGAACTGGGAGGAGGGAGGACCACACCCATCCCAAACTGCTGAGCCACACCCAGGGGAGAGGAGCTGCAGCAACCATGGAGGAGACAGGCAGTGCTGGCAGGAGAAGAAAACTGAAATTCTCAGACAAGGAGTTGGAGGTCCTTACAGAATATTGCTGCCTGCACCATGACGAACTCTTCAGCAAGGCAGCAATGAATGTCCCTGACACTCAGAAGAAAAGAATATGGCAACAAATACAAGAAAAAATCAATGTCATTGGGGTAAGCCACCGCACCCTAGAGGAAATCCGGAAAAGGTGGTATGACCTGCGCTCCAGGACCAAGGAGAGGGTTGCGGAGCACATGAGGGAGATGAGGGACACCGGAGGAGGCCCATCCACCATACCACCATCCACAGCCCTGGAAACTATGGTGGAGACGACACTGGAGCCAGAGGCCATACTGGGCATGGGAGAAGTGGTCAGTTCAGCGCCTGGGACATCAAAAAGTGAGTACCATGAGAAATGCTTTGACACCCACAAATACAGTATACACACTATCCCAGTACACAGCAGCAGTCACCACCAGACTAGCTCCATTCCAGTCTAGCAACCTCTAGAATAGTGCATTATGGGCAATGTAGTACAGAGGTTCAAATATAGGCAAATGTTTATTATTAGTCAAGAAACAGATGTGCAAGACTGACAGTGTATCCCCTATGTCCCACAGGTCTCCCATAAGACACCCCCATGAGCGAACAAATGCAGGGAAAGGAACATGGGCCAGACCCACAGCACAAGGCTGCCAGTGACACAGCAGGGCCCAGCAGAACACCACCAGAGTCCATGGAATATCCTACACAGGACATGGAGGCAGCAGGGGTAGCACCAGGGCCCAGCCCCACAGAGAGGCACACAGAGCCAGCAGCTGGAGCAGTGCGCAGACGCCGGCGCAGAGTGCAGTCTGTACCCTGGGATGATGTAGCAGACGTAGAGTTTGCAGGACTGGAGGCATCACTGATTCAGGGTCAGCGCCTGCAAAAATAAATTGCGGTCAATAAATAGGAATCTCAATAGACTGCAGACTACTATGACCCATGGGATGGCAAATGTGGACAGTCAGTTCCAACACAATAACCAACATCTGGGGAACTTGACACAGGCCATTGAACATTTGGTCACTGAACTTGTGGCAGACAGGGCACAGGCAAGGCGCAGGGAGCGCAACACTGCTGCCCGGTTTGACAGACTGGCAGCATCCATTGGGTGCCTTGCTACTAACACCACATGCCTGTCAAGGCGTACTGTCAGCCTGCAGGTTGAACTAGGACATTTTGCAGGGGATGTGGTACAGGGACTTGGCCTCATCAGCCAAGTGGTAGACCTAATGGAGACCTGGCAGGCTGCAAGGGGCACAGGGGATACCCCGCAGGACAGCGAGGAGGGCTCGAGAATCAGCAGTGTGTCTGCCAGCAAATCCCGTGCGCTGCGGAGTAGCAGTGCATGGCAGGGGTCAGGGGACCCGCCAGGAATGAGCCATGGTGGTCGCAGAAGGAGGAGGGTGTGAGCCACCAAAATGTACTCCTAATAAGGCGCATGCAAATAATGTGTCTTAAATTACTTTTGACAAATCAAGACTGTGGCATACAGCACAATTCTAATTTTTTCATAGTTTAGAAATAAAAAGGTTTTGTTTGTTTCACTACACAACTGGGCTATGTGTGTCTGACATTAGTGAGTGTGGTCACGGTTGCCACGTACCTGCCAAAGTATTGGGTTGCAATGTGGTTCCGTCTCTGTCTGCTCTCATTTGCGATGCTTCTATCCCCAGGCTGTCGGTGTGGTAGCTCTTGCTCCTCATCCTCTGTGTCTGTGTCTTCAGGGGTGAGATGTAGCCCACGTGTGGTGGCAATGTTGTGCAGGATGGCACAGGCGGCAACTATCTTGCATGCTGTTTCTGGGGCATACTGGAGTGCACCTCCACTTTTGTGGAGGCATCTGAATCTTGCCTTTAACAAGCCAAAGGTCCTCTCCACTACAGTTCTGGTCCACCGATGTGCACTGTTATATCGCCTCTCGTTCTGATTGCCAGGTGTTAGGTACGGGGTGAGTATCCATGGTCTCATGGCATATGCACTGTCACCTGTTTGACAAAAAAGGCAAACTTAGCAGGGCATCAGTGGGTTACACAGTGACCTGTATGTATGGCTTCAGGGTGTAGTCAGCAATACCTAATAGATATCCGTCTCCAAACTCCCCACGTTCTAGCCATTGGTGTATCCCACTGTGCCTGGATATGTATGAGTCATGTGTTCTCCCTGGATATTTAGCTACAATGTCAGTAATGACATTATGGGCGTCACATACCACCTGGATGTTTAGTGAGTGGGTATATTTCCTATTGCGTAACACATATTCCAGATTTGCAGGAGGGTAAATTTGTATATGTGTCCCATCCACACACCCTATTAGATGGGGGAAGTTGGCAATTCTGTAGAAGTCCAACTTGGTGCTGTTAATTTCTGCCTCATTCCTGGGTAGGTATATATATCTGGACATGCATATGAGTATGGCATCTAGGAAACATCTGAAGAATCGTGAGAGTGCACTTTGGGATACCCCACCTGCCACAGCAATCACCCCCTGATAGCTACCCGAGGCCAATAGGTGCAGTGAGCATAGCACTTGCACATGTGTAGGGATGGCGCTGCCGCGCATTGTCTGTCGTTCAAGCTGAGGATTCAGTAGTTCAATTAATTCTAAGATTACAGCACTGCTCATTCTGTAATTGTCATATCTCCTCCTCAGTCTGTTGAAATAGTGTCTGCCTGGTTCAGTATATCCTCTCCTGTCTCTGCCTCCTCCTCCTCTGCTGGGCGGCCTGGACTCTCCTCCTCCATGCTATCACGTACGGTTCAGCCATTTTGAGTCACCCAGATGCCTTCTGGGTCTCCTTTTATACTTTGGTTCTGGTTACCACCTGCTCTGAATCAGTGGTAATCTGGATGTGCAAAACGGGCTTTTTGCAACTAGTCGCAATTTGCGACTGGCTTTTGCATATGGTTTGCGGTCGCAAAATCAGGTCCAAATTTTTGCGAGTCGGTGCTGTGTCGCATTGCTATTTGCATTTCGGAAATGGGATTTTTGCATCCGTTTTCGGATTTTGCGAGGTCGCAAATAGCAAATCGGGCCATTTGCGACTCGCAAAACTTTGCTACATCTGGCCCCAAGTTAGAAAAACTTGTAAACCTAAAGCCAGAGAGAAGACTTACTCCTATCTTGTGGCCTTCCCAAATGTTCCACGGCATCCAGGGGTAGCACTCGCTCCTCATGGCACAAAGGCCAAGAGACTGCAGTGCTGTTGTGCACCATATTCACCCAACAATGTATTGATACCAAAGTTCCTGCCACCATCATGTATAGATTTCAGTCTCTAGGTAGATAGAGATATTCGTGATTTTAGAACACTATCTACAAGTAAATATATATATACACATACATATATACACACACATATATATACACACACACACACACACACACATATATATACACACACACACACACACACATATATTACATTTCTTGGACAGGGCTATATTTCTTAATCTTTTTTATTTTCCATTTATCAAAGTTTGGCAGTTCCAGAGCTTTCTGCTGCCCCAACCCATTTCCCAACAAAACACTTTTTGGACAACAATTAGTGCAGGCGGGAAAGAGGGAATGAGTAGGTACATCCATAATACCAACGAATAGAAGGAGGGGGACGAATAGGGGGAAACGCTTCCTGCACATAGATCTAACCAGGGGTTTTCCCTCTGTGTTTTATTAATTATAATCAGAAGCAAGTTCTTGGCAGACTACTAGAAGGGACCACGAGAATACTACAGGGCTTGTGATCACAAAAGGGCTTTGTTTATGAGGCCCCGCATCAGAGGTATTATTGACACACTCCTCACGGCACCTTTCTGTTCAGAAGCAAACTAGACAGGCACAACCTTATGAGCTAACCGGTCAAAAATCAATGTCAGAGGGATATCTGACAGCATGATGAGTATAAGAAAAGTCAGATGATGGAACATGCTATCCGGAAGAAGAGAGCAAAATCATCCTACCAGTGCTGAGGGGACAAGGTGCTGGCCAAGTCAAAAGGCTCACAGAAGGTTGACCCAACTTTTGACCCACACCATTCCACCTTAAAATATTATGGTTATGGAACCAGTCACATTATTGCAAGAAACATGTCTTACTTCCATGCTCTAAACTGTGATTCGTGTCATTTCATCGCAAGAGGATGAAGTGATCTAGGAGCCCTCCCTGATGAGCACCTTTCCACCTTTATGATTAAACCTCAGAGTGAATTTAGTGCCCCATATGTACTTCTTAATTTTTTCTATAATGCACGTGCAGGCAAGCATGTCTTTTCCAATTGAAAAACCCTCTCTCTTTCTCCTCTGGTCTTATGGAATGTGATGCACAAACCACATTCACCTCATCATGCTCCTTTTTGTCTCAATAGATCCCCTGACCCATACTTACTGGCATAAAAAGTGGGACCAATACAATTTCCTAGGATGGATGTGTGCAAGGAGGATCTGACAATTCCTTTTTTTAAAACAATCAACACTTCTGCTTTCTCTCTATCTCCAATGTAATCTATGACTCCTTTCTAGCAACTTGAAGCTTCAGTCTGTGAGGCGAAACCAGGCACTAACTTTGCATAAAATTCTTAAGTAAATATAACCAAAATAAAAAAGCCCTGTCATTGGAAGCAGTGGCATTCTAAATTTCCTCCAATGGTACATGCTTGAGCTTAACTCTCAGAAGAGTACATGGCCCAAATACTCTAACTTTTGGTTTGCAAAAGTACATTTATCTTTACATCGTTTTAGATAACTAGATGGCAATACTTCCAATACTTAATTCAACCTCATATTATACAGTCCATTCTTCACCAAAACACCAAGATGTCTTCCTAGAAAGCAGTAGAGCGTAGCTGTGCCTAAATGTCAAATCCACTTTAAAACATGGTATTAACATGTATGATATCATTGTTGCTTAAACACCTCACTGATAATTGGTTCTGTATATCTATGACATCTTGCCAAGGACTTGATACTGAGAGGAATTGTTAAGTTGCCACCTTGATTGCCTGGGGAAGGAGCAGCTCCACCCAGTAACTACTGTGCCAGCCACACATAATAGGATAGGGAAGGGTATCAATTTTTCAGTTAAGAGGGTCCCATTTAAGGGAAATACCCCACAAAGAACAAAAAACCTCCTTGATAATATTGCAGATCTTGGTTGAAGACGGATATTAGCATTGGAGAAATCAGCAAGGCACCAAACGCCTCATGACATCAGGAAGGAGAAAGAGCAAAGCAGAATCGGTGTAGAAATCCAAAAGAAGGTGTAGGAAGCTGGCTCTGCATATACTATATCAAAGTAAGATATAGGCCCTCATTACAACATTGGTGGTAAAAGCCGCTTACAGCCGTGCAGAAAACTGCCAACACACCGCCACGGCCGCGGAAATCCGCTACAGCTATTATGACCCACAGCTCAGAATCCGCCAAAATTCAGACACCCACACAAGTCCGGCACACCAAAGGTCAGTGATAAACTGGCGAAAACAAAACCTCCACCGTCACGCCAACAGAAATACGCCCACACTATCACGACACACAAATCCACGCGGCGGTCTTTCAACCGCGGTATTCCATTGGCGGTACACACCGCCACGCTCAAAATACACACACTTTTACAAAACACAGCCACATTGGACAATTCGAAATACACATACCTCATACACATACACACACCACTCCCACACACCCAATACAATATAAAACACACACCCACATCACCCACAAACCCCTACGACCAGAATCACCGAGAGAAGGCCAGAGAGAGACACCACAAACAACTACCAAGCATCCACAGGCACACAATACCATCACCCACAGAACTTCCACGCACCTCACATAACACACCACTAAATATCACCCCACTTATCACTACATACACCACCCCACACATCACCCACACCACCCCATGGCACAGCAAAGACACCCCAGGTTCGCTGAGGAGGAACTCAGGGCCATGGTGGAGGAAATCATCCGGGTAGAGCCACAGCTATTCGGATCACGGCTGCAGCACACCTCCATAGCTAGGAAGATGGCGCTATGGCGAAAAATAGTGGACAGGGTCAACGCAGTGGGACAGCACCCAAGATATAGGGATGACATCAGGAAGAGATGGAACGACCTACGGGGGAAGGTGCGTTCCATGGTCTCAAGACACCACCTTGCGGTTCAGAGGACTGGCGGCGGATCCCCACCTCCTCCCCCACAACTAACAACATGGGAGGAGAAAGTCTTGGCGATTCTGCATCCTGAGGGCCTCGCAGGAGTAGATGGAGGAATGGACTCTGGTAAGTCAAATCTTAACTATTACATCCCCCACCCTACCTGCATGCTATCACATACCCCCACCCTCGCCCTCACCCCCATCACTCCAACTCCTCATAAATGTCCCAATATCACAAACCACACATCCTAACACCAAGCCCTGCAAGCAACAACAAAGCATGGACACCCATCACCAATGCATGGCCACTGCACATACCCATACACCCCCCTAAACCACCATCACACAAGGTCCCACACAGAAATGCAAGCACTGGGGTACACGGTCACCCACCTATTGCACACCATAGCACACACAGATGTAATAAACATCCTTTTATACCCCTGCAGGACCCCTACCCAATGTCACCGGACAGGAGGGTCCACACATGTCCACACCACCAACAGAAGAGGCCCACAGTGATGACAGCAGCTCTGTCCAACTGGATCTAGATGACCAGCCCGGCCCATCGGGGACCTCGGGACAGTCGGTTCCCCTCACACAGTCACAAGCCACTACAGAGCTTCCCCCCTCTGGAAACACCAGCACAGCACCCACCCAGCGGGCCCATACCTCTGTCCCCAGGACACGTCAATCAGCAGTGTGTCCACCACTACAGGGAACCCAGGCTAACCCACCACCCCAACAACAACAGGGACCTGGGGGCAGTGGTAGTGGGCACACCGCTCAGGGGACAGAGGCCCAGGGAAACAGGGGAACTGGGAGGGCTGCTGTGCGACAGGGGGAGGACAGGCCAAGGGAACCCACTTTCCACGAGGGCCTCTCCAACATCATGGGAGCCTACCACCACTCCCAGGACACAATGGCAACGGTACTGGCCAAGTTTCAGGAGACCCAGCGCCTGCAGGAGGAATAGTATTTGGGCTTCAGGGAGGAACTCAGATCGATCAATTCCACCCCGGGCACCATCGTAGGGGTGCTGAAGGAAGTACTCAACACCAGGAGGGACACTGTGGCACAACAAGGGGCCCCTGACACTAGCCTGGACGAGAACTGCCCACCACCTCCGCCGGCACTAGTGGACAGGACGCCCCGCCACAGGACCACTACACCAGCACCCCACCCCCTGCAGAGGGAGAACCACCCTACAAACGGTCCCTGAGATCCAGGACAAAGATAGAGAACGATGCCAAGACCCCTGCCAAGAAATGAGACCACCCTGATTGTCATCCTTTTGTCCCACTTTGTCACCCTGTCCATCCTCAAACCGCCCCAGCTCCACTTCTTATGCTCATTTGTGCAATGCACCTGTAAGACTAATAGACTGTACTCTGCCATGGACATTCCTCCACCATCACCCCTCACCATTTTACAACCCTCTCCAATATTGAGCACTTAAATAAACACCCTTGATCTGGCACACCTTCTTTGGTGAGTAGAATAGGGATCCACCTGTCATATGGAGGCACCTGAACCTGGCCTTCAGGAGCTCGAAGGTCCGCTCTATTATCCGCCGAGTTCGCCCATGGGCCTCATTGTAGCGTTCCTCTGCCCTTGTCCTGGGATTCCTCACTGGGGTCAGTAGCCATGACAGGTTGGGGTAACCAGAGTCACCTGCAAATGGCGAAGGACAACTGTTAGACACACACTAACCTGGAGGGATATCCCCAGACCCAGACAACCATTCCCACTGACTTGCTTCTAGGTGCTCACCTAATAGCCACACACGGTGCCTCTGGAGTTGCCCCATCACATAACTCTTCCGGTTTCTGTACACCTGTTCACTCCTGCGGGGGGGGTACCAAAGCCACATGTGTCCCATCAATGGCACCTATGATGTTGGGGATATGTCCCAGGGCATAGAAGTCACCTTTCACTGTAGGCAAATCCTCCACCTGAGGGAAAACGATGTAGCTCCGCATGTGTTTCAGCAGGGCAGAGAACACTCTGGACAACACGTTGGAAAACATAGGCTGGGACATCCCTGATGCTATGGCCACTGTTGTTTGAAAATACCCACTTGTTAGGAAATGAAGTACTGACAGCACCTGCACTTGAGGGGGGATTCCTATGGGATGGCGGATAGCTGACATCAGGGCTGGCTCCAACTGGGCACACAGTTCCAGGATTGTGGCACGATCAAGCCTGTAGGTGATGATCACATGTCTTTCCTCCATTGTCGACAGGTCCACCAGCGGTCTGTACACCGGAGGATGCCGCCATCTCCTCACATGTCCCAGCGGACGGTGCCTTTGAAGGACAACAGCGAGCACAGAGTCAACCAACTCAGAGGTACCTCCCCACAGCTTACACATAACACAAATCATAATCCGAAGTTTGGCCTGTATGAGTGTTGAGGCAAGGCCTAGGTATGTGTGACGCAGTTAAAAATTAAGCCATGTGGGCCCCTGAAATGGCGGCTGCCTGACCTGTACAGTGGGACAATGGGATGTGATGTAACTGCTCTGGCGTTGTACACCATCGCGGTAGGCGGTCGAAGACCGGGGCGCAATTCTGCACTGGTTAACATTGGACCCTATGGGTCCCAGGAGCCAATGGCGATGCACCGCCGCGGACGTGACCGCCATATTCTATCTGTTCAATCACTCGATACCTGATCTTCGACAGGAGAGGACCTACACTGCAAGTGCTGCTGTGACATCGGTCTGGAAGAGACAATGGCTCGTGCTTCTGGGGAACGGGCCCCTGCCTTCACATCGGAGGAGTTGGAGAAATTTGTGGATGGAGTCCTCCCCAGCACACGCTACTCTACGGTCCTCCAGACAAACAGGTAAGTACACTGGGAGCATGCTGTATGGGCTATGCCTGTGTGGAGTGGGGTGGATGAAAGATGGGGGGGGGAGATTGAGGCGTGCATGAAACAACGGTGAGTGCATGTTCCACATGGCAAGGGTAGGGATAGGGGCCAATGACTGTGACGGTGCAGTTGGTAATAACTTTTATTTTCCCCATGTACAATTCATGTAGGTCAGCACCCACCAGAAAAAGGATATTTGGCGTGCCATCACCAAGGAAGTCCGGACCGTGGGGGTCCACCACAGACGGAGCACCCACTGCCGTAAGAGTTGGGAGGACATTCGCCGCTGGAGCAAGAAGACGGCGGAGGCCCAGCTGGGGATGGCCTCCCAACGTGGGAGGGGTGCCCGTCGCACCATGACCCCCCTGATGTTCAGGATCCTGGCGGGGGCGTACCCAGAGTTGGGTGGGCGCTTGAGGGCATCACAGCAGCCACAAGGGGGTGAGTACACTCTCATTCTGCTGATTTTGCGCACAGTGGAGGTGTCTGGGTGGGGGAGGTGGGCTGTGGGTTTCCCTAGGTCAGGGCAAGTGTGCTAGTTAGGTCCCCTTGTTCTGGCAGACCCCACCTGTGTACAGTGCCAAGTTCACCTAGTCAGGCTCCTGTGTCATCCATGTCTGCAAATGTCGTCCCTAGCCTTGTAGGCCATGTCACCGGGATTGAACAGTGGATCCCAAGTGCGCGGCGTAGTGCAGGGGGCTTCTGTGTCTGTCGTGTCCGCCAATGGTAGCGGTAATGCATGCACTCAACATGTCTTTCTTCTGTCGTCCCCCCCTTTTTGTGGTCTCCCTGTTCTTGTGTGCATTAGCATCATCAGGCGGAGGAGCAGTGGCACCGGAGCAGGAGGGAGCAGCATCCTACATGGCCCTGGAGGGCGAGACTACGGACTCGGAGTTCACCAGTGGGACGGAGGGCGAGGGGAGCTCCACGGTGGGGACAGGAACTGACACCAGTGACACGGACTCGTCCTCTGATGGGAGCTCCTTTGTGGTGGCGGCAACATCTGTGCCCCCCCATCTACAGGTACAGCCACCACCCCCCCTACCAGAACCGCCCTCCCAGCAGCCCCTAAGCCTTTGCCCCATGCCCGTTCACCCAGGACGGTGGGCATCACCTTCGCCCCAGGCACCTCAGGCCCTGCCCCAGTCACCCCAGCTGCCCTCAGTGAGGAGGCCATTGACCTCCTCAGGTCCCTCACTGTTGGGCAGTCTACCATTTTGAATGCCATCCAGGGTGTAGAAAGGCAGTTGCAACAAACAAATGCATTCCTGGAGGGCATTCATTCTGGTCAGGCGGCCCTTCAGCGAGCTTTTCAGACTCTGGCCTCAGCACTGATGGCAGCCATTGTCCCTGTGTCTAGCCTCCCCCCTCCAACTTCCTCCACCTAGACCCAATCCCCTCTACCTCAGCCTATCCCAAGCACACCTTCATATCAGCATGCACACACGTCAACACACAAGGGAAGCTCAGGCAAACATAAGCACCACACATCCCACAGGCACTCATGCAAGCATCACACATATGCAGACACACCAACATCCACTGCCTCCACTGTGTCCCCCTCCTTCTCGTCTCCCTCCTCCCTCCCAGTCTTGTCTCCACTCACACCTGCATGCACTACATCTACAGGCACTACTTCCATCACCAGCACACCCACCACCACACCCCACTCACGTGCAGTCACCACCCGCACTACCATACACACGGCCCCTGTGTCCTCTCCCAGTGTGTCTGTGACGCCCCCTCCCAAGATACACAAACGCAGGCACACACCCACCCAACAGCCATCCACCTCACGACAGCCTCCAGCGCATGCACCTTCACCCAAAGTCACCAAACGAACACCTCCTACAACCACAACCTCTTCCTCCACTCCCAAACCCCCTCCAGCTACCCGTTCCAGTGTTCCCAAGAAACTTTTCCTGTCCAACCTTGACCTCTTTCCCTCACCTCCCCCACCCCGTCAGTCTCCTAGGGCCCGACTCTCCAGGTCCCAACCTAGCAGCTCAGCCACAACATCTCCGGGACCAGTGGTGCCTGTAGTCACCAGAATCTGGAGAGCACCGGCCACCAGGGCAGCCAGTGTGGCACGGAGCCACAGCACGGACAGTCCCCCACCTGTCAAGCATCAAAAGTTGGCCAGTGCCTGGCGGGAGAGGGGGAAGACTTAAGCCACCAAAGCCGCTCCCAGGGGTACAGGTGGGAGTGTGGAGTCAGCTGCGACAACTTCCAAGGTGGGGAAGGCCCACAAGAAAGTCAGCAAGTCTGGGAAGAGCAGCACGGCGGAGAATACCGCCATCATCCCCGCTGCCCAGGAGGCCACCGCCCAGCTGCCCAGGAGGCCACCGCCAGCACCAGCCCGCTGCCCAGGAGGCCACTGCCATCATCCCCGCTGCCCAGGAGGCCACTGCCACCCGCCCAGCTGCCCAGGAGGCCAGCACCAGCCCCGCTGCCCAGGAGGCCACCGCCATCATCCCCGCTGCCCAGGAGGCCACCGCCAGCACCAGCCTGCTGCCCAGGAGGCCACCGCCAGCACCAGCCCAGCTGCCCAGGAGGCCACCTCCAGCCCAGCTGTCCAGGAGGCCACCGCCAGCACCAGCCCTGCTGCCCAGTAGGCCACCGCCAGCACCAGCCCTGCTGCCCAGGAGGCCACAGCCAGCACCAGCCCTGCTGCCCAGGAGGCCACCGCCAGCACCAGCCCTGCTGGGCCAAGAAGGACCGCCAGCCCCGCTGAGCCATGAAGGACCGCCAGCACCAGCCCCTCTGGGCCATGAAGAACCGCCAGCACCAGCCCCGCTGGGCCATGAAGGACCACCAGCACCAGCCCCGCTGGGCCATGAAGGACCGCCAGCACCGGCCCCGCTGGGCCAGACATGACCGCCAGCAGCTGAGTCACTGCAAAGGACCCCTCCGCCACAAGCACCGCTGAACAGGGCCCCGCCGCCACAAGCAACGCTGAACAGGGCACCGCTGCCACAAGCACCGCTGAACAGGGCATTGCCGCCACAAGCACCGCTGCTAATGACACCGCCGCAACAAGCACCGCTGGCCCATGGGCGCCAAGGGCACTGACGCTACTGAGTCCGTCATGAGCAGGATGAAGCACTCTGGGCACAATGCCCCCTCCAGAACCAGTGGAGACAAACATCCACTACCTCTGTCCTTGGCAGGATGAAGCACTCTGGGCACAAAGCCCCCTCCAGAACCAGTGGAGTATCACATCCACTACCTCTGTCCTTGGCAGGATGAAGCACTCGGGGCACAATGCCCCCACCAGAACCAGTGGAGACAAACATCCACTACCTCTGTTGTTGGCAGGATGAAGCACTCTGGGCACAAAGCCCCCTCCAGAACCAGTGGAGTATCACATCTACTACCTCTGTCCTTGGCAGGATGAGAGACAAACATCCACTACCTCTGTCCTTGGCAGGATGAAGCACTCTGGGCACAATGCCCTCTCCAGAACCAGTGGCGACTGTTATCCACTTGAGAGACTGTGTCTTTGCACTCCCCAGGATGGAACAGTGGGCAACCCACCCACTGTAGAGACTTGTGAGACTGTGGCTTTGCACTCCCCAGGATGGAACAGTTGGCAAACCATCCACTTGTGAGACTTGAGAGACTGTGGATTTGCACTCCCCAGGATGGAACAGTGGGCAAACCACCCACTGTAGAGACTTGAGAGACTGTGGATTTGCACTCGCCAGGATTGAACAGTGGGCAAAGCACCCACTGTAGAGACTTGAGAGACTGTGGCTTTGCACTCCCCAGGATGGAACAATGGGCAACCCACCCACTGTAGTGACTTGAGAGACTGTGGCTTTGCACTCCCCAGGATGGAACAGTGGGCAACCCACCCACTTTTATCGACTGGAGAGACTGTGGCTTTGAACTCCCCAGGGTGGAACAGTGGGCATGTGGCCCCCTCGTGGATTTGGCATTTGTGCACTCAACCGGCTGAGGTGCCCCCCTTTCCCTTCCCACTGAGGTGCCTGTTTTATTGCTATCTGATGCCCCTGCAGTGTTCTCTCCGTCATGTTCGGGGACTGAGTGTGGGCCTCGCCCATACCGTGTGGGTCCAGTGTTCCACGGACTTCAATGGAGCACTACCAGGACTACTATTCTTGGTGTATATTTTGTTTATAGTGTATATATATATTTTTGCATACTGGATTTTAATATATTACAATGGTTACACTCATTTCCTTTTGTCCTTGCTTTCTTCCCATGGGGTTTGGGGGGTGTAACTGTTATGTATCATGCTGTATTAGTGTGTGTGTTGTCGTGGGTGAGGGCGGGGGTGGGGGTGTTGCTTGTGTGTGTCCCTGTTTTTTCCCTCCCCCTCCCCTGTGTCGTAGGTGCAGTACTCACAGTGGTCTTCGCCGCCGGCATTCGTGCTCCTGGTAGAGGAGCAAGAAGATAAGGGCTGGCAGGATGTGGAGTTCGGGTTCCATGGCGTCTGGATTCCTCGTGGGGTGTGTAGAGGTGAGCGTTTTCCCTTCGAAGTCCTGTTTCCGCCGTGTTTTTGTTTGCGGTGAATCCACCCCGGAAAAGGTGGCGGATTGGTAGGTTGTGATACTGTGGGAGGTACATTGTCTTCCGCCTGTCTGTTGGCGGTGACCGCCGAGCTGTTTGGTTGTACCGCCGTGGCGGTCGGAGTGTTAAAGTGGCTGTCTTAGTTGGCGGTTTCCGCCACAGTCGTGATTCAATTTTTTTTCTGCCTGCCTGTTGGCGGTCTTACCGCCGCTTTAACACCGACTGCCAGGGTTGTAATGACCACCATAGTGCGCACAGAGTCCAGGGGTTCCCCAGAGGCTTAACAGGAGCTAAGTAGATAATACTAATGCTCTCTTTTGTGGTAGTGTGGTCGAGCAGCTAGGCTTATAATAGGTTAGTGCAAAGCATTTGTTGTGCACACAAAGACAATAGAAGAAGCACACACTCAATGACAACTCCAGACCAATGGTTTTTATATTGCAAAAATATATTTTCTTAATAATTTATTTTTAGAACCACAAGTTTCAAGTTGCAGGTAAGTACCTTAAAAGTTTTGTATTTTACACAGGTATCAACAGTACTTTGTTTCAAATAGGTAAGTAATACAGTGTTTGTATTATTGGCAATTAGCTATCTTAAAAATGGACACAGTGCAATTTTCAGAAATAGTTCCTGGGGGGAAGAAATGTTAGATTGTTTTACAGGTAAGTACAAAACTTACAGTTTCAGTCTCCGGGTTTTAGGAAGTCCACCGGTTGGGGTTCAAGTTAACCCCAAACACTCACCCCCAGCAACACGGGGCCGGCCGGGTGCATAGGTCAAAGTTGAGCAATTTTAACATGGGCTCCTATGGAGACAGGGGGTACTCGGAATCAGGTTGGCCAGCAGGTAAGTACCCGTGACTCGGAGGGCAGACCAGGGGGGATTAGAAGAGCACTGGAGGGGCCACAAGTAGGCACCAAACATGCACCCTAAGCAGCACAAGGGCGGCTGGGTGCAGGGTGCAAACAGGACATCGGGTTTGCACTGCTGATAAATGAGGAGACCCCCGGGGGTCACTCAGAAGCTGCTGGCTAGGTCCAGGGGGGGGGGGTCTCGGGCACACCAACAGTCAGACAGGAAGGAGAGCTGCCTGCTGAACATTGAGGCACCGGGGGTCGGTTTCTCCAAGGCCTGGGGGCTGCGGGTGAAGTTTCTTTAGGAGTCGGCTATCTTTGTCAGGAGCTTCGCGGTCAGAGGGTCCTTGGGATTTCCTCTGCAGGCGTCATTGTGGAGGGGTGGAGAGGTCAACCCAGGGTGGGACTTTGCTCGCAATTGCTTTTGGACCCTCTCTTGCTGGGTGGACCACCTGGGCACGGGCCATGGGCGTCGGGTGCGCAGGGGTCAGGACTCACGCATAAGGAGTGAGGTGGGAGTCCTTGGCTGTAGATTTTCTTAGACAGAGCCACTGTCCTCAGGTGTTCTTGGTCCTTTTGGGTGCAGGGCAGTCACCTAAAGTTGGGCAGAGGTCACTGGTCCCACTGGATGTGTCGCTGGTGTTTTGCAGGTTCTTCGAAGCAGGAGACAGGCTGGTAGGGCTGGGGCCAAAGCAGTTGTCGTCTTCCTTCTTCTCTGCTGGGGGTTTCAGCTTAGCAGTCCTTCTTCTTCTTGTGGGTCACCAGGAATCTGGTGAGCTGGATTCAGGGAGGCCCTTAAATCCCAGATTTAGGGGCATTTTTAGGGGTCAGAGGGCAGTAGCCATTGGCTACTGTCCCTGAGGGTGGCTACATCTTCCTTGTGCCGACTCCCCTTGGGGATGGGGGCTTATTCCTATCCCTATTGGTTCCTGTCCTCCAAACCAAGATGGAGGATTCTGCAGGAAGGGGGTCTCCTCAGCTCTGGACACCTTAGGGGTGGCCCTGGCTGGGGTGGTCACTCCTCCCTGTTCTTCCCTAATTTTCCCTCCATACTTGCTGTCAAAAGTGTGGCTTTGTCTGGGGGGTGGGCATCTCCACTAGCTGGAGTGCCCTGGGGCACTGTAGCCGAGGCTTGAGCCTTTGAGGCTCACCGCCAAGTGTTACAGTTCCTGTAGGGGGAGGTGTGAAGCACCTTCACCCAGGACAGGCTTTGTTTCCGACCACAGAGTGCACAAAGGCACTCACCCCATGTGGTCAGAAACTTGTCTGAAATTGGAGGCTGGCACAGACCAGTCAGTCTAACACTAACAGTTTGGCTAACATACAAGGGGCATCTCTAAGATGCCCTCTGTGTGCATTTTCCAGTAAATCCCACACTGGCATCAGTGTGGGTTTACTGTGCTGAGAAGTTTGATACCAAACTTACCAGTATTCAGTGAAGCCATTATGGTGCTGTGGAGTTTGTAAAGACAAACTCCCAGACCATATACTCAATCTAGCTACACTGCACTTACAATGTCTAAGAATGGACGTAGACACTGTAGAGGCATATTGCTCATGCATATATGCCCTCACCTGTGATGTAGTGCACCATGTCTTAGGGCAGTAAGGCCTGCCAGAGGGGTGAGTTACCTATGTGACAGGCAGTGATTTGTGGGCATGGCACCCTGAGAGGGATGCCATGTCGACTTTTGTATTTTTCTCCTCATCAGCACACACAAGCAGCAAGGCAGTGGGTATGTGCTTGGTGAGGTGTCCCTTAGGGTGGCATAATACATTCTACAGCCCTTAAAGACCTTCCCTGGCCACAGGGCCATTGGTACCAGGGGTACCTTTTACAAAGGACTTCACTGTGTGCCAGGGCTGTGCCAATTGTGAAAACAAAGGTATCGTTTTAGGGAAAGAACACTGGGGTTGGGCCTTGGTTGGCAGGATCTCAGCCCACTTTCAATTAAAGTTGACATCAACACTAAGCAGAAAGTGTGGGGGGGTAACCATGCCAACAGTGGCACTTACCTACCAAAGATCAAAACAGCTAGAAGTAAAAATCAGGAACAACAAATAGTGGCAAGGGGCAAAGAGTGCAACAACAAATAAGGGAAAAGATGCATTGCAAAGCATCCAGCACTTGGAAATGTCTTCTTATAACTGGCATTACCAGGAACTGACATTACAGAAAATAACTCTTGTACATCTTGGATTAGGAGGCTCTAGTTAATATTCCATGAGCAACCCATCATCTTGGAGAGGGTTAGTTACATGGCTTGTCCACACCCCCTATCTGGAAATCATAGTGTAGGCTAGGTAGACAAGGAAACCCGAGTTTGATAGCTCTTGACCTGCACTGTATTTCCTAGTCCTGCTGCTGGCATTCATACCCTGTACTCTGACTAGTTCATGGGGCATCGCCCCAGGTGGCCGCACGTATGTAGATATCAGGATAGTTCAGGTTATGCGGCCTCTCATCAGCATCCTAACTGCAGCATCTCAGAATATGCTGCTTGTCAATGCGGACCACACTCCTTCCTCTTTGGCCACTGATGAGCCTTTGGGTACTTCCTGGCTCCGTTCTCTGCATAGTTACAACACCCATAATTTTTCAAACATTGTACCTAATGGATATGAAATACTTTTTAAGAATGGAGGAGCCAACCACAGTGGTCAAATGGCTCTTATGCACTGGTGCTTGACCAAGCTTACAATCTCATAATATGAATCTACTGAAAACCTGCTTGTTAAATGTGTTACTGGTACTACATCTTCAAACATATGTTTATTCAATTTATCAACTTCCTACAAATCTTTTTCAAGCAAACCACCTCAACGGATACAATTTATGATGTCTTCCACAAACTGTTGCTTCATTTTATTAGGCGTCAGCATCAGAACTTTTACATTCAAGTTATTGTGGACAATGTGGTTCAGATACTCACAATTGATTAACTGCTCTACACGATGCGGTCAGATCATTCTGATACTGTTTTCACAAGCCCTAAGCTAGACCATTTCCAACTAGTAACCACTATTGTGGTCATACCATGATTTGCTTATTTTTTTCCTTGCAGGACAAGTTCTCTCGAAAAACCCTCATCAAAACTACCACTAATCAAGCATCCTGGACAAGGACTACCCATCTTACAATAAAGATATTTAAATCCTTGAAAATGCTGAAAAGCAAGTGTTTCTCTGAATGCTCTAGATTCGAAAATGAAAAGGCAAAGCTGTAGAGAGGCACTTGAAAAGGTCTCAGCTCCTGTTGGTGGTGCTTCCTGCTACATCCATAGCAGAGATTACAGATCAATCATTCTCTGAGCTAAAGGAGGTATTACTTCCAGTCCTGGACCCCCAAAGCTAAGAATTTCTGCCTCTTCTCCTCAGCAAGTCATCAGTACCCCGACACTGCTCAGCTCAGATAAACGTTTGGTTTGAGCACTGTTTTGTTGTTTTCTTTTACATATAAACAGTGAAAGACATGAAGGCCACCATAGTTGTGTCTTGGATAGCTTTGATCTTTTCTGCAGCTTTTTTTCTATGATTGACCATGACTTTTATTAATTTTGGTTGGAGTCTTATTTTCAAATCTCACCAATTAGACAAAACTGGGCGCCCTCCTTTGAAAAATGCTTTAAATGACATCTGGTGTTTCACAAGGCTTTTCCCTCTGGCAAGTAATTCCAATATCTATATGGTACCTTTGCAGAATCCCCCATTAGCCACAACGTATAGGCATACTGAAAATGCCCAATTACATATGCGAAAAGAAAGAGCAAAGAGAGCTCGCATTGCCTGTACTGCAAAAAAAATGAGATTCTACTTATTTGCCCTGAAGAGTCGGACTTTCTTGATATGACGTACTCACGTTCTAAGTTCTCCACCCACCACCTCAAAGTTAGTTACAAATATTGAAGCAATGTTTGTTAAAGAACTGTCTTTTTTCACACAAGTTAACATTAAGACCATGAAAGTTTCTTTGACAGTGTTGCCTCAGGAGGATGTTGCCTCTTCTACAAAGTCAAAATTGAATCTCCCTTATCCATTCATTACCCTGAAATGGTGTTTACATAAGACTACTGACAAAAACAACAAGTAAACTACAAAAAGCACAAAATGCCACCACCTCACACATTCTAGGCTCGAAATTATTTGAAATATTTTGACCCCCTTTCAATCACTTCAGCTTCCTTGGTGCACAAGGCATCGCACAGATCAGCACACCTTTTGATTACCTTTCCAATCTATTCACACCTTACTGCGTGACTAGACACTCCAAATCGGCCTACAACACTTTCTTCCCACTGAGAAACGAATAGTATGGAACGGGCTTGTACCTCATCAAACCTCCTCCCTTTCTTCTATTGCCTAACAACAATGAGAGGAACTGCAGCTCGTTGTGCAATCTGAAGAACCACCTCTTCCGCCAGGTGTTTGCTCCTATATATTGTTTCCTCCTGTCTGTAAGCTTCCCCCCCCCATCTATTTGTGTTTGTGGCCCTCTGTAATGTCCATTGATGATTTCAGTGCATTATAAGCACAATACAAAACCTAAAAAATAGAACTCTCTGTTAATGGTGGAGGGATGGCGTGTAACACTGTAGGAAAGTACCCTCTTTTTGCCATGGTTACACCCATTTTCTGCCTGATGTCAGTGTGCTTGACTGTGTTTTCTGGGATACTGCTAACCAAGACCCCAGTGATTATGCTCTCTCTCCTCTAAATTTTGTTGTTGCATACTGGTATTTCACCCACAATTGGCATACTGGTGCCCCCTTATATGTCCCCAGTATATGATACTGAGGTACCCAGGGCATTGGGGTTCCAGGGGATGCCTATGGGCTACAGCATTTCTTTTTCCACCCATAGGAAGCCCATGCAAAGGCTTCTGCAGTACTGCCATTGCAGCCTGTGTGAAAAGGTGCATGCACCCTTTCACTGCCATTTACATTGCACCAGGTCAGTTATAAGTCACCCCTATAGCAGACCCTCCAGCCCTGAGGGCAGAGTACCTGTGTGTGAGGGCACCCCTGCACTAGCAGAGGTTCCCCCACGACCTCCAGGACAATTTTCCCCGACTTCGTGAGTTCGGGGATGCCATTTTACGCGTGTACTGGACATAGGTCACTACCTATGTCCAGCTACATAATGGTAACTCTGAACATAGGCATGTTTGCTATCAAACATGTTGGAATCATTCCCCAATGTTTTTACAAGTATTGTTTGTATGATTCCATGCACTGTGGGGGCTCCTTATTATTGCCATTCCAGCCTTCTGAGGTTTTCCAGGCAGCCCCAGCTGCTGCCACCGCTCAGACAGGTTTCTGCTCTCCTATTGCTTGAGCAGCTCAAGCCCAGGAAGGCAGAACAAAGCATTTCCTTTTTGAGAGGGGTGTTACACCCTCTCCCTTTGGAAATAGGTGTTACAGGCTTGGGATGGGTAGCCTCCCTAAACCACTGGAAATGCCTTGAAGGGCACATTTGGTGCCCTCCTTGTATAATCCAGCCTACACTGGTTCAGGGACCCCACCAGTCCCTGCTCTGGCGCGAAACTGGACAAAGGAAAGGGGAGTGATCACTCCTCTGTCCATCACCACCCCAGGTTGGCAGGGAACTCTGGGAGCATCTGAGTGGCCAGTGCCCGCAGGTGACGTCAGAGTCCTCCCCTGATAGGTGCTTACCTGTTCAGCTGACCAACCCCCTTTCAGGGCTATTTAGGGTCTCTCTCCTGGGTGGTTCTTCAGATTCGGATTGCAAACCTCCAGCAGGACTCCTCTGCATCCTTTACTTCACCTTCTCACCAAAGAAACTGCATTGGGACCTTCCAGGAACTCTACAAACTGCAACAAAGAAGCAAAGATGACTTCTGCAAAATTGTATCTTCAGCTCCTGCCAGCAACTGCAACTGTTTCCCAGTCGTGCCTCCTCAAAGCACAGCCTGTCTTCAGCCTGCACCAGTAGAACAAAGGAATCTCCTTTGGAGTGAAGGTGTCACTGCCCTGCTTCAGCAGGCACATCTCTGCAACGACGACCGGATGCATGGGTCCCCTCTCCTGATGAGTTGCGTGGATCCTGCATCACGGTGGTGGACGGATGTGGTCCTAACGGTCCTGGCGGCCTCAGATCTGATCTCTCCCCAAGAATTGGGAAAGAAGGCAGACAAATCGGTCAGAACAAAAGTGAGCAGAAAAGCTCATACAGGGGGTGACAAGGACAAGACGCATGGTAAGCCTCATGACAAGGGTGAGGACAAAGATAAAAACAAACAGTCTTCATCAGGCCTACAAAACTCTTCTGGGGGTGGGTCAAAATCCTCTTCACGCCATCAGAATAAAAGGCCTTGGTGCTATATCTGTAGAAATAAAGGCCATAGGGCAGGAGATAGTACTTGCCCTAAGAAAAGCACCAAGCCTCCCACCACCACAACCGCCACTGCTTCAACTAGTGCCCTAGCAATAGCAGTGGTGGTGGGAAAAATAATACTACCAATAGTCAATCGAAGGGTGTAGCAGGGCTCACTCTGAGAAGTATAGTGGGGGTTGGTTTAGTTAGGAAAACCACTGAGGCTGTTTTAGTCTCTGATGGTGGCATTGACCTTGCCACCCTTGTTGCTTGTCCCCTTAATATGGATAAGTACAAGCAAAAACCCCTAATAAATGGTGTTCAGGTTGAGGCCTACAGGGACATAGGTGCCAGTATCACAATGGTGTCTGAAAAACTGGTGGCCCCTGAGCAACACCTACTTGGTTATCCGTACCAAGTGGCTGACGCCCCTAACAACACTGTAAGCTACCCCATGGCTGTTGTTGATCTTTACTTTGGGGGGTGGTTACTGGTCCTAAACAAGTTGTGGTATCCACAGACCTACGTGTAGAATGTCTACTAGGGAACGACTTGGAGACTTCAGCTTGGGCTGAAGTGGAGTTGGAGGCCCATGCTGCCATGCTGGGCATTCCTGGGCATATCTTTGCTTTAACAAGGGCTCAGGCCAAAATGCAAAGAGGACAGGGAAACTTGGATCCTGGAACAATGGACCAAGAGCTTCCCCAAAACAGGGATAGAAAGGGCAAAACGTTATCCACTATCCCTCCCTCCATTTATGATTCCCCCTTTGAGGAGGAGGAGTCGATTCCCTGGACAGAACCTACACCTGAGGAGCTGCAAGTTGACACAGATGAGCTTTTAGGTGCCGGGGGGCCTGCAAGGAAGGAGTTAAGTTTGACACAGCAAACCTGCCCCACACTTGAGGGTTTAAGACAGCAAGCTGTCAAAGAAGAGGCAGGGATATCAGTAGCACCATAGGGTGTACTAGGAAAACAATCTGTTGTATTCTGAAGCAAGGGACCCAAAACCTGGTGCCACCAGGAGACTTGCAATACAGAGATATTTTGTGGACCTTAGCTCATGATATTCCCCTTGCTGGACATCTGGGGCAAAGCAAGACTTGGGACAGACTGGCCCCTCACTTTTACTGGCCTCACATGTCTGAAGACACAAAGGAGTTTTGTCGCTCCTGTGTCACTTGTCAAGCCAGTGGCAAGACAGGTGGCACTCCAAAAGCCCCCTTAATACCACTGCCAGTGGTTGAGGTGCCCTTTGAAAGGGTAGGGGTTGACATTGTTGGCCCCCTTTACCCTCCCACAGTTTCTGGAAACAGATTTATTCTGGTGGTGGTGGACCATGCCACTAGATATCCAGAAGCTATACCTCTTAGGACCACTACAGCACCTGCAGTGGCCAAAGCCCTCATGGGAATCTTTTCCAGGGTGGGTTTCCCAAAAGAGGTGGTGCCAGACAGAGGTAGTAACTTCATGTCTGCATACCTAAAAGCAATGTGGAAAGAGTGTGGAATAACTTACAAGTTCATCACACCTTACCATCCCCAGACAAATGGGTTGCTTGAGCATTTTAATAAAACTCAAAGACATGATTACGGGACTCTCTGAAAAACTCAGGAGGAGATGGGATGTCCTGTTAACATGCCTTCTTTTTGTCTACAGGGAGGTACCCGAGAAAGGCACTGGACTACAGCCCCTTTGAAATCCTCTTTGGCCACCCAGTAAGGGGTCCATTAGCTATTGTGAAAGAGGGGTGGCAGCATCCCTTGAAGCCCCCTAAACATAATATAGTGGATTATGTGCTTGGCCTAAGATCTAGAATGGCTGAGTACATGAAAAAGGCCACCAGGAACCTTCAGGCAAGCCAAGAACTGCAAAAGAAATGGCATGACAAGAAGTCTGTCCTGACAGTGTACCAACCAGGGCAGAAAGTGTGGGTCCTGGAGCCTCTGGCACCCAGAGCACTCCAAGATAAATGGAGTGGACCACACATCGTAGTGGTCATTTATCTAGTAGACCTAGGCACTCCTAGAAGTCTTCTTACAGTATCTCATGTGAACTGCCTAAAGCCCTACTATGCCAGGGCTGGCTTAACCCTGCTCATGGCCACTCATGAGAGACAGGAAGAAGTGAGTGACCCGCTCCCTGATCTCTTCTCCAGATAAACCACCTTCCCCTGCCCTATCTGGCATTTTGAAGCCTTGATAGTTAGGCCTGCCTTTTGCAGATCCTATAAAACTTTCCACAGGTGGACCAGGTGTTCATCCCAGGTGGATCTTCAGGTCCAGGAATTCACTGTTGGTGTCTTGCAGTCTCTTCTGGCGTTGTATAGCTATTTTAGTTATAGCTTCATACATGTTATTTTAGCAAACTACGCCTGCCGCTATGCACTTTAACCTACACATATTTTATTCAGCTTTGTTTTATTATTTTAACAATAGTAACATTTGCAGTATTGTTTTATGTTCTTTGCCTACGCTAGCACTACGCTCTTTAACAAGACATTTCTTTCACTCTGTGCTTTTCTCAAGGCTGCAGTAAGATAGGTTGCCAGCAAACGTGGTACGCTTTGTCTCTAGTGTTCATAGAAACATACACACTCTTACATAGGGATCCTTTCTTGGAACATCAACTGTTTTATTATAAAAACACTACTTTGACCCATGCCCGTTAGAGGGAGATTCCAGCCAGATGACCACGACTGTATTCTGATTGCGGAGTGCTTCGCTGCAGCTACTTATGTAGACTACAGGCCTCTTTCTGAGGTAAGAGGGATGATGTCTTTCCAGGGGATCCCGAAGGGCAGCATTAGTGCTTCACATGCTGTGCTAAAACATAGCCTAGGTAGGAGCTATTTTTAACGACTCTAGTGACAATATGGTAGCATTATTTTTATGCTTCACTCTCCTCGTCCCAATTTTAATCCTGTCATGCTTCATCATCCTAGTTATTGCAGTACACGCTTTATTATTCAAGATGCAGTTACTTCAATAAAACCTTATTGAAATATATTCTGCCTCTGATTGTCTTGTATTTGTGAGACTAATGTAACTGAGAGAAATGGATGAGATCTGAGTGACCACGATTTCCCTGAGGAGTCAATTTTGTCATGCGCTCAGTTGCCCAATCAGCCCTGCTCTTGGGTGGAGATGAGGCACTGCTAGTCAGCCGGAGCTAAACCCGGATTAGGCCGACAGTTGTCACTGGTAGTGGGTTCAGACTCAATCCCCCATAGTGCAAGTGATTCTGCTGCCCAAATCCAGTAGTCTCATTAGAATAATGAGTGCCTACGAGACATTGCACCGCCAACGTTTGGTCAGGCTCTAATTTTCGGGACCTCCTGCGTATCTCTGTCTCACTACATACAAAGACACCTCAGTACGCTATAGGGAGACGTCCGTGGTATTGAGGATTTTCCTCCTCAGCTAAGTAGGGAGTGCCTAACTAACGCTGTAGGTTGTTCAAGCTTGAACTCTAAAAGGATAATCCCCATTTGGTGTGCTTAACTCTGAACAAAACTCACCATTCATTATGGCGAACCCACAACAGGTAACAATTGCAGTCAATATGCGACCACCCCTAACTGCACATTTTTTGGCACATGGCCTAATGGCCCAGAGGGGTCCAGTTACATTTGTTGTTGAGGTCCATCCAGCCTATAGAACAGAAATGTTCTATTCTTGGGTCACATTTCCAGCAGCTGATGGGAACACAAACACATTTCATCACTATACACTTGCAAACATACTTGCACAATATAGGGCATATGCATATCTACAAATACCTCTATCTTATCAAGACCATAATAATTGGTTTGATGACGCCCTACCCCTTACAATTCTACACATTGGATTAGGTCCGCTGAGTAATGATGGTCCTACTTGGCCTTTATTGGCCACATATACACCTCACCCTGCTGCAGCAAACTTAACGGTAGCTGAAGTCCGTCGCTTATATGCTGAGCTTACGGCAATATACAGACGATTAGTACAGTTTGTAATGCAAACATTAAACACAAACCCAGCACATGCTGCTCCGGCGCAACCACATGCAGTAACACCAGGCATTAATCCTGCGACTGTGCATTCGATCATGGGTAAAGTACCCGCCAAATGGAAAAGAGATTCCGTTTTGGTTAGCTCAAAAAATAAACGCACTAGAAACAGTATTTCCCTATGGGGGACCTCAGGATAAGCATAGAATATTAACTATGTGCTTGCCATTCGGGATGGTTTCCACAGTAGATAATTGTAATACTTGGGGCACAGTATTTGCCACGCTCCATACTACCGCATACGGTACACCGACACTTGCCAATTTACCGGAAGTGTTAAAACAAATTCAAGATGAATATGGGGCTACCCCGGCCCTGGACTTGGGAATGCAACTAATGGGCAATTTTGCCACAGTATCCTCAATTATATTAAGTACCCTTAAAGGGGAAGCAGTTGCACTAGTAGTGCGCATGCAGCTCCAGGATGTTCCTCCACAGGATCAAGAACGTGAGTTGCCAAAGATTATCGCGGAGACCTGCTATAGTATTGGTTGAGACAGTCTGGTGGCCACACCTACAAAAACACAATTTGAGGGTAAATCTAATAAAGATTCTTTCAGGCAAGCTCCTGAGGGTTCTAAGAAATGATGGGATAAAAAACAACAAACACCTAAAAAAGAAAGGGGAGAATCTCTGCACATGGAGACCCCACAGAATAGATATAGGGGGTCATTCCAACTTCGGCGGGCGGTGGAGGCCGCCCGCCAAAGTTCCCCCGCCAGAAGACCGCACTGCGGTCAAAAGACCGCAGCGGTCATTCTGGCTTTCCCACTGGGCCGGCGGGCGACTGCCAAAAGGCCGCCCGCCGGCCCAGCGGGAAAGCACCAGCAACGAGGATGCCGGCTCCGAATGGAGCCAGCGGAGTTGCTGGTGTGCGACGGATGCAGTTGCACCCGTCGCGATTTTCAGTGTCTGCCAAGCAGACACTGAAAATCAATGTGGGGCCCTGTTAGGGGGCCCCTGCAGTGCCCATGCCAGTGGCATGGGCACTGCAGGGGCCCCCAGGGGCCCCACGACACCCGTTCCCACCAGCCAGGTTCTGGCGGTGAAAACTGCCAGAACCAGGCTGGCGGGAAGGGGGTCGGAATCCAGCAGCGCCGCCGTGGAGGATTCACAGGGGCAGCGGGAAGCCGGCGTGAAACCGCCGGCTTCCCGTTTCTGACCGCAGCTTTATTGCCGCGGTCAGAATAGCCCCAGAAGCACCGCCAGCCTGTTGGCGGTGCTTCCTCCGTCCCCTACCCTGGCCGTCTCGGACCGCCAGGGTAGGAATGACCCCCCTAATCTCAGAAATAGAAATAATATAAAAAAGCCTGACAGATATCAATATACTGATACACGCCAATCTCGTTCCTTTCAGGACTCGCCGGAAAAACGTAGTGAGAGAGGTGGGCGGTCAGAGCAAAAAACTGAGTACGTGAAACCGAGACAGGAATCACAAAGCTCTTCAGAAGTTTCTGTTAAACAAGAAGAGAAACTTCCCAACAAAAACCCCAACTCAAAAAGAAAAAAGTGGCAGCAGTTGCAGTTCGACATGCCACTCAAGAAGAGGGCTCCATTGAAGATCAGGAAGTGGGCATTAACGCTATTAGACAGCGCTGCAGAGGTAACAATAGCTCGCTGGAATCTTCAAGAGCATCTGGAGGTGAAAGCAACTGATGACTTCTTACAAGTTGAAACTGCGGACATGCGTGTCTCCAAGCCTGATATGGTGTCTAAAGTAACGTTACAGTTAGAAGGAGACATTGAACGCACAATCCACACAATCTTTTGGGACCACGCTATAAATATATATGATATTCTACTGGCCAAAAGGGATTGGCCATCTGAATTTGTCCATACTTGCCCATATGAGGAAGATTTTATCAAACCTTCTTTCTCACCTCTTGTTCCAGATGAGCTTGTAGAATCCTACGCCATCGATTGGGCATTGGCGCAGACACCTGCGTTATATCGAAACCACATAGGGTGGGATGAAGATTCCCCCTATCATATAATTCCAATCGAAAATCAACCTCAACCTCAACCCCAATATCCAATAAAACATGATGCTAAAGCATCTGTGAGGGACATCCTCACACAACTAGAGTACCATGGTGTAATCGAACCATCTGTCTCACAATGAATAATCCCTTATTCCCAGTAGCTAAACCAGACCATTCGTACAGAATAGTCTTAGACTACAGACATTTAAACAGTCATACATGAACATATATACCTTACAAAACTCTCACAGCACTCACGAACAACATAGTGTGCATAAAATACAAAACAAAACTGGATATTTCCAATGGTTTCTTCTGCCAAAATATAGAGCCTGAGAGTAGAGACCTAACAAGTTTCAGCACACTAGCCTCCCAGAAAAAAATTCTGTTGTTTACCCCAGGGGTATAAGAGCAGTCCAGGACTGTTTGCGGCTCATGTGACTTAAATATTGCACGACATTGACCCTGAAGCATTGTCCTATGTAGATGATATTTATATCAAGGATGATCAATTACTGCAACATCTAAGACGGGTAGCCCGCATTGTTGTGGGATTTGCCAAATTCAGCTATAAATTTCATTTCAAAAATAGCCTTCCTTAGTGTCCTGTTTCTGGGATATGAATTATCAAATAAAGGAAAGAGCCTAGCGCTACAATTCTTAGAAAAATTGTGCACAGTTACACCCTCCAAATACCATTAAAAAACTCCAGTCACTATTAAGTTTCCTAAATTTTGGCAGAACTTTCATTCCAGATTACGCATCACGTATAAAACCATTATATGACTTAGGCCCTCATTCTGACCCTGGCGGTCTTTGACCGCCAGGGCGGAGGACCGCGGGAGCACCGCCGACAAGCCGGCGGTGCTTCAATGGGGATTCCGACCGCGGCGGTAAAGCCGCGGTCGGACCGGCACCACTGGCGGGGTCCCGCCAGTGTACCGCGGCCCCATTGAATCCTCCGCGGCGGCGCAGCTTGCTGCACCGCCGCGGGGATTCTGACCCCCCCTACCGCCATCCAGATCCCGGCGGTCGGACCGCCGAGATCCGGATGGCGGTAGGGGGGGTCGCGGGGCCCCTGGGGGCCCCTGCAGTGCCCATGCCACTGGCATGGGCATTGCAGGGGCCCCCGTAAGAGGGCCCCTAAATGTATTTCACTGTCTGCTGCGCAGACAGTGAAATACGCGACGGGTGCAACTGCACCCGTCGCACAGCTTCCACTCCGCCGGCTCGATTCCGAGCCGGCTTCATCGTGGAAGCCTCTTTCCCGCTGGGCTGGCTGGCGGTCTGAAGGAGACCGCCCGCCAGCCCAGCGGGAAAGTCAGAATTACCGCCGCGGTCTTTCGACCGCGGAACGGTAACCTGACGGCGGGACTTTGGCGGGCGGCCTCCGCCGCCCGCCAAGGTCAGAATGAGGGCCTTAATAAGTCCTGACTTTTCCAGTAAATTCTGGACAGTCGAACACACATGCATTCTCAGAGCTTTGGTAACAGACGTGCTTGCAGCACAACACTTACACACAAGGGACAATAAAAAACATCTGGTCATCAGAGTAATTGCTGGTGCCATTGGTTTCCCCTATGTAACTTTCAATGAGGGTGAGACAGTCCTGATAACATACAAATCACATTTATATTCAGCAGCAGAACAATGCTTTGCTCCCACTGAGAAAATTCTCACTGCTGTTCAGATGGCTGTCATTAAAGAAAGACCACTGGCTCAGGGGAAATGCATTATTGTTGTAACTCCAATTCCAGCCCCTGAGGCTGTTACCAAAGCTAGCGTTCCAAACGCTATTCCAAATGCTATAGAATTACATCCACGTTGGATTCAATGGGCAACATCTTTGACATCCACTGATGTTGACTATATCTTCAACCCAAAGTTACAAACTCAAGAATTTTTGCAATATGAATTAGAATACCCAGTTCCGGCAAATACATTGCCTATTGATCAATATCAGAGTCATGTACACCGATGACTTGGCACAACCTACAATTGGCACAAAGCATCAATACTCTGCTACTTGTGCAGTCGTAAGTGCCTACATGGAGGGTAATACATTTTGTCTCCAACATACATTCATGCAAACCCTAGGGGATTGCACAGCACAACTAGCAGAGCTAAAGGCTCTGATGATGGCACTGGAACATACAGATCCTGCACAACTAACACTGATTCTTTGTGATTCGTACTATTGTGTCCAGTCGTTCAACGAATACTTGCATTACTGGTGCCAGAATGGGTTCAGAGATTCCAAAGGCAACACCAACAAACACAGACTTCAGTGGGGGCAAAGTAGTGGATCTGAAGGAAACGCTATCAAACGTCCATGTTGTTCATTCACTTGGAAACCAGCGGGTTGGAAAACAAGTTGCTGGAAATACACTGGCTGATGAAGCAGCCAAATCAGCAGTACCCACGCCTTCTTTTGCTGCAGTAACTCGTTCTGGCACAAAACCAGACGATGACATATGGGCTGCCGTGAAAGCCACGGCTGAAGGCACGCCCTATCCAAAAGCATTTCCCGCTAAATATTCTTACTGAATGGGAGGCTTCCTTGACGCAGAAGTAAAGATACCAGGCGTGGGAGTTTGAGTAATTCCCGATATAGATATAAGACCAGAGTTGATTAAAGCAGCGCATAAGAGGGTTGTATCTGCTCATGCCAGTGTGGTGGCTACAATATAATTATTGTAAGCACGTTATTGGTGGCCAGGTCTTTACAAACAGACCAAGCAGTGTGTACTTTGTTGTGACATCTGCCAACAAATTAAGGGCTCCGCGGTCAAACGCTCAGGGCAGACACCCCTCCTAATTTCCAACAAAGCTTTACAAAGTGTGTACTTGGACCATTGCGGTCTGCTAACACCAGACAATGCATACAAATACATCTTAGCCGCTGTCGACTTTTGCTCCAGATTTCTAAGGGTGGGGCCACAACGCTCAGCTGATGCTCGGACTGTTATTAAAGATTTGCACGTCTTTATCGGCACATATGCAGTTGCGGCTTTCTACTTGGACTAGGGCCCTGCTTTTGCCTCAAGGGTATTCAGAGACGCCATGGCTTCCTTAGGGGTCCAACTCCATTACTTACTCCATTTCATCCCAAGGGAAATAGTGTCGTGGAGCGATGAAACCGTGATTTAAAGCAGTCCTTATCAGCCAGAGTATTAGGAATGGGTCGTAGTTGGCTTATTCACCTGTATGGAGTCCAGAGAGCACTTACTAATCTGCTTAGAAGGTCCCTGGGGGGACGTACTTCATACGAGTGCCTGTTTGGAACTCAAATGTATTTTCCAGATCTTGATGGTCCTGGCATGGAGGCGGCAAAACACCTTTTGACATAAATGAATGTGTCACTGTCTTGCAGGAATTACAACAGTTCAGTGATGACAACGCTTCTGCCAATGCTGCCTCCGTAGGAATTAAGGATGTACCAATAACATTTACTGGCTAGATTCCAAAGGTTGGGGATCTAGTACGTGAAAAAGTTGGTGTGAAAAAGGAGTTCAGTCCTTATCGTGCACCGGTCCCAGTCTTGGGAATACACAGTACCAGAACTGTCATTCTACGACCATTGGCTGGTGCTAAAGAAAATCACTTTGTATCTCTCGACAATGTCAAGTTACACCATGTGGCCGATCCTGCACAGCTGACCAAGAGGAGCAGCCAGTAGTTCCCAAATCCCTCTCACTACTGGACGAGATGTCCCTCTACAAGTTTTGAGCAGCAACACTGACACCTCTCCGAGCTTGGGGAGGGTGGAAAATGATCTTGCATTAGTTCCACTAACATCTGTTACAATAAACAACACAGAAATTACTGATCGATTTGACACAAATTCTACACAGACAGATGCATCATTTACTGTGAACCACTGCAGGAGACCCCTACCAGTTCTCCTCCTACAAATATGGCTCCAGCTTAATACATGGTCATTACCTTCCTGAAAGATCAACTGTTGAACTGGTGGATGAGTTCTTAAAAGACCATTTTTCTTCTCACAAGGTCCGCAGAGACTTGTCTTTCATGAACATTTCCACTATACCAGTTCCTGATGGGATTGTTTGGAATAAAGTTGCATTTGATATATATGGCCCGACTGAGGTAATTCAAATACCATATGTGTTTAAACTTTCTATGAACGATGTAATAATACCCGGAGTTGTTTCTGAGGACCGGGATGTAAAAACGGTTGATTCTATGATGACTGAATAGCAGTATTTCACTGTATTTGAAAGGGAGGATGTTTATCAATCCAAAGAGAATTATAGTGACATGTTTTGCTAAAATTATTATGGACACCATTTCATTCACAGAGTGAGTAGCCCAAAGACTAATTTTAATTACACACAATGGGAACATTGTCCAACTCCACCACAAGGGAGTTCTAAAACATATTCTGAGAAATTTGTATATTTTTCTGGGCACAATGTTAAAAATGCTGAGTCAGATTATTTCAAATTGTCATTGATGGAAAATGTACACATATTATTAACAGATACGAAATTCATTTATTCGGATTCCTTCATTTCCCGGTTGGCTATAGAAGGCTATGATTATTGGCTGATTGACTTAAAAAGTGCGTGGGGAACAAAAAATGGCAAATAAGGGGGAAGGAAGCTTTATTTAGAGCATGCCTGATACCTGTTCAAATTATATTTTTAAATGAAACTGTACAACAGACAAGCTGTTTAGGCTTAGCAAAAATTAAGGAATTGGGGGGCATATTTATACTCTGTCTGCGCCGAATTTGCGTCAAAAATGTTGACGCACATTCAGTGCAAATCTTGCCCCATATTTATTCAATGACGCCCGACTCCGCGAATGCCAAAATTCCGCAGTGCGTCATTTTCTGGATGCGGGAAACCGCCTTGCGTTAATGACATGCAAAGTAGGCGTTCCCATCCCAAAACTGACTTAAACACCCGTGCGCCATATTTATGCTACTGTGAAAAAATCCTGCACGGCCAGGAGGCGTAGGTGGAAAATGGCGCACAGCCTGATTTGCATAAAAAAATAATGCCTGGGTAAGGGCAGGCGTTAAAATGGGGCAAACACACCACTACTCAAGGAAAACTCACACAAGCAACAGCAGAGCTCCAAAAGGAAGACATGGAGGTGCTTTTCATCCAGCATGCACGAAGACGCAGAGCACAGGACCAACAACAGCAGCTTCCACAACACCAGCAGGGACCCCAAAGGCAACGCAGAAGGCAGGAGAGGATATTCCGCACCAGGACAACCCTACTGGGACTCCGGCAACAAGACATCACCCAGAGGTACAGACTCAGGTACAGGTGCGCAACATTGAGCCACAGTTGGCACCCAGCATGCAGACACCACGCACCATTCCACCAGAGACCAAGCTGCCAGCTGTCCTCCACATGTTGGCAAGTGGCTCCTTTCAAACCACTGGTGCCCTGGTTGCCGGAATCTCACAGCACTCATTCTCTGCCTTCCTACCCAAGGTATTGGATGCCATCATCTCCTTCACACCCCGTCACATCAGCTTCCCAGACACACAGCTGAAGCAGCAGGAGACCAAACAGGGCTTCTATCAAATCAACAGCTTCCCACACGTGCTTGGTGCCATCGACTGCACACATGTACGCATTGTGCCACCTGTTGCAACCGAATATCTATACCGCAACAGGAAGCAAACACACTCCATCAATGTGCAGGCTATTGTCGATCACCGGGAATTGATCACCAATATCATGGCAAAGTATCCTGGGAGTGTACATGATTCATTAATCTTCCACCACTGCACCATCAATCAACACTTCCAGGATGGACGATATGGCAATGGCCTGCTTGTTGGTAAGTACAGAAACCTACTTATATACACACAGCACAGCAACCCTGTAGGACACACAACACATACACCACTACTTTGACACGTGGCCAGGAAGACACTGAGGTTGTGACACTGCTAGGCATGTTTGATATCCTGACCCAATGGGATACACACCTATGGACAAATGACAGATCCAAATAAAAACAGATGCCACTCCACAGACACAAGGGAACAATTAAAAAAAACACAATGACATGGCCTCAACTGGCAGTACAACTTGGAAGATTATTCTTTCAATATCACATCAATAACACTCAATCAAGCACCCTTCCAAACAATAAGTACTGTGTAAGGGGTGTGCAATGTGTTTTGATGCAGGTCAAACACCATGAGACACATAGCATGATGATGATGATGACTCTAATGAAGGTGACATGGAATCATTGAGGCAGTACCAATATCTCACATCACTCCTTCTCTGACATTGCCACACTACCAATAAGCAAGTGGACTGTGCTAAAAAAACATATTGATGTGACAATATTGAAAGTGCACATTCCTATACAAACGGTTTGAGACAATTACACATATACACAACAGATGTACAGGCATATGGACCTTCTGACAATCAAAACGTCAACCTCACAACCAAGTTAGCCAGCTGAACTGGACCAGATTCAGTAGTAAAGGTACACATTTGAACATGAGTCAACTCTGCAAGGGCAGATAAATAGGTCTGCAGAGAAATTGTCACACATGGGATATTGGTGCATTGTCAATTGTCAACAATTCAGTGCTGACAACTTATGGAGATGTGTTGTACATTGTCACCTAGCCAAATCAAAGGGCCTCACTGATGTGTAACAAATTCTATTGCATATGTTAAATTGGATGGGATGCCCAGGCCATATAGATGCAACCGTGTTACCACCACTGTGGAACTGATTGTGTGTATGGAAGTATCATGTCACCCCCTGTTAAGACACATGGACACCTTTTTCACATGTACAATGTACTGCAACTCTACAAAAATACAGCTGACATCCGGTCAATCAGCCAAACACCAGTTCAGATAATGAAACAACCCAATGCTGATGGTAGATCCTAGAAGCCTATGATTCCACACAATAACACAAACACAGATGAGTCACAGGCAACATAAGAGAACAACTGCCATGCAAAGTGATAATCATGGTGCAAGCGACATCAACATTTTCTCACTCTTTTTCTCTTTCAGCTGATCAGAGGTATGGGATCCAGCCATGGATCATGACCCCACTTGCAAACCCAAGCACAGCATCAGAGCGTGCCTATAATGAGGCACATCGGAGGACACGCACCATAGTCAAGAGGACTTTTGGCATCCTGAAGTCAAGATTCAAGTGCCTCGACATCACCGGAGGCAGCCTCCTATACTCACCAGAAATGATCTGCAAGATCATTTTGACCTGTGCCATCCTGCACAACATTTGTGTAAGGAGGAACATTCCCCTCTATGAATCAGACCCACAAATGCCTGAAGAGGAGGAAGAGGAGGACGTTGTCCATCAACATGAGGGGGACCATCCAAACACAGCTGCAGGATTGCGTCGGAGACAATACATTGTCCAAAACTTCTTTTAACTATAGTCACCATCACCACTGTCTTCCCATATCTTATTAAGCACCTATTCTAATCACTATATCATGGTCTGGGTAATCATTTTTCCATCACATTATCCCTAAGAGTCATAATTAGAGTGTAGCCTCATGGAGCATTGCAGAAATATCCATATTAGGATACTGAAAATCCCACATCACATTTGATGAGTATGAATGTACAGCCAAATTCACACATACTGTAAATGACATATATCCTGTCCATTTCACATTTGAAGGGCAATAGCAGAGGACCACAGCTATTTCACACATGCATGTTGGCACCATGGTTCATTGCAGCATATGGCACACAACAAAGACACCATCATTCAATATGGAAAAAAAATGCCTCACACATGAGGCAGTGGATGTGCTATTGCATTGGTAACAGGAATGTATGACCAGACCCTTGACAGCAGTTAGTGTGAAATCAGCTATCTTTGCAAGGAGTATGTGTGACAAGAAATCCATGTAAGCAGCAAATGGATAGCACGAGTGCCCCAGGTATAACTAGCATTGATCACAAGACATCCCCTGCACATGCCATCCCAGGTCATAAGTCTTGCCACTGCCATGTTTTCTGTCTCTCCCCACCCTTCTCTAGGGGGGCCTGGAAATTGACTATTTGTACCCAGATAATCCCTCATCTACACACACCCAGACTCACATTCTGACTCCAGTGTGCTTCCCTCTTTAGTATGGTATGCCATAGTCATTGTTCATCTGTCTGCATGGACTTCTGGTCGGCTAATGCACTGCCTTGAGGTCTGTAGGACCTGTAAACACCTGTCCATTGCTTCCCATGTGAAAGGTACTGTTGGCCCTTTGAACTTGATTCTCACCTACAAGACTTGTGAGAGGTTGAAGCTGCACACACCTGTGAGCACCTCCATGCAGACCAGCCATTTGAACATGCACTGCCCTTGCAGCTGCCTGGAACGGCATAGAAACTGCCATTATATGTATATCACTGCTATGCATTGCCGTATAAATCACTTGTGTAACACAGGCCTTGGGTTATTGTGTAACGTTGCAGCACACAGGACAATAACAGTATACATTTTCCACAGTGTTGTTCCAGCTTTGACCAGTCTCAGTCTGCTCACTGTGTATTTGCCATGTTCATTTTTGTTCCTAATTGAACCTGCATCCTGTTAGCCTGACTGGTTCCTGTCTTTGCGTTACCATAAAGGTTCCCTGTGGCTACATTTGTCTCATAGTTGTATTCCATGCCCTCACTTTCCTCCTGGGGTATTGTGTCAGGCAGGTCTACAATGAATACTCAAATACATTGTACAGCATAATCAGTTTACTTATCGTATCATGGGGTGAAACTTGTCTTCAAATAGCCTAATCATGCCCCATCCCTTGTCTGGGTTTCATGTATGCATGAGTGACAAAAAGTGACAGTGTACCTTGGCTGTATGCATGGATTGGGTATTGTGCCTCCAGCACAACAAACAACGTTTGATAATGTGCATGAAATGTCAACACATGTTTGCACCCTGACGGTTCACACACTGATTCACATCAACATATTGATGGGGCTTGCGTGGTGAATAGCTGTGAGATTAATTAGCACAGAGGCACTGATCTTCCCGGCTGCAGTGGGAATTTTAGAGGCCACCCTGTGTACAAATGTTGTGAGGAAACCTGCCGGTTTTAAATTCCTGATCCATTAACTTTGTGAGCACACCAAGGTTGCCCTGTTGTCTGTCTCATAAAACGTCTTCAGTGCCATAGCTGGACTACCTCCATGTGTGTTCTCAATTCCTGTTTGGCTTTCATTCAATTCAGCTTTGAAGGATACTTTGTTAATGCAGGAAATGGCTTCACAGACTCATGACTAGACCTGCACGTAACTGTGACAACATGGACCCCAATAATGACACAGGCTACACATGGGCCCACACACTTGAACTGGACACCTTTGTGCAATTAACCTTTGGAAATATGTGAACAAGTGCTGCTTGGTCTGCTGGTCCTCCACTGCCACAGGAAAAACATAGGTCATTTATACGACTCAAACTGTGGAGTGACATTACATTTGTGGATTGGTTTTGGGACTCGGTGTCACAAACACTGTACCCACATGGCATTTTCAAATGCCTGACTCATGGGTAGTATCTAAACAAGTGACCAGGAAGTGGTATCCAACATTCCAGGACATGTGATGGCTTAGTCTTGGAACATTGCCATGATCAACCGTCCTTTATCTATCCTGTGCATGGTTTGCCATGGGAGATGCTTATGTCCCAAGAATCTGGGAAATTCACACAGCATTTGTTGCTACGTGTATGATAAACACATTTCCTTACTCATTTCCACACTGAATAGCATCTGATGGTTGTCCACATTGACAACACATGCATACAAGCACATATATCTGAAAACGCCGTCTTGTGATGTCCACACAGTGGGACAACTAAAATTGTAAGAGTCAATTCACACACAGGCAATGAGTTACTGTATTGAGTTGTGTAGCCTTGCTATCCTCTATTGACGCACAACCCGCTCAAACTGGGTAATACCAATTTGTATTCCAAAAGTTTGGGCATCCATTGCGTCAGTGAAGAGTGCAAATCCGGTACAACAACTAGAGGATCATGGTCCGCAGTAGTGTGATCTGCCACATGTGCCCATCCACTGGAAAGCACAATGTAGGTGCAAACAGCCTATCTCTGTATAGTTACAGCTGTCATGTACTATAAAATTTGAGAAATGACCCAAACCCAGTAAAAGACATAAATTTTGACGAATGCGCATCAAAAATGACGCTCACTGCCATGATACATCCATTGGCCCTGAGCGGTAATTCCCACACTGTACCCCATGAAATTGGTTAACTATGAAAAATAATTGAAAATATGGATGCAGGGTAATTTCTAAGCATGTGCGTAAAAAACAAATGACGCACAGACTGTAAGCGTTATAATATTTTGACGCATAAGAATAAAAACGCACCGCATTTGAGGCAGGAAGTGATGTAATAGGATATCCTGTTAACAGAATTGGTACAGTGGGTGTACTTTCACTTTCACTTTGCAGTCTGTGATTTTTCTTGACTGTGTGGCTGTGTTTGGACTTGTCTCTCTGTGAATATTGTGAATTTGTCTCCTGTGTGCTCTTTATATTGTCTTTTGGTGTTTTCTAAGTGTCTGTGGTATCCTGTGTAAGTGTATTTTTGTCATTTCTGGTGTCTAATATTGTCTTTGTACTGTTGGGAGTCTGTTGTGGGTAGTGTTAGTTTGGGGATAGTTGGGCTATTTTAGTGTTAATTAGTTTTCATTTCCCTCTCCTCCTTTCCCTTCAATATCCTCTGTACCCCTTAATTCCTTTATTTTTTCGAGCATGTTGGGTAGGCCATGCCTTGGTAGAATGGGAGAGGAAGAGCTGGGGGGATTCATTTGGCTGGTGTGCCACTTCCTCCCTTAGATGATAGAAGCAGGTGGCCGGGTGATACAGGGGTATCACACAGAGGCAAGGAGGCTCTGGTGGGCAAAGGTCCTATACCATCTGCAGCGCATATACAACACCCCACACAACGACCACCAGCTAAAGCACAGTTGGGCGGACCTTGTTGCCAGGGAGCAAGACCTGCTGGACCACCTGGGGATTGTGATTGGTGGCCCTGTTGGTGAGTACAATTCAGAGTAATGTGCACATTTAAATGCTCTGTAGTGACAGTAGTAGATTTGTTCATAGGTTGCAGGCAATGTTTTTGGACATGTGAAATGCAAGTTAAACATACAGTGGCCGTGAGTTATACAATAATAGCTACACATTACCATCATTTGTTGATGCAACAGCTGCACTTAGTTACAAAACACAACTCAAGCCTATAAATTAGTGCTGCCTTCCCGTCAATAGATGATGCAAATGTGGCTCTAACATATGTTTTAGGCATGGTCTGTGAGTGTACCAGGAAAGACATGTTTTTTATCCAGATATTTTCAAGAATTAATGTGTCCCCAAATTATTACTGATACATGTCTGAACTGGATTCTGACACATACGTACCAAGTTATTTCTAACCTCAGGTAATAACTTTGGCTGATAGTTTGACTTGGTTGTGCTGCAATTAATAAATGGATGCCAAAAGTAATGCACACGGGTTCATATCTAAATGTTTGGTGCTACTTTCCATAGCTGTGGAACATAAAATGAAGCAAATGATACAAATTTAGGGGTAACAACTGTCCATGGCCCTCGTTCATTGTACCTGTGTGTTTTACATTGGTCTTGGGCACAATAGCTGGAACAGAGCTAATGCATTTGCCATCTGTGTTACTCTATAGCCATGAACTTCTCATAAGTTATGGGATCATCATGGGATACCTGACATTGGGGAATGCATGATCACAATGTATTACGTGCAGGATGTCGTGCAAGGGAGCCTTAACCAATTCCATCATACATATAAAGTTGACTAATACTTTGCTAGTTTAGTTTGGCACACCCATGCTGATGTAGTGCAGCATATGTTTAATAACTAACTTTCAGTATGGAGAATATCACAGACATGGGTGTATGCTTAGATCAGAAGACCAGCATTCCTGTGACTGCTGCCATTCCAAAGGTACATACAAATTGAAACCTACATCATCATGATTGACACAGTGGTACATTTGCTAAACCATGTGTTAATAATATCACAGTGTCAGTTTGCTGTATATCCGCTGATCATCCAACTTGGCAATTGTAAGATGATGAATGTGGCTCACTGTAATTTCCTAAACCCATAATGGGTACAAAGGACAATGAGTGACACATTTCAGGTGCAATGACTACACCTGTGCCCATGCAGTCTGTCATGGCTGACTACAATATAAACTTTCAACATACATTTCCTTGTTGTATCCAAATAATAAAACTGGTCAATCCATGGCTATCCTCAAACTGTCACCAAATAATGCACAGGGTCCCGGCCATTATGGTGTCATAGGGGGCATATGTGGCTCAGGGTACACTGTTAATGTAGCATATGTAACCTAGACACAACACAGGCCCTACATGTAAGGGACCATAGAAAGCATGATAAATCATGACCTTAAATCAACCCACAGATGTGTCACACAGTAAATGATTGTCCTTTGATGCACAAGCCACAATACCTGAGTGACTGGTATTGCAGTGCTCCAGGAAAGTGGCTTTGCATGTCTCTCATTACTACAAATGATGAGAGGAGTACACTCCATAAGTGAGTCTGCAAACAATTGATGGAACATGTTTGGCACCACATGATAGTTAGGGCCACTGCATGTGTGCTGATATGTGTGTATCACTCACTGGAGTGACCGGGTCTGTACATGTTTGAAGTGGTATGTCTGTTGCAGTATCATCATGCCTGAGAGGCTGGTCTTTCAGATTTAGGCCCTCATTACAACCCTGGCAGTCAAAGACCGCCAGGGCTGTTTCGTCGGAAGCACCGCCAACAGGCTGGCGGTGCTTTCCATGGAATTACGACCGCGGCGGAAGCGCTGCGGTCGCACCGCCGGGACCGGCGGTTTCCCACCACTTCGGTCCTGGCGGTTTCCCCCCACTTTGGTCCCGGCGGTTTCCCGCCACTTTGGTCCCGGCGGTTTCCCGCCACTTTGGTCCCGGCGGTTTCCCGCCACTTTGGTCCCGGCGGTTGTAATCCCCTAGGGCAGCGCTGCTTGCAGCGCTGCCCAGGGGATTACGAGTCCCCCTCCCGCGAGCCTTTTCATGGCGGTATGAACCGCCATGAAAAGGCTGGCGGAAAGGGGAGTCGCGGGCCCCCTGCCATGGCCCCATGGAACTTTTCATATGCAGACAGTGAAAAGCGCGACGGGTGCAACTGCACCCATCGCACCGCCGCAACACCGCCGGCTCCATTTGGAGCTGGCTCCCATGTTGCGGCCCACATCCCCGCTAGGCCGGCGGGGATCTCGAAATGGCCACCGCGGGAGTGCGGCCGCGCAGCGGATACAACTTGGCGGGCGGCGCATGCCGGCCGCCAAAGTTGTAATGAGGGCCTTAATGTTACACACAGTAATTTTATTTGGAAGTGTTGTACAGTGCACAGACATTGAGCACATTTTTCCCTTCCATGCTTTACAGGTGGACCTGGCCCCTACACAATCTGAGATGTGGCTCAATTTGCAGACCCAGACATCTCCAGTAAGTGTTGATATTTCAGTTCTGTGTTGTGTTTGCAGCTGTTGTGTGATTGACTCCTGTGTGTTGGACACATAGCAAGGTATGATGTGCAGGTAAATTATCAAATATGTTACTTGAGTGGAGTATCACTTTTTTTCCATTTTTGAGTTGGACAATTATTAGCGTATAGTCATATTTTGGGATTGTAGTGCAGCCCTGTAGGCATGGCCATTTTTATTAAGAAAATTTAGCAGAGGGCCATATTTATGATTCAGTCAGCAAGTCAGACCCTGAATCTCACAGAATAGGGATGCCTAAGTCTTACCCACAGACTTAAGCCTCCCTGTTCACTAATGAACATGTTCAACTGGATGTTTGACTTCCTAGCAGCATGTAGCTCCACATGTTGTGCTACGTGTATGTGGCACTTGAGTACAATGTCATAGGTGGGCATGCAGCTCATGGCCAGATGTGTAATTGCATCTATCTGCTTGTTGTAAGACATGTATTAGTGGTATTAAATGATGTAGACAATTGTCTGCATTTACAAACATAAATGTGGATGGGATTGTCCAAGGTTTGGGTGTATCCTAGTTGGACATCCTCCTTACCTGTGGTGGACTGCCCAAACCCATGTACAGCTGTCCAAAGTTTTCTGGGTGTCCTAGATGTTGGAAAGTATTTCTTGTTTGTCGACCACCACCCCCACCGAGGCACAGGCTTAGGGTTATGAAATGTGTACCTAGGAGTGATGATCCAAGTTTAGTACACAGACATGTAAACCTGTAAAGCACTTGTCCAAAACTAGGTAACCCACTCATGATTAGCAACTGCATTCCATTCTGGCAATTCCATTTACAAATCACAGATCTTGTGGCCCTTGATTGTCATCCAGAAGATAATCATTAGTTGGCCTTTCACATGTGGGGGACTTGCAGCATTTCTAACGTGACAAATGGCTGAACAATGATGCATAGGTCATTTAAGTTGTTACACATCTTTTTGAGCATTGCTGTGCTGTTAGACAGGACATGTGTAGGCTGCGTTGGCATGTACTTCCTCAGGGCGAATCTGTGATCTGTATGGTGATATGACCTGTTTCAGCTACATTAGATGCATTGTTTGATTTACTTCAGTAGCTATATCACACAATGAAGTACCTAATGTTTGGTTTTATCTTTTTTAACAGCAGCCGATATGAATGCCATCCAGATTTGGGAGTTTCAGCGCCGGGCGATGTGTTACCGCCACATTCTGGATGTGGAGTCTGGGTTCTGCCACATGGCACAGCGTTATCGCCATGAAAAAGCCTCCGGAGTGTGGAGGGCATTTGCCCAAGGGGGCCCTTCGGTGTCCACAACAGCCGCCACCACCAGCACCACCGCTACCACCCAGGTGGCACCAAGCATGTCAGGCACCACTGCAGGACCATCGACCACCACTGCTCTCGGACCTATGACAGCACCACCTGCACCTCCCCCTACAAGCATGGCACCGACAACTGGACAAACATCTTCAACTGGCACCCAGACCACCCCTGCTGCAGTCATTGACCCTGCAGATTTCCAATGGATGCACCGTGACATGCAACGTATGTTGAGGAAAATTAACAGGCTGCAGCAGGAGGTTGCACAAATGAATAAGAGGGTGCGTGCCATCAAGAAGACCCTGCGGAGGGTGAACTTGTGAAAAATATACCCTCAGCCATGATTCCCTCCCCTCCCTCCTCTTTCCTTGTTCTTTTAATTAGTGGGTTTAGGGGGCTTAGTGTTAGGTTAGAATAGGCTGTTAGTTTAGTTAGTATTGGTGGGTTGGGGGAGGGGGTATGATCATTTTAATATGTTTTTTTATTATGTGTGTGGGTGGGTGGGTGGGGGATGATGTTGGGGTTTTGGTGTTTTATTAAAAAATATATATATATATATAAAAATACAAAATAATATATATTTGTTTAGTATGAGATAGTATGTGTTTAGGTTAGTATATGTTGTCCTCCATGTTTCCCGTCTTATAAGGGGGGTGGGGGTTTGATGTTTAGAGTGTTTAGTTAAATGTGATAAGTAAGTTTAGCTTAGGTTAGTTAGGGCCTGTTGTGGGTAATGTGTAGTTAGGATAGGTTAGATTAGGAAAGGTGTTTCCCCAGGTTTTATCTCCCTTTTTATTGTTAAATAAATATTTAGGTATCCTTTACAGTATGTGTCAAATGCTTGGGGATCAGGGCCTTGCCATGGCTGAACAGTGTCTCTTTAGTATTTGCATTTGTGTCCCATCCTGCAACCAATTCCCAATTGAGCTGTTACATTGGCAGCTACACCAGAGCTACTTTGCTAAGATTCTGCCATCCATTGCACCCACCACTCAAGCTATGGATCCCAAAGTGTTGTTCATTTTTGATGTATGTTTTCAATCTCAAATACTTTGGGACCAGATTTGGTATTGAGGACACTGTGTTACATCTGCCTGCAGCCTGATGTTCAAGTGAAGCCTTATAAGGTGAGCAGTGGTATAATCTCATGTAGTATGGTATACATAACTCACACCTATCATTTGTTACATTGTTCAGCCAAGTTACTTATTTGTACGTACACTCATATACATCCATTCCTGCTGTATGGTGTGTGTTAGGAAACTTTTGGGTCAAATGTCACATACGTAAAGATTGGCTTGAAGAAAAATTTGAAGACAATAATTTTTGGCTTAGACATCCTTTGAGGAAGACTTCTTCTGTCCAACACATCATTAGACTGTATAGTTTCTATTTCCCTCAGAATTAACCCTCTGGAAGGGCAGATGGTGGTACAATCCAGACCACAGTGCATAGTAATCAGCCCACATTCTTTCAGGGCAGTTGTATTGACATTCCATAATCATTGACATGAGACAAACATCACTGATCTCCCTCACGGTTGATGTGTCACATTACACAGAGACAAAGTGGTTGGGTAAGTGCTATTAAATATAAAGTGGTGTAGTGCTATAGTTACATTGTCCATGATTGTGAGTCCATTAGTGTGACACCTTCCATTGTGATCCTACACAAGTACAAAAGGACATGTCATTGGACATGCTGGGGTGAAGTGTCAGAGAGTGCAGAGGGACATGAATTGCCAATGAGTTAGTGAGAGACAATCACAGAGCAGAGTGACAAGATAAACAGTGGACTGGAGAACAGTGCTTGAGAGCAGCTGTTGCAAGACTGGCATGTTACAAAGCACAGGACCTTGGATATAAGTGGCCAGGTGGCAGGGACTAGTGCTACTGGGTACTCTTACGGGTGAAGGTGATCTGTTCCACGTCTTCATCTTCTGATGTGTGTGTTGTCTCCTCTGCCCTTGGTGGTGGTGGGTGTGAAGGGGCACCACACACCTCAGTGTTTGAAGACGTGGAGTCAGACATCCCAGTAGCTGCCAACTGTGGGGCTATTAAGGGCAGTACTTCAGCAAGGAGGAGCTGCTGGTTCTTAAGAATAGCAGCTACATCACTATGGTAGGCAGCCAGGTCGGCCCATGAGGGGGGTCAATATTACATTCGTGCACACGTTGAAAAGTTTGTTGTTTGAGGTGTGTCAACTCTCTTACAGCTGTGCTGATTTCCTTCACACTTTTTTCAAGTTCTTGCGAGATTGATGTTCACCCTTGCATGGCTGCTGCCTGTTCTGCAGTTGACATCATGCACGAACACACCCCCTCTAGGCTGGCTGCCATATTTTCCATCCCCACCCGCACCTTCTTGGCCAGCTCCCGCTGTACTCCAACTACAGTTCTCTCAAAGCTGGTGCCAGTGTTGTCAGTATCCTCATCTGGGTTGGAGCTGACAGGTCGTACAATTGGGGTGGTAGGTGGGTCCTCTGTGATGGGTGCTGTATCTGTGCTCCTCCATGTCATCAGGGATGTCCAGGACAGGCATAGCCCCAGGAGAGCCATCATCCTCTGCAATGATATATTGTACAATTAGTGTGTCTGTGTTGTTGGATTTGTAATGTGACGTGCCTGCCTTCCTATTTGTTGCACATTGTGATCTTGGTTCCTGTTCATTATTCCTGTCTTTAATATTAGCATTTCTCAGGCCAATGCCCCACCTGCATGTCCCATGTTTTGTGGTCAGTTTGGGGACTTGTCAGCATCACATCCTCTAGTGTAGGTTCTGCCCAAATTGTATATTGCCACCATCTTGTCCTAATCAACCCTCTGTCTACTTCCATTCTCATGGTGAGGCCTTGCACTGGTTGTGGTTGTTCTGATGGCGCTTGCACCACACTTAACAATCTGGAACTGAGCCAGTCTCTGATATTTCACATCTAGCTATAATTTGCTGAGACCTAGCATAACTATGTATAGCATTGGCATGGCACACTACAGATGTGAGCATTGGTAGTGTGTAATGTTGATGTTGGGGAATGTTTGCTACATTGGATTGCACTGATGGTCCTAGCAGTGTTCCATTTCCTCTTCTGACTGTGTGGGTGTGTTTCACTAGCCGGTGACATATGTCCTCCCCCTCAATGGTGTTGTCTGAGCAGTATGACATTTGGGATGTTGCATGGTGTCATTGAAGCTATTGTGACCCAGGCACAGGGTGGACCCTGACATATGCAGCATGGGTAGGACATTAGTGCTGTGTACCTCCTAATGTTTATGACAATGGCTGATGTTTGTAGCAACTATGGACATTGACATTTGACTGGATTAGAACATTTTTATTGATTAAAGTGGATTGATAACGTTGTCATCCTGAATCCTCTAATTTGGGTGTGTTTGATCCATGGGTACGTAACTGCCATTAGCTACTTGACCCGCACACACAGCTGAGGTGGTTGTGGCAACTGTTGTCAGTATTACATTCCACTTGCGGATATGGCCTACGACTGTTAATTGAGCCCTAGTTCATGTAGGGAGAATACCAGCTGTCGTGTGACAGCAGGCCAGTTTTACGTTGTACCCTACCCTCCTGGACTGGCTTTACATATACATCATCCTTGGCATGGCAGCATACCCCCATGCAAAGTTTGTTGGTGTAGTGTAGTACTGTGCCCCAGGTTTCCTCTGAACAGCCCATGCCCCGTGCCCCTTTCCCCATGCCTCTCCCTGAATTTCATGACTTACATGCATTGTGTAGTAGGTATGTCCCCCCCGCTTGCAGTTAACATTTGTGCATTTTAATTCCCCATGCGACTTATCCTGCATCTGTGTTGTATCCTGGTAGTCTGCGCTGTCCTGTCCTTGAATCCCTGTGACGATCTCCTCAGGGATGACAGCTGCCACAATCTCCTCCATGTGGTCCAGGGCCTCCTGCGGTGCTGGACTCCCACCTCCGGTCTGCAGTGCTGCCTTCCTGTTCCCGGCCATCTTTTCCTTAGTCCTGCGCTTGCAGTCATGCCACCGTTCCTTGCACTCGATGACAGTTCTCAGTACTTCTGCCACACTGTTTATCTTGTCAACAATTTGTTGCCATATTGCCTCTCTCCTACTAATTGGCAACTTTGAGGTCACAAAAAGTTGGTGCTAGTGTTCCGTCACCTCTTTCACCAGAATTTCCTGCTCCTCTGCACTGAAGCAACACTTCCTTTTCTTCTTCTCCCTCTCCTGGGTCTTGTGTGGGTCCTCCTGGCTGGTTCCTGGTCTGTTGTCATCTTCCTGGGGTCTGTCCAAGCATCTGGGATCCATTTTGACTCTCCTTAGCACATTTTGCTGTGTTTGCGCCGCTTTTTGATGCTATTGCGTCAAAAAAAGGCACGTACCCGGATTGCGACCTCGAAAACCCAGCTCACAGTCATTTTCGCCGCGTTAAAGTAGTTTTTTTTTACAACGTGAGTCAAAAAAAATGACTCACACCTGTGGTTTGCGCCGCCGTTCATCAAAGTATAAAATTGACGCCTGAGCGGCGCAAATAAATGGCGTTAGCCTGCGGTAAAAAAAATTACGCAAAACTGCATCAGCGCAGTTTTGCGTAAAAAAGTATAAATATGGGCCTGAATGCGTTCAATATTCCCGCCCCTGCAAAATTTTACAAATGGCAAAAGTATATAAATTCAACTGAAGATCAGCTCGATGAATGGGTCCAGAATGGCACGTTTAATGCTTCACTTTCACGTCCTGGTGGGTGGTTATTGTGGCCAATAGATACCAACGGGTGTCATAAACGTTTTATAAACTCCACAGGGGTTTAGAACAAGTAGGCCAGACCCTTGCTATATGTCATCTGAACATGTGGGTATAGTAACAACATACAGTGTAGGGAAACTATGCCAGCAATGGTTGAAGAGTTCCTCACTAGATGCTGTTAGAGATCACCTCAGTCCCTGTCTAATAACACTGACTTACAGAATTTCCTGTTAGGCCTTTGAAACCATTGCAGAAAGTGCTTTTTATATGCAGTCTATAATGAAATTTGAAAGCTTTCTCAACAAGAAGCTGCTGCCCGGTTAAGGCAAATATATCAGGAAAACTTACAGAAGGCATTAGCTGTTGTAGATAATGGGATTAATACCCTGTCTGACCTGATATACACCTTAAACAACATTGTTTCTTCTGCAATAGACATAATACAAAGTGACATGTCTTCTTTACACCATGGACAGAGTCAACTAAGGTCCATTATGCAGTTGGGTTGGACACTACAAACACTGAAGGCAGGTAGCGTTCCCTGCAACACATTAGCACAAGAGACATATTTTCCACATTTAATTTAACGCGACAACACCAACTAAAGACAAAGAAAGAAACGACATATGTCATGTTAAATTTTGACCAATTTAGAAAAGTTGCCTTTTACTGTGGCTGAAATACCATCTGCTGAGCAGTTAATACACGGGGTCATTAATCTGCCTATTTCAACACTTCACGTCCTGCTTAAAACACATTCCGGTAGGCAGATATGAAAGGCTAGGAGACAGTTACTTCTATGAGGTGTGGGAGCTACCCTTCTCGTACAAATGTCTCAGTGGCATGAAAGAGGTCTTTCTTAGCGGTAGTGAATGCGAGACTTGTGTCAGCCATTCGATGGTTTGTAAACAACTGCCCTAGCACGGGGCGTGTAACGCTTCAGCAGCAAACTTAGCTTGTTATCTTAAGGGAGTTCCAGTCCCCTTGATTAGACCTGCGTTCCAGGTTCTCTCGAATGGGAGCTATGTCCTCCTCAATAGTGAAAACTGTTGTGGGATGCGAGTCAAAATAGTTTATGTCGTTTCAGTCTCTAAGATTGTTACATGCTGCAGGAACATACTTTTTCCTCCTACACGACAGAGGGAAGTAGCTGAGATTTGGCCCCATATCGCTACTTCAAATGTGAATTTTGACAAGTTGAGCAGACTCAAGGCTTTATTGTTTCAAAAACATGTGGCGCTCACATCTGCACGTGAGACCTATGCACTCCAGGTGACAAGGTCATAAGCAGAGATACAGTCCCTTTTAAGTACCAACTTTCCAAGACACTTTTGTAAGCTCTTGGGACAAATATTTAATACATCCAGACCTACTAGAATCGCAAATTTCTTTAAGGCTGTTGATTCTGGTTTCATTCACACCTTCTCCTCCTTTATTCAGCTTGATACCATCAGCCATCCACTCAATATTCTCCAGCATTGTCGGGGGATTTCCGATAACTTTGGCTATGATAGGTGGCATTTTGCTGTTCATACTTTTTCTGCGCAATGGCTGTCCCGCCGCAACAAGGAGGACTAAAAGTGCTTCCGCTGGCGCAGCTGTGTTGTGAACGTGTGATGCAGTACTTTGGAGCATCACTCCTGGAGCAATTGGAGTGTAATTGGTCCCTGTCATTCAGACCGGTTTTGCATTGTGTGCAGCCCGTGTTTCGGTGCCTCTGGTGCTCGTTTGAACATGTACTGAAAGTTTGTCTTTCTACGCAGCGCTTGCTTTCAATGGACGCTGATCTGTTGATGTTCTTGCTAAGGGCTTATTTCCAGACATGCGCGTTGAGGGTGCTTTTGCTACGGGAAGCTGCTTATGAGTTGCCCTTTGTGGAGGATGCAGCTCTAAACTGAATGTTGGGCACACCACGGAATGCTGCTGCCTTGACTGGAGCTCAGGCTTTGGAACACAAATGCTCCTTGGTTTTCCTTGACAATGAACTTCCTACTTTACCACCTGCCGAAGTAGAAGATTTCCTGTCTTCAATTTTCCCGGATTCAATTGGCCACTTCCAAAATGACTCTGGCTTTTGAAACTGGCCTTTTTTTTTACTTAACATTTTAAATTGTCCTTTTAATACATGCTCAAGTGTCTTTTTAACTTGTCATTATTAGCATTCTCATATATATGCCTTAGGTTGAATTTTAGTAGATTTTATACATAATTAGGCTTTGAACCACCTTTGAACCGGCAAGGGGAGGGTGTTGTGTAACCATTTTAGTTATAGCTTCATAAACATTATTTTAGCGAACTAGGCCTGCCGCCGTGCACTTTAACCTAGACATATTTTATTCAACTTCGTTTTATTATTTTAACAATAGCCACATTTGCGGTCTTGTTTTATTTTCTCTATCTAGCTGTTCTTTGCCTAGGCCAGCACTGCGTTCTTAAACAAGAAATTTCTTTCACTCTGTGCTTTTCTCAAGGCTGTAGTAAGCCAGGTTGCCGGCAAATGTGGTACGCTTTGTCTCCAGTATTCATAGAAACATACACACTCTTACGTAGGGATCCTTTCTTGGGACATCAGCTGTTTTATTATAAAAACACTACTTTGACCCATGTGCATTAGAGGGAGATTCCAGCCAGATAACCACGACTGTATGCTGATTGCAGAGTGCTTTGCTGCAGCTGCTTATGTAGACTACAGGCCTCTTGCTGAGGTATGAGGGATGATGTCTTCCTAGGGGAACCTTAAGGGCAGAATTATGACCGTGGCGCAATAGCCACAGCCATACCGCTGGCCCCTCCACTATACAGCCAGGCTTCCACCTGGCGGTCATAATCCCCAGGCCAGCGGTGCAAGCACCTCTGCCCTGGGGATTATGAGTCCCCGACCGCCAGCCTGGCCACGGCGGTAAACACTGCCATGGAAAGGCTGGCAGTAAGGGGGACTTGGGGTGCCCCTGTGGGCCCCTGCACTGCCCATGTACTTGGCATGGGCAGTGCAGGGGCCCCAGGCATAGCCCCGTCGCGCACCGTCGCGCATTTCACTGCCCGAATTTCGGGCAGTGAAATGTGCGACGGGTGCTACTGCACCCGCTGCACATCAGCATTGCCACTGGCTATATTACGAGCCGGCAGCAATGTTAATGTGACTTTTCCGCTGGGCCAGCGGACGGTAACACTGTTACCGTCCGCTGGCCCAGTGGAAAAGTCATATTAGGGAGCCAGAAATACCCCAGCACTGGCGGTATTCTGGCTCCCACAGCCTTGGCGGTCTTTTGAAAAGACCGCCAAGGTTGTAATGAGGGCCATAATGTAGGGTACCTTGTGTGTAGTGTTTAACACCCACTTGGGCCATTACCATGTGAGAGGAGCACACTTCTATCATGTGAGGATCAACAGTTAACATTGTTGGTGCCCTGGAAACATACAGCTATGCTGACAAGTATTAATTCTGCTGATAGGAGATGACAATAGAAAATGGCAGCAGTCTTTGGTCCATTAACAACAAAGCAGCGAAAGACACACACAAACACATGTTTTGCAGAGTTGGAAAACACAAATGTGAATGGGGCCTTGGTCAATGAGCTCAGCAGCACCTTCCTTGAGGAAAGGTTAGTTCTGAAAGTCCTGAAGTTAATTATATTTCAGGGGAGTGTGTTATAATCAGCACATTCCAGAGCGCTCCTAAGAAACACATATTGCTTGAATGGGTGATTGTCACACCAATGAGGCAGGAGATTTGGTGTCCCGCAGTAGCAGTTGGTTACATTCTTGGCAATGACCTGTCTGAGGTAGATGGGGTTGTGATCATGCCACAACATGCTAAACAAAATACAGTGGAGGCAGATTCTTCCAACAAGTTTAAGGGCTTTCTACAGACCAAAATGTATAGAGTAAAATGAACGCTCATTTGAGAAGGCTCCTCAAAATACAATTGCATGGCCTACACTACCTTGTGGTGTTCAACCAGAAGTGAGAGGTGAAAGGGCGCTTAACTTCATCCATCTAATAGACCCCTTCAAAGATTACTTATGTCAGGAGAGAATGTGTGTGCCAGCTTGGATTGAGTATGGAATCAGGACAGGTTCATTCAAGTGGCAAAACCTCTGGGAAGACTTTACTGAGAAGGGAATTAGTTGTACATTATGGCTAAGTGACTTGCTTAAAAAGATTGAATGTATTTAGGGTACTTGTTGCTCCAGTTAGCACATGAGAACCTCTTGCCCAGCCAATTGGCCTTCAGAAGGAAAAGTGAGTCAGAAGATGAATAGTATTAACTGTAATTTTAGCTCCATTCAGCTCTTGAAGTCCTCCTGCCTTGTCATTTGTGCTCTGATGACAATACTGCTGGCAAAAAATCTGTAGAAGAGGACAAAGTTGTGATTTATGCCAAACAAATAGTAAGGCTGGTAGAAAGGCAAAAGCAACATACCTCTTCAGAGGTTGGGATGGATACTTTTGGACCACAGGACCCTCTTGTCCATTGTTGTGGTAAACGTGGAGCAGTCCAAGATAACATGAAGACAAAGCCCTGAAATGGGAGAAGCACAGCAACACAGATTGCCTAATTTGGTGTCTGCTCCCTGGACTATGGGTGGCAGAAACGGGACTACATAATGGCCTGCAATAAAATGAAAGGGCATAATACTTGCTTTTTCACAACTAAAACCCCTCCCTTCTGTGAAGTCACATCAAAGACGATCAGTACACTGGCTCATCATGAGGTTAACTTGGAATCACTTGAACCTGGCATCCGTGCTGGAATGGTAACTATAACATTAGTGACACAAGAAACAGGGCATCAACACAGGTGTCAGAAATACTACAAGGAAACATGAGTGCCTTCTATGCCCTCGACATCACCCCTGTGCAATCTTTGATCTTGAACTAATTCCATCACCAACATCTGATTGGGAATTCTCCAATGATTCTCTTCTGTATGACTGCCCACTGGAGACTTGTGCACTACACATGCCTGTCAGTGCTGAATGGACATCGTGTCAGCAACCCAACATATTTCTGTGTAACTAGGGAAGGCCCCCACGAAAACTTAAGGAGCAATTTTTCAATTTAGCTCAGGTAATCACACTCTCCCACAGTTTATATGCTTTCCACACTGTGCTCTAATGTGGACCTTAGAAAAACTGAGGAAAAACAAATTCAATAAATGTTGGGAGAGTGAGTCACTCCAACCCTATCTTGAAGTGGGTGGGGTGCCAAGAGGCCTCCACATTCTAATTACACCTACATGTTAAAATCCCAACCCAGACATGCTGAGGGAATGGGCCTCTCATAATGCTAAAAGTTCAGAGGGATTGTTGGAAAGTTTAATAAAATATGCACAGATTGATAGAGAAAAACTGATTGAAGAAATCAATCTGATCACTGAAAACATTGAGAAATTTGGCAATAAGGAAGTGGTGGAACCCCATAAAAAGTCCATGCAGGAGAAGATATAGAAAATAGAGGAGGAAATTATCCAAAATAAAGTGCGCAAATTCAACAGGGATTGCATTGATTATGGAACTGGCCACCTTCGCGAAGAAGTTTGACAGTCTAAGAAGACAAAGATTAAATATTACAAGCCAAGATAAATCACAGCAACCTCCAAGTGACCTTTCCCTACAAGAGGATCTTGATTTTTTACGTCAGGACAGACGCACCAACCACAGACCTTGGCGAGAAAAACAAAGAGGAAAAGACAGTGACAGACTAGAAGAGGCGGCCAGGGGAAAAGAATCAATAAAGGACAGTCAGTACAAAATGACAAGGAGCAACAGGTGCTATTGACTATGTGTAATACAATATAACATCTTTTGAAAATGGAACTAACAGAATAAGATTTTAAATGCTTATCATTGGGGCTCTCGTAATGTAAGAAACATGAATATGATTATGTACAGAGTAGAATCAATGTTTTTTTGTTGAGTAGAAAATTGAAGTTGATGAAATTTCATAGATTGAGTAAAAAACCTACATCTAAGGGACCTACTGGGGGGGGGCTCAAGTAATCTATTTATTGATGATGTATATGTGATGTAGGTGGTTATGGAAGAAAATTTGTCAGGGGAAGTAGAGAAAAGTATGATTGTGTAATGCCTGGAGAAAGAGGGAGTATGACTCTCAGAGGCGGGTGGCATACTTCAAGCCTAAAACTAGATTTATTTCTCAGGGAGGAGGAGATAATATTGATCTTTTCTCAGAGGCAGTGATCAAAGATCTTGAAGAACTTAGAGTCAACCTTCCCGAACAACGCCATGACAAAGAGTACCTTGGGACACTCCACAAAATCATGTCTAACCCAGAAGTGGTAGTGTGCAATGTGGATAAAGGGGGAGATGTTGTGATCTGGCCCCCTAAAGGACTACATGAAGAAAACTTATCTCTAATTGTCTGATAGGGAGTGCTATAGAGAGATAGACTATTCCCACTAAGAAGAGGTGATGAAGGAATTCACTACCCTTTTAACGGGTTGGAAAGATACTGGGCTATTGTGCTTGGAAGAGAATAGTCTTCTTAGGAAAGCCACTGCCGGATTACCTGTTTTTTAAAAATCTAATACCGAATATTCACAAAAATGCCACTAGACCACCAGTGACGCATATTATTGCTGCTTAAGAGGTTTTTTTTTAGAATGTGTCTCAATATTTAGATTCCTTTGTTAGGTCATTTGTTGAGAGTCTGCCCTCCTACCTGAAGGATAATACTGATTTTATTAGACTTATTTTTGATATGCCTTGGGAGGAGGGTTCACTTTTATTAACTTTTGATGTAACCTCACTCTATACTAGTATCAGTCATAATGATGGACTTAGGGTGACAGAACGCTTTTTGAGAGCTAGACCTATAAAGTTCTATAAGCACAGTAAAATGCTTCTGACTATGATGTGGTGTTTGAAGCACAACATTTTCTTCTTTGATAACCACAACTTTGAGAAACTACAGGGGACTGCAATGGGGACCTGCTTCACTCCCAGCTATGTGAATTTGTATATGGTCTAGTAGGAGGAGCAGGTCCTCAGCAACCCAACCCTAGATAAGTGGCAGTCATATATTGCTTTATGGATGCATAATATAGATTACATTTTTGTAATTTGGAGAGGTGACCATAACAGTGCAGATAAATTTGTGACAGGCTTAAACAGCAACAATATGAATTTAAAATTCACCTGTACAATAAATGAACAGGAAATGGAGTTCCTAGATGTTAAAATAATGGTGGTGCATCCGAGGCTGGAAACGGTAATGTACAGAAAGCCCACAGTGGGGAATATCATTCTACAAGTGTCCAGTTTACATCCTACACCATTAATTAATAATATTCCATATGGGGATCTTCTAAGAACTAAAATAATCTGTAGCATGCATAATACTTATGTTATTGAAGAGAATAGGACAATAGAGAGATTAAAAGAAAGAGGATACAGAAAGGAAACGTTGGAAACAGCGAGTAGAAAGATTTAGCCTTCAAAAAGAGAAGACCTAATTTTCAACAGAACCCCCCAAAAAAGGAAAAAAAAACACACAACACATGTTTATTACCACATACACTACAGTTCATTTAAGAATGGGAGTCATTTTGACAAAACATTGGCAGCTTCTTACCAATGATCCGGTGATGGGCAGTGATATACCTCATAGACCCATGATAACCTTTAGGAGGAGTAAATCAACTAGAGATGTCTTGGTGAGGAGTGATGTAAGAAATACTAGGGAAGAATCTTGGCTGATAAAAGAGAATGGGTTTCAGAAATGTGCCAGATGCAAGGAATGTAAAAATGGGGAAAATCTGAAACAAGTAATGATTAATGGTAAAGTAACACATAAGATACGGGACACGTTTAACTGCAAGAGCGATCATGTGGTATAGATTCTGAGATGCACATGTCCCATGATCTACGTGGGGAACACGACCCTTCAAGTTCACAAACAAGTATTGCATTACCCACATGTGATAAAAAACAAAGACACCACATACCTGGTGGCAAGGCACATAAATGAAGTATATGATGGGAAGTTGGAGGACCTAAAATATTCCATAATTGATGGTGTAAAAAGGAATGCAAGAGGTTGAAATGAAGAAAAGAATTCAGGAGAAGAAATGCATGATCATGTCTAAATCAGATTACTCCCACGATGAATGACTGTATATTGAATATTGATGACCAGCCGGATTTGAAATTGAGTTTGAATAGCTAGATAATGAAAGGTGAACCTGTAAAGTAGTGATGTTTTTAATATGTATTTTAATCGTTTGGAGAGGTGGTTTAGGTACTTTGGCCCATATTTCTACTTTTTTAGCGCCGCATTTGCGCCATTTTGTGATGCAAAAGAGGCGCAAACTTACAAAATACAATCACAAAATGACACAAATGCGGCGCTAAAAAAGTAGAAATATGGGCCCTCATGTTCTATTTATTACTTTTCATTTTGTTTCGCATTATCCTTTTTTGTGTTTTGCAGATCTGAAGACAATGGTTTGGGTGCTGGTCATGTGAGGGAGCTATGATATCTGAATTGCCAACTGGGGCCTAATAGTAATTATCCGATCAGGGGAGGCATCTGCACCAGGGGGCACCATGAACTGTTGTGAGATGGATTGTAGTGCTGTCTGTTTTTCAAAATATATATATTTTGCAATACTGGGGGCTATGCAGAGCTTTAGTATTATTACTCCGCATAATGGGGTTGCAAGGTCATCTGTAGGGCCCACTGGGGCTCAATAGAGTAGGAGTGCCCACCTACTGGAGGAATTATGATCGTCCTTAGGATGGAGCCATATTTTTACAATGCTTTTTGAGTTACACAGTGCTATAGGATCATTTTTCAACAAGATCGACTTGCTGTATTAGGGTAGCAACTGTAACTATGGATAGATGCGCTGCGCAATGAGACAGGGTTGCACAATGACTGTTTATTAAGATAGGCTGTCCTGAAAATGTGTAGTCGGATTGTTATGATAAACCTGTGCAAGGATGCTTCTGCACTTGGAAACTACACAGTAATATCGCATTATTTGGTGTACCAACCGTTATGCTATTGAGTGTATTAATGTATTGTTTTACATTTAAGCTCTGAAACACTTGAATTATGTAAGTCACTGTAAGGAAATGCCTCCTTGGCATGGTTACCCCCTAACTTTTAGCCTTTGCTGAGCTAAGTTTTGATTGAAAGTGTGCTGGGACCCTGCTAACCAGGCCCCAGCACCAGTGTTCTTTCCCTAAACTGTACCTTTGTCTCCACAATAGGCACAACCCTGGCACTCAGACAAGTCCCTTGTAACTAGTACCCCTGGTACCAAGGGCCCTGATGCCAGGGTAGGTCTCTAAGGGCTGCAGCATGTCTTATGCCACCCTGGGACCCCTCACTCAGCACATGCACACTGCCTCACAGCTTGTGTGTGCTGGTGGGGAGAAAAAGACTAAGTCAACATGGCACTCCCCTCAGAGTGCCATGCCAACCTAACACTGCCTGTGGCATAGGCAAGTCACCCCTCTAGCAGGCCCTACAGCCCTAAGGCAGGGTGCACTATACCACAGGTGAGGGCATATGTGCATGAGCACTATGCCCCTACAGTGTCTAAGCAAAACCTTAGACATTGTAAGTGCAGGGTAGCCATAAGAGTATATGGTCTGGGAGTTTGTAAAACACAAACTCCAAAGTTCCATAACGGCTACACTGAAAACTGGGAAGTTTGGTATCAAACTTTTCAGCACAATAAATGCACACTGATGCCAGTGTACAATTTATTGTAACATCCTCCCAGAGGGCATCTTAGAGATGCCCCCTGAATACCAATCCGACTTCTAGTGCAGGCTGACCAGTTTCTGCCAGCCTGCCACACACCAGACATGTTGCTGGTCACATGGGGAGAGTGCCTTTGTCACTCTGTGGCCAGGAACAAAGCCTGTACTGGGTGGAGGTGCTTCACACCTCTCCCTGCAGGAACTGTAACAACTGGCGGTGAGCCTCAAAGGCTCACCCCTTTTGTTACAGCACCCCAGGGCATCCCAGCTAGTGGAGAAGCCCGCCCCTCCGGCCACTGCCCCCACTTTTGGCGGCAAGACTGGAGGAGATAATGAGACAAACAAGGAGGAGTCATCCACCAGTCATTACAGCCCCTAAGGTGTCCTGAGCTGAGGTGACCCCTGCTTTTAGAAATCCTCCATCTTAGTTTTGGAGGATTACCCCAATAGGATTAGGGATGTTTCCCCCCTCCCCACAGGGAGGAGGGACAAAGAGGTTGTAGCCACCCTCCAGGACAGTAGCCATTGGCTACTGCCCTCCCAGACCTAAACACACCCCTAAATGTAGTATTTAGGGGCACCCCAGATCCCAGGATATCAGATTTCTGCAACCTGAAGAATCAAGAAGGACTGCTGACCTACAAGCCTGCAGAGAAGGAGGAAGATGACAACTGCTTTGGCCCCAGCCCTACTGGCCAGTCTCCAACTTCGAAAACCTGCAACCAGCGATGCATCCGACAGGGACCAGCGACCTCTGAAGCCTCAGAGGACTGCCCTGGACTAAAGGACCAAGAAACTCCCGTGAGCAGCGGCCCTGTTCAAAACCAGCTACTTCTTTACAACAAAGAAGCAACTTCCAAAGACTGCACGTTTCCCGCCGCTCTGCACCCGATGCCCCCGGCTCGAGATTCAGAGAACCAACACCTCAGGGAGGACACCCCGGCGACTGCGAGTCCGTGAGTAACCAGAGACGACCCCCCTGAACCCCTACAGCAACGCCTGCAGAGAGAATCCAGAGGCTCCCCCTGACCGCGACTGCCTGTAACAAGGGACCCAACGCCTGGAACCAGCACTGCACCCGCAGCCCCCAGGACCTGAAGGAACCGAACCTCAGCGCAGGAGTGACCCCCAGGTGACCCTCTACCTAGCCCAGGTGGTGGCTGCTTCGAGAAGCCCCCCCTGTGCCTGCCTGCACCGCTAGAGTGAACCCCGGGTCCCTCCATTGTTTTCTACCTGAAACCCGATGCCTGTTTGCACACTGCACCCGGCCACCCCTGTGCCGCTGAGGGTGTGTTTTGTGTGCCTACTTGTGTCCCCCCCAGTGCTCTACAAAACCCCCCTGGTCTGCCCCCGAGGACGCAGGTACTTACCTGCTGGCAGACTGGAACCAGAGAAACCCTGTTTTCCATAGGCACCTATGTGTTTTGGGCACCATTTTGACCTCTGCACCTGACCAGCCCTGAGCTGCTGGTGTGGTAACTTTGGGGTTACCTTGAACCCCCAACGGTGGGCTGCCTATGCCCCAGAACTGAGACTTGTAAGTGTTTTACTTACCTCCTAAACTAACCTTTACTTACCTCCCACAGGAACTGTTGATTTTTGCACTGTGTCCACTTTGAAAATAGCTTATTGCCATTTTTCCAAAGACTGTATGTGATATTGCTTTTATTCAAAGTTCCTAAAGTATCTAAGTGAAGTACCCTGCATTTAAAGTGTTTACTGCAAATCTTGAACCTGTGGTTCTTAAAATAAACTAAGAAAAGATATTTTTCAATATAAAAACCTATTGGCCTGGATTAAGTCTTTGAGTGTGTGTTCCTCATTTATTGCCTGTGTGTGTACAACAAATGCTTAACACTACCCTCTGATAAGCCTACTGCTCGGCCACACTACCACAAAATAGAGCATTATAATTATCTAATTTTGCCACTATCTTACCTCTAAGGGGAACCCTTGGACTCTGTGCGCACTATTTCTTACTTTGAAATAGTACATACAGAGCCAACTTCCTACAGTCACTTTTCTATTGGTGTAAATAAATCACATGGGGGTTGATAAGGAGAGGCAAGATGGCACCTCCCAGGTTGAGAAAGGCACTCCGTGCCGAAATGCTTTCCTTTGTGTTCACCGATTAAACAACTAAACATCACTGATTATTAAGCATTCCGAGTGCTGTCCTCCTTGTAAGTTGACAAGGAAAAAGTATATATATATATATATATATACACACACACACACATATATGTACATATATATACATATATATATATATTTATATATATATATATATATATATATATATATATATATATATATATATATATATAGATATAGATATAGATATAGATATATAAATATATGCAGAAGGCTGAAAAAACTAAGTAGCCGCAGCTTCAGTCTGTTCCTTATTTTCTGAGAGGCTAGACAAATGATTTCTCATTAGAACACATTATTGTACTTGACTTGAAACTTAAAGTATGAATGAGTGCTAGCAGCTTTAGAAGCAGTACTCAGGGTTTTTCTTCCCAAGCAAGCTCCTATTGATTGGAGTAAATGACACTATAGAGAGAGTATGTCCCTGAATTCCAAGCAGCGCACCGTGGTACAGTGGGTGAAAACCCGTATCATGCTTGAGGGTGAATAGACTAGTACACTAAGGGCACGTGCAGTCTTCAAATTCCTATGGTATCCCACTAATACTGGGTTTGTAGCCAAGTACAGAGGAACACACATTTTGAATGATCTATTGAGGCTAGATATTGCCTCTCAGACAGATGACTTATTCATGCTGGTGCACTGACTAATGTGTTGATTGTTGTCAAGGTGTTGATCACTTTCACCTCCACCGGTATGTACCAGTAGATAGCCCTGACAGATAAAGAAAAGGGGAGTTCTGCTTCTCCATCCAAACATTTGCAATTGGAAGTGGGTGATGGTTTCATGGATGAAGGAATGTTCATACTACTTTTCAGACCTTGCACTGGTCAGCTAACTACTAGCCACCAACACTGAATATGGTGTAGCTTATTCCTGTCAAGTTGTCGCCTCAGTGAGTGGATAAATGATCTCAGGCCAAAACTAGCACTTTGAAAAAGAACAAAAAGGAACCAAAGATGGAGCGCAGCTATCCAAGGGCAAAAAAGAAGTTCTGTTGGGTGCAGCTGACCCGAGTAAAGCATTCACAAAGAAATGAGTGATAGTGGCTGTGCAGTCAACGGTTTTCGCTCACAATTTTGGCACAGGCAGAATCTGTCAGGAGGTGAAGCTCTCATTAATGCTCTCCCATACATATAAGGCCAGAGCTTTTTGAGGGGCCCAACAACTGCAAAATACTGCCTCTCTGTCCTGCCCCTTCTTGTTGCCAGCAACATAGCTGTCAGAACTGTCACAACATGGTCAGTCTTCCATTTTCAAATGTTTGTCAGATCACTGCCCCAGTTCGCACCTCTAAAGATACTTCTTTTCAGCCTAAATTTGTGGGGGTCTGTAACTGAGTTAACATTTGGAGGGAACTTTTCCTAATACCTTTGCAAAAGAAGAAAACCTTGGCCTGCGTTTGGGTTTAGGGTCCATGCCAAGCTGAAACAGTTCCCACTGTAACTTGTATGAACCTCAAGGTGTTCAGATCAACTTTATGATGGATTATTTAAACTTGACCAGGGCAAATGCATAGTTTCCTGACTTTGCGGAGTATCCTGCTTTATTTAACATACCAGTCACATTCTTAATGTGCCCCAAGTGTGACATAAAAATGTGGCTGGAAAAGCGATATCATCAAGCTATACTGAAATGAAAGGCTCTATTTCACCCAGCATGTGTTTCATCACGCTGGAAAAGTCGGAGGATAATTTATAATGTGATGCCAAAAGTTATGACCTCTTACTCAACAAACCCAAGAGGAAAACAAGAGCTAATCTGACCTGTGTTCAGTGGTGCAGATGAACTAGGAGGGTCTCAGCTTTTTTGAGGCTCTTGAGCATGTGATCAGATTCACATCTTACAATCTGGTCGAGCTTCTTACAGTTAGAAGGGAATATCTTGCTACTGTAAGCCTTAGGCAATTAAACTAGGGCTATCCCAGACTCTACAGGACTAAATTTACGAATTTGAGTGCAGCATCTCCTGAATCTCCCTCGTGATGTCAGTGCTGAGGCCCTGTATGGGCACGAGTTTAGAGCTACTACGCCATCAGTGTCCATATAATACTTTACATTTAGTACCCAAGGCCTTCTAGAAAAACAAAAGGGCTATTACGCATGTGGAGCACTTACTGGAATTCTGGCCCCTGAATCTCTGAGTGACACTGGAAGCTTCATTGAGGCAAAGGCAGAGGCATGACTCTAGCTATCCAGCATGGCCTTCTAATGGTCTTGGGAACATTAAAAAATGACCACCGTGGAACCCTTAAGCAAAACTTCTTTGTGTTCACATGATATCTCCCTGGACTCCTACTTCGATGTCATGACTTTCCTTGACACTCTGTGGTGTACTGCAGAAGCTGCTTAGGTTTTGCCTTGTGACACTGGAACAAGAATTAGAACTTCCTTCCTCCAGTAAAAAGATCTTCTCCATGCATGGGAGTCATAATTGTATGTGGTTTATAAAGTGCCTTCATTTTATCTTGAGGCTACATCAAATTACATATGAGTCTGAGTTCCAAGGGATATTTGACAAGATCGTCATGTTAGTGCTAGAATTCAGCAGGCACACAAGGAGCGAAACCCTGAGGTTTTGAGTTGGTTACCTGAGTTTTCTGAATTTTGAGGGCCAGTTTTCTGCAACTGAGGGGTGCTCTAGGAGCCCAAATGGTGCATATTTAAAGCCTCCTTGAGAAGGTTCGTCCTCAGACCTTAGAAGACTGGATAGATTTGTCAATAGAGGGATGGGGTTCTTCCAGAGTTGTAAACTGTGAGCTCTTTTTGTTTCAACTCTATATTTTAACGCCTCAAAGCCGTATGGTGCCCTCTTTTCGGTTGGTCTACTAGAAACATGAACTACCGGAATCTTGTCAGATGTTGGTGACAGGAAAACACACCTTCAAATAGGCGTTCATTCTTAAATCCCAGAATTTGATGAAAGGGTTTAGTAGGCCCTTCAGATGCCTTCTATATAGAAGTGGACTTAGACTAAACTTCATTGGAGGTCATAGGTAAAGAGAAAACAACATTAGACTTTGGCTGCTTCCTGGGCTTCAGCATAAAGGTTCCAAGGATGCATTTGGTTGTCCCAGTTGAACACTGCTTAATTTGTAAAAATAGTAGGTGTAAAGGCCCGAAAGTTGTTTTTTAGGATTCTGCCACCAGCGTCTGCTGAATACTGGGGTTCCAGAATATCAAGGCTGTCCTGTTTTGATTTCACATACTACCTCTTGCCTCCACCACCCTACACTTCCTTTCTCTTTCTCTCAGTCTTGCAGCTTGTTTTTCATCCTTGCAGTCTCCAGTTAACAGTGTTTTTTTATCTTTCTCTTCCTCATTTTTTTCTCTGTGTTCTTCCTTTCCATCTCTTGATCTAGGTCAAATTCTGAAGGTGAAAAAGAGTGTCAGTGCAAGGCCACTGTAAAATATGTTATTGATCAACCACTGAATATAAACCCAGTTCCCCACACCCCAAACAAGCACATTGATCTCGGTGTGGTTATTGTGCTGGGGTGGTTATTCATATCCCTGTGTTTTGCCAAGGGGCACACTAGGGCAAACAATACACTTAGAGATGGTTAGGTGCAATTAAGGTGTGTTCATGCACGTGCCTACCCTAGGTTTTAACCAAATGGATTTTTGTCTCTTTTGTCTTTCTAGTGGTCAATCTCAACACGCATTGGATCTGTTTGTTTCATAAAATAAATTGTCCTAGATGTTCCTGTGTCTTCTAGGGATTCAATTTGATCACTGGTGCAATATGAGTCTTGTATTGATGCATTTTAAATGGCTGCTAATAGCTTACATTGCATGTCGTCTGTAGATCTGGAAGGATGTGGTCTTTTCCTACATTGCTCGAACACAACTCTCCCAAGAAAAACTGTTTCTATTAACAAACTCTACCACCTCCTTCTGCTACTCCTAAGGCCTTTCCAGGCATCCTTGGGGCAACCTGTCCCTTATGCATGTTGCACGTACTTCACCAACAGTCAATTCTACAACAGCCTTGCCCTCGCCTCCTATTACCATTCTACCAAGACAGCCCTCCATGTTCCTCTGAACCACATTTGTAATACCAGCATAAACGAGACCAGCACCAAACAAGTATGATATCAAGACTCTCTTCAAATCAATGGATTAACTCTTTGGGTGTAGACAGACAGCTGGCTAGATTTGGAGCCTGATTAACCAGATCACACAGGTAGTGTTGTATCTGTTGATTCGCCAGACTTACAGATTCATTATCTATATCTTCTCCCTGTTAGTCTCCGAGGTCAGCCAGAGGCTTCTCCTCTAGGTCCTGCTTCCTAAGCTAAAGGGCAATTTTTTGGTCTTTGATGGCCTGCCTCGTTTTCCAGCTCAGGGCCACCAGGACCTGGCATTGGTGAAATACTATACACCTAAGAAAAGAGTTACGATTAGCAGATTTACCTGGTCCTTAAAGAGAAGATAGAGACTGACTATTCCAATCTATGTATTTTGTTCCTTGATTTAATGGTATTTTTTCGTGGGAGTTCAAGCTCACCCTGATGTTGGTAGTGTAGGGCTCAGCAATACAGTTGAGTTAGTTGTGAGCAAATGGATGATTATGTGCAAATTGGAGAGACCTTTTGGGCATTTCTTGATATTTACCAGATTTGATTCCAATCACCAGTGGATAACCTATTGTTCTGCAAAAAGGGGGGGCAAACAAGGCAAAAAGTGGTCACCTCGTCCCTTTTGCCTCATGTAAGCAGCTTGTAGTTGCAAATTACGCAAATAAAAAGGGTATACTTTTTCTTGGAGAAAAGAAGTGAACACCTTATGCATGGACTTCAGTACGATACAAAAGATCTCAAATCTTTCCCCTTTTTGAGAATTCTTGTAGGGACGGAAGTATTTAGCTGTGAGCAGTTCACAGCTCTATCCCACTTTTCGCTCACTTTTTCTGTTTTGTTCACCTCATCATATCTAACCTCACACTGTGGCCTCCATCTGCCTGAGACCATCAGGATTCCCACTGAAATGTGAACCAACTTGTATCTTCACTGCTGGTTGAGCGAGTGTCAATGTACCTCCAATACTGTGACTCCCAAAAACCTCTCATAGGAATATTCTGGTTGGTGGCAGACTGTCAATCTCCGTTAGGGAGATGACAGGGCAGATGGGAGCTACTAGGCCCCAACTGTGGTGGTTGATGTCATTTGCTGTGTTGCTGTCTAGGGCTACATTTGGTATCCCTCTGCAACCTGAGACTAGTTCAGCCCTTTCTGCATTGACTCTCCGGAGTAACAAGGTTGAACAGCCACAGGCTTCTCAAGGAGGTTGTGTGGAAAGCAAGAGCTCAGAAATCATCAGCCAATCAACAGACACAGAAAATATTGTCCAGTCCAGTGCTAATGTATTAAGTAAAAGAAAGTACTTTAATCATACAGAGTTACTAAATACCACGCATTCCACAGAAGGTTCAGTTAAAGCGTTGAATACCCCAAATGGAATGTAATGAAGTGCAGGAATCCCTGTGGCTCAGGCTTTCTCCTCGCTGCTCTCTCATATAACTCCAGCCAAGATGCAGGTAAAAGCATAGGCTAGACACAGGTACAGATTACTAGTGACTACCACAAAGATTGTCCCAAAAAGTCAGTTAAAAAGTATTTTGAATCAGCAAGTCCCTCCTGGTCAAGGTTAACGTTAGCAGCAACAATTCCCTCATCTCATATTCAGACCCAGTCTCTCAGGTCCTGCAGACACAGTACCACAGTACCGTATGAGTGATGCTCATAAGTCCCAGGCGCTGGCTGGTGCTATCAGCATTTTCACACCCTGGAGCTTGGCGCCAAGGAGGTTGCCATCGATCGCGGTCTAGCTCCCTTCTGGATCACAGGTTTTGAACAGTGCTCGGGGCAAGCTTGTCGGAGGTTGCAGCAGTGAAGCCAACACAGAGGGACATTCATTTTTCTGCATTTGCAGCCCTTGGGCCGGTTCAGGCAGATGCTTCTCTTCAACACTTGCAACCCTAAAGGCAGATCCAGTCAGATGATCACCTTCGGCAGTTATGGCCTTTGAGACATATGTAGGCACGCACTCGTCTTCGGCAGTTGTGGCCCTAGAGGCTCCTCCCAAGTGGGAACCTCAGGTGGAAGTGAGAGCACAAGCGGTTCAAGGCGGGATGACAGAGCGACACAGGTGAAAATGTCTTTATGCAACTCACAGTGGGAGCTGCAACAGGCGAAAATGGGACCCTGCAGACTGGATCAGGCTCGTCTTCACTACCCCTCGACGGTCAGCTACGTCTGGGTACCCCACAACCCAGGGACACACGGGCTTCTCCTCCTGCAGGGTCAGGCAGTTTTCTTCCATCTCTGAGTAGGCAGTCTTACAGACGCTTAGACAGACCCTCAGGTTCCACACAAGAAAATCTACTGCACTGTGTTGAAACCACTTATGAAGAACAAAAAGAGGGGAAAGAAAATCCTTACTTCTGTTTGAAGACCCTCACACACTTTTGTGGCATACTTCATCACCGGGTCACTTACTGATGGCGTATCATCAGTGTGGGCTCATCCAATGAACTGGGAGCTCTTGCTATTTTTTAGTGACGTAGGACAATTATGTAGTTAAAATTATTCGGTGGATGGGTCCTGAGAAGTGTTCATTCTGAAAATGAAGCTAATGTTCTGGCCCTTCTGATATCTCAAATCCAGAGATCGCTAGTGCTGTGGGACCCTGGCTTTAATCAGGGCGCACAAACCTTAGTCAAATAAGTTGATAAGCACTAGTGGGGCATGGCGACACACTCGCCCCACCCAGTCGCATCACTCGTACAATATACATGTTGTTTTCCATGAGCAGATAAGAGAATACCTGTGGAAGAAAACAGTATGCAACAGAGGTGTTTTTTAACTTTATGTTGGTCATACGATAACTCGTGGCGCACAACAAAAAACAGGATCTCAACGATGCACACGTGATACAATGTGTCCAAAACTAGCCACTGCACATGTATTTGCCGGGAGAAACACCCATTGTGGACTAAAACTAATTTATGAGTCAGTGTTCTATGCATCTTTATGACAAGTGTGAGGTTCCAAAAACTTTTTGGTACACATTTTACGGTTGTGTACCGATAGCAAACAAAATAAAACCTCAGCACCTTTAAAAATACACAAGAAGTCAGGGAATGCGCAGAAAATAAATTGGCGACGTTGGTCACTTAACGGCTCTTGGGAGGGTTAGTCTCTAGATGTATTATTTTGCAGTTTAATACGGCCTGCGCAATAGACAAGAGAATCATGTTAGCTGTGCTAAAAAAATCATTGCATTTGTCTCTCTTTTATAGAATTAGACTGCAGGGAATTGTCCCCCTCCCCATATCTCATGGGGTAATCTGAATTATGCTACAATACTAGAAATATAATTTGAGAAACGTACTGACTCAGAAGGACATGTACTCGTCTCACATTGAGTATGCTTCAGAAATACTGTTGCAAATGGGCCCCTCTTACCAATGAGAGATGACAGAGAGACAAACATCTTATTTTCACACACTCTTTTTAGGAGTAAACAGTGGCCCAAAGGACCAATTACTACTCCTAAAAATCTAGTGTTTTTTTCCACATTCACAAAGGGGATTTCAGTCTCAAAACCTTAATACATACCATAAGGAATTAGTATTTTGAACCGATGCCCTAAATACTCACCTTTCAAATACTAATTCGGTAGGGGTTCCTAAACCCTTTTAACATTTGGAAAACCTTTTCTGAATCCTTAAATGGGCGTAGTACATTTGAAAAAAGCTTGTAGCATTCGCAAACCATCTGATTTACTGAATCAGAGAGTTTTTGAATACTAAAACCCGTTGTACGAGGCGCATAGTGTATTTAATTGTTTGTACTGAAAAGACATCAGGGGGTCTCTTCATTTGATCCTGATGCTTGTGTTCCCAACCCATAAGTTCATCTTTTCTGTCGAAAAAAGAGACATCTTCTGGTTTCATTCGGACACCTGACCTGATTGACAACCGTCCACCTGAGCTCCTTTTCATGATATCCGCTAACACTGCAACAAACAACCATTATTGTAGTGCGTTTTTTACACTTGACATTGCTGAGGTGTTGTTTGATTCTTAAGTGGGCTTTTCGGGATGTCATGCCTACATATCTGAGGTTACAGGGACAGCTGATTATGTAGATTACAATGGTGGAGTTACAATTAGTGTGCTCTTCCAACTTCCAAAGGGTCTGAAAGCCTATATCAAGTTCTTTAGTTGGTGCTGTATAGCGATACATTTCACAGCTGCCACTGGGTAATGGCTGGTCCATTGTGGAAGACCACAAAGCTCTGTCATTTAATCGGATGCTTTTATTTGGTGGTGTGTGGACCAGCATATCTCGTAAAATGGTGCTTCTACCGAAGGAAACCATAAGTGTCTCCAGTTTCAATTTGTTTGGCCATGGAATATGCCAGTGTTTGTTTATTTTTTGACCTCATAGGATTTAGTGTCGGAAGTTGTAACACAGATCAGCCAAGCTTCTTTTTATTTGGATATGGTTTTCAAGGAGGGCTTCCCTGTCTTTCTTTCTAACCATTTTATTGGCTTTAGGTATGACACATCTAGAACATTTCTGAGCAATTCATTTGTCTGCCAGACCCTTTTTCCTGGATACTGTAACTCTATTTAGTGGAGCAATTATGATAGTGTCATATACATTGTCCAAAATTGTCCAAAGTTTCTTTTAGAGGCCGTAGGTGAAAGCTATGAAAATGTAATAAGTTGTTTTTATTTGTGGCTTTCTGATAGGTGATGGTCTCATCATCATTTCCGTTTGGCACATGGGTAATGGAAGCCATAGCCTGTGCCTTCTCAGAATCTGCACTGACCTGCTCACTCCCTTTCTCTGGTCCTTGTGAATGTAGGTTGACCTCAACCTCTTTCCTGAAACTGAATGTACCCTCTGCTCTGGCAACACAGCTAGTGTGGGCCAAAGCTTGTTGGCATCTGGTCCAGGTTCTAAACAGGGAGTAATCAAATAATTACCCAAGAGACAACTAGGACCTTGGTAATCTCTTTCACCCCTACATCGACCATGGCAAACCTACCACTGATTTCTTCTTCAGTTTAGGCAATCAGGTTCTCCTTGGGTTTCAGACACTTCCTCTCAAGCAAAGCCCTGAAAACACCTGCAGCCCTCAGGACTGGAACCTTTCTCGCATTGATACTAGCCTTCAACACCAATCCTGTGGTGTTTGGATTGATGTTCTTAAGGGCATTTGGGTCCCTTTCCCAAATGTCCATTTCTACTAGCTTGAGTGCACCAGGGCCGTCTCAGGTCCCTTCACCCACAGTCAGCGCACAAGGTACGATGGGTACGGCTACAGACCTTTCGGACCTTGACAGGAACTGCCAGAACACCACTTCCTATCAAAATGCAGAGATCACTGCTGCCAGACAATCATCTCTAAACTTGGCAGGTTGTAGTCACTTTCTCTGCCACCCTGAAGGACTGTACTCGTCGACCAAATTCTAAACCTGCCCCCTAGATACATTGTTTAAGGCTGGCACTTTATAAACAATTTCAAAACTCAAAAGTATCCTGGCCTTCCACATACATGGGCACCCGTTCCTTTGGAACCTTTGTAGGTATTCCTGCAGAGTTGGAGGTGGAATCACCTTTGCATGATGCAGCTTTCTCTGCTGCCATCTGGAACTTTTGCTTCTTCTCTAATGTTATCCTGATTCTCTCTCCGATTCTCTCTCTTTCTCTTTTTCCCTTTCCCTTTTCACCTCTTAGGCGCATTGTTCCTGTTACTTCAGCCTCTCTTTTCTCTTGTTACTGGAGAGCCACTCTCAACTTCCTCCTTTCAAAATCCGCAGCCTTCTCCTCTTCTTCAGCCTTAGCTTTCTGGAGAGACAACTGCAAGTTCAGAGTCTGGTCAGATCTAACCAAGGGAATAATAACTGCTGAGGTTAGTGTCAATGGTAATCTTGAAATTGGGGGAGGTATGAGTGCCTCAGGAAAAACCATTGAAAGTAAATGTGTGGCACGCACAGGGTGTGTCTATCGAAAATCTGTGGTAAGGGGCTAACAGATCCTAGATCTACATCACTCCCTCCTTGGGTTCCTATTGTGGTGCCCTTCCCAGGGTCCATCAAAGTTCCTTTCCTACCACTCAGTTTCTTTAACTGGCCCTTAACAAAATCAACATCTCCCTTTGTTTGTTTCAGGGAGCCTTCCACCCTCACTCTAAACACAGATCCCACACCTGATCTATGAACCGGCTGGCAAGGTCTACTCCTATCATCCTTGTATCTGCTATTGTACTGAGCAGGGAGTGCTGTGTTTAAGCTGAAATTATTGCTCCATTCAAGGCAGTTGCAGTTGGAACTTCTAGATCTCACAGCACCTGCCACCAGCAGCCAAACCCTCTTCAGGAGTGCAGACATGGACTTCTGGACAACAACCATTGTGGTTACGTTCGTTTGCCATCTGTGAGTATCCTAATATGACCTGCAAACTTAACAAAGTATCATTCTTTTCACACTTGAGTCTCAGGGTAGCGAGGGTGAGCAGTCACAGGCCCCTCAGAGAGGTAGTGTTCGGGGAAAGAGGTCAGAACTTAAAAGCCAGCCAACAGACAATAGAATATTGTACAACAGATAGCTTGTTGTTGAAATATAAGAAAGAACTTTAATCACACAGAGGTACTAAACACAATACACCCCAAATGTAATTAAGTAACAGGGTTGTATATGCTCTATGGGAGCTAATGAAGTGCCAATATCCTTATGGTGTCTCCGTCCTTCCCACTTCTCTGTCTGTATGACAGAGGCACAAATATGGATGCAGGCATAGGCTAGGCACTGGTTATTACACCAGAGATTTGCTTTTAGGTTATTTCAATCAGGGGAGGCCCCTCCACGAGAGCAGAGGAGCATCGCCCCGCTAAAAAATGCCACCAGAAGAGGAAAAAAATGGTAATAAAATGTATTTATCCACCTTTTATTTTTCAGCACCACATCCTGAACCGAGTGTCAGGACGGGGTGGGGCAATTGCTGCTAAGTGGCAGCAGGGAACTCTTTGCTTTAGTTTAAAGTGCGCATGTTCCTTTGTCCGGCCGCCTTGGGACGGCCAGCCTAACATACACACTTTAAGCTTCTCTAACTCAGCTATCTTAAGAAAGTTGGGTTGGAGAAAGCCCAGGCCTCCAGCGCTCTGGTGAGCAATGAAAGAGGCTGCTCCCTCCAATCCTGATGCTTCCTTCATATTGTTTAACAGCATGAGAGCAGCGCCAGGATTGGTTAGTGCAGTTTCCTGTGTCCCGCATTGGAGCGTCCAGGATAGACGGACGATGAGAGGAGAGGAGAAAAGAGGAAGACGTCATCAGGTAAGTGGCATTTAAAAAAAATATTATTACTGTACCCCGCACTGTAAATACAAGCCAACTGCCACTGATTTAAATTGTTTTTTCTCCCAACAAGTGTGTGCTGGCAAATGTTAATGAGCCTTCGTGCCCGGGTGGGAGACCACAAACAGTGATTTAGCCCACTTAGCTTTCTCAAGTTGCTCATAGAGGTTTCAGGCCACTCACATTGTTATTCATTTTTAATAACGGGTGCATTTATTTTCATTATTGCGCAACCGGGTGCATACATGTATTGTGTATGTTTATATTATGCTATTAATTTCATATATTTACATATTTGTTTAAAAAGCTGGTGCTTGGAGAAAAGCTTCAGAGCTTTAGGCTTTAACATGAGTGTGCAAGAGAATTTCACATCCACAGGATGAGACTGCAGTGCACGCTAATTGACATCATGAGCCCATTTAATATTCATGGAACTCTAGGCTGCTATTTCTGATCCTAAGGTGAGACTAACATCGGCACCGCATCCTCACTAACCCCACGTTATTCTTAAAAAAGACGTTCAATATAATCAATCCAGTTTATCACAGGTTCACCCATACCACAAAATGGATTGATAAATCTAAAATGCCCACCTTAAACAGCAGATATACACCATACTCGCTCTCTCCTTTTCTAAATTGTTAGATAAAGTAGCCACTATTTACCCAGGGTCTACCATCTTCAGTTTACACATGACACCTCAATCCGTTTTTTCTAGCTCCTGTGTGCTTTCGTGGTTGCTGTGCTACAACATCACACGTGCTCACTGATAAAAAAAAGCTTTTCATTATTAGTAAATGTTATATATATCAGACTGTATTTTTTAGCAGTAATAAAGGCCCCAAGATCACCTTCATAAGAAGCAAACCACGTGTCGATTGCAGAGTTTCAATGTTGGAAAAGATTTCTATTCAACCATTTGAGGTCCCAATAATTCATTACTGAAATAAACGAAATAGAGGCGCAATAGCCTAATGTTTTTTTCTAAAAGCTTTGCGTAAGAAATTTCAACAATCGAGCAAGTATTTGAAATGAATGTGCAGAACCACACAACTCACCGCTTATAAATATAATTTGTAATATAACAGGTATAAGGGTAAACCCAGTAGGACCAAACACCTCTTACTACAGTCAACCTTTATCACTGAGGCAGGGCTCTTATATCTAAACCCTTTAACAAAACTTTGTTCCTGACTGACAGAAAAAGTGTTCAAACGCACACATGACCTTTAACCCCTTTGCTGCCCGGCCTCTTCCCTATCAGGTGCCAGGGCTTTTTTTGGCTATTTGCGGCAGTCCACGCTTAGGCCCTCATAACTATTTGTCCACGTAAGTTACCCACGCCAAATTTGTGTCCTTTTTTCCAACATCCTAGGGATTCTAGAGGTACACCGAATTTGTGGGATCGCCGGAGGAGACCAAGAAATGAGCCAAAATACATCTAAAAAATATTTTTTTTAAAAGAAAAATGGGAAAAAGGGCTGCAGAAGAAAGCTTGTGGTTTTTCCCTGAAAATGGCATCAACAAAGGGGTTTCGGTGCTAAAATCACCATCTTCCCAGCTTTCAGGAACAGGCAGACTTGAATCAGAAAACTACATTTATCAACACAATTTTGGCATTTTAGTGGTACATACCCCATTTTTACTATTTTTTGTGCTTTCAGCCTCCTTCCAGTTAGTGACAGAAATGGGTGTGAAACCAATGCTGGATCCCGGACAGCTAAACATTTCTGAAAAGTAGACAACATTTCGAATTCAGCAAGTGGTCATTTGTGTAGATCCTTCAAGGTTTTCCTACAGAAAGTAACAGCTAAAATACAAAAAATATTGAAATTGAGGTGAAAAAAGAGCCATTTCTGTCCATTTCTTCTTCTATAACTTTTTTCAACTATAGCTGATTTTTTAAAGCAATATACCGTTACCTCTGCTGGACTCTTCTGGTTGCGGGATATATAGGGGTTGTAGGTTCATCAAGAACCCTAGGTACCCAGAGCCAATAAAGGAGCTGCACCTTGCAATGGGTTTTCATTGTATACTGGGTATGCAGCAATTAATTTGGTGAAGTATAAAGAGTGAAAAATAGGTATCAAGGAAACCTTTGTATTTCCAAAATGGGTACAGGATAAGGTGTTGAGAAGCAGTGGTTATTTGCACTTCTCTGAATTCTGGGGTGTCCATACTAGCATGTGAATTACAGGGCATTTATCAAATAGAAGTCTTTTTTACACACTGTCTTACATTTGGAAGCAAAAAATGTAAAGAAAAACAAGGAGTAATAACACTTGTTCTGCTATTCTGTGTTCCCCTAAGTCTCCCGATAAAAATGGTACCTCACTTGCGTGGATAGGCCTAATGTTCGTGACAGGATACACAATATGGACACATCACATTTTTACATTTAAATCTGACATGTTTTTTGCAAAGTGCCTAGCTGTAGATTTTGACCTCTAGCCCAGCCGGCACCTAAGGAAACCTACCAAACCTGCACATTTTTTTAAACAAGACACCTAGGGGAATCCAAGATGGGGTGACTTGTGGGGCTCTGACCAGGTTCTGTTACCCAGAATCCTTTGCAAACCTAAAAATTTGACCAAAAAAACAAATTTTCCTCTCACTTTGGTGACAGAAAGTTCTAGAATCTGAGAGATACTACAAATTTCCTTCCATCCACCGTTCCCCCAAGTCTCCCGATACAAATGGTACCTCACTTGCATGGGTAGGCCTAGCGCCCGCGACAGGAAATGCCCCAAAACACAACATGGACACATCACATGTTCACAAAGAAAACAGAGATGTTTTTTCCAAAGTACCTAGCTGTCGATTTTGGCCTCTAGCTCAGGCGGCACCTAGGGAAACCTAGCAAACCTGCGCATTTTTGTAAACTAGACACCTAGGGGAATCTAAGATGGGGTGACTTGTGGGGCTCTGACCAGGTTCTGTTACCCAGAATCCTTTGCTAACCTCAAAATTTGGCCCGTAAAAAACACTTTTTCCTCCCATTTCGGTGACAGAAAGTTCTGGAATCTGAGAGGAGCAACACATTTCCTCCCACCCAGCGTTCCCCCAAGTCTCCCGATAAAAATGGTACCTCACTTGTGTGGATAGGCCTGGCGCCCGCAACAGGAAATGCCCCAAAACACAACGTGGACACATCACATTTTCCCAAAGAAAACAGAGCAGTTTTTTGCAAAGTGCCTAGCTGTGGATTTTGGCCTCTAGCTCAGCAGGCATCTAGGTAAGCCTAGCAAACCTTCATATTTTTGAAAACTAGACACCTAGAGGAATCCAAGATGGGGTGACATGTTGGGCTCTGACCAGGTTCTGTTACCCAGAATCCTTTGCAAACCTCAAAATGTGTCTAAAAAAACACTTTTTCCTCTTATTTTGGTGACAGAAAGTTCTGGAATCTGAGAGGAGCCAAAAATTTCCTTCCACCCAGCGTTACCCCAAGTCTCCCGATAAAAATGGTACCTCACTTTTGTGGATAGGCCTACTGCCTGTGAAAAGAAATGCCCCAAAACACTATCTGGACACATCAAAATTATCAATTACAAAACTACCTGTTTTTGCGGGGGGCACCTGCGTTTTTGGTCCTGGGCTCAGCAGCCGTCTAGGGAAACCTACCAAACCCAGACATTCCTGAAAACTAGACACCCGAGGGAGTCCAGGGAGGTGTGACTTGCATGGATCCCCCAATGTTTTCTTACCCAGAATCCTCAGCAAACCTCAAATTTAACTAAAAAATCAAATTTTTCCCACATTTCTGTGTGGGATCACCGCACCAGGACAAATTTCATACCACCCAACGTTCCCCTCAGTCTCCTGATAAAAATGATACCTCATTTGTGTAGGTGGGCCAAGTGCTTGTGACAGGGGAGAGACAAAAACATGTTAAAATTGAGGGGGAACCAAAGTGGGTCCAAAAGGGCAGTTTGAAAAAAAACATTTTTAGGCTGACAGAATTTTTATCGATATAGATGAGACAATGATGGGTGGTAGGAATTTTGTGGATTCCTGCAGATTCCGGAAGGTTCCATCACAAAAATGTTGGAAAAATGTGTGATTTCCAGGAAAGTTGGAGATTTGCAGGGCCTTGCGGGTAAGAAAATGGTGTGAGGTGCATGTGAAACACACCAAATGTTCAGTTTTCAGATGTGTCTAGGTCTTGTGGATTTTTCTACATGACATCATCCCAAAGTCCATAAAGTGCAGCCCTCACCATTCCAAGTAGGACGATTTTGAGAGTTAGCCAAGCTCTCATGGCCCAAATGTAAAACCAGAACCCAAAATAATCAAATGTCCTCTTGCTTGCAATGGGATAAGATGTTTTAGTGTGCGGGGGAGAGCTGAAAGACTGTTATCCCCTCCAGTTGGGGTGGGGGCATAACCAGGCCCACACTGGTTGGTAGCCACCACCCCACTTTTTAATTCCCTGGCATCTAGTAGACTTTCTGCCCCTCCCCGGAGTGTTGATCAGGGGTAATTGCCCCATCTGCCCACTGGTGGGCAGAACAACGCTGGCCCCATTTATTTGGGGTGGGGGTATAGCCATACCCCCACCCTCTTATTTTGGGAAACAAATCTTCCCTGGTCTCTGGTGGGCTTTCTGCCCCCCCTTGGGGGCAGATGGGCCTTCCAAAAATAGAGGGAGCAGAAATGGCCTAAAATAAATTTGCCCCACAGGGGAACCATTGCCTAAGGAGTCGCTCCCCTTGCGTGAAATTGACGCAAAAATATAAAGATCCTGGTGTCTAGTGGTGTAAGGCTGCATGCTGGTGGTGGTTGGGGGAGGCTCCTGGGCAGCCCCTGCACTCTGTGATGGCAGCACATCCACAGCTGGCAGTGGGGGCCCTGGAACAGCTGGTGGTGGTGGCGGTGTTTGCCTCACAGCTTCCACTGGTGTAGAGTGCCTCTTCTCCTCCTGGTCATGGGTTGGGGATCCCTTGCCCTTCCTGGCAGGGGTGGATGGGCTCTTCCCCTCTCTGCCTCGTGGTGCAGTCTCCTTCCCCTTCTTCCCAGCTGGTGCAGGCTCCTTCACCTTCTTCCCAGCTGGTGCAGGCTCCTCCCCCTTCTTAACAGCTGGTGCAGGCTCCTTCCCCTTCCTCACAGCTGGTGCCAGACTCTTCCCTTTCATCCCAGGTTGTGATGCCTCCTTCCCCTTTAGTGTTGTTCTGGTATCCCTCCCACCATGTGTAGGTGGTGCTACCACTGCCCCCGTGGAATGTTTGGCTGAGGTGCTGGGCTGTGTCCTTGCTACTCTGGCCATCGGTGCAGGACTGGAGGGGGGAGGGGGAGGGAAGAGGTCAATCTGGGAAGGAAAAGCTTTTTAGGGACTTTGGGTCAGGAGGAGTAATGGGATTGGAGGATGAGGGAGTGGTTTTCGGAGGTGTATGTATGCTGTTGTGAGGTGGATGGCTGTTGTGTGTCTGAGTGCTTGCGTTTGTGTCTTTTAGGAGGGGAGACAGACACGGTGGGAGAGGACACAGGAGACGTGTGCATGGATGTTGTGGAGGTGTCTGCCAATGAGGTGTGTGTTCTGCTTGGTGTGGTGATGATGCTGGTAGTGGATATTGATGTAGTGCATGCAGGTGTGAGTGTGGACGTAACTTGGTGGGAGGTGGAGGAGGAGGAGGGGGAGACAGTGGAGACAGTGGATGTTGTTGTGTCTGCAACTGAATGGTGTTTGTGTGAGTGCCTGTGGGATGAAGTGTGGTGCTTGTGTTTGCCTGTGCTACTCTTGTTTGTAGTCTTGTGTGCATGCTCGTCTGTATGTATGCTTGGAATGGGTTTGGGGAGAATGGGACTAGGAAGTGGAAGTTGGAGGGGGGATGGTAGAAGCAGGGACAATGGCTGCCATCAGAGAGGAGGCCAGAGCCTGAATCGATCTCTGTCAAGCCGCCAATCCACTGTGAATGCCCTCCAGGAATGCATTGCATCGCTGCATCTGGGATGCCATTCCCTTGATGGCGTTCACAATGGTTGATTGTCTTACAGAGATGGATCTCAGGAGGTCAATAGCCTCCTCACTCAGGGCAGCAGGGCTCACTGGGGCAGGGCCTGAGGTGCCTGGGCCGAAGGAGATGCCCACCCTTCTGAGTGAGCGGCCACGGGAAACTCGCTGATTACGGGAGGGCAGTGCTGGTACTTGGTGGCGGCTGTACCTGCAGCTGGGTTGGTCACAGAGGTGTCCACCACCACCAGGGAGCTCCCATCGAAGGAGGTATCTGAGTCTGTGTTGTCCCCTCCAGTCTCCGCCACGGTGCTCCCCTCGCCCTCAATCCCACTGGTTCCCTCGACCTTAGTGGACTCTGCCTCCAGGGTCCTGTGGGATGCAGCTCCCTCTGTCACCGGTGCCTCTGCTCCTCCGCCAGATGATGCTAATTCACATAATAACAGGATGACAACACAAGAAAGGGACGAGAGAGACAAAGGATACACTGGGTCAATGACTGCACCACCACCACCGTTGGCGTACACATCACCCTCACACACAGGGAACAGGCCTACACACTATGCATTGCACTACCAATGAAATGGCTAGACACCAAGGCATGAGGAGGGGCACACACTGCCAACTGCAGCACACCTGGGACCCACGCAGCCCTGCCCAGAAATGAATGCTAACAAGCTACGTAAACAGTATTTTACATTCAAACCCTTAGCCTCCAGAGGACCTAGGCTGCAATGTCTGGCCTGGCCTAGGGGCACCCACTGACACACAACCACCACCTGGATACCACCCCACCAGCCGTAAGTTGTAATGAAAGCCACTGTACTCCCCACCTTGTGGCTGCTGGGATGCCCTCAAGATCCAAACCAGCTCAGGGTAGGTCACCGCCAGTATGCGGTCCATCAGGGGGGTCAGGGTCCGACTGGCTTCCCTTCCTCATTGGGAGGCCATCCCCAGCTGGGCCTCCGCAATGTTTCGTGCCTAGCATCTCAAGTCCTCCCACCGTTTCCGACAGTGGATACTTTGCCTTCCATAGACCCCCAGGGTCCACACGTCCTTGGCGATGGCACACCATAATCCCTTCTTTTGATGGGCACGGACCTGCTGAGGTAATACAGGCAGGAAAACTACATTAAAGAAACAGTCCAGCCTGTCACACACATGGCCCACCATACCCAAGCCCATCACCATTGGCACACACATAGGCCAGCTCGCAACATGTACACTGCCAACAGACGATCTCCCCACCCCCCACCCGCCCTTGCACGATGCCTTCACACACATCTCCATGCCTTCATGACACATACATCATGCTCACAGTGTACTCACCTGTTGGTCTGGAGGCCCATACAGCAGTCTGTACTGGGGTAGGACCCCATCCACCAGTCGCTCCAAATCCTCAGAAGTGAAGGCTGGGGCCCTTTCCCCAGTCACACGGGCCATGGTAGGTTCCAGACACAGGTCACAGCAGCACATGCAGTGTGGGTCCTCTCCTGTGGAAGGTCAGGGAACAACTGAGGAATGTGGAATAAGATGGCGGTCACACCCGCAGCGGTGCATACCGTCACCACCGGCTTAGATCCCCATTGGCTACTGTACCCCATAGGGCCCAATTTTATCCAATGAGGAATGAATTGCATGGCGGTTCACGACTGCCTACCGCTACGGCCCCCAATGTCAGTGGCATTACCTCACTTCCACCTGTCCCTCCACACAGGACAGGTGGTCGCCGTTTCACCGAGGGTGAACAGGCCTATCGATAATTGCTGCATCACAGGATAAATAGGCACATTCTTTGAAATTACACTGTCCCAAATCATCATTGCACAATGTGGACTACTGTTGTGGTATAGTTGTTCAAATTTTGACCCCCTACCCACTCTTGTTTCCCTTAGATAACTACCACTGCGGATGAATAGGAGATGGAGACATACCCCGTGTACAGACCCCTGGTGGACTTGGCTACACTGGAGGAGAGGCACATTATCCTCACCCATAGACTGGACACGGCTACAATCACACAGGTGTGGGCCCTGTTGGAACCTGACCTGATCTCAGTTACCCGTCATCTGACTGGGATACCACCTCTTGTGCAGGTTCTATCAGTGCTCCATTTCCTGGCAACTGGTTCTTTCCAAGTGACAATGGGCTTGGCAGCAGGAATGTCACAGTCAGTGTTCTCAATCGTGCTGGCAAGAGTCTTGTCTGCCCTGATAAAACACATTAGCAGCTACATTACTTTCCCCCAGGTGGAGGATTTGGCCACTGTGAAGGCCAGGTTTTATGCAATGGGACATATCCCCAATATAATTGGGGCAATTGACGGAACACATATTGCATTTGTTCCCCCAGCAAAATGAACAAGTTTTCAGGAATCGTAAGAGTTTCCACTCCTTGAATGTGCAGAAGGTGTGCCTGGCGAACCAGTACATCTCCCACGTCAATGTTACGACTCGGTCGTCCCATTTCCAGGGGGCGCTGTAAGGGGGCTGTCAGAAGCCTGGGAATCACCTTGAACACCTATCTAGAGTCCCTTGCTGACTCCTGTCTGTTTCTCTTTTCTCCATTGTACACTTGTGTAGGACTACATTTGCTTCTTGGGACTGCAAATCCCATAATGCACAGCTTGGTAGTCAGGAAAACCCGGATTCTGTTTCCCATTGTTTTCAATGGGAGAAGTCCAGTTGCTCCTTTTCACTGGATCCTCTCCTCCAGGACTTGCAAGTGTCCGAAACCACACACACCTGAAACCTCTCCTGTGCAGCCCAGCTTGGAACTGCTTATAAGCAGCCATTTCCTCAAGCTCCCCGTCGTGCATTGGACTTCAATTTCTTTGTGTTACAGACCCCTTGTCGGATGGTGTTCCAGTTTTGTTCCTGTTCTGTTCCAGCCTGATCCTGTTTCCTGTTTCTCTGCCCTGCTCCTGATTGTTCCAGCCAGAGTCTGCTCCCTACTTCTTAGCCTTTTACCTGTTTGTTTCTTCCAAAGCCTGCTCCCTGTTTCTCTGCCCTGCTCCTGCCTTGTTTCAGCCTGAACCTTCTCTCTGTTTCCCAGTCCTGTTTACTGCTCATTTCCTACTCCCTGTATTCCAGTCCTGTCCTTGCCTGTTCCAGCCAGAGCCTGTTCTCAGTTTCCTAGTCCTGTCTCTGTCTGTCCCAGCCAGAAGTTTGCGCCCTGTTTTCAAGTCCTAGACCCGCCTTTGCTTCAGCCTGAGCCTGTTCCTAGTTCTTGCCTCTGCCTCTTAGTTTGTTCCCTTCTGTTTCTGTTTCTTCTTGGTTCTTTGTGTCTGGTAAGTGTTCTATCAGTCTTCACCAGTGTATACGTGTCCTCCTGTGTACTGGGGTTGGCTCCTGGTTTCCAGGAGGCAATTCCAGCCCCCATCCTTGTCCAGTGTTATACGTTGTATTTCGTGCCTAACAGTGACAGTGTGCTATTGCTGTTTTCTCAGGAATCGCCACTGTGTTTCGAGCTGGACCCACAAGAGCGTGTCCTGTGTATGTAAGTACTATCCTTGTTTGTGCTCTAGGGTCCAGAGACAGAATCACTTCTGCTGCCTCCTTTCTATGGGGCTGGCAGGGTGACTATCTGTAAGAGCAAACTGCACAGAGGCATTGAGATTCCCTGTCACTGTGGGAGGTTCTGCGCCTTACTCTGTGTACAACCCCAGCGTGTTTGTCCACTGGTAATCCGTTTCCTGTTTGTTCACACAAGGGTTGCTCTGCTTTTACTTTCCTGTTTCCTGTGCCTATCCATAGCTGTCCTTTCCGTGTATGCCTTTAGCTGCTCCTCTGCCCCAGTGTACTACCTCTTTAGGATATTCGGTGACCTCAAGGGGTGTCCCAACCAAAGTCCTGATCAGACCCGCCCGAAACCGTGACAGTCAATGCCAAGTATCCAGGGTCGGTGCATGATGCCTTTGTCCTAAGGAATAGGAGCATCCCAAATGTGATGTCCCAACTACAGAGGCACAGGGTGTGGCTAATAGGTGAGCCTTGGTTCCCACCCAGTATATGTTGGTGTATGCCTATGCTGTTGGCCTGATAGGATAATGTGTGGCTAAATGTTGTCCCTCAATGTTTGCAGGTGACTCTGGTTACCCAAACCTATAATGGCTGCTTACCCCTGTGAGGAATGCCAGGACAAGGGCAAGAGAACATTATAATGAGGCACATGGGTGAACCAGAAGAATCATTGAGAGGTCCTTTGGCCTCCTAAAGGCCAGGTTCAGGTGCCTCCATCTGACAGGTGGATCCCTGTGTAACTCAACCAAGAAGGTCTGCCGGACAGTAGTGGCATGCTGCATGTTGCACAACCTGGCCCTCAGATGCCATGTACCTTTTCTGCAGGAGGAGACTGGAGATGCCCCGTGGCAGCAGTGGATCCTGAGGACAGTGAGGATGAGGAGGCAAAGGATGAGGATGTGGACAACATAACATTGGTGATATGTCAGTACTTTCAATGAAACACAGGTGAGACAGTGCAGCTTCACAATTCTATGACTACTGGTGTATTCTGTGTGACATTGGCATGCTGGCAGCACACACTTCTTTCCCCTACTTACTGTTACCTATGGATATTCATTTTACAGATGTTGGTGATATGACAACATTGTCCTGAGGTGATCACAACAGCCAGCAACATGTCATTAACTCTATGCTCATACTATTTACAGTTCATTTGGAATGGTTGTAGCTATTTCAAACAATACAAATTTGTAAAACATGAAGTACAAGTAGTCGAGTTTTATCCAAGGTTGTTTATTATTGTGCTAAAATATTGAGGGGAAAGTGCAATGGAATGGGGTGATGATGGAGGAAAATCTAGGGTATTGTTCCAGTCTGTTTGTAGCACAGGTGCATTGTCCATGGGGACATAGGAAGAGGAGCAATGGCAGTTCAAGGTGGACAAGGTGACTAATTGGGACACAAGGGGGACAGTCAGGAGAGTCTCATTTCCTGGTGGTAGTCTTGGCAAGTGTCTCTGCCTTATTTCTGGTTCTCAGGGAACGTTTGTGGGGTGGTTCACATTCTGCAGGGGGAGGGGTGCTGGTGGCCTATTGGTCCTGTGGCGGGGCCTCCCGGCCACTAGCAGCAGCGGAAATGGATGGCTGTTCAGATGACTGGCTAGTGGCAGGGGCCCAGTGGTGTGCTGTTGCCTCCCTCATGATGTTGTCCATGTCTGCCAGCACCCCTGCTATGGAGATCAGGGTGGTGTTGATGGCCTGCAAGTCCTCCCTGATCCCCTGATACTGTCCCTCCTGCAGCTGCCTGTTCTCCTGCACGTTGTCTAGGATCTGGCCCATCGTGTCCTGGGAGTGTTAGTAGGCTTCCAGGATCTCAGAGAGTGCCTCCTGGAGAGTCGGTTCCCTGCTCCTGCTCCTGCCCTGGCGCACAGCAGTCCTCCCAGTTTCCCTTTTGGCCTGTGCCTCTGTCCCCTGAACGGTGTGTGCCACTGCCACTGACCCCAGGTCCCTCATTGTCTTGTGGGCGAGGTGTGGCCTGGGGTCCATGTACATGAGGGCACACTGCTGAATAACGTGTCCTGGGGCAGATGCATGGGTACGCTGGGTGGATGCTGTGGTGTTGGTTCCTGATGGGGGAGGCTCTGTGGTGGTCTGTGAATGGGCTTGGGTGACCGACTGTCCAGTGGTCCCTGATGGGCCAGGTAGGTCATCCAGATCATGACGTCCAGAGTTACTGTCATCACTGTGGGCCTCTTCTTTTGGGGGTCTGGATAGTGGTGGTACTTCCTATCCAGTGACATTGGATGGGGTACCTGTGAGGATGTAAATGATGTATTATGCTTCAAGTGTATGACATTTGTACGTCTGTAGATTATCCTCTATGGTTGTTGTTACCCTGCCAGATTTTGCTTGTGTGTGTTGGTGTATTGTGGTATTGTTAGTTTCCCTATGCTGTGCATGCTTTAGTGATGAGTGTCCATTCAGGGCTGGGAGGGGTGTCCATGCATTGGTACAGCATGCAGGACCTGGCATTGGGATTAGTGAGATGTGTTGGTGGAGTGTGAGGGATGTGGTGGAGTGATGAGAGTGAGGTTGATGGTGTGTGATGGCATGCAGGTTTGGGGGGTGATAATTGTTAAAAGCTGAGTTACCAGTGTCCAGTCCTCCACCAACTCCGGAGAGTCCCTCAGGTTGCAGTATTGCCAGTAACTACTCCTCCCATGCTGTGATTTGTGGGGTAGGAGGTGGGGTCCACCGCCAGTCCTCTGTATGGCGAGCTGCTGTCTTGTTGCTATAGAATGTACCTTCCCCCGTAGGTCATTCCACCTCTTCCTGATGTCGCCCCTTGTTCTTGGGTGCTGTCCCATGGCATTGACCCTGTCCACGATTCTGCGCCATAACTCCATCTTCCTTGCTATTGATATCTGCTGCACCTGTGCTCCAAAGAGCTGTGGCTCTACCCTGACGATTTCCTCCACAATGACCCTTAACTTCTCCTCAGTGAAACAGGGGTGCCTTTGTGGTGTCATGGTTGTTTTGTGATGTGTGTAGGTGAGGGTGTGTTGGGTAATGTGGTGGGGTGTGTGATGTGGAGTGAGTGAGGGGTGTATGGGTGTATGTGGTGTGTGTGTCTAGTTGTCTCTGTGCCCTTCTTCTCAGTCTCCTGGTGGCAATAGTTCTTTGTAAAGGGTTGTGGGTAATGTGTGTGTGTGTTTTATAGTGGTGTGGGTGTGGTGTGTGTATGGTTGTCAGGTGTGAGTTTTTGGTATAGGCCAATGTGGTGTTGTTTTGTATGTGGGTGTCCATTCTGAGTGCGGCGGTATGTACCGCCGTTGAATGTCCGCCGTGGTGATTTGTGGGTCATCATTTGATGGGCGTTGCTCTGTTGGAATAACAGAGTGGGTTTTGGGACCGCCAGTTTATCACTGACCTTTGGGCTGGCGGATTTGTGTATGTGGCTGTATTCTGTTGGATTGGGTGTCAGAATATGGTGAACGGATATTCGCCAGCAAGGCAGTAAGTTGGCGGCTGTCAGCGCAGCGGTAAGCGGGATTTACCGCCAATGTCATAATGCGGGCCATAGTATTGGCAGCATATCTCATAGGGCAAGGGCACTCTAAAATGTAGATCAAAAATTGGGTACTGCATGTAAGGAATTGTGTAACTGTTTGTACCAGCCCACAGTAATATATTCTTTTTTCATTTGGCTATGTCTGCAAGCCTTACAACAGCCGCAAGGGAAAAAAACTGTTAAACCATGTTCATTGATCCCTTTCGTTAAAGTAATGTCATTGTGCATGAGGGTGTCACAGAAGGATTTGATTTTACGGTATGTGATGTTAGGATTTACCCCAATTTTCTGACCAATTATAGCATCAATCTTTAAAATTCCCCAATGTTTTCTCACAATTTGCGTCACCTGGGTGGAGCTGCTGTTAAAAGTGAAAATCACTCTCTGCATAGGGTCCTCTTTCTTGTCTGGGGTATTAGTAAACAGAATATCATCTCTATTTATACCATAACCCCTTTTAATAGCCTTGTCAAGTACCCAATTGGTGTTCTGGTTCATATGAATCCTTGGTGCTACAGTTCCTTTAGGCCCTTTAGCAGTTCACCAAAAGGAATGCTCCACTTCAAATCATCAGGATGCCCACTAAGGGCATGTAGCAGACTATTGCCTACAGTTGGTTTACGAAAAAGACAAGTGTGTAGTTCTGCATTGACTACCTCAACTGTGACATCAAGGAACTCTATACTCTTCTTACTTGTTGTCAATGTAAACTCTAGATTGTATTTGTTATTGTTCAAAATCCATGCAAATTCCTCCACTTCTGTTTCAGATCCCTCCCAGATAACAAACAGGCTGTGAATTAACTTCAGCCATAAAACGATCTTGTCACAATATAAACCTGCTCTTCCCACCAGCCCCGGAAAAAAGGTCTGCAAAGCTGGGCCCAAAGTAGGTGCCCATCGCAGTTCCAAGTGTCTGCCGATAGAGGGTGCCTTTAATCAGAAAGATGTTATTCTGAAGACAGTGTTTCATCATCTCTAAGATCATGTTAATGTGGTTAAAAAGTCTGCTATGTCTGGCTCGTAGGAAATGATGGCAGGCAAAGATTCCCAATTCATGGTCAATGATTGTATGTAAAGCCTGCTTGTCCAGGGTAAGCAGCAGGAAATCCTCTTCATAATGGATCCCGGAAATCTTACCAAGAAAATCCTTTGTATCCTGCACATATGATAGTAGATTACTGACAATCTCCCAGAGAACCATATCCACATATTTGGATACATTCTTATAAGCACCATCCTTTGAGGACATGATGGGTCTCCCCGTGGGATTATATTTATTTTTGTGGATCTTAGGGAGCAGGTGAGGGTAGGTAGCCTGGGGATTTCTTTCTTCAAAAAACTGTATTCTTCCCATTGTAAAAGACCTTTATTTCTCCACTCAGTAAGACTGTCCCATTTCCTCTATGGAGACTATTTCTATTTATGAACATTACAAACTTCTACAATATGTACTGAGCATTGTACATCTTTGTAGTTTTCTCTTCTTTTTTTCCTTCTTCTGAGACAATGAGAGTATAAGTTTTGAAATTAGGTGCTTTATTTTATTTTATTCTGTTTAATACTTCTCAACAGCCACTTTGACTCCATTCTCCTTAATACATGCAACGATCCGTGGATAGTTCAATTCTGTATTATACTCAATTCCAAGATGGCGCTTACTGTCACCTGGGTTGTTTTACAGGGATAGAATCTGTTGTTTATGTTGTTGTTTCTGCATGGATATACACCGGTTTGTGTATATGTCATTTTTTGACTGAAACGAGTTGTCAGAAATAAACTTTGTTTGGTGAACTGGTTGCTAGGTGAGCGTTTTTTTTGCTACACTGTTTTTCACTGCGCTGTTGTTGAGACTTTATATATATATATATATATATATATATATATATATATATATATATATATATATATATATATATATATATATATATATATATGTGTGTGTGTGTGTGTGGGTGTGTGTGATATAAATTATAATTCCATTCAACTTATATATATTCACTTTTAAGTTCCTGCATCAATTATTTTCTAAGGGAGGGAGATTCAGTATCAGTGGTTGATCTATGTGGTGCTAAACTTTCTACTGCTACCTTTTTTAGCTGTAATAACTATACACTTATAAATTTGACGCTACCCCCGGTTTCTGGGGGTGGAGACTAGTAAATCTACAATTTTGAATAACTTTACACACACACACATATCTAAGTTTCCCATTGTGAATACGTGCCAGATTGCGCAAAATCGCCATATTATTTTAACAGTAGGTTTACAATAGTTGTATCAAAAATAACAGAAACACCAGTAGAAAGGATATTTCCATTCTGCTGTTCAGAGAGCTATGTGTAGTAAGTAACGTTGCAAGGCCACTGGACCTTGCAGATGTTGAAACAAGAAGGTGACAAAGTTAGATATGTTTGCTTACTTTTCGAAAGCATCTCTGACTAAAGCACTGTTCATTCTGTATAGTGCAGATACCAAAAACTGTCCAACAAATCCCCCTCTCATCTCCACAGAGAATCATTCGAGAGAAGGTTATAAAGAGACCAGAGATTAGGAAGGAGCAAGGACATGAAGACTGATTATGAGAGGAGAGATGCAGGAGCACTATTATCGGACTGGAGGCCTCATAGCTTTCTAAGGTAGGAATAAGTACATGGTTTGGCATACTTTTGTTAGCGAGAGTACTAATCACTCGGCCAATACAATCACCATGATGCTGATAATATACATGAACAAGATACTTACCTTTGGTAATGCCTTTCGTGGTAGAGACAATCAGCCTCATTACGAGTTTGGCGTTCCGTGCACCACCATGGCGACTGTGGTGGTCCGACTGCCATTGGCTTGGCGGTTGGACCACTGTTTTACGAGTCATGTGGGACTATGGAGCAAAGACCACCAAAGTCCCGCTGGCATCTCCTGGCAGCACAGACCACCGCGGTCACAAGGCAGCACAATGAGGCCGGCAGTGACAGTGTTTCTGCCGGACACATTATAAGGTTGCTCACCGCCAATGTGACCGTGGTAGTCCAACTACCACATCCCAGCAGGGTGAAATGGAGAGTATGAAGGGAGCAACTCACCTTTAGGCTGTTTTACACATCCTTTGCTGCCATGGAGCCCATCATACACGTCCTGCCACTGCTGCTCATCGAAGATGCTCAAAATCCATGCCATCATGGACGCAACCGACCATAAGTACTCACACCTACCTGTGCCATTATGCTCAACAACAGATCGTCGCACTGTCATCCACATGATATGGGTGTCACGCTATGAGCACCAAGTACACTTGTCATTGTGTTCACAGTAGGGGCCATTCACAAAGAAGGACTCGTTCACAGCCAAAAAACGCTCCCTTTGGGCAGTTCACTCACACTACACCGCAACACTACACAAAAAAACACGTCTGCACAATTTAGGCACAGGGACAGTGAAGTGTACACAACACTGTGTCACACAACACAGCAACATCACATCTACCAATACAACTTACACACTCACATTGCACACATGCCATGGACTGCCATCAGATTCAACGCACACATGTATGAATGTGTCATTGAACACAAACACCACTTTCATCAAACAGCCCTGCAATGGACCCACACATCACCCACATTGCAACACAATGGAAGAACAACGGGATGCACAACAATCAACGAGACATATATACAAATCTCACTATGCAAACAATACCTGCACAGCAGGGATGGGGGCTTTAGGAGCACTCTGGGAAGGATGCTGCACTGGGACACACATCACTTTGCACACGCCTCTAAAACAACATTTGCACAGGAACTGTCCCTTCATGTATCTAAGGGACAAACAATACTAGAGCCAAGTGACATGCCTAGCTGCAGAATGTGGAAGTGCAGGTCAAGAAAGCACATACAACAGCAACAGCATGGGCCATATATTTAGATGAAGTAGCAACAAGGTACACACAGCAAAATGGACACATGCTCAGTCAAATGCAAAGGAAGCTAGCACAATTGAACACTCTCCATGTCTCCACAAAACAAAGCTCAAGCCCTCACACACAAGACAAATGTACAATCTATATCAGTGGGGCAAGTCTAACACTATACCTTCTGACTTTGGTCAACACAAGATTAAATACTTACCATACCAAACATAACACAATGCAATGACACTCCAATTGCATTAATACCCACACATCCATACAGTCAACATATATCTTTGTCTTGGGTAACACCAGCACGTCCCACAAACTCAAATATTGCAAACAACAGCAAATGGATCAGAAATCAAGGTGAAACACACACAACTGTAGGCGTACAACAAAAGTTACGCAGAAACAACATAAAGGTAGAAAATAAATTGCAGGACAAATGTGTACCCAACAAAACAACTGTTTAGTTTTATTATCCAGAATATGCAAAAGATCAAAGGCCATTGGCCAGTCCAGCAGATAGTCAGTGCACAGTACTGTGCCCAGACTTGACTCCTATTACTGCCAGGGAACCTCCACAGGAAGGGGTCTCAAATGGGCAGGACGGCACTGCAGGTATCATCCTTGGGTGGTTGGATTTGGGATGGGTGGGTTTGGGAGTTGTGGACTGTTTCTTAAGAGGGGTGGGCTTTGTTTTTAGGGGTAGGGGTATGGATGCTTATAGGGGGCTAGGTGTGACAGGGAGGACTTGGATGTGGAAGGAATGAGGTGGGATGTGGGTCGGGCCTCCTGGGTTTGGGACTGGGGTGGAGGGAACAGGGGAAAGAGCAAGTTCAAAAAGGAAACTATCCTTTAGAACACGAGGACGGTCACCAGAAGGAGTCGGAGATTTGGAGGTTGAGGGAGTGGTTGTCTGATGTATCGGTACTTATGTTTTAGGTGTGTGCATGTGTGAGGTATGCTTATGTTTTGGTGGTGTCTGTTGCGTGTGTGAGTGTGAACAGGGGGCTGGGAGGTGTAGGTGCTGGGTGATGAGGGGGTCGTGAATGTATGTGTGTCTGTTGTGATGATGTCTGTAGGTATGCTTGTAGTGGTGGGTGTTTGTGTGTCTGTTGAGGTGATATCTGCAGGTATGGTGGATATGGTGGATGTCTGTGTGTCTGTTGGGGTGGTGTCTGCGGATATGGTGAGTGTGGTGGATGTCAGTGTGTTTGTTGCAGTGGTGTCTGCAGGTAGGGTAGGTGTGGTGGGTGTCTCACTGCCTGTTGTCATGGTGCGTGTGGGTATGCTTGATGTTGTGTGTGGGCCAGTGGGGGTGGTGAGGGTGTCTGTGAAAGCAGTGGCTGATGTGTGTGTGGGTGTATGTTGAGTGCTTGTGTGCTGGTGCGTCTGAACTCAACCCTTATGAACTCAACAACTTGCCACTAATTTATAAATTACGAAATATAATTAAAACATTAGTTAGCCATAAAAAGCTACAAATTATATTTTAAAACATTTAAAACAATGACGTGAATAATGATCTAAAATAAAAATTAATACACACTAAATAATATAAATTTAATTGTTTAAAAAACGGTGGCCCGTATTTATACTCTGTTTGCGCTGAATTAGCATACATTTTTTTTACACTGATTCAGATCAAACTTAACTCCATATTTGTATTTTGAAACTAGACTCTTCTAGCACCAAAATATTGGAGTTAAAGTCATTTGTTGAATGTGTGAAACCACCTTGCGTCAATGAGATGCAAGGTACGCGTTCCCGTCCCAAAAATTGCTCTAAGGCCCTAGCGCCTTATTTATCCTCCCATTCAAAAATAGTGCATGTGAGGGAGGCGGGCCTCAATAATGGTGCTAAGTCTGTTTAGCGCCATTATTTAACGCCTGGGTCAGGGCAGGCGTTAAGGGACATGTGGACCCATTTCCATGGTCAAGCACCATAGAAAGAGCCCACAGGTGCCCACCCCAAGCCCCAGGAACACCCCACCCACTCCAGAGGATGGGGGACCTCATCCCAGGTACGTAGGGTAAGTTTTTGCTTTTTTTTAAAAGTGCTATTGAGGGCCCTGAAATGGGCCCCCCTACATGGCACAGGGTGCACTGGCCATGCCCAGGGGACCCTTGCAACACTGTGCTGGCCATTGGGGTAGTGGGCATGACTCCTCTCTTTTATAAGACAGAAGTCATGCTGTATGGATGGTTTTGCGACAAGAAATAATGCTAGGCTGGTTAGAGGCATTTTTTTGCCTATAACCAGCCTAACATAATTTTTTGGTGCAAAACCCCCTTCCCCCATACGGCCACCCCCACCCAGCTAACGTCATTTGCCCACTCTTTGCGCCGGCTTGCGGGATTCCATAAATTTGGCGCCCGGCGGGCACTTTGGAATGATACAAGACGGCACTATACTTTTTGACACAAAACTGCATTTGTACAGTTTTGCGTCAAAAAGTATAAATATGGGCCTATATTTTATACAATAATATTAAAGTGAACAACATTAAATACTACAATATTTTAAAAACAATATTATATGTATATTATATTTCTTGACATTTACATGGTGGCTTAAGAATCGGCAAAACGCGCGATTCGTTTTATGCTGTTTAAACATTGTTGTCCATTGCGCTCTATTATTTCTTGACATTTACATGATGTTTTACGAATTGGCAAAACGCACAACTCGTTTCATGAGCATTTAACTTTGTTGTTCATTGCGCGCCACCATTTCTTGACATTTTACATGGTGGCTTAAGAATCGGCAAAAGAAGCGCGTTTCGTTTCATTGTACTTTGATCTTGTTATTTATTGTGAGCTGTTATTCCTTGACATTTAAAATTGTGTTTTACGAATCGGCAAGACGCTTGATTCGATTAAAGATGATTTGACTTTGATATTCATTGCGTGCTACCATTTCTTGGTATTTTACATGGTAACACTCGAATTGGCAAGACGCACAATTCTCTCCTCGAGTTTAATTCATGTTGTTTATTGTATGCTACTATTCTAAGATATTTATTATGTAATATTCGAGTTGACAAGTTATGTGATTTGTTTCCTGAATCCATATTGTGTTATTCATGGTGCACAATCATTTTATGGTGTTTACTATATATATATATATATATCTGCAATATGCGCAATTTGTGTTGAAACATTTTATGAGTACACTGAAGGCCAGAATTTCTAGATGCAATATTGTATGGTCCTAGTATACATTCTCAAAACAGGATTTATATGACTGGTTTAAAATGTTGTCAGAATGTTTTTTCTGATTCTCATGTAAAGAAAAGTACTTGAATAAGAAAGTTTTCATTTAATTCATCTTGATTCCCCTACAGGTACCCGGCCATCTTGAAACTTAGTCATTTTAAACTTAACTCTTAGATTGTTCATGTTTTCAGAGTGACTAGGCTTAGAATCATAGTCTAGTATTGATTTCAGGAGATATAATTTTCATATTGTGTGTTCTAACCTTTTTCTTACTACAGGTCTCTTTGCCAGCTGTTCCCTTCCTAATCCCCTCTTCCCCTCTTGAACTCTCTCAGTCTCTGTGATTTATCTATCAGAGTCTTGGAGCTGTTCAGTGGTGGACGTGTTGGGAACGTGCACAGACCCCGAGGATCTGGTGACTCTGACAGAATAGTGAGCCCACTAATTATTATCCTCCTGGCTTGTGTATGTTCTCAGCATGGCCACGCTAGACGAGTTAGTCAAGGCTATCACCCAGCTCCAAGCAGAGGTGGTATCATCCAAAGAATTGACAACTAGCTTAGCAGAGAGAATGAGTCAGTTGCAAGATAAGGTAGAGAAGAAGGAACAAGGTCCCATAGGTGTGTCTTGGCCAGGTACTTCTTCTCAGGCTTCTGGAAGTAATCCGATTTCCCTAAATGTTCCTTCTGCAATTCCTTTACCTCCCCCAGAAAGTTTCTCAGGTGACCCTTTGAAAGTGCAATCTTTCCTGGTTCAAGTGGAACTACACTTCACCTGCAGACCAAATACTTTTCCCGATGCCCAGTCTAAAGTAGCTTTCTTGTTATCATATCTGTCTGGGGATGCAGCTACTTGGGCAATTCCTCTTGTGCGTAAAAATAGTCACTTGTATAACTGGAGAAATTTTGTTTGTGAATTTGAGAGAGTTTTTGATCGTAGAACTGTAACACAGTCAGCAGATCGTGAATTATTAGATTTAGGCCAAGGAAATCAAGACCTAGTGTCGTATTTAGCCAACTTTAACCGGCTGGTTGCCGAGACATCCTGGCCTGAAGAAAAACAAGCGGTCTTGTTTTACAAGGGACTCAAAGAGGAATTAAAAGATATCTTAGCGCAAATCGATCCACAACCTACAGACTGTCAAGAATTAATAAATCTTGTCTTGAGACTTGATCATCGTTTAGCAGAAAATAAAGGAACGTGCAAAAAGATTGAAAAATATTCATGGCGCGTTCATGATAACAGACACTCAAGAACTCCGAAAGAAAGAACGCCGGAACCAATGGAAATTGGAACCATCAGAAGACCTTTGACCAAAGATGAAAAGGACCTCCGCAGAAAAAATGGACAATGTCTTTATTGTGGACGAAAAGGTCATTTTGCCAAAGATTGTCCAATCAAACCAAAGAACAAGCAAGGTCCAGTTCAGAAGGTCGCAGCCAATGCACCAGTCGAGTTGGAAAACTAAAACACCCGAGATGCAGAGAAGGGTTGCTCTTGGGTGTCACCGTGGACCCTTCACAATCTAGACATCTTAAACTGGAAATAAGAGTTCAGGTCAAGAAAAAGATCTATTTCAAAAAAGCTCTAGTCGATTCTGGGGCTACTGGGAATTTTGTTGATGTCCAATTGGTTCGTGCATGGGGGATACCATGTATTGAAAAGAAGACCCCAGAAATCATCCAGGCAGTCAATGGAAAACTCTTGACTGGAGGTCCGGTAACTCTTCAGACTATCACCTTGTCGATGATTTGTGAAGATAAGATTTAAAGAAAGAAACATAAAGAGAAAATCATCTTTGACGTGATCCATGCTCCCCAATATGGGATTATCCTTGGCTTGCCATGGTTAACTCATCACAATCCGGAGATCAATTGGGCAGAACGAAAAATCGCATTCTCATCGGTGCTATGCAACTGACAATGTCTCCAAAAGATTCAAGTACCAAAAGTTTGCAAATCTTACATAGCTACTGCCGCAGAGAAAGAAATTCAGCTGCCCAAACAGTATTCATCTTATAAAGATGTATTTGATGAGAAAGGAGCAGAGACTCTACCTCCTCATAGATCTTATGACTGTCAAATTGATCTAGCCCCAGGTGCGATACTTCCCAACTGTCGTGTATATGCCCTGTCAGAACATGAAAATCAACATTTACGAAAATACCTAGATCAATTTTTGGAGAATGGCTTCATTCGCCCCTCTAAGTCTCCTGCAGCTTCGCCTTTGATTTTTGTTCCAAAAGCTAATGGAGAACTTCGAACTTGCATCGACTATAGGGGTTTGAACAAAGTCACCATCAAGAATAAATATTCTTTGCCCCTAATTCCGGTCTTATTGGAACAAGTAAAGAAAGCAAAAATCTACACGAAGCTTGACCTTCGAGGTGCTTATCATTTGGTCAGAATGAGAGAGGGTGACGAATGGAGAACAGCGTTCAAGACAAGATATGGCCTTTTTGAATACACCGTCATGCCTTTTGGTCTGTGTAATGCTCCAGCAGCATTTCAATTTTTCTTGAATGACGTTCTTAGAGAGTACCTCGACATATTTGCCATAGTCTACATCGATGACATTTTGATCTACTCAGACAATGAAAATGAACATGTCCAACATGTCAAGAAAATTCTTGCAGCCCTTCGAAAACACCATTTATATTGCAAACTAACCAAGTGTGAGTTTCATGTTACCACAGTTGAGTTTTTAGGGGTTATTCTTACCCCTCAAGGTATGGTGATGGCAGAAAAGAAAGTAAAAGCCATATCTGATTGGCCCACCCCAAAGACTGTTCATGATGTACAATGTTTCCTGGGGTTTGCAAATTTTTACCGGAGGTTCATAAATCATTTCTCCCAGACAGTGGCTCCAATCACTAAGCTACTAAGAAAGAAAGAAAAGTTTGTATGGTCCCCAGAAGCTGATCAAGCCTTCTCGACTTTGAAGGAAGCTTTCTCCACTGCCCCAGTCTTGACTCATCCTGATGCGAATCAACCTTTCATAGTGGAAGCTGACGCTTCAGATGTAGCAATAGGAGCCGTCTTATCACAGCAAAATAAAGACACTGGTCAACTTCATCCTGTAGCTTATATGTCTCGGAAGTTGAACAAAGCCGAACAGAACTATGTCATTGCTGAAAAAGAGCTTCTGGCGATTCGTGACGCCTTTAAAGAATTGAGACATCATTTGTTAGGTGCCAAATACACTGTTACAGTATATACTGATCATCATAATCTTCAATTCATGAGTTCCGCCAGACTTTTGCATGAAGGGATGAATGGGTCTATGAATATGTGTAGAAAGCGCTGACTATTTGAGCTTGTAGTTGTTTGAATGGGAGAGTAAGGGCCCTATTATGTCATAAGACCACCAGACTGCAGTGGCGGTCAGATCGCTGTGGGTAAACTCCTGAGGCCTGACTGGACCAACACATTCACACTCCGTGAGATTGACTCACTGCATACAGTCCCTACAAGCAACTGCCATAGTACAAACCCTTACACTTGAGTGACAATGAAGGGATTGGCATGGTGAGTACAGAAAGTGTATTCCTTGTGCATGTGTTGGCATGTGGTCTACCAAATGCAGGCTTATGCCACTTCAGGGGGTGGGTTCTGTGGTATGTACCTGTACCACAGAACCCTCCTTTGGACATATGTGGCTATCCTACGGAGATGGCATCCAACATACAAAGGTATGCATTGTACAATATCTGCTATGTGACCAAGCTACTGAGTCACATGTCGTAGCCTCCTAGGAATCAACACACTGTCTGCACTGTGTGACTGTCATCAGTGCAACAAGCCTGTATAGGAAAAATATGACTTCTGTGAAGGTGACAACAGAGTTGTGGGAGTAAGGGACCTGTCATGATTCAAAGACGCATGTTGACAATGATGCTAAATTCACATATGGACTAGTTCATGGATTTACCTCAGTACTCACTCCTAATCTAATAAATGAACTGAGGCATTCAGGGCAAGCTTTGCCACTAGAGCCTCTTATTAGCCACCCACATGGCAGGATCTGCTGGTGTACAGGGGGTGGGCACAGTGCCACATTTGCATACCCACAATAACTAGAGCACAACTTGGGCTATGTCCCATACTGGGAGATACATTTGAAAGGCCCTGGTCTCTTCAGGCTGAGCATACAGAACCTACATTTCGATCACTTCCATGCATGACAGTACATCATATGGCCATCAGCAATTTGGCATTTGGTGTGTGTGGCAGCCTGAAGGGCAGAGGGAGTCAGGATATGCTTTCCAGGCTACATTTTGGCAAGGCCATATGTGGGGTGAAATATCTGTGGTACTATACACATTGCTACAAGATCCTCAAATTACTCATACAAAAATGTATACACAGCACATGCTATCATACACATACATGTTGTCTAACATTTACAAACATCGTAAAGAAAAATATGTTTGTGGATGGCAGTAAAGTCTCCTTACCTAGTTATGTGCATCCAACACCAGGAGGATCTAGTACCCAAGAAACCTCACACAACACAATGTGACTTAACATATAGCACTGGCCACCAATACCTGCACCATGTTCATCCCATTGATGCCTCACAGACTGCAACAACAGGCACACAAGATGTCTAACTGGCACACAGGGGCTCATTGTAGCCTGTGAGGAGGGAAAGGTTGGTGTTAAACAGTAACTCCTGTGCCTATCAGATTCTTACCTGCTCCTGTGGTGAGCCATAGAGCTGTCCATTTAGGGGTAGGGCCTCATCAACAAGCCTCTCTAGCTCCTCTGGAGGGAAGGCAGGGGCCCTAGCACATGCTGGACATGGTATGATTGCTCCCAGAGGCGGCATACAGCAGCTCAGGTTGTGGAGGTGTTGCTGGCAGCAGTGTCAGGAATCAAGTGAGTCAATGTGCAGAATATGGCAGTCACATCCGCCACGTACACGGTCGCAATGTCGGCGGACACAGCAATTGGAACGCGACTGCCACGGGCAATAACGTTAACCTATGGCTGTGTTCACTGCGGTTGCAACTGCCTACCGCCCTGATGACTTCTACCGGCAGTCGTGGGCAGTTCCTAATGTCCAGTGGAGTAGGTCAGGCATCCACCATTTGGTGGCCTGAAATGCTGTGTTAGGCTTTATAAACCGTGTTACGCCTACAATACATGTTTTATTGCATCACAAACATCTGTATTCTGTCTTCTCATGTAGGTCCATCTACTCAACCACCATTGTAGTTTGTTGCAGGGCACAGATGGCATTTAACAGCGGTGCATGGGCCACCCCCGCCAACGGTCATTTTGGTGGTCGGAATATACAGTCATATTTTGAGGGGCAATTGGGTTTCATCCAAATCCATGTTGTGGACACGTGTTGAAAGCCATGGTGGTCACATATGACCCATGTGTGGTTTACAGCTGTGATGTGTACTGTGTGTCATTTCTATCCAGTCAGACATTCTTTGTCACATGATATTGTTGGAATGCATCATGTATGTTGCTGTGGACACACTGACTAATGTTACAAATCATGTCTTGCCAAACATAGGTATCCTGGTAGAGGGAGGATGCAACAATCTCCTGTCTGCCGTCCACTGCCAAACCTTCAGACCATGGAGCAACAGCATATTAATATATTATACCTCCTAAATAGGCACACAATAGTGGACTTATGCCATCAGTTGGAGCCAGGTCTGATGCTAGCTATTGGTTATCCAACTAGCATACCACCCATTTTACAAGTCATGTAGAATTGCACCTCCTAGTCACAGGGTCCTTCCAACATGTAGTCCTAGCTGCTGGTATGTCCCAACCTATGTTTAGGCTGGTGTTAAAGGATTTATTCTCAGCAATGGGGAAACACATTGACAGCTATATCAGGTTTCCCCAATGGGAGGATTTAGCCAATGTGAAGGCTGACTTCTATGTTTTTTTCCGCCTCCCACATGTGGTGGGCCATTGATGGCACACGTTAGCTTGGTGCCACCGCAGGCTGCCGAACAAGTCTATCGCAACAGAAAGAACTTCCAAACCATCAATGTGCAAGTTGTTTTTTGGCTGATCTCTACATCTCACATGTCTGTGACCGTTATTCAGGTTCAGCACATGACTCATTCATTATGCAGAACAGCACCAGAGCCCAGCTAATGTCACAACTGCACCCAGAGAAGACCCAGCTGGTTGGTAAGTCACTTCTGCCCTGATTGTGTGTGTGCAATGTCAGGTGCTGCAATCATGAAGTGAGTGGCTCATTGTTGCACCTATGTCTGATGATTTTTGTTTTACAGGAGTCTCTGCATATTCAAACTGTTCTTGGTTGTTGACGCCACAGAGGGGTAGTCTGCTCCAACGAGGCCCATGGAATAACACGGCAGCCAATGGAGCAGGCTTTTGGGCTCCTGAAGGCCAGATTTCACTGTCTAGACCGGACTGGTGGAGCCCTCCTCTACTCACCAAGAAAGTGTGTCAGATCTCTGTGACATGCTCCACAACATCGCCCTAAGGAGGAATATCCCGTACATCTCAGCCTCATTACGAGTTTGGCGTTCCGTGCACCACCATGGCGACTGTGGTGGTCCGACTGCCATTGGCTTGGCGGTTGGACCACTGTTTTACGAGTCATATGGGACTATGGAGCAAAGACCGCCAAAGTCCCGCTGGCATCTCCTGGTAGCACAGACAACTGCGGTCACAAGGCAGCACAATGAGGCCGGCAGTGACAGTGTTTCTGCCGGACACATTATAAGGTTGCTCACCGCCAATGTGACCGTGGCAGTCCAACTACCACATCCCAGCAGGGTGAAATGGAGAGTATGAAGGGAGCAACTCACCTTTAGGCTGTTTTACACATCCTTTGCCGCCATGGAGCCCATCATACACGTCCTGCCACTGCTGCTCATCGAAGATGCTCAAAATCCATGCCATCATGGACGCAACCGACCATAAGTACTCACACCTACCTGTGCCATTATGCTCAACAACAGATCGTTGCACTGTCATCCACATGATATAGGTGTCACGCTATGAGCACCAAGTACACTTGTCATTGTGTACACAGTAGGGGCCATTCACAAAGAAGGACACGTTCACAGCCAAAAAACGCTCCCTTTGGGCAGTTCACTCACAATACACCGCAACACTACACAAAAAAACACAAAAAAACACACAAAAAGCACAATTTAGGCACAGGGACAGTGAAGTGTACACAACACTGTGTCACACAACACAGCAACATCACATCTACCAATACAACTTACACACTCACATTGCACACATGCCATGGACTGCCATCAGATTCAACGCACACATGTATGAATGTGTCATTGAACACAAACACCACTCTCATCAAACAGCCCTGCAATGGACCCACACATCACCCACATTGCAACACAATGGAAGAACAACGGGATGCACAACAATCAACGAGACATATATACAAATCTCACTATGCAAACAATACCTGCACAGCAGGGATGGGGGCTTTAGGAGCACTCTGGGAAGGATGCTGCACTGGGACACACATCACTTTGCACACGCCTCTAAAACAACATTTGCACAGGAACTGTCCCTTCATGTATCTAAGGGACAAACAATACTAGAGCCAAGTGACATGCCTAGCTGCAGAATGTGGAAGTGCAGGTCAAGAAAGCACATACAACAGCAACAGCATGGGCCATATATTTAGATGAAGTAGCAACAAGGTACACACAGCAAAATGGACACATGCTCAGTCAAATGCAAAGGAAGCTAGCACAATTGAACACTCTCCATGTCTCCACAAAACAAAACTCAAGCTCTCACACACAAGACAAATGTACAATCTATATCAGTGGGGCAAGTCTAACACTATACCTTCTGACTTTGGTCAACACAAGATTAAATACTTACCATACCAAACATAACACAATGCAATGACACTCCAATTGCATTAACACCCACACATCCATACAGTCAACATATATCTTTGTCTTGGGTAACACCAGCACTTCCCACAAACTCAAATATTGCAAACAACAGCAAATGGATCAGAAATCAAGGTGAAACACACACAACTGTAGGCGCACAACACAAGTTACTCAGAAACAACATAAAGGTAGAAAATAAATTGCAGGACAAATGTGTACCCAACAAAACAACTGTTTAGTTTTATTATCCAGAATATGCAAAAGATCAAAGGCCATTGGTCAGTCCAGCAGATAGTCAGTGCACAGTACTGTGCCCAGACTTGACTCCTATTACTGCCAGGGAACCTCCACAGGAAGGGGTCTCAAATGGGCAGGACGGCACTGCAGGTATCATCCTTGGGTGGTTGGATTTGGGATGGGTGGGTTTGGGAGTTGTGGACTGTTTCTTAAGAGGGGTGGGCTTTGTTTTTAGGGGTAGGGGTATGGATGCTTGTAGGGGGCTAGGTGTGACAGGGAGGACTTGGATGTGGAAGGGATGAGGTGGGATGTGGGTCGGGCCTCCTGGGTTTGGGACTGGGGTGGAGGGAACAGGGGAAAGAGCAAGTTCAAAAAGGAAACTATCCTTTAGAACACGAGGACGGTCACCAGAAGGAGTCGGAGATTTGGAGGTTGAGGGAGTGGTTGTCTGATGTGTCGGTACTTATGTTTTAGGTGTGTGCATGTGTGAGGTATGCTTATGTTTTGGTGGTGTCTGTTGCGTGTGTGAGTGTGAACAGGGGGCTGGGAGGTGTAGGTGCTGGGTGATGAGGGGGTAGTGAATGTATGTGTGTCTGTTGTGATGATGTCTGTAGGTATGCTTGTAGTGGTGGGTGTTTGTGTGTCTGTTGAGGTGATATCTGCAGGTATGGTGGATATGGTGGATGTCTGTGTGTGTGTTGGGGTGGTGTCTGTGGATATGGTGAGTGTTGTGGATGTCAGTGTGTTTGTTGCAGTGGTGTCTGCAGGTAGGGTAGGAGTGGTGGGTGTCTCACTGCCTGTTGTCATGATGCGTGTGGGTATGCTTGATGTTGTGTGTGGGCCAGTGGGGGTGGTGAGGGTGTCTGTGAAAGCAGTGGCTGATGTGTGTGTGGGTGTATGTTGAGTGCTTGTGTGCTGGTGCGTCTGAACTCAACCCTTATGAACTCAACAACTTGCCACTAATACATAAATTACGAAATATAATTAAAACATTAGTTAGCCATAAAAAGCTACAAATTATATTTTAAAACATTTAAAACAATGACATGAATAATGATCTAAAATAAAATTAATACACACTAAATAATATAAATGTAATTGTTTAAAAAACTGTGGCCCGTATTTATACTCTGTTTGCGCTGAATTAGCATACATTTTTTTTACACTGATTCAGATCAAACTTAACTCCATATTTGTATTTTGAAACTAGACTCTTCTAGCACCAAAATATTGGAGTTAAAGTCATTTGTTGAATGTGTGAAACCACCTTGCGTCAATGAGATGCAAGGTACGCGTTCCCGTCCCAAAAATTGCTCTAAGGCCCTAGCGCCTTATTTATCCTCCCATTCAAAAATAGTGCATGTGAGGGAGGCGGGCCTCAATAATGGTGCTAAGTCTGTTTAGCGCCATTATTTAACGCCTGGGTCAGGGCAGGCGTTAAGGGACATGTGGACCCATTTCCATGGTCAAGCACCATAGAAAGAGCCCACAGGTGCCCACCCCAAGCCCCAGGAACACCCCACCCACTCCAGAGGATGGGGGACCTCATCCCAGGTACGTAGGGTAAGTTTTTGCTTTTTTTTAAAAGTGCTATTGAGGGCCCTGAAATGGGCCCCCCTACATGGCACAGGGTGCACTGGCCATGCCCAGGGGACCCTTGCAACACTGTGCTGGCCATTGGGGTAGTGGGCATGACTCCTCTCTTTTATAAGACAGAAGTCATGCTGTATGGATGGTTTTGCGACAAGAAATAATGCTAGGCTGGTTAGAGGCATTTTTTTGCCTATAACCAGCCTAACATAATTTTTTGGTGCAAAACCCCCTTCCCCCATACGGCCACCCCCACCCAGCTAACGTCATTTGCCCACTCTTTGCGCCGGCTTGCGGGATTCCATAAATTTGGCGCCCGGCGGGCACTTTGGAATGATACAAGACGGCACTATACTTTTTGACACAAAACTGCATTTGTACAGTTTTGCGTCAAAAAGTATAAATATGGGCCTATATTTTATACAATAATATTAAAGTGAACAACATTAAATACTACAATATTTTAAAAACAATATTATATGTATATTATATTTCTTGACATTTACATGGTGGCTTAAGAATCGGCAAAACGCGCGATTCGTTTTATGCTGTTTAAACATTGTTGTCCATTGCGCTCTATTATTTCTTGACATTTACATGATGTTTTACGAATTGGCAAAACGCACAACTCGTTTCATGAGCATTTAACTTTGTTGTTCATTGCGCGCCACCATTTCTTGACATTTTACATGGTGGCTTAAGAATCGGCAAAAGAAGCGCGTTTCGTTTCATTGTACTTTGATCTTGTTATTTATTGTGAGCTGTTATTCCTTGACATTTACATTGTGTTTTACGAATCGGCAAGACGCTTGATTCGATTAAAGATGATTTGACTTTGATATTCATTGCGTGCTACCATTTCTTGGTATTTTACATGGTAACACTCGAATTGGCAAGACGCACAATTCTCTCCTCGAGTTTAATTCATGTTGTTTATTGTATGCTACTATTCTAAGATATTTATTATGTAATATTCGAGTTGACAAGTTATGTGATTTGTTTCCTGAATCCATATTGTGTTATTCATGGTGCACAATCATTTTATGGTGTTTACTATATATATATATATATATCTGCAATATGCGCAATTTGTGTTGAAACATTTTATGAGTACACTGAAGGCCAGAATTTCTAGATGCAATATTGTATGGTCCTAGTATACATTCTCAAAACAGGATTTATATGACTGGTTTAAAATGTTGTCAGAATGTTTTTTCTGATTCTCATGTAAAGAAAAGTACTTGAATAAGAAAGTTTTCATTTAATTCATCTTGATTCCCCTACAGGTACCCGGCCATCTTGAAACTTAGTCATTTTAAACTTAACTCTTAGATTGTTCATGTTTTCAGAGTGACTAGGCTTAGAATCATAGTCTAGTATTGATTTCAGGAGATATAATTTTCATATTGTGTGTTCTAACCTTTTTCTTACTACAGGTCTCTTTGCCAGCTGTTCCCTTCCTAATCCCCTCTTCCCCTCTTGAACTCTCTCAGTCTCTGTGATTTATCTATCAGAGTCTTGGAGCTGTTCAGTGGTGGACGTGTTGGGAACGTGCACAGACCCCGAGGATCTGGTGACTCTGACAGAATAGTGAGCCCACTAATTATTATCCTCCTGGCTTGTGTATGTTCTCAGCATGGCCACGCTAGACGAGTTAGTCAAGGCTATCACCCAGCTCCAAGCAGAGGTGGTATCATCCAAAGAATTGACAACTAGCTTAGCAGAGAGAATGAGTCAGTTGCAAGATAAGGTAGAGAAGAAGGAACAAGGTCCCATAGGTGTGTCTTGGCCAGGTACTTCTTCTCAGGCTTCTGGAAGTAATCCGATTTCCCTAAATGTTCCTTCTGCAATTCCTTTACCTCCCCCAGAAAGTTTCTCAGGTGACCCTTTGAAAGTGCAATCTTTCCTGGTTCAAGTGGAACTACACTTCACCTGCAGACCAAATACTTTTCCCGATGCCCAGTCTAAAGTAGCTTTCTTGTTATCATATCTGTCTGGGGATGCAGCTACTTGGGCAATTCCTCTTGTGCGTAAAAATAGTCACTTGTATAACTGGAGAAATTTTGTTTGTGAATTTGAGAGAGTTTTTGATCGTAGAACTGTAACACAGTCAGCAGATCGTGAATTATTAGATTTAGGCCAAGGAAATCAAGACCTAGTGTCGTATTTAGCCAACTTTAACCGGCTGGTTGCCGAGACATCCTGGCCTGAAGAAAAACAAGCGGTCTTGTTTTACAAGGGACTCAAAGAGGAATTAAAAGATATCTTAGCGCAAATCGATCCACAACCTACAGACTGTCAAGAATTAATAAATCTTGTCTTGAGACTTGATCATCGTTTAGCAGAAAATAAAGGAACGTGCAAAAAGATTGAAAAATATTCATGGCGCGTTCATGATAACAGACACTCAAGAACTCCGAAAGAAAGAACGCCGGAACCAATGGAAATTGGAACCATCAGAAGACCTTTGACCAAAGATGAAAAGGACCTCCGCAGAAAAAATGGACAATGTCTTTATTGTGGACGAAAAGGTCATTTTGCCAAAGATTGTCCAATCAAACCAAAGAACAAGCAAGGTCCAGTTCAGAAGGTCGCAGCCAATGCACCAGTCGAGTTGGAAAACTAAAACACCCGAGATGCAGAGAAGGGTTGCTCTTGGGTGTCACCGTGGACCCTTCACAATCTAGACATCTTAAACTGGAAATAAGAGTTCAGGTCAAGAAAAAGATCTATTTCAAAAAAGCTCTAGTCGATTCTGGGGCTACTGGGAATTTTGTTGATGTCCAATTGGTTCGTGCATGGGGGATACCATGTATTGAAAAGAAGACCCCAGAAATCATCCAGGCAGTCAATGGAAAACTCTTGACTGGAGGTCCGGTAACTCTTCAGACTATCACCTTGTCGATGATTTGTGAAGATAAGATTTAAAGAAAGAAACATAAAGAGAAAATCATCTTTGACGTGATCCATGCTCCCCAATATGGGATTATCCTTGGCTTGCCATGGTTAACTCATCACAATCCGGAGATCAATTGGGCAGAACGAAAAATCGCATTCTCATCGGTGCTATGCAACTGACAATGTCTCCAAAAGATTCAAGTACCAAAAGTTTGCAAATCTTACATAGCTACTGCCGCAGAGAAAGAAATTCAGCTGCCCAAACAGTATTCATCTTATAAAGATGTATTTGATGAGAAAGGAGCAGAGACTCTACCTCCTCATAGATCTTATGACTGTCAAATTGATCTAGCCCCAGGTGCGATACTTCCCAACTGTCGTGTATATGCCCTGTCAGAACATGAAAATCAACATTTACGAAAATACCTAGATAAATTTTTGGAGAATGGCTTCATTCGCCCCTCTAAGTCTCCTGCAGCTTCGCCTTTGATTTTTGTTCCAAAAGCTAATGGAGAACTTCGAACTTGCATCGACTATAGGGGTTTGAACAAAGTCACCATCAAGAATAAATATTCTTTGCCCCTAATTCCGGTCTTATTGGAACAAGTAAAGAAAGCAAAAATCTACACGAAGCTTGACCTTCGAGGTGCTTATCATTTGGTCAGAATGAGAGAGGGTGACGAATGGAGAACAGCGTTCAAGACAAGATATGGCCTTTTTGAATACACCGTCATGCCTTTTGGTCTGTGTAATGCTCCAGCAGCATTTCAATTTTTCTTGAATGACGTTCTTAGAGAGTACCTCGACATATTTGCCATAGTCTACATCGATGACATTTTGATCTACTCAGACAATGAAAATGAACATGTCCAACATGTCAAGAAAATTCTTGCAGCCCTTCGAAAACACCATTTATATTGCAAACTAACCAAGTGTGAGTTTCATGTTACCACAGTTGAGTTTTTAGGGGTTATTCTTACCCCTCAAGGTATGGTGATGGCAGAAAAGAAAGTAAAAGCCATATCTGATTGGCCCACCCCAAAGACTGTTCATGATGTACAATGTTTCCTGGGGTTTGCAAATTTTTACCGGAGGTTCATAAATCATTTCTCCCAGACAGTGGCTCCAATCACTAAGCTACTAAGAAAGAAAGAAAAGTTTGTATGGTCCCCAGAAGCTGATCAAGCCTTCTCGACTTTGAAGGAAGCTTTCTCCACTGCCCCAGTCTTGACTCATCCTGATGCGAATCAACCTTTCATAGTGGAAGCTGACGCTTCAGATGTAGCAATAGGAGCCGTCTTATCACAGCAAAATAAAGACACTGGTCAACTTCATCCTGTAGCTTATATGTCTCGGAAGTTGAACAAAGCCGAACAGAACTATGTCATTGCTGAAAAAGAGCTTCTGGCGATTCGTGACGCCTTTAAAGAATTGAGACATCATTTGTTAGGTGCCAAATACACTGTTACAGTATATACTGATCATCATAATCTTCAATTCATGAGTTCCGCCAGACTTTTGCATGAAGGGATGAATGGGTCTATGAATATGTGTAGAAAGCGCTGACTATTTGAGCTTGTAGTTGTTTGAATGGGAGAGTAAGGGCCCTATTATGTCATAAGACCACCAGACTGCAGTGGCGGTCAGATCGCTGTGGGTAAACTCCTGAGGCCTGACTGGACCAACACATTCACACTCCGTGAGATTGACTCACTGCATACAGTCCCTACAAGCAACTGCCATAGTACAAACCCTTACACTTGAGTGACAATGAAGGGATTGGCATGGTGAGTACAGAAAGTGTATTCCTTGTGCATGTGTTGGCATGTGGTCTACCAAATGCAGGCTTATGCCACTTCAGGGGGTGGGTTCTGTGGTATGTACCTGTACCACAGAACCCTCCTTTGGACATATGTGGCTATCCTACGGAGATGGCATCCAACATACAAAGGTATGCATTGTACAATATCTGCTATGTGACCAAGCTACTGAGTCACATGTCGTAGCCTCCTAGGAATCAACACACTGTCTGCACTGTGTGACTGTCATCAGTGCAACAAGCCTGTATAGGAAAAATATGACTTCTGTGAAGGTGACAACAGAGTTGTGGGAGTAAGGGACCTGTCATGATTCAAAGACGCATGTTGACAATGATGCTAAATTCACATATGGACTAGTTCATGGATTTACCTCAGTACTCACTCCTAATCTAATAAATGAACTGAGGCATTCAGGGCAAGCTTTGCCACTAGAGCCTCTTATTAGCCACCCACATGGCAGGATCTGCTGGTGTACAGGGGGTGGGCACAGTGCCACATTTGCATACCCACAATAACTAGAGCACAACTTGGGCTATGTCCCATACTGGGAGATACATTTGAAAGGCCCTGGTCTCTTCAGGCTGAGCATACAGAACCTACATTTCGATCACTTCCATGCATGACAGTACATCATATGGCCATCAGCAATTTGGCATTTGGTGTGTGTGGCAGCCTGAAGGGCAGAGGGAGTCAGGATATGCTTTCCAGGCTACATTTTGGCAAGGCCATATGTGGGGTGAAATATCTGTGGTACTATACACATTGCTACAAGATCCTCAAATTACTCATACAAAAATGTATACACAGCACATGCTATCATACACATACATGTTGTCTAACATTTACAAACATCGTAAAGAAAAATATGTTTGTGGATGGCAGTAAAGTCTCCTTACCTAGTTATGTGCATCCAACACCAGGAGGATCTAGTACCCAAGAAACCTCACACAACACAATGTGACTTAACATATAGCACTGGCCACCAATACCTGCACCATGTTCATCCCATTGATGCCTCACAGACTGCAACAACAGGCACACAAGATGTCTAACTGGCACACAGGGGCTCATTGTAGCCTGTGAGGAGGGAAAGGTTGGTGTTAAACAGTAACTCCTGTGCCTATCAGATTCTTACCTGCTCCTGTGGTGAGCCATAGAGCTGTCCATTTAGGGGTAGGGCCTCATCAACAAGCCTCTCTAGCTCCTCTGGAGGGAAGGCAGGGGCCCTAGCACATGCTGGACATGGTATGATTGCTCCCAGAGGCGGCATACAGCAGCTCAGGTTGTGGAGGTGTTGCTGGCAGCAGTGTCAGGAATCAAGTGAGTCAATGTGCAGAATATGGCAGTCACATCCGCCACGTACACGGTCGCAATGTCGGCGGACACAGCAATTGGAACGCGACTGCCACGGGCAATAACGTTAACCTATGGCTGTGTTCACTGCGGTTGCAACTGCCTACCGCCCTGATGACTTCTACCGGCAGTCGTGGGCAGTTCCTAATGTCCAGTGGAGTAGGTCAGGCATCCACCATTTGGTGGCCTGAAATGCTGTGTTAGGCTTTATAAACCGTGTTACGCCTACAATACATGTTTTATTGCATCACAAACATCTGTATTCTGTCTTCTCATGTAGGTCCATCTACTCAACCACCATTGTAGTTTGTTGCAGGGCACAGATGGCATTTAACAGCGGTGCATGGGCCACCCCCGCCAACGGTCATTTTGGTGGTCGGAATATACAGTCATATTTTGAGGGGCAATTGGGTTTCATCCAAATCCATGTTGTGGACACGTGTTGAAAGCCATGGTGGTCACATATGACCCATGTGTGGTTTACAGCTGTGATGTGTACTGTGTGTCATTTCTATCCAGTCAGACATTCTTTGTCACATGATATTGTTGGAATGCATCATGTATGTTGCTGTGGACACACTGACTAATGTTACAAATCATGTCTTGCCAAACATAGGTATCCTGGTAGAGGGAGGATGCAACAATCTCCTGTCTGCCGTCCACTGCCAAACCTTCAGACCATGGAGCAACAGCATATTAATATATTATACCTCCTAAATAGGCACACAATAGTGGACTTATGCCATCAGTTGGAGCCAGGTCTGATGCTAGCTATTGGTTATCCAACTAGCATACCACCCATTTTACAAGTCATGTAGAATTGCACCTCCTAGTCACAGGGTCCTTCCAACATGTAGTCCTAGCTGCTGGTATGTCCCAACCTATGTTTAGGCTGGTGTTAAAGGATTTATTCTCAGCAATGGGGAAACACATTGACAGCTATATCAGGTTTCCCCAATGGGAGGATTTAGCCAATGTGAAGGCTGACTTCTATGTTTTTTTCCGCCTCCCACATGTGGTGGGCCATTGATGGCACACGTTAGCTTGGTGCCACCGCAGGCTGCCGAACAAGTCTATCGCAACAGAAAGAACTTCCAAACCATCAATGTGCAAGTTGTTTTTTGGCTGATCTCTACATCTCACATGTCTGTGACCGTTATTCAGGTTCAGCACATGACTCATTCATTATGCAGAACAGCACCAGAGCCCAGCTAATGTCACAACTGCACCCAGAGAAGACCCAGCTGGTTGGTAAGTCACTTCTGCCCTGATTGTGTGTGTGCAATGTCAGGTGCTGCAATCATGAAGTGAGTGGCTCATTGTTGCACCTATGTCTGATGATTTTTGTTTTACAGGAGTCTCTGCATATTCAAACTGTTCTTGGTTGTTGACGCCACAGAGGGGTAGTCTGCTCCAACGAGGCCCATGGAATAACACGGCAGCCAATGGAGCAGGCTTTTGGGCTCCTGAAGGCCAGATTTCACTGTCTAGACCGGACTGGTGGAGCCCTCCTCTACTCACCAAGAAAGTGTGTCAGATCTCTGTGACATGCTCCACAACATCGCCCTAAGGAGGAATATCCCGTACATCTCAGCCTCATTACGAGTTTGGCGTTCCGTGCACCACCATGGCGACTGTGGTGGTCCGACTGCCATTGGCTTGGCGGTTGGACCACTGTTTTACGAGTCATATGGGACTATGGAGCAAAGACCGCCAAAGTCCCGCTGGCATCTCCTGGTAGCACAGACAACTGCGGTCACAAGGCAGCACAATGAGGCCGGCAGTGACAGTGTTTCTGCCGGACACATTATAAGGTTGCTCACCGCCAATGTGACCGTGGCAGTCCAACTACCACATCCCAGCAGGGTGAAATGGAGAGTATGAAGGGAGCAACTCACCTTTAGGCTGTTTTACACATCCTTTGCCGCCATGGAGCCCATCATACACGTCCTGCCACTGCTGCTCATCGAAGATGCTCAAAATCCATGCCATCATGGACGCAACCGACCATAAGTACTCACACCTACCTGTGCCATTATGCTCAACAACAGATCGTTGCACTGTCATCCACATGATATAGGTGTCACGCTATGAGCACCAAGTACACTTGTCATTGTGTACACAGTAGGGGCCATTCACAAAGAAGGACACGTTCACAGCCAAAAAACGCTCCCTTTGGGCAGTTCACTCACAATACACCGCAACACTACACAAAAAAACACAAAAAAACACACAAAAAGCACAATTTAGGCACAGGGACAGTGAAGTGTACACAACACTGTGTCACACAACACAGCAACATCACATCTACCAATACAACTTACACACTCACATTGCACACATGCCATGGACTGCCATCAGATTCAACGCACACATGTATGAATGTGTCATTGAACACAAACACCACTCTCATCAAACAGCCCTGCAATGGACCCACACATCACCCACATTGCAACACAATGGAAGAACAACGGGATGCACAACAATCAACGAGACATATATACAAATCTCACTATGCAAACAATACCTGCACAGCAGGGATGGGGGCTTTAGGAGCACTCTGGGAAGGATGCTGCACTGGGACACACATCACTTTGCACACGCCTCTAAAACAACATTTGCACAGGAACTGTCCCTTCATGTATCTAAGGGACAAACAATACTAGAGCCAAGTGACATGCCTAGCTGCAGAATGTGGAAGTGCAGGTCAAGAAAGCACATACAACAGCAACAGCATGGGCCATATATTTAGATGAAGTAGCAACAAGGTACACACAGCAAAATGGACACATGCTCAGTCAAATGCAAAGGAAGCTAGCACAATTGAACACTCTCCATGTCTCCACAAAACAAAACTCAAGCTCTCACACACAAGACAAATGTACAATCTATATCAGTGGGGCAAGTCTAACACTATACCTTCTGACTTTGGTCAACACAAGATTAAATACTTACCATACCAAACATAACACAATGCAATGACACTCCAATTGCATTAACACCCACACATCCATACAGTCAACATATATCTTTGTCTTGGGTAACACCAGCACTTCCCACAAACTCAAATATTGCAAACAACAGCAAATGGATCAGAAATCAAGGTGAAACACACACAACTGTAGGCGCACAACACAAGTTACTCAGAAACAACATAAAGGTAGAAAATAAATTGCAGGACAAATGTGTACCCAACAAAACAACTGTTTAGTTTTATTATCCAGAATATGCAAAAGATCAAAGGCCATTGGTCAGTCCAGCAGATAGTCAGTGCACAGTACTGTGCCCAGACTTGACTCCTATTACTGCCAGGGAACCTCCACAGGAAGGGGTCTCAAATGGGCAGGACGGCACTGCAGGTATCATCCTTGGGTGGTTGGATTTGGGATGGGTGGGTTTGGGAGTTGTGGACTGTTTCTTAAGAGGGGTGGGCTTTGTTTTTAGGGGTAGGGGTATGGATGCTTGTAGGGGGCTAGGTGTGACAGGGAGGACTTGGATGTGGAAGGGATGAGGTGGGATGTGGGTCGGGCCTCCTGGGTTTGGGACTGGGGTGGAGGGAACAGGGGAAAGAGCAAGTTCAAAAAGGAAACTATCCTTTAGAACACGAGGACGGTCACCAGAAGGAGTCGGAGATTTGGAGGTTGAGGGAGTGGTTGTCTGATGTGTCGGTACTTATGTTTTAGGTGTGTGCATGTGTGAGGTATGCTTATGTTTTGGTGGTGTCTGTTGCGTGTGTGAGTGTGAACAGGGGGCTGGGAGGTGTAGGTGCTGGGTGATGAGGGGGTAGTGAATGTATGTGTGTCTGTTGTGATGATGTCTGTAGGTATGCTTGTAGTGGTGGGTGTTTGTGTGTCTGTTGAGGTGATATCTGCAGGTATGGTGGATATGGTGGATGTCTGTGTGTGTGTTGGGGTGGTGTCTGTGGATATGGTGAGTGTTGTGGATGTCAGTGTGTTTGTTGCAGTGGTGTCTGCAGGTAGGGTAGGAGTGGTGGGTGTCTCACTGCCTGTTGTCATGATGCGTGTGGGTATGCTTGATGTTGTGTGTGGGCCAGTGGGGGTGGTGAGGGTGTCTGTGAAAGCAGTGGCTGATGTGTGTGTGGGTGTATGTTGAGTGCTTGTGTGCTGGTGCGTCTGAACTCAACCCTTATGAACTCAACAACTTGCCACTAATACATAAATTACGAAATATAATTAAAACATTAGTTAGCCATAAAAAGCTACAAATTATATTTTAAAACATTTAAAACAATGACATGAATAATGATCTAAAATAAAATTAATACACACTAAATAATATAAATGTAATTGTTTAAAAAACTGTGGCCCGTATTTATACTCTGTTTGCGCTGAATTAGCATACATTTTTTTACACTGATTCAGATCAAACTTAACTCCATATTTGTATTTTGAAACTAGACTCTTCTAGCCCTAAAATAGCACTACAATATTGGAGTTAAAGTCATTTGTTGAATGTGTGAAACCACCTTGCGTCAATGAGATGTAAGGTACGCGTTCCCGTCCCAAAAATTACTCTAAGGCCCTAGCGCCTTATTTATCCTCCACAAAGTTTACACACAGTTCCAAAATCAGAGAAAAAAAGAGATCGAGGGTTATAGTGGTAAAGACAGGTTTCCAGAGACAAAAAAAGGGGGGGAAGCAATATGCTTGAAGCAAGAGCCCTCACTCACCGTCCGGTGACATGCTTCATCATAGGGCTATGCTCCTCGTCAGGCCGGCACTGCAATGCCTGACGGGCCCCACAAAGGGGCTCTTTGCCGGAGATCTTTTAGGCAGTTGGTGTAGAGCCGGTCAGATGAAAAAAAAGAAGAAAGAGGATTGGTATGGAAGAGATTAAAAATGACTAGGGGTAAAAAATTTATTTATTCAGATATTTAAACCCCTGGCATAGTTAAAAACATCGTTTTAGGGATATAGTAAGTTAATGTATACAATCCCTCGAAATTATAACAATTTTCACTAGAAATTCAAGTAAAAAAAGGGTACAAAAAAGAGTATACAGAATCACTGTGATACTCAATCAAGGGGTCAACATGTTTCTCGCTATATTGAGTTGAAATTGATCTCATGCGATTCATCAGGACCTATTTACGTACCTAATCCTTTATGAAAACTGCTTTGTGCATTAATTTATTCAAAACCTAAAAGGTAAAACAAAAAAAAAAAAAAAAAAAACCAACGTCAAAGGATAACCTATTCAGCAACAGTTATCTTAATCACCGTACCTGATAGGTTGTTACATAACCTCGTGAAAGCGCCCCAAATGTGCCTTAGTGAATACACACAAAAACATCTAGAGTGCTGATAGAAAACTTAAATTTTAAATTTTGCTCACCCTCCAAGTATTACTGGTGGGCTCCCTCAGGGAGGTGGCAGGCTCTAAATTCCATTATGAACTGAATATATGCATACACAAAGAGAAAAAGAACAGTTTAAAAAAACCGTATGATACTTGATAGGATTATTACCTCATCGACATGTCACTCATTGCCTCTCATGCAAAAAATATATAGTGGGTGAATTGTATTCAAACCGCTAGAAAAACATACAAGATAGAGAAAACGCACGATTGTAAAACCGAGGGTAGTTACAATTAATATTCAGTGAAGGAAAGTTCTTAAGTACACGGTAACCTCTAGTTGAAAAAACAAAAAACAATAAACTGCAAAAGCAGTATCCGTCAGTCGCCGTCATATCACTTAATTAGTGAAACCAAATGCTAATGGATTCGGAGTAAGAAAGAGTAGGAGAGACGTTTACAGTCTTATCCCTCTTGTGTGTATAATTTCACACAGGTAGTCGGTAGATAGCCCCACTGAGAGGAAAAACCTGTTGGGCGGGGGCGTATCAAATCAGGAACGCGTCCCGCCCGTGTCTGCGAAGGCGCGGAGCTCGCGTGTGCCGGCTAGTGCCCGAACACTAAATAATGCGGCTTAGTACACAATTATGAAGCTCAAGACAGAGGTAACTAAGCGTGTGTCAATAACGGCGATCGTAAAACGCCGAAACAGCACTTACTTGATATCGAACCACAAAAGTTGGTTCACCTGTGAGCCGTCTCCTTCCCCGGAACACAAAGTAGCGTTAGAATGGGGTTCTTTTAAATGCCCTGGGATAATGAAGAGTGAAAGGGGACTGTAAGCCTCAACAGGATCAAAGACAAAGACAAACACAAAAGAAGGACTAAAACCAGGTCGGCCATATATTAGAGGGAAATGTCCTAGGATCTAGAAGACTAGGAAAAGATGGAGTCATCTCGGTGTCATAGTTGATGCAAAGGATTGCCAACTATACAAAATAAAGTACGCTCACCGCGCGTACAACATGAATTTATGCAAAAGTTACCAAAGTAAAAAATTGTATTTATAGAAAAATCATATGGAAAGTGATTCACATAATAATGCAAAAGGTTCAACGGTGGTCTGAAGGGACCCGACGTTCAACGGGTGAAACAAGCCCACGGGATTTCATCGTTGAGCCCATTCTCATGGGTCCTTAGCCTAAAGACCCATCGTTGTTCTTTTTCAAAGAGTCTTCTTGTACAATCATTGTTGTCTTTAATAGTCTCCAATATTAGCCATCTGATGTTGTCTGCAGTATGTTGTTTTTCCAAATAGTGATTTGTTAATTTTGTTGCAGACCTCTTACACCTGATAGTGCTACGGTGTTCATTGATGCGTGTTTTCACCATTCTTGTTGTCATTCCTATGTACCTCAAGTCACAAGGACAAGTGATCATATAGACACAGTTTTTTGTGCGACAATTGGTGTGTGTTTTCAATTGCCATTTCCTGGGTTCACCGAGATCTACTTCATAGGTGCTTTTAGTCATTGAGCATACGTTACAACACCCACATGGGTGATGGCCTTTGACTTTCAACCACTGATCTTGGTGGACATCATCCGTGGTTTTATGTACAGGTCTGGTGTGAACCACCATATCTTTTATGTTGTGGGTCCTCTTAAAGGCAAACAAAGGGCAGTCCAAGGACTCTCCTGCACTGTTGAGGATAGGCCACTGTCTCCGGATGATCTTCTTAATCTGATTACTCAAAGGCGTGTAGGTAGTCACACAAGTAAGTCTAGATTGAGAAGTGCGGATATTGTTAGTCAGAAGAGTCTCTCTTGGAATATTGCTGGCTCTTTTCTTTGCTTGTCTCACGCATCTAGCAGGATAATTACGAGCACCCAGTTTATTGCAGAGAGTTTTTGCTTGAAGATGAAAGTTGTCTGTATCTGAACAGTTTCGTCGTATCCTTAGGAATTGTCCAAAAGGAAGATTGTCCCTTAATGATTTAGGGTGATGGCTATTGTAGAGTAATAAACTGTTTCTATCTGTGGGTTTTTGGAATACAGAGGAATGCAAATAACCATCTCTGAGTGTTATCCGTAAATCAAGAAAAGCCACCTCTTGATCCGAAATGTTAGCACTGAAACGGAGATTGGTGTCAAGGAGACAATCTCAGAGTTTTTGCTTGAAGACGACTTTCATCTTCAAGCAAAAACTCTCTGCAATAAACTGGGTGCTCGTAATTATCCTGCTAGATGCGTGAGACAAGCAAAGAAAAGAGCCAGCAATATTCCAAGAGAGACTCTTCTGACTAACAATATCCGCACTTCTCAATCTAGACTTACTTGTGTGACTACCTACACGCCTTTGAGTAATCAGATTAAGAAGATCATCCGGAGACAGTGGCCTATCCTCAACAGTGCAGGAGAGTCCTTGGACTGCCCTTTGTTTGCCTTTAAGAGGACCCACAACATAAAAGATATGGTGGTTCACACCAGACCTGTACATAAAACCACGGATGATGTCCACCAAGATCAGTGGTTGAAAGTCAAAGGCCATCACCCATGTGGGTGTTGTAACGTATGCTCAATGACTAATAGCACCTATGAAGTAGATCTCGGTGAACCCAGGAAATGGCAATTGAAAACACACACCAATTGTCGCACAAAAAACTGTGTCTATATGATCACTTGTCCTTGTGACTTGAGGTACATAGGAATGACAACAAGAATGGTGAAAACACGCATCAATGAACACCGTAGCACTATCAGGTGTAAGAGGTCTGCAACAAAATTAACAAATCACTATTTGGAAAAACAACATACTGCAGACAACATCAGATGGCTAATATTGGAGACTATTAAAGACAACAATGATTGTACAAGAAGACTCTTTGAAAAAGAACAACGATGGGTCTTTAGGCTAAGGACCCATGAGAATGGGCTCAACGATGAAATCCCGTGGGCTTGTTTCACCCGTTGAACGTCGGGTCCCTTCAGACCACCGTTGAACCTTTTGCATTATTATGTGAATCACTTTCCATATGATTTTTCTATAAATACAATTTTTTACTTTGGTAACTTTTGCATAAATTCATGTTGTACGCGCGGTGAGCGTACTTTATTTTGTATAGTTGGCAATCCTTTGCATCAACTATGACACCGAGATGACTCCATCTTTTCCTAGTCTTCTAGATCCTAGGACATTTCCCTCTAATATATGGCCGACCTGGTTTTAGTCCTTCTTTTGTGTTTGTCTTTGTCTTTGATCCTGTTGAGGCTTACAGTCCCCTTTCACTCTTCATTATCCCAGGGCATTTAAAAGAACCCCATTCTAACGCTACTTTGTGTTCCGGGGAAGGAGACGGCTCACAGGTGAACCAACTTTTGTGGTTCGATATCAAGTAAGTGCTGTTTCGGCGTTTTACGATCGCCGTTATTGACACACGCTTAGTTACCTCTGTCTTGAGCTTCATAATTGTGTACTAAGCCGCATTATTTAGTGTTCGGGCACTAGCCGGCACACGCGAGCTCCGCGCCTTCGCAGACACGGGCGGGACGCGTTCCTGATTTGATACGCCCCCGCCCAACAGGTTTTTCCTCTCAGTGGGGCTATCTACCGACTACCTGTGTGAAATTATACACACAAGAGGGATAAGACTGTAAACGTCTCTCCTACTCTTTCTTACTCCGAATCCATTAGCATTTGGTTTCACTAATTAAGTGATATGACGGCGACTGACCGATACTGCTTTTGCAGTTTATTGTTTTTTGTTTTTTCAACTAGAGGTTACCGTGTACTTAAGAACTTTCCTTCACTGAATATTAATTGTAACTACCCTCGGTTTTACAATCGTGCGTTTTCTCTATCTTGTATGTTTTTCTAGCGGTTTGAATACAATTCACCCACTATATATTTTTTGCATGAGAGGCAATGAGTGACATGTCGATGAGGTAATAATCCTATCAAGTATCATACGGTTTTTTTAAACTGTTCTTTTTCTCTTTGTGTATGCATATATTCAGTTCATAATGGAATTTAGAGCCTGCCACCTCCCTGAGGGAGCCCACCAGTAATACTTGGAGGGTGAGCAAAATTTAAAATTTAAGTTTTCTATCAGCACTCTAGATGTTTTTGTGTGTATTCACTAAGGCACATTTGGGGCGCTTTCACGAGGTTATGTAACAACCTATCAGGTACGGTGATTAAGATAACTGTTGCTGAATAGGTTATCCTTTGACGTTGGTTTTTTTTTGTTTTACCTTTTAGGTTTTGAATAAATTAATGCACAAAGCAGTTTTCATAAAGGATTAGGTACGTAAATAGGTCCTGATGAATCGCATGAGATCAATTTCAACTCAATATAGCGAGAAACATGTTGACCCCTTGATTGAGTATCACAGTGATTCTGTATACTCTTTTTTGTACCCTTTTTTTACTTGAATTTCTAGTGAAAATTGTTATAATTTCGAGGGATTGTATACATTAACTTACTATATCCCTAAAACGATGTTTTTAACTATGCCAGGGGTTTAAATATCTGAATAAATAAATTTTTTACCCCTAGTCATTTTTAATCTCTTCCATACCAATCCTCTTTCTTCTTTTTTTTCATCTGACCGGCTCTACACCAACTGCCTAAAAGATCTCCGGCAAAGAGCCCCTTTGTGGGGCCCGTCAGGCATTGCAGTGCCGGCCTGACGAGGAGCATAGCCCTATGATGAAGCATGTCACCGGACGGTGAGTGAGGGCTCTTGCTTCAAGCATATTGCTTCCCCCCCTTTTTTTGTCTCTGGAAACCTGTCTTTACCACTATAACCCTCGATCTCTTTTTTTCTCTGATTTTGGAACTGTGTGTAAACTTTGTGGAGTATATAATTGGGAGAAATACACACTGGACCAGGAGATATTCGTTTTTTCTCCAAATCTCCCGTTCTGCCCCTCCTTTTTTGAAATTGAACCTTATTTATCCTCCCATTCAAAAATACTGCACGTGAGGGAGGCGGGCCTCAATAATGGTGCTAAGTCTGTTTAGCGCCATTATTTAACGCCTGGGTCAGGGCAGGCGTTAGGGGACATGTGGACCCATTTCCATGGTCAAGCACCATAGAAAGAGCCCACAGGTGCCCATCCCAAGCCCCAGGAACACCCCCACCGACAGCAGAGGATGGGGGACCTCATCCCAGGTACGTAGGGTAAGTAGAGGTAAGTATTTACTTTTTTTTTTAAGTGCTATTGAGGGCCCTGAAATGGCCCCCCCTACATGGCACAGGGTGCACTGGCCATGCCCAGGGGACCCTTGTAACACTGTGCTGGCCATTGGGGTAGTGGGCATGACTCCTCTCTTTTATAAGACAGAAGTCATGCTGTATGGATGGTTTTGCGACAAGAAATGATGCTAGGCTGGTTAGAGGCATTTTTTTTGCCTATAACCAGCCTAACGTAATTTTTTGGTGCAAAACCCCCTTCCCCCATACGGCCACCCCCACCCAGCTAACGTCATTTGCCCACTCTTTGCGCCGGCTTGCGGGATTCCATAAATTTGGCGCCCGGCGGGCACTTTGGAATGACAGAAGACGGCACTATACTTTTTGACACAAAACTGCATTTGTACAGTTTTGCGTCAAAAAGTATAAATATGAGCCTATATTTTATACAATAATATTAAAGTGAACAACATTAAATACTACAATATTTTAAAAACAATATTATATGTATATTATATTTCTTGACATTTACATGGTGGCTTAAGAATCGGCAAAACGCGCGATTCGTTTTATGCTGTTTAAACATTGTTGTCCATTGCACGCTATTATTTCTTGACATTTACATGATGTTTTACGAATTGGCAAAACGCACAACTCGTTTCATGAGCATTTAACTTTGTTGTTCATTGCGCGCCACCATTTCTTGACATTTTACTTGGTGGCTTAAGAGTCGGCAAAAGAAGCGCGTTTCGTTTCATTGTACTTTGATCTTGTTATTTATTGTGAGCTGTTATTCCTTGACATTTACATTGTGTTTTACGAATCGGGAAGACGCTTGATTCGATTAATGATGATTTGACTTTGATATTCATTGCGTGCTACCATTTCTTGGTATTTTACATGGTAACACTCGAATTGGCAATACGCACAATTCTCTCCTCGAGTTTAATTCATGTTGTTTATTGTATGCTACTATTCTAACATATTTATTATGTAATATTCGAGTTGACAAGTTATGTGATTTGTTTCCTGAATCCATATTGTGTTATTCATGGTGCACAATCATTTTATGGTGTTTACTATATATATATATATATATATATCTGCAATATGCGCAATTTGTGTTGAAACATTTTACGAGTACACTGAAGGCCAGAGTTTCTAGATGCAATATTGTATGGTCCTAGTATACATTCTCAAAACAGGATTTATATGACTGGTTTAAAATTTAGTCAGAATGTTTTTTCTGATTCTCATGTAAAGAAAAGTACTTGAATAAGAAAGTTTTCATTTAATTCATCTTGATTCCCCTACAGGTACCCGGCCATCTTGAAACTTAGTCATTTTAAACTTAACTCTTAGATTGTTCATGTTTTCAGAGTGACTAGGCTTAGAATCATAGTCTAGTATTGATTTCAGGAGATATAATTTTCATATTGTGTGTTCTAACCTTTTTCTTACTACAGGTCTCTTTCCCAGCTGTTCCCTTCCTAATCCCCTCTTCCCCTCTTGAACTCTCTCAGTCTCTGTGATTTATCTATCAGAGTCTTGGAGCTGTTCAGTGGTGGACGTGTTGGGAACGTGCACAGACCCCGAGGATCTGGTGACTCCGACAGAATAGTGAGCCCACTAATTATTATCCTCCTGGCTTGTCTATGTTCTCAGCATGGCCACGCTAGACGAGTTAGTCAAGGCTATCACCCAGCTCCAAGCAGAGGTGGTATCATCAAAAGAATTGACAACTAGCTTAGCAGAGAGAGTGAGTCAGTTGCAAGATAAGGTAGAGAAGAAGGAACAAGGTCCCACAGGTGTGTCTTGGCCAGGTACTTCTTCTCAGGCTTCTGGAAGTAATCCGATTTCCCTAAATGTTCCTTCTGCAATTCCTTTAGCTCCCCCAGAACGTTTCTCAGGTGACCCTTTGAAAGCGCAATCTTTCCTGGTTCAAGTGGAACTACACTTCACCTGCAGACCAAATACTTTTCCTGATGCCCAGTCTAAAGTAGCTTTCTTGTTATCATATCTGTCTGGGGATGCAGCTACTTGAGCAATTCCTCTTGTGCGTAAAAATAGTCACTTGTTGTATAACTGGAGAAATTTTGTTTGTGAATTTGAGAGAGTTTTTGATCGTAGAACTGTAACACAGTCAGCAGATCGTGAATTATTAGATTTAGGCCAAGGAAATCAAGACCTAGTGTCGTATTTAGCCAACTTTAACCGGCTGGTTGCCGAGACATCCTGGCCTGAAGAAAAACAAGCGGTCTTGTTTTACAAGGGACTCAAAGAGGAATTAAAAGATATCTTAGCGCAAATCGATCCACAACCTACAGACTGTCAAGAATTAATAAATCTTGTCTTGAGACTTGATCATCGTTTAGCAGAACATAAAGGAACGCGCAAAAAGATTGAAAAATATTCATGGCGCGTTCATGATAACAGACACTCAAGAACTCCGAAAGAAAGAACGCCGGAACCAATGGAAATTGGAACCATCAGAAGACTTTTGACCAAAGATGAAAAGGACCTCCGCAGAAAAAATGGACAATGTCTTTATTGTGGACGAAAAGGTCATTTTGCCAAAGATTGTCCAATCAAACCAAAGAACAAGCAAGGTCCAGTTCAGAAGGTCGCAGCCAATGCACCAGTCGAGTTGGAAAACTAAAACACCCGAGATGCAGAGAAGGGTTGCTCTTGGGTGTCACCGTGGACCATTCACAATCTAGACATCTTAAACTGGAAATAAGAGTTCAGGTCAAGAAAAAGATCTATTTCAAAAAAGCTCTACTCGATTCTGGGGCTACTGGGAATTTTGTTGATGTCCAATTGGTTCGTGCATGGGGGATCCCATGTATTGAAAAGAAGACCCCAGAAATCATCCAGGCAGTCGATGGAAAACTCTTGACTGGAGGTCCGGTAACTCTTCAGACTATCCCCTTGTCGATGATTTGTGAAGATAAGATTTAAAGAAAGAAACATAAAGAGAAAATCATCTTTGACGTGATCCATGCTCCCCAATACGGGATTATCCTCGGCTTGCCATGGTTAACTCATCACAATCCGGAGATCAATTGGGCAGAACGAAAAATCGTGTTCTCATCTGTGGTATGCAACGAACAATGTCTCCAAAAGATTCAAGTACCAAAAGTTTGCAACTCTTACATAGCTACTGCCGCAGAGAAAGAAATTCAGCTGCCCAAACAGTATTCATCTTATAAAGATGTATTTGATGAGAAAGGAGCAGAGACTCTACCTCCTCATAGATCTTATGACTGTCAAATTGATCTAGCCCCTGGTGCGATACTTCCCAACTGTCGTGTATATGCCCTGTCAGAACATGAAAATCAACATTTACGAAAATACCTAGATCAATTTTTGGAGAATGGCTTCATTCGCCCCTCTAAGTCTCCTGCAGCTTCACCTTTGATTTTTGTTTCAAAAGCTAATGGAGAACTTCGAACTTGCATCGACTATAGGGGTTTGAACAAAGTCACCATCAAGAATAAATATTCTTTGCCCCTAATTCCGGTCTTATTGGAACAAGTAAAGAAAGCAAAAATCTACACGAAGCTTGACCTTCGAGGTGCTTATCATTTGGTCAGAATGAGAGAGGGTGACGAATGGAGAACAGCGTTCAAGACAAGATATGGCCTTTTTGAATACACCGTCATGCCTTTTGGTCTGTGTAATGCTCCAGCAGCATTTCAATTTTTCTTGAATGACGTTCTTAGAGAGTACCTCAACATATTTGCCATAGTCTACATCAATGACATTTTGATCTACTCAGACAATGAAAATGAACATGTCCAACATGTCAAGAAAATTCTTGCAGCCCTTCGAAAACACCATTTATATTGCAAACTAACCAAGTGTGAGTTTCATGTTACCACAGTTGAGTTTTTAGGGGTTATTCTTACCCCTCAAGGTATGGTGATGGCAGAAAAGAAAGTAAAAGCCATATCTCATTGGCCCACCCCAAAGACTGTTCATGATGTACAATGTTTCCTGGGGTTTGCAAATTTTTACCGGAGGTTCATAAATCATTTCTCCCAGACAGTGGCTCCAATCACTAAGCTACTAAGAAAGAAAGAAAAGTTTGTATGGTCCCCAGAAGCTGATCAAGCCTTCTCGACTTTGAAGGAAGCTTTCTCCACTGCCCCAGTCTTGACTCATCCTGATGCGAATCAACCTTTCATAGTGGAAGCTGACGCTTCAGATGTAGCAATAGGAGCCGTCTTATCACAGCAAAATAAAGACACTGGTCAACTTCATCCTGTAGCTTATATGTCTCGGAAGTTGAACAAAGCCGAACAGAACTATGTCATTGCTGAAAAAGAGCTTCTGGTGATTCGTGACGCCTTTAAAGAATTGAGACATCATTTGTTGGGTGCCAAATACACTGTTACAGTATATACTGATCATCGTAATCTTCAATTCATGAGTTCCGCCAGACTTTTGCGTGAAGGGATGAATGGGTCTATGAATATGTGTAGAAAGCGCTGACTATTTGAGCTTGTAGTTGTTTGAATGGGAGAGTAAGGGCCCTATTATGTCATAAGACCACCAGACTGCAGTGGCGGTCAGATCGCTGTGGGTAAACTCCTGAGGCCTGACTGGACCAACACATTCACACTCTGTGAGATTGACTCACTGCATACAGTCCCTACAAGCAACTGCCATAGAACAAACCCTTACACTTGAGTGACAATGAAGGGATTGGCATGGTGAGTACAGAAAGTGTATTCCTTGTGCATGTGTTGGCATGTGGCCTACCAAATGCAGGCTTATGCCACTTCAGGGGGTGGGTTCTGTGGTATGTACCTGTACCACAGAACCCTCCTTTGGACATATGTGTCTATCCTACGGAGATGGCATCCAACATACAAAGGTATGCATTGTACAATATCTGCTATGTGACCAAGCTACTGAGTCACATGTCGTAGCCTCCTAGGAATCAACACACTGTCTGCACTGTGTGACTGTCATCAGTGCAATAAGCCTGTATAGGAAAAATATGACTTCTGTGAAGGTGACAACAGTTGTAGGAGTAAGGGACCTGTCATGATTCAAAGACGCACGTTGACAATGATGCTAAATGCACATATGGACTAGTTCATGGATTTACCTCAGTACTCACTCCTAATCTAATAAATGAACTGAGGCATTCAGGGCAAGCTTTGCCACTAGAGCCTCTTATTAGCCACCAACATGGCAGGATCTGCTGGTGTACAGGGGGTGGGCACAGTGCCACATTTGCATACCCACAATAACTAGAGCACAACTTGGGCTATGTCCCATACTGGGAGATACATTTGACAGGCCCTGGTCTCTTCAGGCTGAGCATACAGAACCTACATTTCCATCACTTCCATGCATGACAGTACATCATATGGCCATCAGCAATTTGGCATTTGGTGTGTGTGGCAGCCTGAAGGGCAGAGGGAGTCAGGATATGCTTTCCAGGCTACAGTTTGGCAAGGCCAGATGTGGGGTGAAATATCTGTGGTACTATACACATTGCTACAAGATCCTCAAATTACTCATACAAAAATGTATACACAGCACATGCTATCATACACATACATGTTGTCTAACATTTACAAACATCGTAAAGAAAAATATGTTTGTGGATGGCAGTAAAGTCTCCTTACCTAGTTATGTGCATCCAACACCAGGAGGATCTAGTACCCAAGAAACCTCACAAAACACAATGTGACTTAACATATAGCACTGGCCACCAATACCCGCACCATGTTCATCCCATTGATGCCTCACAGACTGCAACAACAGGCACACAAGATGTCTAACTGGCACACAGGGGCTCATTGTAGCCTGTGAGGAGGGAAAGGTTGGTGTTAAACAGTAACTCCTGTGCCTATCAGATTCTTACCTGCTCCTGTGGTGAGCCATAGAGCTGTCCATTTAGGGGTAGGGCCTCATCAACAAGCCTCTCTAGCTCCTCTGGAGGGAAGGCAGGGGCCCTAGCACATGCTGGACATGGTATGATTGCTCCCAGAGGTGGCATACAGCAGCTCAGGTTGTGGAGGTGTTGCTGGCAGCAGTGTCAGGAATCAAGTGAGTCAATGTGCAGAATATGGCAGTCACATCCGCCACGTACACGGTTGCAATGTCGGCGGACACAGCAATTGGAACGCGACGGCCACGGGCAATAACGTTAACCTATGGCTGTGTTCACTGCGGTTGCAACTGCCTACCGCCCTGATGACTTCTACCGGCAGTCGTGGGCAGTTCCTAATGTCCAGTGGAGTAGGTCAGGCATCCACCATTTGGTGGCCTGAAATGCTGTGTTAGGCTTTATAAACCGTGTTATGCCTACAATACATGTTTTATTGCATCACAAACATCTGTATTCTGTCTTCTCATGTAGGTCCATCTACTCAACCACCATTGTAGTTTGTTGCAGGGCACAGATGGCATTTAACAGCGGTGCATGGGCCACCCCCGCCAACGGTCATTTTGGTGGTCGGAATATACAGTCATATTTTGAGGGGCAATTGGGTTTCATCCAAATCCATGTTGTGGACACGTGTTGAAAGCCATGGTGGTCACATATGACCCATGTGTGGTTTACAGCTGTGATGTGTACTATGTGTCATTTCTATCCAGTCAGACATTCTTTGTCACATGATATTGTTGGAATGCATCATGTATGTTGCTGTGGACACACTGACTAATGTTACAAATCATGTCTTGCCAAACATAGGTATCCTGGTAGAGGGAGGATGCAACAACCTCCTGTCTGCCGTCCACTGCCAAACCTTCAGACCATGGAGCAACGGCATATTAATATATTATACCTCCTAAATAGGCACACAATAGTGGACTTATGCCATCAGTTGGAGCCAGGTCTGATGCTAGCTATTAGTTATCCAACCAGCATACCACCCATTTTACAAGTCATGTAGAATTGCACCTCCTAGTCACAGGGTCCTTCCAACATGTAGTCCTAGCTGCTGGTATGTCCCAACCTATGTTTAGGCTGGTGTTAAAGGATTTATTCTCAGCAATGGGGAAACACATTGACAGCTATATCAGGTTTCCCCAATGGGAGGATTTAGCCAATGTGAAGGCTGACTTCTATGTTTTTTTCCGCCTCCCACATGTGGTGGGGGCCATTGATGGCACACGTTAGCTTGGTGCCACTGCAGGCTGCCGAACAAGTCTATCGCAACAGAAAGAACTTCCAAACCATCAATGTGCAAGTTGTTTTTTGGCTGATCTCTACATCTCACATGTCTGTGACCGTTATTCAGGTTCAGCACATGACTCATTCATTATGCAGAACAGCACCAGAGCCCAGCTAATGTCACAACTGCACCCAGAGAAGACCTAGCTGGTTGGTAAGTCACTTCTGCCCTGATTGTGTGTGTGCAATGTCAGGTGCTGCAATCATGAAGTGAGTGGCTCATTGTTGCACCTATGTCTGATGATTTTTGTTTTACAGGAGTCTCTGCATATTCAAACTGTTCTTGGTTGTTGATGCCACAGAGGGGTAGTCTGCTCCAACGGGGCCCATGGAATAACACGGCAGCCAGTGGAGCAGGCTTTTGGGCTCCTGAAGGCCAGATTTCACTGTCTAGACCGGACTGGTGGAGCCCTCCTCTACTCACCAAGAAAGTGTGTCAGATCTCTGTGACATGCTCCACAACATCGCCCTAAGGAGGAATATCCCGTACATCCCAGAGGACGAAGAGCCTGCAGTGCCACAGGGGGAGACTCCTAAATGCCAAGTGAGGATGATAGTGGTGAAGAGGAAGAAGCTGACTTTCGGGAAGATCTCATCAACAGCTTCTTTTAATGAGTGTAACTATGTCACGTGATGTCATGACTGACTGTACCATGAACTGTAGTTGTGAGAATGTGTGGAGTTGAGTGTGTTAGAAACAACTAGGGAACTGTTACTCTTCAATATTCAGCCAAAGGCTGCTTGATAAGATAGCATTTGACAAATCCCCATCGTGATGATCTTGGTTTGTTTTTTGTCAGTTTCTAAGCAATGTACGTTGTTTTCCAGTTGCTTGCAATGTGACTTGTGTCATAGGTATGGTTTCAAGCATATACTCCTTGTTTTGTTCTTTGTATAGGTGCCTTAACTTCATGTGGCTATTTCAAGGTTGTGATACTAGCATGTATCAGATGCTGTTCTCACATACAAAGTTGGCATGGACTGTTCCAGGTAACGTAGGTCGCAGAGTTTGGATGTATGAGACCTGTACCAAGACAGTTAGTACAGTGTTTTGATGGTGGTCCAGAAGTGCACATTACACTTGTTTTTTGTCTTAGGGTGGGCCTCATGCATCATTTGTGACATCATGTGGTCTAAAAATATGTAGTCCTAACTTGTGACCAAGTAATTGTTCCTTCACATTGGTGAAACACTCTGTTTTTATCACCTGCACGTAGGTGTAGATGTGTTTCATCATTGCAGGCCACAGTGCCTGTGCAACAACACTGACATATGTTTGTGTCATACCACCAGATGCATGAGCATCGGATTATAATGGGACTGTGATCAGGGACTGTTGTACTGCTATCTGTCTGTATCTTGGACTATGTAATATTGGATTACTTTGATTTGGTATGTGATAAACTCACGCTGCTGACATCAACCACTTGAATATTTGCCTATTCTACAGGACAAAGTCTGACAAATCCCTTCCTTTCATGGTCTGGGGATCTGTACCTTGAAATAAGTACTTTGACTCAGTGTGAGTCACACGTTGTTTCTAAAAGTCTAGACATATTGACAGCCTATATGCTGTACACTGGAATAAAAATGTTGGTTTGACGAGACACTTGTACTAATATGTTGGTGTGTAATGGTTGTAATCCTGAACTGGACACTGTACCTGTAACACATCCCAGCTTGCACAGGTAGCTTGTGTCTTCATTGTATGGTTCACATGGTCTCTACATAGCGAAATGTGAAAATTGATGGATGAATTAATTACAATGCCAATGCAGAAAATAAATTTTGGATGGAAAGAAACAAAATATGTAAAGTGGAGGGGTCAGTCATGGTGAATGAAATCATAGGAGTAGATGCCACACCACTGGGATTCCAAAGTCCAGAGTACTCCTCCCATTGGAACTGGTAGGTGGTTCAGGATCAGTCAACATAGTGAATGTGTGGCACACAAAGCAGGTCCTTTAGGTAGAGGTTGTTTGCTGTCAGTAGTGAGTGTTTTGCCATCAGCACCTCCTGGATTCTTTGCTGGAAATCCTCGCTTGCTGGGGGTGCTCTGCTGCTACAGAGGTAGAGGTGTCCGGGGCTGGCTCTTTCTCTGGTACGGCCTCCTTTCCAGTGGCTGGCATTGATGTTGATGTGCCTGGTGTTGATGAGCCAAAGGAAGGGGTAGCCTGTTGATGAAAAGCCCTGCTCTGGGTGGTGTGACTGTCCCTCAGCACCCCTGTTAGGGAGGCCATGTTGGTACTGTGGGCCTCTCTATACATGTCCCTCTGTAGCTGCTTGATTTCCTAGACTTCTGTCAATACCTGGCCTATCACGCCTTGGGACTCATGATAGACCCCCAAGACGTGGCTGATGGTCTCCTGGCCAACAGCAGCCCCAGTGGCCTCACCCTGCTAGCCCACAGCATCCCTCCGACGCACCCTACTCCCACTGGCCTGTGCCCTTGACACAGGGTGCCCTCTCCAACTTGTTCCAGGACCCTCATTGTCAGAAGAGAAATGTTAAGCTGCAACTCAGGTTTCAGAGCTGGGGGAGCATGAGATTATAGACACTGTGCAAGGGACACAGGTCGGGGAGTAAATGGTTGCCTGTTATGTTCAGGCAACCAAGCTGGAAGGTGACGTTGCGGCCACAGTGAGACTCATTGTTGCCGTCTGACCAGGTTGGCCAGATGGACCAGAACCATCCTCCATGTCCAGACATAAAGTAGTGTCTTCTTCACTGAGGGCTTCATCCAGGGGAGTAGTGACAGTCCTTTCTGTGGCCTCTGTGTGCCCAGTGGCAGCTCGACCTGTTAATGTAAAATGTACAATATTACTGGTTGTATTGTGACATCTACCTCCAACAGTTTAGTGTTACAGTTAGCAGAGACCCTGTACAAAGTTAAGATGCAGTTAATCCTATTGTGGCAAGTAACCATTGTATTGGGTGTATTGACATGACGTGTGAAGTATGCCAATTCATTTTGACTCAAGCTGTTGCTGAAATGTCCAGGTCATAAGCACTTGGTAAAATGGCCTGAAAATGACATCTTCACACCGGTGCAGGCAAAACAGTGGCTAGGAAAAATATGGCTTTGCTCATTAGGAGGCCTAATTTAGTGTGATTCAGGCAGACCCAGGACTTTGTTGTATAAGTGACTTGAGCCATCATGTGCCTAGTGCAGTATGAATGTGTCTGCTGCCAATACCAATCTGGTGATGCATCTTGAGGCCTTATGAATACTTGTAATACACACTGGGTAAAATGTAATTCCTGACCTCAAATATTTCATATTGGGTTAGCAAGTCAAGATGGAGCTATGTTGGTAGATAGGTCTGTGATTTGAGCATAATCTGTGCTTGATCAGTCCCAGGCAAGTACTTCATTTGAGATGACAAACAAAGGCATTTGGACAGGTAGCCACTGTGCTGATAGTTGGAGTTAGAGTTACAGGGCCTATCAGGGCTTTGTAGTCATGTCCCTCCTTCTACTTCCCCAAAGTTAGCAAAAATGGTATCCTGCCAGGTGAGTACACTTCAATTGAGAGTTGCCAAACAAGGGTCTTTAGACAAGTGACCACTGGTCTGGTGTTTGAAGTCAGAGAAACAGTGCCTCCTGGGAGTTGCAGCCAGGTTATTCCCTCCACTTCACACACCTGACAAATAGTATCCTCCCAGGTGAGGAAACTTCAATTGGGAGTTGCCAAACAGGGTTTTTTGGACAAGTGAACACTAGTCTGGTGTTTGTTTGGAATAAGACACAAGGCCTCTAGGAGTTGCAGTCAGGTCGCTCTCTCTAGTACAAACACTATACAAATATTATCCTCCCAGGTGAGTACACTTCAATTGAGAGTTTACCAAACGGGTATTTGGGCAAGTGTACACTGGGATGGTGATTGGATTTACAGACAAAGGGCCTTCCTGGCCTTAGAAGTCAGGTCACTCCCTCTACTTCCCACACTTGACTAATTATATCCTCCCAGATTAGTAAACTTAAATTAAGATTTACCAAACAGGGTATGTGTACAAGTGAACATTGGGCTGGTGTTTGGAGTTGCTGAATCAGTGCCTCCTGGGAGTTGCAGTCAGGTCACTATCTCTACTTCACACACTTGACAAATAGTATCCTTCAAGGTGAGTGAAGTTCATTTGTGATTTGCCAAACAGGGGTCTTTGGACAAGTGAACAGTGGTCTGGTGTTTGGAGTAATAGAAACAGTGGCCCCTGGGAGTTGCAGTCAGGTAAATACACAATACAATATACTCTGTACTATACACAATATACAAATGTTGTGTATTACATTTCTGTATGCAGACTACATTTGAATTTGGGCATACATTTACTTGTTGAGACATACCATGAGGCCTGTCATTATTATTGGATATTGAAAATACTTACAGCCCCATTTCAACGAATGGCATGTGATGAGCCTTGGTAGCTGTGCTATTGGGTCCAACAATACAGACTGACAGTGTTTAATCTCAGATACTCTGGGTATTGAATGTTGCTGGGGCACATAAACAAGACAGTGGCAAAAGGCGAGCTGTGTGCATGCATAATATTGCATTTTGGTGACATATTTTTGTGTTGTGACTTACTAGACTCCACTCCCCCAGGTATTCCGGTCAAGCCCTCAGGATGCAAGATGGCCAAGACCTTCTCCTCCCAGGAAAAGAGATGTAATGGGGCACTGGGAGGGCCAGTGACAGTCTTCTTGGCCTGCAGCTGGTACCTGGAGACCAGGCAACGGACCTTGCCCCTGAGGTTGTTCCACCTCTTCCTGATGTCCTCCTGCGCAGGGTGGGGCCTACAGCATTCATTATGTCAACTACCCTGTCCCAAATCTCTATTTTCCTACTGAAAAGAGTGTGCTGGACTTGTGCTCCAAACAATTGTGGTTCTACTCTTATGGTTTCATCCTCCATGACTCTTAACTCATCTTCTTAAAAACTGGGATTTCTTCGAACATAACATGGTGGAACAAAAACGTGTGACAGTGACTTACTAAACAGGGGAGTGCAAAAGGGAGTGAATGGATGAAAGTGTGTGCAGAGTGTTCTGTGGGATGGTGAAAAAAGTGTGCCTAATCTATGAAGTGTTTGGGAAATAAGGTTCTTTGGCTTCTGTGTTTTGGGTTGGAAATGCAAAGGATTGTGGTCTGTGAAGGGGTGTGTTTTATAGTGTCCTTTGCAGGTGTGTCCACGGTGGAAATGTTTGTCAGCTGTGCTTTTCGCTTTTTTCAAATTCATCCAATGTGCAGTCGTCTATTACTTTGCTGACCCCGAACCGCAGTGGTTCGGCTCGTCATTTGCTGACCGCCATAATGGGTCTGCCACAGTGACTATGGGGGTCATTACAACCCTGGCGGACGGTGTTAAAGCAGCGGTAAGACCGCCAACAGGCCGGCGGTAAAAAAATGGGAATTATGGCCGTGGCGGAAACCGCCAACAAAGACAGCCACTTTAACAATCCGACCGCCACGGCGGTACAGACAAACAGCGCGGCGGTCACCGCCAACAGACAGGCGGGAGACAAAGTACCGCCCACAGTATCACAACCTACCAATCCGCCACCTTTTCCGGGACGGATTCACCGCGGATAAAAACACGGCAAAAACAGCCATTTCAAAGGGAAAACGCTCACCTCTACACACTCCACGAGGAAGGAGGGCACCATGGAGCCTGAACTCCATATTCTTCCTGCACCAGTCTTCCTGCTCCTATACGACGATCATCAACGCCGGCGGCGAAGACAACGGTGAGTACTGCATCTACGACATAGGGGAGGGGGAGGCAAAAGACAGGGACACACACACGCAACACCCCCACCCCCACCCCGACCCTCACCCACTACAACACACACACCAATGCATATCCAAACATTACAGTAACAACCCCCCCCGGAAGAATGCAAAGACAAAAGGAAATGAGTGGAACCATTGTAATATATCAAAATACATTAACCAAATATATACATATATATATATACACATTAAACAAAATATACACCACGATTAGTAGTGCAGGTAATGCACAAGTCATTGTCCGTGGACCACTGGGCCCAAAATGCATGGGCGAGGCCCACACTAGATAACTGACCAAAACGGAGAGAACACTGCTGGGGCATCAGATAGAAATACAACAGGCACGTCAGGGGGAAGGGAAGGGGGGGCACCTCAGCCGGATGAGTGCACCATGCCAGATCCACGAGGGGGCTCCATGCCCATTGATGTATCCTGGGGAGTGCAAAGCCACAGTCTCTCAAGTCTCTACAGTGGGTGGGTTGCCCACTGTACCATCCTGGGGAGTGCAAAGCCACAGTCTCTCAAGTCTCTACAGTGGGTGGGTTGCCCACTGTACCATCCTGGGGAGTGCAAAGCCACAGTCTCTCAAGTGGATAACAGTCTCCACTGGTTATGGAGGGGGACTACTGCCCAGAGTGCTTCATCCTGTGCAGGACAGACGGAGTGGATGCATGTCTCCACTGGTTCTGGAGGGGGACTGGTGCCCAGAGTGCTTCATCCTGTCAAGGACAGAGGTAGTGGATGCATGTCTCCACTGGTTCTGGAGGGGGACTGGTGCCCAGAGTGCATCACTCACCCCGTGACGGTCCCAGTTACGTCACTGCCCCTGCCGCTCATGGGCTAGCGGTGCTTGACTTGGCGGTCCTTGCCCTGTTTGGCGGTGCTTGACTTGGCGGTGCTTGCCCTGTTCAGTGGTGCTTGACTTGGCGGTTCTTGCCCTGTTCTGCAGTGCTTGCCCTGTTCAGCGGTGCTTGACTTGGCGGTGCTTGCCCTGTTCAGCGGTGCTTGCCCTGTTCAGCGGAGCTTGCCATGGGGGTCTTTGCCTTGTTCAGCGGGGGTTGAGTTTGCAGTTTCTGACCTGTTCAGCGGTGCTTGCCCTGTTCAGCGGTGCTTGCCATGGCAGTCCTTCATTGCCCAGCTGGGGCTGGCGGTCCTTCATTGGGCAGCTAGGCTGTGGCTGCCGGCACCCTCCTGGGCAGCTGGGCTGTGGCTGGCGGTGGCCTCCTGGGCAGTGACTCTTACGGTGGCCTCCTGGCCACTGACGATCGGGCTGCCCTCCTGGGCACTGGCTCTGGCGGTGGCCTCCTGGCCACTGACGATCGGGCTGCCCTCCTGGGCACTGACTCTGGCGGTGGCCTCCTGGCCAGTGATGATTGGGCTGGCGGTGGCCTCCTGGGCAGCGGGGATGATGGCAGTCTTCTCCGCCGTGCTGCTCCTCCCCGACTTTGGCGATTTCTTCTGCCCCTTCCCCACCTTGGGAGGAGTCACAGCTGAGTCGACACTCTCCCCGGGACCCTTGTGAGCGGCTTTGCTGGCTGGAGTCTTCCCCCTCTCCCGCCGGGCACTGTCCAACTTCTGGTGCTTCACAGGGGGGGGACTGGCTGTGCTATGGCTCCGTGTCACACTGGCTGCTGTGGTGCCCGGTGCACTCCACATACCTGTAACAACAGGCACCACTGGTCCCGGATTTTTTTTGGCTGAGGTGCTAGTACGGGACCTATGACTTGGAGGGGGGGAAGAGGTCAAGCTTGGTCAGGAAAAGTTTCTTATGAACACTGGGACGGGTAGCTGGAGGGGGTTTGGGAGTGGAGGAAGAGGAGGTGGTTGTAGGAGGTGTAACTTTGGTGGCTTTGGGTGCAGGTGCATGCGCTGGAGGCTGTCGTGAGGTTGATGTATGTTGGGTGGGTGTGTGCCTGCGTTTGTGTACTTTGGGAAGGGGCATCACAGACACACTGGGAGAGGACACAGGGGACGTGTAAATGGTAGTGGGGGTGGAGAGTGTACGTGAGCGGGGTGTGGTAGTGGGTGTGCTGTGCGGGACGTAGTGGCTGTAGTGGTAGTGCATGTAGGTGAGAGTGTAGACGAGACTGGGAGGGAGGAGGGAGACGACGAGGAGGGGGACACAGTGGAGGTAGTGGATGTTGGTGTGTCTGTATGTGTGTGATGCTTGCATGAGTGCCTGTGGGATGTGTGGTGCTTATGTTTGCCTGAGCTTCCCTTGTGTGGTGAGGTGTGTGCATGCTGGTCTGATGGTGTGCTTGGGATGGGCTGGGGTACAGGGGATTGGGTCTGGGTGGAGGAAGTTGGAGGGGGGAGGCTAGACACAGGGACAATGGCTGCCATCAGTGCTGAGGCCAGAGTTTGCAGGGTTCGATGAAGGGCAGCCTGACCAGAATAAATGCCCTCCAGGAATGCATTTGTGTGTTGCAATTCCCTTTTTACACCCTGGATGGCATTCAAAATGGTAGACTGCCCAACAGTGAGTGACCTGAGGAGGTCAATGGCCTCCTCACTGAGGGCAGCAGAGGTGACAGGGGCAGGGGCTGAGGTGCCTGGGGCGAAGGTGATGCCCACCCTCCTGGGTGAGCGGACACCGGGCGAAGGCAGAGGGGCTGCTGGGAGGGCGGTGCTGGTAGGGGGGGTGGCGGCTGTACCTGTAGAAGTGGGGGGGCACAGATTTTGCCCCCACTACAAGGGAGCTCCCATCGGAGGACGAGTCCGTGTCGCTGGTTGCAGATCCTTTGACCGCCGTGAAGCTCCCCTCGCCCTCCGTCCCACTGGTGTATTCCGAGTCCATGGTGTGGCCCTCCATGGCCATGTGGGATGCAGCTCCCTCGTGCTCTGGTGCCACTATACCTCCGTCTGATGATGCTGATGCACACAAGAACAGGGAGACCACAAAAAGGGGGGGGGACGACTGAAGAAAGACAGGTTGAGTGCATGGCTTACTGCTACCGTTGGCGGACAATACAGACACAGCAGCCCCCTGCACTACGCCGTGCTATTGGGCTCTACAGATGCAATTCCTGGGATATGGCCTACATGGCTATGGTCGACATCTGCACACATAGGTGACACAGGGGCATGTATACCTGTACTTGGCACTCTACAGAGGTGGGGTAGAGTGCCACATGGCCTGCATTACGGAGGGGCCTAGCCTACGGAACTCGCCCTGGCCTAGGGAAACCCACAGCCCTCCTCCCCCACCCAGACACCTTCACTGCGCGCAAAGTCCACAGAATTATGTTGTACTCACCCCTTGTGTCTGCTGTGATGCCCTCAAGCGCCCATCCAACTCAGGGTAGGCCACCGCCAGGATCCGGAACATCAGGGGGGTCATGGTGCGACGGGCACCCCTCCCACGTTGGGAGGCCATCCCCAGCTGAGCCTCTGCCGTCTTCTTGCTCCAGCGGCGAATGTCCTCCCATCTTTTACGGCAGTGGGTGCTCTGTCTGTGGTGGACCCCCAGGGTCCGGACGTCCTTGGCGATGGCATGCCAAATATCCTTCTTCTGGTGGGCGCTGACCTACATGAAATGGGGAAGAAGAGAAGTCATTAGCAACTGCACCGTCAAAGTGAGTGGCCCACATCCCTAGCCTTGCCATGTGGCACATGCATTCACAGTCCTTCATGCACGCAGAACTGTGCCCCCTTCCTTCTTACAACCAGCCCTCTCCACATAGGCATAGCCCATACAACGTGCTCCCTGTGTACTTACATGTTGGTCTGGAGGACCATAGAGTAGCGTGTACTGGGGGAGGACCCCGTCCACGAGCTTCTCCAACTCCTCTGCAGTGAAGGCAGGGGCCATTTCCCCAGACGCACGAGCCATTGTCTCTTCCAGACCGAGGTCACAGCAGCACTTGCAGTGTAGGTCCTCTCCTGTTGAAAATCAGGTATCGAGTGATTGAACAGCTAGAAAATGGCGGTCACGTCCGCGGCGGTCACGTCCGCGGCGGTGCGTAGCATCACCGCCGGCGTACATCGTCATTGGCTCCTGGGACCCATATGGTCCAATGTTAACCAATGCAGCATTGCGCCGCAGTCTTCGACCGCCACCGCGACGGTGTACAACGCCAGTGCAGTTACCTCACATCCCATTGTCCCACTTTACAGGTCAGGCAGCCGCCATTTCAGGGGCCCACATGGCCTAATTACCAACTGCGTCACACAGACCTAGGCCTTGTCGCACAACACAAATACAGGGCAGATTCTGTGTATGAATGGTGTTCTGTGTAGACTGTGGGTACATACCTCTGAGTTGTTTGACTCTGTGCTCGCTGTTGTCCTTCCTAGGCACCGTCCGCTGGGACATGTGAGGAGATGGCGGAATCCTCCGGTGTACCGACCGCTGGTGGACCTGTTGACAATGGAGGAGCGACATTTGGTCATCACCTACAGGTTTGACCGTGCCACAATCCAGGACCTGATGTCAGCAATCTGCCATCCCACAGGGATCCCCCCTCAAGTGCAGGTGCTATCAGTGCTCCATTTCCTTGCAAGTGGGTCATTTCAAACAACAGTGGCCATGGCATCAGGGATGTCCCAGCCTATGTTTTCAAACGTGTTGTCCAGAGTGTTGTCTGCCCTGCTGAAACACATGCAGAGCTACATCGTTTTCCCTCAGGTGGAGGATTTGCCTACAGTGAAAGGTGACTTCTATGCCCTTGGACATATCCCCAACATCATAGGTGCCATTGATGGGACCCATGTAGCTCTGGTCCCCCCCCCCACAGGAGCAAACAGGTGTACAGGAACCGGAAGAGTTATCATTCAATGAATGTACAGATGGTATGTTTGGCAGACCAGTACATCTCCCAGGTAAATGCTATGTTCCCTGGCTCAGTGCATGGTGCTAACATCCTGCAGAATAGCAGCATCCCTTATGTGATGGGTCAACTCCAGAGGCACCGGGTGTGGCTATTAGGGGACTCTGGTTACCCCAACCTGTCATGGTTACTGACCCCAGTGAGGAATCCCAGGACCAGGGCAGAGGAACGCTACAATGAGGCCCATGGGCGGACTAGGAGGGTGATCGAACGCACCTTCGGCCTCCTGAAGGCCAGGTTCAGGTGCCTCCATATGAAAGGTGGTTCCCTATTCTACTCAGCAAGGAAGGTTTGCCAGATCATCGTGGCCTGCTGTATGCTTCACAATTTGGCTTTGCGATGACAGGTGCCTTTTCTGCAGGAGTATGGTCCAGATGACGGTGTTGTGGCAGCTGTGGAGCCTGTGGACAGTGATGAGGAGGAAGGAGAGGAAGAAGACATTGACAACAGGGACTCAGTTATCCAGCAATATTTCCAGTGACACACAGGTGAGAATACATTCTTGCCTACTACAAGTACTTTCACACTTCTACCTCTATCCTGTCTGTCGATTTCAACCAGTATATGGTAACTGAGTTGTACATTTCCATTACGGTTTCACACATGTGTCATCTGCTTAGATTCCTCATGGACTTGAGATGTGTGACATATGTATGTTGACATTACATTTGAGAACGCATTTTGTCACTGTCATTGCTAATACACATTTTCAAAATCACAGACTGACTCCAGATTGTTTTGTGCTTCAAGGGTTTTTATTGCAGTGCTAAATATTGGAGGGGGCTTGTAAAATGGTGAGGGGTGATGGTGGAGGAATGTCCATGGCAGAGTCCAGTCTATCAGGTGCATTGCCCATATGGGCATAGGAAGTGGAGCTGGGGCAGTTCCAATATGGACAGGGTTACAAAGTGGGACAGTAGGATGACAATCAGGGTGGTCTTATTTCTTGGCGGGGGTCTTGGCATCGTGCTCTGTCTTGTTCCTGGTTCTCAGGGACCGCTTGCGGGGTGGTTCTCCGTCTGCAGGGGGTGGGGTGCTGATGTGGTGGTCCTGTGGCAGTGCCTCCTGTCCACTAGCGCCGGCAGAGGTGGTGGGCAGTTCATCGTCCATGCTAGTGTCAGGGGCCCCTTGGAGTGCCACAGTGTCCCTCCTGGTGTTAAGTATCTCCTTCAGCACCCCTACGATGGTGCCCAGGGCTGTGCTGATGGTTCTGAGTTCCTCCCTGAAGCCCAAATACTGTTCCTCCTGCAGGCGCTGGGTCTCCTGAAACTTGGCCAGTACCGTTGCCATCATCTCCTGGGAGTGGTGGTATGCTCCCATGATGGAGGAGAGGGCCTCGTGGAGAGTGGGCTCCCTAGGCCTGTCCGCCCCCTGTCGCACAGCAGCCCTCCCAGTTCCCCTGTGTTCCGGTGCCTCCATCCCCTGGACTGTGTGCCCACTACCACTGCCCCCAGGTCCCTGTTGTTGTTGGGGTGGTGGGTTATCCTGGGTTCCCTGTAGTGGTGGACACACAGCTAATTGATGTGTCCTGGGGACGGAGGTATGGGCCCGCTGGGTAGGTGCTGTGCTGGTGTTGCCAGAGGGTGGAAGGTCTGTGGTGGCCTGTGCCTGTGTGAGGGGAACCGACTGTCCCGAGGCCCACGATGGTCCGGGCTGGTCATCTAGATCCAGGTGGACAGAACTGCTGTCATCACTGTGGGCCTCTTCTGTGGGTGGGGTGGAGATGTCTGGACCCTCCTGTCTGGTGACGTTGGGTAGTTGTCCTGCAGGGCTGTAAAGGCATGATTATTGCATCTGTGTGTTTCATGGTGTGCAATGGGTGGGTGACCGTGTACCCCAGTGCTAGCATTCCTGTGTGTGGGCTTGTGTGATGATGGTTGAGGGGGTGTTATGGGTATGTGCAGTGGGCATGCTTTAGTGATGGGTGTCCATGCTTTGTTGTGTCATGCAGGGCTTGGTGTTGGGATGGGTGGTTTGTGACATTGGTACATTTGTGAGGAGTTGGAGTGATAGGGTTGGGGGCGAGGGTGGGGGTATGTGATAGCATGCAGGTAGGGTGGGGGATATGATAGTTAAGATTTGATTTACCAGAGTCCATTCCTCCACCGACTCCTGCGAGGCCCTCAGGATGCAGAATAGTCAAGACCTGCTCCTCCCATGTTGTTAGTTGTGGGGGAGGAGGTGGGGGTCCGCCGCCAGTCCGCTGTACTGCAATGTTGTGTCTGGAGACCATGGAACGCACCTTCCCCCGTAGGTCGTTCCACCTCTTCCTGATGTCGTCCCGATTTCTTGGGTGCTGTCCCACTGCGTTGACCCTGTCGACTATTCTTCGCCATAGCTCCATCTTCCTAGTTATGGAGGTGTGCTGCACCTGTGATCCAAATAGCTGTGGCTCTACCCGTACGATTTCCTCCACCATGACCCTGAGCTCCTCCTCCGAGAACCTGATGTGTCTTTGCCGTGCCATGGGGTGGTGTAGGTGATGTGTGGGGTGGTGTATGTGGTGATGTGTGGTGATATGTAGTGGTGTGTGGTGTTTTGTGCGTGGAAGTTGTGTGGGTGTGTTGAGTGCCTGTGGCTGCTAGTTTGTGGATGGTGGAGTCTCTCTCTGGCCTTCTGTCGCAATTGTTGACGTAGGGGTTTGTGGGTGATCTGGGTGTGTGTTTTATATAGTATTGAGTGTGTGGGAGTGGTGTGTGTATGTGTATCAGGTGTGTGTCTTTCGAATTGTCCTATGTGGTGGTGTTTTGGAGATGTGTGTGTATTTTGAGCGCGGCGGTGTGTACCACCAATGGAACACCGCGGTTGAAAAACCGCTGCGTGGATTCGTGTGTCGTGATGTCATAGGCATATTTCTGTTGGCGTGACGGTGGAGATTTTGTTTTCGCTAGTTTATCACTGACCTTTGGTGTGGCGGACTTGTGTGGGTGTCTGAATTTTGTCGGATTTCGGGATGTGGGTCATAATAGCTGTGGCGGATTTCCGCGGCCACGGCGGTGTGTTGGCGGTCTTCTGCACGGCGGTAAGTGGCTTTTACTGCCAATGTTGTAATGACCGCCTATGTGTTTGCAATATACTCCATAGGTTGGTTGCGGTGTTGTCGGCTCTGGAGGTCGGACCGCTTAGTTCCAGGCCGCTGGAGGTCTGCCATTTTTGGTTGGCATTCGGTAGTCCTGCCTGTATAACTCATAATAGGGTGGTCTGGAAGACTGCCGGCATGGCGGTCTTTTCAGGACCGCCAACATGTCAGTCTGGCGATCCGACCGCCAAACTTGTAATGAGGACCTATGTATAACCACAGATTCCTCACCTTGTGAATTTTCCTCCAGGGGCCAGACTGGATTTAGAAACTTTAAAGCAATCCCTTCATGCATCAGTAGGTGGCGTCGTGCAGATGTGATGTAGGGGCCCTTAAATGAGTGCCACCTCCACGTGCTGATCCCTGTCCATAATAGGACAGTGTGCATATCTTTTTAGATTTCCCATCTTATTTAAAGGTCTATGTGAGTCCATGCCACAGAACGGGGAAGAGGGTGAGTTGGTGAAGAATATGCAGTTATATACAGTCTCTACCAGACACAAAGTTACAGAAGTTAAGTAACTTGTTCTTCTGACAGTGACGTCTCACCAGAGATTCTTCATCTTGTGAATGGATAAATTAACAGCACACCTCCTGTGGTAGGGGGTCTGTGGGTGGCTCAAACCAGGACGTCCGGCAGAACTGATCAGGCAAAGTGCTCGTCCAGTCGAACCTGGCTGTCTAGGGAGTAAGCTTCATGAACGTGTGGAGAGATGTCCACGTCACAGCCTGGCAAATGTCCAGAACTGGCACACCGCGAGCCACAGCAGTGGTAGCAGCGTTCGCTCTGCTTTTTGGCTAGCCCATAGCAGATCTTGATGCATAGCACAATCCACCTTAAAATGGTTCTTTTATGCACTACCTTGTCTTTCTTAGTTCCAGACAAACCACCAAAAAGGTAGTTATCCTGTGGGTAGTCTCTAGATCGGTCAACATAGAAGCTAAGTGCCCACATAGGGTCATGACAATTAAACCATTCTTCCTTCCAGGAGTGATGAGGCATGCATAGAAAGTTGGCAAGGAGATGAATTGCCCATTGTGCAGGAGTCAGGCATGACTATGAAATGTTGAAGGAAAAGACCAACAATGCCAGTCTGGAGGTGGCCACATCAGCTTGAGGTGAGCCCACCTTCAGTAGCCAGTCAGTGAGATATGGGAAATGGAAGGACTCATATTCTTAAGCTCAGCAGAAGAGATGCAATGACCCGAGGTGCACTGCTGTTAGAAATGGGGTCTCTAGTTGGCAGTCAGTTTACACCCTATCCAAGTAGGGACCCTCACTGTTGTCAGGGTAAGGGAGATACACTGCTCAGATAACCCCTGTTCACCCCCTTGGTAGCTTGGCACAAGCAGTCAGGCTTATCTCAGAGGCAATATGTAAAGTATTTGTACAAGTACACAGAGTAAAAACACCGCTAAAGGATTTCACACCAGTTTAGAAATATAGCCAATGTTTATCTGAATCAAACAAGACCAAAACAACAAAACTCCAACATACAGAAGCAATAATGTAAATTTTTAAAGTAAAAAGAGTCTTAATCCATAGAAATCAATGGATGCGTTGTTTTAGCACAAAGTACCTGGTACGTATAAAAAATAAAGCCACACGCGCGAGCGTGCAATGGATAAGCTAGCAATGCGTTGATTCCTTAATTGCAAGTGAGGCCGTGCGCAAGGCAAACACTGCAACAAATTTTTAGCCGGGGGACAGGCACTGCGTTAATTTTTCTGACACGCACACAGAGGTGTGTTCATTTTCCCCCGCAGGTCCCAGCTTCCACTTCCGAGTGCCCAAAGACTGGATTTGGCACCACTTAGCAAGTAAGGACTCTCAGTAGGAGAGTGCAGGTACTGGCAGATGAAGTCTTTGATGTCCCTGAGTCTTCAGAACAGGGGGCAAGCTCAGTCCAAGCCCTTGGAGAAACTTTGCAAGCAGGTGTGCAGAAAGCAAAGTCCAGTCCTTTACTTCTTCAGGCAGAAGCAGCAGCAGGCCAGCGCCGCAAAGCAACAGGCAGAGTTGCAGGCCCTCCTGAAACATCAAGCTGTTCTCCTTGGTAGAGGTTCCTCTTGATCCAGAAGTAATATGAAGTTGTAGGGTCAGTAGTCCAATACTTTTATTCACTTCTGCCTTTGAAGTAGGCAAACTTCAAAGGAAAGTCTTTGTAGTGCACAAGACCATGCCTCTTCCTTGCCCTACCGCAGACACACACCAGGGGGTTGGAGGCTGTATTGTGAGAGGACATGCACAGCCCTTTCAAGTGCAGGTGCCAGGTCCTCTCTCCCACTCTAGCCCAGGAAGACTCATCAGGATATACAGGACACACCTCAGCTTCCTTTGTGTCACTGTCTAGAGTGAATTCACAAACAGCCAGACTGTCAGTCTGACCCTGACATGTATTCAGCAGCCAAGCAGAGGCACAGAATGGTTAAGCAAGAAAATGCCCACTTTCTAAAAGTGGCATTTTCAAACAGACAATCTAAAAAACAACTTTACCAAAAGATGTATTTTTAAATTGTGAGTTCAGAGACCCCAAACTCCACATCTCTATCTGCTCCCAATGGGAAACTACACTTAAAATATATTTAAAGGCAATCCCCTTGTTAACCTAAGGGAGAGATAGGCCTTACAGTAGTGAAAAACAAATTTAGCAGTATTTCACTATTAGGACATGTAAACACACCAGTACATGTCCTACCTTGTAAATACACTGCACCCTGCTCATGGGGCTTCCTTGGGCCTACCTTAGGGATGGCTTATATGTAGTACAAGGGAAGGTTTGGGCCTGGCAAGTGGGTACAGTTGCCAGGTTGAATTGGCAGTTTAAAACTGCGCACACAGACACTGCAGTGGCAGCTCTAAGATGTTTACAGGGCTACTCATGTGGGTGGCACAATCAATGCTGCAGGCCCACTAGTAGCTTTTGATTTACAGGCCCTGGGCATACATAGCACACTTTACTAGAGACCTACCAGTAAAACAAATATGCCAATCATGGATGAACCAATCAACAATACAATTTAGACAGGGAGCATATGAACTTTAGCACTGGTTAGCAGTGGTAAAGTGCCCAGAGTCCCAAAGCCAACGGAAACAGGTCTGAAAAAAGTAGGAGGAAGGAGATAAAAGGTTTGGAGATGTCCCTGCAAAAAAGTCCAGGTCCAACAACTGGTAAGGGCAAAAGGGAGCACAGAGTATTGAGGATGCTCGTGGTCTACCTGAAATCGCAGGTTACCTCTGTGAGACTCGAAAGTGAAGATACACGTTCGGTAAATCCAGTACTACCATTTGATCTTCTGGATTCAGGGCAGACAGGGCAGACAGGACTTGGACCAGTGTGAGCATTATAAAACTTGGGCCCAAGATATGGGGAATGCCTCCATCCTTTTTCAACACCATAAAGTAACAAGAGTAACAACCAGTATGAATTCTGATGCTGGCACCCTCTCTATTTCTCTCTTGGCCCAAGAGATCTTGAACTTCTTCAATGAGTGTGTACAAGTGGTTCTACGGGAGGTATTGTTGTATGGGCAGCATATCTGGGGGTTAGGATAGAAAGGGCAGGCAATACTATTGTATGATGATATGGGTCACCCATTGGTCTGACATAATGCTCTGCCATTTGGGGAGGTAAAAGGTTATCTGGCCTCGCACAGGGCAATCATGCACCGCCAAGGACAAATTAAAGTATTGAGGTGGCTGCAGGGGCAGGGTTTGGCTACTGTGGTGACCCTGGAGGCCTTGATGCTGTTGACCTGCTCCCCGACCTTGCACTCAAAAGGACTGGCAAGCCCCGGTGCTGCTGAGGCACGTATTGCCATTGCCTGTGGTTGAAACCCCTAACAAAGTCTCAAAAGGAGCACTTTTGTAGGCTAACCTCCGAACAAACAGAGCTAGGCCTAGAGAGTGGGAGGTGTTCTTGCTCTCTTTAAATCTCTCCAAGGCTGAGTCAGCCTTCGCTCCTAATAGTCTAGAGCTGTCGAAGAGCATGTCCATTATGGGCTGTTGTACGTCCAAGAAAACTCTGTTCAACGACCTATAATTCATGCTCTAAGGTAATTTGCCTTGCACTCCTAATTACCCCACATATTACATCACTCATGACGACTTCTATGACATCCTTGATAATACCACTGCAACATTTGTTGATGGGCAAACTGTGCATGGCAGGGGCGCTGGTTATAGTTATAGTTACCTTAGGTTACTTGAGATAACTATCTCTATAACTGCTGAATGTCTATGGTTTTGTGTGTGTAAAATCTGAACTGTAACATCCCTGTATCCTTTATAAATATATATATATATATATATATATATATATATATATATATATATATATATATATATATGTTTTTTTCAATTTGGCCATGATGAAGACACTTTGGTGTTGAAACGCGTTGCCTTTGAGTCAGTTTGTTTGCTTCCTTATGGAGAACATATATTTTTGCAAATAAAACTTTATTTTTGAGGAGTGGACATGTCGAGTGCGATTTCTTTCTGCTTTTTTTGAAAAAGTGCAGATTTTCTTTTCTTTATATATATATATATATATATATATATATATATATATATATATATATATATTTACATATCTATATATATATATATAGATATATATACATATATATATATATATATATATATATATATATATGTCAAAACAAATCCCTTTCAGGGTTAGAGTGACGCATAAATTATGCAAAAAAGAGAATAGAGAACTCTGGGTAGTTCCCAAGTTTAGGTGGAGAGCATCTCTAGTAAGGAGCACCCTGCAACACCAGCGACACTCTAGATTTGCTCACCTCAAATGTCTGTTTATCTAGCAAAGTATTTAAGCATTGGATCAGCACAGTGCTATCCACGCCGAGCTAGATAGTGACAAAGTCTTTTGCCATTTATACAGCAAAGTCTTTAAGCGTAGGTTTGACACAGTATCAACCTTGCCGAGCTGTAAAATGACAAAAGCCATTTACCACTCCAGGCACAGTATTACAGCTTTGGACTGATAAAATACCATCCAAGCCAACCTGAAATGAGTAAAAGCAACCCCTGACACGTGTTTCGCTCTCATTAGAGCTCATCAGAGAGGTTTAGCTTTGTCCAGACATTTGAGGTGAGCAAATCTAGAGTGTCGCTGGTGTTGCAGGGTGCTCCTTACTAGAGCTGCTCTCCACCTAAACTTGGGAACTACCCAGAGTTCTCTATTCTCTTTTTTGTATATATATATATGTGTATATATATATATATCTATATATATATATCTAGAGAGAGAAAGAGATATAGATATATATATATATTTATTCACTGAAAAATCCACAAGGGTTAAAAGGATGTTTGTTGTTTGTCAGGGAACCTTTGTTTTTTCAGTGAATATACATACAGGGGGTCATTCTGATCTCGGCGGTAAAAGGCCCTTACCGCCGGTCAGAAGTCCGCCATTCTACCGCCGCGGCCGCGGTAAACCGCCACGGTCATTCTGACCCACAACGGCGGGACCGCCAAAATCCCGACATCCAAGGAAGGCCGCCACATCAGCGGGCCGCGGAAAACTGGAGATGACCAAACCTCCACCGTCACGCCAACACAAACACGCCCATGCCATTCTGACCCACGAATCCACGCGGCGGTCTTTCAACCGCGGTATTCCATTGGCGGTACACACCGCCGCGGTCAAAATACACACACAGCTCCAAAACCCAGCCACATTGGACAATTTGAAATACACACACCTGACACACATACAAACAACACTCCCACACATCCAACCAACTATAAAACACACACCCACATCACCCACAAACCCCTACGACCGAAGATCATAGACGAAGGAGAGAGAGACACATCACAGAATAGAGAGCTACATCTCACAGAGGCACACTACACCATCACACACACCACATAGAAGCACAAAGCACCACACACCAACACACTCTTCACCATATACACCACCCCACACCTCATCCACACCACCCCATGGCACCCCAAAGGCACCCACGCTTTTCGGACCAAGAACTCCGGGTCATGGTGGAGGAGATCATAAGAGTCGAACCCCAGCTCTTCGGCTCACAGGTGCAGCACACCACTATAGCCAGGAAGGCGGAGCTATGGCAGCGGATCGTGGACAGGGTCAACGCGGTGGGACAGCATCCCAGAAATCGAGAGGACATCCGCAAACGTTGGAACGACTTACGGGGAAAGGTGCGCTCGAAGGTCTCGCGACACAACATCGCAGTGCAGAAGACAGGCGGGGGACCCACACCCACACCACCCGAATTCACAGCATGGGAGCAAGAGGTACTAAACATCCTGCATCCTGATGGCCTCGCTGGAGTACACGGAGGAATGGACTCTGGTAAGTACAATCTCAACTACTTCACCCCCCCCCCAGCATGCCAACCCCCACCACCACCCTCACCCCCAACCCCCCATCACACATCCTCCCTGAGAATGTCTCCCCAGCACAACCCACCCAACACCAACCCCTGCATGCCACCACAAACTATTGACACCCATCACCTAAGCATGACCACTGCACATACCCCCCCCAACACCCCCACAACACCTCCCCCAAGGGAATGACAGCACTGGGGGACAAGGGCACCCATAAATCGCACACAATAGCACACACAGAAACAATAACCATACTCTCTTACCCCATGCAGGACCCGAACGCCAACACACCGACCAGGAGGGTCCAGAAATGTCCATCCCCCCCCCGGAAGAGGCACCCAGTGATGACAGCAGCTCTGTCGACCTGGAACCTGACAACCAGCCCGGACCATCGGGGACCTCTGGACAGTCGGTTCCCCACACACAGGCCACAGCAGACCCAACCCCCTCTGGGAACAACAGCACAGCAACAGCACAGCTCCCACCCAGCGGGCCCATGGCTCTGTCTCTAGTACAGGTCAATCAGCGGTGTGTCTGCCACTACAGGGCCCCCAGGCTAACCCACCACCCCCACAACAACAGGGACCTGGGGGCAGTGGTAGTGGGCACACCGTCCAGGGGACAGAGTCCGGGGGAAACAGGGCAACTCGGAGGGCTGCTGTGCGACGGGGGGGGGGAGGAGAGGCCCAGGGAACCGACTCTCCAAGAGGCCCTCACCACCATCATGGCAGCCTACCACCGCTCACAAGAGACGATGGCGACGGTACTGGCCAGGTTCCAGGAGATCCAGGCACAGCAGGAGGAACGCTACATGGGGTTCAACAATCATCTCACCCACATCTCTACCGCCATGGGGAGCCTAGTCCAGGCCCTCACCGGATAGAAGACACGTTGCGGGACCATGTGGCACCACACAGGGCCCCTGTCACTAGCCCGGACCAGGAACAGCCTACCACCTCCGCCTGCGCTAGTGGACAGGAGGCCCCACCACAACGACAGGCCACCAGAACCCCACCTCCTGCTGAAGAACAACCACCCCGCAAGAGCAGCCTGAGATCCAAAAAAAAGACAGAGTAGGATGTCAAGACCCCCGCCAGCATGAGATACCCCCTGAAGTCATCCCACTGTCCCACATTGCCACCCTGTCCAACCTTGAACTGCCCCTGCTCCATCCTTCCACAGGCATATGGACAATGCACCTGTGAGACTGAGAACTGGACTCTGCCATGGACATTACTCCACCCCCACCCATCACCGTGTGAATATCATGTACCATTATCTAGCACCAAAAATAAATCACTCAATGCACTGAAATCATGCTGGAGTCAGGCTGTATTATTTACAAATGTAAAACACATTACCGATCAATTATGTTCTGTAAACTTTGTGCTGAACACATACCGAGATCAATAAGCATTAGTCCATGGGCTAACCAAGCAGAAGTCACGCAGTGGGTCATACAGCACTGAAAAGGGAAGGGAGAATCAAACATCAGTTTCAAATAACTGGGGGGTTGTAGGAAAGTACCATCTTGCCTGGCATGTTACCCCCATTTTTCACTGTATATATGTTGTTTTAGTTGTATGTGTCACTGGGACCCTGGTAACCCAGGGCCCCAGTGCTCATAAGTGTGCCTGAATGTGTTACCTGTGTAGTGACTAACTGTCTCACTGAGGCTCTGCTAATCAGAACCTCAGTGGTTATGCTCTCTCATTTCTTTCCAAATTGTCACTGACAGGCTAGTGACCATTTTTACCAATTTACATTGGCTTACTGGAACACCCTTATAATTCCCTAGTAGATGGTACTGAGGTACCCAGGGTATTGGGGTTCCAGGAGATCCCTATGGGCTGCAGCATTTCTTTTGCCACCCATAGGGAGCTCTGACAATTCTTACACAGGCCTGCCACTGCAGCCTGAGTGAAATAACGTCCACGTTATTTCACAGCCATTTTACACTGCACTTAAGTAACTTATAAGTCACCTATATGTCTAACCTTTACCTGGTAAAGGTTAGGTGCAAAGTTACTTAGTGTGAGGGCACCCTGGCACTAGCCAAGGTGCCCCCACATTGTTCAGAGCCAATTCACTGAACTTTGTGAGTGCGGGGACACCATTACACGCGTGCACTACATATAGGTCACTACCTATATGTAGCTTCACCATGGTAACTCCGAATATGGCCATGTAACATGTCTATGATCATGGAATTGCCCCCTCTATGCCATCCTGGCATTGTTGGTACAATTCCATGATCCCAGTGGTCTGTAGCACAGACCCTGGTACTGCCAAACTGCCCTTCCTGGGGTTTCACTGCAGCTGCTGCTGCTGCCAACCCCTCAGACAGGCATCTGCCCTCCTGGGGTCAAGCCAGGCTTGTCCCAGGATGGCAGAACAAAGAACTTCCTCTGAGAGAGGGTGTGACACCCTCTCCCTTTGGAAAATGGTGTGAAGGCAGGGGAGGAGTAGCCTCCCCCAGCCTCTGGAAATGCTTTGTTGGGCACAGAGGTGCCCAATTCTGCATAAGCCAGTCTACACCGGTTCAGGGACCCCATAGCCCCTGCTCTGGCGCGAAACTGGACAAAGGAAAGGGGAGTGACCACTCCCCTGACCTGCACCTCCCCTGGGAGGTGTCCAGAGCTCCTCCAGTGTGCTCCAGACCTCTGCCATCTTGGAAACAGAGGTGCTGCTGGCACACTGGACTGCTCTGAGTGGCCAGTGCACCAGGTGACGTCAGAGACTCCTTGTGATAGGCTCCTTCAGGTGTTAGTAGCCTTTCCTCTCTCCTAGGTAGCCAAACCCTCTTTTCTGGCTATTTAGGGTCTCTGTCTCTGGGGAAACTTTAGATAACGAATGCATGAGCTCAGCCGAGTTCCTCTGCATCTCCCTCTTCACCTTCTGATAAGGAATCGACCGCTGACCGCGCTGGAAGCCTGCAAACCTGCAACATAGTAGCAAAGACGACTACTGCAACTCTGTAACGCTGATCCTGCCGCCTTCTCGACTGTTTTCCTGCTTGTGCATGCTGTGGGGGTAGTCTGCCTCCTCTCTGCACCAGAAGCTCCGAAGAAATCTCCCGTGGGTCGACGGAATCGTCCCCCTGCAACCGCAGGCACCAAAAAGCTGCATTACCGGTCCCTTGGGTCTCCTCTCAGCACGACGAGCGAGGTCCCTCGAATCCAGCGACACCGTCCAAGTGACTCCCACAGTCCAGTGACTCTTCAGCCCAAGTTTGGTGGAGGTAAGTCCTTGCCTCACCTCGCTGGGCTGCATTGCTGGGAACCGCAACTTTGCAAGCTACTCCGGCCCCTGTGCACTTCCGGCGGAAATCCTTCGTGCACAGCCAAGCCTGGGTCCACGGCACTCTAACCTGCATTGCACGACTTTCTAAGTTGGTCTCCGGCGACGTGGGACTCCTTTGTGCAACTTCGGCGAGCACCGTTTCACGCATCCTTGTAGTGCCTGTTTCTGGCACTTCTCCGGGTGCTACCTGCTTCAGTGAGGGCTCTTTGTCTTGCTCGACGTCCCTTCTCTCTGCAGGTCCAATTTGCGACCTCCTGGTCCCTCCTGGGCCCCAGCAGCGTCCAAAAACGCCAAACGCATGATTTGCGTGTAGCAAGGCTTGTTGGCGTCCATCCGGCGGGAAAACACTTCTGCACGACTCTCCAAGGCGTGGGAGATCCATCCTCCAAAGGGGAAGTCTCTAGCCCTTGTCGTTCCTGCAGTATTCACAGTTCTTCAGCCTAGAAAGAGCTTCTTTGCACCAACCGCTGGCATTTCTTGGGCATCTGCCCATCTCCGAGCTGCTTGTGACTTTTGGACTTGGTCCCCTTGTTCCACAGGTACCCTCAGTCAGGAATCCATCGTTGTTGCATTGCTGATTTGTGTTTTCCTTGCATTTTCCCTCTAACACGACTATTTTGTCCTTAGGGGAACTTTAGTGCACTTTGCACTCACTTTTCAGGGTCTTGGGGAGGGTTATTTTGCTAACTCTCACTATTTTCTAATAGTCCCAGCGACCCTCTACAAGGTCACATAGGTTTGGGGTCCATTCGTGGTTCGCATTCCACTTCTGGAGTATATGGTTTGTGTTGCCCCTATCAATATGTTTCCCCATTGCATCCTATTGTAACTATACATTGTTTGCACTGTTTTCTAAGACTATACTGCATATTTTTGCTATTGTGTATATATATCTTGTGTATATTTCCTATCCTCTCACTGAGGGTACACTCTAAGATACTTTGGCATATTGTCATAAAAATAAAGTACCTTTATTTTTAGTATAACTGTGTATTGTGTTTTCTTATGATATTGTGCATATGACACTAAGTGGTACTGTAGTAGCTTCACACGTCTCCTAGTTCAGCCTAAGCTGCTCTGCTAAGCTACCATTATCTATCAGCCTAAGCTGCTAGACACCCTATACACTAATAAGGGATAACTGGGCCTGGTACAAGGTGCAAGTACCCCTTGGTACTCACTACAAGCCAGTCCAGCCTCCTACATTGGTTGTGCAGCGGTGGGATAAGTGCTTTGAGACTACTTACCACTCTTGTCATTGTACTTTTCATAAGAGAAAAATATACAAAACAAGGTCAGTGTATATACACATAGCCAAAAAGTTTTGCATTTCCTCTTTTCACTCTTTTCTAAGTGCTGAAAAGTACTTCTAAACTTTCAAAAAGTTCTTAAAAGTTTAAAAAGTTTTTTTCTGTCTTTCCAAAAAGTTCTGAAAACTTTTTTCTCTTTGTCTATCACTTTAACTCTCTCTAAAAATGTCTGGCACAGGCCAAAAAGTTGAACTGTCCAAACTTGCATATGATCACCTTAGCTGGAAAGGAGCAAGGAGTCTCTGCATAGAGAGAGGTTTGAGTGTAGGGAAGAATCCTTCCTTAGAACTGTTAATTAATATGCTTAGAGTACAGGATAAGGCCATAAGTGCCCAATCTGTAGAAAAAGTAGCTAATGGTTCTCAATCTGATCCAGGGACTCCCCCAGGAAAAGGTTCAGGAAAGAAACTTCTCAGCCTGCCCATTACTAGACAGTCTAGCATAGTTGGAACAGAGGTTGAATCACATCATACTGATGATGTGCTCTCACATTATGCTGGTAGCCAAGCTGTTAGGGTGCCCTTGGTAAGGGACAGGTCTCCTTCTGTTCATTCCCATCATACCTCTGTATCTAGAAATGTCCCTCCCACCCACCCTGATGACAGATTGTTAGAAAGGGAGCTCAATAGATTGAGAGTGGAGCAAACCAGACTGAAGCTCAAGAAGCAACAGCTGGATTTGGATAGACAGTCTTTAGAAATAGAGAGGGAAAGACAGAAGATGGGTTTAGATACCCATGGTGGCAGCGGCAGTATTCCCCATAGTCATCCTGCAAAAGAGCATGATTCCAGGAATCTGCATAAGATAGTTCCCCCTTACAAGGAGGGGGATGACATTAACAAGTGGTTTGCTGCACTTGAGAGGGCCTGTGTTGTACAGGATGTCCCTCAAAAGCAGTGGGCTGCTATCCTATGGCTATCATTTACTGGAAAAGGTAGGGATAGGCTCCTTACTGTAAAAGAAAATGATGCTAACAATTTCCAAGTTCTTAAGAATGCACTCCTGGATGGTTATGGCTTAACCACTGAACAGTACAGGATAAAGTTCAGAGATACCAAAAAGGAGTCTTCACAAGACTGGGTTGATTTCATTGACCAGGCAGTGAAGGCCTTGGAGGGGTGGTTACATGGCAGTAAAGTTACTGATTATGACAGCCTGTATAACTTGATCCTGAGAGAGCATATTCTTAATAATTGTGTGTCTGATTTGTTGCACCAGTACTTGGTGGACTCTGATCTGACCTCTCCCCAAGAATTGGGAAAGAAGGCAGACAAATGGGTCAGAACAAGAGTGAACAGAAAAGTTCATACAGGGGGTGACAAAGATGGCAACAAAAAGAAGGATGGTAAGTCTTCTGACAAGGGTGGGGACAAATCTAAAAATGAGTCTTCATCAGGCCCACAAAAACACTCTGGTGGGGCTGGTGGGCCCAAATCCTCCTTTAATCAGAACAAGGAAAAGAAACCATGGTGCTATTTATGTAAAATAAAAGGCCATTGGACAACAGATCCCAGTTGTCCAAAGAAAGGCACCACAGCTCCTACCACTACAACCCCTACTGCTACACCTAGTGTCCCTACTAATAGCAGTGGTGGTGGGAGCAAACCTACTAATAGCCAATCCAAGGGAGTAGCTGGGCTCACTTTTGGTAATTTAGTTGGGGTTGGTCTGATTAGGGAGACCAGAGAGGCTACTTTAGTCTCTGAAGGGGCTATTGACTTAGCCACTTTGGTTGCTTGCCCCCATAACTTGGAGAAGTACAAGCAACTAACCCTAATAAATGGTGTTGAGGTCCAGGCCTACAGGGACACAGGTGCCAGTGTCACAATGGTGATTGAGAAACTGGTGCACCCTGAACAACACATACTTGGACACCAGTACCAAGTAACCGATGCTCACAACATAACACAAAGCCACCCCATGGCTGTTGTAAATCGCAACTGGGGGGGGGTATCTGGTCCAAAGAAAGTTGTGGTAGCTTCAGATTTACCTGTAGACTGTCTATTAGGGAATGATTTGGAGACATCAGCTTGGTCAGATGTGGAGTTGGAGGCCCATGCAGCAATGCTGGGCATCCCAGGGCATAGTTGTGCTTTGACAAGGGCTCAGGCCAAAAAGCAAAAAGGACAGGGAAGCTTGGATCCTGGAACAATGGACCAAGTGCTCCCTAAAGCAAGGGCTAGTAGAAGCAAACCACTTCCTACTATCCCTCCCTCTACAGTGGATTCTACTTCTGAGGAAGAAGAATTCCCTCCCTGTGCAGAACCTACACCAGAGGAGCTGGAAGCAGACACTGCTGAGCTTTTGGGTGAAGGGGGGCCTGCCAGAGAGGAGCTGAGTGTGGCACAGCAAACCTGTCCCACATTAGAGGGTCTCAGACAGCAAGCTGTCAAACAGGCTAATGGGGATGTCAGTGACTCACACAGAGTTTACTGGGAGGACAACCTCTTGTACACTGAGCATAGGGATCCTAAACCTGGAGCTGCCAGGAGATTAGTGATTCCTCAGGAGTACAGAAAGTTCCTCCTAACACTGGCACATGACATTCCCTTAGCTGGGCACCTGGGTCAAATGAAAACTTGGGACAGATTGGTACCACTGTTTCATTGGCCTAGGATGTCTGAGGACACAAAAGAATTTTGTAAGTCCTGTGAAACCTGTCAAGCCAGTGGCAAAACAGGTGGCACTCCAAAGGCACCCCTTATCCCACTGCCTGTGGTTGGGGTTCCCTTTGAAAGGGTAGGGGTTGACATAGTTGGCCCCCTTGACCCTCCTACTGCTTCAGGCAATAGGTTTATCTTGGTGGTAGTGGACCATGCCACAAGATATCCTGAAGCTATTCCTTTAAGGACCACTACAGCTCCGGCAGTGGCAAAGGCCCTCCTGGGAATATTTTCCAGGGTGGGCTTCCCAAAGGAAGTAGTATCAGACAGGGGAAGCAATTTCATGTCTGCATACTTAAAGGCCATGTGGAAGGAGTGTGGTGTAACTTACAAGTTCACAACACCCTATCATCCACAAACAAATGGACTGGTGGAGAGATTTAATAAAACTCTCAAAGGCATGATTATGGGACTCCCTGAAAAACTCCGCAGGAGATGGGATATCCTTCTACCATGCCTCCTTTTTGCCTACAGGGAGGTACCCCAGAAAGGAGTGGGCTTCAGCCCCTTTGAACTTCTTTTTGGACACCCTGTTAGGGGTCCACTCACACTTGTAAAGGAGGGTTGGGAACAACCTTTAAAAGCTCCTAAGCAGGATATTGTGGATTATGTACTTGGCCTCAGATCAAGGATGGCTGAGTACATGAAAAAGGCCAGTAAAAACCTTCAGGCCAGCCAAGAGCTCCAGAAGCAATGGCATGATCAGAAGGCTGTTTTGGTTCAGTACCAACCAGGGCAGAAAGTGTGGGTCTTGGAGCCTGTGGCCCCAAGAGCACTCCAAGATAAATGGAGTGGTCCACACACAATTGTTGAAAAGAAGGGTGAAGTCACCTACTTGGTTGACTTGGGCACTGCCAGGAGTCCCCTTAGGGTGCTCCATGTCAACCGCCTGAAACCCTACTATGACAGGGCTGATCTCACCCTGCTCATGGCAACAGATGAGGGACAGGAAGAAGACAGTGATCCTCTACCTGATCTCTTCTCTTCCACAGAACAAGATGCTCTTGTGGAAGGTGTAGTTTTGGCTGATTGTCTTACTGCTGAGCAGAAAGATAATTGCATAAATCTCCTAGGACAATTTTCAGAACTCTTCTCCATTGTGCCAGGCACCACTTCTTGGTGTGAGCACACTATAGATACTGGAGACAGTTTACCTGTCAAAAGTAAGATCTATAGGCAGCCTGACCATGTCAGGGACTGCATAAAGCAAGAAGTTCAGAAGATGTTGGAACTAGGAGTGGTTGAGCACTCTGACAGTCCATGGGCTTCTCCTGTGGTACTGGTACCAAAACCCAATTCTAAAGATGGAAAGAAGGAAATGAGGTTTTGTGTCGACTATAGAGGTCTCAACTTGGTAACCAAAACTGATGCTCACCCTATACCCAGGGCAGATGAGCTCATAGATACACTGGCATCTGCCAAGTATCTAAGCACTTTTGATTTGACTGCAGGGTATTGGCAGATCAAATTGTCAGAAGATGCTAAATCTAAGACTGCATTTTCTACCATTGGAGGACATTACCAGTTTACTGTAATGCCTTTTGGTCTGAAAAATGCACCTGCCACTTTTCAGACGTTGGTGAACACAGTCCTGCAAGGGCTGGAAGCTTTCAGTGCAGCATATTTGGATGATATAGCTGTCTTTAGCTCCAGCTGGGATGATCACCTGGTCCACCTTTGGAAAGTTTTGGAGGCCCTGCAAAAGGCAGGCCTCACTATCAAGGCTTCAAAGTGCCAGATAGGGCAGGGTAAGGTGGTTTATCTGGGACACCTTGTTGGTGGGGAACAGATTGCACCACTTCAGGGGAAAATCCAAACTATTATTGATTGGGTTCCCCCTACCACTCAGACTCAGGTGAGAGCCTTCCTAGGCCTCACTGGGTATTACAGGAGGTTCATTAAGAACTATGGCTCCATTGCAGCCCCTCTTAATGACCTCACATCCAAGAAAATGCCTAAAAAGGTATTATGGACAGCAAACTGTCAGAAAGCTTTTGAGGAGCTGAAGCAGGCCATGTGCTCTGCACCTGTCCTGAAAAGCCCTTGTTACTCTAAAAAATTCTATGTCCAAACTGATGCATCTGAATTAGGAGTAGGGGCAGTCCTATCACAACTTAATTCTGAGGGCCAGGATCAACCTGTTGCTTTTATTAGTAGAAGGTTGACCCCTAGAGAAAAGCGTTGGTCTGCCATTGAGAGGGAGGCCTTTGCTGTGGTCTGGGCTCTGAAGAAGTTGAGGCCATACCTGTTTGGCACTCACTTCATTGTTCAGACAGACCACAAACCTCTACTTTGGCTAAAACAAATGAAAGGTGAAAATCCTAAATTGTTGAGGTGGTCCATATCCCTACAGGGAATGGACTATACAGTGGAACATAGACCTGGGAGTAGCCACTCCAATGCAGATGGACTCTCCAGATATTTCCACTTAGACAATGAAGACTCATCAGGTAATGGCTAGTCTTATTGTCCTTCGTTTGGGGGGGGGTTGTGTAGGAAAGTACCATCTTGCCTGGCATGTTACCCCCATTTTTCACTGTTTATATGTTGTTTTAGTTGTATGTGTCACTGGGACCCTGGTAACCCAGGGCCCCAGTGCTCATAAGTGTGCCTGAATGTGTTACCTGTGTAGTGACTAACTGTCTCACTGAGGCTCTGCTAATCAGAACCTCAGTGGTTATGCTCTCTCATTTCTTTCCAAATTGTCACTGACAGGCTAGTGACCATTTTTACCAATTTACATTGGCTTACTGGAACACCCTTATAATTCCCTAGTAGATGGTACTGAGGTACCCAGGGTATTGGGGTTCCAGGAGATCCCTATGGGCTGCAGCATTTCTTTTGCCACCCATAGGGAGCTCTGACAATTCTTACACAGGCCTGCCACTGCAGCCTGAGTGAAATAACGTCCACGTTATTTCACAGCCATTTTACACTGCACTTAAGTAACTTATAAGTCACCTATATGTCTAACCTTTACCTGGTAAAGGTTAGGTGCAAAGTTACTTAGTGTGAGGGCACCCTGGCACTAGCCAAGGTGCCCCCACATTGTTCAGAGCCAATTCACTGAACTTTGTGAGTGCGGGGACACCATTACACGCGTGCACTACATATAGGTCACTACCTATATGTAGCTTCACCATGGTAACTCCGAATATGGCCATGTAACATGTCTATGATCATGGAATTGCCCCCTCTATGCCATCCTGGCATTGTTGGTACAATTCCATGATCCCAGTGGTCTGTAGCACAGACCCTGGTACTGCCAAACTGCCCTTCCTGGGGTTTCACTGCAGCTGCTGCTGCTGCCAACCCCTCAGACAGGCATCTGCCCTCCTGGGGTCAAGCCAGGCTTGTCCCAGGATGGCAGAACAAAGAACTTCCTCTGAGAGAGGGTGTGACACCCTCTCCCTTTGGAAAATGGTGTGAAGGCAGGGGAGGAGTAGCCTCCACCAGCCTCTGGAAATGCTTTGTTGGGCACAGAGGTGCCCAATTCTGCATAAGCCAGTCTACACCGGTTCAGGGACCCCTTAGCCCCTGCTCTGGTGCGAAACTGGACAAAGGAAAGGGGAGTGACCACTCCCCTGACCTGCACCTCCCCTGGGAGGTGTCCAGAGCTCCTCCAGTGTGCTCCAGACCTCTGCCATCTTGGAAACAGAGGTGCTGCTGGCACACTGGACTGCTCTGAGTGGCCAGTGCCACCAGGTGACGTCAGAGACTGCTTGTGATAGGCTCCTTCAGGTGTTAGTAGCCTTTCCTCTCTCCTAGGTAGCCAAACCCTCTTTTCTGGCTATTTAGGGTCTCTGTCTCTGGGGAAACTTTAGATAACGAATGCATGAGCTCAGCCGAGTTCCTCTGCATCTCCCTCTTCACCTTCTGATAAGGAATCGACCGCTGACCGCGCTGGAAGCCTGCAAACCTGCAACATAGTAGCAAAGACGACTACTGCAACTCTGTAACGCTGATCCTGCCGCCTTCTCGACTGTTTTCCTGCTTGTGCATGCTGTGGGGGTAGTCTGCCTCCTCTCTGCACCAGAAGCTCCGAAGAAATCTCCCGTGGGTCGACGGAATCGTCCCCCTGCAACCGCAGGCACCAAAAAGCTGCATTACCGGTCCCATGGGTCTCCTCTCAGCACGACGAGCGAGGTCCCTCGAATCCAGCAACACCGTCCAAGTGACTCCCACAGTCCAGTGACTCTTCAACCCAAGTTTGGTGGAGGTCAGTCCTTGCCTCACCTCGCTGGGCTGCATTGCTGGGAACCGCGACTTTGCAAGCTACTCCGGCCCCTGTGCACTTCCAGCGGAAATCCTTCGTGCACAGCCAAGCCTGGGTCCACGGCACTCTAACCTGCATTGCACGACTTTCTAAGTTGGTCTCCGGCGACGTGGGACTCCTTTGTGCAACTTCGGCGAGCACCGTTTCACGCATCCTCGTAGTGCCTGTTTCTGGCACTTCTCCGGGTGCTACCTGCTTCAGTGAGGGCTCTTTGTCTTGCTCGACGTCCCCTCTCTCTGCAGGTCCAATTTGCGACCTCCTGGTCCCTCCTGGGCCCCAGCAGCGTCCAAAAACGCCAAACGCACGATTTGCGTGTAGCAAGGCTTGTTGGCATCCATCCGGCGGGAAAACACTTCTGCACGACTCTCCAAGGCGTGGGGGATCCATCCTCCAAAGGGGAAGTCTCTAGCCCTTGTCGTTCCTGCAGTATTCACAGTTCTTCAGCCTAGAAAGAGCTTCTTTGCACCAACCGCTGGCATTTCTTGGGCATCTGCCCATCTCCGAGCTGCTTGTGACTTTTGGACTTGGTCCCCTTGTTCCACAGGTACCCTCAGTCAGGAATCCATCGTTGTTGCATTGCTGATTTGTGTTTTCCTTGCATTTTCCCTCTAACACGACTATTTTGTCCTTAGGGGAACTTTAGTGCACTTTGCACTCACTTTTCAGGGTCTTGGGGAGGGTTATTTTGCTAACTCTCACTATTTTCTAATAGTCCCAGCGACCCTCTACAAGGTCTCATAGGTTTGGGGTCCATTCGTGGTTCGCATTCCACTTCTGGAGTATATGGTTTGTGTTGCCCCTATCCCTATGTTTCCCCATTGCATCCTATTGTAACTATACATTGTTTGCACTGTTTTCTAAGACTATACTGCATATTTTTGCTATTGTGTATATATATCTTGTGTATATTTCCTATCCTCTCACTGAGGGTACACTCTAAGATACTTTGGCATATTGTCATAAAAATAAAGTACCTTTATTTTTAGTATAACTGTGTATTGTGTTTTCTTATGATATTGTGCATATGACACTAAGTGGTACTGTAGTAGCTTCACACGTCTCCTAGTTCAGCCTAAGCTGCTCTGCTAAGCTACCATTATCTATCAGCCTAAGCTGCTAGACACCCTATACACTAATAAGGGATAACTGGGCCTGGTACAAGGTGCAAGTACCCCTTGGTACTCACTACAAGCCAGTCCAGCCTCCTACAGGGGTCATAGACAAAGTTGAGAAAAACGAGGCAGTCAGGAAAATTAAAATGGCGTGTGTGATTCTTACCTGTGTGCTACTGAAAATACTGTTGGATAACTCTGTCCCTGTTGTCTGGGTCGTCCTCTGAGTCTTCCTCCTCTTCACTCTCCACAGGCTCTACAGCTGCTTCAACACCACCATCTGGACCATCCTCCTGCAGGAAAGGCACCTGACGTCGCAATGCCAGATTGTGAAGCATACAGCAGGCCACGATGATCTGGCACACCCTTGGTGAGTACATCAGGGATCCCCCTGTCATATGCAGACACCTAAACCTGGCCTTCAGAACCCCAAAGGTCCTTTCTATGATCCTCCTAGTTCGCCCATGGGCCTCATTGTACCGTTCCTCAGCCCTGGTCCGGGGATTCCTCACTGGGGTCAATAGCCAAGGCAGGTTGGGGTAACCAGAGTCACCTATTAGCCACACACGTTGTCTCTGTAGCTGTTCCATCACAAAAGGGATGCTGCTATTACGCATCACATACGCGTCATGCACTGAACCAGGGAACATTGCATTCACATGGGAGATGTACTGGTCAGCCAAACAGACCACCTGGACGTTCATAGAATGGTAACTCTTCCTGTTTCTGTACACCTGCTCATCGTCTTTTGGGGGGACTAAGGCTACATGGGTCCCATCAATGGCACCAATTATGTTGGGAATATGTCCAAGGGCATAAAAATCACCCTTCACAGTGGGCAAATCAACCTCCTCTGGGAATATAATGTAACTCCGCATGTGTTTCGTCAGGGCAGACAACACTCTAGACAAAACCTTTGAAAACATTGGCTGAGACATTCCAGATGACATGGCCACTGTTGTCTGGAATGAGCCACTTGCAAGAAAATGGAGGACTGACAGCACCTGCACCAGAGGGGGAATTCCTGTGGGTTGGCGGATGGGGGACATCAGGGCTGGCTCCAGCTGGGCACACAGTTCATGGATGGTGGCACGGTCAAGTCGGTATCGTAGTATGATGTGGCGTTCTTCCATTGTCGACAGGTCCACCAGCGGTCGGTACACGCGAGGATTCATCCTTCTCCTCGCAAATCCCAGCGGACGGTGCCTAGGAAGGACAACATGGAGCACAGAGTCAAGATAATCACTGGTACGTTCACCACTGCTTGCATGGCACACGGTTATCTAGGTATTGAAAGGCGTGTATGTGTGGCAATGCCAGGCCTAGGCCTGTGTGTCGCAGTAGAGATTATGCCATGTGGGCCCTTGAAATGGCGGCTGCCTGACCTGTGAAGTGGGACAATGGGATGTGAGGTCACTGCGCTAGCGGAGCACACCGTGGCGGTAGGCGGTCGAAGACCGCTATACGGAGCCGCATTGGATAACATTGAAGCCTATGGGTTTCAGGAGCCAATGACGATGTGCGCCGGCGGTCACGGTACGCACCGCCGCGGTACGCACCGCCGCGGGCGTGACCGCCATTTTCTATCTGCTTAATCACTCGAGACCTGATCATCCACAGGAGAGGACCTATACTGCAAGTGCTGCTGTGAACTCAGTCTGGAAGTGACAATGGCTGCTGCGACTGGGGAAAGGGCCCCTGCCTTCACGTCTGAAGAGTTGGAGAAGCTCGTGGATGGGGTCCTCCCCCAGTATGCGTTACTCTACGGTCCTCCAGACCAACAGGTAAGTACACCGGGTGCACATGGAATGGGCGATGCCTGTGTGGAGTGGGGTGGATGTAAGTTGGTGGGGTGGGGGGCGAATGAGGAGTGCAACGCACGACAGATGAGAGCATGTGCTATATTGCAAGGTTGGGGAGGGGGGCCAATCACATGTAACATGCAGTAAGTTGATGATTGTTTCCTTCCCACCCTGTACATGTCACATAGGTCAGCGCCCATCAGAAAGACGGGATTTGGCGTGCCATCGCCAAGGAAGTCCGGGCCCTGGGGGTCCACGTCAGACGGGGCACCCACTGCCGCAAGAGGTGGGAGGACATCCGCCGCGGAACCAGGAAGACCGCCGAGTCACTGCTGGGGATGGCCTCCCAACCTAGGAGGGGTGCCAGTCGTACCCTGACCCCCCTGATGTCCCGGATCCTGGCGGTGGCCTACCCTGAATTGGATGGGCGCTTGAGAGCATCACAGCAGACACAAGGGGGTGAGTATCAGCACATTCAGCTATCTTTCTGCGCAGTGGAGGCGTCTGGGTGGGGGAGGAGGGTTGGGGGTGACATTAGGCCAGGGCGCTTTCTGTAGTGTAGTCCTCTCCCTTAGGCATGGCCCTGTGCTCCCGGCCCCCACCTCCGTAGGGTGACAAGTCCAGCTATTGATGGTCCAGCCTCACACATGTGCGCGCTTGTCGTCTCCTGACCTGTTGTCCGAGTCAGAAGTACTGAGTAGTGTGCCCCGAATGCGCGGCTTAGTGCATGCAGCTCCTGTGTCTGTCGTCTCCGCCAACGGTGTTGACATTGCATGCACTCAACCAGGTCTTCTCTTTCTCCCCCCACCCTTCTTCTTCATCTTCTTGTGCATGTGTGCATTAGCATCATCAGGCGGAGGAGATTTGGCATCGGAGCACGAGGGAGCTGCAAGCCACAAGGCCCCGGTGGGCACAGGAACAGACACCGAGGGCCCAAGTGAGCCGGAGGGCGAGGGGAGCACCACGACGGGGACCGCTGGTGAGAGCAGCGACACGTCCTCGGATGGGAGCTCCCTAGCGGTGGCGGCAACATCCGGGCCCCCCGCCTCTACAGGTACAGCCGCCACCCAGCGCACCAGCCCCGCCCTCCCAGCAGCCCCTCAGCCTACGCTCCGTGCCCGCTCACCCAGGAAGGCGGGCGTCTCCTTCGCCCCAGGCACCTCAGCCCCTGCCCCTGTTACCCCTGCTGCCCTCAGTGAGGAGGTCATTGATCTCCTCAGGACACTCATTGTTGGGCAGACTACCCTTTTGAATGCCATCCAGGGGGTAGAAAGGGAGGTGCATCGGAGCAATGCCTACCTGGAGGGCATTCATTCGGGTCAGGCTGCCCATCAACGATCGTTCAATGCTCTGGCCTCAGCACTGACGGCAGCCATTGTCCCTGTTTCCAGCCTCCCTCTTCTGACTGCCTCCAGCCTGTCTCTGTCTCCTGTTCCTCAGCCTATCCCAGCCACACCATCAGACCAGCCTGCACACACCTCAACACCCAAGGGCAGCTCATCCAGACACAAGCACCACAGATCCCACAAACACTCACCCAAGCAACACACAGATGCAGACATCCCAACAGTCACTACCACCCCTGTGTCCCCCTCCTCCTCGTCTCCCTCCTCCCTCCCTGTGACGTCTCCACTCACACCTGCATGCACACCAACATCAGCCAGTGCTACCATCACCACCACACCCTCCTGTACAGTCCGCACGCGTGCAGTCACCACCCCCACTGCCATTTACACGTCCCCTGTGTCCTCTCCCACTGTGTCTGTCACCACCCCTTCCAAGACACACAAACGCAGGCAGACACCCACCCAACAGACATCCACCTCACAACAGCCTACAGCACCTGCACCTTCACCCAATGACAGCACACCTGACTCTCCTACAACCACATCCTCTTCCTCCACTTCCATCTCCACTTCTACCTTTTACCTTGGCCCTAAAAAGCTTTTCCTGGCTAATCTTGACCTCTTCCCCTCCGATGACCTACCCCCTCCATCTGCAAAGAGTCCCAAGAGCACCACAGCCACCACCAGCCCAACTTCGGGTGTCACTGTTGTGCATGGGTTCTGGAGCCCACCCTTTGCCAGCAGTGACACCTCCATCAGCAGCAAGGACACATCCAGCCCCCACCCCCCGGCAAGAGGACCAGGAAACACAAGGGCCGCCGTGCGAAGACTGACACGGCTGCCCCCAAGGAGCAGAGTTCGCCCACTTCACCAGCCACAACGTCTAGGGGAGGCAAGGGCCCGAGAGCCCCATCTAAGGAGCGTAAGGGCAGCAGGGCGGAGACGTCAGCCAGCAGGAGCGCGGAGCAGGTGGGCCCCACATGCCACATCCCAGCTGTAAAGGAGGTCACCGAAGGGCCCAGGAACATCACGGCCGGAGGGCGTCTGAGCACGGAGTCCAGGCCAGGTCTGCCTCCCTTGAACCTACTGGATGTGCACCGCTGAACAGGGCCCGCCGTGCAGAAGAGCACCGCTGAACAGGGCCCGCCGTGCAGAAGAGCACCGCTGAACAGGGCCCGCTGTGAAGATAGGCACCGCTGAACAGGGCCCGCCGTGCAGAAGAGCACCGCTGAACAGGGCCCGCCGTGCAGATAGGCACCGCTGAACAGGGCCCGCCGTGCAGAAGAGCACCGCTGAACAGGGCCCGCCGTGCAGAAGAGCACCGCTGAACAGGGCCCGCTGTGAAGATAGGCACCGCTGAACAGGGCCCGCCATGCAGAAGAGCACCGCTGAACAGGGCCCGCCGTGCAGAAGAGCACCGCTGAACAGGGCCCGCCGTGCAGAAGAGCACCGCTGAACAGGGCCCGCCGTGCAGAAGAGCACCGCTCCGCTGGGCCCCTTCATCTCAAGCACCGCTCCGCTGGGCCCCGCCGTCTCAAGCACCGCTCCGCTGGGCCCCGCCGTCTCAAGCACCGCTCCGCTGGGCCCTTCCTGTCAAGCACCGCTCCGCTGGGCCCCTTCATCTCAAGCACCGCTCCGCTGGGCCCCTTCATCTCAAGCACCGCTCCGCTGGGCCCCGCCGTCTCAAGCACCGCTCCGCTGGGCCCCTTCATCTCAAGCACCGCTCCGCTGGGCCCCTTCATCTCCAGCACCGCTCCGCTGGGCCCCTTCATCTCAAGCACCGCTCCGCTGGGCCCCGCCGGCTCCAGCACCGTTCCGCTGGGCCCCGCCGTCTCAAGCACCGCTCCGCTGGGCCCTTCCTGTCAAGCACCGCTCCGCTGGGCCCCTTCATCTCAAGCACCGCTCCGCTGGGCCCCTTCATCTCAAGCACCGCTCTGCTGGGCCCTTCCTGTCAAGCACCGCTCCGCTGGGCCCTTCCTGTCAAGCACCGCTCCGCTGGGCCCCTTCCTGTCAAGCACCACTCCGCTGGGCCCCTTCATCTCAAGCACCGCTCCGCTGGGCCCCACCGTCTCAAGCACCGCTCCGCTGGGCCCCTTCATCTCAAGCACCGCTCCGCTGGGCCCCGCCGGCTCCAGCACCGCTCCGCTGGGCCCCGCCGTCTCAAGCACCGATCCGCTGGGCCCTTCCTGTCAAGCACCGCTCCGCTGGGCCCCTTCATCTCAAGCACCGCTCCGCTGAGCCCCTTCATCTCCAGCACCGCTCAGCTGGGCCCCTTCATCTCCAGCACCGCTCCGCTGGGCCCTTCCTGTCAAGCACCGCTCCGCTGGGCCCCTTCATCTCAAGCACCGCTCCGCTGGGCCCCGCCGTCTCAAGCACCGCTCCGCTGGGCCCCTTCATCTCAAGCACCGCTCCGCTGGGCCCCTTCATCTCCAGCACCGCTCCGCTGGGCCCCTTCATCTCAAGCACTGTTTATGGTTCACTGTGCCCCCCATGCCTCCTCCTTGACCAGTGGAGACTGTTATCCACTTGAGAGACTGTGGCTTTGCACTCCCCAGGATGGCAGAGTGGGCAAGCCACCCACTGTAGAGACTTGAGAGACTGTGGCTTTGCACTCCCCAGGATGGTACAGTGGGCAAGCCACCCACTGTAGAGACTTGAGATACTGTGGCTTGGCACTCCCCAGGATGGTACAGTGGGCAAGCCACCCACTTGTGAGACTTGAGAGACTGTGGCTTTGCACTCCCCAGGATGGTACAGTGGGCAAGCCACCCACTGTAGAGACTTGAGAGACTGTGGCTTTGCACTCCCCAGGATGGCACAGTGGGCATGGTGGCCCCTTCGTGGATCTTGCGTCGTGGACTCATGTGGCTGTGGTGCCCCCCCCTTCCCTTCCCCCTGAGGTGCCTGTAGTATTTTCATCAGATGCCCCTGCAGTGTTCTCTCCAAAGGACTCAGGTCTCCTGTGTGGGCTTTGCCCTTGTGTCGCTACACTGTAGCCCACGGACTGTTCCATTTGACTTGGATGTAGCGGACTAATTGCCTCGGTTCGCCATGGCAGTGTGTATAGTATTATTTTGATATGGATATTTTGCATAGTTGCCGATACGTCTCAGAGTCTATTTTTTATATAAAAATTTGGTTCAAAATTTAATTATGTCTTTGCATTTTTCAGGGGGGTTTGGGTGGTGTCACTGTGCATTGTTGCTCTGCATTGGTGTGTACATAGTTTGGGGGTTGGGGGTCGCATATGTGTGTGCCCGTAACCTTTCGTCCTCCCCCCTCCCGTGTGTCGTAGGTGCAGTACTCACCGTTGTCGTCTGCGCCGGAGTTCGTACTCGTGGTAGATGAGCAGGTAGACGAGTGCAGGTAGGATGTTTAATTTGGGTTCCATGCTGTCCTCCGTACTCGTGGAGTGTGTTTTGGTGAGCGTTTTCCCGTCCGTAGTCTGTTTCCGACGTGTTTTTATCGGCGGGGCTCCCGCCCCGGAAAAGGTGGCGGATTGGTGAGTTGTGATACTGTGGGCGGTACATTGTCTGCCACCTGCCTGTTGGCGGTGACCGCCGCGCTGTTTGTCTGTACCGCGGTGGCGGTCGGAGTGTTAATGTGGCGGGCTGTGGTGGCGGTTCCCGCCAGGGTCAGAATTCCATTTTTTGGACCGCCGGCCTGTTGGCGGGTTGGCCGCCGCTTTATCACCGACCGCCAGGGTTAGAATCACCCCCATAATATTTAGACTGAGAAAAAACAAAGGTTAGAGGGACGATGTAGTTAGGAAATAGAATTAACAAAAACATAGAAATTCACTTACAAATACCAAAGGTTACAGGGACGTTATAGGTAGCCTCACATTTTCAATGTACAAAACTATAGAAATTCACCTGTTAGAGTTATTTTAAGTAAATATAACTCATGCCCTAAGGTAACTATAACTCGCAACCCCGTCATGCACAATTCTTTTATGAATATTTTTACAGCAAATGTTACATTGATATTACCAATGATGTTATAAAGATGTCATGAGTGCTGTAATATCTGGGGTAATTAGCAGTGCATTTCAAGGGCGTGAGTTGTAGTTACCTTAGGACACAAGAATTTCTATGGTTTTGTATGTTTAAAATGTGAGCTTAACTATAATGTTCTGTGTAACCTTTTTTTTAAAAGTAATTCCCTATGCTTTTTTAATTCTATTTCCTAACTATAATGTCTCTCTAACCTTTGTTTTTTTCGTCAATTTCTATGTTGTTTTTTTTACGTAAACTGATTTTAATCACTATGGTGGTCATTCCAACCCTGGCGGTCCATGACCGCTGGGTTGGAGGACCGCGGGAGCACCGCCGACAGGCCGGCGGTGCTCCAATGGGCATTCCGACCGCGGCGGTAAAGCCGCGGTCGGACCGGCAACACTGGCGGACTCCCGCCAGTGTACCGCCGCCCATTGGAATCCTCCAAGGCGGCGCAGCTAGCTGCGCCGCCGAGGGGATTCCGACCCCCCCTACCGCCATCCAGTTCCCGGCGGTTCTCCCGCCGGGAACCGGATGGCGGTAGGGGGGTCGCGGGGCCCCTGGGGGCCCCTGCAGTGCCCATGCCACTGGCATGGGCACTGCAGGGGCCCCCGTAAGAGGGCCCCTAAATGTATTTCAATGTCTGCTGCGCAGACAGTGAAATACGCGACGGGTGCAACTGCACCCGTCGCACAGCTTCCACTCCGCCGGCTCGATTCCGAGCCGGCTTCATCGTGGAAGCCTCTTTCCCGCTGGGCTGGCGGGCGGCCTGAAGGCGGCCGCCCGCCAGCCCAGCGGGAAAGTCAGAATTACCGCCGCGGTCTTTCGACCGCGGAACGGTAACCTGACGGCGGGACTTTGGCGGGCGGCCTCCGCCGCCCGCCAAGGTCCGAATGAGGGCCTATATGTTAATCACTATGTGAATTACTTTACGCTGTTAGCTTCCACCAAGCAAAAGCAAACAGCTGTCTCACGAGGGTGGGAATTTCCGGAGGTAGCAGCAGCCGGCCTTGTTGGGTGGCGGTCCCCAGAGTCATGATGGGCTCTACAAGGTGGGCCGTCCCTGGGGTGGCAGGGAGGGCGCACGGGCATCCCCCAAATACATTAGGCAGGACTTTGCACCGGGGAGGTTGAAGTCCACGTGCAACAGGGGTGTGTGTGCCCCCCCACATACATTAAACTGAACTTTACCCTGGGAAGGTGGCAGTGTCTGTGGCGGCGCAACCGCCGTGCGGGCCCCGCATACATTTTACTGCACTTTGCCCCAGGTAGGTGGCAGTTCCCAGAGTGGCAGGGATGCCGTACGTCCCTCTTAATAACCAGAGCCCCAGGGAGGTGGTGGTCACTGGGGTACTGGGGCCATGTAGGTCCCCCGCATATTTATGAAGAATAGCCCCAGGGAGGTGGTGGTCCCCGGGGCTTCTAATAGCCCTGAGGGGGGGGGGGCATGCACCCCCTTCCTATTCTAACCCTCAATGCCCCCGAGACCTCGCCCATTTGGGGACCAAAGCATTTTTTAGCACAGGAGACTGTGTTTTCTTTTTTTTAATCATGGTGAAATCTGCGGATCCAGCCTCAGATTTCAATGTGATTTAAAAAAAATTTTTTTAGCCCTGTCGGGGTCCCCGGGGACCCCTGAACCAAGGCTACAGGCTCAGGGTATCCCTACCCTGGCCCCTTTTGGTTTTTTAATGTTTTTTTTGTGGGACTCAGCTGCAGCAGAGTCCCAAAATGGCTGCCAATACTTCAGTGATGAAGTGTCGGAAGGCAATCAGATATCAGCACGGGAAGAGTTGGATCCACTGAGGATCCGCATCCCTGGATATCTATATTTTTTCCCCTTTATTATTTCAGAAACTACTGAACCTATTTACACCAAATCACAAAAAAGCCCACTTTGCACATCAGGTAATAGCTTCCTGCCAAATTTGGTGTAATTCATTCAGCAGGTTAGGTTGCAGGCATGTCTAAAGACCCAATGGGAAAATGAACCGAGAAAAACGTGTTTGGGACCACCCCTTTTTCTCTGCCTCCCAGCTTGATGGATCACTCCGACACTTTCGAGAATGCAGCTGAACTGAAACTAAAACATATATATATATATCACCTACTGAAGGTCACCAGTAGGTAGTTATAGTTAGGAGCAAAGTTCCATAACTTGGCTATATCTTTAACAGCGTTTGACAAATGTTCATGAAATGTTCTAAAACAAAGTGTCTAGATGGGTCTTGTTGTGCCTGGAAAGTTTTGGGGCAATCTGTCAAGCGGGGACTGAGCAAAAAGGGGGGATCAAAAAAGTGCATTTCCCAGGTTAATTCCCATAGGGATTTTGAACATGCCTACAGCCTGAACCGCTGGACGTAATTACACCAAATTTGGCATAGAGATATAACTTGGTCCAGAATGGACACTTGCTGTTAATTGGTGTGAATCTGTTCAGTAGTTTTGTAAATATCAAAGGAAATCCAAATTTATATACCTTGAAGCACAAATACTTTGCGAATACTGCCGATCTTGTGCAGAGAATTGATTGGCTGCCAACACTTCAACCAGGAAGTGTTGACAGCCATGTTTGGACTCTGCTTCAGCCGAGTCCCCCAAAAAACAGAAAGGGAGTTAGGGTATGAATACCCTAACCCCCAGCCTTGGTGCAGGGGTCTCCCTGGGTCTCTGCCGGGGCAAAAAGGTTTTTTTTCTTTTCAAATTCACAGCAAAGTTCATGAATGTTCGTAAATTTCATCATTAATTAAAAAAAAAAAACAAGCGCGGTCTCCGGCCCTTGCTTTTAATTATGCCTCTGGGGGGGGGCAGCTCCCTGGTGCATGGTCACTTCTAAAAATAAGGAGAGGGCACTTGGCCCCCTCTCCTAGGGCTCTAAAAAGCCCTTGGACAACCACTTCCCTGGGGCTACATTTTATAAATATGTGGGGGGCCGAGTGGACTCCTCGGACCCCAGAAACCACCACCTCCTCAGGGCTACTTAATAAAAATAAATAGGAAGGGACCTTCAGACCCCCTCAGGCCCTGGGAACCACCACGTCCAGTAACTTATTTGAAATGAAGGGGGGATAGCGTGCCCCCCGAAGGCCATATACGGCCCAGGGGACCACCACCTCCCTGGGGCCAGCCTGTACTAAACAAAGGAGAGGGGGCAGTGCGGACCCCCTCCTTTAGCCATATCTGGCCCTGGGGACCATCACCCCCCTGGGCCGGCTCCTGCTACCTCCCGAGATACCCACCCTCGGGAGGTAGCAGTTTTCTTTTGCTTGGCAGAAGCTGTGACAAGCAATAGCAAACCAGCTGCTTTCAGCAAGCCCATTTCCTGGAAGCAGAGTTTAAAGAGAAGAAAATATTGCTCCCACACTCAGGGAGCTGATTTTGCAGCAGCTCCCTGTGTGCTGGAGCAATGCCCACCTCATGTAGGAGGCAGGGACCTGGCTGGGACTCTGAGGGCCTTGAGGCTCCCCTCACAGTTCCTTGTTGATGCCTAGGAAGACAATCACAACTCCACCAAACAAAGAAGCACTTACTTATGTAAAGTACAAATCATCCAAGCGTGTTTTCTCTGTAGTTCCACCTTGACGAGTTCATGAAGCCAGTAAAGGAACAATCACATTGGCAAAGTTATAGACATACACGGACACTGGAGACATTACCTCAGCATCCTTTATGCATCTGTAGTATAGGATATGCACTATACATTTACCTAACAAGATAGCATTTAGTAACTAGCCAGTAGAAAGTACTCCAGTTAGGTAGACATTCTGCACAAACCGCGGCCTCTTCTTGGATAAATACGCAGGGTGGGATTCATTCTGGCACAATGCTCATTTCACAGGAAAAAAATGTCAATTGGAAGCTTTTACAAATATAAACAAAGCAGGTGCCCAAGTTGAAGCTCCACTTTCGTAAAGTGCTAATCATCGTAATTGTTTGCGCATGGTCAAGGCAAAACAAGTGTTTGTTTTTTTTGCATTTTCACCATAAAAACTTTTCTGTAATCCTTGATGGAGGTGTTTGCATCCTTGCTTTTTTTTTGCATAATATCTCATGTAGTGACTGTCACAAGAGGGTTCTCTCTTGTCATGTGCAATTGACACCAGATATTGTGGTATCCCTTTAAAAAAATGACAGGTATGTAAAATTACCTAGATGCCCGCCCTCCTGCCCCTGCCAAATATACATTAGTGACATGCAGGGTTTTCCCCCCATTTTTCCAGGAAGTTGGACAGCTTACTTAAAGGACCCCCGATCCCATTTCCTGACGATTTTGGAGATGCATTCTTGATACATAGGAATATGATCACATTTCCACCAAATGAAGAAGCACTGCATGATTGTTGTGGGGGAGGCTGCAGAACCTGGCTGCAGGTCAGGCCCTGTAATCAAACCTTGCCGGGCACAGCCGAATGCTGTACATGGTGTTGGGTGAATATAGGGAGTTCGCCACATCCCCAGCCAACTCCAGCCGTGCAAGGCCAAAGGCTGTGCAGAGTGCTGGGTTGGGTGGTAATAGGGGGTTGGCTGTAGGGCCTGGCCCTGCCGCATACAACCGAAAGCCATGCATGGCATGGGGTTGGGTGATTTTAGGGGGTTGCAGCAGAGCATGGACCCAGGCCAGGCCCTGCATCCAACCCCCACCACACACGGTCGAAGGCCATGTGCGTCAGGGATGGATCATGTAAAGTAATTAAAAGTATGGAAATTTACTGAAAAAAAACAAAAGGTTACAGCAACGTTATAGTTAGCAAATAGAATTAAAAAAAATAGAAACTCACTTAAAAAGCCAAAGGTTGAGGCGTGGCCGGGGCGTCAAGATGGCGGTCGCACTTTCGTAGTGCTCAGGACCCCTCCGTCATCCGCCTCTAAAATCACTATCCGTGCACATCAACACCGTGAACGCTTCAACTGGGTTCCTTTATCCTGCCCCGTCCCGTGTGGTGAGTTTCCGGCCCTCTCGGCCCCGTGAGGCTGAGGTTTTGGCTGCTCGGAGTTCTGCTGCTGCTTTCCCCAGTCAGGATGGGAGACGGATTTGAGGCGCGGCCCGCTGCGGTGGAGCGGAGGCGGCAGCCCGGGCAGCCTGGAGGCGGGGCCGCAGACCCCGAGGCGGAAGGGGTGCTGGCAGAGGCCGGGGCCGCCGTGACTGGAGGAGATCGAGGTAGGCCCTGGGCCGGCAGCGGCGTGACTCTCTGGGCCCCCCTGCCCTTGTTTTCCCCCCCTCCCTGTGGTGACCGAGGGCCGGGAAGGGGAAGGGGGTCGGGAGCGCTCCGTGTGCCGCAAAAGGTACGGGACCCGGCGGGCCCAGAGCCCGATGTTAGGAGGAGGACCGGGGACCACTGGGGGGACTGCCTGAGCGGACCAGAGCTTGCCGGGACACGGAGACCTCTGCCGAAGCTGCTGAAGGCCGAGACGCAGGACCGGGGTGTGGCACCTGCCGGGGTGTGATTGGCCGGAAAGCCGAACCGGCGGGCCTGTTTTCTCCCCCCCCCCCCCGAGACGGGGGATTTTGTGGCGGCGAGGGGCCGGATGGAGCCTGAGTGAAAAGTTTTGGAGCCCGGGGCCTGATGCAGTCCGGGGGCCTAAACAACACACTGCCTTGAGGTGAGGCCAACTTGAGACCATGTCGCAGGGACACGCTCCCCACTGGTCTCCCTGGGAGAGAGGGAAAGGAAGAAACTAAGTAAAAGTAAACAAGCAGCAACCACAAACGTGTGCTGGGATAAATGGTGGGACACTGAGAGGTGAATCTGGACCTTCCGGGCCCGTGAGCGGGAAGGGGCCTCGTCTCCGTCCTTTAGACCACGGCTGGGTGCGGCCTGGGGGTGGCACATAAGGGACTACAAGGAGTGCCTCCTTTTTCACCCTTTCCTCAATTGATGACCGCCCCTCCTCCGGACGCCAGGCATCCTTACTGGCTTTACAGGGGAGAAGTTCCAGGACCATACAGAGTGAACAAAATGCCACCAGGGTAAAGGTCACAAAAGGGGACAATAACAAAACGAAACAGTAAGTTGAAATAGACTCTGCAACACGGCGTTCCCCCAAATACCCCCGGAACTATCTAATAGACTCACAAACTAATATATACCACAAGGGGAACCAGACTAGACCCCTAGAGATCTTCCATCAGGCCCTACAATAGGGCAGAAAGGAATTGACTGACCACTGCAACCCTAGAGAGGATAGAACCGTAGTCAACATCATGGGCAAAGACAAAGCGATCAAACAAACAACGGCACAAACCCGGATGGACCAATTCACCACAGGTACAGTGGGCTCACGGTCGGACGACCCAACCACAAATGGCGGTAATAACCCACAAACATCGTCCAACAACCTGGCAGGGATCCTACAGGCAATTCAGGCCTCCCAGACAGCAGTCGAATCAAAAATAGGGGAGGTTGGAGTGGATGTCGCCCTGATCCGGCAAGATCTCCGCAATGCAGTATCCCGAATCACAGAGGCCGAGTCCAGGATCTCCACAGCAGAAGATGAAATAACAACTCTAAAAAAACAAATTTCAATGCTGACCAAACGCACCTCAGATCTACATAGGAGGGCTGAAGACGCCGAAAATAGATCTCGTCGTAACAGTCTTCGTCTGGTGGGTCTTCCCGAGGCCACTGCAGAATCAACGTTGGATACGTTCCTAGAGGAGTGGTTCCGGTCCTGGTTGCTGGCAGAACACCTCACGCCATGGTTCACAATCGAAGGAGGCCATAGGTCGCTGCGCGCGAGACCTCCGCCCGGCTCCCCACCCAGGCCAGTAATAATCCGCCTCTTCAACTTCAAGGACATAGACCTGGTCCTGCGAGAAGCTCGCTCCAAGGGAAGCCTCCTCTGCAATGGAACGAAAGTACTCCTTTTCCCGGATTACACACTAGAAGTACAGCAACAACGCCGCTCGTTCATGGAAGTGAAACAAAAACTTAGATCAATGGACATCCAGTATCGTCTCTTGTTCCGAGCAAGACTCCGGGTGATCTGTAATAACAAAACCTACTTCTTTGAGCAGCCGACCGCCGCGTGGACCTGACTAACGGAAGAAACCCCACTAGACATGCACAGTACAGGATCGCAGCCACCGCTTAAGACAACGCCGGCTCACTCAAAGGGGCAACAACCGATGCGCAGCCAGCGCACACGCTCGCGGAAACGAAGAGGAAGACATAGATCCGGCTCGGACTCCCCTCCAGGGGCCCATCGATCGGAGCCCGGACACCCACATTCGAAAGAGAATTCCAGAGCCACCCTGACAGGCCTAAAGCCACAAGACACAACTGGGGTCCAGTTGGAGACACAAGATGAATCTGACCTGTCCCCTAGTCCAATTCTGTGACTGCATGGGTGGTACTTATTCTAAGAAAGCCTTAAGACAATGAACTCAGAAACTGAAGCGTTGTCTAACTTGATCACACATCGAATATTATACACTTATGCATGATCCGATACTAAGGAGGGGTCCACCGCCATCAATACCACAGCCTCACCACTCGAAAACCACCTCACCAGTTTTAGAAGTGAGGGGTTATATATATGGGCAACAGATGCTTCTGGGGGGAAGTATGGGGTGGGGAGGAAGTTGGGGGGCAAAGGGGTTTCAGCCTCGTTCTAAAGGCCAATGTTAGAATTTGTATGCAAAGGCAAGGTTCATATTTCCTTTCAATCAAGACACAGGACAGGATGCTTAATGATTTGACAGATATGATAGAGTCTGGGGACCGGCAGCGGGAAGATCAAGAGATAAGTCCCTCAGAGTCCTACAAGCTAGTAGCTAAAGGTTGGCTCAACATCTGTAAAATTCCACCTACAATCACCCCCCCCCCATAAATCAAGTACAAATTATGTCATGGAACATCAACAGGCTCCTAGACAAAATTAAATGTACAGCAGTATTCACCTTCATACATAGACACCATCCAGAAATACTTATGTTGCAGGAAACCCACCTTCTGGGGGACAAATGCCCATTCCTGACTCGTAGGGTATTTGATAGAGTGTACCATGCGGGATACACACGTGGATCACGAGGAGTAGCCATCTTACTACATCGTACCTTCCCTAAGACACACATCCAAGTACGGAGAGACCAACAGGGGCAGTTTGTAGCCATTACCGGTAAAGTAGAAGGGATCATATTTAATATACAAGTAGCTACGCCCCTCCCTAGTTAGTTCAACCCTCCAGGCACTCACAAAACTTCTTTCTGACTTACCCCCTGGACACACTATACTTGGCGGCGACTTCAACGCAACCCCGGACCCGACCTTAGATGTAGACGGCCCACTCACCACATATAGACGTACACTGGCAACCAAAATTAAGGGGTGGTTATCTGCCAAAGGATTATGTGACGCATGGCGGATTTGGCAACCGAGGCAGAGACAATTCACCCACACCTCAGCAGCCCATGGCTCCCTATCCAGAATAGACCTGATGCTTCTTCCGAGCACAGACTGTACAACCTTCTCACACATTGAGATTCTTGCCAGAGGAATCTCTGACCATGCCCCTCTCTGGCTCATACTAGGCCCGGCCCGCCCCCGGCGTCGCCCCATGTGGCGGCTAAATGCATGGTACCTCCAAGATGATCACTTTAAAGAGCAAGTACGCCAGGCACAAGCAGATTACTTCCACCTAAATGAAGGTTCGTTAACCTCGGAGGGCACTCTATGGGCGGCAGGGAAGGTGGTACTACGAGGTATGGCCAAAAATCTGATACGTAATCAGGAACGTGCCAAAACACTACATATCTCACAGCTAGAGCTCTGAGCAATAAACCTCGAAAGAGAAAACGTAATAAACCCAAGCGAGAAACTGACGCGACAACTCCTCATAATCAGTGAAAAGATACGGGGTCAATCCCTGGAAGCCGAGAAACATTTATGGAGGGCCAGCACCGGAAGGATATATGGCTGGGGGGACAAGACTGGGAAGATGCTGTATTGGTTGGTCTCCCGTGATCAGGCCTCCAGAATCGTCCCTGAAGTTTATGACGGGGTGGGGCCCTGGTTACGGGTCATACCGAAATTGCGAATGCTTTCGCCAACTACTATCATACACTGTGCCAAGCATCTACACAAATAGACTTACATCAAACACGTCAACTACTTGACGAGATCCCCCTCCCACAGTTACCTATGGTAAAAGCACATCTTTTAGAGGAACCCATTAGAGAGGAAGAAATTGGGACGACGATCTCGACATTGAACGCTGGCAAGACGCCTGGTCCCGATGGGTTCCCCCCAGAATATTATAAGGCGTTTAAAGAAGACTTGACCCAACGTCTCCTATGCCTTTTTGCTGAAATAGGAAAAGGTGGATCCTTTCCTCCTGAACTAGATACAGCCATGATCGTGGTGCTCCCCAAAACCCAGCCCCCTTCGCCCCAGTGCACGGATTACAGACCAATATCATTGATTAACACAGAAATTAAAAATTTTGCCTCTATCCTTGCCACTCGCATTAAAAAGGTCCTACCGCAACTAATCCATCCTGACCAATGTGTGGTCATGGCAACCCGCAGCACACAACACTGTATCCGCCAGTTACATGTAGCTTTGGCGGAGAGGCGCCGGTTGCCCCGAAGCCTGGCCCTCCTGCTCATAGATTTTGAAAAGGCTTTTGATTTGGTGGACTGGGGATTCCTTCTACTGGTGCTCCGACGGGCGGGAATAGGAAAACAATTTTGCCACCTAATTAAAGCACTATACACTACGGCCAGTGTACAAGTTAATGGGACCATATCCCACAGGTTCGACATCCGTAGAGGTACTCGACAGGGATGTCCCTTATCGCCTCTTTTGTTTACCCTGACCATTGAGCCTCTAGCCCATATGATCAGAGCGGACTCAGTATACCGAGGATGGAAATGGGGTCCATCTCATGAAGACAGGATAGCCCTATACACAGATGATGTTCTGCTATATATGGAGGAACCCAGTATAACTGGTCCAAGGAGCCTTTGCCTTCTAAGGAAATATGAATTAATCTCAGGTCTCAGGATGAACTCCACCAAATCAATCCTGATCCCGCTAGCAAACACACGTGATTGCTTCGATTGGCAGAATACCATACCCATACGCAAATTAAGTTTTAAATACCTAGGGATTTGGGTAACCCTTCTGCCTGAATTAACATGGGCCAAAAATCTATCTCCACTGCTAACAAAAATCAAAACGGACATGCAGAGATGGCAAACCCTCCCCTTGAATGTGATGGGGCGGGTGGCCCTATACAAAATGATGATCTTGCCAAGACTCCTATACATATTCCAAAATGTTCCCATCCTCATCCCCCAGTCTTGGTTTAAAAATCTCGAAAGCATCACGGGAAGATTTCTATGGAGAGGTAATAGACATCGAGTAGCGGTACAATATTGCCGGAGACGAATGTACGATGGAGGTCTGCGTGTGTCAGACCCCTATCTATATTACCTGGCTACCCAATTGATAGTGGTTCATGACTGGTTTAATGGGGGATGGGATGACCCGGCGTATAAGACAGAATTGACACTCCTAGGGTTTCCACAGGTTTTAGACATACTGTACGGAGCATCACTTCCTCGTGACATGGAGGAAACAACCAAAGTGGTCTTCCCGGCTTGGCGAGCTGCGCTACGCCACACTCACTAAAATACCGTTATAACCCTCCAGACTCCGCTATGGAGAGGGAAATGGATGTATGCCTCGGCCACGCTAGAGGGATTTGCAACATGGGACCTAATAGGCATTTCCCTAGTTGGAGACATATGGAAAGGGAGGGCCATGAAATCATTCCAAGACCTACAAACAGAATTTCAACTAAACCAGACACAGGGGGTCATTCTGACCCTGGCGGTCAATGACCGCCATGGCGGAGGGCGGCGGAAGCACCGCCAACAGGCTGGCGGTGCTTCCTGGGCGATACCGCCGAGGGTCAGAAAAGGGGAGCTGGCGGTTTCCCGCCGGTTTCCCGCTGGCCCAGGGTATCCGCCATGGCGGCGCTGCATGCAGCACCGCAATGGGGATTCCGACCGCTGTGTCCACCGCCAGAACCAGGATGGCGGGAACGGGTGCCGTGGGGCCCCTGGGGGCCCCTGCACTGCCCAAGCCACTGGCATGGGCAGTGCAGGGGCCCCCTAACAGGGCCCCACAAAGATTTTCACTGTCTGCTTTGCAGACAGTGAAAATCGCGCGGGTGCCACTGCACCCGTCGCACCCCTGCAACTCCGCCGGCTCTATTCCGAGCCGGCTTCATTGTTGAAGGGGCTTTCCCGCTGGGCCGGCCGGCGGTCTTCTGGCGGTCACCCGCCGGCCCGCGGGAAAGCCAGAATGGCCGCCGCAGTCTTTTGACCGCGGAGCTGTCTTTCGGCGGGAACCGCTTGGCGGGCGGCGACCGCCGACCGCCGCGGTCAGAATGACCGCCACAGTTCTTTAGATACCTTCAACTAAGACACACACTGTGTACCCACTTGCCCACCACAGGCCCCATACCGGACTTTAACCCACTGAAAGCCAAAATACTCATGGGAAAGATGGAGGGGAAAGGCATTTCTCAACTTTACAAAGCTTTAATCAACAACACTCCTGATAACTTAGCCATTTTTAGGACTAAGTGGGAATCATGGGTCGGACCCCTAGAGGAAACGGAATGGAGGGAAGCCTTGATGGCACCCACGGTATTGGCAATCTCGGCAAGGTTCCGCAATATACAATTCTATTATTTAGATGGGGCCTATCTAACACCATCCAAACTACATAAAATGGGAGCCCGCCCGTCTGCCAAATGCCCAAGATGCCCATATGAACCAGCAGATTTCTTTCACATGGTATCGGCCTGTCAAAAACTACAAAAATACTGGGAAGGGGTGTTCCGAGATCTAGGAAGGGCTCTGGGTCAAGAAATACAAAAATCAGCTAAGCTAATCCTATTGGGGATAATGGAAGAAATGGGAGGAACACGTGCTAAACAAGCACTGACAGCTACGGCATTGTTGGTCGCTAAGAGAGATATTGCCGCAGCGTGGACGTCCCCAGAAGGCCAGTCGATCTAGAAATGGAGAAAGGGGGTGGACTGGTGTGCCAATCAGGAGAAACTGGTATTTGGGTCTAGAGAGTGCCCACACAAATTTGAAAAGATATGGGGATGATGGCTAGAATCAATGACATAAACCAGATACGTAATAGGATACATAGGGGGTGATTCTGACCCCGGCGGTCCAACAGGCCGGTTTTCCGCTGCCCTGCTGAATCCTCCATGGCGGCGCAGCTTGCTGCGCCGCCATGGGGATTCAGACACCCCATACCGCCATCCTGTTCCTGGCGGTTCGCCCGCCAGGAACAGGATGGCGGTATGGGGTGTCGTGGGGCCCCTGGGGGCCCCTGCAGTGCCCATGCCAATGGCATGGGCACTGCAGGGGCCCCCGTAAGAGGGCCCCACAAAGAATTTCAGTGTCTGCTTAGCAGACACTGAAATTCACGACGGGTGCAACTGCACCCGTCGCACCTTCCCACTCCGCCGGCTCCATTCGGAGCCGGCTTCCTCGTGGGAAGGGGGTTTCCCGCTGGGCTGGCGGGCGGCCTTCTGGCGGTCGCCCGCCAGCCCAGCGGGAAACACAGAATAACCGCAGCGGTCTACTGACCGCGGTGCGGTATTCTGGAGGGGGGAACTCTGGCGGGTGGCCTCCGCCGCCCGCCAGAGTTAGAATGACCCCCATAATGTTTCACAGGAACACTGTGGGGGCAAGAGCTGCTGAATATACCACAACCCATTATTGTTGATGGCTAACAATGATTCCATAGTAATGATAAGGTGTACAAATTCCATGCGTCCTTGTCTTGTACTTGAACCTGTTTTTCTTTCCTTTTCTGTATATGTTCGAAAAACAATAAAAATGTGTTTATCAAAAAAAAAAAAGCCAAAGGTTATAGGGACGTTACAGTCAGGCTCACATTTTAAGCGTACAAAACCATAGAAATTCAGCTGCTTTAGTTAAAGTTATTTCAAGTAACTATAATTTGAGCCATCATGAATACCATCATTGATAATATCAATGTAATATTTGCAGTAAAATTATTGATGAGCTAACTCTGCAAATATATATATATATGCATATATATATATATATATCATTCATCTTCCGTTGTTGCGTTCGAGTCTACGCTCAATATGGCAGACTGGAAAAGGGTCGCAAACCCTTAATATCAAATACAAGTGAGTCCTCCAAAGTCGGAAAAAACTCCCAGTCACTTCATGTCTTTCAATTCAAAAGAGTTTAATCGGCAAAAAAAACAAAACACCCAACGCGTTTCGGGAGTCACAGCTCCCTTGCTCACGAGTAATTTTTTTGTCCATCCTTCAGTTTCTATATACTACACCCAACCACTACCAGTGACAAAGGACAAGGAAATTACATATTTAAATGGTGGCCATCTTAAAACATGCTTTTCACTATTCAACAGAAAATACTACCTCACTTTTTTAAATCCTTCGTGACAGTACTCATAAGTAACTGCAAATAGCCCTTTTATAAATTCAATTTACAACCATTCTTAATTAATATATCATCAGAATACTTTTTCAGAAATTGTTTATAAAAAAACCTTTTCTATATTTCAATATCTCCACTATATTGTAAAAGCCTATAATATTCAATCATCTTTCCGTAGATGCAGTTATTTGATGCATTTCAATTCAAACAATTATTAGAACATTCACATTCTGTTCATTATTCTATTCAATTCAAATTATATTATTTAACTTCCCTCATTATACTAGTAATCAATCTCCTGTGGGCACATTCAAGTTTTTTATCTATCACACTTACTTTCACATCCAAGAATATTAATTCCGAACGTTGAATTTCCTTCCTGAATTTTAAATTCAGAGAGTTATCATTGAGTATTTTCACAAACTCCTTCGCAGTTTCTGTACTGCCTTTCCAAATGCAAAAGATGTCATCTATATATCTCACCCAAAGGACGGCCTGTTCATCAAAGCCTCTAATCTCTCTGACCACCTATTCCTCCCACCAACCCAGGTACAAACCCACATAGCTGGGAGCAAAACAGGTGCCCATCACAGTCCCCTGGCATTGGCGGTACAGCGTGTTCTCAAAGATAAAAAAAGTTATTTATTAAACACATGTAGACCAGTTCTAATAGCATTTCTGTATGTAAAAAATATGACAAAGATCTTGCTCTTAAAAAATGCCTCACTGCTCTAATTCCCTTATCATGAGGTATACATGTATACAGACTTGTAACATCAAGGCTCATTAGAAGATAATCCGCTTCCCATGTGATTCCATCAATTATTCTCAAAAAATCTCGAGTATCTTTAATATATGAAGGCAACGCTTCAACAAAAGGACGTAAAAAGAAGTCCACATATTTTGAAATATTTTCAAAAAGACTCCCTATTGATGAAACAATAGGTCTCCCAGGGGAATCATTCTTATATTCATGTGCTTTAGGTAAAAAGTAAATTGCTGCCATCTTAGGATATTCTACTTTCAAAAATAGGTATTCTATAAGTCCCTGATGTTTCCAATCATCCAATTTTTCAAAAACCTTCATCTTCACTTCCTTCAGTTCCTCTCTGCTAGCAATAACATAATTGTTCTTATCATATAACTGTCTTAATCCTTCTCTGGTGTATTTCTCTCTTGATAGAATCAGTACATTGCCATCTTTATCAGATTTCCTAATAATAATGTTCCTGTCCTTACGTAATGTTTCAATCGCTTTCCTATGTTCTGACTGTAAATTGTCATATTTAGATCTCTTATCATATCTTAACCTTTTCATTTTTTTAATTATCCCTTTCTCAAAAACATTAATCGCCTCACAATCGACTGGTGGAAGAAACGTTCTTTATCTGATATCTCTAAATTCAAGGGCATACATTTTGTCTTTACATTTTTCTTACTCACTTTAGTTCCAAACCATTTTTTTTATTTCAACTTCCTAGTAAATTGAAATAAGTCTATTCGACTTTGAGCATAATCAAATTGTGTTACAGGACAAAAAGATAATACTTCTTTCTCAGAATCAGATATATGTCTGTCCGAAAGATTAATTACCGTCATCTTCTCTGTTATTTTGTTGTCAATTAACCTCATGTTTGCATCCCCATCAAGCTTTCTTTTAACTCTCCTAATCCTCTTTTTCCTCCTCTTTCTCTGCCTCTTCCTCGATTAGATTCTCTTCCTCTCCCTGTTTGCCCCATTGATCTTCCTTGGGCTATCAGGTCGAATTCCTTTAAAATATTGTATTTTACTCCTCCACTTTCCAATTGGGTAGACATGTCACTTCCACTGTCATCACTTTCTCTTATTTCTTTTCTTTCCACCATTTGTGCTATTTCACTACCTTCCATTGATCTTACTATATTTTCATTAGAGAAACTTGAGATAACTCTAACAATAAAAGGTGAATTTCTATGGTTTTGTACATTTAAAATGTGAGCCTAACTATAACGTCCCTGTAATCTTTGTTTTTTTCTGTGAATTTCTATGATTGTTTAAATTGTATTTCCTAACTATAACGTCTCTGTATCCTTTCTATGTTTTTTTTTAACGTATAGTAATGTTCATTACTGTTAATCCAACCACAGCCATGCACGCCCAGTTCGCCATAGGGCATGGCCTGTAGCCAGGTCCTGAGTCCAACCTCCTATAAGCACCTAGACTTGTACTGTGCACGAGCCTTCGCCCTTGTGCAGCAGGGATTGCCCGCAAGGCCTGACCTGCAGCCAGTCCCTGTGGCCAAGCCAACCTTACTCTGCACACAGCCCTTTGGCCGTGAGCGGCACGAGTTGGCTGCAGCCTATCTCTTTGGGTGTGAGAATAGGTGCAAGAGGGTGTATCTGGGGGTGAGAGTGGGTGTGAGAGTCCATGGGTGTGAGAGTGCGTGCATCAGTGTCTCTGTGGATGCGTTAGTGTCTGCACAGGTCTGTGAGAGGGTGCATGAGGGTGTCAGTGGGTCTGTGAGTGGGTGTGTGAGAGTCTGAGTGGATCTGTGAGTCAATGTGTGTGAGTGTCTGACTGGGGCTGTGAGTAAGTGCAGGAGGGTCTGAATGGGTCTGTGAGTGGGTGCGTGAGTGTCTGAGTGGGTCTGTGAGTAGGTGTGTGAGGGTCTCACTGGGGCTGCGAGTACGTGCACGACGGTCTGAGTGGGACTGTGAGTGGGTGTCTCAGTATCTGAGAGGGTCTGTGAATGGGTGCATAAGGGTCTGCGTGGGTGTGTGAGTAGGAGAAAGAGAGAGCGTCAGAGAGAAAGAGAGGAAGAGAGATAGAGAGTTTTTAGGCTTTGATGGATGATGTACTTAGAATGAGATTTTTCTGGAGAAATTGAAAAGAAAAAAATTATTTGTCAATTAAAAAGAGCAAGATCACCTTTCACCATGAGCCTTAAACGTTTGAAGTTTAAACAAAATTAAAGGAGGGAAATGATCACGGAAATGCCTGGAGTAGAACCCTCAACTTCCAGTGTGAGGGTGTGAGACCTTGACCATTAGACCATAGGTTTTTCCATTTTGGGCCCTTTATGGGCTTTCTGGGACTGCACGGGTAGCCTCAAGGCTTCCCCCGCAGACCCTGTCGATTTTTTTATTTTTTATTTTGTGCCTTTTACGGCTAGCTGGGACCGGGGGTAGCCTCAAAGCTTCCTCAACGGTCCCAGCCGGCCCCCGTCTCCTGTGGGAGCTGGCATTGCTCCAGCAAACAAGGTTGCTGCAGCAATGTTTTCATCTGTCTTCCCTGCACGCATATCTGCATGCAGGGAAACAGAATAAGGCCCATATTTATACTTTTTTAGCGCCGCATTTGTAAGTACAATTGTATTTTGTAAGTTTGCGCCGATTTTGTGTCAAAAAACAACGCAAATGCGGAGCTAAAAAAGTATAAATATGGGCCTAAATCTCCGCTTTCTGACAGCAGGACTTATTTGACAGATTTCGCTGTCAGAAAGTGGAGTTATGTTTGCTTTCGCATGGTGGAAGCTGTCAGCTCCCACCAAGCAAAATCAAACAGCTATTTCTCAGGGTGTCACCCCGATACATAGCTGGAGCACAGGGGTGGTGCAGCCCCCTCGCACATGTAACAAAAATCGCCCTGATGAGGTGGTTGTCCCTACGGCTGTTGGGGGACTGGGAGACCCACCCACATTCAAAATTATAAATGTCCCCGGGACCTGGCTCAGCCGGTGGCTTAAAAAAAAGAAGTGCAAGATCCTGTGTTTCTTTTTTCAATACATTTTTGCAGCAAATATCGCAAATTTGAGGCAAACAAATTAACCAAAAAAAATGCTTTTTTGTTCTGGTGGGGTCCTTCTGGGACCCCACCACCGGAGTTAAGGGCCCATTTCTTTTTTATTGTGTTTTTTTAATGGGACTCAGCCGAAACCGAGTCCCAAGATAGCTGTCAACATGTCCTGGTTTGAAGTGTTGACAGCCAATCAGAGCTGTGCATTTCCCTAGACAAGCTTGTCATTATTCGCCAAGTTGTCGTGGCCAGAGATATCTAAAGTTATTTTCCCTTTAATATCTCCAAAATTACTGAACGGATTTACACCAAATAAGCGAAAGCACAATCTATGAACCGAAAGCTAGCTTTCTGTCAAATTTGGTACAAATGCCTGTAACCACCGCCACAGCCCAGGAAAGGGACTACGTGTCCCAGTCTGCTCTGCCCAGGAGGAAAGGGTCATTGTCTACTGCTGCAATGGCATGCATATAGCTCTTAAACTCTTCCTGCTGCACGGGACATCTGTAACCACCACCACAGCCCAGGAGAGGGACTATGGTGATCATTATGACATTGGCGGTGACAGTTAAAGTGGGGGGCGTTAACACCACGCACTACAGCGGTAGCCAGCAACAACCAGGTGGAAGATAAGGTACCGCCCACCATGTTATGACACTGCAATCCGCCACGATTTCCGGGGCAGTACCAACGGAATCAAAAGCCTGGCGGAAACACATAACAGAAGATGAAAGACTCACCATCAGAGACACAAAGAAGATCAACACCACCATGGAACTGGAACTGCAAGTCTTCCCGATGCTCTTCTATGCCGTGCTCCACCTGGAACACCAACGTCGACGAAGACGATGATGGTGAGTACAGCTGCCTAGCACACAAGGGAGGGAAGGAGAAAAAGGAGAGTGACACGCACAACACACACCAGACACACACGCCATACACACAACCGGCTGCAGACGAAAAACAGTGGCACAGGACACATATAATAATAATGTAAGGACTACAGTAAGGCAGCACTGAGAATGTATTGAATGAGAACAGCCACCAAATGAAGCAATTGGATAACAAAGAGATATGTACAACTGTCCAGAAAGGGCCAATGCCCAGTCCAAAGTACAAAGGGCCCACATGGCCACAGGGCACAGTCCAAGGCCCAACTTGTTTCCTGACAACGTTTGCACAGAACTGTGCAGGGTCATCATTTTCGGGGTGGGGGGGCACCTCAGCTGAAGTCAGGAATTTGCCCACTGGTTCTGGAGGGGGCTCCATGCCCATTACCCATTGCTGGGGAGTGCAAGGTCACAGTCTCTCAGGTGGGGTACTTGCCCACTGGTTCTGGAGGGGGCTCCATGCCCATTATTCATTGCTGGGGAGTGCAAGGTCACAGTCTCTCAGGTGGGGTACTTACCCACTAGTTCTGGAGAGGGCTCATTGTACAGCAGTCCCTGGAGGGAGGCCTAAATGCCCTCAGCTGGAGGTGAGGGCTCTGTGACCACTGGTGGTGGTGGTGGTGTTGGTACCCTGTAGTCTCTGCTGGAGGTGAGGGCTGCTGTGTCTCAGCTGGGGAAGGTGCCTCCTGGGCAGCCTCTGCAGGAGGTGAGGGTTGCTGTGCCTCAGCTGGGGAAGGTGCCTCCTGGGCAGCCTTTGCTGGAGGCAAGGGCTGCTGTGCCTCAGAAGGGGATGAGGGCCCGTGCCCACTGGTGGTGGTGGTGTTGGTACGCTGCCAGCCTCTGCAGGAGGTAAGGGCTGCTGTGTCTCAGGATTGGAAGGTGCCTCCTGGGCAGCCTCTGTTGGAGGCGAGAGTTGCTGTGTCTCAGCTGGAGGTGAGAGCTTCTTCCCTTTCCTTGCAGGAGGTAAGGTCTTCTTCCCTTTCCTAGCAAGAGGTGAGGGCTTCTTCCCCTTCCTGGCTGGTGGAGTGGGATCATTCCCCTTCCTCGCTGGTTGAGTGGGATCCTTCACTGTCTTGCCTCCACAACTGGGAGGTGCCTCCACTGTCCCCGTGGATTGTTTGGCTGAGGTGCTGGGCTTTGTCGTTGGGACCCTGCTCTTACAGGCAAGACAGAGGGAGGGAAGAGGTCAAGTTGGGCAAGGAAATGCTTCTTAGAGACAGTGGGGCGGGATGAAGGAGGAGGGATGGGATTGGAGGTTGAGGGAGTGGTTGTTGGAGGAGTACGTCTGCGGGACTTGGGTGCAGGTGCATGGGCAGTGTGCTGACATGAGGTGGGTGGCTGTTGGGTGTCTGAGTGCCTGCGTTTGTGTCCTTTAGGAGGGGGGACAGACAGGGTGTGAAAGGACACAGGGGACGCATGGATGGATGTTGTAGAGGTGTCTGCTAGTAAGGTGTGTGTGCTACTTGGTGTGGTGATGCTGGTGGTGGATGTTGAAGCAGTGCATGCAGGTGTGAGTGTGGACGTGACTGTGAGGGAGGTGGAGGAGGCGGAGACAGTGGAGGCAGTGGATGTGGTTGTGTGTGCAACTGTCTGGTGTTTGCATGAGTGCTTGTGGACTTAAGTGTGGTGCCTCTGTTTGACACTGCCACTCTTGTGTGATGTCTTGTGTGCATGCTCGTCTGTATGTGTATATGGAATGGGTTGGGGTTGGGGAGACTGGGACTGGGAAGTGGTAGTTGGAGGGGGGATGGTAGGAACAGGGACAATGGCTGCCATCAGAGAGGAGGCCAGAGACTGAATCGATCTCTGCTGGGCCACCAATCCACTGTGGATGTCCTTTAGGAATGCATTTCATTGCTGCATCTGGGATGCCAGCCGCTGGATGGCATTCACAATGGTTGACTGCCCTACGGAGATGGATCTCAGGAGGTCAATAGCCTCCTCACTTAGGGCAGCAGGGCTCACTGGGGCAGAGCCTGAGGTGCCTGGGGGGAAGGAGATGCCCACCCTCCTGCATGAACGGGCAGGGGCAAATCGCTGAGGGGCTACTGGGAGAGCGGTGCTGGTGTGGGCGGGTGGCGGCTGTACCTGCAGCTGGGGTGGTCACAGAGGTGTCAGCCACCACCACAGAGCTTCCATCAGAGGAGGTATCTGAGTCAGTGATGTCACCTCCTGACTCCGCTGTGGTGCTCCCCTCACCCTCCGTCCCAGTGGTTCCCTCAAGGTCAGTGGACTCAGCCTCCAGGGTCCTGTGGGATGCAGCTCCTTATGTCGCCGGTGCCCCTGCACCTCCACCAGATGATGCTAATGCACACATGAACAGAAAATGGCAGTTACGTCCGCGGCAGTGTACACCGTCACCGCCGGTGCTGATTCCCATTGGCCACTGTACTCCATACATAGAGCCCCATATTAGCCAATGAGGAATTGCACAGCGGTGCAAGACCGCCTTCTGCCACGACGACCAGGCAGTCGCCATTTCATGGTGGTGGACAACAATCAGATTATCCATAACTGGGTCATTGCCTAGAATTGCACATACATTGAAGCTGTATGTATACTTAGGTGGTGGTTCCATTGTTCAAATTGTCACAGCCTACTCACTGTTGTGTCCCTTGGATACCTACCATGGATGAATAGGAGGACGAGACAACCCCCGTGTACAGACCCCTTCTGGACATTGCTATACTGGAGGACAGGCACATTATACTCACCAATAGAATGGACAGGGCCACAATCCCAGAGCTGTGTGCCCAATTGGAGCCTGATCTGATATCAGCTATTCGTCATCCCACTGGGATCCCCCCCTCTTGTGCAAGTGCTATCAGTGCTCCATTTCCTGGCAAAAGCTTCTTTCCAAGTGACAGTGGGCTTGGCAGCAGAAATGTCACAGCCAATATTCTCAATCGTGCTGGCAAAGGTATTGTCTGCCTTGGTGAAACACATGTGCAGCTACATTGCTTTCCCCCTGGTGGAAGGTTTGGCCACTGTGAAGGCAGGAGTGTATGCAATGGGGCATATCCCCAATATTATTGGGGCAATTGACTGCAAACATATTGCGTTTGTCCCCCCCGCCAGAATGAACAGGTGTTCAGGAATCGGAAGAGTTTCCACTAAGTGAATGTGAAAATGGTGTGCCTGGCGGACCAGTACATCTCCCACATCACTGCAAAGTATCCTGGGTCGGTGCATGACACCTTTGTCCTAAGGAACAGCAGCATCCCAGATGTGATGGCCCAACTACAGAGGCACAGGGTGTGGCTAATAGGTGAGCTAGAGTCTACACCCACTGTATGTCGGTGTATGCCTTCAGGTGTTATCCCCATAGCATTGTGTTAGGCTAATGTTTGTCCCTCAATACTTGCAGGTGATTCTGGCTACCCAAACCTATCGTGGCTCTTGACCCCTGTGGGGAACGCAGGACAGGGGCTGAGAACCGGTATAATAAGGCACATGGGTAAACCAGAAGAATAATCGAAAGGACCTTCAGCTTCCTGAAGGCCAGGTTCAGGTGCCTCCATCTGACAGGTGGATCCCTGTGGTACTCCAGATAGTAGTGGCATGCTGCATGTTGCACAACCTGGCCCTCAGGCGACGTGTCTTTTCTGCAGGAGGAGGAGACTGGAGATGCTTTGGCAGAAGTGGACCCTGAGGACAGTGGATGAGGAGGATGAGGATACGGACAACAGGGCATCAGTTATACGTCAATGACACACAGGTGAGAAGGTGGAACTGATCATTGCTCTGGCAATTGATTTCATCTGTGTAACTGTAGCATGATGGCATTCACTTCCTTTACATCTCAACTTACTGTCACCTATGGCTTGTCATTTTTCAGAAGTTGGTGATATGACAACAGCGTCCTGATGTGATTACCACAGACAGTTTCAGGTCATTAATTGAATGCTATCACAGTGTTGAGATCATTTGCACTAGATGTGACTGTTCCTCTAAATGCACATTCTCAACACATAAAATACTATCAGTCAAGTTGTGTTCAAGGGTGTTTATTGTAGTGCTATAAAATTGAGGGAAAAGTGCAATGGAATGAGGTGATAGTAGAGGAAAGTCCAGGGTATTGTTCCAGTCTGTTTGTAGCACAGGTCCAGTGTCCAAGGGGCCATAGGAAGGGGAGCAAAGGTAGTTCAAAGTGGACAAGGCAACAGGGTGGGACACAAGGGGGACAATCAGAAGAGTCTAGTTTTCTGTCGGTGGTCTTGGCAAGTGTCTCTGGCTTTTGTCAGTGTTGCAGGGAACATTTACGGGTGGTTCACCTTCTGCAGGGGCAGGGGTGCTGGTGGCCTGTGGGTCCTGTGGCGAGGCCTCCTGTCCACTAGCTGCAGTGGAAGGGGAGGGCTGGTCACCAGACTGGCTAGTGGTATGGGCCTGCTGCTGCACTATTGATTCCCTCATGATGTTGGCCATGTCTGCCAGCACCCTTGCTATGGAGATCATGGTGGTGTTGAGGGCCTCCAAGTCCTCCCTGATCTCCTGATGGTGTTCCTCCTGAAGCCGCTTGTTCTCGTGCATGTTGTCAAGGATCTGGCCCATCGTGTCCTGGGATTATTGGTAGGACCCCAGGATCTTGGTGAGTGCCTCCTGGAGAGTCGGTTCCCTGGGCCTATCCTCCCCCGGTGCACAGCGGTCCTCCCAGTGTCCCTCTTCCCCTGTGCCGCTGTCCCCTGAACGGTGTGCCCACTGCCACTGACCCCAGGTCCCTGATTGTCTTGGGTGTGAGGTGTGGACTGGGGTCCCTGTAGAGATGGGCACACTGCTGATCGACATGTCCTGGAGACAGAGGTATGGGGACGCTGGGTTAGTGCTGTGGTGTTCGATACTGATGGGGGAGGCTCTGTGGTGGACTGGGAGTGGGCTGGGGTGACCGACTGTCCAGTGGTCCCTGATGGGCCTCATTGTTGATCCAAATCCTGAAGCCCTGAGTTACTGTCATCACTTGGGGCATCTTCTATCGGGAGATTAGATAGTCGTGGCACCTCTTCTCTGCTGACATTGGCTGGGGCACCTGCGAGGATGTAAGTGATGTATTATGCTTCATACCTGTGACATATTGTACACTGTTAGCTTCTCTTTAATCGTTTCTGTTGCCCTGCCACCTTTGATTGTGAATGGTGATGTATTGTGGGATTGTTAGTTACCCTATGCTGTGCATGCTTTGGTGATGGGTGTCCATGCAGGGCTGGGAGGGCTGTCCTTGCATTGGTAGAGCATGCAGGGCTCGGCACTGGGGTTAGTCATATGTGTAGGTGCAGTGTGTGGGATGGAGTGGAATGATGGTAGTGAGGGTGAAGGTGTGACATGGCATGCAGGTATGGGGCTTGATAAGTAGTAAATGTTGACTCACCAGTGTCCAGTCCTCTGGCAACTCCAGTGAGTCCCTCAGGATGCTTTAATGCCAATACTTGCTCCTCCCAAGCTTTGAGCTGTGGGGGAGGAGGTGGGGGTCCACCGCCACTCTTCTGTATGACGAGCTGGTGCCCTGCTGCCACAGAACATACTTTACCCCGTAGATCGTTCCACTTCTTCCTGATGTCCTCCCTTGTTCTTGGATGCTGTCCCACGGCGTACACCCAGTCCACGATTCTCCGCCATAGCTCCATCTTCCTGCCAATGGATATTAGCTGTTCCTGTGCTCCAAACAGCTGTGGCTCTACCCTAACTATTTCCTACACCAGGACCCGCAACTCCTCATTTGTGAAACGGGGGTGCCTTTGTGGGGACATGGATGTTGTGTGGTGTGTGTAAGTGGTGTGGGTGTTGGGTACTGTGGTTGGGTGTGCGTAGTGGGGGGGAGAGGGATGTATGGGTGTCTGTTTCTAGTTATCGCACTGGTCTTGATGTCAGTCTGGTGGCAATTATTTGTGTTTGGAAAGGTTTGTGAGTGTTGTATAGTGCTGTGGGTGGGTGGGTGTGGTGTGTATATGAGTGTCAGGTGTGTGTTTTTGATATTAGCCAATGTTGTGTGGTTTAGTATTTGGGTGTCCATTCTGAGCGTGCCGGTGTGTACAGCCAATGGTTTACTGCCATTTATTGTCCGCTGTGGTGATTCGTGGGTCAGGATGTAGTGGGCATTGTTTTGTTGGCGTAACGGTATTGGTGTTGGTACCCACAGTTTAACACTGACCTTTGGGCTGGCGGATTTGTGTATGTGGCAGTATTCTTTCGGATTGGTGTTTGTGTGTGTATCCAAACGGATATTCACCACCGCGGCGGCTATGTGTCCTAGTCTGCTCTGCCCAGGAGGAGGGGCCTTTGTATACTCCTGCACTGACGTGCTACATAGCGCCTGAACTCTTCACGTGGCGCGGGCTGCATGCGAGCCAAGAGCAGGCCCATCATGTGTCCGTCGGCTACAGGAGGAGGCAGGTCAGGGCCTCCCCCCTTGGCTTTGCCTCAAAGTATAACTGTATTCTGTTGGAAAGAAATTTGACTCTCCCTACTGCCCTAAAGGTACTTTCTGCCATCCGCTACCTCAGCCATATTTGCTCCTAAATCGGAGACAGGCTGTTGCTCAGCCTGTTTTGTTCTATGTAGTCTACCTTGTTGCTGTTTCTGATGAACTGTTGAAACTCTAATCTGTCTTGTACAGACTCCATTATAGTTTTTACTGCTAGTAGAATTGGTGACTTTGGGGGTGTCAAACTGTTCCTAGTGCTGCTATGGGCAAGCGGAAAGCAAAAGATTGTGGTAGGGGGAACTTGAATGCAAAATGGGTGTTCTCAGGGAATCAGGCAAGGGTGTGAAGTACCGGATTGACTCTTTGATAACTGAATGCCATAATATTGCAAACCCCCACCCATCTAATGCTCCCATTGTTCCAAATGCAACATCTCTAATTCCCCCAGTGGTTTCCCCTATTATTCCAGTGAAAGTTAAAGTCCCACATTACAACCCTGGCGGTCGGTGTTAAAAAGGCGGTAAGACCGCCAACAGGCCGGCGGTAAAAAAAATGGGATCACGACCATGGCGGAAACCGCCAACATAGACAGCCACTTTAACACTCCGACCACCACGGCGGTACAAACAAACACAGCGGCGGTCACCGCCAACAGACAGGCGGAAGACAATGTACCGCCCACACTATTATGAGAGGCCAATCCGCCACCTTTTCCGGGGCGGATTCAACGCGAACAAAAACACAGCGGAAAAAGGACTTGGAAGGGAAAACACTCACCTCTACACAACCCACGAGGAACCAGGACGCCATGGAGCCAGAACTCCAAATACTCCCTGCGATAGTTTTCCTGCTCCTCTACCAGTAGCATGAAAGACGGCGGCGACGACCACGGTGAGTACTGCACCTACAACCAAGGGGGGGAGGGAAAAGAGAGTGACACACACATGCAACATGCAACAACCCCACCCTCACCCTCACCCACAACAACATACACACAAATACATGCTGCAACATTACATTTACACCCCCTAGCCCCCCCGGAAGAACGCGATGACAAAAGGAAATGTATGTAACGATTGTAATCAATAAAAATCCATTAGTCAAAACTTTAAAGACAGTATAAACAATTATGTACACCAACTATTCAAGTCCGGGCAGTGCACCATTCATAGTCCGTGGACCACTGGGCCCAAAATGCATGGGCGAGGCCCACACATGATACCTGATTCGAAAAGGAGAGAACACTGCTGGGGCATCAGATCGAAATGAAACAGGCACCTCAGGGGGAAATGAAGGGGGGCTGTAGGAAAGTACCATCTTGCCTGGCATGTTACCCCCATATTTCACTGTATATATGTTGTTTTAGTCTATGTGTCACTGGGACCCTGCCAGGCAGGGCCCCAGTGCTCATAAGTATGTGCCCTGTATGTGTTCCCTGTGTGATGACTAACTGTCTCACTGAGGCTCTGCTAACCAGAACCTCAGTGGTTATGCTCTCTCTGCTTTACAAATTGTCACTAACAGGCTAGTGACCAATTTCACCAATTCACATTGGCATACTGGAACACCCTTATAATTCCCTAGTATATGGTACTGAGGTACCCAAGGTATTGGGGTTCCAGGAGATCCCTATGGGCTGCAGCATTTCTTTTGCCACCCATAGGGAGCTCTGACAATTCTTACACAGGCCTGCCACTGCAGCCTGAGTGAAATAACGTCCAAGTTATTTCACAGCCATTTACCACTGCACTTAAGTAACTTATAAGTCACCTATATGTCTAACCTTCACCTGGTGAAGGTTGGGTGCAAAGTTACTTAGTGTGTGGGCACCCTGGCACTAGCCAAGGTGCCCCCACATTGTTCAGATTCCCCAGACTTTGTGAGTGCGGGGACACCATTACACGCGTGCACTATACATAGGTCACTACCTATGTATAGCGTCACAATGGTAACTCTGAACATGGCCATGTAACATGTCTAAGATCATGGAATTGTCAGCATTGGGGAGACAATTCCATGATCCCCCGGGTCTCTAGCACAGAACCCGGGTACTGCCAAATTGCCTTTCCGGGGTCTCCACTGCAGCTGCTGCGGCTGCCAACCCCTGAGACAGGTTTCTGCCCTCCTGGGGTCCAGGCAGCCCTGGCCCAGGAAGGCAAAACAAAGGATTTCCTCTGAGAGAGGGTGTAACACCCTCTCCCTTTGGAAATAGGTGTGAAGGATGGAGAGGAGTAGCCTCCCCCAGCCTCTGGAAATGCTTTGATGGGCACAGATGCTGCCCATTTCTGCATAAGCCAGTCTACACTGGTTTAGGGATCCCCCAACCCTGCTCTGGCGCGAAACTGGACAAAGGAAAGGGGAGTGACCACTCCTGTGACCTGCACCTCCCAGGGGAGGTGCCCAGAGCTCCTCCAGTGTGCCCCAGACCTCTGCCATCTTGGAAACAGAGGTGTTGCTGGTACACTGGACTGCTCTGAGTGGCTAGTGCCAGCAGGTGACGTCAGAGACTCCTTCTGATAGGCTCTTACCTTTCTTACTAGCCTATCCTCCTTCCTAGGTAGCCAAACCTCCTTTTCTGGCTATTTAGGGTCTCTGCTTTGGGGAATTCTTCAGATACCGAATGCAAGAGCTCACCAGAGTTCCTCTGCATCTCCCTCTTCACCTTCTGCCAAAGGATCGACCTCTGACTGCTCAGGACGCCTGCAAAACCGCATGAAAAGTAGCAAAGACGACTACTGCAACCTTGATTCCACTGGATTTCTGTTCATTTGCATGTATAAAGTGTACTTATAATCATTGACATATTTTGTGCATACTCTGCAATATTGAACTCCTTTGATTTATAATTATATTTGAGTGCCTAGGTCTCTGTTATAATCATGCTCTGGGGGTAGCCTGCCTCCTTTCTGCACCAGGAGCTCTGAAGAAATCTCCAGTGGGTCGACGGAATCTTCCCCCTGCAACCGCAGGCAACAAAAGACTGCATCACCAGTCCTCTGGGTCCCCTCTCAGCACGACGAGCGTGGTCCCTGGAACTCAGCAACTCTGTCCAAGTGACTCCCACAGTCCAGTGACTCTTCAGTCCAAGTTTGGTGGAGGTAAGTCCTTGCCTCCCCACGCTAGACTGCATTGCTGGGTACCGCGTGATTTGCAGCTGCTCCGGCTCCTGTGCACTCTTCCAGGATTTCCTTCATGCACAGCCAAGCCTGGGTCCCCAACACTCTAACCTGCAGTGCACAACCTTCTGAGTTGTCCTCCGTCGTCGTGGGACTCCCTTTTGTGACTTCGGGTGGACTCCAGTTCACTCCTCTTCTAAGTGCCTGATCTGGTACTTCTGCGGGTGCTGCCTGCTTCTGTGAGGGCTCCCTGACTTGCTGGGCACCCTCTCTGTCTCCTCATCCAAGTGGCGACATCCTGGTCCCTCCTGGGTCACAGCAGCATCCAAAAACCCTAACCGCGACCCTTGCAGCTAGCAAGGCTTGTTTGCAGTATTTCTGCGTGGGAACACCTCTGCAAGCTTCTTCACGATGTGGGACATCCATCCTCCAAAGGGGAAGTTCCTAGTCCTCTTCGTTCTTGCAAAACACCAAGCTTCTTCCATCCGGTGGCAGCTTCCTTGCACCCTCAGCTGGCATTTCCTGGGCTTGCTGGTGTTGGTTTTCCTTGCAGAATCCCCCTATCACGACTTCTGTGCACTCTGGGGGGTTTAGGTGCACTTTACACCTACCTTACAGGGTCTTGGGTTGGGCTATTTTTCTAACCCTCACTGTTTTCTTACAGTCCCAGCGACCCTCTACAAGCTCACATAGGTTTGGGGTCCATTCGTGGTTCGCATTCCACCTTTGGAGCATATGGTTTGTGTTGCCCCCATACCTATGTGCTCCTATTGCAATCTATTGTAACTTTACACTGCTTGCATTACTTCCTTTTGCTATTACTGCATAATTTTGGTATTGTGTACATACATCTTGTGTATATTTGCCATCCTCATACTGAGGGTACTCACTGAGATACTTTTGGCATATTGTCATAAAAATAAAGTACCTTTATTTTCAGTATATCTGTGTATTGTGTTTTCTTCTGATATTGTGCATATGACACCAGTGGTATAGTAGGAGCTTTACATGTCTCCTAGTTCAGCCAAAGCAGCTTTGCCATAGCTACCTTCTATCAGCCTTAGCTGCTAGAAACACCTCTTCTACACTAATAAGGGATAACTGGACCTGGCACAAGGTGTAAGTACCTCTGGTACCCACTACAAGCCAGGCCAGCCTCCTACAGGGGCACCTCAGCCGGATGAGTGCACGATGCCAGCTCCACGAGGGGGCTCCATGCCCATTGATGTATCCTGGGGAGTGCAAAGCCACAGTCTCTCAAGTCTCTCTAGTGGGTGGGTTGCCCACTGCTTTATCCTGGGGAGTGCAAAGCCACAGTCTCTCAAGTCTCTCCAGTGGGTGGTTTGCCCACTGCTTTATCCTGGGGAGTGCAAAGCCACAGTCTCTCAAGTCTCTCCAATGGGTGGGTTGCCCACTGCTTTATCCTGGGGAGTGCAAAGCCACAGTCTCTCAAGTGGATAGCAGTCTCCACTGGTTCTGGAGGGGGCTTTGTGCCCAGAGTGCTTCATCCTGCCAAGGACTGAGCTAGTGGATGTCAATCTCCACTGGTTCTGGAGGGGGCTTTGTGCCCAGAGTGCTTCATCCTGCCAAGGACTGAGGTAGTGGATGTCAATCTCCACTGGTTCTGGAGGGGGCTTTGTGCCCAGAGTGCTTCATCCTGCCAAGACTGAGGTAGTGGATGTGACACTCCACTGACGGTGGTGCAATATGCAAGCTGCCCAGGCTCCTGGAACTGACCACCAGCCTTGTACGACTGAACACTGGGGATGGCAGCCATGTCTGCGGTGGTGCCACTGGCTCAGGATGTTGCGGGCCGCTGGCGGCGGTGTCAGTAGCGGCGGTGCTTGCGGCGGGCTCACTGACTGCGGTGCTGGCGGCGGTGTCAGTAGCGGCGGTGCTGGTGGCGGGCTCACTGACTGCGGTGCTGGTGAAGGGCTCAGTGTCTGGGGTGCTGGCGGCAGTGTCAGTAGCGGCGGTGCTTGCGGTGGGCTCACTGACTGCGGTGCTGGCGGCGGTGTCAGTAGCGGCGGTGCTGGTGGCGGCCTCACTGACTGCGGTGCTGGCGGTGGTGTCAGTAGCGGCGGTGCTGGTGGCGGACTCACTGACTGCAGTGCTGGTGAAGGGCACAGTGTCTGTGGTGCTGGTGAAGTGCCCAGTGTCTGGGGAGCTGGTGGCAGTGTCTGTGGCAGCGGTGCAGGTGGCGGTGCCGGTGGCGGTCTTGTCCGCCGTGCAGGTTGGTGTCGACGTGGACCTGCCTTTGATTTTCAGGTCCTTCCCCACCTTGGATGGTGGCGCAGCTGTCTTGCCACTTTCAACTTTTGTCTTGCCTGAGCCCTTGGTGGCAGGTATTTTCACCTTCTCCCTCTGGGATGTGGGCAACCTTTTCTGTTTTGGAGGTGGGGGAATGTCTTTGCCCTCGCTCCTTGGGACACTGGCAGCTCTGTTGCTTGGCGCACTCCAGAATCCTGCTATTGCTGGCACCACTGTGCCCGGTGATGTGGTGGCTGAGGTGCTGGTTTGGGACCTGAAAAGGCGGGCCCTAGGGGACGGACGGGGGGGAGGTGTAGGGAAGAGGTCAACATTTGATAGGAAAAGCTTTTTAGACACACTGGGATGGGTAGATGGAGGGGGTTTGGGCGTGGAGGAAGAGGTAGTGGATGTAGGAGGTGTACGTTTGCTGACTTTGGGTGATGGTGCATGGGCGCGAGGCTGTTGTGAGGTGGATGGCTGTTGGGTGGGTGTGTGACTGCGTTTGTGTACTTTGGGAGGAGGGTTCACAGATACACTGGGAGAGGACACCGGGGATGTGTGAATGGTAGTGGGGGTGGTGAGTGCACGTGAGCGGTGTGTGGTGATGGGCGTGCTGGTGATGGAGGTAGTGGCTGAGGATGTAGTGCATGCAGGTGTGAGTGGAGACGTGACAGGGAGGGAGGAGCGAGACGTGGAGGAGGGGGACACAGTGGAGGCAGTGGATGTTGGTATGTGTGCATGGGTATGATGCTTGTGTGAGTGCCTGTGGGATGTGTGGTGCTTATGTTTGCCTGAGCCACCCTTGTGTGTTGATGTGTGTGTATGCTGGTATGATGGTGTGCTTGGGATAGGCTGAGGTACAGGGGATTGGGTCTGGATGGAGGACGTTGGAGGGGGGAGGCTGGACACAGGGGACAATGGCTGCCATCAGTGCTGAGGCCAGAGCCTGAAATGCTCTCTGTTGTGCTGCCTGGCCAGAATGAATTCCCTCCAGGTATGCATTTGTTTGTTGCAAATGCCTCTCTACACCCTGGATGGCATTCACAATGGTAGACTGCCCAACAGTGAGGGATCTCAGGAGGTCAATGGCCTCCTCACTGAGGGCAGCAGGGCTGACTGGGGCAGGGCCTGAGGTGCCTGGGGTGAAGGAGATGTCCACCCTCCTGGGTGAGCGGCCACCGGACACACGCTGAGGGGCTGCTAGGAGGGCGGTGCTGGTAGGGGGGGTGGCAGCTGTACCTTGCGTTGGGCACAGAGGGGCCCGCCACCGCAAGGGAGCTCCCATCAGAGGAGGAGTCGGTGTCGCTGGTCTCTGCTCCTGTCCCCACCATGGAGCTCCCCTCGCCCTCTGTCCCACTGGTGGCTTCAGACTCCGTTGTCTTGCCCTCCAGGGCCATGTGGGATGCAGCTCCCTCCTGCTCCGGTGGCACTGCTCCTCCGCCTGATGATGCTAATGCACACAAGAATAGGGAGACCACAAAAAGGGGGTGGGGGAATAAAGAAGAAAGACATGTTCAGTGCATGCAATACTGCTACCGTTGCCGGGCACTACAGACACCGCAGCCCTCTGCACTACGCCATGCACTTAGAGTTCCCTAATTAATCACAGGGACATGGGGTACAAGGCCTATGCCCGATTGCTGCACACATGGAAGTCACAGGAGCCTGACTAGGTGTAGATGGCTCTTACCACTGGTGGGGTTGGGGTGCCACATAGCCTGCCTCACAAAGGGTCCTTGCCTACAAAGCTCGCCCTGGCCTAGGGTAACCCACTACCCACCTCCCCCAACCAGACACCTCCTAATGCGTGCAGAGTAAGATGGATGTGAAGGTACTCACCCCCTTGTGGCTGCTGTGATGCGCTCAAGTGCTCCATCTGTGGTGGACCCCCAGGGTCCGGACGTCCTTGAAAATGAAAAACTTTAACCGTCCGGACCATCATAGTCATTGTCCCATGTTCCCACCCTTGCCCTGATGCACGTACACTCACCGTCCGCTCATGCAGGCCTCACTCCCCCCGTATCTTCCATCCACACCACTCCAAACAGGCATTGCCCATACAGCATGCTCACAGTGAACTCACCTGTTTGTCTGGAGGACCGTAGAGTAGCGTGTACTGGGGGAGGACACCATCCACTAACTTCTCCAACTCCTCCGAAGTGAGGGCAGGGGCCCTTTCCCCAGACATATGAGCCATCGTCGCTTCCAGACACAGGTCACAGCAGCACTTGCAGTGTCGGTCCTCTCCTGTCGAAGGTCAGGTATCAAGTGAGTGAACAGAGGGAAAATGGCGGTCATGTCCGCGGCGGTGCGTACCGTCACCGCCGGCGTACATCGTCATTGGCTCCTGGGACCCATAGGGCCTAATGTTAACCAATGCAGGATTGCGCCGCGGTCTTCGACCGCCTACCGTGACGGTGTACAACGCCAGCGAAGTTACCTCATATCCCCTTGTCCCACATTCCAGGTCAGGCAGCCGCCATTTCAGGGGGCCACATGGCATTATTTTTAAATGCGTCACACATATCTAGGCCTTGCATACACACAGAGACAGGTACATTGCAGATTTACAAATGTTTGCTAATGACATGTAGCAATACCTCAGTGTTGGCTGACTCTGTGATCGCTGTTCTCGTCCACAGGGCACGTCCGCTGGGGCAGGTAAGGAGATGGCAGCATCCTCCGGTGTACAAACCGCTGGTGGACCTGTCGACAATGGAAGAGAGACATGTAATAGTCACCTACAGACTTGATCGTGCCACAATCCAGGAACTGTGTGCCCAGTTGGAGCCAGACCTGATGTCAGCTATTCGCCATCCCATAGGAATCCCCCCACAAGTGCAGGTCCTGTCAGTACCCCATTTCCTGGCAAGTGGGTCTTTTCAAACAACAGTGGCCATTGCATCAGGGATGTCCCAGCCTATGTTCTCAAACGTGTTGTCCAGAGTGTTGTCTGCCCTGCTGAAACACATGCGCAGTTACATCGTTTTCCCTCAGGTGGAGGATTTGCCCACAGTGAAAGGTGACTTCTATGCCCTGGGACATATCCCCAACATCATAGGTGCCATTGATGGGACACATGTGGCCTTGGTGCCCCCCCGCAGGAGTGAACAGGTGTACAGAAACAGGAAGAGCTACCATTCAATGAATGTGCAGATGGTGTGTTTGGCCGACCAGTACATCTCCCATGTGAACGCCAAGTTTTCTGGCTCAGTGCATGATGCTTACATTCTGAGGAATAGCAGCATCCCTTATGTGATGGGGCAACTCCAGAGGCACCGTGTGTGGCTAATAGGTGAGGCCAAGGACCCTATACAGTGTGAATAGTTGTCTGGGGTTGTCCCTACGGGTTAGTGTGTGTCTAACAGTTGTCCCTCGACATTTGCATGTGACTCTGGGTACCCCAGCCTGTCATGGCTACTGACCCCAGTGAGAAATCCCAGGACAAGGGCAGAGGAACGCTACAATGAGGCACATGGGCAAACTAGGAGGATTATAGAAAGAACCTTCGGCCTCCTGAAGGCCAGGTTCCGGTGCCTCCATATGACAGGTGGTTCTCTGTACTACTCAACAAAGAAGGTGTGCCAGATCATCGTGGCCTGCTGTATGCTGCACAACTTGGCTTTGCGACGACAGGTGCCTTTTCTGCAGGAGGATGGTCCAGAAGGAGATCTTGTGGCAGCTGTGGAGCCTGTGGACAGTGAGGAAGAGGAGGAAGAAGAAGAGGATATAGACAACAGAAACAACATGATCCAGCAATACTTCCAGTGAGACACAGGTAAGAAGACATCACTGCCTCCTACATCTCATACAATTGTTAGACCTATCATATGTCTGTCACTTTCACCCAGTGTATGGACCCTGACCTGTCACTTTGCCTTTCCATTTCACAGATGTGGGTCCCACTGTGTGACCTCTACTATGTTACCTCATGGACTAGAGCTGTGTGACATAGGTATGTTGACAATGTTATGGACATTGCTATTTTCCTCAGTTATTGCAAATACACATTTGTGAAAACACAGACTGACTCCAGATTGTTTTGTGATTCAAGGGTGTTTATTTAAGTGCAAAATAGTGGAGGGGGTTGTAAAATGGTCAAGGGTGATGGTGGAGGAATATCCATGGCAGAGTCCAGTTATTTGTCTCACAGGTGCATTGTCCAAAGGGGCATAGGAAGTGGAGCTAGGGCAGTTTAAGGATGGACAGGATGACGAAGTGGGACAGAAGGATGACATTCAGGGTGGTCTCATTTCTTGGTGGGGGTCTTGGCATTGTTCTCTGTCTTTGTCCTGGATCTCAGGGACCATTTGCGGGGTGGTTCTCCATCTGCAGGGGGTGGGGTGCTGGTGTCATGATCCTGTGGCGGTGCCTCGTGTCCACTAGCGCCGGCGGAGGTGGTGGGCTGTTCATCATCCAGGCTAGTGTCAGGGGCCCCTTGTTGTGCCCCAGTGTCCCTCCGGGTGTTCACAAGGTCCTTCAGCACCCCTACAATGGTTCCTCCGTGATCCCCAAATACTGTTCCTCCTGCAGCCGCTGGGTCTCCTGAAACTTGGCCAGTACCGTTGCCATCGTCTCCTGGGAATGATGGTACGCTCCCATGATATTGGAGAGGGCCTCGTGGAGAGTGGGTTCCATGGGCCTGTCCTCCCCCTGTCGCACAGCAGTCCTCCCAGTTCCCCTGTTTTCCTGTGCTTCTGACCCCTGAATCGTGTGCCCACTGCCACTGCCCCCAGGTCCCTGATGTTCTTGGGTTTGTGGGTTTGCCTGGGTTCCCTGTAGTGGTGGACACACTGCTGCTTGACGTGTCCTGGGGACAGAGGTATGGGCCCGCTGGGTGGGTGCTGTGCTGGTGTTTCCTGAGGGGGAGGCTCTGTGGTGGCATGTGCCAGTGTGTGGGGAACCGACTGTCCCGAGGTCACAGATGGGCCGGGCTGGTTATTTAGATCCAGTTGGACAGAGCTGCTGTCATCACTGTGGACCTCTTCTGTGGGGGGGGTGGACGTGTCTGGAACCTCCTGTCCGGTGATGTTGGGTAGGGGTCCTGCAGGGGTATAAAAGGATGTTTATTACATCTGTGTGTGCCATCGTGTGCAATGGGTGAGAGACCCTGTACCCCAGTGCTTACATTCTTGTCTAGGACCTTGTGTGATATTTTGTTTGGGGATCTGTGTGGGTATGTGTGGTGGACATGCTTTGGTGATGGGTGTCCATGCTTTGGTGTTGCATGCAGGGCTTGGTGTTGGGATGGGTGGTTTGTGATAGTGGGACATATGTGTGGTGTTGGAGTGATGGGGGTGAGGGTGGGGGTATGTGATAGCATGCAGGTAGGGTGGGGGATGTAATAGTTAAGATTTGACTTACCAGAGTCCATTCCTCCAGCTACTCCTGCGAGGCCCTCAGGATGCAGTATAGCCAAGACCTGCTCCTCCCATGTTGTTAGTTGTGGGGGAGGAGGTGGGGGTCCGCCGCCAGTTCTCTGAACTGCAATTTGGTGTCTTGAGACCACGGAACGCACCTTCCCCCGTAGGTCGTTCCACCTCTTCCTGATGTCATCCCTAGTTCTTGGATGCTGTCCCACTGCGTTGACCCTGTCGACGATTCTGCGTCATAACTCCATCTTCCTAGCAATGGAGGTGTGCTGCACCTGTGATCCGAATAGCTGTGGTCCACCCAGATGATTTCCTCCACCATGACCCTGAGTTCCTCCTCAGAGAACCTGGGGTGTCTTTGCGGTGCCAAAGGGGTGGTGTGGGTGATGTGTGAGGTGGTGTGTGTTGTGATGTGTTAGGGGATGTGTTTGTGTGTGTTGTGTGAGGTGCGTGGATGTTGTGTGAGTGATGGTGTTGTGTGCCTGTGGATGCTAGTTTGTTGATGGTGGTGTCTCTCTCTGTGCTTCATTCTAAATTTTTGTCGTAGGGGTTTGTGGGTGATGTGGGTGTGTGTTTTATATTGTCTTGGGTGTGTGGGAGTGGTGTGTGTATGTGTATTAGGTATGTGTATTTCGAATTGTCCAATGTGGTTGTGTTTTTTAAATGTGTGTGTATTATGAGCGCAGCGGTGTGTACCTCCAATGGAATACTGCGGTTGAAAGACCGCTGCATGGATTTGTGGGTCGTGATATTGTGGGCGCATTCCTGTTGGTGTGACGGTGGAGGTTTTGTTATCGCCAGTTTATCACTGACCTTTGGTGTGGTGGACTTGTGTGGGTGTCTAGATTTTGGCAGATTCTGAGCTGTGGGTCGTAATAGCTGTAGCAGAATTCCACCGCCGCAGCGGTGTGCTGGCGGCCTTCTGCACGGTGGTAACTGGGATTTACCGCCAATGTTGTAATGAGGGCCAAAATTCTTAAACACATTCCCAAGATGTTTCTTCATTCTTGCCGGAGTTCCTGCTTAGATGCAGGTTCCATCAGTATATGTGGTGACGTGGTGACTCCCGTCCAGGTAACAGATATCCAAAGTTTTGAACAACTGGACTGCCGAAATAGGTATGCTGTTTTGTCTGTGGATGGCAACTGTGCAGATGTACAAAAGGTGACTGGGTTGGAAGACTCTAATGAGGAAGCTTTATCGCTGATTCAAAACCTGAAGGGTATCATTGAAGTGCTTGGGGCCAAGATAGAGTCTTTGAAACAAAGGGTGGTGTGTTTGGTGGAAAGGGTTGACAATGATCGTAAATTTGAGGCAACAGTTAGTAGATGTGAGGGGCCCCCTCAGGAAAAGGAGCTGCAGGTAGCTCCATTTTCCAGTTTAGGTGAACCAGCTTTCCAGCCAAACACTGCTACTGCTATCCACCCTGGACCATTCCTGTCGCTGTTTTGCCCCCTTGCCATCCTCTTTCCTTCCCTCCGCAAAGCTTAGCTAGGGAAAACTATGTTTTTTGCAACCCCCAGGGTGTGATACGAGGTAGAGGCTTGGGAAGGGAAACTAAGAAAGTGGAAATTGATCCACGAGGGGATGAAAACCATGTTATAAGACAAGCTACCCTGATGCCCAGGGGGTGGCCAGGAATCAGCTTTATATTAAGCACCAATGTCTAAGGACAGAAGCAGTAGTTTTTCTTATGCAGGCGCCCGCAGTAGCAAAAGCTGTTTGGGAAGGCCAAGATTCACTCAAAAATAAGGTAATCTACTAGTTTAAAGAAATCAGGTAATGCTTCTGTATTATCAGGGTTGACATTGCCTATTTTGAGATCATTTCCTCCACTGAGAAGAATTGTGATATGGTGAAAGTGTGTTTTAACCATAAAGAGGTAGTGGATGGCCAGATGGCTGTAGATTTTTGGACAATCCCCACTGCCAACACATCAATTACCATCAAGTATTGTGTTCCCCCATATGAGCCTAGTCCTAACAATAGGTCCACTGCATTGGGTGTTGAAGACAGGACAAATGGGCTAATGAGCCTTCGGGTCTGACTAAGGTCAGGAGGTGAGGGTGGTTGTGATGTGGAGAACTATACTGCGGCCATGTCAGTGAGGTAACCCCCAGCCAGGGCTCTCAGGCAGCCACTTGTTGACTGTCTGCCAGGAGTGGAGACACCAATGAATCCCTTTATACCCATAGTAACACATGTAAAAAGAGGGAGGGGACGTTTGGTGAGGGGTGTGCCAGTATTGGCTCTTTTATAGAGACCTGCTCTAGTGTGACCAATATCCAGGGCTTTAAGTCCCACTTTGACTTACCCACCAAATACCAGTTTAAAATCTTGGTTTGGAATGTTGAGGAGATCACTAGAGTGATGATCCACGAGGACAACTTGGGCAAATTTAGAGATTCACGAGATGTGTGTCTGTTCCAGGAAACCTGGAGCAAGGACCCACTCCATAGGAGCAGGCTTACTTCATACTGCATAAATGATGTAAAGAAAACCAAAGATAGACCATCAGGGGGCCTAGCAATATGGGTAAAAGTTGCATTGCAGTGCAAGATTAAGACTGTCCCTGTTGAATCTCTGGATATACTGGTTATCAATTTGGCCCGCCCCTCGGGTCTGAAAATCAGATTCTTTAATGTACATAAGCGGGTGGGATTGATTGCAGTAGAAGATAGCACAGTGGTAATTCTTGACTCTGCTATTGACGGGTATATGGGTAGAAATCCAATATTGGTAGCAGGTGATCTTAATTATTCCTTCAAGTTTTTTGCCGATACCCCCCAGGCCTGACCTCAGAGGGGGTTAGGAAGTGGAACATCCCCCAACTTGCACTTTCCAATGTGAGATGGACCGAGAAAGCAGCCCAGGTACTAGCCCTAACTTTACAGTATGATCTGAGGGCCACAAATGGAAGAACCAGGTTGGATAGTAAGGGCAAAATGACATATATTAGACCTGGGTGAACTAGTCGCATCGATTTTTCTGCTGGTTCAATGTAGGCTCTGGCCCGCTGTGCAAGATATGGAAGTGACTGAACGAATATTGACCATAACGCTCACTGAAAGTTTCGTCTAAGCACATATCTCATGGTGAGATCTGAATGGCTGTCAGCACTTTAACCATAAAGTGCTGGCAGCCATCTTGGGACCAATAAATATGATAGCACCCACTGAAATGCATTTTAGTGAGTGGCAGTTTTTGAGAGTGATAAAAAGGAGAATATATTTAAGGATGATAACAGATTTTAGTTATAATATAAATCATTTGTTACTGATGTGATTTTACACTGTGAAACAGCCTTCTGCTGGGAATTCACGAATCATGTTTGAAAGAAAAGATGATTTTCCCATAGAGGTTGTGGAAGATGCTCCAGAAGGTAAAATGAGAGCATATTTTCTGTAACTGCACACTATCTTTCTTGGCCATATGAGAATGAAGGAGCAGCTTTTCACTTGATTCCCCTGTATTCTATGTCAGGACTGGAGGTTTCTCTTTCTTTACTACTCAAAATACAGCAGCGAATCAAAAAACAGAAAACTTCAACTACATATCCCAACATGCTTAGTCCAATATGTCCACCAATTACAACATGTTCGAAATGGGGTCTCTGGTTGGCAGTCAGGTCACCCCCTGTCCAAGCAAGGACCCTCACTCTACTCAGGATAAGTCACACACAATCCAAATTATCCTGTGCCCACCCTCTGGTAGCTTGGCATGGAACAGTCAGGCTTAACTTAGAAGGCAATGTGTAAAGTATTTGTGCAATAAATCATACAATGCCACCATATAGCACCACAAAAATACTCCACACAGTGTTTAGAAAAATATATAATAGGTATCTGGTTAAATGCAGATCAAAACGATCAACGATGCAATAAGTAAATGTAGAGATATCACTGAAAAGTGATATAAAGTGTCTTAAGTCTTTTAAAAGCAAACAAAGAGGGTCATTCTGACCCTGGCGGCCGGTGGCCGCCAGGGCCACCGACCACGGGAGCACCGCCAACAGGCTGGCGGTGCTCCAACGAGCATTCTGACCGCGGCGGTTCAGCCGCGGTCAGAAGCGGAAAGTCAGCGGTCTCCCGCTGACTTTCCGCTGCTCGTGTGAATCCTCCATGGCTGCGGAGCGCGCTCCGCAGCCATGAGGATTCTGACCCCCCCTACCGCCATCCTGTTCATGGCGGGAAAGCCGCCATGAACAGGATGGCGGTAGGGGGGGTCGCGGGGCCCCCGTAAGAGGGCCCCGCAAAGTATTTCAGTGTCTGCCTTGCAGACACTGAAATACGCGACGGGTGCCACTGCACCCGTCGCACCTTCCCACTCCGCCGGCTCGATTACGAGCCGGCATCCTCGTGGGAAGGTCGTTTTCCCCTGGGCTGGCGGCGGTTTTTCAGCAACCGCCCGCCAGCCCAGGGGAAAACTTGTAATACCCGCCGCGGTCTTTTGACCGCGGCGCGGTATTTTGGAGGGCGGCATCCTGGCGGGCGGCCTCCGCCGCCCGCCAGGGTCATAATGAGGCCCAAAGTCTCTTTCAAACACAAAGTACCTGGTTTGCGTGAAAAATCTCTGCAAAGGGGCCGCAGAGGAGGAGAAGCATGGAAACAAAGGGGGGGTGCGTCGATTTCTCAGGCTGCACATGGCGATGGGTCATTTAGTTTCCACGCAGGGATGGCTGTGCGTCGATTTCCGGCGCTCGGTCATGGATCCTCTTCGGGTTTGCTGGGTTTTCAGATGCCACGGGGACAGTGCATGGACTTCCAGCTGTGGCAGGTCGAAGTCACAGGAGCTGGTTCAATCCGGTGGTCGTTGCGTCAAATTTTCTACTGCATGGCAGGAGCTGCATCGGTTCCTCTGTGGAAGTCAGGCTGCATTGTTCCGGCTCGGCTATGCGTCGATCCAGTGGGCCATGCGTCGAGTTCCCGGTCGCTACACTGGTGCTGCATCGATCTTCTCGTTGCAAAGTCAGGCTGCGTCGTTCCGATTCGGCGTGCGGTGAAATTTTCACCACGGTCAGGCTGTGCATTGTTTCTGTCAGGCTGTGCGTAGAATTTCGCTGCACAAGGGGTCCTTCTTGAACAGATGGAGTCTATGTGGTCCTGAGACTTCAGGGAACAGGAGGCAAGCTCTATCCAAGCCCTTGGAGAGCACTTCTTCACCACAGCCAGAGAGCAGCAAGGCAGCAGGGCAACAGCAAGGCAGCTGTGTTTCACAGAAAGCAGTCAGGTGAGTCCTTTGGGTAGCCAGGCAGTTCTTCTTGGCAGGAAGCAGGTTCTGTTTACTTCTCCAAGAAGTGTCTGAGTTGGAAAGGACAGAGGCCCTGTTTATATACCCAAATGTGCCTTTGAAGTGGGGGAGACTTCAAAGAAGAGTGGCTTATAAGTGCACCAGGTCCCCTTTCAGATCAATCCTGTCTGCCAGGGTGCCAGTAGGGGGTGTGGCAGTCCTTTGTGTGAGAGCAGGCCCTCCACCCTCCCAGCCCAGGAAAACCCATTCAAAATGCAGATGTATGCAAGTGAGGCTGATTATCCTGTGTTTGGGGTGTGTCTGAGTGAATGCACAAGGAGCTGTCAACTAAACCCAGCCAGACGTGGATTGTAAGGCACAGAAAGATTTAAGTGTAGAGAAATGCTCACTTTCTAAAAGTGGCATTTCTAAAATAGTAATATTAAATCCAACTTCACCAGTCAGCAGGATCTTATATCACCATTCTGACCATACTAAATATGACCTTCCTACTCCTTTCAGATCAGCAGCTACCACTCAAACAATGTATGAGGGCAGCCCCAATGTTAGCCTATGAAGGGAGCAGGCCTCACAGCACTGTAAAAATGAATGTAGGAGTTTTACACTACCAGGACCTGTAAACTACATAAGTACATGTCCTGCCTTTTGCCTACACAGCACACTGCCCTATGGGTTACCTAGGGCATACCTTAGGGGTGTCTTATATGAAGAAAAAGTGGAGTTTTAGGCTTGGCAAGTACTTTTAAATGTCAAGTCGAATTGGCAGTGCACACACAGTTCTTGCAATGGCAGGCCTGAGACAAGGTTAAGGGGCTACTTAAGTGGGTGGCACAATCAGTGCTGCAGGCCCACTAGTCGTATTTAATCTACAGGCCCTGGGCACACATAGTGCACTCTACTAGGGACTTATAAGTAAATTAAATAGTCCAGTTGGCTAAGATCCAATGTTACCATGTTAAAGGGAGAGAGCATATGCACTTTAGCACTGGTTAGCAGTGGTAAAGTGCGCAGAGTCTACAAAACAGTGTCCAAAAAGTGGAGGGAGGCAGGCAAAAAGTTAGGGGTGACCACCCTAAGGCTGTCAGGTATAACACAACACATTAGACCCTATTAATGATCCCAACACTATCTTGACTTCCTCTTTCTTTGCTGCTCAGGCAGACCAAGATAAGTCCTTTTTTCCATTTCAGTTGCGTTACCTTATTAGCATTGTATTAAGTGCCTTTCAGGCTTGTATTGTCTCTCATTGTTGTTTTACATTGCCAGTGTAGCTTTGCAGTGCTAGAGTCACTTCCTCTTAAACTTGTGACTGGGCGACTCCCACTCACCTGCGCGCAATTCACTGTTGCTGGCCGTCCGCCTTTTGTGTGTTTTCCTACGCGGCCAGTCCAGTCCGGTTAACTCGGCCAATCACTGAAACCAGACCGTAGAGCCTTTCTCTGCTTGGAGAGCGCTACTTTGCTGATAGGTAGCGCAAAGGTTTATCCCTGTCCCAACAGTGCGTGAGTTCCTTGAGCCAGTGCCCACTCGGACCCTCCCCTAATCAGACCCGGGCCGAGAGCTGAGGATTTGTGTGTAGCCCAATTGGGCTATTTTTGATATTCAATTAGGCTACACATAGTCCTACCTAAGTTTCTCCTCCTTCTTCCGACGCATTGATCTAACGCTTGGCATCACACACATTTTTAACATTCCAGACATTCCTATCAGTACCTACACTCAGGCAGCAATAATTGAGCAAGCCCTGATATTAGTGCACGCACGTGGCATTAACAATTAACGACTCGCTGGCAGGTCTTCTCCCCCTCAGGTGCCAGGCCTTTTTTTGGCTATTTGGGGCAGTTTGCGTTTAGGCCTTCAATAACGTTTTGTCCACATAAGCTACCCAGGCCAAATTTGCATCCTTTTTTTCCAACATTTTAGGGATTCTAGAGGTACATAGAGTTTGAGGGTTCCCCTGGAGGAGACCAAGAAATTAGCCAAAATACAGGAACAATTAGTTTTTTTTTTTAAAGTGGAAAAAAGGGCTGCAGAAGAAAGTTTGTGGGTTTTCCCCTGGAAATGGCATCAACAAAGCATTGCGGTGCTAAAATCACCATCTTCCGAGCATTCAGGAACAGGCAGACTTGAATCAGAAAACCCCACTTTTCAACACAATTTTGGAATTTTACTGAGACATACCTAATTTTTACTATTTTTTGTGCTTTTAGCCGCCTTCCAGTTAGTGACAGCAATAGGTGTGAAACCAATGCTGGATCCCAGACAGCTAAACATTTCTAAAAAGTAGACAAAATTCTGAATTCCATAAGGGGTCATTTGTGTAGATCTTACAAGGTTTTCCTACAGAAAATAACAGACGAAATAAAAAATATTGAAATTGAGGTGAAAAAAACAGCCATTTTCTCCATGTTTTACTCAGTAACCTTTTACTGCGATGTCAGCTTTTCAAAAGCTATATACCGTTATGTCTGCTGGACTCTTCTGGTTGTAGGGTATGTAGGTTCATCAAGAACTCTAGGTACCCAGAGCCAATAGAGGAGCTGCACCTTGCAATGGGTTTTCATTGTATACTGGGTATGCAGCAATTAATTTGGTGAAATATAAAGAGTGAAAAATAGGTATCAAGGAAACCTTTGTATTTCCAAAATGGGCACAAGATAAGATGTTGAGAAGCAGTGGTTATTTGCACATCTCTGAATTCCGTGGTCCCCATGCTAGTGTGTGAATTACAGGGCATTTCTCAAATAGATGTCTTTTTTGCACACTTTACACACTGTCTTCCATTTGGAAGGTAAAAATGTAGAGAAAAACAAGGAGCAATAACACTTGTTCTGCTATTCTGTGTTCCCCCAAGTCTTACGATAAAAATGGTACCTCAACTCACTTGTGTGGGTAGGCCTAATGCTCGCGACAGGAAACGCAACATGTACACATCACATTTTTATATTTAAATCTGAAGTGTTTTTTTAAAGTACCTAGCTGTGGATTTTGGCCTCAAGCTCAGGCGGCACCTAGGGAAACCTAACAAACCTGTGCATTTTTTTAAACTAGACACCTAGGGGAATCCAAGATGGGGTGACTTGTTGGGCTCTCACCAGGTTCTGTTACCAGAATCCTTTGCAAACCTCAAATTTGGCAAAAACACACTTTTTCCTCACATTTCAGTGATAGAAAGTTCGGGAATCTGAGAGGAGCGACAAATTTCCTTCCACCCAGTGTTCCCCTAAGCCTCCTGACAAAAATGGTACCTCACTTGTGTGGGCAGGCTTGGTGCCCGGAAAGGAAATGCCCCAAAACACTATGTGGACACATCAAAATTATCAAATACAAAACTACCTGTTTTTGCTGGGGGGGGGGGGGGCGGCAGTACCTGCGTTTTTGGGCTCAGCAGCCATATGGGGAACCCCACCAAACCCAAACATTTCTGAAAACTAGACACCCAAGGGAGTCTAGGGAGGTGTGACTTGCGGGAATCCCCCAGTGTTTTTTTTACACAGAATCCTCAGCAAACCACAAATTATGGTTCAAAAATCATATCTTCCCACATTTCTGTGTGGGATCACCACACCAGACCAAATTTCCTACCATCCAACGTTTCCCTTAGTCTCCCGGTAAAAATGATACCTCACTTGTGTAGGTGGGCAAAGTGCCTGTGACAGGGAACAGCCAAAACTTGTCAAAAATGAGGGGGAACCAAAGCTATTCCAAAAGGGCAGTTTGGAAAAAAACGTTTTTAGGTTAACAAGTGGAGCACAATTTTTATCGGTATAGATGCGACAGTGCTGGGTGGGAGGAATCTTGTGGATTTCTGCAGATTCCGGAAGGGTCCATCACAAAAATGTGGGAAAAACGTGTGATTTCAAGCAAAGTTGGAGGTTTGCAGGGCATTGTGGGTAAGAAAATGGTGTGGGGTGCATGTGAAGCACACCACCATGGACTCACCCAGATTTTTAGTCTTAAATGTGTCTAAGTCTTGTAGATTTTTCTACATGGCAGCATCCCAAAGTCCAAAAAGTACAGCCCTCACCATTCCAAGTGGGATGATTTTTAGAGTTAGACAAGCTGTGGTGGCCCAAATGTAAAACCCAAACCCAAAATAATTAAATGTCCTCTTGCTTGCCATGGGATAAGATGTTTTAGTGTGCAAGGGGAGAGCTGAAAGACTGTTTCCCCCTTCATTTGGGGTGGGGGCATAACCATGGCCATACTGGTTGGTAGCCACCAAACCACTATTTCTTTTTTTAATTCCCTGGCATCTAGTAGGCTTTCTGCCCCCCCCCCCCCCGGGAGTGGATCGGGGGTAATTGCCCCATCTGCCCACCGGTGAGCAGAACAACCTTGTCCCCATTTATTTGGGGTGGGGGTTTGGCCATAGCCACACCCTCTGTTTTTGAAAAAAAAATCTGCCCTGGTCTCTGGTGGGCTTTCTGTCCCTCTTGAGGGCAGATGGGCCTTACAAAAATAGGCCAACATTAATGTGCCCCCATGGGGAGTGACCCTTTCCCAAGGGGTTGCCCCCCAAACAAAAACACACACACATCAATCCCTGGTTCATAGGTAATAAAAAATCGGCTGATCTGCCTCTAAGGGGCGCAGAAACTGCATAAAATGAATTTGTCCCCCCCAGAGGAGCGATCTTTGCCTAAGAAGTTGCTCCACTTACATAAAATTGCCCTAAGAAAAAAAATCCCTTGTTTCTAGTGGTTTCTGCCCCCCTTGGGAGCCGATTGGCCTAATAAAGAAATGGCCTAAAGATAACTCCCAAGAGGAGCGACCCTTGCCTACATGGTCGCTTTCCCACATGTAAAACATAAAACAAAACCAAAAAAAAAAATTATCCCTGGTGTCTAGAGGTTTCTGCCCCCGGGGGCCAGAAAAGGCCTATTTACAATAGGCCGATCTGCCCCCGGGCGGGGCAGAAAAGGCCTTAAAAAAATGCCCCCCAGGGGAGCGACCCTTGCCAAAGGGGTTGCTCTCCTTTATTGTTTATATGTGATGGCACAAACTCCCTGGTGCCTAGTGGGCATTTCTGCAGCCCAATCGCTTCACAATCGGGCTGCAGATATGCTCAGAAAGGCATCAAAGGAAAGGAAAGGCTTTCTCTTCCAAGCCACTCTGGAAGCTGAGCTTCCAGTGGAGTGGGGGCGGCCTCTGATGAGGTCAGCGCGTGATCGCACGCTGACGTCATCAGACTTCACTAGGGAGTGGGGGGGCGGGGTGGAAAGGGAAGCGATTCCCCTTCCATCCCTGGCCATGGGAGTGGGGTACGAGGTCCTCGGGAGCGCGCTAGGGCTTCCCTGCAAAGGCCCATTACTAGATGAGATGGTTACGTCCCTGCCGCCTGAGTGCCACAGCAGTGGACGCAACCACCTTGTCCAGGGCACCCAAGGGGTTAATAGACTTTTGGCTCTCTTTGATGCCCTTATAAAAACTTCAGGGGGTGCAATAATTTGGGATACAGCTTACGCTGAGGAGCACTTCTTCCTTTTTTGGTTGCCCTAGGGGTGGCTCCCCCCAGTAGGCCAGATATATTTCCTTGGCTGCATATTGGCTGTGTTCACATACACCTACGATTTATTTATAAGATGACCGATTGGATGCCCTTTGAGGAGGAGGAGGATGGGCAGTTTTACGAGGATTTGCAGGGTCATCTTATGGGAGATGGACTGACTGAAGGTTCAGTTCAGAAATCCATTTGCAGGGCATTGGAAGCTTCTGTTCCTCAGAAAATCAATCAGGCCTTGGTGGCAGCTCTTAAACCGATTACTCAGCAAGTAGAACTGTTCGCAAAAAGATGAGGGTATGTCCAAACAATTAATTCTGAAATGGGCGAAGGAGGTCCCTCCCAACTGTACTAGGCAAAAGGCAAATCATCTGCCTGGCGTCCCAAGGATGCCATGTGAGCCTTAACCCAAGGCCCTATGGATGATCACCAGTATTGTTTGGCCCCCTCCACTTCTAAACAGGCCTCTCTAGGGCCTAATGACTCCTCATACCCAAGTGATTCAGACTCTTTTCATTCGGACACATCCCTGTCCAAGAGCAAAAAGGCGAAGAAATCCTCCTCCCCTGAATGCCCAGAGCCTTCCCAGTCACCAACCAACCCGTTTCACTTCAAACCTGAGGACATCTTACATCCCAGGTCAGCCGACTGGGCACCTGCACAGGCTGTGGCAAATTATCTATATGATAAGCTGCGCAAGAGCTCCGATAAGGGGGTGCGCAATAATTGGTGAAAATTCTGGAGATAACCCTGGTGGCCAAGGAAACTGGCAACCCTATCGACCCAGATGTACTTGCAGAATGGACCCAGAGGGCTCGACAAAGAACAAGTTAATTTAAAGAAAGTATTTCATTCAGCCCTTTTTGAACAGGCCGGGCGACGCAGGGGCTGCTCATCAGGCTGTTCCTACTTCCAAAGCCCGCATAGAGGATCCTTTGGTTATGGGTGAGGAGATTGGCATGACTCCACCAGATGCTGAGGTCAGCGTGGGGTTGCCAAGAGCAGCTACCTGTCAACTTTCTCCTCAGGTAAGGATCATCGATCCCTCTCAACTTCAGTTGGGGGGTCAAATTCAGTACTTTCTTCACAACTGGTGCATTGTGACTCAAGATGCATAGGTGTTGCAAACAGTTCAAGGCTTCCCTCTCGAATTCTACCAGACCCCTCAGCAGGAGACCCCTCCTCTTCCTTGACATTTTTCCCTACAAGCATCCAACTTGATAGACACAGAAATCAAAAATTGCTGCAGAAACACGCTATTGTGTTTTGCAAACCTCATCTCGTGGGTTTTTGCAGCAACATCTTTCTTGTCCAGAAATGGTGGGGGAGGACACCAGCCAGTTCTGTATCTGAGAGATTTCAATCACTACATTGTATATTGCCATTTCAAGATGGAGGGTCTGCATCTATTGCCAGATCGGCTGCAGGTCGGAGACTGGATGGTCCACCTAGACCTGAAGGATGCAAACCTCACCATTCTCATTTTCCATCCACACAGGAGGTTGCTCCAATGCAAGTGGAGGGACAGATGGCTGGAGTACTTGGTCCTGCCTTCGGGCTTTCTTCAGCACCTTGGTGGCTCAAACCTGTAGTAGCCCACTTGCGGGAGAAGGGTATTTGCATGATTATATATCTCGACAATGTGTTGATCATGGCACAATCCCAGAAATTGGTGATGCGTCACCTTCACATGACCCTATCTCTTTCACAAGACCTGGGGTTTATTGTAAACAGGAGCAAGTCGAGTCTTTGTCCCTCTCAAAGTGTGGAGTTTTTAGAGTTTGTAATGAATTCAGAGATGTCCCAGTTAGTCCTTCTCAAGAGCAAACTCCAGGACATCAAGAAGGAATTAAGAGTAGCCCTGTCCCGCTCCTCTGTCTCATTGAGAATGATTGTTCTCATGGTGGGTCTTCTAGCCTCCTTGAAACAAGTGATATTCCCAGGTCCCCTACATTACTGAGCTTAACAAAGGCTAAAGATTTAATATCTGAGGAAGAGCCTGGTTCATTCCGATCAGGTCTCTCTGACAGAGGAGGTAAGATCAGAGATCAGATGGTGGCTGACGCACGTGGATGGTTGGAATGGCAGAGCCATATTCAGCCAGAGACGATAATAGAGTCTGACGCCAGTTGGTTGGGTTGGGGAGCCCGATGCGGGAATGTCTCAACGGGAGGGAGATGGTCCCAGCAGGAGCTCCAACTACACATCAACTGCTTGGAATTGCTAGCAGGGTCGTTTGCTATCAGGACCCTATCTCCTAAGAAAGTATCTTGCTCCATTCTGCTCAGAATGGACAATGTATGGGCTGTCCGATACATCAAGCTGGGGGGCACCAGATTGCCACACCTTGTGGAGATAGCCAAGCATTTCTAGCATTATTGCCAGACCCCCAAGCTTTCTGTCATAGCGGAGTATATTCCGGGACAATCCACTGTGATGGCCGACTGGAATTCCAGACACTTGGTAGACCACAGCAACTGGAAACTCCTTCCGCAGGTATTCCAGTTGACCCAGCAAATGTGGGGACCATGCAAGATAGATCTGTTTGCTTCCAGACTGAATTGTCAATTGGATGAGTTTTTCAGCTGGAGGCCGGACCCTCTTGCGAAAGTGTGAGGAAATTCGATTTTTAATACGATCGTATCGACCCGCCATTTTGTGGCCCGCCGCCATTTTATGTTGCCTTCACTCAGGCAGCACAGCGAACGAAGTCCATTCTGCCTTTTCTGCTTATTCTGCAACATGGTGTTCAAAACAGCCTTCTTCCTCTATCTTTACAAGGCTGGTATTAAGGTCTGACCGAGTACACTAATCCCTGTCTGGTTTTCTAATCCTTGTTTCAACTATCTGTAGGCTCACACTATTCTCCGACGATCTTATCTTATCGTCTGGCCTTCACTGTCCTTTGCTAGTATTCTCTCATTTCACAACTGTCCTCCAAACGCACACAAACTTATCGCACCACATGCAACTTCGTTGTGGATCGGTTAATGAATTAGTTCAAGGGAGGGGTGACAAACACAGCTGGAGGGGAGGCAACCTTAAGTCACTTGATACTTTGTTTTCCAATTCCTTCTATTGGTGCTGTCTTGTTTTCCGACATTTCTATTGGCTCTGTTCTATCTTTACATTATTCTTACTGGCTCCTTTCTATGTGTTCTGGGAGTGTATGTAGTTAATAAATGGTTTTTATACGGTATATAAGATTGTGCGCCACAAAGTAAAGTGGCAGTCTCCTGAGAACATACCTTGTGTACTTCTTGGACAACTGTACTAGCTGCAGCTAATAAAATCTGATCTTTTACGCCTGACAGAGTGTCCCGTGTCTCTGTTAGTTGAGGCAGGTGAATCCAAGGAGATTTCAGGCGTACCCTGCGCCGCCAGGCCCATAAGGTTCTGGTTCTTCAACTGGCGCCCAACGTGGGGCGGCTTCAGCGGTACCGGTTCTGCCTGAAGGTCGTGAGGAACCCCGCAAGAAAATTCTGGAGGAATCGCGAGCCACGTCAAGCGACCCCTGTATGTCGAAGTGGTCCGAAGGTCTTTTTCAGCGCGGTTACTCCTTCCTGATGGCTACTGACGACTGCTGCCCTGACTGCCGCCCTGCCTTGGCCCTTTCTTTGATGATGTATGGTAAAGCGAGACGATAGACGGGCCTCTGTTGGTGTAAGAAGACATCCTTAGTTAAGTATTTGGTGGGTCGCGCCCACAAATTTTGGTCTTTGTTTTGTCCTTAGGTTCTTAGATTTGGCCATTGCAGTGGCCAAAGCCGAGGGGTAAGTGCATTTGTGCTGTGTAAACTGAAAGTTTTACCCCCTTGATGTTTGTGAACAGCCAGTAAAAATCGTGAGATGTCTGGTCTGACTAAGTTTGGAAAACTTTGTTGCTTTGGTTGTAATAGGGACTCCCAGCTTGAGGACTCCTGTCCGATTCCTTCGGTTGGAACTCCCACATATGAGCTCTATTCTAAACATGGTGTTGGTCCTATTGCCTTTAATAAGACATGGACCCGATATACAAAGAAAGATGGTGTTTTAAAATGGCCAGAAAATGGTAGTTTCGAAACTGATGTGCTAGATAATTTAGAAGCAACGTTATTTAAAAGAAAAGCCCGGCCGGCAATGTTTGACTCTTTTCGCCTTTGGCGTAAGGAAGCCAAACAGAGAGAAATTAAACAAGCGAAACGAGATAGGAAAACACAGGGAATGACGATTATACAGGCTGCTCAGCAATTCAAAGATGATGAAATAGATAATGCAATGGAAATTTCAGACAGACAGCATCGAATGGCAATAGATAAATGCTATCCGACGTTGCCTATCTCTTCCCTTGATAAGAGAAAAGATTTTGAGGAAGATTCCTTAATGTCCCACTTATTGAAATTGCCTCCGCCCTATGTACAAGGTGCTAATGCACCCCCGATGTTACAGCCTGTTCAGCCGCCAGTTGTGCTTCCGCCTGCTCCAGCTTTTCCACAATTGCCTCCTCAAGTATTGCCTATGCCAGTTTTGCCTTTAACTCCTTTGCCTTCTGCTCCTTTGGCAATTCCTAATGCTCCTTTAGTTAATTCACCTAATACCTTGTCCCCTATCCTTATGTCAAATTCTCCATCTATGCGTAAGCGATTTGCAGATACTGTCTCTGGTCTCTTATCACCTTTCTTTGAAGCTTTAAATGTGTCTCCAGCTTTTTCTCGAAGACAGTCTCGTAGTCAATTCCCAGACTCCGAAGAGCGAGAAAAATTGGACTCACTTGCTTGTAGATGGATCAAGAAGGGTCCCCAATATAGTACGTCTGATATTATGTCCACCTTTCTGCAATGGAATGCACCTACGCAGAGATATGTTTTTAAAGTTATGTGCGATACTCTCGCTAAAGAATGGGAGGATATGAATTTGGGTTCGGTCCCACAGGATCTGTTAGATGTTCAGGCTGACTTTGACAAAGGACTTATTGTGGGTCCTAAGGTTGAAAACGCTGTCAGAACACTTATTTCTTTCAGATCCCTATTGTTCTCACAGACTTTTCCTGATTCTGATCCTTCAGTTAGGACAGCACTGAAAAACTATCCCATGAGAGAGGTTTCTCCAATATGGAAGGAAGAAGTTGCAGCAGCAGGTGCTAATCCAGCTATTCCTGCGCATTTTCAGCGCATATGGATACATGTCCCCTGGAAAAGGTCTGAAGTTTTAGCACTTAAACAGTCACTACCAGATTCACGCAAAAATCCTGCTGGTTACTATAAAGAGTTGTCGCAAACAGTTGATGCATGTACTATGAATCTAGCAGATATTGACATGTTGATGGGAAATGTAGTTCCACAGACAATATGGGCTAAAATTCGTAGAGAGGATCACGCTCAAGAATTAGGCGGCGATTGGAACGCTATTATTGCCGCAGATAGAGGTCAAGTAGGTGGTGCAAAGCCCGACGCTTTGATCTCAGAACTCCCTGGTAGGATTATTACATTAATGAAAACAATGATGCCTGCTTTGAGAGTTAATTGGGATAAGCTAGCAGCATGTAAACAAAAGAAAGATGAAAGTGTTTCCGATTTCTTTACCCGATTCGAGGAGACATTCATTGATCACAGTGGTCAAGATATGGCTACAGAAGGGGGACAGCGATTATTTGTGGATAAGTTCGTATATAACTTGCTTCCTGAACTATCACACAAGCTAAAAGACTCCGAGAGTTCATGGGCAGTTTCTTCTTCCGCCCAGATATTGGCTACTGCACAATATTATGAAAATAGAGACAAAGAAGAAAGGGAAAAACAAGAGAAAAAGACGAAAGAATTAAAAACTAAAGTTCTCTTGCAACAGGCTTATCCTCCTCGTTATGTTCAGCCTCAGTTTCAACAGCCTCCGCAGTTTCAGAGGTTGTATCAAAAGCCTGAACCATTCATTCCAAGACCTTTGCTAGGTCCCAATCAATGTGCTTATTGTAGGGAGGAAGGTCATTTTAAGAACAGTTGTCCGGCATTGTTGCAGCGTAATGGAGCAACATCTGCTTCACGAGGTCGTGGTGGTCCTCAGTCAGCAAATAGAGGTAGAGGTCGAGGTGTGTTAACCCAAGAGCAGCGTTCTTTTGTTCCTCCAAATTCCGGAAATTACTTTGACCAGCAAAATGTTAGGTCTACACAGTATTACAGTGAGGATCAGTATATTGAAGGAGGGAATGAAAGTCTTCATTTTGAATAGGACAGCCATGGACAAAGTAAGGGGGTTACGTCAATTCCAGTGGATCAGAATGGACCTTATGTTAATGTCACTACAATGGGTGTTTCAGAGCCATTTCTTTTAGATACTGGTGCCATGAGAAGCTCTATCATTCATTCTAAACTCCCTGGCGCACCTTTGTCTGGCTTAACGAATGTATCTGTAGGATTTTCTGGCGCCCCTGTTCGCAATCCAGTTTCTTGCCCTTTGCCTGTTTCAATAGGCCCTTATGATTTAGAAGCTCCGCTTCTTCTGACGAATGGTTGTGGTGAAAATCTGTTGGGTTTAGATCTATTAAAAAGAATGCATGCTACGATATATTGTTCACCTTCTGGTGTATACCTCACTCTAGGACAGAAAATGACTAGTCCAATGTACTTATCAAAAGATCAATTCCCACCTGAATTGCTTTCTCTTCCCGAAACGCTTTGGGCTACGGGTCCGAATGACGTTGGTTGTCTTGAGATCCCACCTTATGTTGTTACTCTCAAGCCCAATGCTGAAATGCCACGTATTCCGCAATACAGAATCTCTACTGAAGGTGAGAAAGCACTTCTGGAAATTGTCCATGATTTGATTCAGAAGGGTGTGGTTGAGGAAACGAGAGGAAATACATGTAACAGTCCTGTTCTTCCGGTTCTTAAACGCACTGATCCTGCTCAGCCTCCTGTTTATCGTTTTGTAATTGATCTTCGGGAGGTAAACAAGATTGTCGTACCGCAGTTTCCTGTAGTCCCAGATATCACTGCTCTGTTGACGATGATACCTTCTACAGCGACTTGGTTTTCAGTTATTGATCTAAAGAATGCTTTCTTTAGTATTCCCATCGCCGAAGAGAGTAGAGATATTTTTGGTTTTTCCCTCGGAGGCCGAAGCTTCCGGTTTAAACGCGCACCTCAAGGTTATTGTGAAAGTCCCTCTATTTACAGTCAAGCTCTAAAATGTAATCTTGATGCCTTTTCCTTACCGTCCGGTGCCGCTCTCATTCAGTACATGGATGACTTATTAGTTGCAGCTGATTCAGAGGAGATTTGCAAAAACGTGACCGTTGCACTGTTGCGTCATTTGTTTGATCTGAATCACAAGGTTTCTCCTTCTAAATTACAATATGTCTGTCGCGAGGTGACTTATTTGGGTCATCTCTTGTCAAAGGAGGGACGACGATTGACCCCCGAACGAATTCAGGCAATTGCACAAATGTCAGTGCCATCCACACAAAGAGAGGTACGTGCCTTTTTGGGCATTACTTCTTATTGTAGACAGTGGATTCCGAGTTTCTCTTTATTGGCTAAACCGCTGTTGGCGCTAACTTTAAAAGATACGCCTCAGCCTCTTCCGTGGACTGACGAGTGTCAGAAGAGTTTTACTGATTTGCGTATTGCTTTGTGTTCTGCTCCTGTATTGGGTACTCCTGATTACAGTAAGCCCTTTACGCTCTATGTCCACGAAAGAGAGGGTTGTGCATTGTCAGTCTTAACGCAGCGTTTTGGAGATCAACAGCGACCATGCGCATATTTCTCAGCTACGTTAGATCCAGTAGCTAAAGCATTGCCTAGTTGTCTTAAGGCGACAGCGGCAGCAGCAATTTCTATTCGACAGTCTGCTGGAGTAGTGCTAGATAATACTCTCATTGTTATGGTGCCACATGCAGTGGATACTTTACTAAATAGGACAAAAACGCAGCATCTTACGAGTGCTCGGTTGTCCGGATATGAGCTGACGCTTTTGGCTAGTCACATACACATCAAACGATGTAATACCCTGAATCCAGCTACTTTGTTGCCTCTTCCAGAAGAGAGAGATGTCTCTGAACAGCATGATTGTTTTCTCCGTACTGAAGAAGAGACTAAGGGTAGAATTGACCTAAAAGACACGCCATTAGTGAATCCAGATGGAACACTATGGGTAGATGGTTCTTGTTTCAAGCTCCCGAATGGAGATACAGTTTCAGCCTACGCTATTACTACTTTGCATACGATTGTGGAGACAGCACGCATTAGACATAATTCAGCTCAGGCAGCTGAATTGATAGCCTTAACTAGAGCGTGTGTGTTATCCAAAGGAAAAAGAGTAAACGTGTACACTGATAGCCAATACGCTTTTGGTGTAGCGTTTAACTTTGGGCGCTTATGGAAGGAAAGAGGATTCTTTACTTCCCATGGTACTAAGATACAACATGGTCAATTAGTGACTGAACTTCTTGAGTCACTTACAATGCCTACTCAGATAGCGATCGTGAAGTGTAGTGCACACAAAAAGATTGTGGACGATGTTGGTCGAGGAAATGCATTTGCAGATGAGGTAGCGAAAAAGACAGCCAGAGACAACACAAGTCGAATGTATGTTGCAGGTCCCGCAAACTGCGTAAGAGAAAAGGGAATGTGTGAAGATACAGTAGAGAGTGTGAAATCAATTCAAGGAGAGGGTACGGAGAATGAGTTGAGAAAGTGGAAGGAAAGTACAGGAATGTTAGATGAGATGGGATGTTGGGTTGAATTATCAGAACATCAACGTTGGCTGTTACCAGATGCTTATGTACTACCTGTAGTTACTATGGCACATGGTCCAGCTCACCTAAGTGCAAAAGGAATATGTAAACTTCTGGCTCCAGTGTGGCAAAATGAGGGGATCCCAAAGTGTGCAAATAATGTAGTAAAACATTGTATTGTTTGCTTGATGTACAATCCGGGAAAGGGAACCCCAACTCCAGCAGGTCATTTTGCTCCTCCAACATATCCATTTGAGGTGTTGCAGATCGATTATATTCACATGGAACGATGCAACAACCTCAAATATGTTCTGGTGGTAGTATGTGCTTTTTCTAGATGGGTAGAAGCCTACCCTCTGAAGGACAATACTGCTTTATCAACTGCCAAAATACTTTTGAAAGAATTCTTCCCTAGGTTTGGTTTGCCGCGCATTGTCTGGAGTGACAATGGGAGCGAATTTGTGGGTCAAGTCATGCAAAAAGTTTGTGCAGGTCTTGGCATAAAACAGAAGTTCCACGCGGCGAATCACCCACAGTCGGCTGGTTTAGTAGAATGCTACAATGGAACCTTGAAGCTTAAAATTGCTAAGGTGCAAGCTAGCACAGGACTTAATTGGCCTGATGCTTTACCATTGGCTCTTCTGTCCACCAGAACAGCAGTACACTCTCGTTTGGGGCTTAGCCCTTACGAAGTGATATTTGGTCGCCCAGCTAATGTATGGGGAGTTCCTCGCCCTAAGAAATACTCAGACTTGCCATACCCGATGTTGATTGACTACTTGCATGACCTTACAACTAAATTGCGTGTTCTACATCAACAGGTTCAGAGTGCTCTACCAGAGGCTTCCACAGACCCAGGTCATTCCATCCGACCAGGTGACTGGGTCTGCACGAAAAATTTCCAACGACAGAGAAATTTGGAGCCCAGATGGAGAGAGCCACGCCTGGTTCTTTTGACCACAAGAACAGCAGTTAAAGTCAAAGGAAAGAAAAACTGGGTGCATGCCGTGCACTGCAAGAAAGTGCCTTTGCCCTTGCCTTTCGATCAGTGGGTCCGTAGAGGCATCAGTGACTCTGAAAGTGAGAAAGTTCCGCAATTTGTACCATTCAGTGATGCGCGTCTAATTGGAACACTTTCTGAGAAAGAGGACGACGACATCCTTCAAGAAGCAATACCATCGCATCGTCGCTTGAACACGACAAATCCAGGAACATTGTTTCAAAACCAGACTGCCTCTGGACAGGAACGCTATAATTTGAGACCAAGACCAAAGAACTTGTAAATTTCTCTCCTATGTAGTACTCTATCCCGGTTGCAGGGTCACGGTAGGAGTCTTAGTTACGACCTGAGTAAGTGGCAATAGGCCTGCAGGACCTCACAGTGTCATAGGACGGTAGATAATCGTGACTACAGTGATTGAGGAAGATTGCCGTGAGCATCCACTTAGAAAGATGGAGGCTACATTAGATAAAAGAGAAAGTAAAAATGTAAAGAATAATTGTAAAGAAATATGTAGTCGTTGTAGTATTGCTCTATGCGTCATTATATTGTCGTGTATTCTTTTGGCATCTGTAAACTGGATCATTATTACTCTGCAGCAAAAAGTTGTCTCTTCTCCTACCTCTACATCTTCTTCTACTATCTCTCCGCACCTATTTCACACTCTTCCCCAGCATGAACTCATCAGAAGAACTGAATACTTTAACAATTCCTTCGTCCAGTTGTTACATCAACATCTGTTAGTGATCAATACAACTGACTGTTGGGTGTGTGGACTCATACCACATACGGTAGAAAAAGGAATGCCATATTTAGTTCTTCCATTCTCCTATGAAGGTTCCGCTTGGGCTTATTTTGTCATTTTCAATAATGCATATCAAAATAAAATTAAACAACCTGTCAGTTCACATAGTGTTGGTTCAAATTTCAGTCATAGTTTATTGATAAAGGGAATGGTAGCTATGGCTAAAATCATGGAAAAAAGTGAAGCTTCCATAGATGAAAGAAAAGCATATACCAATTGGAACATAACTAATTACATTTCCAGCCTCAATGATAAGGTTAAGCAAGGAAAATCTCCTCCGATACGGGTCATACCCCAACAAGGAAATTTCTGTCTGCAAATAAATGGTAGAACTCCAAACACCGGACAAAGAGAAAGTTTATGTTCCCATACATATGTTTATTCAGCCCTGAATTCACTGCCGTTAGTACCATCTCAAGGTACATACTTCGTTTGCCACGATAGGGCTTATACATGGTTGCCAGCTGATTTCTCTGGTACTTGTTATATAGCCTTTCTTCTTCCCCCTACATACACCGCTCCTGCGAACCATCATAAAAATAGATATGGCAGAGGGATTGTGGATTCGAAAGACACAGCAGGACAAGAGGGAGGAGATTTCCTCAAAGGATTTCTTCCCTTCTGGGGTCCAATGGCCAACAGCAGAAATATAAGGCAATTGGTTTGTGTCGTAGAAACCACCATAGACATCACTGTAGGAGCTTTAAGTAACATTACAGCTGAACTACAGGCTGATCGTCTTATGACCTTGCAGAACCGTGTTGCCTTAGACTTTGTTCTTGCGGACCGTGGTGGAGTATGCAAATTGATCGGATCAAGTTGCTGTATTTTCATACCTAATGACGCTCCGACAGTATACCAAGCTATCTCTAAGTTACACATAATCTCCGAGTCGATTCATCAGGACGAAGGAGATTGGTCCTTTTCAGAGTGGTTTTGGGGATTACTGTCCAAATGGGGTTGGAAGGTATTGACATTCTTTGGAGTAATTTTAGCTTTTATATTCTCTTGTTGTCTTTGTATGCACTGCGGTCCTGCCATCTGCAACCTATGTGCTACTGCATGTATTCCCAAACCCAAGTCACAAAGAGCAGAGAATATCAAAATGATGGTACAGCAACAGCTTGATGACCTCATGGCCATAGACATCGACTCAGATTAACATGAGTTTGTGTATCTTGCCTGAGTTCTGGCAAAAGGAGGGTCTGAGGAAATTTGATTTTTAATACGATCGTATCGACCCGCCATTTTGTGGCCCGCCGCCATTTTATGTGGCCTTCACTCAGGCAGCACAGCGAACGAAGTCCATTCTGCCTTTTCTGCTTATTCTGCAACATGGTGTTCAAAACAGCCTTCTGCCTCTATCTTTACAAGGCTGGTATTAAGGTCTGACCGAGTACACTAATCCCTGTCTGGTTTTCTAATCCTTGTTTCAACTATCTGTAGGCTCACACTATTCTCCGCCGATCTTATCTTATCGTCTGGCCTTCACTGTCCTTTGCTAGTATTCTCTCATTTCACAACTGTCCTCCAAACGCACACAAACTTATCGCACCACATGCAACTTCGTTGTGGATCGGTTAATGAATTAGTTCAAGGGAGGGGTGACAAACACAGCTGGAGGGGAGGCAACCTTAAGTCACTTGATACTTTGTTTTCCAATTCCTTCTATTGGTGCTGTCTTGTTTTCCGACATTTCTATTGGCTCTGTTCTATCTTTACATTATTCTTACTGGCTCCTTTCTATGTGTTCTGGGAGTGTATGTAGTTAATAAATGGTTTTTATACGGTATATAAGATTGTGCGCCACAAAGTAAAGTGGCAGTCTCCTGAGAACATACCTTGTGTACTTCTTGGACAACTGTACTAGCTGCAGCTAATAAAATCTGATCTTTTACGCCTGACAGAGTGTCCCGTGTCTCTGTTAGTTGAGGCAGGTGAATCCAAGGAGATTTCAGGCGTACCCTGCGCCGCCAGGCCCATAAGGTTCTGGTTCTTCAACTGACGGACGCGTTTTCTCAGAATTGGTCACAGGGCCTGAACTATGCATTTCCCCACTTCTCCATGATTCCCAGGGTGGCGACCCAGATCAAGAGACAAACAGCAGAAGTGGTGTTGGTCACGCTGGTCTAGAAGGCACAACCTTGGTTCCTGCTTCTTCCGGAGCTTGCATGCGACCCTTCCCTGCTTCTTCCGTGGTCGCACAAGATACTCTTGGGAGGGCTCCATCCTCTAGTAGTATTGAGACAGTTGTCTCTGATGGCCTGGTGGCTTTCAGCCAACAGTGGTTTTGCTAGGCATTTCGGAGACAGCTTCAAGCTTCATCAGTAAAGCCTGGGCCCCCTCTACTAGAAAGAGATACTCTTCAGGGAAGCCATGTGGATCCCGTGGCAACAGAAGTGTGTGAGATTGTAAATTTTCTATCTCAAAAGGCTTCAGAATGTTTTTCTTACAGGTCGGTCAACACATTTCGATCCGCTATTTCGGCAGGGCACTCAAGGTTCAATAACAATCCTGTAGGAATGCATCCTGTCATATGTAAACCTTTAAAGGCATGCGGGTGTCTAACCCTCCCACTCCGAAATATACTTTCCTATGGGACAGCAACAGGGTGCTCAATTTATTTGAGGAATGGCCTGATAATGTACATTTGACTAGGAAGCAATTGTCAGCCAAGTTGGCTATGTAATTGTGCCTTACCTCATGTAGACGCACATCGGATTTAAGAGCTCTGGACCTTGCAGGTAGAGTAGTTTCTCTTAATATATCAAGGAGAACAAAAACATTGTGTAACTATTGATTATTATGCTTTTCCATTCAATATCAAGTTATGTGTGATTAATTGTTCAAAAGCATATGAAGAGTGTACTGAAAACACTAAGGGCCTGATTACAACTTTGGAGGAGGTGTTCATCCGTCCCAAATGTGACGGATATACCACCAGCCGTATTACGAGTTTCATAGGATATAATGGACTCGTAATACAGCTGGTGGTATATCCGTCACTTTACTGTCACTTTTGGGACGGATTAACCCCTCCTCCAAAGTTGTAATCAGGCCCTAAGAACCAACATGTCGGGCCAATTATTGATTACTTTGCAAAAACCTTTCAGGCCTGTCTCTGCTGCGTCCATTGCCAGATGTTTAAGTGGGGTAATAGTCAAAACAAGCACTGATGTGAAACAATTTGGGGCTCATTCAGTTCGGAGTGCAATGGCATCCAAGTCATTTGAGTTGGTAGTCACAATTCAGAATATTATGAAATCTGCAGATTGGTCTTCAGAGTCAACATTTAAACAGTTTTATTATCAACCTGTAGGTGATACTGCATCTGTGGTGTTCGATCAGCTCGAAACCAGCATAATCTGAGCCTTCGGTCCTGACATAGAATGAAAACTTTGCTAGCACTCGCGCCAAAAACTTTCAATTTTATTAAGGACACGGAGGTGAGGATTATCCCACCCAGATTGTCATGAAATGTTTAATAAATATGATATGTTTCTTACAAAATTGTCAAATTTCTATTGCATATTTTCCCACCCATTGAACTCAGAATTGATATACTGGAGATCACCATAACTCGCGCCAAAAACTTTCAATATTATTAAGGACACGAAGGTGAGGATTATCCCACCCAGATTGTCATGAAATGTTTAATAAATATGATATGTTTCTTACAAAATTGTTAAATTTCTATTGCATATTTTCCCACCCATTGAACTCAGAATTGATATACCGGAGATCACCATAACTTTTCTTTTCTTTGTATTTCTTGCTAGGAACGGATCAAAAAACAGAATGGAGATGATGTTTTGGCATCTGAACGATGCTTTCTACATCCAGTTGGTTGTGTAAAGGAGCATGTGCGCAACAGTTCTGCTGAAATTTCAAGAGTTTTGTGTTTTCGATTCATCATTCGAGGAGGATCTTAGAAGAGCGAAGAAAGAGGAAGTCAAGATGGTGTTGTGGATTGTGAACGCTGAATTTTTACTAATGAATATTTATGTATTATAAATGTTGAATCTGCATAGAAAATTAGCTAATATAGAAAATAATGCACGACTTGGAAAATGTGCCTACTTGAAAGGCAACCAGTAATCAGAAGTGTCATTAATTGCTTATTAAGATGAAAAGATGTGCTCATGTTTAGATTAATGTAGTATATTACTTATTATGTATTTGCTTTATTAACTCATAGGCCTTAAGTTAGTTAGGTCTTGTGCCTAGTTGCACAGCCTCATGTTAAGTTGCACTGTTTAAATAATTCACATAAAATGGCTGTCTAGAGAAATTAATCCTTGCATTGTTTCACTGCGTTGACCAAACACTAGTAGATGGTTTCTTTTTCCATGAGAACTGCTTGCTAGAGAATGCTGTATTAGCTATTGTTACAATGTAAAGTTTAGAGTGTGTGAAAAGGATGTTACCAGGAGGTAGCAATAGATGCACAGACTGAAGGACAGAGAGATAAAATATTGTTACCTGACAAGTCTGACGATGGGAAAAGGAGAAGAGGAGCCAATCATCTACATGTGAAAGACAGTTTAGTTATATCTTAGATTTGAAGTTCTACTTTCATTGGACTAAATGTAAACATAAGATTCTTTGACCAATGGCAAAGCTGGAAGAGTTTAGAGGATTTTAACTTAGCCCGACTACACAGAGAAAAGCTCGCCATTCCGATTATTCTCATCTTTCAGACTTATTCCCATTTTCTTTCTCCACTGATAAGGTGTACTCGCCTTGGTTCCTTTACTTAGAGAATTCTATCTTTAACTTTATTGCTTAAACTTTTGATGCTGAATGCTGATCCTTAGACTATGCTTTACAAATGGTTCGGATAGCTAGAGTCCCCTGTTCTGAACCATTTCCTTTCATGGTCCGATGCTGATGCTGACCGAACAGATGTCAAATTGACGAAGACAGTTGCAGCTTGCTGATCCATTACCAAGGAGAGGTATTAATCAAATGTTATTGTTTGATGTCCTTTTATTTCAATTTTTTTCCTAGGTAACAACAGATAATGTGATAGAGCCATACCTAGATGTTTTCCAACATTTGTGTTGACTAAATTGTTTTGCATGAAGCCCAAACATGCTATTCTAATCAGAAGGTTAGCTAGGAGTCCCACATAGAATGTTTGCTAAATATTAACAACAGTCGATGTCGTTATTTTGCTGAATCTAAATGTGTGCTATTTCTATTGTGCAGTTATTCTTGTTAGCGATTTGTACTGTAATCCTAGAATGTGTAACAATACATGCTTTAGTTAAATTAAGATTTTTTAGAAGATTTGGTCAACCGGTGTTGTTTCTGTATGTATATCATCTGATTTTGAGACTAAGTTACGTGATATTAGCATTGTTAATCTAGGGAAATAAACATTCTAACTTTTACATAAAGGTGTGTTTATTCATGGCCAAAGGGGTCATGTGGCGTGGAAATCACTGACTCCAAAGAATATTGATACTGTTGATTGATATTTGTTATTGATTTGTATTGAAATTGAGTCTTATGGTGAGAGTTACTTTAAGCGCAGTCAAAAGGTTCATTGAACCTTTAACGCGTCCCTTATAAATTAAAGATAAGAAACCAAATAAGGTCAGACATGCTAACAGAGATGGAGAAGAGTATGATGGTTTGTCTCCTTAAGAGCCCATCATAAGGCCAGGTACGTGGTTTGTCTCCTTAGGAGACCATCATAAAGGCCCGGTACATGGTTTGTCTCCAATTTGCATTTGCCCTCTACAGAAGATAAGAGAGTAAGATGGTTACACCCCCTTAAGAGGCCACCACTAAAGTTTCCCCTTGAGAAATAGCTGGTGCCCAGAGATTGTAGTGGGGTAATGGTTAGTCCCATAAACAGAGAAAATAACTCGCAGATTGGGTAGGAGAAATTGGTGAAAGTTTGGATTTTCAGATTCGATGATACAAAGTGGAGAGAAGATGTGTCCCTAAGAACTTAGAATGACTTTCCCAGAACCTTGGAGCTTCCAATGATTGTTTGAAGATGTTCTCGTGTTCTAGTGACAGTGTGGATGAAATAGGTTTTGCACTTGCACAGCTTATGCAAATCCCAGGTGAATTAGGATGTTCCTGAGGGTTTGGGTAGTCTGTATACTCCAAATGAAGTTGTTGAAGGAGTTTGTGTACTCCAAATGAAGTAGTTGAAGGGGTTTGCGTACTCGGAAGTGTGAGAGTAGGGAAGTCGTCAAACTTCACATGTGTGTGGTGCTTTGTGCTCGATAATTGTCCACATGGTTGTTGGTATACGGGCCCTGCGAGGTCTAAGACTCCGGAGTATATGGAAATGTGTATGAGACACTTGGTTTTTGTTGTAATTTGTCTGGTTTAATAGGTTAGTGGGGTGTGGTTGACAAACTCGAGAGTGCGTGTTAAAGTGAGTGAAAGGTTTTTCGTCTGAGATCTGGTGAGTCCTATGTGCACCAGCGCAGACCCACTGATCATTTGAGAGAAATATTTTCAGGTAAAATTTTGCTTGCAAATCAGGGAAACTGAGAAAGAGAGAGTAGCTGCTAGAGCAATAGGCCGTCAGTGAAAAATCCATAAGGTTTCTGAAGCGATTGTGGTACCCTACCTATAGTAAATGGACAAATTGGGTTTTTTATTTTGTTTAGTGCTTACAATAATTTTGCATTAGTTTGTGTCAGACTGAGTTTAGGAGGACAATCCGAAAGACTTTGTCAGCCGCTGTATGTGTGAGTGTGATGTCATTAGGGCCGCGCTGGCATAGGTCGGTTAGTGAGAAGGGTCGCACACAGATTTGCAGACAACCATGAAGTGTCATTGGTTGAGAAGGTCGGCAAAAAGGATTTTGGGATTGAAAGTCTCTTCCTGATTTGATTGAAAGTAGCGTAAAAAAGTTACAGAGATAAAATTTGTCAAGGCTTTGAAGAGTGCCCTTAGGTGAGATACGTATATTTCAATGAGTATAGGAGAAATTACACTGCCAGAAAGTACACCCGCCTATATTATGTTTAAAGAGTAGGGTGCTACGCCATGTCTTTGGGTGAAACAATGGTGCAAAGTGACAGAGAAAGATGGAAGCTTAGCGTTTCCTGCCCAAGTAACATTTACCTTGAGGAGCTTGGAGAATTTGAGGAGAGCACTGTATGATTTGAAACCTCCTCCAAGACCAGCACAGTTCAAGGCATTAGCTATTTGGGAACTAGTAGCCAGACAGCAACAGCAACTAATATTTGAGAGGAGAACAAGGAAAGCTGAAAAGACACTAGCAGAGTCTAGATGGGATAATGATCAGAAATTGTGGAGAACAGAGACTACAGGAAATTAAGTTGCTTCCTGCAATTACAGAAGAGAAGGAGAGCGAAGCTAGAAAGAGCACTAGAAAAAGGGATTTGTATTTTTCTAATGACACAGAGCAGAAATCTACAGGATCTAGGAAGTCTTTGACACACGATGAAGAGTCAGATGATGATGAATTCATTTTACAGTTACTGAGAAATCGTCCCCCGCCATATGCAGCGCATGAGAGAAGTTCAAACACCAGTGTAAACCTTACAGCTCCGATATCAGTTGAATCAATTCAGAGTCAGATACAGGTTAGCCATAATTCTCCAGTTACTTCCGCAGTTAAGACATCTATGCCGCAAATGGATTTCAAATAATTTACCCTGATGTACCAATCGTAGTTAATGCAACAAACTTGATCGTGCTGACTGGACAAGTTTACCAGAAGCCACCATTGGTCCAGATAGAGTCCACCCCAAACTTGATGTCCTCGATACAGTCACAGACAGTTCCAAGAGACACCCCTTTCACAGGATCAAAGAGAGAAAGGTTCACCTTGACAAACCCGAATACAGGAATAGTGCAACCACGAGAGCCAAATGTCAGACCAAGCCCAGATGCAGTGTCAGTTCCAGTTACCATAGGTCTGGTCATACCATTGTTCGCTCAGGGCAATAACAAGAGCAGTGAGTAGAAATCTCTGAACCCGAGTATAGAAAAGGAGAGCTACAACGTGAATGCGAGAATGACAACTCCCATGAGGCCAACATTTGATGGAACAGGTCCGTTAATTGATTTAAGTCCTTTCAGGACTCCTCCAAATAATGATGTGAGATCATACACAGATCCAAATTCAAGCATGGTGACACCAGAAACCCCGAATCTGACATTACAGCAAGTACCAGGAGTGAGTCACAACAACGTTGCATTACAAAGGTTGACAGCTCAGCAGTTAACTGAATGGTTAGAGAGATTGAGTAACACTCAAGGAAATCCTAACGGAGGAAGTGCCATGAATTTGACCAGACTTAGACTAGAGGCAGAAGACCTAAACGAGGGAACCATGCGTTAGACAAGATTGATACATTCAAGGAAGACAAGTTGAAACACTGATTACTAACAGAGCAGGAATAGTGCATCAGAAATTAGCAGACCTAGCAGAGAAATATGACATAGAGGTTGAGAAAACAAAGCACTTGAAGAGGAGTTACAGATTAGATTTTGACTCAAAGGATTTTGAGAACATGAGAATACCAGGAATGAAAATTCACCATGGGGAATTAATCCACAGCATTCAAACATGGGGAGAATTAGACAAATGGGAAGGCAGATGGGTGAAGAAAAGAGACAAAAAGAAAAGGCATTCTGTGAATCTTACTGCAAATGTGCAGCAGGTTGAGGACCCAGTGAAAATTCTACCAATGAGAGAGATTCCAGGAGGGAATTTTGTCCATGTCCCTTGGAGCAGAAGTGACACAAATGATCATCTCAGGTTGAGAGAGAAGCCACTAGAGTGGTACCAACAGACACACAGGTTTGTGAAACCCGCAAAATGCCTGTGGGAGGATTTGAACACCCTGTTAGGGATGGTAGTTCCAGTAGACTTCAGGGTTGAGTGCAAGAGGAGCGTAGATTGGCCAACAAGAGAACCTCAGGGAGATCCAGTAACAGGCACTCCATCCCCTGACATAATGAAATACTACTATAAAGTGATCAAATTTTTGAAAATGAGAATTTCACCCAAGAATATTGACTGGCAGAGAATAGACAGGACAGCCCAAAAAGGGAAAGAGTCAATACGTGCATATTACAAAAGATTGTTGCAGGTGTTCAAACATTACAGTGGTACTGAAACAATTGACCCGAAGTACATGATTCATTTTGTGTTCAGATTTGTTGAAGGATTGAGAGCTGACATTAGCCAGATGATTAAGAGTCATGTGATTTACTGGCAAGCAAAGCCGATTGATGAGGTATTGCAATATGCAAAGCCCTGTAGTGACAAGGTTGAGTTGAAGCAGAGAAAGTTGAAAGAAAAAGCAATGGTGATGCAGATTAAAGCAGCACAAACAGAAATGCAGGGAAGTTTTCCGCAACAACAACAGCAGGGAAATGTGGTGTTTCAGAATCAAGCAAGAGGTAGAAGTTGTGGAGGAATGGGAAATGTGAGCAGTAGTCCTGATTTGAATACTGTAGGGGTTCAGAATGATGTTCGGGAAATGAAGAGATTGTTGCCATGTCTGGCTTGAAGAGGGCTCGGACATTGGAAGCAGGAGTATCCGAAGTTAGTACAAGAAGGTGTTGTTCAGCAAACGAGTGACATCAACATGAGAGGACCGAGAATGAAAGGTCATAATCCAAATTTTCAAAACAATGTAAATCAGATGCAAGGTTTTCCGCCCATGCAACAAATGCAAATGCCACGTTTGCAGATAACCCAGTCGCAGCAAATGCAACCTCAAGCTCAAATGGTACCTAGATGGCAAATTCAAATACCTCAAGCCCCAATGGAGCAGCAGCGTGTGATGCTTCCTCAGCAGGTCACAGGTCAAAGGTTCAATCAGAGTAACAACACAGTACATCAATTCCCGTTACACAGTGAGAATGGAATAGACTATGATTGGGTGAGTGAGAGTTCGGATGAAGAAGAATGTGTGCTTGCAGCTTCCCTAGAAGTAGATCAGAAAGGTCCATACATAAAGGGAAAAGTAATGGATCACAAAGTTTCATTCTTGGTTGACACAGGAGCTACGTGCTCTACAGTAAGAACTGCAGAAGTTCCAAACCTGCTTCTTTCAGGAAAAACAGTCCAGATTGTAGGAGTCGCAAATATTTGACCAACCCAATTACAGAACCAGTTCAAGTTAAAATTGGAAACTTTAAAGGATTACACAAATTCATAGTTTGTGACTTGAGTTCAGTTTCCTTACAAGGAAGGGACTTGTGTAAAACGTGATGCTCGATTACTTGCTCAAATGATGGCATTGAAATACAGTGATGATGAGGATGTCCCAACTCCAGAAACAGATTGTGACACAGTGAAGAGGAGTACCCTTTGATTAGCTTATTTCCGGTCTTCACAGTGAGAGATCTTCATTCTGATTTACAGGGAACAGTTGAAATGAAAGTGTGGGATTTTACAGGAAAAGACATTGGTCTAATAAAAGGAGTTGAGCCAGTTAAGGTTCCAGTCAAGTCAAACTTGATTTTTCCCCAGATTCTTCAGTACCACATGACATAGGACACCACTGAAGGGATTGCACCCATAATTGCAGAATTTGTAAACCAAAGAGTTTTGTGTTGAGCAGTCCATGTAATTCACCGATAATGGGATTGCGAAAGTCCTGTGGGATATTTCCGATTGTCCAGAATTTGAGAACGGTAAATGATATCATAATCAAATGTTGTCCTGAAGTGCCAAATCCAGCAGTGATTTTGTTCCAGATCCCATGCAATGCTGAATGGTTCACCGTAATAGACCTGTCACAAGCATTCTTTTCTGTACCTCTTCATGAGGATAGTCAATTTCTTTTCTGGTTCACATTTTTGGATCAAGTTTACTGTTGGTGTAGAATTCTTCACGGGTTTTCACAGTTACCTTCCATTTCGAATCAGATTTTCAAAAAGAACTTGGAGTCATTGGAAATGCCTTTCCAATTGACATTGGTACAGTACATTGATGATTTGCTGATCTCATCCAAAACAAAAGAAGAATGTAAGTATGATACGATTACCTTAATGAATCATTTGGGGAAGAATGGTCATAAAGTGTCCCCAGAGAAATTACAGTACTGTCAGAAATAAATTAAATATTTGGGTCACCTAATTGAGAAAGGAGTTAGGAAAATATCCAGAGAAAAGGTCACAGCCATATTTCAGATGAATCCCCCAGCCACACAGAGAGATGTCAGGATGCTTTTGGGAATGGTAAGCGATTGTCGCCAGTGGATTCCCAACTTTTTAGTCTTTTCAAAGCCATTGCAGAAGCTGACTCACAAAGAAGTTACTGGTCCCTTAGTGTTAGATCAAGCTTGTATGAAAGCATTTTCGGAGTTGATAGAAAGTCTATGCAAACCCCAGGCTTTGGGAATGCCTGACTACACAAAACCCTTCACTTTGTTTTGTCATGAGCGCAATGCGTGTTCATTGCATGTCTTGACTCAAGTCCATGGTGGTGTAAACCACCCAGTACCATATTTTTCAGCTACTTGGAACCAGTTGCAGCAGCTTTACCAGGCTGTCTGCGTTCAGTCGCTGCGGTTGAACTGATTCTTACTCAGAGGGAGAGCACTGTGATGGGACACCCTCTGACTGTTATGGTCCCTATCTCCATTGAAGTTTTACTTCCCCTAACCAAAATGCAGTACCTTACAGGTGCCAGGCTGACTCGTTATGAAACGAGCATCCTGGGGTCCTCAAATGTCTCATTGAAAAGGTGTGCAGTGCTTAACCCAGCAACCTTACTCCCAAAAGAGAATGTTGAAATTGCCAAATTAGAAGAAGTTGAACATGAATGTCTCGAAGTAACTGATTTGTGCACGAAACCAAGACCTGATATTAGAGATACCCGATTGGAGGAAATGACCAAATAATTTTTGTTGATGGTTCCGGTTTAAGAGACAACATAGGAACACTGAGAGCAGGATATGCTGTGAGCACAATGTCTGGTATACTTGAAGTGTCTTGGCTTCGAGGAGTATATTCTGCGCAAGTGGCGGAACTGGTAGCCCTTACTAGCGCATGCCATGTTTCTACACAGCTTAAGGTAATCATCTATACAGACAGCCAGTATGGATTTGGAATAGTCCACAATTTTTGCCAGTTGTGGTCACAGGGAGGTTTCCTGTCCTCTTCTGGTTCACCAGTCAGACATGGTGAGAGAGAACATGAATTGTTACAGGCTATTCAAGTACCTGAGAAGATTGCCATGGTAAAATGCAGTTCACACCTGAAATCACAAGATTTTGTGTCAATGGGAAATGAATATGCGGATCAAGTCGCAAGGTTTTGCGCACTGAACTGTATATCGTTCAAAGATAAATGGGAATTGTTATCTGATGATGATGTGATGTGCCCAAGTTATGCAGTACATGTTATAGATACCTTAGAAGAATTGAAAGCATTGCAAGATAATGTTGACAAAGAGGAAAAAAAGACTTGGATCAAATTAAAATGTGTTCAATGTGAAGATGATGTTTGGATTTCAGGGGAGGGACACATGGTTTTGCCAAATAGCTTACTGACTCAAATGGCTAGTTATTATCATGGTCATACACATGTTGGGAGGGATGCTGTGATTCGGGTTTTTAAACAATATTGGTTCAATCCAAAGTTTAGACAGGTTGCAGAAGCAGTTTGCCATCTTTGCGTCATTTGTCAACAAATGAACGTGGGTAAAGGTACAGTGGTCAATTTGAGCCACATTGGAAGAGCAGAAGGTCCACTCAGCAGAATGCAGATGGATTTAATTGAGATGCCTGTATGTGGAGGATTGAGATATATGGTGTTGATTGTCTGCATCTTTAGCCATTGGATTGAAGCTTACCCTACATGAAGAAATGACAGCCTTACAGCGAAGCTACTGCTTAGGTAACTGGTACCACATTTTGGGTTTCCGGTCTCTTTAGAATCAGATAGAGGAAGTCACTTCAACTATGAAGTAATTAAATTACTATGTTCAGCTTTAAACGTTGAGCAGAAGTTGCATTGTAGCTACATCCCTGAAGCATCATGACTTGTGGAACAAATTAATGGTACTTTGAAATCAAGAATGGCGAAAATATTTGCGTCCACGAAACTGAAATTTCCTGATGCACTACCATTAGTTCTGATGACAATGAGGAACACACCTGACAGGAGGACAGGACTGTCACCGCATGAAATCCTCATGGGCAGAGCAATGATGTTGCCAGTGGTTCCTACAAATGCTCTTGTGAACATAACAAATGATTTGGTGTTGGACTACTGCAAAGGGCTGGCTGATGTGGTTTGCTCTTTCTCTCATTAAGTGGAAGCTACCACACTTGGAGCCTCATTGGAAATGCCCTTACCAGTTAGTGCTGATCACAACAACAGTTGTGAAGTGCTCTGGATTTCCAAACTGGATCCACGCAAGCCATACAACGAAAGTGGCATGTCCATTGGACAATGAAGAGGAGTTGTTGAGAGTACCAAGTCCAGACCAACTGCAGAATTGGAGACAGGAGGAGGAGAAACTGAGACTGAATCTGAGCAAACTGAAAGCAGTTCAGCCTCTCCTGTGAGAGATGAAGGAGAAGACAAACAGGAAAGTGAAAGTGAAACAACCTCAACTGAAGCAGCAGGAGAGTCTAGTCAGAGGAGGGCTCTCCCAGAAGCAGACAGTCTTGAGAGACAAGCAGAGAAAACGACAGACCCCAAGGGGGAAGGAGTTGAGACAGATCAAAGCCAATGTGGTATGACTCCTCCTGAACCAGTTGCAGGTCTGTCAAGAGAATATCATGCAGAGCAAGGAGAAATTACCAGTCCAACACTGAAAAGAGCACTGACGAAAGGTCCACTGAAAGGAGATAAGTGGCCGAAATCATACGCAAAGAGAAAAGAAGCAATTACAGTGATATCAATTGAGGAGGAAGTAGACACGACGAGAAAGGAGGATTTGAGTGATGGAGAATTAAATGGAGGTCGAAGATTGAAATGAAAGAGAATTGCAAGTTGAAGGTACACTGATACTGAATGGGCGTATGCAACAACAAATGAATGGCAGAGAGAATTTTTGTGTTTTTGTTTTGATCGAGATATTCCAGGTTCATATTTTGGCACTTGAAGAGGATAGATGAACTGAACTATTGAAAACTGTAAACTGAAAAAGGAAAAGAGACTATTGAAAGCAACCGGAAAATACTTTTTGATAACCTCATTTTGACAAGCTGCTAAACCGATTTTGACAAATTACCGATTTTTGAAAAAGGATCCTGGAAGAATGACTGAAAGCTATAAATAATTGCTAAAGAAGATTGAATATTTGTTTTTGATTTTTTTGCTGCATAGTTATAATGTTTCTATTCTACTTTCTGATTCTTTACAGATTATGAGTACCCTTAGCCAACAGGGTAGTAAGAATAGGTGCTGTAAATACATGAGTATTGGTTTGGCGATTGTTTGCATGATATTGTGCCTGGTATTGGTTGTGGGAATGACTGTTCTTGACAAGAGTAAAGCCAATCAGACCTTAGCTTTAGAGACAACTACTACACTTACAGAAGTAGAGAAACTTAGGTTAAATGAGAAATATCTGCACGTAGATGGCACACTAAGAGAACTTTCTTCTAATGTTTTCTATTTCTTATTGAGTGAGTATGTTGAGACAATGGATGCGAGAGATTGTTATGTTTGCACACAGATTCCTTCATCTGTCTAGGAAGGAGTTACTTATCATAGTTTGCTCCTTACTTACAGAATAAGTTGTAGTCTGTTACTAACAAGATTCTATAACCAGGAGTACATTCAGTATTTCTTCCCCAATTATGATGTTGTATTTTCATTTATCCCTATAATCAAGTGCCTGAGTAGAGTAGCAAAGGAGAACACTATAGAATTAGTGAAAGGATTCTTTGAGCCTACGTTGACGTTTAGCACAGCTTACGCACATAGAAACAATTTATTATGCTTGATTACACCCATAGAAAAGAGCTTCTTAGATCAGAAACATGACAGGAGAAAAGCATGAAAGGAGAAGTTTAAAAAGGGCTTAGAGAAAATGACATTTAGAAATGATTATGCATTTACTGACATTAAAACACAAGGAAGGTTAGCTTTAGATGAGCAACACGTAGGAAAGCTTTGTGTATATTGGCCTAAATCTAGAACTGATATGTTGTTTGTGGGAACAAGTGAATGCAGAAATGTGTATTTGTTTCAGAGTAAATGGACGTTCATGTTGAGTGGACAGGATCTGGTAATTCCAGGAGTTTATTACATCTGTGGATGGAATGCATATTGCCGTCTTTCAAGAGGATGGTATGGCACATGTTACTTGGGGATAGTTTTCCCAAAGATATTTCAAATAGAGAACTTGAGTATATTATTACCTAAAATGAGTGAATTACATCATGTTAGACAAAAGCGAGAATCATATTCTGGCATAATTGGAGACATATTTGGAGCAATTATTCCTTCAGTAGGAGTTGTACTGAATTCATTGAAAATTCGAAAGTTGTCTACTATTGTGGATAACATGCTGACAAATGTTTCAAGGGCCATGATCCTAATGGATACAGAAAGGGCATTCTTTTCGCAAAGGATGGTGGAGTTTGCAAAATGATGAACTCGAATCATTGCTGTTCATATATTCTTGATAATAGCAAAGAAATTAGAAGCTTGATTATCAATCTGACTAATGATAGTGCTGATTTGAAGAGCTGAAAGAACCAGGAGTTTGTGAAAAGGTTGGTAAAGGATTTGATTCCATGGTAAATTGGCTTGACAATCTAGGAAAAGGGATAATATTGAAAATAATACAAGAGATATTGATTATTGTGATTGCCATAATAGGAGCACGGGTAATATGTAAATTATATTATGTGATTAAATTAAAGAAAATTAAAAATGATCAGAGGAGGGAAGAAATTAAAATGGAAAAATTGTTCATTAAAAATTCAAAAAGGGAACAGAGAAATAAAAGAAATAGCGAAGACAAACTTCAGCGAAGCAAAAATTGTGTGGGAAGATGTAAGTGTGATGACATATTTAGTCATCAGAGGAGGGATTGTGAACGCTGAATTTTTACCAATGAATATTCATGTATTCTGAATGTTGAATCTGCATAGAAAATGAGCTACTATAGAAAATAATGCACGACTTGGAAAATGTGCCTACTTGAATGGCCGTCAATAATCACAAAGTGTCCTTATTAATTGCTAATTAATATGAAAAGATGTGCTTATGTTTAGATTAATGTAGTAGTATGTTATATTAATGATTACTTATTATGTATTTGCTTTATTAAATTGTAGGCCTTAAGTTAACGAGGTCTTGGGTCTAGTTGCACAGCCTCATGTTAAGTTGCACTGTTTAAATAATTCACATAAAATGGCTGTTTAGAGAAATTAATACTTGCATTGTTTCACTGCGTTGACCAAACACTAGTAGATGGTTTATTTTCCCATGAGAATTGCTTGCTAGAAAATGCTGTATTAGCTATTGTTACAATGTAAAGTTTAGAGTGTGTGAAAGCGATGTTCCCAGGAGCTAGCAATGGGTGCACTGACTGAAGGACAGAGGTACAAAATTGTTACCTGTCAAGTCCGACAATGGGAACAGGAGAAGAGGAGCCAATCATCTACATGTAAAAGACAGTTTAGTTATACCTTAGATTTGAAGTTCTACTTTCTTTGGACTAAATGTAAACGTATGATTCTTTGACCAATGGCATCGTGGGAAGACTTTAGAGGATTTTAACTTAGCCAGACTGCACAGAGAGAAGCGCGCCATTCCGATTATTCTCATCTTTCAGGCTTATTCCCGTTTTCCTTCTCCACTGATGAGGCGTACTCGCCTTGATTCCTTTACCTATAGAATTTTATATTTAGCTTTATTGCTTAAACGTTTGATGCTGAATGCTTATCCTTAGACTATGGTTTACAAATGGTTCGGATAGCTAGAGTCCCCTGTTCTGAACCATTTCCTTTCATGGTCCGATGCTGACCGAAAAGATATCCAATTGACAAAGACAGTCGCAGCTTGCTGATCCATTACCGAGGAGAAGTATTAATCAAATGTTATTGTTTGATGTAATTTGTCTTTTGTTCCTAGGTACCAACCGTTAATTTGATAGAGCCATACCTAGATGTTTTCCAAAATTTGTGTTGACTAAATTGTTTTGCATGAAACCCAAACCTCCTATTCTAATCAGAAGGTTAGCTAGGAGACTCACAGAGAATGTTCGCTAAATATTAACAACAGTCAATGTTGTTTCTTTGCTGAATCTAAATGTATGCTATTTCTATTGCACAGTTATTCTTGCTAGCGATTTGTACTGTAATCTTAGAATGCGTAACAATACATGCTTCAGTTAAATTGAGATTCTTTAGAAGATTTGGTCAACAGGCGTTGTTTCTGCATGTATGTCTTCTGATTTTAAGACTAAGTTACGAGATATTAATGTTGTTAATCTAGGGAAATGAACATTCTAACTTTTACATAAAGGTGTGGTTATTTGTGGCCAAAGGGGTCATGGTGCATGACTCCAAAGATTATTGATACTCTCGATTTTTATTTGTTATTTGTTTGTATTGAAATTGAAACCTATGGTGGGAGTTACTCTAAGCGCAGTCAAAAGGTCCATCGCACCTCTAATGCGTCCCCTTATAAATTAAAGATAAGAAACCAAATAAGGAGAGACACGCTAAGAGGATCATTAATAGGGTTTAATTGAATCAAACTGGTAAAACTTAAAACATTTAATTTAGAAAGAAACTAAATGAGGAGGTTCATTTTGTCATAGAAATTATGGTTAGTGTTGTAGAAAGAAAATTTAGGACACGTTTTAAGTGAGTTCTCAAATATCTTCCTGTTATACTTCCAACAGAAGCAGCCTGTTAATTGATTTTGGTTTGTGTTTTACTGCAGCCTCACAGGGTGTTCTAAAGAACAACTAGAGTGCTAACAGACTTAAGTATGACAAAGGTGTGGCACACCTGAAGCCATCTTGATTGATTCATACTGATAAAAAAATAAGTCATTTAATTTAGAAAGGAACAAAATGTGGGGGTTCATTTAGCCATAGAAATTATAGTTAGTGCTGCAGAAAGAAACATTACAATACGTTTTAAGTGAGTTCTCAAATATCTTACTCTTTTATTTCATTAAAACATTCCAACATGTAGACTGAAACATGCACTTTCAACACCAGCAGCAGACTGCCAGTTAACTCCCTAGTGATCAGCTGTTTACTACAGTACTCTAATGAGCAACCAGAGAGAAAACATTCTGAATTTATGCCAAAAGGGGGGCACATCTGACCGCCAGTTTGATAGAATCGAAGTGGAAAACTGAAAGCATTTTCTACTGAGCATACTGAAGTAAATTAGGAGATTATGGAACTTCATAACAAATAAGTCTCTCAAGGTGGCCACCAGAGAAAAAAGAGCCCAAATGTAGCACAAATAAGTTTTATATAGCACCGACTTGACTCAAAGGCATTAGAGTGCTTCACATGAGAATCAGTTACATTGCACAAGGCCACATTCCTTTTCGGCTTTAGGTATGGGGAGATTAAATGATTAGCCCAGAATCAGAGTATGTCGAGCTGATGACAAAACTCAAACCTGGTTCCCCAGTTGCAGTCTGCAGTGCAAGCCGTAATGTCCCATTCTCTCCCATAAGTGTAACATATAATCAAGAGATCAGCTGGATAGAAAAACATCAAGATTGCAGATGATTTAAAAGTGCTTTGTCTCTATTTGAGAACTCAGAAAATATATCTTCATTTAAGTCTTTTAGCACACTAACCATGACTTCTATGGGGATAAGACCCTCTCATTTTTATAATTTCTAGAGTGAAATGCTTTAGGTACTTCAGTTTTGATTACATCAAGATGACTTCAGGCGTGTCACACTTTTGTAATAAATATAGAATGTTTGCTATATAGTTGTTCATTAGAATACTGTGGGGAGGCCAATGTCAAGAGCTAGGACTCCGATGAAGGAGGGCAGGTGCGAGATGGGCAGGGGCACCAAACTGACCTTACAGGGCATGTGTCAGTGGTTGCAGCAGCACAATACACCCCAAAGGGCAAGTGGGATGCAGCACAATGGACCATGGAAAGCAATAGGGAGGGGACAGGGCCATGCACATGGCCAACAGAGATTAGAGGGAAAGAGGGGTGGGAGGGAGGGGGCAGGGGCACAACAACGGACCAGACAAGGCAGGAGGGAGAGGATATGCACATGGAAAACGAAGGGCAGGGGCAAGGGGGCATGGCTGGAGCAGCAAGTTGACCATGGAAGGGAGGCAGGATGGGCACTGGAAGTACAACACACCATGGAGGGCAACAGTGAGACTATAATGGCATACACACACACAAGGGAGAGAAGGTGGGAGAGCGTCAGTCGGGTGCAAGCTGACCACACAGGTCAGGTGGGAGGGGCTGTGGCAGCACAGAAGGCCATTCATGGCAAGCGGGAGGGTTAGTGGCAGCACCACAGTCATGATGGGCAAGAGGGAAGGGGCCGGGCATGCACATTGGACCATGGTGGACATAAGGGATGGGTAGGGGGTGGACACAGACAAGAGAGGGCAGGGAAAGGGGCTTCACAACAGACCATGCAGGATAGGCAGGAGGAGCAGTTTCAGCACAATAGAGCATGGAGGGCAGAAGTGAGCGCCAACAAAATGGACCATGGAGGACAAGAGGGAGGTGATAGAGGCATGGAACACAGACAAGTAGGGTGGAGGTGGCAGGGACAGGCGGCAGTCATCTGACCATGCTAGGCAGGTGGGAGGGGCAGTGGTAGCTCAACAGAACACTCAGGGTAGATAGGAGGGGCAGTAGCGGCTCCATGGAAGATGGTGGGCAAAAAGGAGGGAGCAGGTGCAGGCACACAGACATCGGAGGGCCGGGAGGAGGAGAGTAGGGGCAGCAAGTTAAGTACAGAGGCTAAGCAGGAGGGCAATGATGGGGCACAGAATGGGCAACGAAGGGCAGGAGGAGTGGGCAGGGACAACAGGCTAAATGGAGGGCAGTAGCAGCACATCGGACCATTAGGACAAGAGGGAGGGGGCTGGTGCATGGATTCGGACATTCACAGAGGAGGTGGATTGGGCAGCAAAGTAACTATTCAGGGCAGCCGGGAATGGCAGTGGCAGAACAATGGCCACACAGGGCTGTACTGAGGGAGCAGGGGCACATACTGGGACAATGGATGGCAAGGAGGAAGGAGGCCAGGACAATGCCAAGCCAGGTCCTGCATCCATCTCCCTTCCCTATCGTGCATTGCGATGTGCATTTTAATTAACATTAAAAATCCTAGAAATTCACTCAAAAAACAAAGGTTACAGAGACGTTATAGCTAAGACAAAGAATTTTTAAAAAACTTTACAAATTCACTAAAATATCAAAGGTTACAGGGACATTATAGTAAGGTTCGGTTTTTACACGCATAAAACCAAAGAAATTCATTGGTTATAGTTAGAGTTACTTCAAATAACTTTAACTTGCATCCTAAAGTAACTATAACTTGCGCCCCCGCCATGCACAGTTTTTTCATCAAACATTTTTCTGCAAATATTGCATTGATATTATCAATGATGTTATCAAAGATGTCATGAGTGTCGTAATTTGTGGGGTAATTAGCAGTGCATGGCGAGGACGCAATTTATAGTTAGCTTACAGCACATGATTTACTTGAGATAACTCTACCTATAACAGGTGAATTTCTATGGTTTTGTACGTTTAAAACGTGAGCCTAATTATAATGTCCCTGTAGTCTTTGGATTTTTAAGTGAATTTCTAAGGGTTTTTGAATTCTATTTCCTAATTATAATGTCCCTGTAACCTTTGGTTTTCTCAGTGAATTTCTATGTTTTTTTAACATACAGTAATTTTCATTACTATATGTTAATCCAACCACCGCCATGAACCTTGGCCACAGGAACTGCAGCCAACTCCTCTAACCACCCAACCCCACGCTGAGCACGACCTTTGGCCATGTGCAGCGGGAGTTGGCCGCAGGTCCTCGTGGCCCCCCTCTCCCTGCCAGTTTCAGCTCAGGGGCCCAATTCCCCAGGGCCCACTACAATTCCATGGGGGACCCTTCCCCGGCTGATTTCGGCCTCTGGGATAACATCCCCCAGTGCCTGTAGTTAATATATTTGTTTTTTGGGGGGGAGGGGGACCACACAGCACTTCCTCCCTGGCCCAATCTCCACCTGGCGACCCCATTCCCCAGGGACCGGCCTAAATATTTTTTTGGGGGGGAGGGAGGACATGTGTGCCATGTCCCCAGGCTGATCTCGGGCCCAAGGGCCCCATCCCCCGGGGCCTGGCCATGTCATCTGGATACCCCCCCAGAGCACCCAGTCAAAATGATTGGGGACCGTAGGGGGAGCCTGAAGGCCCTCACAGTCCCAGCTAGCTCCTTGACTCCTGTGGGCGCCAGCATTGCTGTCACAGACAGGGAGCTGCTAAATATGTAGCTCCATCTCCGGGACAGCAATAGTTTCCTCTGTTTTCCTGCTGCATTTCTGCAGGCAGGGAAACAGTGGAAACCTCCATTTCCTGCAAATGAGAGCTGTTTGACAGCTCTCACTTGCTGGAACCAGAGTGTTTGCTCTGCCTTAATGGGAGCTGTCAAAGCTTCCGCCAAGTCAGAGCAAACAGCTATGTCCCTGGGGTGGGCACCCCGGAACATAGCAGGAGCCAGCAATAGGGGGTGGCGGTTCCCCGGGCCTTGTATGGCTTCATGAGAGGGACTGCAAGGCCCCACTTCAATGTTCTATTTGCCCCAGGAGGTTGTGGACCTCAGGGCTCAGGGGTCCGCAACAGACCCCTTCATTCCTTTATTGTAGCCCTGGGTAGGTGGTGGTCCCTGGGGCTCCGGAGGGGGGGCATGTGCCCCCCACACACATTTGTATGTTTGCCCCAGGGAGGTGGCAGTCCCTGGGGCTGTGGGGGGGCTATGCCCCACCCATATTCATTTAAAGCCCCTGGGAGGTGGCGGTCCCTGAGGCTGTAGGAGGGCCAGTTGGTCCCCCAACACTCATAATTTCTATGGCCCCAGTGAGGTGGTGGTGCCTAGGGCTGCAGGTGGGCCACGTGGCCCGCCAGCACTCATAATTTCAATGGCTATGGGGAGGTGGCGGTCCCCAGACTGCAGGAGGGGTGGGCAGCCCCCGTACACAAAATATCTTTGGCCCTGGGGGATTTTCGGTACCAGGGGCTGTGAGGGGGGAGGGAAGCCCCCTCGCACATATAATGAGTTTAGCTACGGGGAGGTGGCGGTCTCCAGAGCTGCGGGGGGACTGGACAGCCCACATCACACATAGGCCCACATTCAGACATTGGCGATATACGCCGCCTACCGTCACAGTGACGGCCACCAAAAGACCGTCACCGTGGCTACCATCTGTCCGCCAGATTATGACCACAGCCGGACTTCTGCCACAAGAAGGGCGGGAATCCAGCCGTGGCCATACTGGCGGATGGTGGTAAGGTGGCGCTGCTACCACCAACATCGCCACACCAGTAAACCGCCGCCAGCCGTATCATGGCACATGATATGGCCTGGCAGTGTTCTTCTGGCGGGTGCTGCTGGCGGTAGCAGCGCCCCATCCCGTTCCCTGCTGGAAGCCCACCTGGATGCAGGTAAGTTGGACTTCCGACAGCAGAGGGGGCTGGGGGTGTTGTGTGTGCGTGTGTGGGGTTGTGTGCATGAATGTGTGAGTGTGTGCGTGAATGCGTCTGTGTGTGTATTGTTGTTTGCGTGGGTGTGTGCATGTGTGGGAATGCGTGTAAAAATGGAAATGTGAATGTGTGTCTGCATGTCAGTGTGCATGTGTGTATGGATGTGTGCAAGAATGAATGGATGTATGTGTGAATGAATGTGTGTATGCCAGTGTGAGTAATTGGGTGTATGCGTGGTGCGTGTCTGGGAGTGTGTGCGTGTATGGGGGGGTGGGGGATCGTAAGAGGGGGAGTGTGGATGGAGGGGGGTATGGGCCGTCTGTGGAGTGTTTGGGGGGGTGGTTGAGCTTTCTACCAGTGACGTTGGGCATACCACCATGGGTTTTGTGGCATTGCAAACACTATGAAAACTATGGTGGTAGGCAGGCTCAAAATGCCGCCGGTGGTACAATAGCAGCCGCCGTGCTGGAGATTGTTATCTCCAGGCCCAGCGGCTGCTACCGTCATGGCGGTAGGAATGGTAAATTGGCGGGTTGGCTGTAGCCAACCCGCTAATGTCATAATGTGGCGGTATGTACCGCCAGCCTGTTGGCGGTACTACCGCCACATTACCACCTACCGCTGAGGTCAAAATGATCCCCATAATGCCTGTGGCCCTGGGAAGGTGGTGGTCTCGGGGACTGCGGAGGGGCCAGGCGGCTCCCCCGCATTTGATGAAAGATTGGCCCCGGGGAGGTCGTGCTCCCTGCAGCTGCTGGGGGTTGGACAGCACCCCCATTCAAAATTTCAGTCCCCCCAGGACCTGGTCCACCTGGTGACTGCATTTAAACAAGCACAACCCCCCATGCACACAGAATGTCTTTGGCGCCAGGGAGGTGGCGATCCCCCAGGCTGTCGCATGGCAGGTGTCCCCTCACACACATAATGAGTTAATCCCTGGGGAGGTGGCAGTCCCCAGGGCAGTGGGGGGGCCGGACAGCCCCTAGCATGCATAATGTCTTTGGCTCCAGGGAGGTTGCGGTCTCTGGGGCTCCTGGGGGACAGGGCTGCTCACCTGCATTTGATGAAAGATTGCCCACGGGGAGGTGGTAGTCCCTAGGGCTGCGAGGGGGGCCGTGCCCCCGGGATCTGGTCTGGCCCACCCGGCGGCTGCATTTAACAAGCGCAGGAGCCTACACTTGTTTTTTTTATTTATTTCCAGAGGATCCAAGTGCGTCTCCCCCCCCAAAATTAAAAAAAATATGCTTTTCTGCTCTGGGGGTTCCTCTGGGGTCCCAGCACTAGAGCTTATGGGCCAGGGTGTCCCTACCCTGGCCCTTTTTCTTATTTTTAATCTTTTTTTTTTTATGTCCCAACATGGTGCCAACACTTCCTTGTTGAAGTGTTGGCAGCCAATCAGATCTCAGCACAAGAGAGGGTATGTGGCGCCTTAGCGTCCCTATATATACTAATTTGTTTTTTCTTTAATTTCTCGAAAACTACTGAACGTATTTACATCAAATAACAAAAAGGTTGTTTGCTGGACCAAGAGCTACCTTTCTGCCAAATTTGGTGTAATTCTCTCCAGTGGTTCAGGCGCTGGTTCCCTTTGGAAAAACGCATAGGGAAAGAGCATTTTGGGACCCCCCTTTTTTCTCAGCCCCCGCTTGATGGATCACCCTGAAGTTTCCAGACATAGTGAGCATCATATTTTTTGGGGAACTTTCGGGAAGGTTAATCAAACGGCGCCAAAATTATTAGCAAAACAAAAAAAAAAAATTCTATAGAAATTGAGTCCTAACTATAACTATCTAGTGGCTGACCGCGATATAGATATATATATATCGCCACTGGGTATTTATAGTTAGGTCTGCTGTTTCATGGGAAAAAGGTTCTTTGTGTTGCTAATAACTTTGGCACCGTTTGGCACTGGGGGTCCTGCTCCCCTTTTAACACATATGTACAGCCCTGGGGATGGGGTTCCCAGGGCCTAAAGAGGCTCGGTGGGAGGCCACTAGCCCCACTCCCCTTCTAATTTATATGTATGTCCTTGGGGCATGGGGTCACCAGGGTTAAAGAGGCTTGTTGAGGGTGGTCACCCAACCCCCTTTTGTTTATTTGTAGTAATGCCCCTTCGGTGTTGGGGTACCCAGGGCCTAGCAAGCTTGAGAAGGGAGGCTGCGTCACCCCCTTTCCCTTTCATTTGAGGAAGTGGCTGTGGGGGGTGGGTTCCTGAGGCTTAACAGGGCTCTGGGAAGAGGGCCACACACCCCCCTCCCCTATAATAAAAAATAATGGCCCTTGGATGGGGTCCCCAGGGCCTAACAAGGCTCTAGGAGGGGAGCCCACTTGGACCTCCTCCTCTTTAAAAAAACATAAGGCCCTGGGGTCCCCAGGGCCTAATAGGCTTAATTAGGCTCAGGGATGGAGCCACATGGCCCCCTCTCCTTTAAATAAGCAAGACCTTGTGGCCAACCCCACGCCGCACACAGCCAAAGGCCATACGCAGCAGGGAAGTTGCTTCATTAGTGGTAATAAAGTATTAGTTTACCTTCAAAAAGCCTTAAAAATTAACTGAAAAAGGTCAAAGTAACATTATAGTTATGCACGATAAGAAGATCTGTTTTGGTTAAAAAAAATAGAAATTCATTGGAAAAAAACAAAGGTCAAAGTAACATTATAGTTAGTGAATTTGTCAGTGACAACATTGTTTTAACTAAAAAAAACTCTCTACAGAATTTCACCAGTTATACAGAGCAGCGCCAACTATAACTTGTGTTTGTGAATAGCCCCCAGGCCCTTTAATTTGGTGGAGACATGCCAAGTTACACTTTTGGAGAAAATTTACACTTGGATTTTGTAAATAGTCAAAAAGTAGTAAACTTACTCAAAAGTGTAAATTACTCAAAACTGTAAGTTGCCTTTGTGAATCGGGCCTATATAGTGAATGGTTTACAAAACAATATGCACCCATAGACGTATTCTTTAAAGGGTGTAAATGTACTACTTTTTGAAGTCCACATACATTGGCTGTCATAGGCTTGGAAAGCTGTGCCAGTCTCAGGTTTCCAGCCATATTACTGGCAATCAAACACCCAAAAGGTAATGGAATTAATGCTTGCAAATAGTGTAACCAGTGCAATCACTCAAGGTACTATCCACCCTATTACAAGTGTCATAGGCAATAAGACATTTGTAATGTGGTAGACAGGATAACCGCCATGTTTGTGACGGTATATCCCATCTGCATAACATCAAATAAATCCTAAATGTTCTGTGTTACATTGATGTACTCATGTACAATTATTACTTAGTAACAGTTTCTAACAAATTGCACAAATATTTATATTTATTGAGCTTAAACACAGTGCTTACAAGTAACTTAGTGGAAAGAAGTCATTATTACAAATCATAATTATTTCAGCTAGTTATTATCAATATACTTTACCATGTATAGACAATACTCCCATATGCTGGCTTGCTGGGACTACAATAACTCTGTTCTACCTAGCCTTGCAAAACCAAGTGCATGAGTTACCCATTCCTGTTATTCCACTCCCTGTTCTATATCCTTGCTTATGCAAAGGAATAATGGGGAAGGCTTGGGTGCAGCCCCATAGCGCATTTCGGGCAGTGAAATGCGCGAAGGGTTCTGCTGCACCCGTTGCACATCAACATTGCCGCCGGCTGCAATGTTGATGTGACTTTTCCGCTGGGCCACCGGACGGAAACGCTGTTTCTGTCCGCTGGCCCAGTGGAAGTGTCATAATAGGGAGCCACCAATGCCACCAGCACTGGCGGTATAGTGGAGCACTTGCTTCGACGTTCTATTTGAAAGACCACCGAAGTCGAAATGAGGGCCTATATTTTTATACATTTTCAGAGACCTTAAAGAACAAAAACCACGATAAGGTTCCGGAGATACACATTTTAGAAATATTAACACTTTTATATGCAACTGCAAACAGGCACTGGTCAACAAAAGGTTTGTACATTTTTGAAAGGTTTAGAAAGGTTAGTTTGACTACTCCGGCCCAGATTGGGTGTCCAGTTCCAACCGGACAGAGGTCTAGGAAACCAGAGTGGACACCTTGGACAGCTCCTGGCCACCAAAGTATTTTTAAGGCAAGTTCCAAACTTTACAGGGTGATTGCCATAGACATCAATGGAGTGGTCCTGATGCTGAGGATACAGGCAAAAGATGCTAAAAGGATGCTCCGGTTGTGGTGCAGTCAACATGGTTACCTTTGTGGTTGCTCCTCAGTCCACAGGTGAAGTGGGGTGACTTAGCCCACAAAGATTGGTGTCCCTTGAAGTCCTCCACACTGCAGTAGCCGGCCAGATAATTCTGGGCTACTGCACTGCTTGCACAGCGGTTGGGGTGGAATCCTTAGGTGGGGGCTAGTGTCCCTTGAGTGCTATGAATCCCGACTTGGATAGTACTCCTGGGTTAGGCAGACTCGGGTGCAACATTTGGCTATCATAGATTTATTCTTTTGGATGCCCAGTGACTGATAGCAGCAAAACGTCTGCAGTGGTTACCAACTTGTCAGTTTGGGCATCTTCAGCTCTTGTGTCCCTGGAGGTGGTTCCAGGAGATACACCAACTAATCCTGGGAGTCACTGCTTTGAATTGGGGCCAGGAATCAACTTTTCCCTGAGCCAGGAGCTGCAGACACAGTTAAATATTCACCAGCCCAAAGTTCAGCAGGTATAGACCTTCCGGTGGTGCAGACTCTCTTTGTGTGAATCCAAGAGCAGTTTGGCAGTCCTTCTTCGGTCCTCTCACCAAATCCAATGTGATCTGGGGGGGAGGGTGGCAGGGGTTCCGTATTTATTCCAGGAAAGATTCCAAAGAGACCACTGGCCAATGGGCTACTGGGTCCCCTCCTATTTAGTGACAAACTTCCTGTGATGTGTGGCATCTGGCTATCCCAGAGTGCAACATTTTTGTGCCTTTCAAGAATGGTAAAACCCTTCTGTGGTCACCAGGAGCTTGGTAGCTCACCCTAGGGGTGTGGCTACCAGAGGGCTACATGCCCACGGAAGAATCGGTTTGGGGGCGAGTTTTCCCTCTCTGGCCCTGTCTCCAATTTGTTTGCAGAAACAAAAGGCATGCTGCTCAGGGGTGTTATTGGTACTTCCCTCACAAAGGAGGCTACCTCTCGGAAGCTTGTTTTTGGGCTAACACTGAGTGGCCATCCTGGGAGAGGAGGTAACACCTCCGTCTGCAGCAACTGCCTTTGTTCCTGAGTCTGGGAGTCATTCACACGTCTCACCAGGCAGGCAGAAAGCTATCTGTGTGCCAGGGCCCTAGTGAGGCCAATGGGCTAGCTGGAGTACACAGTGACAACTTTGTAAAAGTTGCTAAACTTTAATTGTGGTATTAAAATCAACCTGGGCATCAGGTCAGGTTTAATGCCATGGCTATTTTGATACCTTACATGACCCAGTTAGGAAGTTCCATTCAGAGGTTTACCAAGCTAGGGTGCCAATCTGTAAACCTGTGTTAGCCAATGGGGCTTCTATCTTATCCACAGCAAAACAATTTGGAAGTGTTGCTGGTAAGACATTTTAAAGTTGTATGTCCTATTTAACAATACACAGCACCCTGCCATAGGGTTCTATAGGCCTTCCTTAGGGGAGCCTTATGTATATTGTTAGGAAAAAAGGGTGACTTTGCCATTGGTTGTTGCATCATCTGGCTAAAACTTGTAGGGGTGGACACCTGCAAGCATTACCTTGCAGCCATTGGAGTCTAGCTAAACAAGGTTTTGCGTCATTGGGCTAAACCTGGTGCAGATGGAAACCTGTAAGCCTTACCTTGCAGCCGTTAGAACCTACCCGAACAAGCATGTGAAACCATCCCCACAACTACTAGCGAGGCAATAGACAGCTTATGTGCCCAATTGAGGGAGTTGAGAATCCACTTCAAATAACAATCACAATCCTTGTCAGGGTGAACCACAAAAGTCACAAAAATAAACCTGTGTTTAAACCTTTAGTTGCTTGGCAGAGAAGCAGGAAGGCTTAATTTATAGGCAATGTGTAATTATGTATGCAGCTCTCAAGCAGTAATAAGGTGAAAAACACTACAAAAGTAAAATTCCAACCGAATTAAAAAACAGACAATATTTGAATAAATAAAATGACACCACACAATAAAAATTAAATTTGTAGAACTAGTCATATGATTTTTTAAAGTTTGAATTAAAAATAGCGGCAAAAAGCACTGAGCACCAACCACGGTAATCTGGTTGCTCTACACCAGGTCAAAGTCAAAATTTAAGTCCAACTGCAATGAAGCACGGGTTGGATACAGAGACCAGGTTCATCCCAGCAGAAAGCTTACCTGTATACTTGAGAAATTTTGGGAGAAAAGTGGTCATCAACATTTTGCCGGGGCAAGCTGGATCCAATGCAGGGCTTGATGACAGCAGATTGCTGAAGAAGAGGGTCCTGGTGCAATCCTCAACAAAAACAGGAAATCTCAGAGTGGGGTCTGTCCAAAGCCTGTGCCCAGGAAGGCCTTGATGTGGATGGGGTGCTGCTCGGCTTTGGTCCCACTGAGTCACTTTGGGACTTAGAAACTTTTCTATAAGACAGACCTTCTTCAGTGGGGTAAACCAGCAAGTTGAATCCGACCAGCAACTCAACGTCAATGGCTCTGACTTATCAGCAGTCGTAGTCTACTGCCAGTTCTTTGGAGGAAAAGTTGGCAAACAGTTTACAAGTCCCAGTTTTTGCAGTTTGGACAAGAGGAAAGGCACCACATGGGGGTTAGGACTCACTTTAACAGAGGACAGCAGGGTCTAGGGCAGGTCTAGTTGGAACTGGTCAACTTATCAGTTGCAGGAAAAGGGCTCTGGAAGGTTGTTGTATCCCTATACCTCAAACAGGAGGTCTGTGAACTGACACTTGGAGACATTTCTGGGGTCCTGGGTACAAGGCAAACAGGTCCAGTTTTCCTTCCAGATTCAGAAAGCAGGGCAGTCCTTTTCTATTCTTCAAAGCCCAGGAGTGTTCTGAGGAGGGTCCCGGGGAGGCCACATTTATGATCAGTGCTAGCCTGTGCGCGGGGGAAACTCCCGACCACTCCTTAAGCGCTTAAGGAGGCAAAAGTTCCCAGGGGTCACCGTACCCACCTTTGCAGCACTTCCTGTGAGGTTTGCTGTAAACTATCCCCGAATGCCCCTTGCTACCTAAATCCAACATGGCAGAATGTTTCCTCCCCTGGTCATAGCTCAGTGTGACCACCTAGAGGTGTGGCTAAGATGAAAGGCAAACCCTCCTTGTGGTCACTTTAAACCTGTTCTGGGGCAGCTCCTCTCCCTCACTGGGTGAGTGAAGCTGACTATGAAGACACAGGGAGGCAGACCTAGATGTGAGCTACATCTGCCAGTGACAGGGTATGTCTCCCTTAAAGCTGAGGAAGAAACTAGGCGCAACCCGCAGACCATCCTGCTCAACAAGGAAAATATTTCTCCAAACCTCTCCACTGTCTGGGAGTAATGCACATAACACCACAGGAGAGCCATTATCAATCAGGTGACCCTAGGCAGGGGCATAAAGGCACAATTGGCTTAAGCAGATAAATGGCAACTTTCTAAAAGTGTGATTTGTGAAATAGTGATATAAATTCTGATTTGTCCATTAAGTTGGATTTTAAAATACTGTTAAACGAGTCCTTGAATCATGGTTCTTGCTGCTCCCAAACTGAAGTTAAGCATTATATATTGGTATAAGGTACCAAGGCCCATATTTATCCTTTTTTAGCTCCACATTTGCGCCGCTTTTTGACGCAGAAATGGCGCAAACTTACAAAATACAGTTGTATTTTGCAAGTTTGTGCGGTTTTTGCATCAATAAATTACGCAAATGCAGTGCTAAAAAAGGATAAATATGGGCCCAGGTGTTTTCCTATGGGAGGGCTAGCCTTGCCAACGTCAAAAAAACTTTGGAGATTTTTCACTGTCAGGAAATGTAATGTGTTAAAAATACATGTCCTATTTTTTAAATACCATGCATCATGCACTATGGGTATTTAGGTCCTACCTTGGGGTGACTTATAGGTATTTAAAAGGAGCTTTTAGGCTCATCAAAAGGTGTCTCTTGCATGATCAAAATGACAGTTTAAAACTGCACACACAGTCTGCATGGTCAGGCATAGAGAAATGTTTTACAGTGCTCCTGTAGTAGGTGGCACAATTAGTGCTGCAGCTCAATTTTAGCATTTAATTCATCAGCCCTAGTTGCTTGTAGTACCATGTACTATGATCTTATAGGTAAACTAAATGTTTCAATTAGATGTATGCCAATTTACCTACGTTTAAAAGGGAGAGCACAAGCACTATGCCGTTGGTTGGCAGGGGTAGAGTACACAGAGTCCTATGGCTAGAAAAAACAGGTTCAGCAAAAGGAGGCAAAAGTCTGGAGGAATACTACACAAAAGATGGTAATCTTCAACACCAGTCTATCAGTTTCCTCTGATCAGGTGCAGACACAGTCTCTTGAGACCTAAACCTTAACTTGGTGAAGTTGATGCCTTAACCCTTTGGGATGCTGGTCACTAATGACCTTGAGCTTCTTTCATGGTTGTTCTGACATCACTCCCTAAGTGGGACAAAGCCAACACGGAGATGCAAACTGCTGTAGGCCAGCATGTGTGAGCGAACCTTTGAAAGGTCTCTTGCTCCATTTTGGTGCTTGGGGGTGTATATGCACAGTAAGGAATCTGCGATTAGAAGTATCAAAAGAGCTCCTTTATGCCAGCCCCATCTCCTTCTGCCCATAAACCACTTGGCAGTGTAAACAAAGGGAATGCTTAGTGCAGCGGCAGCCGCCGTGAATCTCATGGGGAGGAGAAGGTGGGGGGAGGGATTGGGAGTAAAAAAATAAAATAAAAAAGTACCTCTTCCCGTTACTGCAGTCTCCTGCTGCCTTAATCATTGCTCCTCTTCTACTGGTGTCCCAGCATTCACTGGAACACCAGCATAGGCTCCCCAGCAATCCCGGTGCTGCTTTCATGCTAAGCCTAGCATGAAAGCAGCATCAGGATTGGCCTGAGAGTCTTGGATTGCTGCTCAGACACAACCCTGGGGTCTGTGCAGTTTCTCCATCCCGGCTGTTTAACACAGCTGGGCTAGAGAAACCTAAGTACGTGTGTGTGTTTGGTCAGCCTGAGACCGCCGGCCAAATACACATGCGCACTTAGGTGCACTCTCTCTTCATTCTCCCACCCATCTCCCATGGCCCAGCCCCGCCCCTCCCTGAACATGCTGTTGGCTAAGCAAACAGCTGAAAGATAAAACAATAATTAAACATTGTTTTATCTTTCAGCTCCTGGCTTAGCCAGGAGGGTGATGCTCCTTCACCATTATGAAGGAGCCACCCCTGGCTCAGTGACTACTGATAACTGATGTCTTGAAAATGATTTGATCCAGAGAGCCTCTTCGCATTTAAAACCATGCTTCTTGCCATTTCTGTTCTAGAAAGAAGTTTATACTTGGCAATTTTTATTGGGTACTTATAAATCGTAGACAATGTGAAACAACCCTTGCCATGGTAAGAAGTAGGAGAGCAGGGTAAATACCAGGCGTCCTCTATTTGGCAACTCTTGTTTTTTAGGGAGTGAGAAGGACAGGCAGTAGCAGAACAGAAATGAAGTACACAGCAATCAAATACATTTCAGAGCAATTCTGTATATTTGTTAAGATGGTGGAAGAGCTACGTGCTGTTTATCTACAGGCCTATGCATCATTCACACGACTTCCGGAAACGTGTCACTTGCAAGATTTTACCCCCCATATCAGTCAGAAGGAAAACTCTAGAGCCTGTCCCACAAACAAAACAGAGGTAGGCGAATGAACAGGGTACCATGGAGAGACTGATGGACAGCGTGCATCCCAGTGAAGAATCCTTCGATCTGACTCAGTCTTATCCAGGCAGGCAAGAGAATCTGAATGCCTGGTTCCACATAGCAAGGTAATAGAATGTTGGGAATGCTAGTTGCTCCTACTAAACAAAGGTACATTATATATGACTCTCACTGAGAACCATTTGCATGGATTCAGATTGTAAATCCGGTTATTAATTTCTACTAATTCACAAATGTAGACAAACAAAGGTTGAATTTCCACGGTTATTTCACCAATGGAAGCACTGACTTCTTTGTATTGGTGTTGCTCCACCTTGTCTTAGGGCCTCATTATAACTTCGGCGGGAGGCGGAGGCTGCCTGCCAATGCCATACCGCCATCAGGCCACACGAGCGGCCTGTACCCCACTGGCCCTATCATGGTTTCCCAGCTGGACCAGTGGGCAGAAACCGTGTTTTTGCCAGCCGGCCCAGCGGGGAACAGGGCTTTAACATTGCAGCTGGCTCCAAAGGAGCCAGCTGCAATGTGGCTGTGCAGCGGGTGCCCGTAATTGGGGCGGTGGAATGCGTGATGGGGCTGCTCAGGACAACTAAGCAATTTTGTGAGTGTGACTGCTGTTGTCCATGGATTCCCAGAAGCTAGATACTAATGTGAGCTCCCTGAACTACTAAGTTTTTTGTCACTTTAGGCATTTAAGACAACCAAGACAACCAAGGTAACTGAGTTGGTCATCCCATCATCTTAAGTCAACCAAGGGAGGAAGATAGCGTGCTTGTGCCCCTTCTCCTGGGCCCAGCGAACAATCTCTGCCAAGGGGAGGTGAGGTGGTGCTACAAGCTGCAGGCAATTGCTACTGAGGACCTTGAGGTCGACAGAACAAGGGGGGAGCCATTAATCTCCCAAAGGTGCAAGAAGAATAGGCTTGGCTGTTCCAGGCTCCCTTGTGGATCCAAGGATCAATACCGTCAGGTCTGGAGCACAGCCAGCAATTCTCACCAACAAGCCCCACTTCATCTTTGACATCTGTATCAAATGCTGTCCCCCCGAACATTAAAAGTACAGAGCTGTTCATGTCTCCTGCCAACACAGTGACTACCTCTCAGGAAACCTGCAAGGCGGCCAGCTTCCTTGCCTCCCGTGAGTCAACCCTTTTGGTCTATTTTAAAAACTCCCCGCTGTTGACAGGGCAGTTGATAGTGACATCACCTCCATGGGACGCAAGAGTGCTATTTCCGTAAACCGCAGTACAGAGCAACCATCAAGAAGGTCCCTGACATTTAAGTTCCAAGCCATAGTACATTCCTCCTCACCAGCCTTGTTCTCCTTGGGTCACAATGATTTGAACAGCTGTCAAGAAGCTGTTGGCTCAGCCGCTCACCTGGCAGCGTTAAAGAATGAAGTTGCCACTCGGTCCTCACCGACCTCTAACCAGCAGTCAGGGCCGTTTGGGTACAAAGTTTCACCAATGGTTATATCAAGTGACAATTCACCTACCGTCTTAGAAGCTCCTTCTCCTTCAAAGGAACCTTTTCAACAAAACTTCCAAGCCCCTTGTCACAATGGTCACCAGTGACCTAAGCTTCAGCAGGAAACAAGAGTGGATCGCACCACAAGTCCACCAGCAGCCCGACCCCCAACAGGAAGCATAATACCGCTGTCACCTATGAAATCACCTAACCCCGACAGCTCAGGAAATCCCACACATGAACTTATGTTATGGAGCCCAATGACAAATCCCTTCTGGTTCTATCTTTTTTCCACACGGAGCCCTCAGAGAGCCCAGGTGCCCACTCAAAAGCTGTTTCTAACGCTACAACAGACATCTTGGGCTTAGTCTGGTCACAACTCTTGCACACACTACTATCCACAGTCTGTGCTTTAAATTATCACTCAGATAAACTGGATGTGCAAATGGACCCATTGAATTCATTAGCCACAGTTATGGCTGGGATTGACTGTAAACTTGATAATCTAAAGAAGTTGATCATCAGAGTGCAAGCAAACACCAACCTTATTTAATCAGTCTGCTGCTGCTTCCCCCATCATAGAAAGCCTGCCTTCTCTCCCAACATTTCTCAGAACAGTTCTGGCAGAAATCAAGAAGTCCCCAGATGGTTCACGTCATCCCAAACAATTGGTGAGTGTGGCCCCCCACCAACAACAGCACCAACAAAAGGTAAAAGTTTGGATGATTATTTTACCTCCATCATGGAACCAGAAGGCTTTAAGTCAAACTTGATTCCCTTTGAACCTACCAGGCCAGCCACACAGATAGTCCATGCCAGTCCAGCTTACCTTTGGCCTGCCCCTCAGGAGCAGCAACTCCCGACAAAGCACCGCCCCCTCCCCATCATCCAAGTAATACAAATACTGACCCTCTAAATTTGAGGCAACCAGGGGAACCACTCGGGCCGGGGTCTTTAAACTAGAACTCAGAGCAACCAGTGGCATTACTTGGGCCAGTGTCTCTAACAAAGGCTCTATCACCAAATAGCAAGTCAACCCTAGGGGAAACAGCTATCACAGACCCCTCCCACCATGCCCCATCAGCAAGAGAGAAAAGAAAAGGCTTAACAAATAGAGGAACAAAAGAACAAGCCACACGCCATCTGCAGCCTGTAACTTCTTCCCATTGTTTACAAGTAAAACCACACAACCCGTAAAACCTGGCCCTCAGCAGCCTCCGTCTACTCAAACACTAAGTATACTTACTGACCCAGCTCCTGTTGGTCCGAGTCTGTTGCAACGGCCTGGCGGCACTAAGCAGAGCTCATTGCCTGGCCATCCAGGTGCAAGTGAAGGAGCCCAACCTTCAAGGCCCTCTCCTCCAGGACCGAGTGGCCAAGGGCAGGATCAATCGCCCAGATACCGAAATAAAAGCAATAAAGAATAAACCAGTATGACAGCCACTGCAAGCCTACGAGAAGATAGGCAGGCAACCGCTCGAGGCGCCTCAGCCGAACACATTGACCCTCCCAATACAGCTGACAACAACCTTGTAAGATCTTGGTTAGAAACTCTCCAAATGATGATAACAAATAATCAGGGCCGTGTGACCCCTCAACGATAAAACCAAGAATTCACACAACGACCAGCAGGAGCAGTATCAAGAGGGGCCTATAAGGGAGTCACCAAAGGTGCACCAGAATCCCCTTAGTCCTCAGGGCTCTCAACAGGATACAGCCCTGCAAAGTTCGGATACTAGTCTGCTTTTCTGCTCAGAGTATCACTCGCAAGGCTTCAAAGACATCTTAAACAAGCGGAACATTGACTGCTGAGGGCAATCCCAGAGTTGAGCGGCACTGAGCTGGGCGATATTGCCTTATTTGAATTTCTCCCCTTCTTCCCCCCAAAGGTGCCCAAATTGCGGTATCTACGTTGGCAACATTTTCTTCTTCCACCTTAGCGCAGTTAATGTAGGGCAGATCGGAAATATTCTGTTCATGGGCCATCAAGATCAGTCCCCTTGAAAAGATCAGATATCCCACTTTGTTGACACAATCACAAACCCTGAGAGTGCCTCGTAGGAAGAAACCATATTCAATCCTGAAAAACGCTCAGGGCTGTACTATTACAAAACATAGGTGGTCATTATGACATTGGCGGTGAGTGATAAAGTGGCGGAAATACCGCCAACAGCCCGGCGGTAATTACTGCCAAATTATGACCATGGCGGTGAGAACTCCCATAGACAGCCAATGTACCACACAATCCGGTAGGGCGTTACCACCATGTGCGCCGGCGGTCGCCATCAACAGCCAGGCGGAAGACAAAGTACCGCCCACCATATCACGACACAGCACACCGCCACGATTTCCAGAGTGGAACTGACACCATCAAAAGCCTTGCGGAAACACTGCACAGAAGACGAGAGACTCACCATAAGAGACACAGAGAAGGACAAAGCCGCCATGGAACCGGAACTGCAAGTCTTTCCGATGCTCTTCTATGCCATGCTCCACGTGGAACACCAACCCTGATGAAGATGATGATGGTGAGTACAGTCGCCTAGCAGACAAGGGAGGGAGGGAGGAAAAGGAGAGTGACACACACACACACACGCACAACACACACCAGACACACACACACACTATACACACAATCAGCTGCAGACAAAAAACAATGGTACACGACACACGGCATAATAATGCAAGAACAGCAAGAAGGCAGTAATGAGAATGTATTGAATGGGAACAGCCACCAAATGAACCAATTGGATAAAAAAGAGATATGTACAAATGTCCACAAAGGGCCAATGCCTAGTCCAAAGTACTAAAGGCCCACATAGCCACAGGGCACAGTCCAAGGCCCAACTAGTTTCCTGACATCATCAGCACAGAACTCTGCAGGGGCATCAGTTTGCAAGTCAGCAGGCACCTCAGGGAGATAGGGGGTGGGGGGCACCTCAGCCGAATTCGGGAACTTGCCCACTGGTTCTGGAGGGGGCTCCATGGCCATTTCTCTGTGCAGGGGAGTGCAAGGTCACAGTCTCTCAGGTGGGTGACTTGCCCACTGGTTCTGGAGGGGGCTCCATGCCCATTTCTCTGTGCTGGGGAGTGCAAGGTCACAGTCTCTCAGGTGGGTGACTTGCCCACTGGTTCTGGAGGGGACTCCTTGTACAGCAGTCCCAGGAGAGTGGCCTACATGCCCTCTGCTGGAGGTGAAGGCTGCACTGTCTTATCTGGAGGTGAGTGCTGCACTGTCTCATCCGGAGGTGAGGGCTGCACTGTCTCATCCGGAGGTGAGGGCTGCACTGTGCCAGCAGGTGAAGGTGCTTCCTGGGCAACCTCTACTGGAGGTGAGGGCTGCACTGTGTCAGCAGATGAAGGTGCCTCCTGGGCAGCCTCTGCTGGAGGTGAGGGCTGCACTGTCTCATCTGCAGGTGAGGGCTGCACTGTGTCAGAAGGTGAAGGTGCCTCCTGGGCAGCCTCTGCTGGAGGTGAGGGCTGCACTGTCTCATCCGGAGGTGAGGGCTGCACTGTCTCATCTGTAGGTGAGGGCTGCACTGTGTCAGCAGGTGAAGGTGCCTCCTGGGGAGCCTCTGTTGGAGGTGAGGGCTGCACTGTCTCTGCAGGTGAGGGCTCAGCCTCTGCAGGAGGAGTGGGATGCACTGCCTCAGCTGGAGGAGAGGACTCCGTTACCACTGGTGGTGGTGGTGGTGGGAGTGCCACTCTGCCAGCCTCGGCTGGAGTTGAGGGCTGCACTGTCTCAGCAGGTGAAGGTGCAGCCTCTGCCAGAGGAGTGGGATGCACTGCCTCAGCTGGAGGTGAGGGCTCTGTGAACACTAGTGGTGGTGTCACCCTGCCAGCCTCTGCTGGAGTTGAGGGCTTCTTCCTCATCATGGCAGGAGTCGAGGGCTTCTTCCCCTTCATGACAGGAGTCGAGGGCTTCTTCCCCTTAATGGTAGGATGTGCGGGCTCCTTCCCCTTCATGGCAGGAGTTGAGGGCTTCTTTCCCTTCATGGCAAGAGGTGCGGGCTCCTTCCCCTTCATGGAAGGAGTTGAGGGCTCCTTCCCCTTCATGTCAGGAGTTGAGGGCTTCTTCCCCTTCATGGCAGGAGGTGTGGGATCCTTACCCTTCCTGGCTGGTGGAGTGAGATCCTTCACTGTCTTGCCTCCATGACTAGGAGGTACCTTCTCTGTCTGCGTGGACTGTTCGGCTGAGGTGCTGGGCTGGGTCATTGGGACCCTGCTCTTAGGGGCAGGACAGAAGAGGGGTGGGGGAGGGAAGAGGTCAAGTTGGGCAAGGAAAAGCTTCTTAGGGACGGTGGGGTGGGAAGAGGGAGGAGGGAGGGTGGTGCTGGTACGGGGGTGGTGGCTGTACCTGCAGCTGGGGTGGTCACAGAGGTGTCCGCCACCACCAGCAAGCTTCCATCGGAGGAGGTACCTGAGTCAGTGTTGTCACCTCCCGTCTCCGCCGTGGTGCTCCCCTCGCCCTCCGTCCCATTGGTTCCCTCGGCGTCAGTGGACTCTGCCTCCTGGGTCCTGTGGTATGCAGCTCCCTCTGTCGCCGTTGCTCCTGCTCCTCCGCCAGATGATGCTAATGCACATGTGGACAGGATGACAGAGGAAAAAAAGCTGGGAGAGAGAAAGGGAGCACTAGGTCAATTACTGCACCAACACCACAGAAGGCATACACAGTATTGTCACACATAGGGATCAGGTTTGAGCACTATGCATTGTACTGCCAAACAATTGGCTATATGCCACAGCAAGATGAGGGCCAGCCACCGCCAAGTGCTCCCCTCCTGTGACCCACTAAGCCCTGTCTGACATGGAATGCAACCTAGCTAGGTCACCTTGTTTTCCCTTTGAACTCTTACCCTTGAGCTGGATCACGCTGCAATGTATGGCCTGGCATTAAGGGGTACCCACTAACCGACACCCACCACCCGGATCCCATGCCACCTACAAATTATTGTTGCAACGGCCACTGTACTCACCCGCTTGTGGCTGCTGTGATGCCCTCAAGTGCCCATCCAGCTCTAGGTAGGCCACTGCTAGTATATGGGCCATCAGGGGGGGTCATGTTCCGACAGGCACCCCTTCCTCGTTGGGAGGCCATCCCCAGCTATGCCTCCGCAGTCTTCCATGCCCACTGTCTCAGGTCTTCCCACCGTTTCCGAAAGTGGGTGCTCCGTCTGCCATAGACCCCCAGGGTCCGATGTTCTTGGCGATGGCACACCATAATCCCTTCTTTTGATGGGCACTGACTTGCAGAGGCGATACAGACGGGAGGCACCATTACACATACAATCCAGCCTATCACACATATGGCCCACCAATCCCGTTTCCATCACTGTTGGCACACACATAGCCCTGTGCACACCATGTACATCACCACAAGACATTCCCCCGATGACACGATGCTTGCACGCACATCTCCATGCATCCTTCCCACATGCATCGTGCCCAAGGTGTACACACCTGTTGGTCTGGAGGCCCATACAGCAGTCCGTACTGGGGTAGGACCCCATGCACCAATCGCTCCAGCTCCTCTGAAGTGAAGGCAGGGGCCCTTTCCCCGGTCACATGGGCCATTGTAGGTTCCAGACACAGGTCACAGCAGCACACGCAGTGTAGGTGTTCTCCTGTTGACGGTCAGAAAACAAGTGAGGAATCAAATAGAAATTGACGGTCAAGTCCGCAGCAGTGTACACCGTCACCGCTGGTGTTGATCCTCATTGGCCACTGTACTCCGTAGAGCCCCATATTATCCAATGAGGAATTGCACGGCAGTGCAAGACTGCCTTCAGCCACGACGCCCAACATTGGCGAAGTTACCTCTCTTCCACCTGTCCCTACATACAGGACAGGCAGTCGCCATTTCATGGTGGTGGGCAATGATCAGATTAACCTTAACTGCATTACTGCCTAGATTTGCACATACCTTGCCATTCCTACTGTCCATCACATAAATGCACTATGTACACTGAGGTGGGGGTTCCATTGTTCAAATTGTGATAGCCTACTCACTCTTGTGTCTCTTAGATACCTACCGCTGTGGATGAATGGGAGGACAAGACAAATCCCTGGGTACAGACCCCTTGTGGACTTGGCTACACTGGAGGACAGGCACATTATACTGACCTATAGACTGGACCTGGCCACAATCACTGAGCTGTGTGCCCAATTGGAGCCTGACCTGACATCAGCTATTTGTCATCCCACTGGGATCCCCCCTCTTGTGCAAGTGCTATTAGTGCTCTGTTTCCTGGCAACTGGTTCTTTCCAAGTGACATTCGGCTTGGCAGCAGGAATGTCACAGCCAATGTTTTCAATCGTGCTGGCAAGGGTTTTGTGGATCTCTGTGCTACTCACCCGGAAAGGTCTGCCAGATAGTAGTGACATGCTGCATGGAGCACAACCTGGCCCTCAGACAACATGTGCCTTTTCTGCAGGAGGAGGAGACTGGAGATGCCCCAGTGGCAGCAGTGGACCCTGAGGACAGTGAGGATGAGGAGGCAGAGGATAAGGATGAGGACAACAGAACATCAGTTATGCGTCAATACTTCAAATGACACACAGGTGAGACAGTGGAACTGACCATTACGCTGACTATTGATGTTTTCTGTGTGGCTGTAGCATGATGGCATTCACTTCCTTTGCATCTCAACTTACTGTCATCTATGGCTTCTCATTTACCAGATTTTGGGGATATGACAACAATGTCCTGATGTGATCACTACAGACAGTTACAGGTCATTATTTGAATGCTATCTCAGTGTTCAGACCATTTGCACTAGATGTGAATGTTCCCACAAATGCACATTTTCAACACATAAAGCAGTGTCACTCAAATTGTGTTCAAGGGTGTTTATTGTAGTGCAAATAAGTCACTGAAATGTACAATGGAATAGGGTGATGGTGGAGGAAAGTCCAGGGTCTTGTTCCAGTCTGTTTGTAGCACAGGTCCAGTTTCCAAGGGGCCATAGGAAGGGGAGCAAAGGCAGTATGAAGTGGACAAGATGACATGGTGGGGAACAAGGAGGACAATCAGAAGAGTCTTATTTCCTAGTGGTGGTCTTGGTCTTGGCAACTGTCTCTGGCTTCTGTCTGGGTCGCAGGGAATGTTTGCGGGTGGTTCATCTTCTGCAGGGGGAGGGGTGCTGGTGGCCTGTGGGTTCTATGGCAGGGACTCCTGTCCACTAACTGCAGTGGATTTGGTGGCCTGGTCAATAGACCGGTTAGTGGTAGTGGCCTGCTGTTGTGCTGTCCATTCTCTCATGATGTTGGCCATGTGTGCCAGCACCCCTGCTATGGAGATCATGGTGGTGTTGAGGGCCTGCAAGTCCTCCCTGATCTCCTGATGGTGTTCCTCCTGCAGCCGCTTGTTCTCCTGCATGTTGTTCAGGATCTGGCCCATCGTATCCTGGGATTGTTGGTAAGCCCCCAGGACATTAGTGAGTGCCTTGTGGCGAGTCAGTTCCCTGGGCCTGTCCTCCCCCTGGTGCACAGCGGTCCTCCCAGTGTACCTGTTTCCCTGTGCCCCTGTCCCCTGAACATTGCACCCACTGCCACTGACTCCAGGTCCCTGATTGTCTTGGGGGCGAGGTGTGGACTGGGGTCCCTGTACAGGTGGGCACACTGCTGATTGATGTGTCCTGGGGACAGAGGTGTGGATACGCTGGGTGGGTGCTATTGTGTTGGATACTGATGGGGGAGGCTCTGTGGTGGACTGGGGGTGGGCTGGAGTGACCAACTGACCAGTGGTCCCTGATGGGCCAGGTAGTTCATCCAGATCCAGAAGTCCAGAGTTACGGTCATCACTGGGGGCATCTTCTGTTGGGGGACTGGATAGTCGTGGCACCTCTTCTCCTCTGAGATTGGCTGGGGCACCTGTGGGGATGTAAGTGATGTATTATGCTTCATGCCTGTGACATATTGCACATCCTATCTTCCCCTCTATCGTTGCTGTTGCCCTGCCACCTTTGAATGTGTATGGTGATGTATTGTGGGATTGTTAATGCCCCTATGATGTGCATGCTTTGGTGATGAGTGTCCATGCAGGGCTGGGAGGAGTGTCCATGCATTGCTATGGCATGCAGGGCTTGGCATTGGGATTAGTCATCTGCATTGGTGCAGTGGGTGGGATGGAGTGGAGTGATGTGAGTGAGGGTGAGGGTGTGAGATGGCATGCAGGTATGGGGGGTGCTAAGTGGTAAATGTTGACTTACCAGTGTCAAGTCCTCCGGCTACTCCAGTGAATCTCTCTGGATGCAGTTTTGCCAAGACTTGCTCCTCCCATGCTGTGAGCTGTGGGGGAGGAGCTGGGGGTCCACCGCCATTCCTCTGGATGGCGAGCTGGTGCCTTGCAGCCAGGGAACGTACCTTCCCCGTAAGTCGTTCCACCTCTTTCTGATGTCGTCCCTTGTTCTTGGATGCTGTCCCACGGCGTTCACCCTGTCCACGATTCTCTGCCATAGTTCCATCTTCCTTGCAATGGATATCTGCTGGACCTGTGCTCCAAAGGGCTGTGGCTCTACCCTATTTCCTCCACCATGACACGCGACTCCTCATCTGTGAAACGGGGTGTCTTTGTGGGGCCATGGGTGTTGTGTGGTGTGTGTAAGTATGTGGGTGTTGGGTAGTGTGAATGGGTGTGCGTAGTGGAGTGCGTGTATGTGTGTGTGTATAGTTGTCGCAGTAGTCTTGATATCTGTCTGGTGGCAATGATTTGTATTCGTAAGGGGTTGTGGGTAATGTGGGTGTGTGTTTTATAGTGGTGTGAGTGGGTGTGTGGGGTGTGTGTATGGGTGTCAGGTGTGTGTGTTTTTTATTGGCCAATGCTGTGTAGTTTAGCATTTGGGTGTCCATTCTGAGCACGGCGGTGTGTACCGCCAATGGTTTACCACCGTTGAATGTCCACCGCGGTGATTCGTGGGTCATGATGTGGCCGGCGTTGTTTTGTTGGTGTAACGGTATGGGTGTTGGTACCGACAGTTTACCACTGACCTTTGGGCTGGCGGATTTGTGTATGTGGCTATATTCTGCCGGTTTGGTGTGTGTGTGTCATCATATGGCGAACGGATATCCGTCACCACAGAGGTATGTTGGCAGCCGTCACTGTGGCAGTAAGCAGGCTTTACCACCAATGTCATAACGAGGGTCATAGTGAGCAGATGGTCGAAACAACTGAGCCCATAGGGACAAACTTGGACTGGCTGCCCGCAGCCCTATTCCATCGGTGCTATCACTGAATCATGCCCTGAGCGCCTCTGCAGCCTATTCATCCACTGATATCCCTGTGCTCTTGGAACGTCAACAGTATAGCTCAGAAATTAAAATCTCTGGACTTAACTACATTTTTAAATACCCACGAAACCTGGGCCAAGTCGAACTGAATGATAACAGGCTATATTGAGTTCTGGAAGCCAGCCTTAGAGAACATGGAAATGGTAGACCAAAAGGTGGGTTATCTATACACACCGCAGTCTATAAAAGGGAGGATGGATCGAATAACATTCACAGAGAATTGGCTGCAAGGAATCAAGATCAGTAACTGGAGACCGCAGCATGCTGTCTTCTGTTGATAAATAGAGGGCAAAGTTCAACCACTTAATACAAATTGTGTGTCACTGAGCGTGCAATCACCCCAAGGCCGACTGTTTGATTACAGGGGACTTTCATACAAACCTCTTCCAAGATCTTCTTGAGGATCACGTGGAGCCCCATCTATGGAGTGCTTTGTCTTTCATTGAACAATCTAAGTCAAGATGCTGTCCACGTAGCCTGTTGAGTGAATATCTGGTTTCTCAGCTTAGTAGCATGGGTTACAAGGTAATGAACGGTTGACTCCCGCAAGATAACCATCCAAATTTGACGAGAACTAATGGGAAAACCTCCTCTTTTCTTGACTTCACCATTTGTAACACGGAAATGTTCCCATTTATTGAAAAATACTATATCTCCCCACAGGTAGAGAGCGATCACGGCCCAACATTATAATGTCTAACCTACCTCACCATACCACGGCGAAAGTCACATGTAGAGGAACACGCTCTCAAAATCTTAAGCACCTCGAACGTAGTGGCTCCATCAGTGACATTGTAGTGGTAGAATGTAGTGAGTATCTAGACACAGCTGGACATGGTAACAAGTCCCCAATTATGGTGTATGCATGCCTTGTTACTCAAAGGCTGACAAAATTCCAACTGCCAACTTGTCGGCATGGCTCTCCTAAACAAATTATTACTTCAGCCGTGATCAGGGATCTAAAGAAAGCCCGCAATAAGACTATGAGGAAAGCCCAAAAGTACCTAGGATTAAAGGAACAACTCAATGCATTCAAACAGGCATAGAAAGAGTATAGGTACACCATCTTTGAGAAAAAATGCAAGAATTCAGATCATTTTTGGCTAACTGAATTAACAAAGTGTGTGCCGTTTTCAGATCTTATTCTATCTGGAATTCTCTAGCGGGGAATCTTCTCACGGATCATAAAAGCAGCAGCTGACTTTGCATCACAAAAGACACACTTCTTGCTTCAATCCATCAAGAAAAAGGACAAACTACATCTATGAGATTGCAATAGTTGTTGCACCTCTCTAACATGTCCACAAAGTCAAGCTAGAGAGCTTTAAAAGGACCTTGTGGTCGTGGAATGGTAGAGTTTAGCACCTTCAATATGAGATTTGGAGAGAACTGTTGACAAACAGTACAGTTATGAAGGTACATGGTAAGCATATCATGTATGTTGGGAATGAGCCAATCTTCTTGCATTTTTATAGACAAATGATCTCTCGAGATATGGGTTGGCAAATGCAATTCATCAATAGCTATCATAAGTAAAGCGTGAAGCATCATTGGCTTACCTGTAGATATTTTCCTATAAACTAAGTCATCCCATGCCTGGGAGCATCCTCTAGTCTCCCATAACTGATTTTCATGTGGTGGAGCAGCTTCCTGCAATTCTCGAACATGTAAACTAAGTAATGGACCTCTTCCTGACAATACTGATACCTTGTATCCTCGCAGTGCGAGAATAACTAAAAGTTTTATAGGACTGCAAACTTACATTTTGTCAACATACTGCAACAAGGTACAATGACACTGGAAGTTTGACAGGTTGTTTTTTACCACTTTGTTGAAAATGATGGAGGACTCTCACTACCCTTGAGGTAAAGAAGAACACAAATACTGAGTCCCGCGATAGGAAAATGCTGTCAAATAATCACTGTGTGGATGAAGAGGGATGCTAAAAAACATTCTTGAAGTTTATAACAGAAATATTTAGCATCCTGAACAATGATTGTCAAAATGGCCGAAGGGTCAAGAACAACTGAAAATTCTGTTACTATTACATCATTAAAGGGGATTAGGTCTTGAACCATATGCCAAGTATTACCTTTACATTTCTTAATTGGATAAATAGGACTATTACAAGGAAACACTGCAAGGTAAATTACTCCTTGGTCTAGCAACACCTGTATAGTATGGGTGATGTCCTTCTCTGCTTCTTTGGAAAGAGGATACTGTTTCTCCGTAGGTAGTATACCACCTTCCTTCAGTGTAATTCTAAATGGAGTAGAAGTACAAATAAGACCTACATCATGGGTACCCATAGTCCACAAAGTGCCTGGTAATTGGGAAAGATCTACATCTCTGACAGAATCAAAAGCTCTAACTGGTGTGGGCATCCTTACTTCAAAAACTGTTCTCAATTGTATGTCATCCTGAACTGCTACAGTTGTTTTCTTGGTTCAATGAGTACAACGCATGCCCACAAGACATGGTTATGATCAATGGCTATCAGAGCACCATAGGTTTGTGTTATCTCTAAGGCTTCTATTTGTGATATTAACTAATTGTCAGATATCCAAGAATCTTGCCCTTGTTTCCGGAAAAGAAATTCTTTAGGTAACTGGACCCCTCTTCCAAATAACTCTGGTGTTTTGGCTATTATTGTATAAACTGTTGTAATGAATGCTTCTATATTAGCAGGTTGAGCTCTAATTTGATCTCCAGTAGAAGAATCTACTGATACAGCCATGAGCCTGGAAGGTAAAACTCCAGAGGTGGATCAAATCATGGTTCCATCAGGCTCAGAATGAATGGTCATATTTAATTTGGCCATAGGATCTCTCCCCAATAAATCAGCTGGGGCAGCTGGAGAGAACAGAAAACAGCCATCAGTGTACCTCCCTCCTAATTCCATCTCCACTGGTTTAGCAAATGGAATCCTCATTACTTCACCAGAGAATGTTTGTGTGTCCATTGATCTATTAGAAATTGGAAGGTCTCCCTCTCTAATACAAGATCGGACTGCTCCTGTATCTTTGAACAATGCATAGCTCATGTTATTGATAACTACTGTCACATTGGGCTCCTCATCTGGCCTGTGCATCACTGATAATACTGGACACATAGAACTACTCTGTGGGCACCTTCATTTTGTGTATCCTCCCACATACTTTATCTGGAAAGGATTTCTTCCTATCACAATCACACCTCCCTGTCCACTTCGAGGTGGAGTTGCCTTTGTGGGTGCTTGGAAACTTTGCTGTGGTAACACTTGATGCACCCGAGGCATTGCTGGTTGCTGCACATTTTGTGGTAGCGTCTGAAGGACATATATCATTTGGAAGTTTGATCGTGGCTGCACTACCGTATTTCCTGGCTGATTGTAAACATGTCCTTCCATTTTGTTCATCTCATCTCTTAGTCCCACAATCTCCAATGAAATGTCGATATCTGTGACAGTAATGGCATGTTTGATTAATCATTTGGGGACCTATTCTGCTTCTTCCTATTCCTCCTTGCCCTCCTCTGCTACTTCCTTGTGCCCTTACATTATTCTGCTGTTGTAGGTACTGTTGTTGGATGGTCCCTGGGACTAATCCCACAGACATTGCAGTCATCTGAGTGGTGGCTGCTATTACGCTCCTTCCACTGCCCCTTTCTTTGGCAACTTTTGCTGCACTAACTTAGCTGCTGCTTTCTCTGTTACTTCCTGCTTAGTTCTCTCTTTCCCCTGCTTTTTTTTACAGAAATTGATTATATGAACCTGTATTTCTGTCCAGGGCTTGGCTTCCAATGCCACTATGTTATCAAGGTCATTTTGTATATCAGGGGGTAAACCCTTTTCACTACATTGTAGAACAACACAGTATTTTCCATCCTGTTACTTCCCAACCCTGACCTACTCCTTGAGCCATGAGAGGCCCAATATCTGGTCTGTCGGGATACATTTTCCTCAACTGATCCCAAACTACTATCCATACTAAATTGAATGGGAAACTGTCATACCTAGTCTCAGTGACGTTAAAATTTCTTAGTCCAGCATTCTGAAAAACAGTATCTGTCTCATCTCCTATAGGAGAGCTAAGTAAACTCCTTATGTCACCTACTGCCAGGGTGATACCTGCAGTTTGCTTTTTAAAGGACCTAATCCATTTCCCTGCTCCCTCTGTAAGTGGCGGTAACAACTTTTTAAGAGTCTCCTTGCCCATTTGTGGCCAAGGAACAAAATGAGGTGCCCCAGGTCCCTTACACATCAGGGGCACATGATATATGGATGTGACAGAATATTGTGGGTTGTGCTGTTTGGCTTATTGGCTTACTCCCAGTCTGGATCTCCCTCACCATTAATAATACAATCCTCAGCAATTGCCCTATCATATGGCTCACAGGACCCTTCTCCTGGCCATGGACTCATCTGTGGGACTAAACCTTCTGTCCAACCTACTTAATTATCCAAATAAGATATACCAATATATCAACTATTTTCTCCTTCAGCAACTATCCCTCTAGGGGTGGGATCTGTGCTGTGCAAAAGAATGACTGAACACTCATTTGCTGCACTGGTTTATCATGTAGAGTCAATTCTCCCATAGCTTCACAAGATTCCATCCTTGGGTCTGGCTGGCCATGCGTTCCCTAAAACTGCAACCGCTCAAGCTCAGTCGCTCAGAGTTTCCTAGCTCTAGAGAACATGTCCTGCTCTCTTCCTCTAGTATCAGTGTGATTAGGCAATCCCATCGCTCCCTTTGTAGTGTCAAAATCACTAAGAGGCATTTCTTGAATACTAATATCATATGTAGAGCACTTAGCCTCTGGAGAACGAAGTATTTCACCCATATTATTTACATGCCTATGTCCTGACTCTATTAGCCATCCTCCCGAAACATCCCTAAACCTGCCTTGAAAGACTATCATAATATCCTTCTCTCCTTGTTTCTCTTGCATCCCTTCTATCCTCACTTCATGATAACCATTCTTTAACACTTTCTGGCGAAACTATTACATTGCCCTTTTCCTTCTACCAAGGTGGTAGATTATCTTCAGTCCTCCTAAAATATTAATCTCTTTCTTGGGATACTGGCCATTGTGCCATACTAACAGCCCTGTCTGAATGGTCATTCCATCTAGCATCACCTGCATTCCTTTGTTGTGGGGTACCCATCCATTCCCTAACTACCCATCCTGTGACACCTCTCTTCTGTAATAAGTGCAATGTTGCCTGTGAAACATGCAATTGATTGTAACTGCCTTATGGACCCTGCTCTTCAACTCTACCCTCCTGGAGAGAAGTTGGATCTGAATGCAATGTATACTGCGCTTCTAATTGTCCTGAAAACTGATAGTCACTCACCCCTTCTTGTTGTCTGGGAGTACTCGTATGTTTTGGCTTTGACATCTGTGTGGCATTAGGGGATTCCATTGGTGATTGTGATGGGGGTCTCAACTTCAAGATTCTCAAATCCCACTGCGGATTCCTGTAGCTGTGTCAGTGGATAAACACCAGGTACCTTAGGGGAAGTACTCACTGAGTCACAGCGACGTGGAGGAGCAGACAGGGAATAGGGGTATTAGGCTTCTCACCATAAGGCTAAGGTGGCTTCTCGTTAATGCAATTTAGCTCCTACGTGTTTGCTCTTAAGGTGTGTAACAATGGGCTAAAATATTTTGGCATCAAACGTCCCTTCCTTTGGCCAGGGACACGTATGCTTCTGAGTATCCTTAAACCACTCCTGACAATACTTCTGTAATTTTTTCTAGTCATCTGGAAAGGTCTTTTGCATATGCTCTAAAGGAGTCTCCATAATACCCCATATTTCTAACATCTTTTACAGTTTAACCTTTATCTATCTGCTCAACATGTCTCCTTTTACAATTTTACACTAATCTTTACAAATAAGAAATCCATCAACTTGCTTTCTAAACAAATGTTAAACATTATACATCATAATAAGACAATGCAATATTAACATCATCACTCTGTGGCCACATTTCTATTTACATGCATACACGTGTATTTATCATCAACATTTTAAAAATATAAACACTTTGGTTATTTCTAAATATGAATCACAATTGTTTTGTTTATAAAAGGTAAATACTGCTGGTAGCAACCGGTCACTTCCCTCCCCACTCCAAGAGAGGATAACCCTCAAACCATGCGTCTTATAGACCATGGAATGACTTCTGCACATTAGGTCCAGGACGGTAGTTTGAGTGTTCAAATTATATTTGGAGATAAAGTTTAATGACACAGGCTTCTCAGACAACCCCAGGATGTCGAAATATTGGAAAACTACTGACTACGAAGGGCCTTAACTTTTAATATTGTGGAACACATGTACACAATCTTGCATGCAATAACCTTATATCCTTATATTTATATTAAATCTGTGTTTACCATTGCCAAAGAGACAAGGCATACACTATAAACAAAACATGAAAAAAGTCAACATTGTCCTCATCTTAAAAAGGTGGCAATCATGTGGTCCTACCTGCCCCTGTGAATAGGCAGAACATCAGAGAACATGGTGTCTGCTTACCTCATCAGAGATTCACAAAGATCTATGCAGAGGGGGGTAGGCGGTATGCCAGTGACATCCGTCAGCGGAGGCAAAAAGGGACTCCCGGCTGAAGTTGCCAAATGTTGCAGGGAGACTTAAGAACCACAACTTTTTACTATTGCGGCACAGTAGCTATCTCCATATAGGTAAACCGCCGGTCTCAATTTGCTGCTTCACAGACAGCCACTTATACAGCAAAACAAACAATGCTTATTATAAAAGGTTAATCAGCAAGTTTAGCAAGTACATACTTGTTGCAAAATCACATCACCTGTGTCCTTAAACCTTTGACCCATTTCTCACACGTTCTTTATTGCAGTTCTAACAAACTAACCATTCATTACTCTTGAATGCATGTGTATGTGTGTTTGTGCTTTATCGCTGTGCTTCCAAGACTTCTTTATCTATTTTTATGAGCCCTAGGCTAATTCAATCTCCTGCTCCAATTCTTCAATCGCACTTTTAATTTACTAGGACAACAGAATATGTGCCTGCATGCTTAGGACAATAAATTCCTTCAAGCTTACAAACACGGGTTTTCCTTTAATTAAGTCCTTGCTGATCATACATTATATTTTCAAGTGAATTCTTCACTTCTCTGGCATCAAAACGAATTTTAGGCCTATATCACGACATGTGATTTCATACTGTTTTACCAATGTCTGATGTAGCATAATTTCTTCACATTTCATTTCCTCTCCAACAAATGTTTTTTTTTCGAAAATTAGATTCTGCATACTTATTTTCTAAGGTGTAAATGAAAGGTTGCCGGTCTTATATTCAGAAAATGTTTTGTTGAAGGTATTTGTTTCAATCATTTGCATCAGGGGACACTATTTCAGATTTACATTTTTGACATTGTAAAGCAATTACTTTGGATGCTTTTAATTCATTGATCCGTTACCACCCCTAAACACCATCAATTGCTGCCCCCTAAAAATGCCTTGCCACAAATAATCTGTACCTATCTCTGACCCCTAAGTTCCACCCATCCCTGAACCCTTAAAGCCCTTTCTAGTCCTAAGTTCTACCCATATCGTAACCTAAAACCCCTCACTACCGCTAAACTTCACCTATTCTTCAACCCTAAAAACACTGTTTTATGCCTAAACTCCACCCATCCCTGATCCCTTAAAATCCTTCACCACCCCTAAACTCCTCTCATCCCTGAACCCTAAGAAACATTCACCTCCCCTGAAAACTACCCATTCATGACTTTGAAAATTCTTCAGGACTCCTAAAACCTCACATCCCTCAACCCTAAAGACCCTTTCTACATTCAAACTCCACTTACCCCTGAACCTTAAAATCCCACATCAACCTAAATTCCATCCTTTACTGAAGGCTAAAAACCATTCACCTCCACTAAACTCTGCCAATCACTGATCCTTCAAAACACTTCCCAGCCCTAACCTCCACCCATCTGTAAAAACTAAAAACTCTCAACACCCCTACAGGCCACCTATCCTTGAACCCCTCAAAAAACCCTCACCACCACTAAACTGCATTCATCCATGATCCCTAAAAAAGCCTTTCCACCCTAAACTCCACCCATGCCTGATCCCTAAAAATCCCTCACCAACTCTAAACTCCACCTATCCCTGAACCCTAAAATACCTTCATCGCCCATAGATGTCAGCCATCCTTGAACCCAAAAAATACTCATTACTGCTAATCTTCACCCAAGTGTGCGATTTTGGATGTTTCCTTAAAATTATCTTTACTTTAAAATGTTTTTGATTTATTTGTCTTTCCTTAAAATGGTGTTTCCTAAAAATTGGTTTTCCATGATTTGGTTTCCTCCAAAGTGGTTTCTTATTGTGCGTTTTTTAATTAATTAAAATGCATCAGTACCAGCCTCTCTGGGTGCCTATGCCCAAGTGGCTAACTTAGCGAATAAGGCCTGTAGTAAAGTCAAGATTTCACAAAGTCTGATGATGATGACAGCTAAATATTTCCCCATATAACATTGGCCCAGAGGTTCTTTAACATTTATATTGTAGTGCCTACCTTGGTAGTGGCTAGCATTGTCCTTGGGATTATGCTTGAAGATGGTGCCCCCTAGAAACTTCTGAGTGTATTGTGTTGTTTTATATTTTAAGCTTCACAGATTTCTACATTGAGGTAAAAGACGTAAGAGCAACATTTAGAGCTAGATAATAATGGGACATCTGTCAAACATTCCCCACCGCCCAATTCATGGTTACCCAGTGTTCCTTACAGATGGGATAAATGCTGTGCTTCTGACAGCGAGACCCCAGCCGACCCTGAGATGAAAAGTACCCTGTCAGCCACCTCACATGGTGTAGGAAGGCCCTCTATAATTAGAGCAGGCTTCCAAATCCCTGTCCACTGTATTTCATCTGTGCCGGACTGCCATTTTAAAGGAAGTTACAAGCAGAAACAAATATCAGGGTCTGGAAGAAAGTTACCAGCGCCTGAGTGGTATACATTTATTTTATTTAACATGTAACCTATCTTAATAAGTACCTTGTCAGTCACAGGTGCAGACTAAATGCAACCCAGAGGTCAGTAGGAACATGTGCAAAAGAACCCAACTCTACCCTGCACTCTGCTTGCTGAGGAAAGATTAAGGGATTGATTTAGAAGCTGGTGGAAATGGGATAGACACAAAAACTGTCTGTTTCATCCCCCCAGCTGTCTCTTCCATTGGCATATTTGCAGTTCAGCAATGATGGTTTTCTGGACAGCAGCTCTAACACCAGAAAACTCCTTTCAGTGGAACCAATGCTGATGAGAATGGTGGCCTATTAATACTGTTGCCACTGGTGTGTTTCTTCTCTGGGTCCACCAGGTAACTCATGGTGGTCTCAGAGAAGAGAAGTCCACAAATATCTCCACTTCCCCACCCACATAGGGAGACAACCCTCAAGGGCATAGTGTAGGAAAGTACCCTCTTTCTTGGCATGGGTACTCCCATTTTCTGTCTGTTGTTAGCATGTTTGACTTTGTCTACTGTGTTCCTGCTAACCAGGACCCAAGTCGTTTTGCTCTCTCCTCTAAATTGTACCTTTTTCATCCCACAATTGGCATACTAGTCCCCCCTGTAAGTCCCTAGTATATGGTACCTAGGTACCCAGGGCATTGGAGATCCAGGGGTACCCTATGGACTGCAGGAGTTATTCTGCAACCCATAGGGAGCCCATGCAAAGGGTTCTGCAGGCCTGCCATTGCAGCCTGTGTGAAATGGGTGCATGCACCCGTTTTCACTACAGGTCACTACACCAGGTCACTATAAGTCACCCTTATGGTAGACCCCCTCAGCCCAGAGGACAAGGTGCAGGTAACTGTGTGTGAGGGCACCCCTGCACTAGCAGAGGTGCCCCCACAAACTCCAGATCCATTTTCCTGGACTTTGTGAGTGAGGGGACACCATTTTAAGTGTGTACTGGACATAGGTCAATACCTATGTCCAGCTACATAATGGTAACTCCGAACCTGGGCATGTTTGGTATCAAACATGTCAGAATCATTCCCCAATACTGTTGCAAGTATTGAAAGTATGAAGCCATGCACTCTGGGGCTCCTTAGAGGGCCCCCAGCATTGCTACCACCAGTCTTACACGGTTTTCCGGGCAGCCCAGCTGCTGCCGCCCCTCAGACAGGTTTCTGCCCTCCTACTGCTTGATCTGATCAAGCCCAGAAAGGCAGAATAATGAATTTCCTTTGGAAATAAGTGTCACTGGCTTGGGAGGGGTAGCCTCCCCAAGCCACTGGTTTGCTTTGAAGGGCACATTTGGTGCCCTCCGTGCATAAACCAGTCCACACCAGTTCAGGGACCCACAGTCCCCGCTCTGGTGTGAAACTGGACACCCACCAGGGGTGGTGCCCAGAGCTCTTCCAGAGGGTCCCTGGGTTCTGCCATCTTGTTTGCAAGGTTGGCAGGGAACTCTCAGAGCATCTGAGTGGCCAGGCTAGGCAGGTGACGTTAGAACCACCTCTTGATAGGTGCTTACTTGGTTAAGTGACCAATCCCCCTTTCAGAGCTATTTAGGGTCTCTCTCTTGGGTGGGTCCTCAGATTTGGCTTGCAAGATTCGAGCTGGACTCCTCTGCAACCTCTGCTTCGACTTCTGGCAACTGGAACCGCAACTGGCCCCACAAGGAACAGACAAACACTGCTACAATGAAGAAGGCTCTTCTGCAACTTATTTTCCACGTCTCCAGCCAGCTTTGCAACATTTCCCCAGCCGTGCATCCTCAGAAGATTGCAACTCTTCAGCCTGCACAAGAAGAAGAAGGAATCTCCCTTGGAGTAAAGGAGTCACACACCAGCAACCGCAGGCACCTACAACAAGCGACAACCGGCTGCGTGGATCCCTTCTCCTGCTGAGCTGCATGGATACTAAATCATGGGTGGTGGTCCAGAGTAGTCCTCTTGGTCCTCTCTGCCAGCTTTCCAATTTTGGTGGAGGTAAGCCTTTGCCTTCCTATGCAAGACAGTACCCCAATTCATTGCGTCTCTTGTGGCTGCCAAGCCTTGTTTGCATCTCCTCCAAGGGATCTTCAGGCGACGTGTAGCTCCAGCCCCCCGCACTTCATCCTGCAAAGCACAGCATCCTGAGTGGTTCTCCTCCGGAGTGGGATCCTCCTTTGTAGTACTGCATGGACTTCTTCTGTGACTTTTCTACCCTCAGCAGGTGGGCCTCCTGTGGATGTTGCCTCTGATCCTGAGGACTCTATGTGATCCTGAGGGTCCCCTGTGACTCCCCCACCTAGGTTGAGTCCTCCTGGGCCTTGTTGGTCCCCGGCAGCACTTCTTTTCCACTAACCGTGAATTTGTCTTTGTCAAGGCTTGTTGGTGGAATGCCTGCACCGACACCTGTCTGCAGTCTTGCTTCCAGCATGGGGCTTCATCTGCATCCATCAGGAACTCTTCTGCAGCTGTAGGACTGCAGTGCTGACCTGTTCTTCATTACCGTTGACCAACTCCTACATCCATAACTGTGTGGGTAGTAGCTCCTGCTCCTCCTGGACTCCACTGTGACCCTTGGACTTGGTCCCCTCTTTCCACAGGTCTTCTTTCTTCAGAAATCCACTGCTGGTTTGTCTGGGTATTTTCTTTTTCTTTTTTTTCTTCCTTTTGGATGGATTGGGGAAACTCCAGTTTTTTATTCCTGCATTCCTGGTCGCTGGGGGGTACTATGGTACTTACCTCTGTGGTTTTCTAGTACTCCCACGTCCCCTCTACACATTTTACTTACCTGGGTGGGGGTACCATGTTCGCATTCCATTTTTTTTAGTATATGCTTTGTGCTCCCTCTTGGGTCACTTTTGGTTATTACTATTTGCACTGTTTTCTAACATTTTCTTTGCCTATTTCTGATTACTAGTGTATATACTTAGTGTACTGATTACCTTCTAAGTGTGGGTTACCTCTCTAGTATTTTGTAGTGATTTGTTCCAAAAATAAAATACCTTTATCTTTGTACAACTGAGTATTTTCTTTCAAGTGTGTAAGTGCTGTGTGACTACAGTGGTATTGTATGAGCTTTGTATGTCTCCTAGATAAGCCTTGGCTGCTCATCCACAGCTACCTCAAGAGAGCCTGGCTTCTAGACACTGCCTACACTTCACTAAGAGTGGATACCTGGACCTGGTATAAGGTGTAAGTACCTTAGGTACCCACCACAAACCAGGCCAGCTTACTACACACAGGCTCTTTGTTTATTTCCATAAACAGATTACCTTTTTTGGGTTCTGTCACTTGAGAAAACAAAAGTGTCAACTGGTTTGCCATGGCAATTTGTTTCCCTGAAATGGTTCCCGTGATGGACATGGGAGCTGCTTTGGGGGAAGGAGGGAGAGGCTCCCAGCATGATGGAAAAAATCTAATTATTTTTGGCCAGCTGTTGCAAAAGTGGTAGAGACTGTGCCTCCATCGCACTAGCCTTTAAGCTGGCAGTCCCACTGAGGGCTAAATGAGGCTTTAACTCCTTAAACAAAGCCACCTTTCTCACATCTATAGAGCAGGTCAGAAAGGGGCTCACTCTACTCTTCAAGGTGGTCACTGCCGACAAGTAATGATGCTATATCTTCCCGTTAGAGATATGACTTGAGCTGATTAGCATGGAAAACCAGGTTGAGATTTCCCTCAACACCAAAGATCATCTCCATGAGTTTGTTTGAGCTGCACCTTTTGTCTACCAGTGCAAAGGATTCTTTGTTTTGAGGTTTATGGCTTTGAAGTCATCTGGATAACTATCAAGTTTTGCCTTCTGGTCATACCACTCCTTCTGCAGATACTAACTGGAATGAAAGTTATCCTTTGCATTGTACATCATTTGGACCATCTTCCAGGTCCGTCTAGCACAAAGTCTGCCACATCATGCATGGGGTTCTTTGGTTTCCTTCTCAATGCTTCTCCATCAAACTGAAGTGGTGGCACAGAGTTACTGTACACAAACCTAAATGGACTGAAGCTCTGTCTTTGGTGCCGAACGTCTCTGGAGGCAAAACCTGAGGATGATTCCCTCCTTTTTTTTCCAAGGGATCCTCCAAGTCACCGAACATAGTTTTCTGCATTTTGTTTACAGATATGAGGTAAAAAAAAGGTCCCAATGAGAACCCTTTCCACAACATTGGTGGCAGTCCTCAGGCATGGGCTTTGGGTGCCACATGCCATGTTCCATGATAACAGGTATTCAGTGAAGTTGTGTGGGGCTTCACTGGACTCAAAATGTTGCTTGCACTCCCCTTAAAGAGAATTTGAGCCATGGGAAGTGGTACATGGGGAGCCCTTGTCTGGCCTCATAGGTTTTCTGGTCCTGATAAAAGGATGCAATTGGTTTTGAGTTATATTGCTCCTAAGTGCCCTGGAATGCACCAAGGGAATCCTGAAAATCTGTCTTTGATACAACTGTATAATAATCGATCACACCTCAAGAATTGCCTTACTCCTACTGAGCAGTCAGTTTCTGTATCACATAGGCAAGTGTAAGTCTTGACAGCCAGGCCAACCCATTTACTCCCATTATATGGATTACAACCAAATCCAAAGGGACTTTATGGCGAGAAGTAGGTTAGTCTGAGATGGAGCTGCAATGGCAGCCTTTATTACCTCCATGTGGGGGCCTTCACTGCCTCCCATCTATCAGTCTGAGGGCATTAGCAATGTTTTCCTTTACTAACACCCAATTTCACTGTCTCTCCTTCCATTGTCAGTCCGTCATAAAACTTTATTGGATTCGATAACAAATCATAAAAGGACAAAATTAACAATTTCATGACTTATGGTGCACACACGCACCAACCATTTTATATCAGAAGTCACATAAAATGTTCTCAATGATGCAAAATTACAATATCATAAAATGAAAGTTTTGTAAAAACAGACCTCCTAAGGAAGTAAAAAACACATATAGAGCATTAATAGAGTCTTAAAATAATCAAATACTATCTAAGCGGGGAATGATAACTGTGTATCTGAGGTACTTCAATATACTAAGATTAATCTTACCATTTTTGTATTGTCAATGCTCCTCTTATGAAATTTAAAGCTGCATAACAAATTTCTGAAGACTCAAGCAAATACAAATAATTAAAACCTTCTCTATACAGACATGAGCGATATGTCCTCAAAATAGGTCGCAAAAACTTTGTTCTCACAGATTTGTAAAGTCAAGTGAAACAATATAAAATGTACTGTAGGTTGACTGGACCAATGGTGACAAGGACACGGATCGAGATTATTAGACTATGCACATTGTCTAGGAAAAGCTACCAAAAAGTGAACAATGCCCAGGCGGAACTTCGTTAAATAAAATCTGCACTGCGAGTTCAGAAATAAAGGTAAATAGAACTGCAATTGATTATTTAAAAAGCTTGTATTACCCAGGCTCAGTGAATTTTGCATACTTAGTAATTGTTGGTGGACTAAACTTGCCCTTGAGAGATATGTAGACTCAATTATAAGTTTGGCTTTAGAAGGCACGTTAAAGGATTTATCAAAAAACTCACGTAACTCCATCTCCCCCAAAACAAATTTCAAGTATCCCAACCAAGGGATCTTCTCAGACTTTGCCATAGTGAGACAGTCTGTAATGACAGATCTCGAAAAATCTAAGTCAGGGGAGAGCCACATATTGGCCCAAAGCAGCATAGGAGCCAAGTCAATACGATCCTCAGAAATACTCCAACCCTAATTCCGAATGGCTAAAAGGAGTCGAAGCAGACTTTGGACCCAGCAAAAACCTCCTAATACATTTATTCTCGTTGTTTTAAGCTCATTACAACTACCAAGGCCCCACACACCCTTCCATTGCTTTTGATTATGTTGCTACATTGGGAGGGTTTCCTGTTTAAACTCTCTCTGGACTTCAAAATCTAAAATTTTAACTTCTTGAATTTGAAGTAAGTGGCATCAGAGACAAATACAATAACAGTTAAGGCAGGGGCCAGGGCTGGTGGAACAGGGAGGGGCGAGTGCACAAGGGAAATGCTAAGGGGTCCTGTGCTAGATAGTTTGCCACTAGTCTCGTGGCATACAGCATCTGGCTTCCAAACCATCAACTAATCCATGAACTTACTATTCTGTTTTTTGACATGATGGATATTTTAATCTCACTTTGTCCCCTGAACACATGCCACTCCTGGCATCGGTCATCTTTTAACTGGCCTTCTACTGTAAACCCAATTGACCTTTGTGCATGTTATTATGGGGTCATTCCAACCCTGGCGGTCGGTGTTAAAGCGGCAGCCAACCCGCCAACAGGCAGGCGGTAAAAAAAATGGAATTCTGACCCTGGCGGGAACCGCCAGCACAGGCTGCCACTTTAACACTCCGACCGCCACGGCGGGGCAAACAAACAGCGCGGCGGTCACCGCCAACAGACAGGCGGCAGACAATGTACCGCCCACCCTATCACGACCCACCAATCCGCCACCTTTTCCGGGGCGGGAGCCCCTCCGATAAAAACACGGCGGAAACAGACCACGAACGGGAAAACGCTCACCTCTATACACTCCACGAGGAATCTGGACAGCATGGAACCCGAATTAAACATCCTACCAGCAATTGTCTACCTGCTCCTCTACCAGGAGCACGAACGCCGCCGCAGGAGACAACGGTGAGTACTGCACCTACGACACAGGGGAGGGGGGAGGAGAAAAGATTACGGGCACACACATACGCGACACCCCCCCCCCAAATCCCCACACACCAATGCAGAGCAACAAGTCACATTTAAACCCCCCAAATCCCCCGGAATAATTCAAAGACAAAATAAAATGATCATTAAAATAGAAGTATATTAAAGCATATTTGAACTTAAGTGAAATATAAGATTTTTAAAATAAATAAATCACAACATGAACAATGTATACATAGTCCAAAAGTCCGGCACATATTGGCTACATGCCATTGTTCGTGGGCCAATGTGCATAAACACATGGGCAAAGCCCACACACGAGACCCGATTCCATTGGAGAGAACACTGCTGGGGCATCAGATAATAAAACCACAGGCACCTCAGGGGGAAGGGAAGGGGGGCACCTCAGCCACATGAGTCCACGACGCCAGATCCACGAGGGGCCTCCATGCCCACTGTACCATCCTGGGGAGTGCAAAGCCACAGTCTCTCAAGTCTCTACAGTGGGTGGATTGCCCACTGTACCATCCTGGGGAGTGCAAAGCCACAGTCTCACAAGTCTTTTCAGTGGGTGGATTGCCCACTGTACCATCCTGGGGAGTGCAAAGCCACAGTCCATTTGGTGGATTACAGACTCCACTGGTGATGGAGGAGGCATGGTGCCCAGAGTGCTTCGTGAAGCCCTGCCCGACACAGATCCAGCCCTGCCAATGGGCCAGCGGTGCTTGAGATGAAGGGCCCAGCGGAGCGGTGCTTGACAGGAGGGGCCCAGCGGAGCGGTGCAGAGACGGCGGGGCCCAGCGGAGCGGTGCTTGACAGGAAGGGCCCAGGTTTATGGCTTTGAAGTCATCTGGATAACTATCAAGTTTTGCCTTCTGGTCATACCACTCCTTCTGCAGATACTAACTGGAATGAAAGTTATCCTTTGCATTGTACATCATTTGGACCATCTTCCAGGTCCGTCTAGCACAAAGTCTGCCACATCATGCATGGGGTTCTTTGGTTTCCTTCTCAATGCTTCTCCATCAAACTGAAGTGGTGGCACAGAGTTACTGTACACAAACCTAAATGGACTGAAGCTCTGTCTTTGGTGCCGAACGTCTCTGGAGGCAAAACCTGAGGATGATTCCCTCCTTTTTTTTCCAAGGGATCCTCCAAGTCACCGAACATAGTTTTCTGCATTTTGTTTACAGATATGAGGTAAAAAAAAGGTCCCAATGAGAACCCTTTCCACAACATTGGTGGCAGTCCTCAGGCATGGGCTTTGGGTGCCACATGCCATGTTCCATGATAACAGGTATTCAGTGAAGTTGTGTGGGGCTTCACTGGACTCAAAATGTTGCTTGCACTCCCCTTAAAGAGAATTTGAGCCATGGGAAGTGGTACATGGGGAGCCCTTGTCTGGCCTCATAGGTTTTCTGGTCCTGATAAAAGGATGCAATTGGTTTTGAGTTATATTGCTCCTAAGTGCCCTGGAATGCACCAAGGGAATCCTGAAAATCTGTCTTTGATACAACTGTATAATAATCGATCACACCTCAAGAATTGCCTTACTCCTACTGAGCAGTCAGTTTCTGTATCACATAGGCAAGTGTAAGTCTTGACAGCCAGGCCAACCCATTTACTCCCATTATATGGATTACAACCAAATCCAAAGGGACTTTATGGCGAGAAGTAGGTTAGTCTGAGATGGAGCTGCAATGGCAGCCTTTATTACCTCCATGTGGGGGCCTTCACTGCCTCCCATCTATCAGTCTGAGGGCATTAGCAATGTTTTCCTTTACTAACACCCAATTTCACTGTCTCTCCTTCCATTGTCAGTCCGTCATAAAACTTTATTGGATTCGATAACAAATCATAAAAGGACAAAATTAACAATTTCATGACTTATGGTGCACACACGCACCAACCATTTTATATCAGAAGTCACATAAAATGTTCTCAATGATGCAAAATTACAATATCATAAAATGAAAGTTTTGTAAAAACAGACCTCCTAAGGAAGTAAAAAACACATATAGAGCATTAATAGAGTCTTAAAATAATCAAATACTATCTAAGCGGGGAATGATAACTGTGTATCTGAGGTACTTCAATATACTAAGATTAATCTTACCATTTTTGTATTGTCAATGCTCCTCTTATGAAATTTAAAGCTGCATAACAAATTTCTGAAGACTCAAGCAAATACAAATAATTAAAACCTTCTCTATACAGACATGAGCGATATGTCCTCAAAATAGGTCGCAAAAACTTTGTTCTCACAGATTTGTAAAGTCAAGTGAAACAATATAAAATGTACTGTAGGTTGACTGGACCAATGGTGACAAGGACACGGATCGAGATTATTAGACTATGCACATTGTCTAGGAAAAGCTACCAAAAAGTGAACAATGCCCAGGCGGAACTTCGTTAAATAAAATCTGCACTGCGAGTTCAGAAATAAAGGTAAATAGAACTGCAATTGATTATTTAAAAAGCTTGTATTACCCAGGCTCAGTGAATTTTGCATACTTAGTAATTGTTGGTGGACTAAACTTGCCCTTGAGAGATATGTAGACTCAATTATAAGTTTGGCTTTAGAAGGCACGTTAAAGGATTTATCAAAAAACTCACGTAACTCCATCTCCCCCAAAACAAATTTCAAGTATCCCAACCAAGGGATCTTCTCAGACTTTGCCATAGTGAGACAGTCTGTAATGACAGATCTCGAAAAATCTAAGTCAGGGGAGAGCCACATATTGGCCCAAAGCAGCATAGGAGCCAAGTCAATACGATCCTCAGAAATACTCCAACCCTAATTCCGAATGGCTAAAAGGAGTCGAAGCAGACTTTGGACCCAGCAAAAACCTCCTAATACATTTATTCTCGTTGTTTTAAGCTCATTACAACTACCAAGGCCCCACACACCCTTCCATTGCTTTTGATTATGTTGCTACATTGGGAGGGTTTCCTGTTTAAACTCTCTCTGGACTTCAAAATCTAAAATTTTAACTTCTTGAATTTGAAGTAAGTGGCATCAGAGACAAATACAATAACAGTTAAGGCAGGGGCCAGGGCTGGTGGAACAGGGAGGGGCGAGTGCACAAGGGAAATGCTAAGGGGTCCTGTGCTAGATAGTTTGCCACTAGTCTCGTGGCATACAGCATCTGGCTTCCAAACCATCAACTAATCCATGAACTTACTATTCTGTTTTTTGACATGATGGATATTTTAATCTCACTTTGTCCCCTGAACACATGCCACTCCTGGCATCGGTCATCTTTTAACTGGCCTTCTACTGTAAACCCAATTGACCTTTGTGCATGTTATTATGGGGTCATTCCAACCCTGGCGGTCGGTGTTAAAGCGGCAGCCAACCCGCCAACAGGCAGGCGGTAAAAAAAATGGAATTCTGACCCTGGCGGGAACCGCCAGCACAGGCTGCCACTTTAACACTCCGACCGCCACGGCGGGGCAAACAAACAGCGCGGCGGTCACCGCCAACAGACAGGCGGCAGACAATGTACCGCCCACCCTATCACGACCCACCAATCCGCCACCTTTTCCGGGGCGGGAGCCCCTCCGATAAAAACACGGCGGAAACAGACCACGAACGGGAAAACGCTCACCTCTATACACTCCACGAGGAATCTGGACAGCATGGAACCCGAATTAAACATCCTACCAGCAATTGTCTACCTGCTCCTCTACCAGGAGCACGAACGCCGCCGCAGGAGACAACGGTGAGTACTGCACCTACGACACAGGGGAGGGGGGAGGAGAAAAGATTACGGGCACACACATACGCGACACCCCCCCCCCAAATCCCCACACACCAATGCAGAGCAACAAGTCACATTTAAACCCCCCAAATCCCCCGGAATAATTCAAAGACAAAATAAAATGATCATTAAAATAGAAGTATATTAAAGCATATTTGAACTTAAGTGAAATATAAGATTTTTAAAATAAATAAATCACAACATGAACAATGTATACATAGTCCAAAAGTCCGGCACATATTGGCTACATGCCATTGTTCGTGGGCCAATGTGCATAAACACATGGGCAAAGCCCACACACGAGACCCGATTCCATTGGAGAGAACACTGCTGGGGCATCAGATAATAAAACCACAGGCACCTCAGGGGGAAGGGAAGGGGGGCACCTCAGCCACATGAGTCCACGACGCCAGATCCACGAGGGGCCTCCATGCCCACTGTACCATCCTGGGGAGTGCAAAGCCACAGTCTCTCAAGTCTCTACAGTGGGTGGATTGCCCACTGTACCATCCTGGGGAGTGCAAAGCCACAGTCTCACAAGTCTTTTCAGTGGGTGGATTGCCCACTGTACCATCCTGGGGAGTGCAAAGCCACAGTCCATTTGGTGGATTACAGACTCCACTGGTGATGGAGGAGGCATGGTGCCCAGAGTGCTTCGTGAAGCCCTGCCCGACACAGATCCAGCCCTGCCAATGGGCCAGCGGTGCTTGAGATGAAGGGCCCAGCGGAGCGGTGCTTGACAGGAGGGGCCCAGCGGAGCGGTGCAGAGACGGCGGGGCCCAGCGGAGCGGTGCTTGACAGGAAGGGCCCAGCGGAGCTGTGCAGAGACGGCGGGGCCCAGCGGAGCAGTGCTTGACAGGAAGGGCCCAGCGGAGCGGTGCTTGACAGGAAGGGCCCAGCAGAGCAGTGCTTGACAGAAAGGGCCCAGCGGAGCGGTGCTTGACAGGAAGGGCCCAGCGGAGCAGTGCTTGACAGGAAGGGCCCAGCGGAGCGGTGCAGAGATGAAGGGCCCAGCGGAGCAGTGCTTGAGATGAAGGGCCCAGCGGAGCGGTGCCTGACAGGAGGGGCCCAGCGGAGCGGTGCAGAGACGGCGGGGCCCAGCGGAGCGGTGCTTGAGATGAAGGGCCCAGCAGAGCGGTGCTTGACAGGAAGGGCCCAGCGGAGAGGTGCAGAGACGGCGGGGCCCAGCGGAGCGGTGCTTGAGATGAAGGGCCCAGCGGAGCGGTGATTGACAGGAAGGGCCCAGCGGTGCAGAAACGGCGGGGCCCTGTTCAGCGGTGCTTCTCACGGCGGGGCCCTGTTCAGCGGTGCTTCTCTTGGCAGGGCCCTGTTCAGCGGTGCTTCTCCCGGCGGGGCCCTGTTCAGCGGTGCTTCTCACGGCGGGGCCCTGTTCAGCGGTGCTTGTCTTGTGTTCCTAGGGAACCAGATCTGGGCAATCATTCCCGCTCAGTCGCCATCCGACCTATCGCTTGCGGTGCCCTCCTGTGCTGGACTCCTGGGCCCGTGGGTGTCCTCCGTCACACCCCAAATGGGGCTGGTGGGGCCCTCCTGGGCAGCTCGCCTGCTGCCGGACTTGTCCGCCCTGCTGCCCTTGCCCCCCTTGGCCGAATCTCTGGGGCCCTTGCCTCCCTTTGTGGATGGGCCAGGTGACGGTGCAAGGGTGGTGTCCTTGGGGGCAGCCGTCTCAGGCCTGTCGCGCCGGCCCTTCCCTTTTTTGGTTCTTTCCCCAGGGGGTGGGCTGGCTGTCCCCTTGCTGCTGGCCGATGTTCCTGCCCTAGGAGCTGGTGGACTCCAATAGCCCTGAACGATGGTCCTAGTAGGTGCAGGGCTTGTGGTGGCTGAGGTGCTGTTTGGACTCTTACGAGATGGAGGGGGTGGGTCAGGTGATGCAAAGAGTTTAATTTTGGAGAGGAACAACTTTTTAGGAGCAATGGGAAGGGTAGGTGCAGTGGGTATGGGAGTGGAGGGAGAGGATGTGGTTGTAGGAGAGTCAAGTGTGCTGTCTTTGGGTGCAGGTGCTTGTGCTGGAGGCTGTGGTGAGGTGGATGGCTGTTGGGTGGGTGGCTGCCGGTGTTTGTGTGGCTTGGAAGAGGGACTGACAGACACACTGGGAGAGGACACAGGGGACGTGTAAATGGCAGTGGGGGTGGTGACTGCACGTGTGTGGACTGTTCTGGTGGGTGTGGTGGTGATGGACGTAGTGGCTGATGGTGGTGTGCATGCAGGTGTGAGTGGAGACGTCACAGGGAGGGAGGAGGGAGACGAGGAGGAGGGGGACACAGAGGAGGCAGTGGCTGTTGGCATGTCTGCATGTGGATGTTGCTTGGGTGAATGCTTATGTGATCTGTGGTGCTTATGTCTGGATGAGCTGCCCTTGGGTGTTGAGGTGTGTGCAGGCTGGTCTGTAGGTGTGTCTGGGATAGGCAGAGGAACAGGGGAGTGGGACTGGGTTGAGGAAGTTGGAGGGGGGAGGCTAGACACAGGGACAATTGCTGCCGTCAGTGCTGAGGCCAGAGCGTTGAACGATCGCTGATGGGCAGCCTGACACAAATGAATGCCCTCCAGGTATGCATTGCTCCGATGCACCTCCCTTTCTACCCCCTGGATGGCATTCAAAAGGGTAGACTGCCCAACAATGAGCGTCTGGAGGAGGTCAATGATCTCCGCACTGAGGGCAGCAGGGGTAACTGGGGCAGGACCTGAGGTGCCAGGGGTGAAGGAGATGGCCGGCTTCCTGCCCGAGCGGGCACGGGGCGGAAGCTGAGGGGCTGCTGGGAGGGCGGAGCTGGTGCACTGGGTGGCGGTTGTACCTGTTGTTGCGGTGGGCACGGATGTTGCCGCCACCACAAGGGAGCTCCCTTCCGAGGACATGTCGGTGTCGCTGACGTCTCCACGGGTCACCGTTGTGGAGCCCCCCTCGCCCTCCGTCTCACTGGTTAACTCCGAGTCGGTTGCAGGGCCCTCCGGGGCCATGTGAGATGCAGCTCCCTCGTGTGCCGATGCCACTTCTCCTCCGCCTGATGATGCTAATGCACACATGAACAGGAAAACCAAAAAAAATGGGGGGGAGAAGAAAGAAAGACATGTTGAGTGCATGCATTGGCGGCACCGTTGGCGGAGAGGACAGACACAGAAGCCCCCTGCACTACGCCGCGCACTCGGGGTACACTACTCAATTATAGTGACTTGGCCTACAAGTCTATGGACGACAAATGCACACATAGGTGAGCCCAGGCCATGGATAGCTGTACTTAGCACCCTACAGAGGTGGGGGGCGGGGGCACATGGCCATGTCTAACGGAGGGGCCTAGCCTACAGAAACCGCCCTGGCCTAGAGATAGCCACAGCCCTCCTCCCCCACCCAGACGCCTCCACTGTGCGCTAATATAGCAGAATGTGCTGATACTCACCCCCTTGTGTCTGCTGTGATGTCCGCACGCGCCCATCCAAATCGGGGTAGGCCACCGCCAGGATCCGGGACATCAGGGGGGTCAATTGACGACTGGCACCCCTCCTACGTTGGGAGGCCATCCCCAGCAGAGCCTCGGCGGTCTTTCTGCTCCCGCGGCAGATGTCCTCCCACCTCTTGCGGCAGTGGGTGCCCCGTCTGTTGTGGACCCCCAGGGCCCGGACGTCGTTGGCGATGGCACGCCAAATGTCGATCTTCTGATGGGCGCTGACCTATGTGACATGTACAGGGTTGAAAAATAAATATCATCACTTTTTTGCATGGTCGATGTGCGCGGCCCCCCCTCCCCAACCTTGCCATGTGGCACATGCTCTCATCTGTCGTGCGTTGCACTCCTCATTCGCTCCCCTCCCCACCATCTTACATCCACCCCACTCAACACAGGCATAGCCCATACTACGTGCTCCCAGTGTTCTTACCTGTTGGTCTGGAGGACCGTAGAGTAGCGCATACTGGGGGAGGACCCCATCAACAAGTTTATCCAATTCCTCAGATGTGAAGGCAGGGGCCCTTTCCCCAGTCGCTGCAGCCATTGTCTCTTACAGACCGAGTTCACAGCAGCACTTGCAGTATAGGTCCTCTCCTGTGGATGATCAGGTCTCGAGTGATTAAGCGAGTAGAAAATGGCAGTCACGCCCGCGGCGGTGCGTACCGCGGCGGTGCGTACCGCGACCGCCGGCGCACATCGTCATTGGCTCCTGTGACCCATAGGGTTCAATGTTAACCAATGCTGCTTTGCGCTGCGGTCTTCGACCGCCTACCGCCACGGTGTGCCACGCCAGCGCATTGACCTCACATCCCATTGTCACACTTCACAGGTCAGGCAGCCGCCATTTCAAGGGCCCACATGGCTGAATTTCTACGGCGTCACACAGGCCTAGGCCTTGCATTGCCACTCATACAAGCCATTCAATGCATAGCGAATCGTGTACTGTGCAAGCTGTGGTTACGTACCTGTGGGTTGCTTGACTCTGTGCTCCATGTTGTCCTTCCTAGGCACCGTCCGCTGGGACTTGCGAGGAGATGGAGGAATCCTCCCATGTACAGACCGCTGGTGGACCTGTCGACAATGGAAGAAAGACATGTCATACTTACATACAGACTTGACCGAGCCACTATACAGGAACTGTGTGCCCAGCTGGAGCCAGACCTGATGTCCCCCATTCGCCAACCCACAGGGATTCCCCCTCTGGTGCAGGTTCTGTCAGTACTCCAATTTTTTGGCAAGTGGATCATTCCAAACAACAGTGGCCATATCATCAGGGATGTCTCAGCCTATGTTTTCTAAGGTTTTGTCCAGAGTGTTGTCTGCCCTGATGAAATACATGCGGAGCTACATTGTTTTCCCTGAGGTGGGCGATTTGGCTACAGTGAAGGGTGATTTCTATGCCCTTGGACATATCCCCAACATCATTGGTGCCATTGATGGGACCCATGTGGCCTTGGTTCCCCCCAGTGGAAGTGAGCAGGTGTACAGGAACAGAAAAAGTTGTCATTCTATGAATGTCCAGGTGGTCTGTTTGGCTGACCAGTACATCTCCCATGTAAATGCCAGGTTCCCTGGGTCAGTGCATGACGCGTACATCATGCGAAATAGCAGCATCCCTTATGTGATGGAACAGCTACAGAGACACCGTGTGTGGCTAATAGGTGACTCTGGTTACCCCAACCTGTCGTGGCTACTTACCCCAGTGAGGAATCCCAGGACAAGGGCAGAGGAACGCTACAATGAGGCCCATGGGCGAACTAGGAGGATTATAGAAAGAACCTTCGGCCTCCTGAAGGCCAGGTTTAGGTGCCTGCATATGACAGGGGGATCCCTAATGTACTCACCAAAGAAGGTGTGCCATATCATCGTGGCCTGCTGTATGCTTCACAACCTGGCTTTGCGACGCCAGGTGCCTTTCCTGCAGGAGGATGGTCCAGATGGTGGTGTTGTAGCAGCTGTGGAGCCTGTGGAGAGTGAAGAGGAGGAGGACGACGGGGACGACACAGACAACAGGGACACAGTGATACAACAGTATTTTCAGTAGCACACAGGTACGAATCAACCACGCCATTTTACATTTACTTAAAGTCTCCTGCCTCTCTACTGTCTGAGTTCCCCCCCAGTTCCTGTTAACTGAGTTGTGACTTTCCCTTCCGTTTTCAGAGCTGTGGGCCCCACTGCGTGACCTCTGCTTTGTTTGCCCATGGACTACAGCTGTGTGACAGTGGTATGTTGTCATCACAATGTAACTGAACATTTTGGCACCGTTATGTCTAATACATTTGTTCAAAATACAAGCAGACTCCAGATTTTTTTAGTGCAAGAAGTGATTGAATTCAAGTGCTAAATTTAAGGAACATGATTGTAAAACGGGGATGGGTGATGGTGGAGTAATGTCCATGGCAGAGTCCAGTTCTCAGTCGCACAGGTGCATTGTCCATATGCCTGTGGAAGGATGGAGCAGGGGCAGTTCAAGGTTGGAAAGGGTGACAATGTGGGACAGTGGGATGACATCAGGGGGTATCATTTGCTGGCGGGGGTCTTGCAATCCTACTCTGTCTTCTTGTGAGATCTCAGGTTCCGCTTGCGGGGTGGTTCTTCTTCTGCAGGAGGTGGGGTTCTGGTGGCCTGTCGTTGTGTGGGGGCCTCCTGTCCACTAGCGCCGGCGGAGGTGGTAGGCTGTTCCTGGTCCAGGCTAGTGACAGGGGCCCTTTGTGGTGCCACATGGTCCCGCAATGTGGTGACTATCTGGGTTAGGGCCACGACGATGGTCCCCATTGCGGAACTAATGTTCCTCAGTTCCTCTCTGAACCCCATGTACTGTTGCTCCTGCATGACCTGGATCTCCTGGAACCTGGCCAGTACCGTAGCCATCGTCTCCTGGGAGTGGTGGTATGCTCCCATGATGGAGGAGAGGGCCTCTTGGAGAGTCGGTTCCCTGGGCCTGTCCCCCCCTGTCGCACAGCAGCCCTCCCAGTTCCCCTGTTTCCCTGGGCCTCTGTCCCCTGGACGGTGTGCCCACTACCACTGCCCCCAGGTCCCTGTTGTTGTTGGGGTGGTGGGTCAACCTGGGTGCCCTGTAGTGGTGGACACACCGCTGATTGACGTGTCCTGGGGACAGAGGCATGGGCCCGCTGGGTGGGAGCTGTGCTGGTGTTCCCAGAGGGGGTTAGGTCTGGTGTAGCCTGTGGCTGTCTGTGGGGAACCGACTGTCCCGAGGTCCCCGATGGGCCGGGCTGGTCATCAGGGTCCAGGGAGACAGAGCTGCTGTCATCACTAGGGGCCTCTTCTGGGGGTGGGATGGACATCTCTGGACCCTCCGTGGCGGTGTGGTGGCGTTCGGGTCCTGCAGGGGTATAAGAGTATGGTTATTGCTTCTGTGTGTGGCATTTCTTGTAATGGGTGGGTGGCCGTGTCCCCCAGTGCTGGCATTCCCTTGTGGGGGCTTTTGTGACGGTGGCTTGTGGGGGTGATGGGTGTGTGCAGTGGGCATGCTTTGGGGATGGGTGTCCATGCATTGGGGACGCACGCAGGGCTAGGTTTTGGGATGGGTGGGATGTGATGGTGAGCCATTTGCAAGGAGTTGGTGTGATGGGGGTGGGGGTGAGGGTGTGGGTATGATTTGGCATGCAGGTGGGGTGGGGGAATGGAGTAGTGAAGATTTGACTTACCAGAGTCCATTCCTCCACCTACTCCTGCGAGGCCCTCAGGATGCAGGATGTGCAAGACTTCCTCCTCCCATGCTGTGAATTCTGGGGGAGTAGGTGGGGGTCCGCCACCAGTCTTCTGCACCGCAATGTTGTGCCTTGATACCATGGAACGCACCTTCCCCCGTAGGTCGTTCCACCGCTTCCTGATGTCGTCCCGATTGCGTGGATGCTGTCCCACAGCGTTGACCCTGTCCACTATTCTTTGCCATAGCTCCATCTTCCTGGCAATGGTGGTGTGTTGCACCTGTGCCCCGAAGAGCTGGGGCTCTACACGAACTATTTCCTCCACCATGACCCTGAGTTCTGCGTCAGAGAACCTGGGGTGTCTTTGGGGTGCCATGGGGTGGTGTGGATGAGGTGAGGGGTGGTGTATGTGTTGTAGAGTGTGGTTAGTGTGGTGGTGTATGGTGTTTTGTGCGTGGAAATTGTGTGGGTGATGTTGTGATTTGCCTCTGTTTGATGGTGTACTCTATGCTGTGCTCTCTCTCTCTGTCCTTCACTCGCAATTGTGGTCGTAGGGGTTTGTGGGTGATGTGGGTGTGTGTTTTATATTTAATTGGGTGCGCGGGAGTGGTGTGTGTATGTGTCTCAGGTGTGTGTATTTTGAATTATCCAATGTGGTAGTGTTTTGTAAAGGTGTGTGTATTTTGACCGCGGCGGTGTGTACCGCCAATGGAATACCACGGTTGAAAGACCGCTGCAGGGATTTGTGGGTCGGAATGGTATGGGCGTATTTCTGTTGGCGTGACGGTGGAGGTTTGGTCATCGCCAGTTTCCCGCTGACCTTCGGTGTGGCGGACTTTTGTGGATGTCGGGTTTTTGGCGGTTTGCCAGTTGCGGGTCAGAATGACCGTGGCGGTTTACCGCGGCCGCGGCGTTGTTATGGCGGCCTTCTGGCCGGCGGTAAGCGACTTTTACCGCCGAGGTCAGAATGACCCCATATGTGTCTCCAAAAGTTTGGAAAGAATCTCCACCACTTGGCAATAAGTAGTTACAGGGCGGTATCCATGGTAGGGTGTAATGTATTTTGGCTCTGGCCCTCAAGGTTCTCACATACTACTAAATCTCCACAGGACAGCCATTTGTACACACGACTCTAATGATCCCATTGGCTAGCAAAGAAAGCCTTTTTTCCTGTGATCTAGAAGTGGATCTGGTCCTCATATACTCCAAGAAAACACACATATCCTTTACAAAAAATAGATCTATTATTTACTTGTGGCGCTTATGTGATCTAGCACCACAAAGCAAGTAACAAGGGGATCTATGAGTGATGTTGTCCCATGGGAAAATGTTTGGACTTCCCTGATTAACTATGTGAACTCTGTTGTGTGCTGTGATTAGAACGATCAGATATAGGTGCCATGCAGGTTACTACCATCTTCAAGCTTTCTTAGATGTTGGCCCTTTGCCCTAGTTTCACAGCAGACCTGGATGTAAGACTGGACAACTCAGTGGGTTTACAGTCATGTGGAGGAAAGTCAAAACAAATCCCGAAAAAGAGAAACAGCAACCAAAATACCACTATTCTAAATTTAAAGGGGTCGACCATAGCCAGATGCTGACGCAACTGGACAGTTTCCAAAGCAAAGTGTGTCTGAGGTCCTATGGTTGGTGTCCAAGGAGCCTGGCACAAATCACGAGTCAGCGGGATTACAGTTAGAGAATAAAAATGATCCCGAGGTCGAAGTAATTACAAGGGAATTAATGGTGCAACTACTGGGGTAGCACCCCAAAGCTCAGCTCCATAAGATCAAAAGGGTCCGTGTCTTGAAGCTGGTCAGTCCTGGCCTTTGATTTGATTGGAAAGACCACTCACTGGACCACAGACACTCATGGAGGCACTACCTCACGAAAAGGGATTGAGTAAATAGATTTTAGGGAGTGGGTCCAACAGTTACTTCAAAGATCACTGTCTCTGAAACGCTAAGGGCTACACAGAAGGATCAAACAGTTGCGGAATCAGGGCCTGAACTGCAGCCAACAGGATACTATCCAAAAATCTATTGGGACAAAAGAAAACCTATGTGCCTCTGCCAAGCTTGAAACTCGCAGATAGGGCCTTCAACATAGGGTTTGCACTGGACAATACAGGCTCACCCCACTCACAGCCTGAGTTAAGCCACTTTATGCAATATGTTATCATGTGCTCTGTCACAGCAGCAAACACTGATAGGCTACCCAGCAGGTAGCCCAGGCGATCTCCCATTAGGGTGCAGGTTTTGGAGGCTACTCTGAAGAATTAATTGACTATCCATCTCATCCCTATAAACAGCCACGAGACAGGTGCCTATATGGATAGCCCCACCCACTACCAACTCAGCAGCCCACCCAGGATCAGTGAACGTGTTGTTCAACGCTGAGACATTTTGAGTGGCAGTCAGTGAGGGAGTAAACCATACTGAATTCTCGGGGAAAGGAGTGGACAAGGAGAGGAGGGTGTTATGTATTCTCTGCTTTGGCGCCCTGAACTACAAATATGAGGTTTTTATTCAAAAGAAGATAGTAAAATAAAGTAAGAATAAAAGCATGGGCTGAGACGAAGCTGCTGGGATTCGATGAAGAAAGAAGTTACATACCAGTAATTGCAATTCTCCAGGTTTGGTACCTTTAGCCATTCATAGACTTAAAAAGCCCATTTATCTGACTGGGAATCCTCAGTAGTTAGTGGCTAAGCAGCAGAGTTTACATACATTGATTTAACGTTGCTTTACACTTGCACCATGTGCAATTTCTCCACTTCATTAGATGGCATATCTTGGGCTTCAAAATCACTCTCCTCAGCGGCTTCGAGGGCTCCAATTATCTAAATGACTTGTCCGTATATTCTAAAGCCATGTAAAAAAAGACAGGATGGAGAGTCGCATGTGACTCTACCAAAGCTAGGGAATTGTATTTACAAGTAAGTGTCTTATATCCTCTTTACCATTAGATCTAATAACGTGTAATTTATGCTACAAAACCACTTTTATGACATATGAATCAGTAAAAGACTGCTCTGAGTCTCACGTTATTGAAAGAGGTTGCAAAGCAATGCCAACCCCACAGCAACTATGGCTCTTCACTGACAATCCAGACACTCTGGCTTCACAAATGAGTGATTGGAGACCACCGATGTGCAATGCAAATGTCTGCTAGTGCAGTTACTGCAGAAAGGGCAGTACTAGCAGCCATGTCTCTGGAGGAGTAAGTGGCACTCTTCAATGCAGCAGTCTTGATGAGGCAGAGGCCACGCCAGGCCGTGATCCAGTGAGCTGTCCCTTGCATCAAAAGTGGTTGTCCCCTGTTAGAAGTGTCAAATGAAACAAACAATTGGTCAAAGTATTTGGTTTTATAAATGTATTTAAAGTATCATTTCACATCCAAGGTTAGCAAGGATGACTGTGCTGCAGAGGCACAAAGAACATGGTGGGCAGTTCTCTCTCCCTCTCTGTCAGCTCCTGATCAGCCAGATTCTTGCCCTCCGTGTGCTTTGCTTTTTCCTCAGGTCTTTGCCTTTTGTGTCTTTTCCTTTGCCTTAGTGCCTTTCCCTTTCGTACCTGCCGATGCCTCATTTTTCCCTCTGTTTCTCCCTCCTTTCCCCTCCTTTTACACACTCCTTTTTTGCCACTTGTTTTGCCACAAACTGTTTCCTACCTCCTGCTAGCCTCACCCACTGCCAAACGGCACCCCTTCCTCATCCCAGGACCTAAATAATGGATGCCACAGCGCAACTTGCAGTGGACGTGTGCAGCAGGCACATCATAGGTGGGCCAAAGGCAAATTTGTCTACGCCTGGACAGTGCCCAGCACCAGGAACCCTGGTTTTCCTACACCCCACAGCTACACTGCAGCTAAACTCTGGTCCCTGAACCACGGATGCCACAACAACCACTGCTGCCACATCTCCCCTCAATCCACAGTAGGAGTTTTCTCCTGCATCCACTGCACCTTCTCCTGCATCACTCCATCTACCCAACATGCGAACAAACCAACCCAACACACCTATTTCACAACAACTTGCCTGTCTCCTTCTCAACACAGACTCACTTTGCAAACATGCCACTGAGATCTGGGACCTCATCAACACCCTCACACTCAACTACGTTTTCCTCATTGAGACCTGGCTCACACCCACATTCGCTCCTGAAATCGCCACAGAGACACCCAACAGACACAAGACCACACTCTGAGACCACACCACACCAACAAACTTGGAGGAAGGATCTCCATCATCTCCAAAGAAAAAATCCACTGCATCACTGATTGAGCATTTCATATATGCTCTAAGCAAGGCCAATCGAGCTTTTCACTAGCATAAGAGGTAGGGAAAAACCAATGTCTTCACAATTAAATAATTTCAGTGTAGCTGCATGACCAAGCTGGCCACACAAGGAAAACCCAAGTCGAAATAAAGTTAAAGGGTTTTATTGCAGGCATGTACTCAATTTAATGTAGACAGTTCGCAAGACAAAGCTATAAAGAAACAGAATTACCATAGGATATCCAAGTCTTGGGAATAACCAAAGCTTAACTAACATCCAACAGACTAAGGGCTTCATCTACAAAGATTTGGCAAAGAGCAAAACCACAAGCCTTTCAGCTGCGCTTCCCTACGCAAAATCAAAATGGCAGGAATGCAGCATATTTACCCTTTCAGCCTGCACCGGCACAGAAACTGCTGCCGAGAACTAACACAGGCACCCTTGCACCATGGTACAAAGGTGTCTGCATTGTTGGCAGGATTGTTTTTGTGCAGGAAGGAACACCTTCCTGCGCAAAAACAATCCATGGAGGCGTTTTCCTCAGAACATGTGGAAAGAGAAAAAAACAAGGAGAAATGAAAACATTTCTCCTAGTTACGCCACCCCTGAGTAGGCATAAAATGTTGGCGCTGCACCAGATTTACGTGATTTTGTAAATCTGGGACAGTCAAAATCCATGGGTGTTTGCTTGGGAACAGTCACTGCAACACCCATGGAACTCCTCCTTGACGCAGAATAAGGCAACCCAGCGCTTTGCGCTGCCATGCTTTACTCCATATCGATGAGGCCATGCAAAGCCACTCAGGGTGGTTTTGCATCGCCTCATAGATGTGATTGAGAGTCTTGGGCCACCGGAGCATCTTTAAAAATGACGCTCCTGGGTGCAGGACTCTTGTAAATAAGGCCCATAGAGCACTATTAATGCAATAGAAATCATAAGCACCAGAACCTGATGTTGTGTAGATAAACCCTGACCATTTCTTCTAAGCATTTGCCTTAAATTTCAATTATCCAATTAATGCTAAAAAAAAGTGGAGATCCCTTAAAGGTACAATCATGTTGTAAAAAAGTGTTGGGCTACAAGACCTGGGGGCAAAGAAAGCAAAAAATAAATTAAGGGACAAAAACTATTTAGAAAAAGGACATCTGGGGCAGAATAAGCCTAACTAAAGTTGACAAACAGTATGTAAAAAGGGGAAGGTATCAACATGTCAGAAGCTCGGTCAAGAGTCTTCTCATGGGTCAAAATAAAAATCTAAATCTTCTCATCTCAGCATTTAGCAAGGTGTGGGGCAAGGGCAAAGAGGTCTGTACCTCTCAAAGTGCAAGGGAATCAAGTGCAAGAGGGGTGAAAATCCAACTGGGGAATAGTATATTAAAGTCCAAGGTCAAAGATGGTTTGTTCATCCATCACTCCACATGAATCAGAGGGTTTAGTTGTCCAATCGTAGTCCATCACACGACATTCATCTGCAATATCAGGAAAGATTCCCATTACCGACATAGGAAAGGCATCCATCCATCCTTCTCTCCTGTACAATTTGAAACAATTGTATATCGTCCATGTCCACAGTTTCTCAATGTTCCAATTTTAAGGTTACATTCTCAGGCTCTCTATGCATAATACAATAGGACATCTGTTTCCAAGCTAACATTCTATGGAAACTAAGTCTGAAAGAAATGACACATTAGCAAGAATGCCTAAACATGTTACTATACAATTGAGGAAACAGGGCCGAAAAGGCCTTGCATAGACTAATGGAGCAATTTAAAATGGCACATTCATGTATATTAATTAGGGCACATTTAACATTCAAAATTATAAATTCATCATTAATAAGCTTGTTCACTGTCCATGTTACGGTGATTTTAAAATGAAATAAGTTTGTTAGTACTTTTCAATAACTATAATAGTGAACTACATTTTTACATTAAAATGTGCTGTTTAAAACACTTTCTTCTAGATAGTTATCATTGTTTCAGTGAAAACTATTACTAGCAGGGGCGGGTCCTCCATTTGGGCGGAGGAGCATCGTCCCCCGCCAGCAGCAGCAGCTGCCAAACTTCTACAATACAACAAAAATAAACTACATTAATTATCATTGTATTGTAGAAGGGACGGGCAGGGACACAGTCCATGAAGAGCACAGGAGGGAGTGCTCAGCACTCCCCCTCAGTACGCATGTATGTTTGGCTGGCCGCCCCAGGCCGGCCAAACATACATGTGCCCTAAGCTCTATCCAACCCGGCAATGCCTTGCCGGGTTGGAGAGAGCAGGCAGACTCTCCAGTTCTGCCTAGGAGCGCCCTGGCTGGGCGCTCCAAACAATCTGAACGCTGCTGTCATTCTGCCAGCAGCATGACAGCAGAGTTTAGATTGGCCGCAGGGCAGGCTGGGAGCCTGTGCCTGTAGTAAAGGAAAGGAGAGCTGTGCGATGGTGGTGGCGGCAGCGGAGGCACATTCCGGTAATTTATTTTTATTTTTATTATCAATTTGTTTTACTGCCCCAACCCCCGCATGCGCCGCCCCGCCCCCACCACGCGCTGTGAGCCACTACTGATTACTAGACAACATTAGAAATCACATGAAATCAAAACAAATGATTATACCTGAAGTTTAGGGCTATACCACACCACTCTAGGGGCCTGAATTAGATTTTGGCGGACCGGTTACTCCATCACAACAGTGACGGCTATCCCAATCTAAATCAGGCCCTAGATCACTATTTTACGGTGAATGTACTTCAATATAGGCTTTCAGTGCACCACTGTACATTTAACTTGTTAGAACTTCAAACATGAAAATGCAAACTCTGTCAAGGGTAGATGATTATTGTGACATCAAAGGTAGCACTAATACCTCACCAACATCACCACCGAGACAGAGAACACAATCCAAACCATAGAACTCCTCAACCTTCAACAGTTGAAAAAAACACCGTCAGAGGCATCTTCGCCTACAGACCACCTAGACCACACACCAGCTTCTGCACCATCATCCCCAACTTCATCAACCATCTCGCTGTTGACTCCAAAGACTACATCTTCCTCAGAGACCTGAAATTCCACTTTGATGACCTCAAAGACACCAACACCGCCACCCTCCTCGACAGCACGAAAACATCAGACTCATCTAACTCATGACCGACCCCACCCACAACGCAGGACACATGCTGGACCCATCATCACTTCCTGCAACAGGGTCAAGTACAGCTGCGTCACCAAACTCGCCTGGACTGACCACTCCATAGTACACTTCAATATCTCCAGCCCCTGCACCTCAACCCCGAGCCACACAGCGCCCCTCTCCCAATCTGGAGCAAGTATCAGACATCCTCAAGACAACATGCCCTAACACTGCATCAAAACTGCATCAAACCTGGACCAACCTGTCAAAAACATCAACTCCTGGATCACCAACTATGCCAACATCATTATTCCCATTAAGACCAGCAGACACAGTAGATCCACCAAGCAGGCAGGATGGTACACCAAGGAATTGAGAACAGCAACTGCAAGCAACCGGAAACAAGATGATGCACAAGCAAGGACACCTCAGACAGGACCACTTTCAAGCCCTCCCTCAAACTCTGCCCCCAGCTCCTGAGAGAGACAAAGAGGAAAGCCCTAGTCTAACACATCAAGTCCAGTTCCAACCACATCAAAGAGCTCTTCAACATTGTCAGAGAGTTCACCAACCCCGTAGCCACAGAAAACAGCATCACTCCTACCAAGAACTATGTGACAGACTCGTCGACTTCCTCCACAACAAGAACACCATCCTCTTTAAGAACTTCAAACCCAAGACATCACACACCCCTTCACCTTGACACACTCACTGAAATCCATATGGACCACCGACTTACCCAATGGGACCAGCTCATCCCCCAGGACACCATCACCATCATCAACTCCATTTACTCAGGAGCACCCATTGACCCATCCCATACCGCATATTCCACCACTGACGCTGCAGGATCAGCAGTTAGCACACCACCCTCTTCAACTCCTCACTTGCCACGGCTACCTTTCTGGAAGACTGGAAACATGCAGAAGTCAAAACATTTCTCAAGAAAACATCTGTTGTCCCAGGCAAACTCAAAAACTACCACCCGAAATTCCTTCTCCCTCTCCCTGCCAAAGTCCTGGAAAAAGCCATCAACTGAAAACTCATAAAATATTTGGAGGAGAACCTTCTCCTAGACACCTCCCAATCTAAATTTCATGCCAACCGCAGCACTAAGACTGCCTTGTTCGCAGCCACAGATGACATTGGAGCCCTCCTCGACCTGGGAGAAATAGTGGCTCTGATCCTCCTCGACCTCTCAGCAGCCCTTGACACCGTAGTTCATCACACCCTCATCAGAATACTGCATCACTTTGGCATTCAAGGAAACACCCTCAAGTGGATTGCCTCTTTCCTCACCGGAAGAATGCAGAAGGTCCACCTGCCTCCATTCACCTTTGAACCCAGGGACATCATCTGCTATGTGTCTCAAGGATCCTCCTTCAGCCTCACCCTCTTCAACAGCTACATGACCCCCTTGACTAACATTGTCAGATCTTATGGAATAAATATCATATCCTACGCAGACAACACATAGCTCACTCTCTCCCTCTCAGGAGATCCCTCCAACAAAAGAACCAACTTCCACAGGTGCATGATGAGTTTCACCAACTGGATGAGGGCCACTGCCTGAATCTCAACATGGACAAAACAAAAGTGATGATCTGCAGCAACAACACCAGCCCTTGGAACGCTGGTGGCCCTCGGAACTAGGACCATCACCCAAACCTACCGACCACGCCAGAAACTTAGGCATAATCCTGGATAGGAAAAGGACCATGAAGTCCTTGATCAACACAGTTGACTCTGCCTGCTTTCGCACACTTTGCATGTTACCAAAAGTCTTTAAATGGCTCCCATATACACCGTCACTCAGGCCCTAGTTACCAGCAGACTAGACTAGGGCAAAGCACTGTATGCTGGGATCACAACATACCTACGGCAGGGACTCCAGACCATACAGAACTCCACTGCCAGACTCGTGCTCGACCTCGCCGGACGAACCCACATCACCCCCACCTCAGAAAACTCCACTGATTCCCATACAGAAGAGATTCCAATTCTTGCTGATGATCCATGCTTATAAAATACTGCAGAACCAACAACCAGCCTATATCAACCATTGCCTGAACTTCCACCACCCTACAAGACAACTACGCTTCACCTCCCTCTCACTTGCCCGCACCCCCTGCATCCAATGAAGCAACATTGGAGGGCACGCCTTCTCCTACCTGGTGGCAAAATCCTGGAACAACCTCCCTCGGCAGCTACGGACCTCTGCCTCTCTACTGGAATTCCGGAGCGCACTTAAGACCTGGCTGGTTGACTGGGTCACCTGAACAATCATGACTCTCAAGCGTCTGGATCCCATCTAGGGGTGGTTACTCGTTCTATATAAATCCACTTGATTGATTAATTGATTAAAAATGTAGTGGATGCCTTATTGAGCCCAACAGCCAAGATTCGCCAAAAACAGACCAAATGAATAATCTGCGGGAGCTTTTTCAACAGGTCAGAATACAGAACCTACATATTACATAAAGCAACAAGGAAAATTATGAGATGGACAACACTTGGGACACGAGCAAAAGGCACGAGAGAAACTAGAACACGAGCAGGAGGCATAAGGGACAAAAAAGAACACGAGAAGGGATCACAATACAATGCAGGAGAAGGTATAGCTATTGTTCACTGTATAAAACATTTCCTTTCTCTGAAACAAAAATAATCACAATAAGAAATGTATACAGAACAGGTGATAAAGGTGAGTACAAATATTAGTATTAAAACATTGGAAGGAATAAATACCCAACCTATTAAATCAAATACAATCATTTAAACATCCAGGCCTTTTGGTCATTATAATATTTTCCTGACTTTCACTTTTTCACAATCATCTCCTATCATCCAACAAAACAGAAGATCTTGTTTTTTCCACAACTTTGCGCGGAGGCAATAATTGTTTTTGGAACATATCTTATTAAGTTTTGAATGGACATGAAATTTTCAAATAATTATTTAAAACAAAAAGAAAACACACATAAATACATATCATAGTAATTACTGCAACATTTGGTAAAATATTCTTTTTCCCCACCCCTCAATCTCTCATCTCTTTAAGGATCACAGAAGCACACCTTTTAAAGTACCCTTTGTTCTAAAATCAGGAAAATGTATTCTAACAAAATCTCCCATTCTGATGCACACCTTCAAAGCCCTCCACAACCAGCGACCAGCATACTCCAACCACAGACTAAACTTAATTTTCTCTCCAGACACCAGTACTCCGTCTTTATTGGGCTCACACACACACCCACATTTGCCTAAGCAACAGTGAAGGACGCTCTTTCTCCTACCTCGCTGCGAAGTCCTGGAATTACCTCTCTCATCACCTACAGACCTCAATTTCTCAGTTGGAATTCAGAAAGGTCTCAAGACCTGGCTTGTCAACTGAGCCCACTGCAGGTGCACTCTCAGCACCTGGATACCCTCACCAGTAATTAAAAAAGCTATACAAATCAAGTTTGATTGATTTGATTGATTTGGGAGTCTAGTACTAAATTTTCGATCAAACCCTTACTTTATGTTTTTTCTTCTTTGACCATTATAATTTTTCTAAACGTCTCATGGATATCTTCATCAATTTTACTTACTTTTATTCTTAGAGAGCAAAGTGGAATTTATATCACTGAAATGAATTCCCTTCCTGAGAAGTACAAATGCTGCATATACTATAGTGGTATGTGGAGTCAAGTGAAAATTCTCTTGAGTGAAATTGTTAACATCTTACCCACACAAAATGAACTTTGTATCCCTTCATTAAGAATTCTACTGACCCTTTCCACTAACCCATTAGATGTGGGAGAGTATAAAGGTGTTCATTTCGGTTCCATATTGTGTTTTGGCACGGAACCCCTCATTTTCTTTTATACAAACTGCACACCAATGTATGTAATTAAGGTTTTATGGAAATCTTATGTGAAAAAACATTCATTGAAAACTAACCTTGCTTCAGTAGTGGGTTCTTCCACAAATTTCCAACCAACCCATTTTGAATATTAATCAGTCAGCACAACCATTCATTTATCTTCACTCCCTAAACAATTAAATGGCCTGAAAAAAATCAACTGTTACCAGTTCCCAAAGTCTTTTAGAATACTCAACAGGATCCAATGAAGTTTCATTAAACCTCACGGTTTCAACAGAATTAGAACACACAGATCATTTTAACAACATTGCCAATTATACCATTCATATATGGCCACGAAAATCTAGTTCTGACTAATTTTCTTGTAAAGTTTCACCTAAATGTCCACTATGTGCCACATTAATAATTTTAAATTTGACATTTTCTGTGGAAGAGACTTGCAAAGCTGCCTGCAAGCCAAGGTAGAGTCTCTTGCAGCACGGAATGTTGGAGCTTTGATCAACCAGTTGTCCAGGTAAGGGAATACCTGGTGACCTTGTCTTCTGAGGAAAGCTGCTGCTGGCACCTTCGTAAATACTCTTGGGGCCGACCTTAGTCCACAAGGGAGAACCTTGAAATGTTAGTGGTACCCCGGCACCTCAAACCTTAAGAATTGCCAATGACTTCTGTGTAGGGGTATATGAAAATATGCGTCTAGAGGTTTCAGTGTAAGGGACTTCTTCTATAGCTCCTTTCATGCGAAGTTACGATATTTCCTCTTTCAGAAGAGCAAGATGCTGATGTTCCCTTTTCCAAGGTGGATCGTAAGGAGGCTTTCGCAGGAATTCCGAGTTGTGATGCAGATGCATAATATCCAAAACCCATTTGTCACTGGAGATACTCTCCCAATGAGTGAGAGAGGCTGAGAGGCAATGATTTAGATAGTGTCTGTGGTGGTGCGACGTGACTTGTGCTGTAGAGTTGTCACTGTCTCTTTGCAGAGTCTTGGCCTCTTCCTCCTAGGGATTGTCTTCTTTTAGATGTCTGTTTAAAAAATGCAGCCCCAGAGCCGCTGAACTGTTGATGCTGCCTGGCATAGTGTTGCTTATAGCTCTGTTGTGCATACGGCTAGTACCTGTAAGAATGGAAGGAGGACCTCTTGGAATATGGACCTCTTGCCCCACGACAGGATGAAAAACATGTTTGGTGCAGTGTGCCTAAGGAACGAGTCGTGTCTGCTTTGATTGCCTGAAGGGTATCGTCCACGCGTTTCCTCCCTTAAAAGGCATGTCCAATATCTTAGCCTGCACCTCTTTCCGAAATGATGCGGCCTTGATCCATCCCTGTCTGCGCGGACCTGCTGCACCTGCCATTTGCCAGAAGACCAGTGAAGACAAGTCTATGGCCGCATCCATTATTTCAGCAGAAGTCTTGGCACCTTCTTGCAGGATCTCCATGGCCTCCTTCCTTTTGTCTTCCGGCAGATGTTCTAGAAGTGGGCTAAGATCTGATTACATCTATCATATCGAGCTAGAATGGCTAACTCATGCAACGCTCTGATAGATGTGGCTGACACTGAGGCGAAATGTTTCCCTATATTATCCAATCTACGCCCTCATTGTCCGGTAGTGTTGAACAATAAGCGGATGGATTCCGTGAATGCATATGAGCGGCCTGCATTACTACTGAATCCGCTCTAGGATGTACAGGCTAGTGAGGTATCTGGGGCTTTATACTTTTTATCCATTGAGGGACCTCAGCCACAATGGAAGCCGGATTTCTCAAAAGCTTGTTTAGTTGGAAGGGGCAAATCTAACCTCTTGGATGCCCACTCCATACTCTCATGGAATCCTCCGATATCCTCCAGTGGGGATCGAGCTGGAGATGGTGTTGGTGAAGGAGATGAAGGTGTGACATAATCATCCCACTCATCCCCGGGTGCACCTGGGTCAGTAAGATGTTCTCCTTCTTGAGGCTGATCATCCTGGTCACTATGAATGCAGTTGTCTCTTATGGTGTTAGCAGGTGTTTCCACTCTTTGTTCCCTAGTCTTCTCTGGTATAGGGGTTGCAGGTAAAAGCTGCCCAACAGGTGTGGCAGTATTTCCCAGAGTGAGAGGGATTGATGCATGCAAATCTGAAAAGTGTTTATAATAACCGTTGAGCATATGTCTCAGATCAGATACCAGCGGGATAGGGTTTGCAATGGTATATTTTTGCACCTGGTGTTGTTCCTCATCCTCTTGTTCCTCATAAGGATGTTGCTCCTGAGAAGAGAGATACCTGAGTGAGGTGGGCTGATCACGAGTTGTGAACGAGTAATCGCCTTTCAAATAACTTGAAGTGTCCTTGTGCCCCTGGTTGTCCCCAACGTCTCAATCCTGATATTTTACTCACAGCTGCAATGGGCTGTATGCTGGCCTGAAAATATTTTCATCCTCCGATTCCCCAGCGGCTAGAAGATGGGCAGGAGGAAATGGGGGTATCTTGCTGGGAGAAGCTGCAGCTAGTTTTAGCATAAATGTAATTCTTGTTAACAGCCCCATTGATGGTGCTGTAGACTGTCCTGTCAACAGTGCCGTCGACGATGCAATGTTCTTTGCTGCAGGTCTTGTCGACGGTGACTTGAACACTGTCGTGGGTGGAGTGACTGAAAGTGGAGCCTTCGACGAACCAGCCACCGATGGGACAGTCGTCGACGGGGCGGCCGTCGACGGTACAGATGTCGTCGCTGTCAACGATGGGGTGGTGGTCATCATCGGAGCTACTGTTGATGAAGAAGTGGTCGTGGTAGTCGCCGCCGTCTACGTGATCATCTTCACCCAAAAAAATGCCGTTGACACAGTCTTCGCTAACGCTGCATTTCTCGTCTATGGGTCTGTCAACTGTCTCAACTTTGTCGATGAGGATGTCTTCTGAGGCATAACAGGCACAGAAGAGGATGATGATTTCTTCTGTCCAGATGTTTTGGGAAGGTTCTTACTCCAGTCTTTTTCCTTTTTTAAATCCTTTGAATATGAAGTGGAACCCTCATTTTTATGCCTGCTCTCCTGAGAAGAGCGACTGGGACCTTCCTCCTCCTCAGATCCAGACTGAGCCTGGCTTCTCTGTCCTTTAATGTTTTTGCAGAGAAAGTTCTGCAATATTTGCAGTCTTTATGGTTTGGATGGAGGCAGTAGAGACACGCCTTTTGAGGGTTCTCTGAAAAAGCCTTGCTTTCCCACATGATCTACATGTCCTGAAAAGCCTCTTTTTGGCTTAATATGAAGGTACAGTACCTTGAAGATAATTCAGACAGGTCTTGAATCAGTTAAAGAGGTGAAAAGTTCACAAAGTGTAGCAATTAAGCAGGGCTCAGGGAGACTCCCTCACAATCGATGTGTGGTTAAAAATCTGAGGAAGAGTGGCTCTGCTGAGGTGAAGTGGTCATGGGTCCAGCTTCTGATTGGCTGAAGTTTGGGACTATTAAAACAATGTTAATTGGTTAATCATGTGATTGTCTATGACCTGTTAATGTACTTTTTGTACAGCTTATTTAAAAATAAAGTGGGGCTCCCACCATGACGACGGGGTAGATTCAAGCATATGAATATATGAAAGATTCAATACTGGAGAACTTTCCAAGTGAGCATGGGAACGTCTATAATCCCTTTAAACAATCCTTCCTTAGGTGTATTGCCCTTCTCCAAAAGAGAGTATTTTAAGCGTTCAACTTCTTTATGTAAAAAAAGAATATTTGTCTTAATGTAATGTCATCGCTCTATCTTTAAGAGTAGACTGTACTTTGGAAAGAATGCCATTATGTTTGTCTATAGATCAAGCAAAGAAAACAATATAAGCTTGGAAATTGGCCTCCCTACCCGTATCCTGAACAACTTGTCTGTTAACTTAATTGCCCATCTTACACAATATTTCTTGAACACTAGGGAGGGGGGCAATCAACTAAACTTTTCTTGTTCAAAGACCTTAAATCTGCAAAATCTTTACATGATCTTAAATCAACAGATCTTTTTTCACAGATACAATTGGAGACACCCACTGAGAAGAGTTAATGGATTGTATGACCCCTTTCTTACACATTTTATTCAACAGTTTTGACAGTTCTTCACATACAGTCACATTCAGTCACATACAGTCATTGGCACATTTCTTGAGCTTCACTGTTGTGGCATTATGAATTAATATGATTTAATGAAAAAACACTTTCCCCTTTCCTAAATATTTTCCGAACACTTTTTTAAACTGATTCGAAACACATTCAGTTGAAGGTCACTCTGACATGAATGAAATGGAAAAATCTCTTCTTCGTTTGACAGTCATGCCCAGGTTACCCTTGTGCTCCATCCCAATAATAAGTTTGGCTGCATAGTGCCACATAAATTTTTATAACAAAAAATCTTTTCGGGAAACTGAATTTCAGCAATGCAAACCCTCTGGTGTATCTATAATGTTTCCAATTTAAGAGAACGCTTAAACATCAGGTTTATACAATGTTTTCCATTGCCATTTCTCTACAAAGAAAGAATCATAAACCACTGTGTAATACAATTCTGAGTCAGCCAGAACTCTGTTCTGGATATCCTCAATTAAAATTTCAAAGTGAGGAGAAACATAAGGGTCAACGTTAATATCCTTGATGGAGTCCAGATTACACTAAACTACTGAAACCTTGAGATTTGCTTCTTGTGATCGTTCTTCCTGCATATTGTTTGTAGTACTCTGATCCACACAGGATAATATTGACACGGATTTTGTCATTTTATTCTCAATCCTGAAAATAACTGATTCTTCTTGATGTAGTTTTGTACAATGGTGCAACATGTCCAATTTGCTTACATTTACAAGTTTCTTTTCTCAATGCTTTGCAGTTTTTTGCATGTGCATTTGCAGAATGCAACCGTGAACCACACCTTTAACGTTTTTACTGAAAAGCAGATACATTTAAATTCTTAAATTTACCGTTAAATATATTGTCACCCTTCCCTGAAACATGTTTGTGTTTTATGGCACACACATCATCATTGGATTGTCTTTTCACAAACTCAATGGTTTCTCCCTAAAAAGGACAGCAAAGTCACAATAATGGTTATTGTATTTGTTGTTGTAACAGTGAACACCAATTATATCTCTGATGGAGTGATCTAAAGTTCCATCAAATTCACACTGTGCCATTACAATGAAAAAGCTACATACGTATGAGAGGGTTTACTGGGTAATTGATGGTAAGTGACTTACAGATCCTCACACAATTATGACCAGCCATACGCTTTGTATGGCTCATCATAATTGTGTGAGGATCTTCTGTAAATTGTAGCTTCAGTCTGTCTAAAGCTTCTTGCCATCATTGTAATCTGCATTTGAAGTTTCACTGAGAGGTTGACAAGGAGGTAAATGTTCATAAGCAATTGAGCTTCTTCCCCCCAGCAAATTCAACAAAAAAGTTTTTTTTTTAATCTACATCAAAAAAATTCTCATCCATGGCAATTAAAACGTTTTTAAAGAATTTTATCAGAGAACTCCGCCTCATAGATTGTTCACATTGAGCATCTGAACAAAGAGGTGGAGGAATTGCACTGCATAATGTTGACAGGTACAGAAATTTGCAGAGAGGTAATGTTGTGCGAAATATGTATGAAGGCAAAGAGTTGCCACAAGTTGACCCCTGGAGAGTAACGTTTTGTAGAACAGAGTATAAATGGGATCCTTCACAGCATGTTAGGCAGTGCATGGCTTTATGTGGTCTCAACAATTGAGGATCTATAGCTTGCAGAATTTTGCTTTGAACTGGCCCCTCACCCTTCACACTACAGAAAATGAAACTAGGTGGAAGGTGGGCGTGTCAGAAAGCCATGAGCTGGGTATGAAAGTCAGCAGAAGTAGGCAAAATGCTTGAAAAAATAAACTTATGCGCAATAAGAAAATGTTGGCATCATACTTGGTTGAGCAGGGGCGCTCTGCTGACAAATCCTTAACAATCAGTAGATACCTAGTGATGTGCAGGCTTTAATAATGAGCAGCCTGTGCTGAGTTCAATGCAGTCCATGGAAGTTAATTTAAGTACAGCTGGGGGCTCAGAAGAAAATTGTCCCAAAACGCTGAAAAGAATGAACTTCACCAATGAAACCTTAATAGATCCATTGTTGAGCCCCACAGCCTGGAGTCATGAAAAACAGACAGCATGAAAAACCCGTCAGGGGCCTTATTAACAGCTCGGAATGTACAATTGAAAACATACAGCTACAAGGAACAACACTAGGGACACAAGCCATAACCATTGCAGAAACACGAACACAAGTGGGAGGCACGAGGGACAGCAAGAACATGAGCAGGGATCACAACACAATGCAGGATAATTTATGGGCAATTTACATGGTATAACATTTTCCCATTCCAGGAAATGATGCTGATAATTAGAGTAGGTAACCTGGATTTGTACTGAGGTGTTGTATCCGAATGCCTAGAATGCGCGCGGGGGACGGAATGTAGAATGAGGTGAGCAGAGAGTAGGAGAGAGACGGTTGCTGGAGGAGTTGGAGGTCGGGATGTTTTCTCTTACGAGATACTTAATTCTTCTACAATAAATACAGAAGACGCTTAACTCGGCTCCGCTTCCCGTGTTTATGTAACCGCCACCGTCATTCATACAACACTGGTGACGAGGGACTTTCCTACGCGTCGTGCAGGAGGCATCCCGAGCCTGTTACTGTACCTCGCTGGAAACGGTCTTCCTTCTGATTTCAGACCGTAACCGTGAGTGGCCTATTTTTTTTTTTTATTTTGTCTGTTGAGACATATATTTTTTTCTCTTCATTGCTGTTTCCATTTTCTTTCCGCTCGAGCGTTGTCACGTGCTCCTGTTTCTAAGACAACCCGTCTTGCCGTCATTGACTTTGACGCCCTTCATCAGGGCATCTAGTTTCCAGGGCAACGGCTGTCGAGGGAGCGTCCAGTTTCCAGGCCAACGGCTCTTGCGGTCAACGCGTCACGCTGACATTAATATTGACGCGCTTCATCAGAGCGTCTGGTTTCCAGGGCAACGGCTTTAACGCGTTTCTTCTAGGAATCTCCACGCAGCATTTTCTTATACTTTACTGTGCTTCTCTGGAGCATCCAGTTTCCAGGACAACGGCTCTCGCATTTCAACACGCTTTGTCTGGGCAACTCCATGCGTCTCACGTATACTCTACTTTCATGCATCTACAAAAGTATAGCATAGTTTTGGTGGACATATGTGACTGGTTCTCTTGTGGATAACTACAAACTGAGTCCAGTGGCCTACTTTCAAAATACAAGAGGAATGCAACAGCTTTATTTTTCATCCCTAATTTCAGCCTGTTGATTTTGTGCTTCTGCGACAGGCACGCAATTTTCTACTGCAACAGGCAAGCAAACTTACATTTCATCTCTAATTTCAGCCTGTTGATTTTGTTCTTCTGCGACAGGCATGCAATTTTCTACTGCGACAAGCACGCAAACTTACTTCTTTTGAACCTTACGTCAGTCTGTGGATTTCGTTCTTCTGCGACAGGCACGCAATTTTTTCTACTGGGACAAACACGCAAACTCACTTCTTTTGAAACGCTCAATTGCAACAGTTTTAAAGTTTTTTTTGTTATTTTTTTCTCCTCTCTTCGTCGTTAACAATGCAGAATGTTGCTGCTCCTCTTTTCTTTCTCTCCACTCCGGGTGATCCTCCAATTGAGTGGGGCAAGTGGAAGAAAGTGTTTGAGAGGTATTCTAGAGTTTGTGGGACTTCGCTTAGTACTGAGAGGAGAACTGCCCTATTACTTCACTGTCTAGGTACGGAGGGTCAAGAGGTTTTTGACCATCTCCCTGACATTCCTGACAGTGAAGCCATCAGTCTAAACGAGTATGAAATTTGTATTAAGAAATTAGACTTGCAGCACTTACCGAAGGTCAGCACTATTTTAGAGAGGTACTACTTTGGTAAGAGGCTGCAGTATGAAGGAGAGTCTATTGAGAACTATGTTACTGATTTGAGACATTTAGCTTCTTCATGCAAGTTTGGTTCTTCCCTTGATGAACGAATTTGTGACCACTTTATGCTTGGTTGTAAAATTGACAAAGTACGTGATAAGTTATGGTTGTTGGATGATCCCCATCTAGATGAGGTAGTTGTACTTGCGAAAAGAATCGAACACTCCTTGAAATGCGCTGAGGTTATGAAAAAACAAGATTCTAAAGACGTGTCTGTAGTGAAGGACGGTAAACTGAAAAATTCTACTCAGGGTATCATCAAGAAAAAAAAATGTTTTAGGTGTGGTAAGGAGGGACATTTTGCTAATGATAGGGTTTGTCCAGCTATTAACAGTTTCTGTTCTTACTGCAAGAAGAAGGGTCATTTTGCTGTGGCATATAATCAGCGGAAAGCTAAACAAACTGTTAACTCCGTTTATAATCACACAGAAGATGTTAATGATTTCCAGTGTGGTCAGATTGTGTTACAGATATCTGACTACAGCGTCAAGGGCCCGGTAGATTTTGTTTTGGTGGAAGGGGCAAAGACCTTAATGCTTTTTGATTCTGGTGCCAAAATCACACTCGTTTCTAACCAGTTCTTCCAGGAACATCTAAGAGGAAAGGTCTGATTAACTGTAGCTGATATCAGACCATGTGCATATGGTGGACAACCAATAGAGTTGCATGGTTACTTTCTAGGTGTGCTCGAGTATGGTCAACGTGTTGCTTCAGGCAAAATCTATGTTTCAAAAAAAGGGGACAGCATAATTAGTTGGTGGCATCAAAAAGATTTGGGGGTCATTCTAGACCCTAACAATTCTCCTCCTATAATTATTAAAGAGCAGTTTTGTGTTGATGAAGTGAGAAATGTGAATTCTGATTTGGTGACTGCTCTTTATCGTGACTTTAGAGACCTTTTCAGTGACAAGATAGGTTGTATGAGAGGATATGCCCACAAGATTAAGTTGCTTCCTGGTTCTATTCATTTCTGCAGTAAGGTTCAGAATGTACCTTTCTCCGTAAGGGATGAACTCCAGGCTGAGTTAACAAAATTAAAAGACCAAGGAGTAATAGAGGAAGTAAAGGCACAGAGTGGTTGTCTCCCATAGTTATTGCAAGAAAAGCCAACAACAAGATTAGACTATGTGTGGATCTTCACAAACTCAACAAGTGTGTTGTTGACAGGTACCCTCTTCCCAATATTCCCAAACTGCTATCCATGGTCTCAAGAGCTAAAGGTTTTTCTACAATTGACCTCACTTCGGCTTATCATCAAATTGAATTAGATGAGTTGTGTAGGAACTATACAGCTTTTATTACTCTCTGTGGTACTTTCAGATTTGTTTGGTTGCCTTTTGGTCTAATTTCTGCTTCCTCTATATTTCAAAGAATAATGGAACATGTGTTGAAAGGTTTAAGTGGAGTGTGTGTGTGTATCAGGATGACATACTGGTACATGGTAGGGATACTGAGGAACATGAGACGAGACTTAAAGAGGTTCTAAGGAGAATAATGGAATGTGGTATGACTATAAAAGCTGAGAAATGCAAGTTTGGTGTGAATGCCATTAATTATTTAGGGCACACCATTTCTGGGGAAGGCGTATTGCCCAAGAAAGAACTGGTTGACGTCATGCGTGGCCTTTCTTCCCCCACCTCAAAAGAAGAATTAATGTGATTCCTTGGTATGGCTGAGTTCTACAGTAAGGTTGTCAAGAACTTTGCTAGTTCTTGTTTCAATATGAGGAGTTTGTTAAAGAGAGGGGCGGAGTATATCTGGAATGAAGATTGTGAGAAAGAGTATTGTGATCTCAAAGAGTCTCTAGCAATGGCACCTGCCCTCAGGAATTTTAATCCTAACCTGCGTTCCATTTTGACCACTGATGCCAGTGGTAAAGGTTTAGGGGCTGTTCTACAACAAGGAGGGTTGAATCCCGAGAACACCATTGTGTTCATTTCTAGAAGTCTTAAAGACGCTGAGACGAAGTATTCTGTAATAGAGAGGGAGGCTCTCACTGTTTTTTGGGCCATTAAAAAATTTAAGAAGTTTTTGTCGGGAGGCTCTTTTGTAGTGAGATCTGATCAGAAGCCATTATGTGAAGTATTTTATTCTAAGGGGATTGATGCAGTATCCAGTAGAATCACTAAATGGATTGTTGGACTACAGGAGTATGATTTTGTTGTAGAATATGTTCCTGGCTCTCACAATCTATCGGCTGATATCTTATCCAGATTGGTTCCCGTGGAAGCTAAGGACCAATGTGATGGGAATTTGGATGATGGTTTGGAAAGTTTTGATCGTGTGTGTGAGATTAATTTTGAAATAATCACAGAAGCTAAATGGCGTGAAGAGATTATGGGAGATACTATCTTGCCAGAGGTCATCAAGTTGTTACAAGATGGTTGGAGGATGAAAAATCAAGGTAGTGATGGAAGTAGTGAATTTTTGAATATAAGGAATTAACTTTGAATGTGCTGATGATCTATTAATGAAGGGTACAAGATTGGTTCCTCCCTCAAAGGTGAGGGCTCAATTGATAAATCAAGCTCACAACAATCACATGGGCATTTCAAAGACTAAAGAGAGGTTGTGTTCTTCCTATTGGTGGCCGGGTATGGATATTCAGGCTGAGAGGGTGGTGAAAGATTACCTGCTGTGTGCCGTGAGTGAGAAAGCTTTGAAACCTAGAGTCCAACCTATGTTGAATAGGGATGCACCGAGAGGGCCGTGGCAAGATATTGTTTTTGACATTTTAGGACCCATTCATGGTAGTAATATGGCTGAATATGTGATTGTGGCTATTGACATGTTTTCGAGGTGGCCTGAAGTATGTTTTACTAGGAGCATTGAGACAAGCAAAGTGATAGAGTTCATTAAGGACTTGATGATCAAAGAAGGCATTCCCTCTGCTCTCCTCACAGATAATGGAGTACAATTAGTTTCTGGAGAGATTAATGATTTCTTGAATGGATGTGGAATTAAACACAAACTGTGTGCCCTATACCATCCAGAGTGTAATGGCATGGTAGAACGTTTCACTCGAGTCCTCAAAGAAACTATTTCCGTGGCTAAAAACAGTCAATTGAATTGGAAGGAGGAGGTGTTGAAAAAGGTCTATAGACATACTCCTCACTCGTCTACGGGTCAGACACCTTTTGCTCTGTTTCGGGGTAGGTGTGGTAACACTGGTTTGGAACCCAATTGGGTCAATAATCTCCTTGATGGTAGAGGTAGAGTGGTTTGGATGATAGTTGGATGCAGAGGGAACAGGAGAGGAAGGTGAAGAGTAAAATTAATTTTGATAAAACACATGCTGTGAAGAAAACTGTGATTAAGGTTGTGAAACTATTTACTAATGCTGTGAAAACTGATGACAATAGAATTTGGAATTTGAATAGAGTTGTTAAGTATGGCGGTGATCACGAGGACTTGTATAAAGATGATATGCACAGAAATGCTTTTGATAATTTCTCAGAGAATCCAGACTTAATAAGACTGGGAGATCCGGCTGGAGCTTCGCAGAGGAGATTGGGAGTGAGGAGATCGAGCAGACTTTGTCAAACTACCTTCACATCTTAAGAACTATGACATGGCGTAAAGAGATAATGTTTTTAATTATTTGTTTTGTTTGTCTCACATTGAGGGAGGGAGAGGTGTTGTATCATGAGCAGGGATCACAACACAATGCAGGATAATTTATGGGCAATTTACATGGTATAACATTTTCCCAACCTGGATTTGTACCGAGATGTTGTATCCGCATGCTTAGAATGCGTGCTGGGGACGGAATGTAGAATGAGGTGAGCAGAGAGTAGGAGAGAGACAGTTGCTGGAGGAGTTGGAGGTTGGGATGCTTCCTCTTATGAGATACTTAATTCTTCTACAATAAATACCGAAGACGCTTAACTCGGCTATGCTTCCCGTGTTTATGTAACCGCCACCGTCATTCATGCAACACGAGGTCTATGTTGTGCATCCATTAAGTTGCTTATCATCAAAAGCCTCTGTGATCTTTGATCCCTCATCTACAGGCTATGACTTTTTGAATGAAGTTCCACAAGATTTTGCAATAATAAATGTAGGTTTTATCGTAACCCCATATTAATTATGATAGAGTGCCTACGTTCTATGTTTACAATGCATATGTATTAGGTACCTTGTTTCTTACAGTATACAACTCTGTAGCTGTACCATGAGATGTGTGAGGCAAACACAATAAGCAAGTGGCTATGGATGTATTTCTCCAGCATGAATTCTCACACTAATGTACTTACTCATGTCATGTCTTAAAGATGAAAACAACTTCTCATGTATTTTTTCACTCTCTGAAAAGTAACGGAAAAGGGCACAATGCCCAAATAACTGGTAGAGTACCTCGATCCATTAAGGGAGCTATAGCTACGAGGATATTTGGCATCTTCCCCAGGCATAGCCAAGGGTTGTCAATGGGCTGTGTAGGTCACGGCTACACCCAGCCTTGCTACAAGTATGTGGCTTTGGTATATTCTTATAATGGCAGGTTCTTAACTGGTAGCAACTGGGGTTCAGGGTTATGTATGGTCTTTATAAGTGCAGTCGTCCATGAAATAATTTTGATTGAGGCTTTACAAAAGAGTTCACAGGCACTGTGCATGGGCTTTTCTCAGATAGTGTTAAGCTCTCACTAGGGGGCTGGACGAAATGTATCAGCACTGAAACAAAGTACAAAATAGAGCCTTCATAAACTGTCACCCCTTCACTAGTGACAAGTGACTATTTGACAGGAAAACATTAATATTTTGAACATACTAGGCATACTCTAACAGACATATTTGAGGCCTGACCTTCAGAGGTGTAACAGGTATGGCTGACCCTCATGTGATTGTATATGCATTGGATTGATTTTGTTGGATCTAGCCAAGATGCAAAATATTTGCCATTTGAAGGAATAAGTCTTGTTCTGGCTAATAGCAAACCTTTTCTGCAATTTTCTAGAATGTGTAATAGTCAAAGATCCTTACTTCATGACTGTAGCAGTCTGGCTGTCAAGTGAAGATATTCAAGGCTGCTATGAAGTAATTGGCCCTCACACTTGGTCAACAAGTGAACATCCATTTGGAACCAGGTTGGTTGTCCACTTACATGCCCAACAGATCGAGGAGCCAAAGCTGTTTGGCTGAAGCAAGGGTCACCAGAATGATCCTACATAATTCCTTCATTTTGCTCAGGCCCTTGGGAATCAAAGCAATCAGAAGAAAATGGATGTACATCTTTCAGACCAGGAAACTGGAACAGCTACCCACCTGCATCCCAAGTACCACCAAGTACCACTATCTGCTTCCAAAGCACTGACATTTCTCATTTGTAGTGGTCACAAACACGTTTAACAGGTTGTTCCCCAAGTCTGGAACAAGTACATCTTGCCAGCGCAAAGAGGACTACAACAGTTCCTACACAACTATTAATACGTTTTTGTCAAACGTTCAGGCTAAAAGTTCCGCACAAGGCATCTGTGGCCTATGAAAGAATAAAATAATCAACATTCCTGAGTTAATAAATTAATATTTAGTTTACACTAAAACACACTTCAACAAAACGTCAAAGAACCTAGGCCTTAACTTGCAAATCCATTTTGATAAAGACAATATTTACTCCATTGAAGAATCACTGGTGTTAGACAATTTTAATGACAAAACTATGCACGTCCCAGTATTTAGTACAGAGGTGGTATAAGGAAAATGTAGTTAGTAACTGAGTGATATAAAACAACCTGGCTGCACATATTTAGAAGGATTGTTGGACAGGGCACGTCAGTTTATAGAAAATGGTTAGTTCACAGTCCAGAAATAAGGTTTGTCGACATTTTGATCCATTGCTGCATTAAAAAAGGGAACCTTAATCAGGAGGAAAATACTCGAGACAATTGATGAAGTGCCCTAAGACAAGTAAATATCAAAGAGAGAAATAAGTCCTGCCCTGACTGCGTAGTTTCCCCAGGGTAAAGTATAAGGAACATTTAAAAAATGTATTCAACTTGAAAATAAATATAAAAAATATTTTATGTTAAATATTAATGTCAATTTATTTTATGTGTTTACGTAAACTTTAGACAAAATAAAAAAATGCTACAGCGCTAGTACATACATTTTGTATTAAAACTTCAAATAATGGAACTATATCAAATCAAAATTATTTGTCTGCAGTTTAAATAAAAAAACAAATTATGTCCTAAAGAAAAAGCTATGGGTCAGATTTACAAGGAGCTGGCACGGTGCTGTGCTAAAATTGTCAGCACCACACTGCGTCAGTTCTGAAACACAGGGATGCGTTGTATTTACAAAAATACGGCGCACCCCTGTGTTTCCCGTAGCGTTGGCGTTTAATTTAGCTGCCAGCGGCAGAGCAAGCATCTTTGCACCATAGTGCAAGGGTGTGTGCATTGAAGGGAATAATTATTTATGTGCAGGAAGGTGTCTCTTCCTGCACATAAGCAATCTACAATGTCGATTTTGCACTTGTATGTGTGCTGCAGAATGCAGCAAACATAGAAGTAGCGAATTGTCATTATTGAATGATTGTTTATGTGCAGGAAGGGTCACCTTCCTGCACATAAATGATTATTCATGTGCTTTTTCTTTTTCTATGTGTGCTACAGAATGCAGCACACATGGAAAAAGGAAAAACAAGGAGAAATGGGGGTGGCGTTAGTTTTTGGTGCTGCCACAGATTTACGAACTCGTGTAAATCTGGGGCAGCATCAAAAGCAACGGGTGTTGCGCTGGAATGCCCACAGCAACACCATTGCACGCCCCGCGGCCTCAGAAAACTGTATCGGACGGGCCCATATTTACAAGGTGGTGTTAAGCCTCAAAAAGTAGGTTAACGCTGTCTGGTAAATATATCGCAGTGCACAGTGCCACCGAAGCATCACAAAAAGTGATGCTCTGGTAGCGCTAGGGGGTTGTAAATATGCCCCCATAGGTTTTTATGTTGATTAATAATTATTACAAGTGATGTATAGAATTAGTTCAAAATCATTTACACTTTTTAAATGAAATGTATTGTTGCATTATTTTTACATTCAAAATAGGTTGTTAAAATATGTTATAATTAAATAGTAACCTAATACTATTTTTATATTTTTTTACATTCATTTATATTTATTTATATTTTTAGCTATTTTAAATCATTTAATTCCATTTGCAAATACCGAAAAGTAGTAAATTTACTCAAAAGTGTGAACTCTGACAAAATTTTAAGCTACCTTTGTGAATCAGGCCCTTGGAGTACTACATCAAGAATAGCAGCTGGCAGATTCCCAGTACTACCGTTATCTCTAAATAGCCCACCAACTAAGGGAATATACCATACATAAAAGAAAGACAGAGAGGGATCCCTGCTAGAATATAGAAAGCTTTCAGACATTCAGCACAAGCATGCATCCACTAGTGTTTATAACCCTAATTAATTAAAGCCACTTGATAGGCTCAAACATAAATGGAAAACGCATGGGTCTCTTGCATGATCCTGACTTAAAAGAGACATGGCCATTTGATCGGGCTTTAGATTAATTATGCTCAAAATACTCCACCGTATGAATACCTATGGGCAACTAGCTATATTCAGCAGAATTCAGAGAAATATATGCTTTAGAGAATGTGAACAAGTAGGCACTTTTATACACATGAGGGGTCATTATGACTTTGGCGGATGGAAATGCCCGTCTGCCGAAGTCCCGATGGGCAGGTTGCCATCAGTGCAGCTGCCTTCCCGCGAGCCCCATTACGAGTTTTCCCATTACGAGCTGGCCCAGTGGGAAATTGCCTACAGCATTGTCATAATAGAGCCGGCGGCAATGCTGTAGTGCGTAGGGTGCACCAGCAACCTTCGCGATGTTCACTTTCTGCAAAGCTTTGCAGACAGTGAACATTGCGACGGGGCTGACCAGGGAGGCCCCTGCACTGCCCATGCCACGTGCATTGGCAGTGCAGGCCCCCCCCGGACCTCTTGCACCTCGTCTCCGCCAGCCTTATCATGGTGGTGCTACTGCCATGAAATCATTGGTGGAGGAGGGACTCGTAAGCCCCAGGTCAGCGCTGCTTGCAGCGCTGCCCTGGCAGACTAGGACCGCCAGCATCGCCAGACCGTCGAAAACTCGTAGTCTACCGGTGCTGGCAGTCCGACTGTGGCATTATCACTACGGTTGTAATGTGGCGGTCAGACCATCAGCGGTGGTCATACCGCCTTCGTGGCCCTAGCGGTCTTAAGACCATCATGGTCGTAATAACCCTCATGATCTGGTCTTGTCCAAAAATACTAAATTTCCGTACTGGTGTTGAAAAGCAAAGTCAGAGAACTACAGAAACTGAGTTTGAAATGCCAATGTAAATGCACTTTTTAGTTATATGGAAAGACAAATCAATACCTAGATATGAAAGATTTTTTTTTTTTATATGAGTATGATTGTCGTCAAAAGAGACCCCGGGCCCTCCCAAATTACCGCAATGGGCCTAAAATATGGACTGGTGTATGGTGGCACAAAAAGCGGTGTACACAACCTGGGTGGGAACCATGGAAACAAAGTAGGGGACAAGTACAGGAAAATGTACAACTAATCTGCGACTAAGTGTTCTGATGGCTGGGAAGGTTATCAAATATTACGTGCGTTGTGACATGTCCACTGTAGAGTCCTGCATTTTTACTTTAAAGGATCAGGGTGGGGAATGGTTGGTCGGATGTGGGATCTGATCTTTGACGTTTGATCACAGTCATGATAAAATTAATAAAATGTGTTTAATCAACAAATAAATAAAAGCGTAACTCTCCATCCTAAAGTTCTTCCCGGTCTTATTCTCTTGGTTAGAGCTCCCACTGCACATCTCCTCACCACCTTTGCAGCGAGTGCAGCCTATGTAGATGTTAAACTGGATAGAAATGACCTTTTGTAACATGCCTATGGTTACCATCTGCTTCCACTTGCTGGTAATTTGCACGTACTATTTGGCTGCTTTGCGACTATTCGCAACTCTTTTGTACATTTAAATAGCGAGTCACTTTTATCAGTTCACATTTTAGAAATTGTAAACAACAGTCACATTTTAGTGATTTCTTATTTTATCTGTGTGCCATGCTATTTTACAGATTTCTATTTAACACAGCATTTGTACATGATAAACCCCTCGTTTATCAATCACAAACTGTTTTGCGACTATTTAGAAAATTGTTATTTCTTTCTAAATCAGTCCCAAAGTGTCAACAAGTGTCTGGTGTGGACCAACAAGATATGAGGTTATGGCCAGGTAAACGTCAAGTCAGGGTTTCAGAAATGTGGAATGACCAAGTAGGATATACCACTGTTTTACAAGCGAAAGAATAACACAGTGATTGTGTTGCCAGCAAAGTAGTTTAGCTTACCTAAAAATATATTATGTTTAAAGTATGTCATACACAACTAAGAATAATTGTGCGGGTGAATTAGAACTTACATGACCCCTACTTGTACTGCAAGAAGATCAAAATAACAAAACATGTTTAAAAATATTTCTGTATTGTGTGGAAATGGGCAAGGTCAGACCTGAACTGGCGCTACTGGGCACAAGACATTTTCCTGGTGATAGGCTGGAAGGGTGGGGGCGGCTTCTCTGTTTCTAGGGGCCTGTAGTTTCTCTGGGATCAGCCGAGTACGTTTCCTGACTCCTTATAAAAACACAGTGCACATTAAATGATTTTAAAGGGTGTGCAAAACCATTTGTTTTTACATTTGGGTGAGTCATGTCCTCTGCAGGGTCGTCACAGGCAGCACTACCCTTCAAGGCTTTAAAGAGAAGGCAGATGAGGGGTCTGCTGTTGCTGGGCTCACAGAGACCAATACATACATGAGAAAGACTCTTCGAAATTCTTAAGTGTACTTCCTGATAATGGAATCTTTGCACGCATTTCAGTTTAGCATATTACAGTATGCCACTGCACTGAATGGCTATTGTTAGAAGTGACAGATTCTAACCATGAGCTTAGAAACATTCTTGCCCCAACCACTACCATGAAAATGAGATGATTAGTGACCCCTGCGGAAAGCTGTCTTCGGTCCCCTATATGTAGATTATGCTGTTAATGGAGATGGAGCAACATTTTAGTCTTTTGCTTTTGTGCAGCACATTCCCCAAACTGCTGTATTAAGATGCCCTCGAGTGATGATGAAGGAAAAGGAGGCACTGTGAAAAAAGTAGTTGCCTAAGATCACAGAGGGGGTCATTACAACCCTGGCGGATGGTGTTAAAGCGGCGGTAATACCGCAAACAGGCCGACGGAACAAAAAAGGGAATTATGACCGTGGCAGCAACCGCCAACATAGACAGCCACTTTAACACTCCGGCCGCCACGGTGGTACAGACAAGCAGCGCAGCGGTCACCGCCAACAGACAGGCGGAAGACAAAGTACCACCCACAGTATTACAACGGGCCAATCCGCCACCTTTTCCGGGGCGGATTCACCGTGGATAAAAACACGGCGGAAACAGCTTTTGCAATGGGAAAACGCTCCCCTTAACACACTCCACGAGGAAGGAGGGCACCATGGAGCCGGAACTCCAAATACTCCCTGCGCTTGTCTTCCTGCTCCTCTACGAACATCAGCAACGGCGGCGCCGAAGACAATGGTGAGTACTGCACCTACAACATAGGGGAGGGGGGAGGCAAAAGTCACGGACACACACACGCAACACCCCCACCCCCACCCTGACCCTCGCACACTACAACACACACACCAATGCATTTCCAAACATCACAGTAACAACCCACAACCCCCCCGGAAGAATGCAAAGACAAAAAGGAAGTCAGTACAAACATTGTAATGTATCAAAATACAGTAAGCTCATATATACATAAATATATACACATTCCAAATATATACATCACGATTAGTAGTGCAGGTATGCACATTTCAATGTCTGTGGACCACTGGGCCCAAAATGCATGGGCGAGGCCCACACACGATACATGTCCAGAAACAGAGAGAACACTGCAGGGGCATCAGATAGAAATACAACAGGCACCTCAGAGGGAAGGGGGGGGGGCACCTCAGCCGGATGACAGCACCACACCAGATCCACGACGGGGCTCCATGCCCATTGATGTATCCTGGGGAGTGCAAAGCCACAGTCTCACAAGTCTTTTCAGTGGGTGGTTTGCCCACTGGACCATCCTGGGGAGTGCAAAGCCACAGTCACACACGTCTTTTCAGTGGGTGGTTTGCCCACTGGGCCATCCTGGGGAGTGCAAAGCCACAGTCTCACAAGTCTTTTCAGTGGGTGGTTTGCCCACTGGACCATCCTGGGGAGTGCAAAGCCACAGTCTCACAAGTCTTTTCAGTGGGTGGTTTGCCCACTGTACCATCCTGGGGAGTGCAAAGCCACAGTCTCACAAGTCTTTTCAGTGGGTGGTTTGCCCACTGGACCATCCTGGGGAGTGCAAAGCCACAGTCTCACAAGTCTTTTCAGTGGGTGGTTTGCCCACTGTACCATCCTGGAGAGTGCAAAGCCACAGTCTCACAAGTCTTGTCAGTGAGTGGTTTGCCCACTGGACCATCCTGGGGAGTGTAAAGCCACAGTTTCACAAGTCTTTTCAGTGGGTGGTTTGTTCACTGTACCATCCTGGGGAGTGCAAAGCCACAGTCTCTGAAGTGGATAACAGTCTCCACTGCTTCTGGAGGGGGATTTGTGCCCAGAGTGCTTCATCCTACCAAGGACTGAGGTAGTGGATGTATCTCTCCACTGGTTCTGGAGGGGGACTGGTGCCCAGAGTGCATCACGCTCCCCGTGACGGTCCCAGTTCCGTCACTGCCCCTGCCGCTCATGGGCAAACGATGCTTGAGTTGGCGGTGCTTGCCCTGTTCAGCGGTGCTTGCCCTGTTCAGCGGTCTTTGCCCTGTTCAGCGGTGATTTCCATGGCGGTCTTTGCCCTGTTCAGCGGTGCTTGCCCTGTTCAGCGGTGGCTTGACTTTGCTGTCTCTGACCTGTGCAGCGGTGTGTGCCATGGCGGTCCCTCATTGCCCAGCGGGGCTGCGGCTGCCGGGGCCCTCCTGGACACTGACTCTGGCGGTGGTCTCCTGACCAGTGACGAATGTGGTGCCCTCCTGGGCACTGACTCTGGCGGTGGTCTCCGGACCAGTGACGATTGTGCTGCTCTCCTGGGCACTGACTCTGACGGTGGTCTCCGGACCGGTGACGATTGTGCTGCCCTCCTGGGCACTGACTCTGGCGGTGGTCCCCTGACCAGTGACGAATGTGCTGCCCTCCTGGGCACTGACTCTGGCGGTGGTCTCCGGACCAGTGACGATTGTGCTGCCCTTCTGAGCACTGATTCTGGCGGTGGTCTCCGGACCAGTGACGATTGTGCTGCCCTCCTGGGCACTGACTCTGGCGGTGGTCTCCTGACCAGTGACGATGGTGCTGCCCTCCTGGGCACTGACTCTGGCGGTGGTCTCCGGACCAGTGACGATGGGGCTGGCAGTGGCGTCCTGGGCAGCGGGGAGGATGGCGGCCTTCTCCGCCGTGCTGCTCTTCCCAGACTTTGGAGACTTCTTCTGCCCCTTCACCACCTTGGGAGGAGTCACAGCTGACTCGACACTCCCCCCGGGACCCTTGTGAGCGGCTTTGCCGGCAGGAGTCTTCCCCCTCTCCTGTCGGGCACTGTCCAACTTCTGGTGCTTCACAGGGGGTGGACTGGCAGTGCTTTGGCTCCATGTCACACTGGCTGCCCTGGTGCCCGGTGCACTCCACATACCTCTAACAGGCACCACTGGTACCGGATTTTTTTTGGCTGAGGTGCTAGTACGGGACCTATGAATTGGAGGGGGGGGTGATGGGACAGAGGTCAAGGTTGCTCAGGAAACGTTTCTGAGGAACACTGGGACGGGTAGCTGGAGGGGGTCTGGGAGTGGAGGAAGAGGAAGTGGTTGTAGGAGGTGTAACTTGGGATGCTTTGGGTGCAGGTGCATGTTCTGGAGGCTGTCGTGAGGTGGATGGATATTGGGTGTGTGGGTGCCCGCGTTTGTGTACTTTGGGAGGGGGCGTCACAGACACACTGGGAGAGGACACAGGAGATGTGTAAATGGTAGTGGGGGTGGTGAGTGCAGGTGAGCGGGGTGTGGTGCTGGGTGTTCTGGTGTGAGTCCTAGTGGCTGTAGTGGTACTGCATGCAGGTGAGAGTGTAGACGACACTGGGAGGGAGGAGGGAGATGACAAGGAGGGGGACACAGTGGAGGCAGTGGATGTTGCTGTGTCTGTATGTGGGTGATGCTTGTGTGAGTGCCTGTGGGATGTGTAGTGCCTATGTTTGCCTGAGCTGCCCTTGTGTGTTGACGTGTGAGCAGGCTGGTCTGATGGTGTGTTTGGGATAGGCAGAGGTACAGGGGATTGGGCCTTGGTGGAGGAAGTTGGAGGGGGGAGGCTAGACACAGGGACATTGGCTGCCATCAGTGCTGATGCCAGAGATTGCAGGGTTCGATGATGGGCAGCCTGACCAGAATGAATGCCCTCCAGGAATGCATTAGTGTGTTGCAACTCCCTTTCTACACCCTGGATGGCATTCACAATGGTAGACTGCCCAACAGTGAGTGACCTGAGGAGGTCAATGGCCTCCTCACTGAGGGCAGCAGGGGTGACAGGGGCAGGGGCTGAGGTGCCTGGGGCGAAGGTGATGCCCACCCTCCTGGATGAGCGGGCACAGGGCAAAGGCTGAGGGGCTGCTGGGAGGGCGGTGCTGGTACGGGGTGGCAGCTGTACCTGTAGAAGTGGGGGGCACAGATGGTGCCGCCACCACAAGGCAGCTCCCATCGGAGGACGAGTCCGTGTCGCTGGTTGCTGATCCGGTGACCGCCGTGAAGCTCCCCTCGCCCTCCGTCCCACTGGTGTATTCCGAGTCCTGATGATGCTGATGCACAAAAGAACAGGGAGAGCAAAAAAAGGGGTGGGGAAACAGAAGAAAGACAGGTTGAGTGCATGACTTACCGCTACCGTTGGCAGACAATACAGACACAGCAGCCCCCTGCACTACGCCGTGCTCTTGGCCTCTACAGATGCAGTTCCTGGGATATGGCCTACATGGCTATGAGTGTCATCTGCCCACATAGATGACACAGGGGCATGTATACCTGTACTTGGCACTCTACAGAGGTGGGGTGAAGTGGCACATGGCCTGCATTACGGAGGGGCCTAGCCTACGGAACTCGCCCTGGCCTAGGGAAACCCACAGCCCTCCTCCCCCACCCAGACCCCTCCACTGCGCGCAAAGTCATGAGAATGTGAGTGTACTCACCCCCTTGTGTCTGCTGTGATGCCCTCATGCGCCCATCCAACTCAGGGTAGGCCACCGTCAGGATCCGGAACATCATGGGGGTCATGGTGCGACGGGCACCCCTCCCACGTTGGGAGGCCATCCCCAGCTGTGCCTCCGCCATCTTCTTGCTCCAGCGGCGAATGTCCTCCCATCTTTTACGGCAGTGGGTGCTCCGTCTCTGGTGGACCCCCAGGGTCCGGACGTCCTTGGCGATGGCATGCCAAATATCCTTCTTCTGGTGGGCGCTGACCTACATGACATGTACAGGGGAAGAAGAGAAGTCATTACCAACTGCACCATCATAGTGAGTGGCCCACATCCATGCCCTTGCCATGTGGCACATGCATTCACACTCCTTCATGCTCGCAGAACTCTGCCCCCTTCCTACTCACATCCAGCCCTCTCCACCCAGGCATAGCCCGTACAACTTGCACCCTATGAACTCACCTGTTAGTCTGGAGGACCGTAGAGTAGCGTGTACTGGGGGAGGACCACTTCCACGAGCTTCTCCAACTCCTGTGCAGTGAAGGCAGGGCCCTTTCCCCAGACGCACGTGCCATTATCTCTTCCAGACCAAGGTCACAGCAGCACTTGCAGTGTAGGTCCTCTCCTGTCGAAGATCAGGTATCGAGTGATTGAACAGATAGAAAATGGCGGTCACGTCCGCGGCGGTTACGTCCGCGGCGGTGCGTATCATCACCGCGGGCGCACTTCATCATTGGCTCCTGGGACCCATAGGGTCCAATGTTAACCAATGCAGCATTGCGCAGCAGACTTCGACCGCCTACCGCGACGGTGTACAACGCCAGCGCAATTACCTCACATCCCATTGTCCCAGTTTAGAGGTCAGGCAGCCGCCATTTCAGGGGCCCACATGGCTTCATTTTCAACTGCGTCACACATACCTAGGCCTGGACTCAACACACTTACAGACAACTTTTTGGATTATGTTTCGTGTTCTGTGTAGCTGTGGGTACATACCTCAGAATTGGTTGACTCTGTGGTCGCTGTTGTCCTTCCTAGGCACCGTCAGCTGGTGGACCTGTTGACAATGGAGGAGCGACATTTAATCATCACCTACAGGTTTGACCGTGCCACAATCCAGGAACTGTGTACCCAGTTGGAGCCAGACCTGATGTCACCAATCCGCCATCCCACAGGAATCCCCCCTCAAGTGCAGGTGCTATCAGTGCTCCATTTCCTAGCAAGTGGGTCATTTCAAACAACAGTGGCCATGGCATCAGGGATGTCCCAGCCTATGTTTTCCAACGTGTTGTCCAGAGTGTTGTCTGCCCTGCTGAAACACGTGAGGAGCTACATCGTTTTCCCTCAGGTGGAGGATTTGGCTACAGTTAAAGGTGACTTCTATGCCCTGGGACATATCCCTAACATCATATGTGCCATTGATGGGAACCAAGTGGCTTTGGTCCCCCCCCCACAGGAGTGAACAGGTGTACAGGAACCGGAAGAGTTATCATTCCATGAATGTACAGATGGTATGTTTGGCAGACTCGCAGGTAAATGCTATGTTCCCTGGCTCAGTGCATGACGCCTACATCCTGCGGAATAGCAGCATTCCTTATGTGATGCGTCAACTCCAGAGGCACTGTGTGTGGCTATTAGGGGACTCTGGTTACCCCAACCTGTCATGGCTATTTACCCCAGTGAGGAATCCCAGGACCAGGGCAGAGGAACGCTACAATGAGGCCCATGGGCGGACTAGGAGGGTGATCGAACGCACCTTTGGCCTCCTGAAGGCCAGGTTCAGGTGTCCCCATATGACAGGTGGTTCCCTATTCTACTCACCAAGGAAGGTGTGCCAGATCATCATCGCCTGCTCTGTGCTTCACAATCTTGCTTTGCGACGCCAGGTGCCTTTTCTGCAGGAGGATGGTCCAGATGACAGTGTTGTGGCAGCTGTGGAGCCTGTGGACAGTGATGAGGAGGAAGCAGAGGAAGAGGACATTGACAACAGGGACTCTGTCATACAGCAATATTTCCAGTGACACACAGGTGAGAATTTGTTTTTACTATTACATTTACTTTCGCACTTCTACCTCTATCCTGTCCGTCAATTTGAAGCAGTATTTGCTAACTGAGTGGTACATTTCCATTACGGTTTCACAGGTGTGGTTACCAACGTGTGTCATCTGCTTGCATCCTTCATGGGCTTGTGATGTGTGACATAGGTATGTTGACATTACATTTTCGAACAGATTTTGTCATTGTCATAGATAATACACATTTTCAAAATCACAGACTGACTCCAGATTGATTTGTGGTTCAAGGGTGTTTATTGAAGTGCTAATTATTGGAGGGGGTGGCAAAATGGTGATGGGTGATGGGTGATGGTGGAGGAATGTCCATGGCAGAGTCCAGTCTATTAGTCTCACAGGTGCACTGCCCATATGGGAATAGGAAGTGGAGCTGGGGCAGTTCCAATCTGGACAGGGTAACAAAGTGGGACAGTGGGATGACAATCAGGGTGGTCTCATTTCCTGGCGGAGGTCTTGCCATCTTGCTCTGTCCTGTTCCTGGATCTCAGGGACCGCTTGCGGGGTGGTTCTCCGTCTGCAGGGGGTGGGGTGCTGGTGTGGTGGTCCTGTGGCGGGCGTCCTGTCCACTAGCGCCGGCGGAGGTGGTGGGCAGTTCATCGTTCAGGCTAGTGTCAGGGGCCCCTTGGAGTGCCACGGTGTCCCTCATGGTGTTCTGTATGTCCTTCAGCACCCCTACAATGGTGCCCAGGGCGGAGCTGATGGTTCTGAGCTCCTCCCTGAACCCCAAATACTGTTCCTCCTGCATGCGCTGGGTCTCCTGAAACTTGGCCAGGACCGTAGCCATCGTCTCTTGGGAGTGGTGGTATGCTCCCATGATTGAGGAGAGGTCCTCGTGGAGAGTGGGTTCCCTTGGCCTGTCCGTCCCCTGTCCCACAGCAGCCCTCCCAGTTCCCCTGTGTTCCTGTGCCTCCATCCCCTGGACTGTGTGGCCACTACCACTGCCCCCAGGTCCCTGTTGTTGTTGGGGTGGTGGGTTATCCTGGGTTCCCTGTAGTGGTGGACACACAGCTGATTGACGTGTCCTGGGTACGGAGGTATGGGCCCGCTGGGTGGGTGCTGTGCTGGTGTTAGCAGAGGTTGGAAGGTCAGTGTTGGGCTGTGCCTGTGCGAGGGGAACCGACTGTCCCGAGGCCCACGATGGTCCGGGCTGGTCATCTGGATCCAGTTGGCCAGAGCTGCTGTCATCACTGTGGGCCTCTTCTGTGGGTGGGGTAGAGATATCTGGACCCTCCTGTCTGGTGACGTTACGTAGTGGTCCTGCAGGGGTATAAAAGCATGATTATTGCATGTGTGTGTGTCATGGTGTGCAATGGGTGGGTGAGCGTGTACCCCAGTGCTAGCATTCCTGTGTGGTGGCTTGTGTGATGATGGTTAGGGGTTGTTATGGGTATGTGCAGTGGTCATGCTTTAGTGATGGGTGTCCATGCTTTTTTGTGTCATGCAGGGCTTGGTGTTGGGATGGGTGGTTTGTGTTATTAGTACATTAGTGAGGAGTTGGAGTGATAGGGGAGGGGGTGAGGGTGGGGGTGTGTGATAGCGTGCAGGTAGGGTGGGGGATATGATAGTTAAGATTTGACTTACCAGTGTCCATTCCTCCACCGACTCCTCCGAGGCCCTCTGGATGCATAATGGTCAAGACCTGCTCCTCCCATATTGTTAGTTGTGGGGAGGAGGTGGGGGTCCGCCGCCAGTCCGCTGAATCGCGATGTTGTGCCTGGAGACCACGGAACGCACCTTTCCCCGTAGGTCGTTCCACCTCTTCCTGATGTCCTCCCGATTTCTTGGGTGCTGTCCCACTGCGTTGACCCTTCGCCATAGCTCCATCTTCCTAGCTATAGAGGTGTGCTGCAGCTGTGATCCAAATAGCTGTGGCTCTACCCGTACAATTTCCTCCACCATAACCCTGAGCTCCTCCTCCGAAAACCTGGGGTGTCTTTGGCGTGCCATGGGGTGGTGTAGGTGATGTGTGGGGTGGTGTATGTGGTGATGAGTGTGGTGATGTGTAGTGGTGTGGGGTGTTTTGTGCGTGAATGTTGTGTGGGTGATGGTGTTGTGTGCCTCTGTGTGGTGGGGTTGTCTATTGCTGTGCTCTCTCTCTGTCGCCTTTGTCTCTAATTTTTGGTCGTAGGGGTTTGTGGGTGTGTGTTTTATATTGTGTTGGGTGTGTGGGAGTGGTGTTTGTATGTGTATCAGGTGTGTGTATTTGGAATTGTCCAATGTGGCGGTGTTTTGGAGATGTGTGTGTATTTTGAGCGCGGCGGTGTGTACCGCCAATGGAATACCGCGGTTGAAAGACCGCCGCGTGGATTCGTGGGTCGTAATAGCATGGGCATGTTTCTGTTGGCGTGACGGTGAAGGATTTGTTTTCGCCAGTTTATCACTGACCTTTGGTGTGGCGGGCTTGTGTGGGTGTCTGAATTTTGGCGGATTCCGAGATGTGGGTCATAATAGCTGTGGCGGAATTCCGCAGCGGTGTATTGGTGGTCTTCTGCACGGTGGTAAGCGGCTTTTACCGCCAATGTTGTAATGACCCCCAGAATGTGGTCAAGTGGAAGCCGGGAATTGGTGCAAGGTTTTTGTGCAATTCAGCCATTACATAATTATCTCATGCTCTCTCCTCTGTCAGACCAAAGCTTATTGCTTTGTGTTTAATTCTTTGAAGTGCTAAAACAGCTCACTGTGATAAATACGTTCAGGCTATGATAAATAAATCAGTCATTTCATAAGGATTGGTGGTAGTAGTGTCTGGGGAGGGTGATGTTATTAAGTGGAAACTAAAATAAAAACCAGAGTACCCACCCTTGGCCAGTGCAGTCAGGACATTTCATCCACATAGTTAGAAGTCTTTATTCATTGCCATCGATTCTTAAATTAATTTATCCACTCACACTCCACCATCCAACTATTTATTAATTGAATCGTGCAGCCCTGTCTCAATTCATTCAATGATTGGACCATGATTGATAATGAAAAATGTGCTTAACGCGCACCATAGATGCATTTTTTTTTTCAAACATGTCTTGGGTGAAGAGCCTCTCCCAACTGCCCTTTGTAGTGGCCAGACTTTCTAGCTGCACTTGCATGGTACATGAGTATGGAGGCTGGTCTGACAATATTTGTCCTGACCGGGATAAAATAATATAACAGGGAGTCATACTGCCCTGGTTTACTGGAGATCATGATCAGCACAATGTGGAAAGGGTAGCCATATATTTCGGTTCAAATTTATACAATGAAAATGATCAATAATGTTAACTGCTTCATGCTTTTATAGGGCACAGATTCTTGTGTGGCATTTTGGGTCAAAAAAACTGGCCAAGTTTGTCCATAGGGACTGTCAATTCGCCACTTGATGTATGGCTGCTTCAAAGGAACTGGGGCCCATATTTATACTTTTTTTGTGCCACATTTGCGTCATTTTTTTACGCAAAAGCAGCGCAAACTCACAAAATACAATTGGCCCATATTTATACTTTTTTTGCGCCGTATTTGCGTAATTTTTTTTATGCAAAAGCAGCGCAAACTCACAAAATACAATTGTATTTTGTAAGTTTGCGCCGATTTTGCGTCAAAAAACGACGCAAATGCGGCGCTCAAAAAGTCTAAATATGGGCCCCTGGGTTCTTTGGAATATAGGGTTGCGCCATGTTTAGGTATATCGTGATTGCTTTAGAGCACTTATAGCCTGTATCCACTTACCGGGAGAGGTAATGCTGTAGAGCCTAGTGCAAAAGTCTCTGTGTTTCCCTCGGTAGTACAGGTGACTTCTGACACCCTTGCTTTCATATGTAAAAAAAAGTTGTTATATTTTTGTTCCTGGCTAGCACTTACAATTGTTTGATTCAAGGGAGGTAGGCCTCCATGGATAAAGCGACAGGTCTGACTCCTAACACGTTCATGAAAAGCATTTCCTCCTTGGGTGACCAATGGCTGCTAGTGGTTAGCTGTGGGTGGTGGGCTTCCCCACATTTCTCTGAGGCATCTTCAGTGAGGTGAAACTGAGGTTCCAGTTCATAGGGGCCTTGAGTCTCCTATAAGTAATCAGGGGACCTTCCACAATGGACATACTTCTTTCCAGCTGTTGTGACCTCAGCATGGTCGCTCTGATGACTTGCAGACTGTTTTTAGTGCTGGTCCACTACTCTTGGAGTGGCCACACCGTGTGACTGCATTGTGGTGACGGGAGAATGCAGAATGAAATGTCATTAAGCAGGTCGTTGTACCAGCGAAGGATGAGGGTGTTCCAGGATTGTACCAATGCTGCCAGCGATACAAGCTTCACTCTCTTCTCTGTTGACAGGTACACATTTGATCATGCTGTAAATATTTTGGCCCCCAGAAACAATGGTCTGAATTCAGAATTGTCTTTCTTTGTAAAAGATGAGTTCAGTGCACTCCACCAGCTGAAACGTGGTGGGATGTGCTCAGGAATGGGCCTTCCATAACAGGTCGGCAAGTAAGGACTTGAGGCATGGATTAGCTGACATTGGGGAGCTAAGAACTTGGAGGTTGACTTGAAGCGAAGAGGTAGCGCCTTCATCTGGTAGTTTTGGCCATCTACCATTAATTGGAGATATTTCTCGTGTTTGACTTTTTTTTTGTTTACTTGACTGATGCTGGGCCCTGGTGTACTTAATGTAGGACTGTCCCAGACCACAGTAGCCCTGTTGTATGTAGAGTGAAAAAGTATTTGAGTAGTATTGGTTGACAAGTCGACCTTATGTCCATAAAGCTATTCAATACCTGTAGACTACTGCTGATCGCGTGGGAGAGTGTAGAGGGACCTTCCAGTGTTAGCATAATTTTTAATGGCTCTTAATGCATGGTCTAACATGACTGCCAAACAGATTATTCAAATTGAACGGCATATCTAATATTCAATAGTGGATTTTCAGGTGAAAGCTAGCCATACCTGCACATCGCTTTCTCATTGGCCATTGGCCGAAAGCCTTTTCTGACAGCGTCCATGAAGACGTCAATCAGAGCAGACAACGCCTATTCATTGTCTGTTTTTAACACTTTTTGAGGTTTTCCAAAAAATTAAACATTCAGACATTAAACTTAACAAACCAAAAACAAACAGGCTTTGAAAATAAAACCAACCAAATGTAGGGCCCCGTGGAGAGCAAAAGCAGTATAGTCTCCCTACGTGAGCATTCGGGCCAGAAAGAGATGGGCAAGTTTAGGATAGGTTGGTGGTAAGAAGTGGAGGGTCTAGGGGGTGGGGAATATAGTGAAAAGCTTGGAGTGGGATCAGCCTTTTCTGCGCCAGCCTGTCGTGCTGCGCTGAGGTTGCCGATCCGTTAGGGTGGTCCTTATTTGAGGTTATTCATAATTGCATCGATGGCCACGATGCGGAAGCGTTGATGGCCGTGCTTCGCGTGCTAGACGAAGCTGGCTGCAGTGACCTCCTCAGGCCTAGCATGCTCGATCAGGCCTGGGTGGGCACTGCACGCACGACGCACGCAGCGGCACACAGTGTAGCGGTGGCGGTTGCCGCCTGCTGCTCACTGTCCAAGGGAGCAAGGAGGAAGCCTGGGGGGGGCAGGGACGCAGTGCATCCACCACCCCACTGCACGGCGCGACAGAGGAGGAGCGGGGGAGCCTGAAAAGGAATCAGTGCAGGGGGGATGAAACCAGAAAGGGAGGAACCGGCTGGCAGTAAGGCGGGGCCACTTGTGCACTGTCTGCCAGCCGGGCAGGAGGAGCAGCAGGTGGGGCACAAAATTAAACACATACAACACATGGGGCATGTCTGTGAACATCGTGTGTACAGCTGTACAAGTAGCTGTAATCTCACCATCTGACAAGATAGAGGGGGTCATTCCGACCCTGGCGGTCCATGACCGCCAGGGCCGGGGACCGCGGAAGCACTGCCAACAGGCTGGCGGTGCTTCCTGGGCCATTCTGACCGCGGCGGTAAAGCCACGGTCAGAAAAGGGCAACCGGCGGTTTCCTGCCGGTTTACCCCTGGCCCAAGGAATCCGCCATGGCGGCGCTGCTTGCAGCACCGCCATGGGGATTCCGACCCCCTTCCCGCATCCTGGTCCTGGCGGTAAATACCGCCAGGAACAGGATGGCGGGAACGGGTGTCGTGGGGCCCCAGGGGGCCCCTGCACTGCCCATGCCACTGGCATGGGCAGTGCAGGAGCCCCCTCACAGGGCCCCATAATGATTTTCAGTGTCTGCAACGCAGACACTGAAAATCGCGACGGGTGCCACTGCACCCGTCGCACACCAGCAACTCCGCCGGCTCCATTCGGAGCCGGCTTCATCGTTGCTGGGGCTTTCACGCTGGGCCGGTGGGCGGCCTTCTGGCGGTCGCCCGCCGGCCCAGCGGGAAAGTCAGAATGACCGCCGCGGTCATTTGACCGCGGTATGGTCTTTTGGCGGTTACCGCCAGGCGGGCGGCTTCCGCCGCCCGCCGGGGTCGGAATGACCCCCATAGTGTCTTGAGTGAATGGTTGGTCTACTGCTTAATGGTACAAATCAAAATGCGTGAGAACTGGCACAAGTGGCATCAATGTTGCACTACCGGCACAATGTCACAAGCCCTTAATGCAACTGTACCATCATTCTAATGATAGCCCTTGTGGAACCAAGATCCATGTTCCCCTTGTGCCACAACTACAAAGTCACAAAATGCATGCATTGATCCACATCCACCACCCTTACATCAACACATGCCTGTTGCCGATATCTTGGTGCAAGGAAATGTTCCAATTTGTAGGTAGGGACAATCTAATGGTGCAGACAGTCTATGATGGTTGCACTGTCCCTTCCAATAAGCACATGTGTGGGGCCTGCTACAGTCAGATGAGAATGTAAAACAGGCATTTTATGCAATGGAGCTACCTGTGCTATGCTGCACTAGTCCTATCATTCATGGTCCCAATGCATAATTGCACCAAAAGAGTGACAGCACGCATTACACTGCTGTGGCAATGCCCACCATGGTGAATAGGAAGGCTAATTACTTGCCACCATGGACAAGGAGCCTGCAAGGAAGTAGGTGGTGTGGGATTAAAGCACAAAGGGCCAGATGTAATAGGAAGTGATGGTGTGCCTCACCTTCCCAAAGTTGGCAGTGTTGCGCACCATCATTTTCAAAAGTCACTGATGGCCAATATTTACTAAAATACGGGGCACCCCTGAGTCACTTTCTGTGCCAGGGCTAAATTAGCTGGCATGGGCCAATGCAGCATGGGCCAATGCAGCAAGCCTTGCACCACAGTGGCAGCATTGAGGGGGAGATTGTTTTTGTGCAGGAACGAACACCTTTCTGTACAAAAACATTCTTAAAAGGTCATTAGCTCTGTTTATGTGTATTGCTAACAACATGGAACAAGTTCAAAATGAGGAGAAAAGATGGCATATCACTTCCTTGTGTCATGCCAATGCCACCCCTGAGGTGGTGTAATATTTTGGCAAGGATTCTAGTTTACAAAAACTCATAAATCTGAGGCACTGTCAAAATGCAATGGATGTTGATGTGGCACGCCAACAGCAACACCCATTGCACGCCCCTACTATGCAAAGTGCTGCTTGTGAAGGGGCCTTTTTTACAAGATGGCCCTAGGCCACAATAACTATCTTAGCGCCACATTGTAAAACTGTCACAGGGCATTGCGCCAACCGAGCGTCAAGGAAAGTAACGCTCAGGTGGTGCTAGGGGCACCTAAATAGGCCCCAAAATACCTTGTGAGCTTGACTCATGTGTGATGCACAATTCTACACATAATATACAACTACAACCTTGGGTCTGTAGCATGTCACTGAGCCTCCAGTAGCAAGTAAATGGTCTGTCATGTCAACAGCCACCACAATCCAAGATTGACATTTCACTATCTCATTGCAGAGGATGGTGCCTTACTTCCTGCCGATCTACCTGTACTGGATTTTACAGATGACATAGACGACCAGCTGCCTACCATCAATGAAGAGACTCTCCATGATGTCTTAGGTTCCTTCCAGACACCACCTCCAGTCGCTGGGAGGACACACAGCGTTGCAGCGTCTCACATGAACCACCCAGGTACCAACACACAGCACCAGCCAGTACTGACACAGCCCTGGACTCCGAGGACCCAGACATCACCTTCTAGAGGACAGTGGTAGGAGTCCAGCCGGAGCTGACCAAGCAGGAGTGAGTGGGGATGGAGACTATGGCAGGCAGCCTAAAGGGAGTGCAGAGGTGCCTCAGTCCAATTAAGGACAACTCAGCTGCCATCAGAGGCACCCACTCCCCGCTACATGGACTCCAGCAGTCCCTGGCTGACATAGCTGCTGTCATGAGGCAGAGACTTTAACAATTGCCCTACCAAAGTGGCAGCAGCATGATAGACAACAGGCTGGGGGCTATACAGAATAACCTGGAGTCCATACAGCGGGAAGTGGCCTCCCTCAGGGAAACCATGCCTGCCTACCAACATGATGGTGCTGCGGTGTTGAGAAATCAGCAGTTCATCCTTGCTACAGCGATGCCTTATGTATTCCCACAAATGGCAGCTGCCGGGACCTTTGACTCCACATCTCTTTCCCCTGATGTGTGTGTGTCCTCCTCAACCTCAACAACAGTACCACCCATGGCACAGGAGGCACCACACACATCAGAGGATGAAGATATGGAAGGAACAACATTCACAAGGAAAACCACCCAGAAGCACCGGTCTGTGCCATTTGGACTGTAGTTCTGGGCTTAAGATCATGCCAGTGTTGTGACAGCATGAAATGCTCTCTTCACTCAACCTCTATTTACTTGTCTGCTATGTACTGTCTCAATTCCTACCTATTGGCAATTTTGACACCTCCTCATTAATGCACACTTCTTCTAACCACGTCTCATTACTGGCCCTCACCCTTGGGCTCTGATTGTACTACAAATGGCTAAGGTTCTCTCATAGGGTCTGTGAACTGGACATTGTATAGCATTTGAAATTACAGTTGCACCTGTAAATAAAGCACCTTGTTCACATGTAACATTTACACGTTTACTGTGATCCATCAACTCAGCTAAATGATTGTATTGTGTGAATCCATGACAGTGAGTGCAGAACATCATTACATGAGTGCATTACTGTCAGACACAAAGCCACACACTAGGATCGTAACATAAGAAAGGTAACTGATGGTGTTGTGGGCCACAACCAACCTACAGAGTATTCAATACATATACTAAACAGAAATCCTTGGAAGTTAACATACGGCATGTATGGCTCAGAACCAAGTCAATGGTAATTTACCCAGATGGGAGTACTAGTACAACTAATATGTGTGGTACAAAAGAGGCTAACCTAATCAGTGATGGGCACCTGTCAGTGTTGCAGGATACAGTCCCAAATGTGGCTGTTGTCAAATGTGCCACACTTGCCAACAATGATACTGCAAGACCCCACCAATGACAGTTGAAGTGCAATACTTACCTGTCCAAGATAACATTTACACACACAATGCGAATGGCTGGAACAGTGGATGACAAATGTATGGACTAGTTGATGTCATTTAACAGCCAATCTGACAGCTCCTTGGTCATAGGGGATGCACATGGTAATTCATGGAAATGAAGGCAGCAAGCATACCCTAAGCCATTCCTCCTGCTTGGCCAGTGCACACATGAGAACACCCAGACACTCAATCAGCATGGAGAAAAAATAGTCTAAAACTAACAGGATTTATTTAAAATTATTTAAAACTTCATACCTAAGCATATCCTAAAAACTACCCTACACTAAACTACCCTAAATTAACTTAACTTAACTTACAACTACACCTATGTAACCTATTCTAAACTAATCTAACACATGTAACACCACATTCTAAACCTTGTCTCCCCAACCCCGTTAAGAGACAAGATACAAGTAGAACAACATAAACTAAGGCTACACATGTACTTACTTAACCTATGTCCTAAACAAATATATATGTTTTTGTAATAAAAAAAAATATTTAAAAAATATATATATATTTATATATAAATATATATATATATATATATATATATATATATATATATTTGTTCTTTTTTTATACATATATACCCCAACATAACCCCCCCCAAATAAAAATAGTAACAAACCCACCCCCCAACTATACTTACTCTAACCCATGCCTACCCTACAATATTTCACTAACCAACCACTACCCATCTAAAACCCAATATAAAAAACTATCAACTGCAAAAGGGAGAGGGGAGGAACTGGGAGGTTGTGGCACTGACACTTCACATTTTCTTCAAATTCCTCTTAATGTACTTTAACAACTTTGCTATTTCCATCCAGCCATCTACGTTATCCTGTACATGTTACTGGGATAACAGCTATCCATTGTTGACAATCAAGGCCCAGAGGTGAGTGGACTACTGCGTCCTTGCTCAACATTTGTGTTAACAAACTAGTGAGGAGCACGTGGCCCAAAAAGTCTAGATTCCCTGTGCCACTGTCAATATGGGGGGCTTTTTATGCAATCCACCACTTTCACACCCCTAGTGCTACATCATGAATGCAAGGTGGGGATCATCTGATAGGAGGGCTGGAAACGTCCCACCGGCTATTCTAAGGTTTGTTAAAGCTTCATGTGTCCTAGTTTAAGGCCTGGTCTGAGCATACGTTACAAGGGGGCTCACCATTGCTCATGATGTGCCCACATGTACAAATAATGCAAAGTCCCCATAAAGTTTGGCCAAAGCCTGAATAGCACATCAAAGTTGTCTACAGATTACGGTAATATTGCCCCCTACACTACGCTATGTTCTGCAAAATGTGCAATGCAGCACACACATGGTGGCTGTATGGGTGCCCTTAGGGCCACAGTGAGATTGGCACTGCGCTGGATGCTGCTACAGTATTCTATTGAACAACATGTGCACATACATGTCAGACATCACCTAAGTGCCAGGTAGACAATCAGCATTCATATCATATGCACATGTGATGTGACCAAGATCACTCATAAATATCATAATGGCAAGACCATGTTGGTAAATCTGCTGAGATCTAGCTTTCGAAAATCCATAGACAATTCCCACAACCATCTGGAGCTGAGTTGCATACTAATTGTTGCCCAGCACAATATGGCTCCTTGCACGACTGCAGCCTCAATTTATGTCTGAAGGGTACTGAGACACCAGGGGTGCAAGTGTCTCCTACATAAGCCCCCTAGAGACCTCTATACATTTCCTTCATCTGTACCGTTTTGTGAGTAACTGTAAGTTATGTGTGGCGTACAGTGCTGTCTAAAGTGCTGTGACAAAGTTGTTGTCAACAGGCATGCTAATCACATAGACATTTGCTCTGACACCTATCATGATTGACATCAATGTATATGTGGCAATGCTTTCTATTTCCTACCACCCACAATTCCATAGCAGCACACATTTCCACTTATCCAACAATCAAGCCATTCTCAATGATCAACATTGCATCAGACATGATGTCACCATCCTAACTCCAATGACATCATATCATTGGTCACACAAAACTGGACACCTCTCCACTGGTGTAGGGTGGAGGTCCACCTGCAATACATGAAAGGAAATCATAGCTTAGTTGGAAATTTCTGTGCATGGATGACAGTTTTGAAATTAACTTGTTAGGCTGTGTGAGCAAGTCAACATAGTGGTAGATCAGACCAACTGTCAAACATCTATAATAAGTCAGTCACAGATAGTCTCATATAATGAAGACCCTGGAACATACAAACCACCGCTTTCCCTGACACTCCTGTACTAATATGTGTGTGCCATTACAAGGCACACACACTTGAGCTACAATACCAAGGCAGTTTACTTATGTATAATCAGTTGTTCCTACCTGCACATTAACTGATTGAAATTACGGCTGCCTTCCCAATACTGTGTGGCCACCATTGTTGGCATGGTATTCCATTAATTGTCCAGGAAGGGATACCAACATGCACATAGACAAATGCCTCACCACAGACACACTTGCTCTGTGGTCCAAGGATGCCTGTGTTGGTGCAGGTTTCTGAGTAATGTGCTAGTGCTGGTGCAGATGCAGGCCTGCCCCCCATACTTTCAGTAAGACACAGCAGGCCTGTGGTACAAATTCAGCACATGTGTGTGGGGGGTAATAGACACATTTTGGGGTGTATGTCATACATAATGTACAGGAAGAGGAAAGTGCTATTATTCTGGACCCAGTGCATAGTCAGGCTCCCTTAAATGGCCTTGGCCAATGACACAAAGGGGCAGAATAAAGGAAAGTGGTGCTGCACCAAGTGCATCACTATAGTCCTTGTGGCCCTTAGTGCACCCCTTTCCCCCGCCATGTGTGCACCTTATGAGGAATATGGCACAGCATGGTGCCTCAATTTATAAGTATGCAAATGATGTACTCAGCAGGAGTAGCAAGAAAAAGATTAGCACGACTTCTGCTGAGTACATAGGGGCTCATCATTGACAATTATATGCCCCCTTATAACACCTGCTCTAAGCAGCCGTTCAAAGTGCAGGAAATATGGCAAAAGGAAATATCTCATATTTCCCAGAGGCATGTACATTAGCCTCCCAAACAGGTGTAGGGCCTCCCTCCCATTCATGATGCCTGGCGCAGGTCTCATGTTGTGCTGGTCAAAACTGAGTGGCGCTATGCATGCATCGCACCCCTTTGTTATGATTGTGCAGGGAAGATGGCACTTCTGACTGGCTCTGCTATATAAATGTTAATTACAATGGCAGCCCTAAGGTGGTGCTGGGCTCTCAAAACAGGCACAATACTACATGCCCAGATCCTTTGATAAAACATGCTGCACTCAACCGTATCACCACCTGTCATGCACATGCAAATAATGGTGTTGCAATGCAAATGAAATACTAACAAACTGCTCCATCAATCTCAATCCCCAGGTGATCCCTTGAGATCAGGTCAGCCCAACGGTGTTTAAGTTGATGCTCATTGCATCCGGTTCAAAATATTCTTGTTAGGTGGTGGAGCACCTTGCTCCAGCGCGGCTTCCTGGCCTCTTTTGGGTAGCCTTGGATAACGTGGCCACCCAATAGAAGCATCATTGGCAGGTAATGCTGCACAAGCCATACAAAGCCCCCCAGCTCATCAGCCATCATCTTTGACATCCTCCCTTTCCCAGGCATCATGCAGTGTTTGTGTACTGCAAATGTAATTGCAGGGAAAAAATAAAGATAAAACTACCCCAACTACCCCAAATACCCAACAAACTATCCTACCCCTAGACAAACACCCCACAATACAGTGGCAGATATAGTACAAATACACTACAAAAGACTGATTAAAAGACTAATAAGACCCAACAGCAACAGGACACATCACACAAACACTCCAAAAACTCCAATCCACCAACAACACCCGCTCCACACACCCTCACACAGTCACAGAATATAAGACTGTGAAGTGAAAGTGAACTCACTGTCCCATGTATGCAGTCAGGATGTCTTGTTTCATCACTTCCTGGGCCTGTGCGTCACGTTTTCAGTTATGCGTTCTTTTTTTAATACAGATTACGGTCAGGCAAAAAAATTTTCCCATTGTGTCTGACAAGGCATGTGGACTTGCGATTGACGCTCAGGGGCCAGGCGTCTTTTTTCTGCATAGTAAAGTATGAAGTTTAGGCGTTTGCGTCTACATTTTTTACACATGATGATCATGTGTGGTATTCCTTCCCATACAGGCTGACAAGGCCTGTGGCCGTGCAACTGACGCACAGGGGCTATGCATCATTTTGGTGGGCTTGCGGAGTATGGAATTTAGCCGTTTGCATCAAAAGATTTTGACGCATAAGGTAAATGCATGGAAATTGATTATGAAGGCTTACTGTGCACCCAGATTAACATACCATGTCAAAGGGCTATGCAATTATGTTGTCAGTATGGTATAGCTACATGTGTGTGCATGTCCGTTCATATCTTGAAAGTGACATTGGCATGCTCAACCTATATGTTTGTTTATGTGTGTGATGCACTGTGTCCACATACATGTTAGCACATGTGTACTATGAGTGTACATATGTGTTCTGACACATATGTGTGGGTGTACCACATTGTTATGTCTGATATAAAAATGTACTCGTACCAACAACACAATAGATATGATGGTCCATATCCAATACATGGTAAGGTATGTGACAGCCCTGACAAATTGTACTCAGAGGATGGAGTGGACTACAGCTGGATTGAAATCACGTTACTCCTGGCAATGTGTGTGCATGTGTATTCACTCTGTGGTGTGTTGTTGTTTTAGCCTTCATGATGCTCTGCTACAAGTGTGACATATAGTTCCCCAAGCATTTTTAATTACAGGAGATGGTGAACATACATGTATCAATGAAGGTTGCTGTATGCCGTGTGTGTGTAAAGATATGTCATTTCATTTCAGTAACATATGACCACAGCGGTGTTTTCATGGTATATGAAACCTCACATATCTATCTTCCTGCATGGACAGGTGTTGGACTTTGACAAATGCCTGTGTAGTCATATCAGTGCAACCCACGTCTCTGTATGTCAGAACACATGTGAAGGTCATTTATTTCTGTCAATGATTTTGTGATACATATGCACTTATATTTGTGGTAAGTTGGCTTTTGTTCAGACTCCAATACATATTACCAGGCCTGTGCCATTTAAGTGGTACATGTGCTGAGATATCTTGTATATGTGTGCATGCCATCAATTAGGTACTCACAATCGACCACATCATGTTTGTCATGACTCTCACATACAATGACACACCACTGTGTAGCAGTGTTGCAGTCTGGCAAAAATGGCAGCCTACTCTTCATCCCTACTGTGGGAGTTTTTATGCTGACATAGACCCATGGTTGCATGTGAATGCACAGGTTTACGGAGCTCCAGATTACTCAGTCCACTGTGCACATGCATCAGGTCCCTGACAATGTCAATAGTCTAATTAGCCAGAGCAGTGGTGTTAGGGGGTTTTGGGCGGGGATCTAGCCTCTTCATGATTGCTATTCAGCAGAGCAATGCACAGTCCCCTGCAGACAGACGCATGCACAATTGTGATCATATGGACTGGGATACCAGTTTTATCTCTGGGGTACATGATGTCAGACTTTCCCTATCATCTACTGCGGGCTGGCTACTTACACATGTAGGACATGTCTCATCATTTGGCATGGTGTGACAGACATCATTTGATGTCCTTAGTTATTTCCATGGCAGCTTGGTTAGGGGTTGTATCTCTGTTGTGACTTCTATTTTGGGAATGTGCCAGGGGACAGACTGTGTTATCTGTCACTGCCTCCTATCATGTTGGTACGCCATGGGCAACTGCCAAGTTATACTAGTGGCAAACATGAGTGGGTGATGTACTGACCTAGCCACCCTCTCTGTACATAGGTTGGGTGATCATATGTAGACATTGATGGGTTGCACATTCAGTACTGGTCTATGTGTGTTCCTTCTCCACGTTTTACCACATTACTTGTTAGGAATATTTTGTGTCCTACATTGCTGCCAATCTTTAGGCTGCTCGCACTTTGTACACATCTTCTAAAGCAACATTGTCTGGCCATACATGGACAGGATGCAACGTGTGACTTGTGTAAATTGTAGATGTGCACATCTTCTACTTCTGGCTACATGATAGTTACTGTCCCATTGCCTGGCTTTGCAAGATTTAATGAGTACCATACACACATGACATTACTCCTGCCACAGCACATGGTTTGTCTCCAAGTGACCTCCCATGTTGTATTTCCAAGTTTTAGTGGGTCTCTCTCAGCTGTCCATCCACATCCTTCGTTGAACATGGGTATGCATTTATTCCCGCATTCCATAACCTATGTCACTCTTAACATGACTGTATGATGTTGATGTGTGTAATCATCTCAGTGCTGCTTTTTTCATTAACCACATGCAACATATCTGACATACTTGTTCATCCCACACCTGATTGTCATGTTGGAGACCTAAAATATATAGGTAATTTCGTTACTGTTGGTACCTTGCTCTTGGTCTGGCATGTGAGTGACAATGAGTGGTGTGTATTGCTACGTGCTGTTTGATGGTGTAATACAGACCATACTAGGTTACCATGCTGACACATGTCAACCATTGTTGGTACTTGCAAACCCTTTGCTATCTAGGCTATACACCTGTACAGCCTTCACATGTATATCTGGATTTGTTGTAGCCATGTGTCAAGACAGCAGATTTGTGTGACAAGTGTGTATAGAATGTACATAGGGAGTGGAACACACTCTGGCCCTCATTACAACCCTGGCGGTCGGTGATAAAGTGTCGGTAATACCACCAACAGGCTGGCGGTAACTTCTGCCAAATTATGACCATGGCCGTGAGAACTCAGATAGACAGCCACTTTACCACACTGACCGCCAGGGCAGAAACAACAGCCACCACGGCGGTAGCCGCCTACAGCCAGGCGGAAGCCGATGTTCCGCCCACCATATTATGAGACAGGAAACCGCCATCTTTTCGGGGGTGGTACCAACGACATCAAAAGCCTGGTGGGAACAGACCTTGGAAGGGAAATAACTCACCTTTGGAGACACAGGGAACAACCACGCCGCCATGGAGCCCGAGGTGCATGTCTTCCCAATGATTTTCTACCTGCTGCTTCACCATGAACACCAACGACGGTGAAGAAGACGACGGTGAGTACAGCCGCCTAGCACACAAGGGAGGGGGGAGGAAAAACAGAGTGACACACACACGCAACACACACACCCCCACCCACAACACCATACACACAATCAGCTGCAGTAATAAAACATATTTACTCCGTACCTTGGATGAATAATGCAAAGACAACACATTTTAGCAAAAGTGAATGTAATGAGAGCAACAAAGTATAAATAAGAAAAAGGCAATATAACAGGTATCTACAAATGTACAGTTCAAGGGACACTGCCCAGTCCTCAGTGTACATGGGCCACAGGCCAAAGTCCAAGGCCCCACTTGTCACCTGCATCAACATGGAGAGAACACTGCAGGGACATCAGTTGACAAATAGAGAGGCACCTCAGGGGGAAGGTGGATGGGGTGCACCTCAGCCAGCAGATGGAACAAGACCACTGGTTCTGGAGGGGGCAGCATGCCCTGTGCTTAGTCCTGGGGAGTGCAAGGCCACAGTCTCTCAAGTGGGTGATTTGCCCACATGCTCTGGAGGGGGCAACATGCCATATGCTTGGACCTGGGGAGTGCAAGGCCACAGTCTCTCAGGTGGGTGACTTGCCCACATGCTCTGGAGGGGGCAACATTCCCATAGCTTGGTCCTGGGGAGAGATGGGCCACAGTCTCTTGAGTGGGTGTTTCGCCCACTGGTTCTGGAGGGGGCATTGTGCCCTGTGCTCATGATCCTGGGGAGGCTGGGGTTGGTGGGTGTCTCACCCACTGGTTCTGGAGGGGACATCGTGCCCTGTGTTCTTGATCTTGGGGAGGCTTGGGTTGGTGGGTGTCTTACCCACTGGTTCTGGAGGAGGCATCATGCCTTGTGGTCTTGACCCTGGGGAGTGCAAGATCACAGTCTCTAAGGTGGGTGTCATACCCACTGGATTTACAGGGGAAAGGCCGCACAGTCGCCCATGGAAGCAGGACTACATACTGTCTGCCGGCGGTGACAGCTGCTCATTGGTGGTAGTGGTGCTGCTGCAGCCGCTGGTGGGGGGAGGATCCTGCCCATCCACTGCAGCCTCGGATGGCTGCCCACTGGTGGAGGGGGTGCTGCTGATGCTGGTGGGGGTAGGCTCCTGCCGCCCATCCTCTGCAGCCTCGGATGGGTGCCCACTGGTGGTGACGGTGCCGCTGATGCTTGTGGGGGGAGGCTCAATCAATCAATCAATCACAAAAATTTATAGAGCGCACCACTCACCTGTGAGGGTCTCAAGGAGCATGTGGGGGAGGAGGTGAGGGGGGGTTACTGTTCGAACAGCCATGTCTTGAGGATTTTTCTGAAGAGCAGGAGGTCTTTGATTTTGCAGAGGTTGGTGGGGAGGGAGTTCCAGGTTGTGGGGGCGAGGTAGGAGAAGGCCCTGCCTCCTGTGGTGGTTCAGTGGATGCGGGGGACTGTAGCTAGTGCGAGGTCAGCTGATCAGAGGTTGCGGGTGGAAGTGTGGAAGTTCACTCTTTCATTGAGGTAGGTCGGGCCGGTGTTGTGGAGGGATTTGTGTGCGTGGATGAGGATCTTGAAAGTGATTCTCTTGTCTATGGGGAGCCAGTGAAGAGATTTGAGGTGTGGTGAGATTCGTTCGTGACGGGGAGGCCAAGGATGAGGCGTGCAGCTGTGTTCTGGATTCTCTGGAGTTTGCGTTTGAGTTTGAGTGTGGTGCCGGCAGAGAGGGCGATACCGTAGTCAAGTCTGCTGCTGATGAGTGCATGGGTGACTGTCTTCCTGGTCTCTGGGGGAATCCATTTGAAGGATTTTTTTAGAGTGTGGAGTGTGTGGAAGCCGTTAGAGGTTAGTGCATTGATTTGCTGTGTCATGGAGAGGGAGGGGTCCAGGATGATGCTGAGGTTGCATGCGTGGTTTGCGGTGTGGGTGCGGGCCTAGGGCGGTGGGCCACCAGGAGTCGTCCCATATGGTTTTGTTGGGGCCGAAGATGATGATCTCGGTTTTGTTGGAGTTAAGCCTGAGGTGGTTAGTTGTCATCCAGTTGGCGGTGTCGAGGAGAGCAGCGTGTAGGTTGGTTTTGGCAGTGGTGGGGTTGCGGGTGAGGGAGAGGATGAGTTGGGTATCATCTGCGTAGGAGAGGATAGTGATTCCATGTGGTCGGAGGATGTTGGCCAGGGTGATTATGTAAATGTTGAAGAGTGTGGGGCTGAGGGAGGACCCTTGGGGGACTCCGCAGATGATCTTGGTAGCGGTGGAGTGGAAAGGTGGAAGGCAGTCTCTCTGGGTCCGGTCGGTGAGGAAGGAGGTAAGCCAGTCTAAGGCTTTGTGGCGAATTCCTATGTTGTGGAGGCGTGTGCGGAGTGTGTGGTGGCAGACAGTGCCAAAGGCTGTGTAGAGGTCTAGGAGGATGAGTGCGACGGTCTCGCCTTTGTCGACTTTGGTCTTGATGACGTCAGTGCATGCGATGAGGGCGGTTTCTGTGCTGTGGTGCTTGCGGAACTCAGATTGTGAGGGGTCAACAGTGTTGTTTTCTTGTTTTCTTTGAGGAAGTGAGATAGGCGGGCGTTGACTAGTTTCTCAGCAACGTTGGCAGGGAAAGGGAGGAGGGAGATGGGGCGATAGTTGGAGAGGATCTCCGGGTCGGCTTTGTTTTTTTTTAGGAGAGAGGTGATTTCCGCGTGCTTCCAGGGGTCTGGGTAGGTGGCGGAGTCGAAAGAAGAGTTGATTATGTCGCTGAGTGTGGGGGCGATGGTTGGGCTGGCTTTGTAGTAGATGCGATGTGGACAGGGATCAGAGGGGGATCCAGAGTGGATGGAGTTCATGGTTTTTTCGGTTTCTTCGTGTGTGGTGGGGGCCCAGGTGGTGAGTGTGGTGGGGGGGTCGTGAGTGGGGGTTGAGTTGGGTGATTGAGGGGTGTGTGTGGTGGGTGTGTGTAGTATGAAGCTGTTGTGGATGTCCAGGATTTTGTGGTGGAAGTGGTTGGAGAGGGCGTCACATAGGGGTGTGTTTGTGTGGGGTCTATGTTGCTGGCTTTGGGTTTGGCTAGTTATTAATGATGGGGAAGAGTTCTTTGCTGTTTTGAGAGTTGTTGTCAAGGCGTGTCTTGTAGTGATCTCTTTTGGCGGTGCATATGAGTTAGTGATGGGTGCGAATGGTGGCTTTGAGGGTGGAGAAGTTGGTTGTAGAGGGTTCTTGTCGCCATATTTTCTCCGCTTGGCGGCATTTGCGCTTGGAGTCTTGGAGTTCGGGGGTGAACCATGGGGCGTTCTTGATGTTGCGAGTGGCGATGTATTTTCTGAGGGGGGCTAGTGTGTCTGCGCAGGTAGTGATCCATTTAGAGAGGTTGTGTGCTCCTGCGTTGGGGTTGTTGGTGTGGGGGGGAGGTTGTGAGCCAGTTGGGAGTTCAGGCGTTCTGTGGGGATCTTGTCCCACATGCGGTAGGGTGTGGTGTGTTGATGGTGGTGTGTGGGGGGTTTGGTGAAGGAGAAGTGGACGCAGTGGTAGTCAGTCCAGAGGAGTTCGGTGGTGTGGGTGTAGGCTATGTGTTGTCTTGAGCTGAAAATTGCGTTGAGCTTGTGTCCTGCTGAGTGGGTGGGTGCGGTGACCAGTTGTTTGAGTCCGAGGTTGGTAAGGTTGTCTATGAGGGAGGTAGAGTTGTGGTCTTGAAGGTTCTCCAAGTGAAAGTTGAAATCACTGAGGAGGATATAGTCTGTGGAGGTGAGGGCGTGCGAGCTGGTGCTGTCGGCGATGGTATCACAGAAGGCTGGGCCTGGTCCTGGTGGTCTGTAGATTAGTGTACCTGGGATGGTGGAGAAGTTGTTAATGTGGATTAGGAAGTGCATGTGTTCTGTGTTGTCGATAGTGTCTTGGGAGCTGGTGGTGACTTTGATGGTGTCCCTGTGTAGGATGGCGATGCCACCACCTGGCCTGTTGAGGCAGTCTTTACGTTGGAGTTTGTATCCCTTGGGGGTGGCGATGGCTATGTCGGGTTCCGAGGAGGGGTTGGTCCAGGTTTCCGTGAGGAAGGCGATGTCAGGTGAGTGTGATGTGATGAGGTCCCAGAGTTCTATGGCATGTTTGTGAAGGGAGCGGGTGTTGAGGAGTAGGCAGTTGAGGTGGTTGTGGTGGGTGGTGTTGGTGTGGTGCATGAGGGTGTTGTTGCGGGGTGTGTTCTGGTTGGGGGGTGGTGTGCTGTGGGGCTGGTTGGTGGGGGTGGGGGCAGACCAGGTGTGTATTGCATTGAGGGTGTTGTGTTTGTTGTCGGGGGGGTCGCTATGGTTGGTGTGTGGTGTGAGGGATGAGGAGCAGGAGAAATGACAGGTGTGGAAGGTGAAGGGGCCATGAGTGTGTGTGGGGCTGGAAAGGGTGCAGGTGGGGCGAGGGCCTGGGTTGAGTGAGTGGAGGGTGAGGGGTGAGGGGTGAGTAGATTAGCCTGAGGGGGGCAGGGGGGCATACGCTGGGCGCGGTCTTGGTGCAGACGGGCTTGCCTTTGACGTGCCGCTGCTGCCATAAATGAGGAGGAGGGAGGGAGAGGCAGCTGGGAGGAGGGAGGTCTGGGCAAATGGGAAGGCTGGGGGGGTGGGGCCGCAGGGATTAGCAGCAGCGGGAAAATAACAAAAGGAAAACGGACGGTGAGGAGGTGGGGGGAGGCGGGAGGGGCCACGGGGACGCAGCGGCAAGGGAAAGGAGAAAAATATGGAAAAAGGATGGTGAGGAGGTGGGGGAGGTAGGAGGGGCCGCAGGGACGCAGCGGCAAGGGAAAGGAGAAAAAGATGGAAAATGGACGGTGAGGAGGTGGGGGTAGGCAGAAGGGGGCACGGGGACGCAGCAGCGGGTATTTTAAGCAAAAGGGAACGGCCAAGTGGAGGTGGCGCGGGGTGGCGGTGCGAAGAGCGACCAGCCCATCCCCTGCAGCATTGGATGGCTGCCCATTGGAGGAGGTGGTGCTGCTGGTGGGGGAAAGCTCCTGCCCAAATCCCTGCAGCCTCGGATGGCTGCACAACCATGGTTGGTGTTGGGGGCTCCGTCAGAGTCACTGCCCCAGGCCTCTTGTCATTCCTGCCTGCTGGGGCTGGCTCCTTGCCCTTCCTAGCAACAGCTGGGGCTGGCTCCTTGCCCTTCCTGGCAGCAGCTGAGGCTGGCTCCTTGCCCTTCCTGGCAACAGCTGGGGCTGTCTCCTTGCCCTTCCTGGCAGCAGCAGGGGCTGGCTCCTTGCCCTTCCTGGCAGCAGCTGGAGATGGCTCCTTGGTCTTCCAGGCCGCAGCTGGGGCTGGCTCCTTGGTCTTCCGGGCCGCAGCTGGGGCAGGCACCCTTTCCTTGAGGCTGCCTGGTGCAGGCTTCTTCACCCCCTGGATTTGTGCCCTGGATCCTTTCCCACCACAAGTGGGTGTGGAGACTACTGGGCCTGTTGACTGGTTGGCTGAGGTGCTTGCCTGGGTTTTTGCCACCCTGACCAGACATGAAGGACGGGGGAGGGGGAGGGGGAGGGAAGAGGTCAGTGGTGGATAGGAACAGTTTTTTAGGGACATTGGGGTGGGAAGAGAGAGAAGTTTGGGAGCGGAGGAAGAGGTAGTGGTTGTAGGAGGTGTCTGTCTGCTGAGATTGGGTGCAGGTGCATGGGCTGGATGCTGTTGTGAGGTGGATGGCTGTTGAGTGCTTGCATTTGTGTACCTTGGGGTGGGGGACTGACACAGTGGGAGAGGACACATGGGATGTGTGCATGGCTGTTATGGAGAGTCTGCCAGTGAGGTGTGTGTTCTGTTAGGTGTGGTGGTGATGCTGGTAGTGGATGATGGTGCGGCGCATGCAGGTGTGAGTGTAGATGGAACTGGGAGGGAGGTGGAGGGGGAAGAGGAGGGTGAGACAGTGGAAATTGTGGATGTTGGTATGTCTGCATCTGGATGGTGTTTGTGTGAGTGCCTGTGGGATGAAGTGTGGTGCTTGTGTTTGCCTCAACCACTCTTGTGTGTTGTCTTGTGTGCATGCTCGTCTGCCTGTGTGCTTGGGATAGGTTGGGGTTAAGAAGAATGGGATTAGGAAGAGGAAGTTGTACTGGGGAGGGTGGAAACAGGGACAATGGCTGCCATCAGAGAGGAGGCCAGAGCCTGGATTGATCTCGGTTGGGCCGCCAAGCCAGTGTGAATGCCTTCCAGGAATGCATTAGTCTGTTGCATCTGGGCTGCCAGCCCCTGGATGGCATTCACAATGGTTGACTGCCATACAGAGATGGATCTCAGGAGTTCAATAGCCTCCTCACTCAAGGCAGCAGGGCTCACTGGGGCAGGGCCTGAGGTGCCTGGGGCAAAGGAGATACCCACCCTCCTGGGTGAGCGGGCACAGGCAACTCGCTGAGAGGCTGCTGGGAGGACGGTGCTGGTACGGGGGTGGCTGCTGTACCTGTAGTGGTCACAGAGGTGTCCGCCACCACCAGGGAGCTTCCATCGGAGGAGGTATCAGAGTCTGTATTGTCCCCTCGAGTCTCTGCTGTGGTGCTCCCCTCACCCTCCGTCCCACTGGTGCCTCCTGGGTCCTGTAGAATGCAGCTCCCTGCGTCGCCTTGCCTCTGCTCCTCCCCCAGATGATGCTAATGTACATAAGGACAGGGTGACAAAACAAAAAGTAGTGGGGAAGAGACAAAGGATACACTTGGTCAATGGCTGCACCAACACCACCATTGGTGTACACACCACTCTCACACACAGAAAACAGCCCTACGCACTATGCACACCCTGCCAAATGCAGCATACCTGGGACCCACTCAGCCCTGACCAGTTGTGGATGCCTACAAGCTAGTTAGCAGGATTATTCCTTCAGGATCCTTGCCACCAGGGGACCTACTCTGCAATGTCAGGCCTGGGCTAGGAGCACCAGTGACACACATCCCCCACCCGGATACCACCCTACCATGCGTAAGTTGTAATGATGGGCACTGTACTCACCCCTTGTGGCTGCTGTGATGCCCTCAAGTGCCCATCCAGCTCAGGATAAGCCACCGCCAGTATGCAGGCCATCGGGGGGTCAGGGTTCGCCGGGCACCCTTCCTCATTGGGAGGCCATCCCCAGCTGGGCCTCCGCCATCTTCCGTGCCCAGTGTCTCAGGTCCTCCCACCGTTTCCAACAGTGGGTGCTCCGCCTGCCGTAGACCCCCAGGGTCCTCACGTCTTTGGAGATGGAACGCCATATACCCTTTTTTTTTAATGGGTGCTGACCTGCAGAGGAAATACACACAGGAAAATAGAATTAGTCAAACAGTCCTGCCTGTTACACTTATGGCCCACCATACCCCTTCACAGCACCATTTGCACACACATGGCCCAACACACAACCAATAGGCCTCCCAAGGACATTCACCCACCCCCCTTACACGAGGCCTTCACACACACCACTCCATGCATTCATTCCACATGCATCGTGGCCACAGTGTACTCACCTGTTGTCCTGAAGGCCCATACAGCAGTCCTTACTGGGGTAGGACTCCATCCACCAGTCTCTCCAACTCCTCCGAAGTGAAGGTAGGGGCCCTTTCCCCAGTCACACGGGCCATGGTACGTTCCAGACACAGGACACAGCAGCACATTCAGTGTAGGTCCTCACCTGTTGAAGGTCAGGTAGCAAGTGAGTGATCAGATATAAAATGGCAGTCAAGTCCGCGGCGGTGCATACCGTCTCTGCTGGCGTACATCACCATTGGCCACTGTAACCCATAGGGCCCAATGTTAACCAATGAGGAGTTGCACGGCGGTTCACGACCACCTCTCGCAACGGCGCACAATGTCAGCGGAATAACATCACTTCCACCTATCCCTCGACACAGGACATGTGGGTGCCATTTCAGGGGGGTGGGGGGTCAGGGCCTGGATAATAAAGGTCACAGTTAAATTTGGACATACAGGACAAATCCCACTTACCCATTACAAATTAACAGCATGCAATGTTCTGTTGTAGCACAATTGTTCAGTTTGTGACTGGCTCATCACTCTTTTGCTCCATAGCTTGCTACCGCTGCGGATAAATAGGAGATGGAGACATACCCCCATGTACAGACCCCTGGACGACTTAACAACAATGGAGGACAGACACATCATCCTCACCTATAGAATTGACAGGGCCACAATCACAGAGCTGTGTTTCCAATGGGAGCCTGACCTGATATCTGCTATACGTCACCTCACTGGGATCTCCCCTCTTGTGCAAGTTGTCTGTGCTCCGTTCCCTGGCAACTAGTTCTTTCCAAGTGACAGTGGGCTTGGTAGCAGGAATGTCACAACCAATGGTCTCAATAGAGCTGACCAGGGTGTTGTCTGCCCTGTTTAAACACATGTGCAGCTACATTGTTTTCCCCCCAAATGGAGGATTTGGCCACAGTGAAGGGTGACTTCTATGCAATGGGACATATCTCCAACATAATTGGGGCGATTGATGGAACACATATTGCATTTGTCCCCCCCCCACCCCCGTCAGAATTAACAGGTCTTCAGAAATCGTAAGAGTTTCCTCTCCATAAATGTATAGATGGTGTGCTTGGCGGACAAGTACATCTCCCATCTCAATGCAAAGTATCTCGGGTCAGTGCATGATGCCTTTATCCCGAGGAATAGCAGCATCCCAAATGTGATGGGCCAACTACAGAGGCACATGGTGTGGCTAATAGGTGAGCCCTGGTTCCCACCCAGTAGATGTTGGCATGTGGGTATGTTGTGGGCCAAATGAGATAGTGTGTGGCTATAAGTTGTCCCTCGATATTCACAGGTGACTCTGGTTACCCCAACCTATCATGCTACTGACCCCTTTGAGGAATGCCAGGACAAGGGCTGAAGAACGTTACAATGAGGCACATGGGTGAACAAGAAGGATAATCGAAAGAACCTTTGACCTCCTGAAGGCCAGGTTCAGGTGCCTCCATCTAACTGGTGGATCCCTGTGCTACTCACCCAAGAAGGTCTGCCAGATAATCGTGGCATGCTGCATGTTGCACAACCTTGCCTTGAGACGCCATGTGCCTTTTCTGCAGGAGGAAGAGGCTGGAGATGCATGTGTGGCAGCAGTGGACCCTGTGGACAGTGAGGATGAGGAGGCAGAAAATGAGGATGAGGACAACAGAACAGCAGTGATACGACAATACTTCGAATGACACACAGGTAAGACAGTGTTACTTCACATTTCATTGTCAATATTTTGTATATCTTTGGCACTGGCATGCTGTTATTTCCCACTTCTCTGCCCACTTACTGTACCCTTTGGCAGTTCATTTTACAGATGTTGGTGTCCCACTATCGCTCCTGGTGTGATCACTGCAGCAAACTATAATTACTGTACAGTTGAATAGCAATGTTTGTACCTGTTTAAATGAATACATACTTTAAAATGCATCATACTCCTTTCTTGTTTTGTTTCCAAGGGTGTTTATTGAAGTGCTAAGAAGAAGAGGGACAAGTGCATTAGGATAGGGTGCTGATGGAGGAAGGTCCAGGGTATAGTTCCAATCTATTTGTTGCACAGGTACAGTGTCCATGGGGACATAGGAAGGGGAGCAAAGGCAGTTCAAGGTGAACAGGGTGACAGAGTGGGACACAAGGGTGACAATCAGGAGAGTCTCATTTGCCATGACCGACTAAATATCACCTACACATACCTGACATACCTGCAGTGTGCACATTCACCTGTCTGCTGCATTGTCACACATAGGAATACAACATTACCTGGCATGAAAGACCATGGGGCAGAATGACGAGAAGTCGTGCAGCACCTAGTCCAGTGCCACCTCACATGCGACCCTTAGCGCCCCCTAACACCACCATGTATGTGCCATGTACAATAAACGGTCCACCATGGCGCAAAGTTTGTACAATATTGTAAAGATCATGAATGCTGTTGTAGTACTCTGTAGGGATATAGAGGAAATACCTGACCTTTCATGCACTGTGCATAGGGACCCATGTAAAATAACTGTGTGCCCCTTCCCAACGCCAGTACTGTGCATGTGTTGAACGTGTCTGTGATAAATCATGTATAAGAACTTTGGAGATTCCACTGTACCAACTTTTGATCATCCTACAAATGTGTGACTCACACCCTGGTACACTTGATGGCTGGCACAGTCATCACCTGCCACAAAGGGTCACTATATGTTGCACTGCATTCTTAGTGCCACATGGTAACATGAAGGCCAGAGTTTGGCTTTGTAGGGTTATCATGGTGTCTCTACATATGACACCACTGTGGTGCAAGGAGGTGGAAGGTTCCACCAATAAGAGGACACTGGCACAAATATGGACAACACAACACATATTTGCAAGGGCTGAACCATCTGTTTGGATTGAATATTACAATCCCCAGGTCCCTGAGCCACAACCCAAGATTGTCAAGTCCATCAACAGAGACCTATGAAACCATTTCACAAAACAGGAACATACACTATACCAGAAGCAAGTCTGAGTCACCACTCCACCTAAAACTAACAATTGCCCAGGTACATACCAAACCACTATCAAGCTTTTCCAATACATCTTCTCTCATTCCTTTGCAGCCGAACCAAGGTTGCGGCATACAGCCATGGGTCATGACTCCATGTGGTAATCCCACAATGGTGGAAGAGCATGCATATAATGAAGGGCACTGAAGAACACAAAATATGGTGGAGAGGATATTTGGGCTTCTGAAGTCAAGGTTCAGGTGCCTGGACTTGACAGGAGGAAGCCTGTTGTATGCTCCACCACAGGTATGCAAGATGATACTTGTAAGCGCAATCCTGCATAATATATGTTTGCGGACCTATGTTCCATGGGATGAACACGTAGATGTCCCCAACGAGGAGGAGGATGACAATGGTGCAGCACATTTGGAGGGGGAACTACAAAACACTGCTGCAGGAGTTCGCAGGAGACTACAAATTATACAGAATCTCTACACATAGTCACTGTACAAATATAATCACTTTGTAAATATCACCAATAAATTACTTTGCACCTGAATCTCCATTGGTCTACTCATTCTCTACTACATATACCATTGGAATGTAACTCATACATCAGAGAGCAGGAGAAACAAAAACAGTTACAAGTATGGTAGCAACATAGTTTGTGATGTAAGATGGTCTAGTGTCTCCATTTCACACATCAGTGTCTCATGTGGCTCTTGAAGGCATAGATCAATGCACCCCAACATATAATGTGCCGTTAAGTGGGCAATGTGCACATTTCTAGCCCTTTCCCCACATCATCACCACGCTTGGCAATATGTATGCAAGGGGGGCAAAGATAAGGTAGAGGCTGTTTTCAAATGGTGTTTAACTAATGTAGGAACTGAACAGTGTCACATCTCAAGCAAATTGCCACTTCGCCAACACTGTGCATGTGTGACAAGGAGGGACATCATTGGTAACTATGGACTTTCAGTTATTGTACAGGGTTTGTAACTAATATTAGGACTGCACAGTGTATCCAGGGGCTTATGTCCTGGCACTGCCATTGGGCACAACCCTGACACATGGAGCACTGTACCTCACTTATGGCACTCACACGTTGGCTGTGAGTGCGCTATGGGTTGCCAGACAAATGAAGCAGCAATGGGTGCTGAATCACTATACAGACATATGACCCATTGTCAAGATCTAAGAATAAAATGGGACAATGCACCACCAAATTATTGTCTGGCCAGAATGTAGACAGAGGCCCTCATTATGACATTGGTGGTAAATTCCACTTACAGCCATGCTGACTGCCGCCAACATACTGCTGCGGAGTCGGATATCCGCTAGCCATATTATGACACACACACACCAATCCGTCACTATTCAGCCACACACACAAATCCACCAGCCCAAAGGTCAGTGATAAACTGGCAGTATCCAAACCCACACTGTTACGCCAACAGAACTACGCCCACAACATTATGACCCACGAATCACTATGGTGGACATTCAACGGTGGTAAACCATTGGCGGTACATACCGCAGCGCTCAAAATACACACACACATACAAAACATTGCCACATTGGACAATTCAAACTACACACAACTGACACTTACACATACACCACACCCACACCACTATAAAACACACACCCACACTACCCACATCCCCTTATGAATACAAATAATTGCCAGCAGAGATAGCAAGAGCACTCACACAACCAGAGCCACATACCACCATCACCTATACACCACCCACGCACCTTACATCACACCCCCAACACCTCAACCTACACGTCCTCACCCACACCACTCACACACCCATGGCACCACAATGACACCCCAGATTCTCTGAGGAGGAGCTAAGGGTCATGGTGAAGGAAATCATCCGGGTAGAGGCACAGCTATTTGGATCACAGGTGAAGCAGATATCCATTTCTAGGAAGATAGAGCTACGGCGGAGGATCGTAGACAGGGTCAACGCTGTGGGACAGCACCCCAGAACAAGGGATGACATCAGGAAGAGGTGGAACGACCTACGGGGGAAGGTGCGTTCCATAGCAGCGATACACCAGCTCGCAGTACAGAGGACTGGCAGTCGACCCTCACTTCCTCCCCCACAACTAACAACATGAGAGGAGCAAGTCTTGGTAATCATGCACCCTTAGGGCCTGACAGGAGCAGCAGGAGGATTGGACTCTGGTAAGTCAACTCTCTATTACTATCACTCCCCTGCCTGCATGCCATCACATAGCCCCTACCCTCACTCCCATCACTCCACCACTTCCCACACACCACCATCACAACCCACTCATCCCAATGCCAAGCCCTTCATGTAACACCAATGCATGGACACCCCTCACAGACCTGCATGGACACCTATCACCACAGCATGCACGCTAGAGAGAATCACCTAGTGCACCAAATACAACTCACACAAGGGCAATAACAAACATAGAGGGCAACCAACCCATGCACAATATGTCACACGCAGAAACAATAACACTGCATTTACATTCCCACACGTACCCCGCCCAATGTCACCGGAGAAGAGGTGCCAGCAACATCCAGTCCCCCCACAGAAGAAGCCCACAGTGATGACAGCAGCTCTGGTCGCCTTAATCTGAATGACAACGACAACGCACACAACAGCAAGGAACTTTTTGCCATCATTAAAGAACTCACCAAACCCAAATCCTGCACCATCGACCCCCCACACTCCCAAGACCTCTGCAACTTCCTCTCCAACTACTTCCACCGCAAGATCGCAGACATACACGAAAGCTTCATATCGTCGTCACCCACCATCACCACCCCCACACAGCCAACACCACAGCACTCTGCCACACCAACGTACTGAACACCTGGACCCCCACCAATGATGAAGAAACTGGCAAAACCATCAGCTCCATCCACTCAGGCTCCCCAACAGACCCTTGCCCCCACCACGTCTTTAACAAGGCTAGCCAAATCATCGATCCCCAGCTCCGGGCCGTCATCAACAGCTCCTTCGAGACCGCAACCTTCCCAGATATTTGGAAACACGGCGAAGTCAACGCTCTACTCAAAAAAAACAAAGCAGCCCCTGAAGACCTCACAAACTACCGACCTATCTCTCTACTCCCTTTCCCCGCGAAGGTCATAGAGAAGATAGTAAACAAACAACTGTCTCGCTTCCTGGAGGACAACAACATACTCAACGTCTCCCAGTCTGGATTCCGCAAAAACCACAGCACTGAGACCGCCCTCATCGCCTGCACAGACGACATCAGGACCAGATTGGACATGGGCGAAACCGTCACCTTCATCCTCCTAGACCTCTCTGCAGCATTTGACACCGAATGCCACCAAACCCTTCGCACACACCTCTTCGACGCCGGAATTCGCCACAAATCCTGGACTGGCTCACCTCATTCCTCTCCGAAAGAACCCAAACAGTTTGCCTCCCTGCTGTCCGGATTACAGCCACAAAAACCATCTGTGGGGTCCCCCAGGGATCCTCCCTCAGCCCCACCCTTTTCAATATCTACATGGCTTCGCTCACCAGCATCATCCGTCCCCACAGCCTCAACATAATTTCATACGCTGACGACACCCAGCTCATCATCTCCTTCACGGAGAACCCATCTACTGCCAAGAATAACCTACACGCCAGACTCCTCGCCATCGCTAACTGGATGACAGCAAATCACCTCAAGTTGAACTCAGAAAAAAACAAGCTCATCATCTTCGGTCCCAACAAGACAGTATGGAATGACTCTTGGTGGCCCACCACCCTAGGACCACCCCCAACACCCACCACCCACGCACGCAATCTTGGCATCATACTGGACTCATCTCTCTCCATGACTCAGCAAATCAACGCCAAATCATCCTCCTGCTAAAACACCCTCTGCATGCTATGCAAGACTTTCAAATGGATTCCTTTAGAAACAAGAAGAACGGTCACTCACACCCTCATAAGCAGCAGACTGGACTACGGCAATGCCTTCTACGCAGGGACCACAGCCAAGCTTCAGAGAAAACTCCAGCGCATACAGAATGCAGCCGCACGTCTCATCCTCAACCTCCCTCACCACGAACACATCTCTGCCCACCTCAGATCCCTACACTGGCTGCCCATCAACAAAAGGGTAATTTTCAAAATCCTAATCCACGCTCACAAAGCCCTCCATGACAGCAGACCGGCCTACCTCAAAGAACGAATCAACTTCCACAAACTGACTCGACAGCTCCGCTCAGCCAACCTCACCCTCGCAACAGTCTGCCGCATCCAACGCACCACCTCCGGTGGCACATCCTTCTCTCACCTCCCCGCCAAAACCTGGAACTCCCTCCCTACCAACCTACGCAAGACCCAGGACCTCCTAACTTTCAGAAAGCACCTCAAAACATGGCTTTTCGAGCAGTAACCCCTCCCTCACCCCCAGCGCCTTGAGACCCTACCGGGTAAGTAGCAGGCTTAAGAAATTTGATTGATTGATTGATTGATTGAATGACCAACCTGGCCCATCAGGGACCACCGGACAGTCAGTTACCCAGGCACAGTCTCACACCACCACAGAGCCTCCCCCCTCGGAAACACCACCACAGCACCCACCCAGCAGGCCCATACCTCTGTCCCCAGGACACGTCAATCAACAGTGTGTCCACCTCTACAGGGACCCCAGGGCACACCACAAACCCAGGACAATCAGGGACCTGAGGTCAGTGGCAGTGGGCACACCGTTCAGGGGACAGAGGCAGAGGACAACAGGGAAGCTGGAAGGACTGCTGTGCAACATGGAGAGGACAGGCCCAAGGAACCGACCCTCCAGGAGGCACTCACCGCGATCCTGGGAACATACCAACATTCCCAGGAAACGCTGGGCCAGATCCTGGACAAGATGCAGGAGAACATGCCGCTGCAGGAGGGACAGTACCTGGGGATCCGGGAGGACTTGAAGGCCATTAACACCACCCTGGTCTCCATTGCAGGGGTGCTGGCAGACAAGGCCAAAAGTATGAGGGAGGCAGTGGCACAACAGTGGGCCCCTGACACCAGCCAGACTACTGAAAAGCCCTCCACCTCCGCTGCCGGTAGTAGACAGGAGGACCCGCCACAGGACCAACAGGCCACCAGCACCCCTCTCCCTGCAGAAGGAGAACCAACACGCAAATGTTCCTTGCGATCCAGGCAGAAGCCAGAGACTATTGCCAAGACCCACACCAGGAAATAAGACTCTCCTGATTGTCACCCTTGTGTCCCGCTCTGTCACCCTGTCCACCTTGAACTGCTATTGCTCCCCTTCCTATGCCCCTTGGACACTGTACCTGTGCTACAAATAGACTGGACTGTAACCTGGACTTTCCTCCATCATTACCCAAGCCCATTGCATTTCCCCCTTGTCATCGGAGCACTGCAATAAACACACTTTGGAAAAATACAAGTATGGAGTATGTCAAATGATTTCAAAATGTATTCATTTAACAAGGTTCAAACATTGCAATTCAAATGTACAGTAATGTTTAAATAGGAAAGGACTGTAGTTGGCTGCACTGAAAACACCAGGAGCAATAGTGGGGTACCAACATCTGCAAAAAGAGATGCCAATGGGTAAAGTGAGTGGGCATAGAAGTAGGAATTCACAGCCTGGGAGTGACAATGTCACACATCAAACTATCAATAAAATGTGAAATAACACTGTCTTACATGTGTGTCATTGGAAGTATTGATGAATAACTGCACTTCTGTTGTCCTCATCCTCTTCCTCCACATCCTCACTGTCCACAGGGTCCACTGCTGCCACACAGCCATCTCCAGCCTCCTCCTCCTGCAAAAAAGGCTCATGGCATCGCAAGGCAAGGTTGTGCAACATACAGCGTGCCACTATGATCTGCCAGACCTTCTTGGGTGAGTAGCACATGTTAGATGGAGGCAACCAAACCTGGCCTTCAGGAGGCCGAAGGTCCTTTCTATTATCCTTCTTGTTCACCCATGTGTCTCATTGTAACGTTCCTCTGCCCTTGTCCTGGGATTCCTCTAAGGAGTCAGTAGCCATGAGAGGTTGGGGTAACCAGAGTCACCTGCAAATATCGAGGGACAACTGTTAGCCACACACTAATCCTTATAGCCCACAACATACCCATAGACCAACATCCACTGGGTGGGAACCAGGGCTCACCTATTAGCCACACCCTGTGCTTCTGGTGTTGGGCCATCGCATTTGGGATGCTGCTATTCCTCAGGATAAAAGCATCATGCATCGAGCCTGGATACTTAGCATTGACATGGGAGATGTACTGGTACGCCAAACACACCATCTGCACATTCATCGAGTGATAACTTTTATGATTTCTGAAGACCTGTTCATTTTGCCGGGGGAACAAATGCTATATGTGTCCCATCAATCGCACCAATGATGTTGGGGATATGTCCCATTGCATAGAAGTCAGCCTTCACTGTGACCAAATCCTCCACCGGGGGAAAAGCAATGTAGCTGCACATGTGTTTAATCATGGCAGACAACACTCTGGTCAGCACATTTGAGAACACTGGCTGTGACATTCCTGCTGCCAAGCCCACTGTCACTCGGAAAGAACCAGTTGCCAAGAAATGGAGCACAGATAGGACTTTGCGAAAGAGGGGGCATCCCAGTGGGGTGACGGATAGCAGATATTAGGTCAGGCTTCAATTGGGCATACAGCTCTGTGATTGTGGCCGTGTCCAGTCTATAGGAGAGGATAATGTGTCCGGCCTCCAATGTTGCCAAGTCCACCAGGGGTCTGTACACGGGGGGATGTCTCCATCTCCTATTCATCTGCAGCAGTAAAAGAGTGAGTAGCTGGTCATTATCTGTACATTGTAAACCCTACAGTTCAATGCATATTGTGATTGGTAAAATATTTTGGTGGCATATGTCCAGAATGTGAAATTTTGAACTGTGACGCAGTTAGGATCCATGGCCTGTCCCCCCACCCCCTGAAATGGCGTCCGCCTGTCCAGTATGGAGGGACAGGTGGAAATGAGGTAATTCTGCTGACGTGCGCCGTTGCGGGAGGCAGTCAAAAACAGCTGTGCAACTCCTCAATAGTTATCATTGCCCCTATGGGGATACAGCGGCCAATGGTGATGAAGCCGGCGGTGACGGTACGCACCGCCATGGACATGATCGGCATTTTCTATCTGTTCACTCACTTGCTACCTGACCTACAGGAGAGGACCTACACTGCATGTGCTGCTGAGACCTGTGTCTGGAACCTTCAATGGCGTGTGTGACTGGGGAAAGGGCCCCTGCCTTCACCTCAGTGGAGTTGGAGCCACTGGTGGATGGGGTCCTACCCCGGTACCGACTGTTGTATGGGCCTCCAGACCAACAGGTGAGTACACTGTGAGTATGGTGCATAGGGCATGAATGCATGGAGTGCTCTGTGTGAAGGCCTTGTATAAGGGGGGGTTGGTGGATGGACCCTGGCAGCGTGCTGCATGTATGCTGGGCCATGTCTGTGCTAATGGGGATGGGAAGGGGCATGGTGGGCATGAATGTAACAGGCAGGACGGTCTGACAAATACCTTTCCCTGTGTATATTTCCTATGCAGGTCAGCGCCCATCAAAAGAATGGTATATGGCGTACCATCGCCAAGGACGTGCGGACCCTGGGAGTCTACGGCAGGTGGAGCACCCACTGTCGGAAATAGTGGGAGGACCAGAGATGCTGGGCACGGAAGTCGGCGGAGGCCCAGCTGGGGATGGCCTCCCAATGAGGAAGGGGTGCCCGTCGAACCCTGACCCCCATGATTGCCCGAATACTGGTGGTGGCCTATCGGGAGCTAGATGGGCGCTTGGGGGCATCACAGCAGCAACAAGGGGGTGAGTACAGTGCCCTTCATTACTACTTACGCCTGGTGGGGTGGCATCCGGGTGGGGGATGTGGGCATGTGGGTGTCCCTAGGCCAGGCCTGATATTGCAGAGTAAGTCCCATGTTGGGCAGGGTTCTGATGTGAAATTCCTCCAACCTAGCTAGTAGACATCCACTACTGGGCAGGGGTGTGTGGGTCTCAGGTATGCGGCAGTTGGCGGTATGTGTCCCTACCCATTGTCTGGTGACTAGCATTGTAACTGTAGTGCATTGCCTAGTGCGTAGGGCTGTTCCCTCTGTGTGAGTGTGTTGTGTACGCCAACGGTGGTGTTGGTGCCACCATTGACCAAATGTATCCTTTGTCTCTTCCCCCCTCCTTTTTGTTTTGTCATCCTGTCCTTATGTGCATTATCATCATCTGGCGGAGAATCAGAAGCACTGGCGACGGAGGGAGCTGCATCCCACTGGACCCAAGAGGCCGAATCCACCGACTGTGAGGGTGCCAGTGGGACAGAGGGCGAGGGGAGCACCACGGCAGAGACTGGAGGGGACAGTTCGGACACGGATACCTCCTCCGATGGAAGCTCCCTGGTGGTGGCAGACACCTCTGTGCACACCCCAGCTACAGGTACAGCAGCCACCTCCCATACCAGCACCGCCCTCCCAGCAGCCCCTCAGCCAGTTTCCAGTGCCCGCACACCCAGGAGGGTGGGCATCTCCTTCGCCCCAGGCACCTCAGGCCCTGGCCCAGTGAGCCCTGCTGCCCTGAGTGAGGAGGCTATTGACTTCCTGCGATCCATCTCTGTTGGGCAGTCAACCATTGTGAATGCTATGCAGGGGCTGGCAGCCCAAATGCAACAGTCCAATACATTTCTGGAGGGCATTCACACTGGCTTGGCGGCCCAACAGAGATCAATCCAGGCTCTTGCCTCTTCTCTGATGGCAGCCATTGTCCCTGTTTCCAGCCTCCCCCCTCCAACTTCCTCCACCCAATCACATTCCCCTCAACCCCAACCTATCCCAAACACACAGTCAGATGAGCAGGCACCCAGGACACTGGTTTTTGTTGCTTAACTAATTAAATGAAAAGAAGCGCATAATGTTCTTAGATACTTCATTTTTATACATGTACATTCTTTGATGTGAACCTAAATGGCAACATCCATTTTGTTCATGTCTCTAATGTGCTAATTCTCCTGGTAGTGTTCGTCTATTTTGTCTGTACCTTGATCATTGTTTCCTGTGCCAGAAAGTTCAATTTTTTAAAAATAAAAAGTGTAACTAGGATATGGGCATAGCCACGACACGAGAGATGGCCTGCTGCACATTATCCTCAAAGAAATGATTGATATGGAAATTGTGTATCAACTGAAATGAGGAGAAACATTCAGAAAGTAACATGTATGAGCATAGAAGCCATATCATATTACCTGAAACAGAACGTATCCTGTAGTTTTAAGGGAATTAACAGCAGTGAAGACAACCAATTAGAACTTCTTTTCCCACACCCCTTGAAAAGGAAATAAATGCTGGGTTTTCTGGGTCCCTACTCCTGACCTGTCCTTTGTCTGGCTTCTTGTTCTCTTCTCTTGCTGGTTGGGTCATCTTATGCGCCACACCACCACCTGCCTGAGAAGCACCGTCCCTACCGCACTCTCTGTGTTTCTCTTGTACAGGGGTTTTGAGTATGGGTGGACAGTTCTAGAGGCCAGACAACCCTGGCCAATCCTAGATTCCCACGACGTCTCTCACCTCTGTCCACACGAACCCGCACAGCCTTCTGGAGCAATCCAAAATGGCAAATTCAAGTTGTCTGCAGAAAGAGCTTCCCTGGGAGTCTCAGTTCCCCCCTTGATAATACAGCTGCCTGATCACCTCTCACCAAACCTTCAAAGGCAAGCCCCTTTTGTGTTGACCCCAGAGGTCTGGCTCTCCTCCTTTTTTCCAGTGGGCCTGGTTTGTCCCAGCCCAGATGCAATGTGACTATCTAATTAATAGATGGACCTGGATACCCTTACGGGTGACAAGTAGCGCTCTACAAGTCCACCTTATACTACATTACATTAAAATAGTTGGAGATGTCGTCCCCACCCCTTGCTTTCCAGGGATCTGGGTCAAGCACTGTTAATTGCTTTACTGTGTGGGAAGTCCTTGATCCCTATCCTGGGGAGCAGAGTAATTAACTTGGCCCTTGTGGGAGTGGGGAGGGGGGAAACTAAACTGACAGGACCCATTTACTACAGTCATTAAGTGTAATTTCATACATGTATGTGCTGGTATTTCTCTAGGTAGTGCTTTGTAGGTTCCTGTAATATCAAGCTAGAACACCTTGCTATTACCTAAAATACCACAACAATAACTGCACATTTTTTCTTATTTGCCCAGTTGTTTTGCATGATTCCCCAATGCCAAATGTCCTCCACCTATTTCATAAAGACCACTTAGCCCACTTTCCCTTTCAATAATTATACATCCAACCCCCTTATGCAGTTTTCCATAAGATTTCATCAAGCATGCAGCTGTTTATTTCCATAAACCTCATAGAATGCACATTTCATTAACTCTAAAATGTTCCAGTTAGTGCAATGCATGGTGTTAATTAGAATAAAGGACTTCACATTTGTCAGTCTCTTTGTGGTGTTGATGGTGCCTCATATGGACCTTTAATCCCATTGCTCAGTTTCCTAGCAAATGAAAAGGCATAATCGCTGGCTGTATAGAAGCAGCATGAATGTTCCAATGCCAAGAGTAGAAACACCCAAGGAGTAGAGGGATTGTGCTTCATTCATCTTCCCACCAGATAGCCTACTCATCAGTAGTCTTCACTCCATTGGGGACATCACCAGGAATCTTGCTGCTCCCTTTCAAGACACCAACCTGCCATTAAAGATGATCCAGCTGTATTCCCTCAGATCTCAGGAACAAGTTTCACAGAAATAGCATTGAAGACAACCAATTAGGAATATCTTTTCAGACCTCCCTTGAGAAGAAATGAAACGTTTTCACAGTGCAACAGTGAAAAAAAAATAGAGGTTTGAATCATCTGATGAGCAACGATTTTGGGTGACATGAGCAACATGTCTCTTGCGAACTACACTTTGGTTACTGCTGCCCTACACTGGGGGCTTCATGCAGCTTGTGTTGCTTGTCCTACCGAAGGAACAGTCTTTGGATCACATGTTTCTGGGATTTCCTTTGTGTAGGATGTCTCTTGAACATATAGGTCAGGGCTGAAGCCAGAACCCCTTCAACTAAGGCACAGGCCTCAATTACAAGTTCCGTGTGATTATATCATAATTTATCACATCTGATAATTAACAATGTTAATAATTAACAGCGTCCAGGCTGCAAGGGATGGGCTGGAGCCTCCCCCCACCACCACCACCACTGTCAGCAGAACTGCCACCAGCCCCACCACCAGCAGCAGCAGCACCAGTAGGCAGCCGTCCGAGGCTGCAGGGGATGGGATGGAGCCTCCCCCCACCACTACCAGCAGCACCACCAATGCCACCACTGAATAACCATCACCTCCGGCGGACAGTGTGTAGTCCTACGTCCATGGGCTTTTGGGCGGCCTGGCCCCTGCAAATCCTGTGGGTATGACACCCAGCTGAGAGACTGTTACCTTGCACTCCCCAAGATCTGCATCACAAGGCACGATGCTCCAGAACCAGTGGAGAAGCCATCCACTCACCCCATCCTCTCCAGGATGAAGATCACTGGGCACGATGCCCCCTCCAGAACCAATGGAGAAGCCATTCACTCACCCCATCCTCTCCAGGATGAAGATCACAGGGCACGATGCCCCCACCAGAACCAGTGGAGAAGCCATCCACTCACCCCACCCTCTCCAGGATAAAGATCACTGCGCACGATGCCCCCTCCGTAACCAGTGGAGAAGCCATCCACTCCCCCATCCTCTCAAGGATGAAGATCACTGGGCACGATGCCCCCTCCAGAACCAGTGGAGAAGCCATCCACTTGAGAGACTGTGGCCTTGCACTCCCCAGGACCAAGCAATGGGCATGTTGCCCCCTCCAGTGCCAGTGGGCAAGTCAACCACTTGAGAGACTGTGCCCTTGTACTCCCCAGGACCAAGCACAGGGCATGTTGCCCCCTCCAGAACCAGTGGCCTTGTTTCATCTCCCGGTTGATGTGCCCCCCCATGCCCTGTCCCCCTGAGGTGCCTGCCTATTTTCCAACTGATGCCCCTGTAGTGTTCTCTCTGTGTTGATGCAGGTGACAAGTGGGGCCTTGGACTTTGGCCTCTGGTCCTGTGGCCAACACACACTGAGGACTGGGCAGTGTCCCTTGAACTGTACAATTGTGTATATCTGTTACACTGCATATTTATTTTTTAATTCTGTGTTGATCTTATTACAGTCACTTGAGTAAATTCCTGTTTTCTTTGCATTATTCATACGAGGTACGGGGTAAATATGTTTTAGAACTGAATCTGATTGTGTGTATGGTGTTGGGGTGAAGGTCTATGTTGTGTGTGTGTGTGTCACTCTCTTTTTCCTCCCCCCTCCCCTGTGTGCTAGGCGGCTGTACTCACTGTCATCGTTTTCGCCGTCATTGGTGTTCGTGGTGGAGCAGGACATAGAAGAGCATGGGGAAGACATGCAGCTCGGGCTCCATGGCAGCGTGGTTGTTCCCTGTGTCGCTAATGGTGAGTCCTTTTCCTTCTGTGCAGTGTTTCTGCCAGGCTTTTGATGTCGTTGGTACCGCCCCGGAAAAGGTGGCGGTTTCCTGGGTCATAATATGGCGGGCAGAACATTGACTTCCAACTGGCTGTAGGTGGCTACCACCGTGGTGGCTGTTGTTCCGCCCTGGCGGTCGGAGTGCTAAAGTGGCTGTCAATCTGAGTTCTCACTGCCATGGTCATAATTTGGCGGTAATTACCTCCAGCCTGTTGGCGGTATTACCGACACTTTTACACTAACCGCCAGGGTCGTAATGAGGGCCATAGTCTGTTGGGAGGGAAATGTCCTGTCTGGTATATAGGTGTATTCCCCTGCACCCAGTGCCTCACTGCATGTATATCTGGTATTCTGATCTGTATTTTGGTCCTAGTATCATGCTAATGTAGCGTATGCACAGAGTCCTTGGTGTGTTCCTGACTATGAAAAGTCCTTGTTCTGATGTTGTGATGGCAGCCATATTTTTGAGATTGATCGTATAAACAGATCTTTTTTTATCTGTGTTGATAAGAGTATTGACTACAGGCCTTTCTTGTGTAAAGTTCTGCTGTTATGTGCATGCTCAGAACCTTGCGCTGGCATCCTATGTGTATGCCAGGAGAGTGTAACATGTGTGCAGTAATATGACTCTGCATCTGAGTGAGTCTAAGTACCAAAGACAGTGGGATCAATTTTACATGGTTTGGCACAGCACAAGTTGGAGGACAACAACAGCTTCCCCAGACAGTAGATGTGTATTGCCAACATTCCTTTGGCTGAAGGGTGGAAATCTAGATAATGACGGGAAATGGATACAGGGCTGGTTTTAGAAATTCCATCATGACTTTTGTTACCATGGGGGTCGTAGTTCCTTCTGAGCACTTTCATTTGGTTGATGGTAGGGAATTCAGGTTCTGTCAGAAGAAGGTTAAAGGTTAGGGCTGACCTTTTGTCTGTTCCATGTTACTGCTTCAGACAGGCTATTTAGAGCCCTGTGCAGAAACCTCACACTTCATTGTGTCTGTGTTGTGAGTGAACCAGTTTAGAGACAGCCCTAGTGGCACCTGCTATCAGAAGCATCTCTCTTTTTAAATGCTGTGTCTGGGCAGCAGCCTGAAAAGGACACTACCAGAAAAAAACTGTTCTTAAGTTGGAGGCAGTGAATCCACATCTTCTGTCTAGAAAATCTATATAAAAGTGGGACTCACACAGGGGAGTGCTTTGCAGACTACTCAAATGACAGCTGTGTGACAAGTGCTGGGGTCTGCCTAACAGCCAGACTACTAGAGGAAATGGGTTAACACTTAAAGTATGGAATTTCTGCTGGAGGTGCAAATATTCTACCTAGTGCCTAGAAGCCTGCGTGCAGTGAAAATGAAAGGGTCTGCCTGGCTAGAGAGAGTGTCCAGAAGGAAAGGCCCGGTGTGTCTAAGGGGCTGAGGGACATCTAAAATGGATTGCCTGAGAGTAGAGCGAAACCAGGGGCAACCAGTGCTGCAGAGAGTGCTCCTAGTCTTTTAGATCAGGCTCCTGGCAGAACCATTCAATCCTCTGTGAATTCATCAGCCTGATCAGGGCTTCAACTGCTTTTCTCAGCCCAATCTACGCTGCTACAGCCTGTGCTGGTCCGACTGGTGCTGCAAATGCCTGCATCGGCCTGATCATAGGTTCAATTACCTGTGTCAGCCTGATTGAGGCTACAACTATTGTGGTGACTGTGCTCAGATCGGGGCTACAGCTGACATGGTGACTCTAGCAGCCTAATCAGGGCTACAGTTGGCCATGGGGACTACCCCTGCCTAATCAGAACTACACATGACATGGTGACTTAATCTGTTTAATCAGGCTTGTACCCAAGTTGGCTAAAGAGTCTAGTGTGGGGTAACTCCCATCCCCTGGCTGGACGGATTTGCAGCAGTCGGGCCCGCACCTGCATGTAAGCGCCAGGGATGCTGCTCCCTGCTGAACTGAGCCAGGCCATGTCAGAGAAGACTACACGGATTACCACTACACCAACAGAATTAGGAACATTGATCAATGTGAGGTGAGTGCACATTTGATGTAGTTGTAATTGATACTGCACCTGAGCCTGGTTAAAATTACTCCATAACTGTGGAAGGCATGTCATCAAGGGGTCATCTAGTGGGATTAGCACAAGAGAAGGCTGCAGGTGTAGTTCCCAATGAATTCATTATAACCTGAATCACTGCCCTGTACAAAGGATTGAACTGTATGATTTCTAGTACTGCTGTGTGATTAAAAAGTATTTTATTATCTTAAAAAGACAAGCACAGGTATTGCGTCTCTAAGGTGATTGCTGAGTTCTCAGTTTGTGCACCACCACGCTACCTCCCTTAGATCATGTGACTGCTTGTGCTCGATACAAGGAGAGTCAAGTGTAGAAATAGTGTACATGGCCCAGTTTGCAGAGCTATAGTAGAATGGAGCCCAGTGCACCAGAGGCAGACGACCTCAGCCACTACAGTTGGGGACTAGTAAACCTAGCCTGCCCTGTGCCCCCCACCCCCCCAAACAGGGTTTGATATTGTGAGTGGCTAATGAAATGTTGCACGTGTGTACATAAAGAGTGCTCTTTAAACAATTACTACCAAGGATTCCCAGCCTGATGAAGGGGAATAGTTCAAGCATGTGAATCTATGAACGGTTCAGTGCCAGTGTATAAAAGGTCATACTGATATCAGGAGAAACACCTAAATTGCTGCGGTGTTGCACCAGATTACAGAGATGTTGTGGGATACATTAGCTGTGTAGACAAAACCCTGCAGTAGGTTTCCTTAACAAAGCTATGCATTATAAGTGTGTAGCAGCCCAGTGGTCCTGTGTCATGTCTGCCTCTTGCAGTTAGGCATGCCTTTTGACAAGCAACACTTTGCATTCTGGCGCTTACCCTCTTTTCCATTTCATGTATGGATCTGTAAGACCCAGAAGGCACGTTGATTGGTTGAAGATGTCACACGTGAATGGATCTACTGGGCAGATACGCTCTTGTAAAGTACAACTCTATGAAGTAAAATACCTGCAGGTATCTCTTCATCATAGAAATGTTATATCCCGCCTGTCTTACTCAAAAGGAGGATAGGATATTGTTTGACAAGTCATGCTTATGCCCTTGATCTGCAGTTTACAGGTTTGAATCCAAGCAGTAAATAGGACAAGAGTCATGCACATTGAGGGGCTTAAATCGTGCTCCTGAGGTGCAGAGGGACCCAGCACCAGCATAAAGCCCATGAATGTCTGTGAGAGATGAAAGTCTTCAAATTTTTCAGATGCCTCGTCGTTTTGCATTACGCCACATGATCATTAATGTACCAAAATCTATGACGTGGGGACCCAGACAGGCCCTGAAAACAAGGTCCTGGGATGGCTTCCAACCAGGATGGCCCCCAGAAGGTTATATCTAAGAACTTTAAAAACCACAAAAATAGCTGAAAATACACCTCTTTAAAGAACTCTCCATGCAGTAACAGGCCACTTCTGCCTTCAGAAGCCAGCTGCCCTCTCAAACATTGGATGACTCTACAAGTGCCTTTCATGCTACAGAGAGCATGACTGCATTTCAGCGAGGTTTACGCTGTACTTATAAATCATACCTATATACATGCAAGGACTGCTGCACAATTGCAAACACTGTCATCATCTCCGTACGTTATGGAAAACTACCTTCTCCTCTATATTGGATTCTTCAAGGATCTGGTCGTTCTGAACTACAGGATGTTACATGGCATGTCTCGTCTTGTCCTTTTTCCCTGTGTTCCCTATTTTTATGTAAACTACCTTTTAAAGAAAAGGTAACATCATTCAACATTAATTAAAACTCTTCCTATTGTTTATTCAAAGATCCTGATGCAGTAATACAGCACCTGGAAGTACTGATACCATAGGGCGTGACAATGACTGAGTTTGCTATCAGTGCATTAGTTTTGTGTCCTAGGAATGGGGAATAACCACATGCATCAGTGTTTGCACACCAATCCCTAAATGCTTTCACTTGTTCCAGGCCATTGTCCCAGTGCACATTTTGCCAGGGTTTGCCTGCTGAAGTGTATGAAGGATTGAGGTGTGTCGTGCCAGTGAGGTAACTGGTCACTGGGCACTACCAATAGCGTTGGGATTGGAGGGGCACAGAAGTGTACCTTAACCCCGTATTCCCCCCCTTTTGTTTTACCAATGTTAATCTATGCCTTGGTCATGTGGCGGTAATTATAAATAAAGGTGTGGTCAAGGGTGTGGCCAGGGACAGCTGATAGAGGCGTGAAGAGAGCCTCATGGTAACGTGCTGCTGCTCTACTCACCCGGCCACAATAAAACAAACAAGAGGTGTGTGTTACAATTATTTCATGCGTAGTGATGGCCGTCGCCGACACTACAATTTGGCGACGACGGTGCAGCTCCTGCCATGCTGTTTGCCCCGTGCTGGCGGCTTGGACCACGGTGCTCGTGCCATGACGGCTGCAAAGTGTGCTCGGTGCCCCGGCTGCCCCGCCCTGACTACGTGACGCCGCCCGACCCGACTCCTCTCACTTCAGTGAGTGCTGTTTCTGCCTGGCCTGAACCATCGGCGGCTTCACTACATACGCGAGCGATACCCGTTCGCAGGGCACGCCGTGCAGCTCGAGGCCCAACTCCTCGGCTCCACCCAATGTATTAGAACACGCCCCAGAGCCTGCTGGTGCCATGCTGCCGCACAAGAGAAACCCTTGATGAGGCCGTCTTTAGGACTGCACATCCCCCATTAAGAATTACACGTCTGCCAGCGAGTGGGGCACCACGCGGCTCTCAGATAACTCGGTTTGTTTGCCATCCACCGGCTGGTGCCCGAGCAGGAACTCCTCCTGTGCGCATCCTCACAGTAGACACCATTGTGACACCTCGTTATTGGCAGGGTCACTCCCGAGCACAATGAAAGGCCCATCGCGAGGAGGACATACACACTCACCATCATCATGTCTATCATTCCACCCATGGAACCTTTTGTCATGGAGGGAGCCTCTTCAACACAAGCTCCAAAGTGGACAGGATGGGTGGAGAGGGTCCCATGGTTTTTTGAAGCGACCTAAGTGGAGGACGGTCAGAAACAGGCCATGCTCCTTCATTTAGGGGGTAAAGACATTTACAAGATCTCTAAAAACCTCCCTGAAGATGACCCCAAAACGCATACCACCCTGATAGCTGCCCTAAATAGACATTTAGAGCCCATGGCCAACACTGATTACGAGCATTTCGTCTTCAGACAAGCCCGACAACAAGCAGAAGAGTCTATAGACTCCTTCCACATGAGGTTGAGAGACCTGGCCAGCACATGCAGATTGGCAGACAAAGCGGAAGAGATACGAGGACAGATAATAGAAGGGTGTGTGTCGATAAAACTCAGAGAATGGATCCTCGAAGAGTCAGGAAGGTCCCTGGCCGATATCCTCATGATGGGACGCACAAAAGAATTGTCAAAAGCTCAGGCGTCTCATATGGAGGCAGCCCAACAAAGACCTATTAAAGAGGAGGCTGTCAATGCGGCAGTCACCATCACAAGTAGAACAAAACACCGTGCATATAAGCTGCCGACAAGATAATGCGGGTATGGGGCGGGCCACCACACAGGCCAACTGAATGCCCAGCAAGGGGAAAGAGGTGTGAAGGCTGCGGGAAACTACACCACTTTGTCAAAGTATGCAGGTCAAGCAAAACCCACGCTGCCAGTGCGTCTGTCAGCATAACCACAAGTAAATCAGAACACAGCAGCGATATGGACGATGATGAAGCCGAAGAGCACGTCATTCATTCCCTCTTCACAATGGGAAATACTGCCCAATCGTCAAAGAAACTACCTAAGTGCCAAATCAAAGTAGGTACCCATGAATTTCTAGCGGTTGTCGACACAGGAGCATCCATAAACATTCTTGCTGCCGATGAATACTGTAAGATGGTTCTGACCCCTGTCTTGACCAAGGCCAAAGTTAGAGTGTATGCCTATGGATAGAACACTCTGCTCACCCTAAAAGGTGTCTTCCAAACTACCATCACGTATGATTCTAGAGATATCCACACAAAGGTGTACGTGGCTGAAGAGGGGCACGGAATGCTGCAGGGTTGCAGGACAGCAGAAGACCTAGGAGTGGGCACATTTGTATTTGGCATACACCGCAAATCAGTGACAGAACTCCTCACCCAGTACTGAGATGTGTTCGATGGAATCGGGTGTTTGAGAAATAATGAAATTAAGTTACATATTGACAAAACTGTGCAACCTGTCGCACTTCGCCACAGGTGCATCGTGTTCCACCTCAGACCACAGGTGGAAAAAGAGCTGGATCACCTTGAAAGAGCTGGAATCATCGAAAGGGTGACAGGAGCAACGCCATAGGTATCGCCAATAGTAATAGCGCGAAAACCCAAACAACCCGGAGAGGTCCGAATATGCGTGGACATGCGCCTCCCCAACGTTGCCATCAAACGAGAAAGACACCCAACACCCACAATAAACAACATAATAGGTGAGCTAGGTGGGGCTTGCTTGTTCTCAAAGCTTGACTGGCGTTTGGGATACCACCAGTTAGTATTGGCTAAGGAATCACGCTATATCACAAGGTTCTCCACACACGTGGGTTTGAGGCGATACAAGCATTTAAACTTCGGGATCTGCAGTGCAGCTGAGGTGTTTCAAAATGTAATACACGAACTATTAGCAGACTTGCCAGGCACAATCAATGTCAGCGATGCAATCCTGATTTATGCACCGACGATAGCAGAACTCCACTCACGGCTCAGGAACGTACTACGCAGGATCCAAGAATCAGGTTTGACCCTCCACCGCCAAAAGTGCGAGTTCCTGACAGACAAAATACAATTCTTCAGTTACGTATTTTCAGCTGACGGAGTAGCGCCTGACCCAGCTAAGGTGCGAGACGTCAAAGATGCACCTCCCTACCTGCGTGACAGAGGTCAGAAGATTTTTAGGCATGGTGAACTACTGTGGCCGGTTCATCAAAGGCTTGTCATCTCTTACTCAACCTCTTCGTAACCTGACAAAATCGTCAGAACCATGTCATGTTGTGAAACACACCTTCACACTGATTGGCTGGGAACAGCCAATCAGAGTTAAGAGAGAGAGCTGCATTCTATTTCAATGAAAAATAGCCTCCTCATTGCACATGGTGGGTGAAGAGGGAGGAGAGGAAATGCAACGGTGTGTTTTTTTTCCAGTGAATTCAAGGCTGCACAATATTTCATTTTATTTAACTAAGTGTTTTTCTGTTTGCACAAGCCTCTGCAGAAAGCTCTGCTGGTTTGGGAAATTAGCTCTTGGAGAAAGGGTTATACAGGTCATCTACAGATCACCCGAAAACCTTTCTGGTTTCAGTTTCATATGTAAAAACAAAATGTTTAAAATCAACTCTGGTGCCAGTGCAATCCAATTCATCCAAACCTTTTCTGGTTTCATTTTTATTTGTAACAAATAAAATGTTTAAATCTGAGCCTGCTTTTATCTCTGAGAGCTGTTTTTTTTTCTTTTCTGAAACCAGAAAGATTTTTGATGAACTGTAGATGCACTGTATAACCCTTTCTCTAAGAGCTGATTTAAGGCCCTAGTTGTGGGCTCCTTGTATTTCCGAAACCAGCAGAGCTGTAAGAATGCAGCTCTCTCTCATAACTCTGATTGGCTGTTCCTAACCAATCAGTGTGAAGGTGTGTTTCACAAAACTGAAAATGTGTTGGTATGACTGATTGATGAGGAATGAGGTGTAGGGATGATGGATGAGGAGTAGGGATGATGGCTGAGGCATGAGAAGTAGGAATGATGGATGTGAAGAAGGAATGATCAACAGGGATAAGGGATGAGAAGTAGGGATGATGGAAGAGAAGTAGGGATGAGAAGCAGGGATGAGGAGTAGGGATGATGGAAGAGAAGCATGGATGATGGATGAGAAGTAGGGATGATGTATGATGGGTGAGAAGCAGGGATGATGGATGAGAAGTAGGGATGATGTATGAGAAATGAGAAGTAGGGATGATGTATGATGGATGAGAAGCAGGGATGATGGATGAGAAGCAGGGATGATGGATGAGAAGTAGGGGTGATGGATGAGAAGTAGGGATGATGGATCATGGATGAGAAGTAGGGATGATGGATGAGAAGTAGGGATGATATATGATGGATGAGAAGTAGGGATGATGGGTGAGAAGTAGGGATGATGGAAGAGAAGCAGGGATGATGGATGAGAAGTAGGGATGATGGATAAGAAGCAGGGATGAGACGCAGGGATGAGAAGTAGGGATGATGGAAGAGAAGTAGGGATGATGGATGAGAAGTAGGGATGATGGATGAGAAGTATGGATGATGGAAGAGAAGTAGGGATAATGGATGAGAAGCAGGGTTAAGACGCAGGGATGAGAAGTAGGGATGATGGAAGAGAAGTAGGGATGATGGATGAGAAGTAGGGATGATGGATGAGAAGTAGGGATGATATATGATGATGGGAAGTAGGGATAGTGGAAGAGAAGTAGGGATGATGGAAGAGAAGCAGGGATGATGATGAGAAGTAGGGATGATGGATGAGAAGCAGGGTTGAGAAGTAGGGATGAGGAGTGAGGAATGAGGATGTCCTAAAATGGATGCTGTATGTATAATATTGTTATACACTTCATTTTTATATATGTAAATTCTTTGAAGTGAACCTAAATGGCAATAACCATTTTGTTCATGTCTCCAATGTGCTAATTCTCCTGGTAGTGTTCATCTTTTTTGTCTACACCTTGATCATTGTTTCCTGTGCCTGAAAGTTCAAAATTTGTTTAACCCCTTCGCTGCCAGTCCTTTTCCCCCTCAAGTGCCAAGCCTTTTTTTGGCTGTTTGGGGAAGTTCGCGCTTACGCCCTCATAACTTTTTGTCCACGCCAAATTTGTGTCCTTTTTTTCCAACATCCTAGGGATTTATGAGGTACCCAGACTTTGTGGGTTCCCCTGAAGGAGACCAAGAAATTAGCCAAAATATAGCGAAAATTCTGTTTTTTAAAAAACAAACGGGAAAAAGGGCTTCAGAAGAAGGCTTGTGGTTTTTTACCCTGAAAATGGCATCAACGAAGGGTTTGCGGTGCTAAAATCACCATCTTTCCAGCTTTCAGGAACAGGCAGACTTGAATCAGAAAACCCCATTTTTCAACACAATTTTGGCATTTCACTGGGACATACCCCATTTTTACTATTTTTGTGCTTTCAGCCTCCTTCCAGTTAGTGACAGAAATAGGTGTAAAACCAATGCTGTATCCCAGAAAGCCAAACATTTCTGAAAGTAGACAGAATTCTGAATTCAGCAAGGGGTAATTTGTGTAGATCCTACAAGGTTTTCCTACAGAAAATAACAGCTGAAATAAAAAAATATTGAAATTGAGGTGAAAAAAACAGCAATTTTTCTCCACGTTTTACTCTGTAACTTTTTCCTGCGATGTCAGATTTTTTAAAGCAATATAACGTTACATCTGCTGGACTCTTCAGGTTACGGGGATATATAGGGTTTGTAGGTTCATCAAGAACCCTAGGTACCCAGAGCCAATAAATGAGCTGCACCTTGTAATGGGTTTTCATTCTATAGCGGGTATACAGCAATTCAGTTGCTGAAATATAAAAAGTGAAAAGCAGGTATCAAGAAAACCTTTGTATTTCCAAAATGGGCACAAGACAAGGTGTTGAGAAGCAGTGGTTATTTGCACATCCCTGAAGTCTGGGGTGCCCATACTAGTATGTGAATTACAGGGCATTTCTCAAATAGACGTCTTTTTTACACACCGTTTAACTTTTGGAAGGATATTGTGCATGGCGATCGGGCAGCAAAAATGCAGAGAGAGAAATCAAAGGAAAGGAAAGGCCTTTCCTTTCCTGTGATGCCTCTCTCGGCCCCTCCACATGATCGGAGGGGAAATGCAAAAGCATTTCTCCTCCGATCGGCGCTGGAGGCTGAGCTTCCAGCGTGGAGGTGCAGGCCTCTGATGAGGTCAGTGTGCGATCGCGTGCTGACATCATCAGATGCCACGGGGGGGTCAAGGGGAGCGGGGGTGGAAAGGGAAGCGATTCCCCTTCCATCTCTGCACTGGGGGCGCTGAGGCGAGATGCATGGGGGAGCACTGGTGCTCCCCCCATGAGCCAGTCCAAGGACATAACGATTACGTCCTTGGCGCCTCATTGCCGTTACCGTTACGTCCTTGGCTGCGAAGGGGTTAATAAAAAGTGTAACTAGGATGGCAGATATGGGCATAACCACGACATGAGAGATGGCCTGCTGCACGTTATCCTCAAGGGAATGATTGAGATGGAAACTGTGTATCAACTGAAATGAGGAGAATCATTCAGAAAGTAACATGTACGAGCATAGAAGCTATATCATATTACCTGAAACATAATGTGTCCTGTAGGTTTCAGGGAATTAACAGCAGTGAAGACAACCAATTAGAACGTCTTTTCACACACCCCTTGAAAAGGAAATAAATGCTGGATTTTCTGGACCCCTACTCCTGACCTGTCCTTTGTCTGGCTCCTGGTTCTCGTCTCCTACTGGTTGGGTCATCTTATGCAGCCCCACCAACACCAGCCAGAGGACCACCCTCCCTACTGCACTCTCTAGTCCCAGAGCCTACAAGCTCCTTGAAAGGCACCTGTGTGCCAGCTGAGTCCAGGATCAGTCTGCAGCAGTCTCCAGGGGAACCCTCCAGGGTCCCCCAGCAGGTCCCTTCAACAAACTGTTTCTCAGTATGGGTGGACAGTTCTAGAGGCCAGACAACCCCGGCCAATCCTAGATTGCCACAATGTCTCTCAGCTCTGTCTACACGAACCCGCACAGCCTTCTGGAGCTATCCAAAATGGCAAATTCAAGTTGTCTGCAGAAAGAGCCCCCCTGGGAGCCTCAGCTCCTCCCTTGATAATTCAGTGGCCTGATCACCTCTCACCAAACCTTTAAAGGCAAGCCCCTTTTGTGTTGAATCCAGAGGTCTGGCTCTCCTCCTTTTCTCCAGTGGGCCTGGATTGTCCCAGCCCAGGTGCAATGTGACTATCTAATTAATAGATGCACCTGGATACCCTTACGGGTGACAAGTAGCGCCCTACAAAACCACCTTATACTACATTATATTAAAATAGTTGCAGGTGTCGTCCCCACCCCTTGCTTTCCCAGGATCTGGGTCAAACACTGTTAATTGCTTTATTGTGTGGGAAGTCCTTGATCCCTTTCCTGGGGAGCAGAGTAATGAACTTGGCCCCCGTGGGGGTGGGGAGGGGGGAACTAAACTGACAGGACCCATTTACTACAGTCATTAAGTGTAATTTCATACATGCACGTGCTGGTATTTCTCTAGGTAGTGCTTTGTAGGTTTCTCTAATATCAAGCTAGAACACCTTGCTATTACCTAAAATACCACGACTATAACTGCAAATTTTTTCTTATTTGCCCAGTTTTTTTGCATGATTCCCCAATGCCAAAGGTCCTCCACCTATTTCATAAAGACCACTTAGCCCACTTTCACTTTCAATAATTAAACATCCAACCCCTTTATGCAGTTTTCCATAAGATTTCATCAAGCATGCAGCTTTCTTTTTCATAAACCTCCTAGAATGTACATTTCATTAACTCTAAAATGTTCCTGTTAGTGTAATACATTGTGTTAATTAGAATAAAGGACTTCACATTTGCCATTATCTTCGTGGTGTTGATGGTGCCTCATATGGACCTTTAATTCCATTGCTCAGTTTCCTAGCAAATGAAAAGGCATCCGCACTGGCTGTATAGGGGCAGCATGACTGTTCCAATGCCAAGAGTAGAAACACCCAAGGAGTAGAGGGATTGTGCTTCATTCACCTTCCCACCAGATAGTGTACTCATCAGCAGTCTTCACTCCATTGGGGACATCATCAGGAGTCTTGCTGCTCCCTTTCAGGACATCAACCTGACATTAAAGATGATCCAACTGTATTTCCTAAGATCTCAGGAACAAGTTTCAGAGAAATAGCATTGAATACAACCAATTAGGAACATCTTTTCAGACCTCCCTTGAAAAGAAATGAAACGTTTTCACAGTGCAACAGTGAAAAAAACAACAGAGGTTTGAATCATCTGACGTGCAACGATTTTGGGTGACATGAGCAACATGTCACTTGTGAACTACACTTTGGTTACTGCTTCCCTACACTGGGGGCTTCATGCAGCTTGTGTTTGTTCTACCCAAGGAACGGTATTTGGATCACATGTTTCTGGGATTTTCTTTGTGTAGGATTACTCTTGAAGATGTAAGTTAGGGCTGAAGCCAGAACCCCTTCAACTAAGTTGCAGGCCTCAATTACAAGTTCAGGGTGATTATAATATGATTTATCACATCTGATAATTAACAATGCCCTGGGGTTCACTGTTTATCATATTCACTAAATAATCATAATATCAAGTTCTGCCCTCAAACCAGGGTACAACATGCAGATTCTGGTACTTACTGCACCAAAATCTGCACTTCCCATTGTTTACCAGGTCTTTTTCACCCACTAAATTTTGGCATGTTTGACCTGCCGACATTTATGATGAAAAAGCTGACAGTTGTTTATTCACAAATATTTGTAATTTTAACACCGTTGCAAATAGTGGTTTTTGCAAGAGAAAACTAGGGAGAATAGCAGGAGCCTGAATTCAGAACAGTTCATCAAATTCTTCAAAAAAGTTTGCGTTAATCTGTCCATACTCTTATTTATTCTTTTGTTCTGAGAGATCAAATTGTTTTCCTCAATGAAAATAGCCTTAATGCAGGTCCTAAACAAGCCCAAATAACGTTCTGAGTTTATTGACTTTAATCCCAACCCAGCCTGCCTACAAGAGACTAGAATTTCATATGTGGTTCAAAACATATTTTCCACTTCAGGGCAAAGTCCTTCTATGCCCATTTTTTCTCAAAGGATTCACGATCCACAACTCCGTGTTCTCTTGTGTGTGGAAGATCCTGCCTGTGGGTGGGCAGTGCTATCTATATCAGCTGCTTTTTTCCTCATTCCATTTATGTTCTGTATACGGCCCTAACTTTAAATTTCCAGATTGCTATGAACATCTCCACCTTAAACAAAATGCACTTAAAAATCCATTTATTGGATCTGGAGTTTGCAATTGCTTCCTTTTTTTAGGATTAAGCCCACAAACTCTCCTTCCCTGTTATAATCTCTCTTTGGGCTTTTAACCACGCCGATGTCATGCCTTTCACTTTCATTGGTTCATGGGCTTGCCTTTTAAAATCCGCTTGATTTCATTAGTGAAAGACATGCAAACGTCATGCCTTTTCCGGTGTTTAGCCCTCTTCGAGCGCACTGGCCAACTACTGAAAGCATACGAGGTGTCATGTTTTCAGCATGGTTTCCGGACTACTTTGTCTTTTTATTTTCCATGCAGCGCGATTGTGATGGATTTTACATAGCGTGATCACGCTCTTTTTTCTTTCAATTTCTGAGGCAAGAAAAGTCTGGTTATGAGTTTACAACACTAATAGCTCTACCTCAAGCAAATGCAATACCCGTTGCATTGCAAATGCTTGTTTCTTCCTGAAAGTAGATACCACCAATTAATAGTGGCAGAGTTATATGACTCGAGGGCAACAAGCTATCATTTCTTTCAGAGAGGGGTTGGGGCTTATCGACCTACAGACATGCAGATATTCCATCTTAAGAGCTTACATATTTTTTTCTCATGTACACAGCCATAACACTAGAATAGATTGCTTTTAATGGACAATTTATTTGCAGAAATGTCAGAGCTTCACTACTGTCCAATTCTGGTATCAGAACATGCCTCCCTAACTCTACACTTACATATTCCAGAGCTCCGCGGATCTCATAACCCCCTGGACTCACTGAATCGCTCTTCAAAGATACACTTGATATCTTCTATGTAGAAAAGACCATCAAGGAATTTCTAGAAATCAACTTATAGTCAGCTTCTATTTCCATTGTATATGAAATTCTAAAAGATGAAGTTTGCAGATGTATTCTGCAGTTTGTTTCCCAGCAATTGAAAATCTGTCAGAAAAAAAGAACAATTACAAACATTGCTAAGGGAAACAGAAAGGAGAAAGGCTGTTTTTATCCAGAATGGGACTCACATACTACCAATGTCTGGTCTTCTTTTAGCTCTACATTGAATAAAATCACAACTATCTAAGTGGAGCACATTACACAACAATCTCAACCATCCAAATTCCATAAGCTCAAAATCAGTGAAAAGATCGGCTCTGCAGTGCCTATGTTAAGTAGTGAAAACTGCACCGGCCAACATGTCTTTAAGGTTGTAGATAGAACTCGTCACCAACACACATCTTCTTCTGAGATCCATCAGACCTTTAACCCATATCACCAGCAGCTATAAGCTATGAATGATGAAGCAGGTTTAAGCCTACTTCAGATACCGCCATACTTAGAATCACATATTTCATCATGGCTCTGCCCTGAACAAATCAAAGAGAAAACTGTAAGGTTAATGCTAGATGATTTATCAGAAGTCATATCAAGTGCCCACTCCACTAAGGCTGTTAGTATCAGGGGCTTACGTAGTGAATTTTATGTGGCCTTCAAAATTACACAATTGCCTCTGACACATCATTAACACTGATCGTATGCATAAATCTAATAAAAAATGACAAATCTCCCAAAATTACTTTATTTCTTTCACATCCTCTAAATATATCTTCTGTAGTCTTTCTTTACATAGATTGGTGCAGCCAATTCATCCTTTAATGGAATACATGAATAGCCACAGCATAGTCTACATACTTACCAGTGGGAAAATGAGGTTAGGTCCTCACCAACCTACAGGTATATTAGCGAGCTGCCTTAACCGAGCAACTAGACAAATTAATACAAGAGGAACCCTCATGTAAATTCTCCATATGAACATACATTTGAAACCTCCCTTTCCTCAGTTCCATCTTTCTAAATATGAAAACCCTTGATTCAGCCCCAAGTGCTATGCTGGCAGCTTGAGCTTGGGTGAATGTTGGGGTGGAATGCTTGGAAGAGTATGTGAGAATGTCTGGCATGCAAGAGTAACGGGCGAGAGAGTGAAAGGGGTTCCCGGGTGGGGGACTGCCCAAGAAATGAGGTCTCTCCCCCGGGAGGTTTGGGAAGGTGGTACGGCCCATGGGCGCCGTTTTGGGCACTTTTTGGGCAGTGGTTTTGGCAATCTAAAGGCAGCTATCTTGTAGAATGCCACCATTTTGGGGAAGATGACACAGTGGCCGGTTTAGGTTGTAAAACATTTTCACTTCGAAGCTGTAAACCATTTTTCACTTTTAAAAATTATTCTGGAATTGTTCCTTTGTTTGTAGCTTTTGGTTGCGTGTTGGCTGGGAGTCATAGGTTATTACTGGTAGAGACTCAGCAGCATGGATGACCGGGTGCGAACAGCGCTTTGACTGCTTCGGGAGGCCGGGCGCCTTGATCTGCTGTGCAACAGTGCTGTCGAGCACTCACGACCATCCAGAAGAGCTGCGAGCGGGGTGGCAGCGGCCTTTGCCGCCTGCTCGCCCCCACGCCGCACGAAGAGCTCCGGACGGCAGGTGAGGATGGGGAACCGGGGGGGGGGGCTGAGTGGGGGTGTGTCAGTGGGATCGAAGGGGCAGAGTGCAAGCGCGCCGGCCAAGCCCTCGGTAAGTACGGGCCGGCTTGCGAACACACCATGTGCTAATACGGATGGGGGTGGGGCAGCAGTGTGCCACGGGCCGCTGGCGAAGGGGAACAGAGAGCGCCTGGGGGCAGGGAGGGCCTGGACTGAGACTGGGAGCCAGGTCTGTGTCCAGGAGGGTGGCTGAGAGCTGATCGTGCTGGAGGGAGAGGGAGGAGGGTGTATGAGAACAGGAGGTCTCTTGGGGGGCAGGTAGGGAGGGGGTGGGGGGTAGCGTTAGAGGCAGGAAGGGGGGACCAGATTTTATAAGGGATAAGGGGAGCAGGGCCTGGGGCTGGGGCGGGCTTTTGATGGGGTTGGGGAGGGCGGGGATTCAGAGGGAGCGAGGCAGTCATCTAACTGGGAAGGGGGCATAGGTCCGGCTCGAGGGTTGGGAGCCTTATTGGAATAGAGTGCGGACGAGGAAGAGGGGGAGCAGGAGGTTGAGGAGGATGGGATCACCTTGAAGGTGCGCCCCAGCAGTGAACGTATGTCAAGCGTTGGGTCCCTAAGGCAAAAGATGCATGGGGTGCAGGTGACATATGGGAAAACAGGACAGGGAGGTTTTAACAGCTGGGGTGGAAGGCGCTGAGGAGAAGGATTGGTCGGAGGCGCAGCGGGGTGGGTACGGTCAGGGTTTCGAGTTAAGGCTTACTGGCACATCAGGCCTTCTTTGGCAGGGTGAGATGAAGGGGAGCCAACGTGACTCAGGAGGGTTTGCTGTGGCCCGGGGACCCTGGGAGGAAGCAAAGGCGGGGCCCAGTGCGGCCATCTGGATATTGTAAAAGCAGGTGGAAAGACAGGGTTTTGAGCCCTCTGGCGCCGCGGTTTCCGACAGTCAGCGGCCTGGCCTAACGGAACGGCTCAGAGGGCTGCGGACAGCCCCCAGGCGGCCGTCGCTGAAGGCAGATTATGCAGCGGCCGGTGAGAAAAAGGCTAGGGTTTTGGAGAGCGCCCTGCCAGGTGAGTGTGGTGGAGGTGTCTGCAAGGAGGTTTTGGACTATGGTGAGGACAGTGTAAAGGAGGGAGAGTTACGGGAGGACCAGGAGGAAGAGTGGTGGAACAAAAAGGGGGGGGGGGTCTAACTCTGTCCCTCAGTCGTTTCAGGTACCAGGCAACTTGGCGGGAACCGAACGATTGGCAAGGCGGACGGCTCAGGAACAGCCCCTGTCCTTAGCGCCAGGTAAGGAGCTGGAGGCGAAGCTCTCTGGTGTGGTATCAGTGGCGACTGAGGTGAAAGCAGACAGTTCTGGGGAGCGCTTGCATAAAGGGGTGTATGTTCTCAATGCCGGGGTGGGCCCGGAAAAGGGAGGGGAGACGCTGGATGCAGGTGCAACGGAGGAGTCAGGTAAGGTGAAAGAGGAAGTAAACACGGGGAAAGTAGATGGGAATGTGAAGCGACTGCCCTACATGGGTACAGCAAAACCCCTGGGGACCCACCATATGGTGGCCACGAAGGAGAAGATTTGAAAGAGGGAATACATTGAAATGTTAAAACTGTTGCATAGAGAGGTCCGGTCAAAAGAGGGCTCGAAAGAAGAGGAGTATGAATTGGCTAAGCACCCAAGAGTCCCAGTGACTCCAAGAGTCCCAGTGACTATTGAAAATTGGACTGCTGCAGTTTTAAAATTTGCAAGCGTGTATTGTGAGCGTTTTCCTGAGCGGTCCGTTGCGCTTTTCAAGTATATGGACATTATTCGGAAAGGCGCAACTAAATTATGGGGGTATGCTTGGGTACAATACGACGAGGAATTTCGGGCTCGCATGACGACAGATTCAGAAGTGCAATGGGGGGAGATTGACGCAGACTTATGGCAGCATACGATGGGCCCTTCCAAATTTGGCAAAACCATTTTTAAGGCCAGCAGGTAGCCTATTACGTATCAGCCCTTTCGTGAGCACCCCAGGAAAGGGCCAGCGCAGGCGCAAAGGGAGGGTCAGGAGCACCAGGGAGAGGGGCAGCGAAGAAGGGAGCACTTTGGGATTACAACAAGGGACTGTACGCACGTGAATATTGTAAATTTAGACACAAGTGCTCACGATGTGGAGGGACACATGCGCTTATCAATTGCTATGGTGCAGGCTACACAAGGAACCAGGGCTCTGGACAGGGGCAGTCTTCTGCAGGGGGTGCCCAAGGGGGTCAGAGTCCTGCCAGACCAAGAGGGGGGCAAGGTCCTTTGGGAAAAAGCTCTTACTCCAGTTAGGGTTGACAGGCTTCGATTTTAGTTGGAGCGCTATGACAATAGACGAGCGGGACAGGTGTTGTTGCAGGGTTTTCTCCAAGGTTTTGATTTGAGATACACATGACCTAGGCAGCAACGTTGGGCTGAAAACTTGTGGTTGGTCCTGGGAAAGGAGGAGCTTGTGTGGCTTAAATTAGAAAAAGAGGTGGCCGAGGGGCGCATGGAGGGTCCTTTTTCAGACTGGCCCTTAGAAAACCTCATTGTTTCACCAATTGGGGTGGTTCCCAAGAAGGAACCAGGGCAATATCATTTGATTCATCACCTATCCTGGCCGGAGGGTTCTTCAGTTAACGATTTCATTCCAGAGGAGATCACTAAGGTGTCGTATGCATCCGTTGACATGGTCATGGCTATGGTGGAGTCCCTGGGCTCTGGTGCCTTACTGGCAAAGACAGGTATAAAATCGACTTTTAGGCTGCTGCCAGTGAGTCCTCATGATTTTGAGCTGCTGGGCATCCAATTTCAAGGGAGTTGGTACGTGGACAAAATGCTCCCTATGGGCTGTTCAATTTCTTGCTCACTATTTGAGTGTTTTAGCACATTTTTGCAATGGATCTTTGAGACAATAACGGGGCACCGGGAATGTTTTTTTCTTTGTGGGATCTAAGGGTTCAGACTGTTGTGCGGTGGTGCTCTGCCAGTTTCAGGAAATCATAGGGGACCTAGGCGTACCCCTGGCCCCTGAGAAAGCGGTTGGGCCCTGTACGGCCTTGGCGTTTTTGGGCATTGAATTGGATACAGAGGCCATGGTGGCCCGGTTACCAGACAAACAGACAGCTATGATTGAGACGGTACGGGACATGGTGCGACGAAATAAGGTGATGGTCAGGGGAATTCAGGTACTGCTTGGGCACCTTAACTTTGCATGTCGGGTGGTCAGACCAGGGAGGACATTTTGTAGGAGACTGGGCATGGCCCTGTCAGGGTGCCACCTACCACATCACCATGTGCAGCTCAGCGCGGGAGTGCAGGAGGATTTGAGGATGTGGTGTGTATTTTTGGAATCTGTCAATGGTATACCAATACAGACATGGCCGGAATGTGAGTGGGACATGCAAATTTTCTCAGATGCGTCGGGGGAGTCAGGCTTTGGGCTGTACTGGCAGGGAAAATACTGTGCGGACGAATGGCCAGCGGCGTGGTGCTCCGGGAGTTGCAACATCACGTTCCTTGAATTGTTCCCACTTGTGGTGGTGGTGCACGTCTAGGGTCACCTCCTGATGCAGAAAAGAGTGTTGTTCAGGGTCGACAACCTGGCAGTTGTGCAGGTGGTCAATCACCAGTCGGCTAGAGACATACAGGTGTTGCAGCTGCTGTGTATGTTTGTTTTGGAGTGCTTGCTCTGCGACATCTCTTTTAAGGAGCAACATGTACGGGATATAAACAATAACATTGCAGATGCGTTGTCTAGTTCACTGTGGGAGAGGTTCCATGGGTTGGTTGCGGATGGGGTCCTGTGCAGGACGACTATGCCAGCAGCTCTGTGAACCATAGGAGACGGCGGATGTTGCAGCTGGTGGTGAATTCCTTGGTGCATTCTACTCAACAATCGTATGTCAGGGCGTGGCACAGGTTTTTGTGGTCGGGGGTGATGACGCAGAAAAGAGGGTCCAACATATATTCATACATATCATGTGATCAAAAGCATATAATGTAGTGTGATTTTAGTAAAGAAAATAATGTACGAGGGAAATTGTGCCCTCGGGGAAGTTCGCATCATTGTAAACGAGCTTTATTAATCATGAAGAATTGAAAATTGTAGTAATCCGTCATAATTGCAAATGTATGCCATGATTTCTTGTTTGAAACTGTTTTGCTTAGCTTAAATTTAGTAGAGGCTTTGGCCTAGTTGCCTGGTCTCAAATTCTAACTGCGTGGCTTTTCCTTGAACTAATGAAACATATATTCTTGCTTGAAGTTGTATTCTTTCAGCAGAGATGACTAATACACTTATCTTCAAGGTTTCGTACTAGGCCGGTTTCATCCCCTTTGATACAAGGTCAGTCTTTGCAGGTGCGGACAATGAACGTACAGATAGTAAAAATAATTGGCAACCCATGTTACAACTTGTGTTCCAAGGCTCCAAGGACAATGTATGCATAAATGAGAGCTAGTAAAAAGACAATTTTCATTGGATAATTTAAAGCCAACCTATGAACCCTCCAATGGAAGACCCTGCAGAGCTTGGAATGTTTCTTATTTAAACCCACTGGACAAAGAGAAGTCAGCCATTTTCCTTGATGCCAATTTGAAGCCAGATGCCAGACTCCATTTTGGAGGACACCCTGATGCCCTTTTCTCTATTCGAGAGAAAGAGACTTTAAGAATTCTCACCCTAGAGACTTTAACTTTGATTTGCCCCGTCTTGCCCATGAGGTAACTTTGCCCCATTCTCCTTGTCGCTGCAAGGAAGCTTGCCCTTAACTTTGCCCCCTTTGAAACCTGCCCCAAGCTGATCGAACCGGTACCTGAGGGACGAAGACTTTCTTGAATGCTGATTGTATTTGGTAAATATGAAAGGATAAATGTATTATGCATTGTGTTTTTCCTTTTAGGTACCAACTGCTATTTTGATAGGGCCCAAGTTAGAAGTTTTCCAAATTTGTGTTGACTAAATTCGTTTTGCATGAAATCCCACATGCCAATGCTAATTAGAGGTTAGTCGAGGGATTCATTCGTTGCACCATGTTAATTTGAAATCTTGTTATGCTGACCAATGTATGAAATTAGTCAAATACAGTTAGTCATATTAGTGATTTGCATTGCCATAACTGAGTGTATCATTATTCAGATTTTGTGTAGATTGCGTTTCTTCCGCCGCTATGGACAGCCAGTAATGTTCATATACATATATCATTTGGTTTTGAGACTTATATATATCGTGCTAGCGTTGTTAATATAGGGAAATAAATTCACTAACTTTTAATAAACTGGTGTGGTTATTCATGACTGAAAGGTCATGGTGCGCCGAAATATCAACTGTTATTGATTTTGATGTGCTATATTGATCTATTAATTGAGTATTGATTACCGATTGCAATAGTTATCGATTATTGATCTGAGTGACCTGACTATTCTAGGATGAGGAGAGCCCGACTCGGTTAAAAGATTCACCGACCTCCAACGTGTTCAGGTACAGGTAATTTATAAGGACTGGACGCATTATCAGGGGCTCGAAAATGGGAATTTGACAGAGACAGATTGGAGAATGTAGTGAAGTTTATCATGGATATGGTGGGGAGACGTTTGTCAAGAGTCACTATTGCAGGGAAGTTGGCAGGAATTACGTTTATGGGGAAACTGTAGTGGGGTTACACGCCATCTGCGGGTGAGCTGGGTCACAGGATTCTTGAGGGTTGGGCCAAAGAAGAAGGGACGAAGGGAAGGGTGAGGCAGGCTATATCACTGTGCCTTTTCAAAGAGGTTATGCAGGTGTTGAGGGTGGTGTGTTTCGATGAGGGAGATTTCGGACATTCTGGGTTTCCGAGTTGTTGGTGTCGGAAAATACATTGGGTATACAGTGGAATGATGTCTGTTTCGGGGCACAAGGCATGGTAATGTACATACGAAGATCAAAAAGGAACCAGCAAAGGAGGGGCATGCATGTGGTGCTTGCTGCCTACCTAGCCCCTGGGATATGTCCTGTTTCGCTTGGCTTCAGCCTAAGGGACACAGTTAAGAAAGATAATGGAGGGGTTTTTCGTCATCAAGATGGTCAAGGTGTCTCAGCATGTCAGCTTTTAGCGTTCTTAAGGGCAGCCTTGAGGGTCAGTGGCGTAGCGTGGGTTGTCAGCACCCGGGGCAAGGCAAGTAATTTGCGCCCCCTAACCCGGGGCAAGGCAAGTAATTTGCGCCCCCTAACCCGTGGATTTAGTCTCTTCCAAGATGTTGCGCCCGGTGCGGCCGGCCCCCCCTGCATTCCCCACGCTACGCCACTGTTGAGGGTATTGGGGCAGGTTGCCTCCCAATTTGGGACCCATTCGTTCCGGATTGGGATGGCGACGCAGGCAGGGTCCAGGGGATGGAAGAAAATAGATTTGAAGGAACTGGGGAGATGGAAGTTGGATTCATACAAGAAATATGTGAGACAGGGGGTTACAGGAATATGACTTTAACATATTTTTCTCCTGCTGCAGGTTCAGTGCCTGGACCAGCGGTGCGCTTCCTGACGATTTGGGTCGTAGGCCATTAATTCGTCAAATGGGCCCTGAAGCAAGCATGGTGAACGGCTATTGGGGACAATTTGGGATTGGACAGAGAACTATATCATGTGCGATGGGAAGGTAAAGGGGGGATGCTCTGGCAGGAGTAATTAACGACCTTACAGAAAGTTTGAGGGAGGGGTTTTTGTCCGGACGTGTTATTGATCCATTTAGGAGAAAATGATTTGGTCCAGAGGACAGGATTGGATATAGTGAGGTACCTGAAAACGGATTTGCAGGAGATTTGGCAGCAGTGGCACAGTTGCCACGTGATGTGGACAGACTTTGTCCCTTGGTGGATATGGAAAGGGGCAAAAAAAATGCACACTTTTTGTAAGGAAAAAGGGTTCACGTATTTGGAGCATAGAGAACAACGTTTTGAGGACAAGGAGTTTTTTAGGGGCGACGGAGTACACCTGTCATTCATGGGCATGGAGTTGTACCTGCTCCAGGTGAAGGAGGTTTTTAAAGTGTTGTTCAGGGAACAATAAAAATTTATAAACAAATAAATAATAACTCTAAAGGTACAGCAATAGGTCATGCGGTGACTGATCAGTGACGGACGGTGGGGCACCTTTTTCTGGTGAAGGAGACAGAGACTGTTCGCATGACACCGATAACGGATGGGCAGCAAATCTGCCAAGACATTTTCAGATTGGAAGGGGGTGGACAGCAGCAGGACAACACAGACAGGAAATTTGGAATTAGGGGTTGGAGACTTGCAGGTTCAATGGGTAGGTGGCAGCAAGAGACTATTAAGGTGACAAAACAGGTTCAACAAAGAAAGGGTTACAAAAAGGAAGTATATTAACAAATTGCAAGGTTAAGGGAAAGGGAGGGGGAGCGTAGCACAGGGGAGGGGGGCGCATTTTGGTTAGGTAAAATTGGATGTGTAGTGAGGTGTTTAGTTGTGTGGGGCATGAGGCCAGGGTATTGATTTTGTAAGTGTAGCAATAAAGCGGCTTTTTACTCATAAAAAAAAGGTGTAGTGGTGCTGTTTCCCTCTTCCCCAAGTGGGGGATGTGTGTAGGAGTGACCGGTGGGACGTTCTTATTCTGTATGTACCGGTTATAATAAAGCATCTATTAACGTTGTAACACCACCATTTATCATTTGAGTGGGAAACAAAAGACGAGTGCGCCAGAAGAAACCCCGCGAAGAGGCCACAGCCTAAAACGTTCTGAAATGACCAACATCCAGTTGGCAGTATATCCTGCGCATGACTTACAGACGCTGAGATTGTTCCAGTATAGGTGGGAGGAAAAATGTGCAGATTTCATTTGTTGGGGGAAAACTGCAAGGCACAAGCAATTACAAGACACAAGTGATGCATGAGCAGAAATGCAACTAAGGATTGTTTTCAGAGTGTTCATAAGATGTACGTTTCTACGTGCCTCTGACGCATCACCTTCAAATTTCCTGGCAACAACGACAACACGCGATTTTCTTTCAGCGTGTACATTATTAATATTTCCAGATTCATAAAGTGCATGGCTACCCGTGACCGGGTTTCCCAGCATGAAAGAAAGCCAGTAAGAAATAACCAGAGTTACTTGGGAAAAATATATGTTTTTAATTGCTTACGAAAATACAAATAATTATTTTCACTTTCCAAATACATCGGAAGAGAGTTCCACAACCTGGGGGCTAAATAGGTGACGGAGCACCCCCCACCACTGGATGTTTTTATCCCAGGCACGGCAAGGAGCTCCAAAGAGCTTGATCTCAAATCCCTACTAGGGAGGTATGGAGCAATCAAATCAAGGGGAATTTTTAGATTCTGTTTATATTTGGCACAATGCGCCAGACAGAGTGCTTTAAACTGGATTCTACAACTTATGGGTAGCCAGTGCAACGATCTAAGCCATCCCTAGCTGACTGACATTTTGGAATTGCTAAGAGAATACGAGCTTCCACATTTTGAACTATATGCAGCTTCCTAGGAATCATTTTAGGACATCCCAGGTAAACTGCATTCCCATAGTCTAGTCGAGATAATATGAGCCCTTGGACCACAGTTCTTACTTCAGGCAAAAGTCATTTTAAAATTGTACGAAGTGATCTCAAAAGGCAGAAGCAGGTGCTGGAGATCCTATTTGCCTGTGTGGCCATGGAAAACTTCTGATCTAGAATAACGACCAGACTTTTCACTTCATTTTTTGGTGCATGGCGTTCCCCCAGTGCCAGCGGCCAACTTATTTGTTGCCAGAGGGATGGCTTATTGCCCACTATCATTACCTCAGTTTTTTCTCCATTCAACTTGAGGCTGCTATCTTCCATCCATTTTGCCACTTTAGACAAACAACTATTAAGTATAGTAAAGGGAGCCGCAGTATCCTGGGATAAAGTAACAATAAGCTGCGTGTCATCAGCATAAGATACTAAGTCCACATGCTTCAATGATACTTGCCAGTGGCCGAACATAAATATTAAACAACTTGAGGCTCAAAGTGGAGCTCTATGGAACTCCACACTTCAACTGGTGGACTGAGGAGTAGCAGGATCCCTCACAGACTTGAAAGGTCATTGAATGGTTGGATTGATTCAGAATAATGCTAATACAAACATAACGGTCTCCATATAAAATAGACCTATGGGACCAGCGAATCATAAATATATCAACGCAGGTCCTGGTGGGTATGTTGGGGAGGTCTCTGTTGTATAACTTACCTTTTAAGGTTAGACCAAAAATAACTGTTTTGAGTTGTTTTGGATTCATAGGTATACCAGCTACAAAACAGGGATTAGAGAGTATTTTTGGTGGCCTGCTGTGGGTGATATGGATGATGCCACTGTACTTAAATGTAATGTAATGTAACAGGAGTGATAAAGTAGCACACCTGCTGTGGCAAGGGCAATACCGATAACGTTATCTGACAGGCCCTGGAGGACACTGGGAAAAGGTATTCTTGATCCTTTATATGGTAATGCTTATAATATTGCACTAACAGATTTTATACGGAGTAGCCAGCATTGACAACTCTGGATAATATCACATTAGATGTAGTAATCAGCTTTTTTGAATATGTATTTTGTTGTGAGGAACTTTCTAAAATGTTAGTACAATGGCCTTTAATCTGCTAGTACCAGATTTTTGACGTATATAGAAATATGAGGAATCCATGGAAAGAAAATAGCCATAGGACATCCTAAAGCCAATGGGCAAGTTGACACTTAATCGGGTAACCAAATAATTTATACAGTTGGCAGTTGCTAGTGGTCTCAATTGGAGCAAGTGTTTATAAGCGAATGTATTCTCTCACAGAATTACGTCCAATTCTGTGACTAGACTTTCCCCCTTCAAGATGTTGCAGGGACATAAGCCTATTTCACTATTGGTTCCATGGTTGTGAAGAGGATGTGTTGTATTCCTACTTCTCAGAATAAGGCTTTCCATGATGTTGTTTTGCTGCAGAGTGAGTGTGTATAAGAAGAAAATAGAATGTACTAGTAACCAACCTACAGGCAAATCTACTTCTAAATAATTTATAAGTGGTCAATGTGTTTGCATTAAACTACACAAGTAGGCAGCTGGCCAACCAGGTGAATTTGTATGACTGAAGTGCTGAATGATGCTCTAAGGAAAAAAGTCTTGAACAAAATTTCAGGTATTGTTGGTTCCACTATGAAATTCGATCCAACACAGATAATGATGGGAGTTTCTGACAATTTTCTGTCAAGACTGGAGGCTCCTATTATGCTTTCTAATCTTGCTTTAATATATAGCAGCAGTCAAGAACTACAAATCCCACTAGGCTCAGCAATAGGCTAGCCAATAGGAAAAAAGAAGGTAACAATAGTAAGCACCAATAAGGCAATTAAACTGACTCCTGAGTGCACACTTGACTGCAAGCAGCCCTCTTTTCTTGCTGTTCGCAGTCAAGATAAGTACTCTTATTTCCTCTTGAAATCATTATTTGTGATGGTTATAGTGCATTATTACTGGTGTGTGTTGTTTATTTATATTGTAATGGTATCTTAATCTTGAAATGTTTTCCTTTCGTTCCAACTGATTCATGCTGTGCGTTCATTTGTACTGCATCCTTGATGCGACTTGTGCCCATTCCACCTCACAGCTGTCCTCACACCCACCATTTCCCATTCCAAACGGCTAGCGCGTCTGCAACGGTTTCAACTGTTGCAATGCCTTCCCGCTTTGTTTTCCATAATGCTGCCTCATAAACAGTCACGCTCTTCTTCCCTGCTTCTCTGCCCAGATTGCCGCTTCTGTTCTTTGGCTTACTCGTCTTTCTCATCTTTGCTTCATCAGAACGGGAGCAGCCTCTGACTCTGCCTCACTTGACTTCACCTGCACTTCAGTTGTAGCAGTACATGGCCAAGGGAAGTGTTTATTTTTATTTTTTCCCACCTCTCTCCTTTCTGGCATCACATTAACCCCTTATCTGCCAAATGTTTCATTTAAAATACTTATAAATTGAAATTGATAGCTCCCCTTTAATGCCTGACATGAATGACGATAGTGAAGCTTATAAACAAGAATTAAATGATTTCATTCGAATATCTGTGGAACAAGCCCCTGAGACATTGTTGGCCCATTCTGCGGGAAAAAGCAGAAAATGTAAATTAATATCTTTAACTAAAAAAAAGAAAATTATCTCTAATGATGGTGCACAATCGAATAGTGAGGATTCCTCACCCCAGACTGAGGACTTTGTTCCTCCCACGCCTCTCTCTAAGGAAGGTAATACTTCCAATAATCCTAAAATTTCAGGCAAATATGTTGATGAAGCACCCAAAAGAATAATTATTTCAAAAATCTTGGACACAGATGATGGTATGGATGATTTGGACACATCTGATATGGTGAGAATGATCCTGTCTCTTCCTCTCCTCCTTCTAAGAAAAGCAAATTAATCATCAATCCTGACTCTTTTCTTTCCACAACTATCATGGATTCTAAGGGGATCCTTATGTTTGACCCTTTCCTCATTCACCACCCTAATTCTTTGGAGTGGTTTCCAGCCACCCGTGTTGGCGAATATATTTCTTCTCGCCATGGCCTCCCATTAGACAAGCAAACATGAGCAAAACTAAAATCTGAGTGCCCTAGACCTTCTTTGCCTTCCATCATTATTGTTACTCCTTCTGTCGACCAATCCCTAATTACTTTTACTCCAAATTTGGAAAATATCCATTGAAAAGGGGTCAACAAAGCCTGGTCAACCTGCCAGGATAAATTATTGGATGTGGTAGGCTCGCTCTCATGTATTTTTGATTTGGCTGAATCAGCCAGATTGGACAATGCGGACATCAATCCTACAGACCTCTCTCTATGGGCTCAAAGGGCCTTTTTTTTATTGGGTAATACCAGTTCGGCTTGAAAGAAGGAAAGGTTTATTATTGAAACTGGACCTGAAACTCCTGAATCTAGCCACACTTGACCCTCGTATAAAAGCAGAAGGTCAACTACTTGGGGACTCATTCACCAAAGACCTTCGTTGCTACATCAAAACGTTTTCGTCCATTGACAAAGCACAACCATCTCTCAAAAAGGTCTCCAATCAACAGGTTTTTGCTTGGGCCGGTAGATGCAGGAGCCGCTTTATCAGCCGTGCCTACCGCAACCAGGGATTGAGAGGGTCCTTTTACAAAAGAATGCAATACAGTTGTCTCTTCTGGATCCTACAGGTTTCTTAAGTTCCATCTTTCTTGTACAAAAGAAAAACAAAAAGATAGGATCAGTGATCAATATCAGACTGTTCAACCATTTTGTGGTAGATCGCCATTTCAAAATGGAAACTATAATACGTCTCAGGGATATTTCGCTACAATACGATTGGATGGTGAGACTATACTTAAAAGATGCTTATCTAACATACCCTTTCATCCATCTCACAGGAAATTTCTCCAGTGGCAGAGAAAAACTTATCACTTCCCTCCTTTCCTTTTGAACCTTCTTTGGCTCCCTAGTGTTTCACGAAAATAATGAAGCTGGTTGTTGACCATCTCAGATCTCTAGGCATAAGACTCATAATATATTTAGACGATAATCTCCTAATGAGTCCAAATGTTCAAATGCTTTATTCCCATCTTCATATCACATGCTCACTTTTCTCAAACCTGGGTTTGTATTGAACTCTAAAAAATCAATAATGATTCCCATTCAACAAATAGAGTTCCTAAATGTTTAAGTAGATTCCTTTACCTCCACCCTTTCCTATCTCCAAGGTAAACTTAATCAAATAAGAACTCATTCACACTCTCTGCAAGATCAAATCTCCCTCAGATCCCTGGCAAGAATAGTAGGTCTACTTTCGTCCTCCATCCAAGCCATCTTTCTGGGCCCCCTACATTACTGGGCTCTGCATCAATTAAAAATTCTCCATCTACACAAAGGTTTAGCCTATTTCGACCTCATAGAATTAGACAGAGTCCAGTCTAGAGCTTCAATGGTGGATAGACCATTTAGATGCCTACAATGACAGGACCATCTTTGCCTCAGCGCCTGATCTTCTATTAGAGTCGGATGCAAGCCGGATGAGCTGGGGCACCCGTTGTGGACTAATATCGACTGCAGATACATGGTCCATAGAGGAGTACAAATTGCATATCAATTGTTTATAAATGCTTGCTGGCTCCTTTGCAATCAAAAGACAAAGCACAATGTTCTATTCTTCTCTGCACAGACAACGTCTCTGCTGTCCGTTACATCAATCACCTCGGGGAGACCAAATCAAAACCGTTGGCAGAGTTAGCAAAGAGCCTATGGGAGTTCTGGCTGTCCAGCAAGGTTTCTCTCCAAGTGGCGTATCTTCCAGGTACTCAAAACTCCATTGCAGATCGGCACTCCCGCCATCTCAAAGACTCCAATGATTGGAAACTCCATCCCTTGATATTTTGAATTCTGTTGAACAAATGGGGCCGCTTCCACATAGATCTCTTTGTTTCCTGCCTAAATACCCAATTACCATGCTTCTTCAGTTGGCAGCCAGATCCCTTACCTTTAGAAACAGATGCTTTTCTACAAGTTTGGTCCTCGGCAATCAATTATGCTTTTCTCCCTTTTACAATGATCAACAGAGTATTAACCCAAGTCAGACGTTAAAAAGCTATGTTGGTCATAGCAGTCCCCTTCTGGTAATCTCAGGTCTGGTTTCCCCCCTCTCCTCGACTAACAATGGACTTCCCAGTCCTTCTTCTGTCATTTCCTTATCTTCTTCTAGACCCATCAGGATCTCCCCACAACCTTGTAATCAACAATTCCCTAACACTTTCGGCTTGGAAAGTGTTAGGTCTTTCCAACATGGCATTTTCATTTAATCAGAATCTTCAAAATTCATTAAGAACGTTAGGGCCACAGGAACAACCAAGGCTTATTAATCAGCATGGGCTTTATGGTCAAGCTGATGTGTGGGGAAATATATCAATCCCTTTTCAACTGATATAATCTATATCAATTATTTCCTAGCAGCAGAAGCTAGCTCAGGTATGTCCTAGAAAGCTATAAATTTATACAGATCAGCAATCTCCATGAATCATCCTTGTATCAACGGCAAACCTGTGGGAGAACACCAGTTAATCTGTCATCTATTGAAGGGAGTAAAACTTTCAAAACCTCCTTATCCAAAGTGTACAAAACTATCGGATGTAACAGTAGTATTGAATGTATTTATTTCTTTGCCTCATAATGCAGAACTTTCCTTGAAAATCCTTTCAGCAAAACTGACTATGTTTTCATGTCTGATTTCTATTAAATAATTATCAGATGTCAAATCATTAGATGTGCCATCACATCAATATAATCCTACAGGAGTACTATTTTATGTTAACAAACACACTAAAACCAATTTACATGCTGTATTTTATCCTTACCTTCCAAACAAACCCAAACTTTGTGTTTGATTGTGTTTAAAAGAATATGAGAAACATACAATCAACCTCAGAATGTCCTCTTTCCACCAGCTTCTGATTACTTTTTGTAAACCTCACAAACCAAAGTCCTCCGCCTCTCTGCCTCGTTGGGTCAGATGGGTTATGTCCTTAGCGGGTACCGACATTTCCATGTTTGGGGCTTACTATTCTAGGCGTGCTATGGCTTCTAAAGCTTTTTGGGCAGGTTGCAAACTACAGGACATTCTGAGGTCGGCTGACTGGTCCAACGACAATGTTTCAGAACATTTTACTGTAAATCTGTTCAAACTGCAACTTAATTTGTGGTTGATATGCTTTAAACTAGCATAATAGGAGCCTCTGGTCTTGACATAAAAAGTAGATTTTCCCAGTTATTTATGAAGTAAAGTCTTAATTGTATTAAAGACACAGAGGCGAGTATTATCCCACTGCAATCACTGTTAAGGTATATAGTTCTATTCCCTCTCTAACAGTAAATCCAGCATTGCTACCGGCATCATCGTGAAGAAGCCAGCTTTCCTTCGGAATGGTCCTTCTTCTCGTTTCTCCAGGATTCCATGATCTTCTACCTCCAAGATCCTCATGATTTTTCTATGAACTTCTTAGTTATGAACTTTTGTCAAGAACTTTTATCGTTTATTTTAGCAATTGCTATTATTTTTTCAAGTTTTCCTTTGTTTTCTGGTTCATCTTAACCTTCTCACACAAGAAAAGAGGGTTGCTTGCAGTCAAGTTTGTACTCTACAGTCCATATTGGCACTTACTATTGTTACGTTCTTTTATCTTATTGGCCAGCCTGTTGCTGAGCTTGTTGGGATTTGTAGTTCTTGACTGCTGCTATATTATTAAAGCAAGATTAGAAAGCATAATACTTGTCACTGTGTCTTCAATAAAATTAAGACTTTCCTTCATAAATTACTGGGAAAATCTACATTAATAACATGATTTCACACGTTTAACTGTTTTAATGGCACATTAACGAATTATACTCCAATGGGGAGACCCTTATTTTCCTGACATAAATATCTAGATAGAGCAAGTTTTAGAACGTAGTTATTACGAAGATAGACGGTATTATTATAGTAATAAACAAGGACGCTCCAAACAGGTCTGGGGGAGATTTAATAAAGAACAGTTCCTAGAAGCATTTGAATATGGCATGAAAGGGGTAGACAACAATAATCATTTACATTGTTATTCTTTGATAGAACCCCGATAGCACTGATATTGCGACACAACATTAGGTCAATGAACATTACGCAAATACACTGAGGACTGTTACCAACAAATAAAATGTTATTTTCTTCTCTCTCTGCTCTTTTTATTTTTCTTTCCACAAGCACCTATGTTTCTGTATTTCTGTATTGCTCAATAAAAAATATCTCCTACAATCCTTGAAGAGAGCAGAGAGTATAAACTGGTCAAACTGTGTATTGAACTTACTAAAATTAAACTCACATGGCCAAGGTCTACGGGTTGTCAGAAAAGACTGAGCGTAAGTTTAAGTGGAGTAGTACATTGGACAATATTATTGCCAAATGTGGGCTGGCAAAAAATGTCTGTGTACCTTCCCGCTCCTCCAGATATAAAGATCTTGTGTGGGTTGTTGGGCTTAAGGAGCTGTCAAAATGTAGGTTGTCATTTTCACAAGGTGGTCAAAGACAGTGTGAAAGTGAACTACGGTTTACTGCAGGTACTCATGGTGTCCCTTGTAGGACATCATACATTCAGCATATTTCCTCCCACAGTACAACACATGTTTAGTATGCAGCACTCACAACACACACATCCTGGGAGGAAAGTAGGTTTCCCAGTTTTCAGGCACATTTTACATGGTGGGTTGATAGGCTGCCACCCCATCAGTGGTAAAGGGGACCTATGCTTGGCACTGGAATCTATTTTCACCTATCAATCAGTCTCAGTATCACTGAAGCTTGAAGGAAATCAACCATATTCAGCTATGCATGCAGAAGACACGTCAGGTGTACCTGTTGAATGTTACCAAAAACACAGAGTTGCTCCAGTCATTATCAATTCCACTGGGCAAGCTAGAAAAATTGATTTCAGTTGTGCAAATTCTTCCATCGCTACCTTGAGAGACCTAACTTAGCAAGTGTGTTCAGTGAAGGCTATCTACAACAATTCACGCTAGCCAGAACCAACTATGAGGAAGCACTAGTCTTTATGATCAAGCTACCACGTTTTGGTTATTTATTTTACTTTAGAGTATTTCTATTGCTGTCAAAGAGGTCCTATGAGGATCAGAGTACGTCCCACAAATTACAGGGATATAAAGGCAATATGCGTTTTGGCAGTGGTGCAGATATATTAGGACATGTTTTACAGGAGTTGTTACAGATAAAATGATGCAGTGTTTACCGTAGGTTCACTACACGACACCTTCATCAATCACAAGCCTTCTGATCAGTGTAAAAAAAAGGATCTCAGGTTAAACTGTGTCAAAGGACAAGGATATTCTCAAAATAAATGTACAAACTATTTTGGAGAGGTATCTTGATTTAAGTTTACCAAGGTGGTTGTTTGGCTCCAAAAAGCCTTATCTAGAGAGGCAACACATTTTGTAAGATTTTCATTACATGTCCTGTAAGTGTGTAACAAAACACATTTTGGATGCTCAGTTTTTGAGTAGATGTTTGGCCTATTCCCTTTTTAAGGAGTCAAGCATAACACCATATACAAGGGATGAGATGATGATTTCCAGCTGGTTTTCAATTACTTTTGCGGCTTGGCAAGGGGAAATGGGTCAGCCAATAGCATGACATTTTTGGGATGTTTTTGAGTGAGTCCTCTGATGCCTGATTGAATTGGGTCAACAACGCTTTTGTTTTCTTGGTCATCCAGATGTCAAAGATTTTCATAGCAGGTTAGCCAATATCCTGTATCACAGAATTAATTTATGGATGAAAGTGGCAAATTCATCATCTTTCTCTGCCCTGATTTCGTAGTCAGACACTTAAGTGCACAAGCCTCTAAGCATTTGAATTTTTAGGTTTGTTTTGTGCCTCAATTAAGTAGCTGCTAATATAATTTGCTTCTTGTTAGGATATTTTTCTTACATACATCTCTTTATGCTTTTATAAGATGCATGCTAAAGAAAGAAACAAGATTCAGACACTCTCTTTTAATATAGATAATTTCCATTTTTCTGTTATTTAAATTGGCAGAGTATTAGATATAGGTCTTTAAGTATTTCTACCTTGTAGCTTCAAGGGGTTAACATCGACCAAGTGAATTTGCCACATTATCATTGCATTAAGAAAGAAGTAGGAAAGTACGTTCATCAAGTACATGCACTTCATTGTTTTTGGAAGATATGAGTCTATGTTGGGTGTAATTCACTCATGGTGACCCAGGTAGTTTAGGCTCTGTAGATCACTGGTGCAAATTGTATTTTTAACTCAGTAGAGTAGCAGGATTGACATGCATAATTTGGAAGTGAAAGAGGATCACAAGGAGATTTGCCTCATTAGCACTAAACATGTCATCAACAATCAGAGAGCCTGGCATGTCAATAAGATAGTCAAGGATGTCCCCTTTATGTGAGTGGGGTTTCCAGTGAAGTGTTGAAGGTCATGACCGTTTAGGAAGAAGTTAATGTTGTAGTGGTCAGGTCCATCTGAGTGTTCCAGATGATATTACAGTCACCCAGAAAGAGAATCAGTTATTTTTGGGTAGTCTTCTTCCCACAAGACAACTGACAACAGATTTTGCTATGTCACTAGGTGGGTTGTAGATCATGTGGAGACCTATGCGCTTGAAGTCACTGGAAATAATTAAATGTAGGAGTACCTATTACAATATATTTTAGCAGGGCCTCACGAATTAAGGTGACTCCTGTCCTTCAGCATAAAGTTTTCCAGGCTTATCTAATGACGAAAACCAACAAGTAGATTTCTATGAGGTTGAGAGGTTTCAGAGTATCATGTTTCCAATAGCATCATAAGATCTTCATTTCATTTGATGATGTAGTCTAGTTTTTCTGTACTATGGGAAATTATACATGTACTGTCATGGAGGGCACGTTTTAATTTTCCATCATCTGGAATGCCATCTGTGAGCCTTCCTTTGAGGTTCTACTATGGGTTAGGTTATGGCTATTGGTTTATCTCAAGTGTTTGTGACTTTTGAGTAAATCCGTCATAGTTCTGGTTCTGGCAATAAAGGGTATGGATTTACCAGACAAATTAGCCCTTTCAACAGATTCCTCAGCCTTGAGCAATAGTAGGTTAGTTTGAGTTTTTGCCATAGTGATCTTAGTGCTATCTGATAGGATTTAGTTAATTGTGTTTTTGAGTGTGTTTCAGACATTTTGTGAGGCTTTTTGAGTCCTTCATGGGTAAGAAAACATCAGGTCTTGGAGGTATCAATGCATTAGGTGCGGAGGGGGTGGTGTAGTCTTTACAGGTACCACATTTGATGGGGTTCAGTGAGTAGTTGGTTAGATGAGGGTCTCATCCTACATTGAAAGTTCAAAGAGTGAGGCATCAACAAGTGAAGAGGATGATCATTTTCTTGGATTAGAATATTCCCATTGTTATAAATACTAAAGGATGGAGCAGGATATTGCCCTTTTGAGATTCAGAAGGTGAACTGAAGATGAAGTGCACTGGGACTTCAGACAGCAGATACCTCTGAGGGTCTCACCATGCAAGCTGACAAAAAGAGCCTTTTTAATGGAAGAGTAATGCCTCTTACCCAACATTGAGGAATAAATCTGCTAGCGGTTTAAAAACCAGTCTAAAAAGAAGATGTCATAACTTGGCAGGAAACCACTCAGTTCACAGACTATCAGGATTAAAGAGACCTCTGTAGTGACTCCATAAACTGATTCAATATAACAATGCCTTTAGATTGTGATAAAAGTAATTCTGAGGGGGGGCGGGGACAGCCAACATGGCCGACAGGACGTAGAGCCCAGAGGCTCTGCGACCGCCCGCTCCTTTGGCCCCTGTTTTCGACGTGTCTGGGGGGAGCCGCGGAGCACACGGGCACCCCGGTGATGCGGTGAGCCCAAAGACGTGGGCGGATTCGCCGTAGGGCTCCATAGGGAGATTGCTGCCCGCATTCCAGCGGGCAGGCTGGAGCACGTCTCAGGATCATTAGGGGGAGTGCGAGCTATTAGGCGCTTATGCCTTGGAAGAAGCCACAATCTACTAAGCCCTCTGATTTTTTTTCGCCTGCCAAAGGGGAGGCTCCTGTGTCGCAGGGACCCGGCAACATGGCACTCACTAAGGATGATCTTTTGGCCTCTCTCCGCACCTTTAAGGCGGAATTGCAAGAGGAGCTCATGGCGGATTTGAAGTCAGCGCTGGAGGCGCCTCAGTCTGACGTTACTGGCCGCCTACCCTCTCTCCAGGTGGATGTGGACATGGTGGGGACCCGCACCTTGGACCTGGAGACCCAGTCCAAGAGCTAAAACAACAAGTAAAACCGATGGAGCAGGAGGTTGCGCAACTTCAATCGCAACTCCAGCAATCGCTTCTTAAATGTGAGGATTTGGAAAATCGGTCTTAGCGAGACAACATTAGTGTGCGGGGCTGGAGGAGGGTAGCAGGGGTCCAGACTTGGAAGCGTTTGTGGTGGGCCTTTTCTTGCAACTTTTAGGTGCTGACCATCCCAAGGTGCAGATCGAAAGGGTGCACAGGGTGGGGATCCTTCCCGCCAATGGAAATAAGAGTCCCAGGGACGTCTTGGTGAAGCTGAGTTTCTTTAAAGTTAAAGAGTGCATACTCCAGAGGGTGCGACGTCACGATGTGGTGTCTTTTCAAGGTGCTCAATGTAGACTGTTCCAGGACATTGCACCAGCCACACTGCAACGACAACTGCGGTTTCGTGGGATCACGGATGAGTTGAATGCGCGGAACATATGATATCGGTGGACATTTCCATTTGCCATTGCCTTTAAACTTAACAACAAGCCGTACCATTTTGTGGAAAGCGGAGAGGTGGCGGCAGTGTTGGGTTTACAGGAAAAAGGTGGAGATAATGGTGGCATGAGGCCGGAGGCGGTGCATCCCCGGGAAACTTCTGCTTTGTCTCTGGGAGGAGATGGTTGGAGGCTGCTGAGGAGGAGGAGGGCCTCCAGGGAGTAGCCTGGGTCCTTCTTTGTGGGGGACACTGGGCTGAGACGATGTCCATTTGCCGAGAGGGGCAGTGCTGGCCTATCTCCACGGATGAGTCATGTTGGTCCAAGGGGGTCTGGCAGCTTGCTAATGGACGCAGCCTCTCTGTGTCAGTGCTCTTGTCGCTCCTTCTGGTTCAAGGTGGAGCTTCTATATTCCAGACTTCATGTGAACTTTGGTTGGGGGTCGGGGGTGAGGGGGAATGGATGGATTCTCCCGCTAGCTCATGGACGCTTTGCAGAGTTTTCTGCTGACTTGTGGGACTCTCGTAGGCGTTCTGATGTTCGGTTTTGAGGTGTTCAGTTTGTTGTTTGCTTATTGTTTTTTGTCCCTATTCCTTTTGGCACACTGGAGGGGGGAATTGGGTGGGGGGGGGGAGCTGGGGTACTGGAGTTTTGAGAGGACCTGATTGGTTGGGCGTGTGCATAAGTGAGCATCCCCTAGCTTCTTTAGTATAATGGTACACTTTTGAACCTGGAATGTAAAGGGGCTGAACTCGCCAAATAAACGATCACAATTGCGGAAATTCTTTGATGATCACCAGTATGATATAGTAGCTTTACAGGAAACACATCTTAAGAAAGGTGACGCTCATAGGTTGCAGCATAGACACTACCTGCACATTTTTACAGCTTCCGCGACCACAAAGCTCTGTGGGGTAGCCCTGATGTTTCATAGGTTGATGTGTTATCAGCTCTCTGAGTCACAATTGGACAAAGGAGGCACGTACCTGTTGGTCAAGGGGCCCCTGGGGGGACAGGTCTGTACGATAGATACCCTCTACGCACCTAATAGTGGCCAATCCCCGTTCCTTTTGCACTTTTTGGATGTACTGGGGGGCTTTGCAGAGGGTGAGATAGTGCTCATGGGGGATTTTAATCTGATTTGAGATACCTCTCAAGATATGACACACCCTCAGAGACCACCTGCTAGCAGCTTTACCAAATCCATTAAGACAGCATTTCATAGGTTGGGGCTTTTTGACGCTTGGTGCGCCTATCACCCTACTGCAAAGGACTATTCCTTTTTTTACCATTCTGATGGGTCTTATTCGCAGATTGATTATGTTTTCATAAGTTTGCCTCTGCGGCAGCTACTTAGGGCGGCCACTATACACCCGATAGTTCTCTCTGATTATGCCCCGGTGGAGGTGAGCTTGGAGTGGACTAGGTCACACACTGGGAGCGGGCGCTGGTATTTTCCGCATGTCCTAACTAGAGATAATATGACTAGAGACGAGCTGAGGAGGGCTATCAAGGAGTTCTTCCAGAATAATTGCCCGGGGGACCCCCCTCTTACTGTCATTTGGGATGCATTCAAAGCTACCATCAGGGGCACTTGTATACCCAAGGGCTATATTGCGCAAATACAAGACGACACCGGGGTCTTCTACTAGGAAGAGGAGAAAGCGCGAGTGTTCAGGGACTTCTATACTCGTTTGTATACCTCGTACAACCCAAGTGTGGTAGCCCAGGAGAGCTATCTAAGACATGTTCAACTTCCGCAGGTTGCTCCAGAGGCTAATGAACTCTTGGAGGCTCCAATCACTCTAGATGAAGTAAGGGAAGCTATTGACTCCCTCCCCTTGCATAAGGCTCCGGGCCCTGATGGCTTCACGGTGCACTTTTATAGAACCTTCGGGGCTGAGCTTGTCCCTCATTTAACTGCGTTATTCAATTTTATACGATCTGAGCATACACTCTCCTCTACTATGAGGGAAGCTCTGATCTAACTGATTCCTAAGGAGGGAAAGGATCCCCAGTTATGTGCATCCTACTGGCCCATTGCCCTACTTAATCTTGATGCCAAGTTGTATACTAAAATACTAGCACGGCGACTGGAGGGAGTGTTGCCGGATTTGCTTCATCCAGATCAGTTTAGTTATATCAAAGGTCGGCAAACCCATGACAATGTTAGAAGGGCTATTCATCTGATGGAAAAGGTAGAGAAGAAGCGGGTTCCAGCTATCTTATTGGTGCTAGACGCGGAGAAGGCTTTCAACCGGGTGGAATGGTCTTTTTTAGTGGCCCTCGGCGCTTTGGGTTTGGAGACCAGTTCATCGCTATGGTGATGAGTAACTATTCGGGCCCTCGGTCACGGATTTGTGTTAATGGAGTGAGCTCCGAATTCTTTGACTTGTCCAGGGGGACCCAGCAGGGTTTCTCGCTCTCTCCATTGCTTTTTGCGCTAAGCTTGGAACCCTTGGCAGCATGGATTAGGGCCGACCCGAGTGTTCAGGGCATTCAATTTGGTTTGGATCAACATAAGATTTCTCTGTTTGCCGATGACATTCTCCTTTATATCACTAATCCGCCCCAAACTCTTCGCGCGATATTGGCAGAACTGAATCTTTTTGAGCAGGTAGCGGGCTTTAAAGTGAATAAAGGGAAATCCTATATCCTTAATTTAATGGTGCCGGCGGCAGAAATCATTGTGGTATCCTCCTCTTCACCATTCGCTCTGGCTAAGAAGGGCATTTTGTACCTAGGGGTTCGGCTCACTCCTAGGGTGTCAGACCTCTTTAAGGCAAATTTTCGCGCCCCTCCTTAAGACATTGCGTACTGATTTTAAGAGATGGTCCATGCTGTGGCACTCTTGGCTGGGCCGCATTAATACAATCAAGATGACGGTCCTTCCGCGGCTGTTATATTTGTTTCAAAGTTTACCTATTGATGTTCCCAAAGATTATTTTACTGAACTGCGCCTGGTGTGTACTCAGTTTATTTGGCAGAACACGAGAGCTCAGCTCTCTAACAAATTGCTAATGCGCCCCAAGGATAAAGGGGGGCTTGCTCTCCCATAGTTTTTATCATATTATAGAGTGGCTCAGGTCCTGGTTATCATGGAGTGGTCCCTTAGGGAATCAGATAAACTGTGGCTGCGCATGGATAGGGCGGTGACGGGGCAAACATTGTGGGGTGTGTTGTGGAAACCTAGGGAGGATTGTCTGAAAAATGCATATCTTAGCACCCCCACGGCTACTACTCTTAAGGTGTGGGATAAGGTGACCATTGCCCTCCACCTCACGACCTTCCCTTCACCACATACCGCAATTCATTATAATGCGGCCTTCCCTCCTGGAACCACAATGGGACCCTTTGATAGATGGAGGGAGGGGGGATGTCTTACGATTGCGGATCTCTTCCATGGGGATCAGGTGCGCACCTTCAAAAATTGCTGTAGAGACTTTCATCACCCTAGCTCCGAGCACTTCCATTACAGTCAGTTACTCCATTGGGTTACTCAGCCCCATATGAGAGCGGCAGCCACGAAGGAGCTTCTTCCTATTGAGAGATTTGTTCAACAGGGGGGATTGAGGCAGGGCAGCATTTGCACACTATACAAATTATTGTTATCCGCTCAGCGGCAGTGTGTTCCATGTCATGTGGAGTTTTGGGAGCGGACGTTGGATGGCCCTGCTGAGGAGGGACTCTGGGCACGATTATTTCAGGATATAGTCAAATATAATCACTCCATGGGGACCAGGGGAGCTCATTATAAACTTCTTTATAATTGGTATCTGTACCCAGAGAAGCTTAAGAAACTCTTTCCTCAAACATCCGATAGATGTTGGCGTGGGTGCTGGATGTTGGGAGATTTCAGGCACATATGATGGGATTGTCCTGTTATTAAGCCTTTTTGTAAAGAGATTCTGTCACATCTAAAAGAGATTCTAGGGTACCCTATCCCTACCTCACCGGCCCATGTTCTGTTGGGTCTGCTTGCTCCTGAATTGCAACATCAAACACACGGTGATCGCTCCATCCTTTGGTTGGCATTGGGGGTGGCTAAAACGGTCCTTGCATCATATTGGAAGAAAAAAGATCCGCCCCTGTTGAAGTTGTGGTATGCCAGACACTGGCGGGGGCTTGCTATGGAACGCTTAGCAGACACGTTTGATAATTCCCGACGAAGCTTTGACTATATTTGGGATCCTCTGGTGAGATTTCTGTCCAGGGGCGTTCCGCTCACTACTTGTAGTCCACGTCTTAGGGCACTGCATCTTTTCCACGTATAGGGCTCAATCCAGGTGGGGCTCTCAGGAGAGGCATGGGGGAGATGTGTCCTGGATCCCTCCGTTCGCTTATCCTTCCGGCCCCCAAAGCCCCGCTTCTATAGCATACATGGCAGGAATGGGACACATAGATTTGATGTTAGTTTTTATGCTTTCGTTGTTCATATTTTCTTTGTTTTATGGATAGGTAAATGTGTATTCTCTCCTCCTGAGGGTACTGTTGGCCATCGCTGATGTGGGGGATATGCAGGATGGTGGGGTAAGCATTAATTACACTGTACTTTTGTTTCCCATGAGCATCGAGACGCTTCCCCCCCTTTTTTTTAGGGTGGGGGTTGAGCAAAGTTGGCTTTTTGTCAGAGATTTGGGGTGATCTGATATATTATGTCATTGTTTCTTAAAAGAAATGTTAATAAAAACAGTTTCATTAAAAAAAAGTCATTCTGAGGGCTTACACATTAATTTAATTTCCATATTTACTTTATGCCAAAACGTACAAGTATTACCTCCATGATTACTTTTCAACGTTTCTTCATAATTGTTATAATAAAAAACATTCCTCTTTTTCTTTAATGCCCTTTGAATTTATTTATTTTCCTGTGATTGAAAATAGTTCCCTTTTTTTAATCAGATCTCAATGCCCATGCAGCACTACTGCTACTATGTTTTAGTGTCCCACATACTTTATTCTTTACGTACCCAATAATTTGAAGGTGTGAGTTACTTCCTGACAAATATCTTATGCCGAAACCATCTGATTTATTTTGAAAGCAGTCATCTATATGTCAAACTAGCTGTGCATACTAATTTACTGGGTCAATTGCAGTGCCTTAGCTATTTTTACAAATTTCATTTTTGAAGTTAGCAGGTTTAAGCAGTGCTTTGTCAGCATATCTTGTCTACAGTGATTCAGGATAGTCTATCAATAGTTCAGGGGTGTATACTTTGAGAGTATACACGCCTTACTACCATACAAAATGATAAATTATTACCATTATTCTGCTCTTTTGAGTTAAAACTCTACAAAGAGAAAAGGGTACAGTAATGCAAATTGTGTGGGATTTTTCTCTTTTTCACATATAATAAGTCTCTCTTGGTGGTTGATCATCTAAAAAACAACCAATTAGTTTGATCAAACAGCATTCACTCAAACGTTCTCCCAGCTTCTGAGCCCTCAGACAACTCCTTATAAATAGTTTTCTACAAGGATCCAAGACGAGCATGTCATTAATCTAGTAACCTTACAATTGAATTCATTAGAAACTAAAGTCGACAAACCCCCTAACGGTCTACCAGCACTAACATTCAATGCTGGGTTGCTGAAAAAAGTAAAACCACCCTGGTATTAATACTCAAGTAACCAAGAGGCCTAAAGAAGGACAATATTGTGTTGGTTTGGAAACTCATGAAATTCTTGTTAGTTTGCCTTTTGATTTGAACTAAATACCTCCATGAGACTAGCAATATTTGAGTCAGACTGGGAAAAATGCTTCCCATTCCTCATAGGTGTAGATTCCTCACAAATCTCATAATTGTCTGATTTTGCAAAGCTTGACTATTTTACGTAAAGCATTTTTTTCAGATTAAAGCCAGTTGCCTGATTACCTCCTTAGTTAGACTCAGGCTTTTCTCACTTGTTTCTTGGACAATTCTGAACACTCCTGGCTCCCTTCCACTTTTGTAAGCTTGTTAAGAGGAATTCATCTTGCACCACAAGTCTTAGGCCATCGAAGCCAAGCTTGAAATTGGCTTACTAAATTCTCAATGCATGGAATATAGATTATAAAGTTACCCCAGTAATCTCTCCTGGATTTACTGTTAATAAAATCCACTAACTTTATATTGGCACAAATTATTTGTTTTAGTAGTGGGATGTGTTAAAATTGATGTATGCTTTTTTGTCAGTCTTGGTGTATGCAAATAGATAACCTTGCTTTTTGCTTTACATTATTATTTTTATCAGAGAGATTGAGTTTGTGTAACAATTTCTAGTCATCAAAAGTTTTCTTTTTAACCTTGTTTCCGGTATATCAAGAATTGATTATGCATGTCTCTATTTTATTATCTCTTGAGGTGCACATACTCAACTTATGCCCCCTTCAAAAGAATGGATTTGCTACTCTTTCTGATCTATAGAAGCATCCTTTTCTTTAATACAGATTTCATAGCAAATTAACTTGCAAATGTAGATGGCGTTTTTCTTCTGCTCATAACAAGACACTTGGCAAGAAGTTAATAACATACCTTTTACACTCTGATCTATGTCCCTGGCCACCTATATTCCCCTGGTAGTTGCAGCTGAATCGAGCATCTGTCTGCATCTAACTCCCAATTATTAGAAATGTATTCACAGCATTTACTTGTCTCCAAATATTGATTAACAATAGATTTTGATTGCGTTGGTGGTTGGCGGACGGTATTAATGACTCAAGACTCCCCTTGAGGATGCTCTGAATCTACAGTATGCAATTTAGGATTGTGGTAAATTCAAAGCACCATCCATTAATTCTCCTATTCCTCATGCTCCTCCAGACATAGGATGTGGCTTAAATTCCTTGGGAATTTCAGTTCTAGATCTTCCTGCATCTTCAGCAGACCTTGTCAAATCAATTTTATTTATAGCATCCACCAGATCATCTGCACTGGCTCATGGTTGACTGGCAGCACATAGAGAGGATGGAAGTATTATCTTCCTAAATTGACCAACAACATTCAAATTTACTTTTACATTGATACTAAAGTCCTCTTCCTCTAAGGCAGAGGTCAGTTTAATCCATGTTCATTTTCATTTCTTTTGAAGAAGTGTTTTCCCACCAAGATCAAAGATGAAGATAAGGGTAAGGACCTTTCAGTCTTCTCCAGTTCTTTCAACAAGTTATTCAGTGGATGTCTGATTTTACCTGACAAACCGGACTCCATCTTGGGACTAATAAACACTTTGCATTTAACAGTGATAAGCTTTTTACATGAAAATCTGGGTTCAGCTTCCATAGGTCCTGTCTGTCAGCTGACATTCTGTGTCAGTCCAAAGAACAATGTAGAGCTGGTGGAGAGTCTTTAGTGGGAGCAACAGGGCCAACAGACAATCTTCCCATTACACAAAGGATATTGAAAATAATGTTGGCAAATAGTTTAAACCGCAGGCAATAAATCTTGGTAACTTTCACCAAACATGTTTTGTCCAATGAGCCAGAGGCGGAGACAGAGGCCTGCCTTATGTTGTAGGGAAACTGAAATAAATAAAAACAGGACTCCTCTTGGCAAGGCAAAAACAGGTCCCCACACAGGTAAACATCTGGTCTCAAACTGCTGTTCACAGATAGCCCCTTATATATTTACATGAGTAGTATTTGTTTTTACAAATGTCAAATATAGGTTAGTCAACAAGTACATATTTATTACAAGAAAATCAGATCATCTGTGTTCTCAAACTCATAACCTTTTCTCTACACATTCTTCATTGTAATTCTAACAATGCTGAACAAACCATTTATTTGCTTCTTTCGTATGCATGTGTATGTGTGTGTGTGTGTGAGTGTGTGTGTTTCATTGCTCTGCTCCAAGACTTCTTATCCGATTCTGTGTACACTTGGCTAACTCTGTCCCTTGCTCACATTCTTTCAATCATGTTTTCACTTCACAAAAAAGAAAGAATACCTGCTTGTGTGCTGTGACCATAAATTTGTCTAAGCTTGCAAACACAGGTTTTTCTTTAGCTAAGACCTTGCTGATCATGCACTCTATTTTCCAGTGAACTCTTCACCTGTCTTGCATCATTGAGGAACTTCGGCATACACTGTTCTTTCACCAGGTATAACTCTGTGTCTCTATTAATGTCTGTGATGTAATTTCTTCACAGTTTGTTTCTTCTCTAACATTCCCCCCATTAGTTGATATTTCAACTACTGGCTCTAATCCTAAGTCTGCACTAGAAGATATGTTTTGCCCTGAACATCCACTACTTGTGTAGGTGTCCTAGCTGTAAACATCCTTCCTGCCTTTGTAATGATCCTTCTACAACATGCTATCATTTATTGAATGCCATAACATATCAATATTAGTGTCACAAGGGCTGGCAATAAAATGTTTAACAGCCCAGACACCTAGGATGGTAGTAAATCAAACCATCTGCTGAACCAACTATCTAGGGCATCTCCCCATTCACCATTTTCTTCCACTGACAAAATTCCATTGTCCACGTCAGTTGCTGAGATATAGGTACAACAAGCAGTTCCTATCTTGGCACATGGCCCTCCTTCCATGGCTGTGATAAGGTCAAGTACATAACAATGCTGTAAAACCATCATTTTTTATGGCACACAGCTTTTCTATATGACATTAAATGCATCTTTTGTGTTATTGATAGTCTTCAGAAGTTCACATCTAGTTATTTGTAGCTATCAAGCAGTTGCTTTTGCTTCAACAAATGGCAAAATACATCCAAAGAATAACTGAGCACCATTAAATAAAATGTACTCTTGAGGAACATCCTCCCAAGTGGTAGTGCCATAATGTTCTGCAGCTCTTCTCCTTTGGTGATACTGAAACAAAATCGTTTAACAGTTCATGGGGTGCTCATGTACCATAGAATGGTTGACTCGCAGAATTACCAAGACAGGGGCTTGCAAAGTCACTAGTGAACAGACACCTCTTCAGTTCGGCGGCAACTGAGCAAACAATAGCTCTCCACAATGCCAATATTAGTCCATGAGGCTGGAGGTGCCCCCCTGCATGTCGGAATTATTGTGGCATTGCAGTTGATATTCTGTCCTACATTAACGGTGCTATTTCCTCTGAAACATAAAGAAACAGATGTTAATCTCATGACTGTCTGAGGACTTTCAGTATCGTCCAACATTATTCTTCCATAAACGTGCATTTTTCTTTACTGCATCCTGGCTCATATCAGTACAATTCCATAAAGACATAGCCCTGCAGGAAAATTCAATATCAGAATGTCATTGATCCTGGTTATAAACTGATCCTGTAAGTCTAAAACCTTTCCTATGAACATAATCTGGGGGTAAAGGCTTTACTAAATAACCACTCAGTGGGTGGGCGGGCATGTTACGCCTAAAAACCCTAAACCTAAACCCATTTGTATCCATTTTGCAGTGTTAGGATGACCTGTTTTCTTCATTTGTGCTATCTCATCTTTAAAGTGCTGCCTGACTGTAAAAATATATAAAGCGCCTGCAGAGGAATCATATTTTGTGCCATTAACTAGACATTTTACTACCTTAACGTGTTGGATGTGTTCGAGCCATAATCCTACACAGGTAGAGATGTAAAACGCATAAAGCTGTGTGTGAGGGTACTTCTTTAGTTAAATGTAACCTATCTAATCCTATGGTATGAGGTATTAATGAGCACACAAAATGTGACTCATTGGTACTCTCTAATCCTAAGTCAGACATGTGTCGATACCACATGTTATCTAACAACCTAGTATGAATACTATGAGACACATTAGACAGTTCTCTTTGCAGGTGTCTGTTATCAGAAGTAAAATATGCATTACTATAAAGAAGCAGTGGTAGAACTGATAGTGTCAGGAGAAAAAAAGAAAAAGTAAAACAAAAATATATAACTTTCATTTTTTTGATTTGAAAAATTGTTAATAGGCTGAAGTGTGGGGGTGTTTTTACAGTTAAAATCTTCTTCCCCTCTCTTGTTCTATTTACATTGCTGGTGATGCTTGAGATCATGCAGTGTTCGTCTGAACATCTGATAGATGGATCCATGGTTTCCTGCCATCTACCCTCATGGCAGTGGGAGTGACCATTGTTATGGTAACAGTACCTTTGAATTTTGGATCTTTCCGTTTCCAGACAAAGTTGCTCACATACACCTTCTTGCCTATGTGCACAACTGGGAGGTCGACCGCAAGGGCGGCGCACTTTCCCTTTCATTTGGTTACCTGTTTACAAATTAACTTTACAGCTTTTATTAGCTCGGTGAGATAAACATGCATTTCATCATTCAAAATGTCAGCTGTTCTTTCTCCCTGTAACTTTCTTCTAGGGGCAAGTATTTGTGTATTCACAATTCTTCCTGTTAATATTTGATCGGGTGTCAGGTGATGATCAGAACTAAGTGTGTTTCTAAGGGAGAACAGTTCTAATGGCAGGCTATACAACCAATGTTATGCAATGTGGCGCATAACTTGCGGATCTTATTCTTCAATAAGCCGTTTATGCGCTCAACAATGCCCTTGCACTGGGGACAATAAACAGAAGATAGTTTATACTTTAGCCCTAGTGTTGTTGTGAGATGTCTGAAAAGTGCACTAAAAAGTGCCTGCCATTATCAGATCTTATCCCTTCTGGTCTTCCCCAGGGGGATCACCTTACAGATCAGAAAAATAGCAGCTGACTTAGCATCACAGTGAATGCATAGTCCTGTCCTGCTTCGATCCATTGATAAAAAGGACAAGCCATAACTATGAGATATCAATAGTTATTGCACCTGTCTATCATGTCCACAAAGTTTAGCTGGAGAGACTTAAAAGGGCCTTATGGCCGTGGTATGGTAAAATTGATCACCTTCAATGTGGAATTTGGAGAGAACTGTGGACACATAGTACAGTTATGGATGTACATGGTAAACATAATATACAAGATGGGAAGAAACCAATCTTGTTGTATTTGCATAGATAAATGATCTCTCAAGATATGGGCTTGCAAGCGCAACTAATCAAGAGCTATAATTCATAAAGTTTACCTGCAGATATTTGTCTATAGATTATATTGTCCCCTGACTGGGAACATCCTCCAGTCTCCCACAACAGTTTCTCATGCGATGGAGTAGCTTCCTGTAACTCTCGAAGATTTAAACACGCTGTCTCAGCATAATGCGATGTACCATTATCTGTGGTAGTGTTTGATTCATACTCAGACAGGTGACAGTTGGACCACTAAAACAGGGACACGTTGTACGCCTCATGGCACAGACAGGCTGTGTGCCTAGCTGCGTCTTTAGCTGCCCAATCTGCTAATGCATTTCCCTGTGACACAAAATCCTGCCCTTTTGTACATGCCACACATTTCACAGCTTCTACTGCCTGTGGTAAAACAAGTGGCTCTGTTAAAGCCTCTAAGAGATTCCTATACATTACAGGACTCCTGTCTGACTTCAGAAGCCTCTTCTGCTCCATCTCATAATACTGGAATGATTAGTGGTAGTCACATAAGCTGAATCTGTAATTAATTTCCCTATTCCTTGCTTTACAGCCACAACCAAGGCTACCAATTCCGCTGCTTGTTCAGAATAATGTGCTGGTAGTGTGAACTGCTACACTATATGGAGTATGTTTGAAGAATCATGCTGTTGTGCCCTGACTACTGCTGCACCTGAATGTCTGATTACTGTATCCTGATCAACAGTAGAGAAACCACCAACATCTTGAATATATGTTGCACAGTCATGCACATCTTCCCCAGAATCTAACATAGGATGAGCAAAACATGATGCATGATTCACGGTTTGATACTTCACAACCTTCAAAGATAGTAGTGACTGTATCACTTTGTATCCTGCTACTCTCTGTGTAGTTAAAGTAGTTTTAACCTTCTGAATAATAGCAAACACTGCATGTGGCAAGAGCGTGCTCACAGAGATAATGTCCTCTCATCACTTAATCCAACTGTCCACTAAAGTATGCGATGAGTTTATGTTCTGGGGGTATTTTTGCGTAAGAACAGCTGTCATCACTTAACCATTGCAATGACAAAAGACATAAAACTCCTTAGGTGTATTTAGAAGTCCCCAAAACTGGGGCATTTGTTATCTCAGTTTTCAATATTTAAAAATTCTCCCTCATTTCTGGTGTCCATGTTATCTTATCATTCCTGCCGTTCACCTGTTTGATAGAAGTCAGCAAGGGTGCTATTAAAGTGTTGTAATCAAAGACCCATTGTCTCACACAATTACAGAGACCGAAAAACTTCTGTATTCCCTTAACTGTTTCTGGCTCAGTCATTTGACATGGGAAACATCCGGAACAACAGCTCCTGAACAACAATTACGTTGTTAGCACAAGCAGAACCACGCTTGCGTTAATGATTGCGATTAGCATGCATGGTTAATGCAGAGAAAAAGGGAGAGTGTATCAGGAGAGGGCGTGGTCAGGTAAGTGGGGATGGGTAAGGGTTGGGGCAGTTTTTACGGGTGGGGGAGTTTGGGTTATTTTTTTTAGGGGCAGGGGTGGGGGCTCGGGGTATTTTTTTTATAGGCAGGGGTGTGGTTCAGGGTAGTTTGGTTTTTAGGGGAGAGAGTGGGGGGTTGGGTAATTTTGTTTTGAGGGGTGGGGTGGGGGCAGGGTAGTTTTATTTTTGGGGGTGTGGTCAGGGTAGGTTTTAGGGCTCAGGGTAGGTGGGGGTATTGGGGTAGTTGTTTTTAGGGGTGGGATTGGGGGTAGTTTATTTTTTTTGGGGTGGGGTAAGAGGGCAGGGTTGTTTTGCAATTAGGGGTGGGGGTTGGGGTAGTTTTGTTTTTAGAGGTGGAGGGCCGGGGTAATTTTGTTTTTAGAGTTGGGGTGGGGGTAGGGTAGTTTTATTTTTGGAGTTGGGGGTCGGTTGTTTGTAGGGTGGGTGGGTCAGGGAAGGTTTAAGGGCTCAGGGTGAGTGGGGGTATCAGGGTAGTTTTCTTTTTAGGGGTAGTTTTGTTTTTTGGGGTGTTGGGGTAGTTTTGTTTTTAGAGGTGGAGGGTCAGGGTAGTTTTGTTTTTAGGGGCATGGTGGGGGTCGGTTTAGCTTTGTTTTCAGGGGTGGGATGGGTGAGTCGGGTTGTAGTTTTGTTTTTAGGGGCAAGGTGGGGGTAGGTTTTTTAGGGCGGATGGGAGTAGTTTGATTTTAGGGTGGGTGGGGCTGTTGTTTTTAGGGTGGGTGAGGGGTCGGGAAAGGTTTTAGAGCTCAGGGTGGTGGGGGGTGTTGGGGTACTTTTGTTTTTAGGGGCGGGCGGGAAGAGTTTTTAGGGGACGTTGGGGTGGATCAGGGTAGTTGTGTTTTTAGGGCGGGGGCACGCTACAACCACGCAGGCCGTTCCACACATGCTTTTACGAGGCATGCAATTACAAAGAAAAATAGTTGTAAAGGCATGAGTGGTAAGGCATTTGTGGTAACAACACGGTTGTTGGTCCGACCCCGTTGTGCTGGCATTCGTGGTTGGCGCATGCGTTGTTCCCTCATACAACCATTTGACATATAGAGGTTGCTCTCTCAGGAGTTGACTCAGTGACCAGAAGTTGACAGTAACTGTCCTCAGTAATGGACATCCTTCTGACAATACTGAACTTTGTCTTTCTCTACCTTGTATCCACTCTGTGCCTGAGCAACCAAAAGAGATATAGAATCTTTCCTACATGCTGTTCTGTAGGACTTCAAATGAATATGTCATCGACATACTGCAGCAACGTACTGTCACACTGAAAGTTTGACAGATCATTTTTCACCACTCTGTTGAAAATGCTAGGGGATTCACAATATCCTTGAGGCAAACGAGAATATAAATACTGAGTACCGTGATAGGAGAACGCTGTCAAATAATAAGTGTCTGAATGGAGAGGGATGCTAAAGAAAGCATTCTTGAGATCTATGACAGAGACAACTGTAGCATCCTGAGGAATATTTGTTAAAATAATGGAAGGGTGGGAAACAATTGGAAATTGTGGTACCAGTACATTGTTCAGGAGATGCAGGTCTTGAACCATACGCCAAGTATTACCCTCAGATTTCTTGACCGGATCAATCAGAGTGTTGCAAGGATACACTCCAGGGTGAATTACTCCTTGCTCTAGCAACACCTGTATAGTAGGAGTGATGCCCCCATCTGTTTTTTTAGAGAGGGGATACTGTCTTACCCTCGGTAGGATACTACCTTCCTTTATTAAAATTCTAAAAGGAGTAGCAGTACGAATAAGGCCTACATCATGGGGACCCTTAGTCCATAAGGTGTCTGGTATGGGAAAGATCTCCATCCCTGAAAGAATTAAATGCTCTACCTGGTGTCCTTACTTCGAATATAGTCCCTAACGGTATGTCATCCTGAAAGACTATAAACGTTTTCTTAGAGTTATCAGTTGATCACCCAGTATATTCTTAACCATTTTACATGGCTCAATGAATATAACACATGCCCATAAGACATTGCTGTGATCACAGGCTATCAGCGCACCACAGTTCGGTGGCATCTCTAAGGTCTCTATTTGCAGTGTCAACTCATTGTCAAATATCCAAGAATTTTGCCCTTGTCATCTGCAAAAAACTGAACCCCCCCTTCTCAATAACTCAGGTGTTTCTGCTAATATTGCGTATACCGGTGTGGTAAATGCTTCTACATCATTTGGTCGAGCTCTAATTTGATCTCCACTAGAAGAATCTACTGCTACAGCCATAACCCTGGAAGGAGGATCTCCAGGAGTACAACAAATCATAGTACCACCAGGCTCAAAATAAATTGTCATGTTTAATTTAGCCATAAGATTTCTTCTCAATAGATTAGCTTGGGCAGCCAGAGAGAATAGTAAACAGTTGTTTATGTACCTCCCTCCTATTTCTATTTCCACTTCTTTCGTAAATGGAACCCACATTACCACTCCAGAGAATCCTTGCATGTCCATCGATCTATTGGAAATTGGAAGGTCTCCTTCTCTAATACAAGATCGGTTTGCACCTGTATCTATGAGGAATTCATACCTCATATTATTGATAGCTACCGTCACAGTGGGTTCTTCATCTGAATCACTGACAATACTGGACACATGAGACTGCTCTGTGGGCACCTTCATTGCATGTATCCTCCCATGTAATTTGTTTGTAAGGGGTTTCCTCTGCTTACAATCACACTTCCCTGTTCATTTTGAGGTGGAGCTGCCATTGGCGATACCTGGTAACTTTGCTTTGTTAGCATTTATTGTAGTTGAGGCATTACTAGTTGATGCACATTTTGCAATGGGTTTGAGGTACATATGTTATTTGTGGGTTTGGCTGCAGCTGCACTACTGTATTCTAAGGCTGGCTGTAAAGCCCTTTCCTTCCATTTTGTTTATGCCATCTCTTAGTCCTGCAATATTTAATGAAATGTCCATGTTTATGACAGTAATGACATGTTTGATTCATCCTCTGGGGACCTATCCTGCCCCTTCCCATACCTCCTCGTTCTCCTCTGTTGCTCCCTTGTGACCTTGCACTACCTGCTGTTGTGTGTACTGTTGTTGGACGTTCTTGGGCCAGATCACACAGACATTGTAGTCATCCGAGTGGTGGCTGCTACTATAGACTCTTCCATTGCTTCCTTTTTTGTCACCTTTTGCTGTACCAACTTGGCTGTTGCCTTCTCTGTCACCTTCTGCTTGTTTCTCTCTTTTTCCTATTTCTTTTTTCACAAAAATGTATTACATGTGCCTGTATCTCTGTCGAGAGTTTGACTTCCATCGCCACTGTATTATCAAGATTATCCTGCACTTCAGAGGGTATGCCCTTCTTCACCACATTCTAAAACGATATTGCATTTCACCATTACTTCCCAACCTTGACCTACTTCTTGAATCCATTTTTCTTTCATCCTACTGAGAAACGGAGTGGAGTCCTCACTAGGCTGCACTGATTGAGTCATCAGGGACCCAATGTGTGGCCTATCAGGATACATCTTCCTCAGCTGATCTCAGACTACTGTCCAAATTAAATTGAATAGGGAACCTTCACACCTAGCCTCAGTGAGGGTAACATATAAACCACACCAGTACATGTCCTACCTTTTAAATACAGGGCAGTCTGCCCATTGGGCTCCATTGGGCCTACCTTAGAGGTGACTTACATGTGGTAAAAGGGACGGTTTGGACCAGGCAAGTGAGTGCACTTGCCAGGTCAAAATGGTAGTTTAAATCTGCCCACACAGATGCTGCGGTGGTATGTGTGAGGCATGTTTACAGGGCTACTCATGTGGGTGGCACAATCATTGCTGCAGGCCCACTAGTATCATTTGATTTAAAAGCCCTGGGCACACGTGGGCGCACTATACTGAGGACTTACTAGTAAATCAGATATGCCAATCATGCATACACCAATCACCAATACATTTTAGACAGAAAGCATATGCACTTTAGCACTGGTTAGCAGTGGTAAAGGTCCTAGAGTCATAGAGCCAACAAAAACAGATCAGAAAAAATAGGAGGAAGAAGGCAAAAGGTTTGGGGATAACCTTGCAAAAAGGGCCAGGTCCAACAGGAGGTTAAAAAAATTTAAGATTCTCTTTCAGGATTTGTGGCCATGGAACATCATGGAGTGCCCCAATTGCCTTATGTATCAGGTGCATCTGGTATACAGGAGTAACAGGATGTTGGTGGTTGTGCTGTCTGGCATATTTCTGCCACATGTGCAAACATTTCCGCATATAGGGATAGTTCTAATCTAGATCTCCCTCACCATAAAGAATGCAAGCCTCAGAATTTGCCATGTCACGTGGATCAAAATACCCTTCCTTTGGCCATGGACTCTTCTGACAGGTTAAACCTTCAGTCCATCCTACTAAATTATCCACATAGGGTACAACACTGTACCGACTGTCTTCCCCTTTGGCAACTAACTCAATTGGGGTGAGATCAGTGGCACGTAGAACTGATTGAACACTCATCTGCTGCATTGGTCTATCATGTAGTATCAATCCTCCTATAGCTTCATAAGAGCCCATCCTGGGATTTGATTGCCCCTGTGTTCCCTGAAATTGCAACTGCTCACGCTCTATTGCTTGGGGCTTCCTAGCTTTAGAGAACAGATTCTGCCCTCATCTCTAGTGTTGGTGTGATTAGGAATTCCCATCACTCCCTTTGTATGGTCAAGATTAATAAGGGGCTTTTCTCACGTGCTAACATCATAAGTAGGGTGCCTAGCCTCTAGTAAACTGAGTATTTCACCTATGTTGCCTACACTCCTATATATTGACTCTACTCTATTTACCCTCCTCCCAATACATCCCTCAATCTGTCCTGACAAATTATCACAATATCCTTCTCTCCTTGCTTCCCACACATTTCTTTTATCCTCACTTTGTGATAACCATTCCTGAAGGGTCTCCAGTGAAACAATTACACCCCCATCTCTATCTGCCGTTGTGGTACATTGTTCTCTGTCCTTCTAAAATCCTCATCTCTTTTTTGGGACATTGGCTGGCACGCCATGCTAACAGTTCTGTCTACAAAGTCACTCCATCTAGCATAATCTATATCTCTCCGTTGCGAATCTGACACCTGCTCCTTGACTACCCTTCCTCTGATGTCTCTTCTGTAACAAATGTGATGTTGCTGAAACAAGTGACTGATCATTACTGTCTCCTGGACCCTGCTCTTCACCTCTATCCTCTAGGGGAGAGGCTGGGTCTAAATGTAGTGTGAACTGTGCTTCTAATTGTCCTGAAAACTGAGAGTCACCCACCCTTACCTGTTGTCTGGGAGAACTCGTGCATTTCAGTTTTGAAATCTGTGAGACAACTCTAGGGGATCTCTTCAGAGATTGTGGAGGGCTCTCAATTTCAGGATTCTGAAATCCCACTGCGGCTTCCTGTAGCTGTGCAATGAATAAATACCAGATACCTTTGGAGAAATATTTATACAGTTATATGGAGGTGGGGGTGCAGACTGGGTACTAGATGTGTCAGCATTTGAGGAGTTCTTAGACTTTTCACAAAAGACTCGCCATAAGGCTAAGGTGGCGTCTTGCTTCTGTAATTTAACTCCTGCATATTTACTCTTAAGATGTGTAACAATGTGTTTTAATATCCTATCATCAAATGTCCCTTCCTTTGGCCAGGGATACGTGTTTTTGAGTGGGCTTAAACCATTCCTTACAATACTTTTGCAATATTTTGATCACCTGGAAAGGTCTTTTGCATGTGGTCTAAGGAGGTCTCCATTGTCTTCCGTATTCCTAAACATTTTTACAATCTAATCTTTTATCTGTCTACTTAATGTTTTTTTTTTTTTACACTAGCCTTCACAAATAGAACATCCATCAATTTGTCTTTTCAGCCACATATTAAACATTATATGTCACAACACCACTACAATAATATCACTCTGTGGCTGCATTTCTATTTACATGCACACGCCGCAGTGAATTTGATAAAGCGCCCGTGTGTGCTGAAAGTGCGACGGGGTGAGCGGACCGCTGGCGGCGTTGGTGCGGGCCTGGCTCCCACAACAAGGAAGTGACGCTGGGGAACGAGGCGCGGGGCAAAGCCCCAGTGGATTTGTAGAGGTGCCCCAGGCTATCAGGCGACCCCACAGAGGCCGTATTTGGTGCCACCTTTACAGAACGCAGGAGCATCAAGGCACAAGGATAGAATACGGTGCTGGTGAGAGCCTGGCTTACTTGTGGATGGCGGTGTCGGCCACCAGGGATGGGGCAGTGCCCCAGCAAAGTAAGTGAAACGCCTGGGCAAGCAGAGCGATCCCACACAGCACACGATCTGTGGACACCAGAAATGAGCCCAGTCCCCTCTAAGGACATGAAGCATACTTTGCTGGAAGGAGGGAGCGCACTGGGACTAAGGTGAGGGTGGAAACGAGAAGGCATGTGATAGCCGATACTGCCCTGGGTTGTGTACTGCGGCCGAAAGAGGAAACGCTGGAAGCAGAGGGCAGTAGAGACCTGGGCTTGGTGCGAGGGCGACAACAAGATGGGTCTGCGGGGCCCCCAGGAGAGAGAGAACCAGGTGAAAGGGGGGGGAACACTCTAAGAGAGCCACGACACTACTGAGTGGAAGAGCTGATCTGGACTGTTGGATGTGGTTGACTGGCCTAAGATAAGCTTTTGAACCTATGTAAATTAACAAAATATAACGGATCCGTTCACCTTCCCGTCAACGCCAAAGTGAAGCACTGCAAGTCCGATGTCATCCAAAAGCCGGCACAAGACCAAAGCTATGGACCGTCCAACACACACTGACCCCAAAGAGGGGGACCCTCTGAACTTTTTGCAGGCTAGAGTGCAGGATACCCTAGACAAGATCCTAGGGGCAATCGAAGACACCAAAGCTACATTACAGCACAACATCAATCAAGTGGCTGTAGAGGTGGGACTTCTGAGGGCAGACCATCAAAAACTAACTGATCGAGTTAAAGAGGCAGAGACCACATTGGCGGACCTCACACACAAAGAGATCTAACAGTCACGGTAGAGAATCTCAATGACAGAGTGAAGCGGCTGGAACAGAGAGCAGAGGACGCAGAAGGGAGAAACCGAAGGAACAATATCCGAGTGGTAGGCCTGCCGGAGGGAGCAGAAGGGACGAACATGGTGGCATTTTTGGAAAGTTGGTTGCGCACGGCTGTGGCACCAGACAACCTGACTCTGTTTTTCACGCTTGAGCGAGCACACCTAGTGCCCTCAAGACCCCTTGCCCCGGGCAGACAAACCCAGAGCGGTGATAGCCAGAGTACTGCATTACAGAGACAAGGATGCCCTACTCCAGAGGGCCAGAGAGGCAGGCCCCTTCAGAGTTGCAAATGGAGAAGTGACGTTATTCCCGGATTTCACCTTTGAGGTCCAGGTCAGGCGAAATTCGTACATGGCAGTCAAGAAGGCCCTCAGAGCGGAAGGGATCCAGTATTCGCTTCTCTTCCCGGCTCGCTTGAGAGTGATGCACAAGGGTAAATCTCTGTTTTTTCAGAACCCAGAGGAGGCCTGGGAATGGTTTGAAGCCCATGGGGGCCCAGAGTGCAAGAGTCAACGCAGGAGAGACTGGAAAGCGCAGAGACCCGGGGAGATGGAGGAACAGGGGCCGCTCCCGTGGGATACCAACGCAGACACAGAAAGAACTTGGAAAGCGGGCGGCCCTTGAGGCGGAGGCATCCGTGAGCAGAGAGGCATCCCCCCCGGGAGGCTCCGGGGTGGACTCGGATGGCATGGCCGTGTCCTCCATAGGATGTTCGGAGTCTTCAGCGGGGTCTCCGCAGGTGACCCCTCAGACATCAGACAACTTTGGGTAACAGATGTGGTACTTGGGACGAGGTGAATTGTATGAACACGAGGCCCCTCCGGACTAGGTCCCCCCACCTGAGATCTCGTCCAACCAATTAGACTAGCGAGAATTTTAGATACTTTGTTGAACATGTTGCACTGTTGCACAGTTTATTGGGCAACCTACTGTTTGCGAGGCACCCAGGGGATAGGGAGTTGGGTTTTACAGTTACAATTTTTGTTGGTGCAATGGGCAGGATGGACAGATGTACTCAGGTATACACTCGGAAACATGAGGAGACTGTACTCGGGGCAGGGGTGGGCAACCTGGAATGCTAATAAGACAACCCCATGGCGGAATATAATATACTAACATGGAATGTACGCGGTATGGGGTCCCCATCCAAACGTCACAGAATACTGTCCTTTTTAAAAAGAAGAGGTGTACAAGTGGTAATGCTACAAGAGACCCACTTAACCACGGGAGAGGTGGAGAGATTAAGGCGTAGATGGAGAGGGCAAGTGTTCGCCACTGGCTATTCAGCATATGTGAGGGGCGCTTTGATTTGGATACGAGCGGGGGTTCCCTTTGAAATCATATCTAAGGACATAGACCGTGAGGGTAGGTTTGTGATAGCGGAGAAGAGGCTTCATGGAACTCCAATTGTCCTGGGCAGTGTCTACGCCCCAACCAAGATCAGGTCCCCTTTATAACGCAACTTTCGAGTCATCTCACAAGCCAACAAACCGGGAGTATCCTAACCGGAGGAGATTTTAACAGAATATTAGATGTAGACTTGGACCGGTCCTCTCCACCGGTTACAGGGGCAGCGACACATAGAGTGGCGAGAAAATTAAGAGAATGGATGAATGCGTGGGGCCTAGTGGATGTATGGCGGGAACAGCACCCCACTGAGAGGGACTACTCATTCTATTTGGGACTACACCGAGTACATACCAGAATAGATAGAGTAGTGTGTACAGCAGATCTTGCACAGGGAATGACCCACGCAGAATTCCTTGCTCGCACATTATCAGACCATAGCCCCCTACTGGTTACCTGGAGGGCGACAATGGATAGGCCCCCCGTCCCTACATGGAGACTGACCCCCGGCTCGTTAGAGGACCAAGCATATAGAGAATCCCTCCGCCTACACCTCTCCGACTATATTAAAACTAACAAAGGATCGGCCTCTTCAAGATCCTTGGAATGGGAGGCTCTCAAGGTGACAACTAGAGGTTTTTGTCTAGGTCAGACAGCCGGAGTGAGACGCACTCTAGAACGCGAACTGAATAGTTTGGAGATGATAATACATGAAGGGGAGCGAGGAGGGGGGAACGGGGATGCAGAACAGGAAGATATGTCCAGGCATGGAAGTCCTATGCCCAGGTGGAAGAACAGCTCCGCTGTCACAGCCTTCGTAAATATTTGGCATCACTCCAGGCTGAGGAGGGCCACTCAGGTAGAATGTTGGCATGGTTAGTAAGGGCTGAAGGGGACAGTGGACCCATTACGAGTGTTTATGATAAAGGGGGGGGAACGTCTATGTATGCCGGGACCCATAAATGACGCCTTCAAAGAGTACTACTCCCATCTCTACAGGGCCCCGGGAGAGCTTAGAGCAGATGACCTCAACAACTGTTTGCATTGCTCCCCCTGACCATGCTGGCACCCGAGGAGCAGGATAGTTTAGGGGGCCCGCTGACGGTAGACGAGGTACAGGAGGCTATAGCACAGTTAGCCTCCGGTAAGACCCCGGGGACGGATGGACTTCCTATGGACTTTTACAAAAAATATTCTACACTGTTAGCCCTCCAGTTGGTGGAGATGTATACGGAAGCATTGCAACGCGGAATCCTGCCGGACTCACTTAGGGAGACACTGGTGGTCCCCCTGCCCAAATCGAAGTCGAAAGAAGCCTCAGTAACCGATTTTCGGCCTCTATCGATGCTGAATAACGATTTTAAAATCCTCAGCAAAGCCTTGGCCAATAGACTGCTACGCCACATCACCAGGTTAGTGCATACAGATCAGATTGGCTTTGTCCCGAACCGTAGCACCTCTCTGAACTTGAGGCGCTTGTTTGCTATCTTGCACATGCCTGAGGAAGAGAGACCCAGGGTAGGAGTGCTGCTTGCAGTAGATTTTGAGAAAGCTTTTGATTCGGTCAGATGGATCCATCTGAGAACAGTGATGCGGCGGATGGGTATGGGAGAAGGCTGGATAAAATGGGTGGACTTACAGTATATGTCCCCATTGGCGAGGGTGAGGACAGGCCGAATGATATCGGATACTTACCCTATATACCGAGGGACGCGACAAGGTTGCCCGCTATCGCCACTTCTATGTGCTCTGGCCACAGAGCCGCTGGTGGCTGCAATACGAAGCAAGGGTACTGGCAGGGGAATAAAATGGGGTCAAGCAGAACATATCATATCATTGTATGCCAATAATATTCTCATATACCTCAATGATGGAGAGTCGGGCTTACCTTGGGCTTTGCTGACGCTAGACCATTTTGGTGCACTGTCAGTTTTATGCCTCAACAGGAGTAAGAGATTTGTTTTTCCCCTAACACAAACTTATGGGCGGCCCCCCTCCTGCCCTGTGGACATAGTTTGGGCTCCACGCACTTTTAAGTATTTGGGTATACAAATATACCAGGAGATCGGGGATCTGAGGGATGGAAACATTGGGAGGGCACTCCGGTCCCTGAGGGCTTCAGTCGGTTTCTGACACTCATTAAAATTATGCATCATGGCCAGAATTTCTTTATCTAAAATGATCATGCTCCCCCGCCTCCTCTATTATTTTGCTAACTTACCGTTATCGATCCCTTCAGCATGGTTTCGTGAGTTGAATACTCTACTTCGGGAACTTATCTGGGATGACGGCCGTAGACATACAGCACTCCCAACCCTATGTAGACCAACGCTGGCAGGAGGCCTGGGGGTTCCAGATTTTGAGACCTATTACCTGTTGTGCCAACTGCAATGGGGCGCCAATTGATTCGCTGGGAAGGGATACCTGGACAGATGGATTACTGTTGGAGATAAAGGTGCGGATCGGGTCATAGCGCAGTTGATTAATATGAAGGTGGCACGCCAAACGGACAGTCTGATGACGAAAGTAGCCATATTTTGCTGGAAGAGGTGCACAAGATGAGTGGGGGTGGGATACCCTTATTCCCCGGCCTTTTTGCTGAACGCCCTAATACTAGATCTGAGGGAGGATGGCTTGGTGGGTACAAGGCTCGGGATTTGGAAAAGAGCGGGAGTAGAGACGGTAGGTGACTTATTCCGGGACGGGGTGTTGAGGCCCTTTACTGACCTAGTGAATGATAGGGGAATCCCACCGGGGCAATTTCTTCTGTACCAGAAGTTAAGACATAACCAACGGGAACACTGGGAAACAGTGAATGCAGAGCCTACCACCCATCAAATATTACACCTCCTCCTAACATTAGGGGATGATACACACCGCATAACAAGACTGTACCGAGCCCAACAGGAGGGGGCCCTTGATCCAATGCAATCCCTAAGGGAGAGATGGGAGAGATCTCTGGAAAACGAGATAACAGACTCAGAGTGGAGTAGAGTGCTAGCGTACCCAAGGGAGTTGTCGAGAAACACGAGACTGAGATATACCCAATATAACTATATGCACAAGACGTACCTTACCCCACACCGCTTATCCTTAATGTACGGAGGGGTCCCCAGGTGCAGTGACATGAATGCAGACTTCAACCACATGTGTGGAACTGCCCCGATCTGCAGCTGGGCTGGGGCAATGTGTTGGCGGACCTGTCTAGACTGCTTGAAAAGGATTTGGCCTTATCCCCTAATGTGTGCCTATTGGGTCTTAGAACGGGACTTCCACCTGGGAAGGTGAGGGGTCATTTTCTGGACCTGGCTCTGGTTTTATACCGGAGACTGATTACTTTGGGGTGGAAATCCGCCAGATGCCCATCACTGACGGAATGGAGACGGGAAGTTGAGAAGTGGCCCAGAGCAGAACTGCAGATACTGAAGGGAGAGGAGGAGCGTGGACTCCACCAGACCCCCATTGCCCCAGAATGGGAGGAGATACTGACGAAATGGGAGGGGATGCTGAGGGGTACGGACACACCTACAGAGGGACAGAAATAGAAGTTGGCAGTGACGCAACTCCTATGGCAAGGAAGGGTGAAACCAGGGCTTGGAACCTAGCAGATAATAGAAGGGAAACGAATGTATGGTGGGATACACGGCCCAAGATCGCAGAAATGACCGGGCGGAGTTAGAAGGAATTGGGCATTATTTGAAGGAGATACAGTTTTGAGATTAAAAGGGGATGGATAGCATGAAAGGAGCCAACTCCACTCCGAAGGGTAATGGAGAAGAGGCTAACTCCGGAAAATGGAACCGCCTGCCCATACAGGTACCATCGCACCATTAGCTTGTTTAATTTTAGTTAAAGACTGTTTTAGATGTATAAAAATCAGATCAGTGGCACAGTTCTCATATGGCTCTCAGGTAAACGTACGAGGCTCCAGAACTAGACCATAAGCAATTAAAACTGATGTAAAGGTATAATAAAGTATGTGATATTTGAGCAAAGCATGTAACATCCTGAGCTGTAGAAGAAAGGGCAGATGCCATATCAAATCATACTGTATGTGTATAACAGCAAATTGTTAATAAACAATATAAAAAATTTAAAAAAAGAATGCAATCCTCAGCATTTGCCATGTCACGTGGATGAAAAGACCCTTCCTTTGGGAATGGACTCTTCTGACAGGCTAAACCTTCAGTCCATCCTAATAAATTATCCACATAGGGTACAACACTGTACCGATGATAAAGCGTCCCACCTCTGATAATTCACTTACAAGGGGACTCGTTTTAGGCCAATGAACCTTTTGACCCTGATTGGAGGCTCCTCAGGATGAGATATCTCTTTAACATTCCAAATGCTAGATCAATAATCAAATTGACATTCACAATATCTAATAAATAAAACTAATCATTAACATTTAATAAGAATGGAACACACCATGACCTTTCGGCCATGAATAACCACACAAATCTGGTAAGATTTTGGATATTTATTCCCTATTAGTTACAACCTATTAGCATATTCATTAGTTTCAATACCAATGAGCACATCAACAAAACTACAATATGGCAACTGGAATAAGATTTTATCAATGCAAAGATCATGAACATTAGCATAAAACACAAAGTCAACTTGAATTAAACTTAGCAAAGTATTATTAGTACATTATTCAACAAAGCAAAGATTCAATCATTTGTCTATTTGCCCCGATTTTGGTGAACTCCATAACTAACCTCAAATTAGCATCAGCATGTTGGGCTTCATGCAAAACAATTTAGCAACATGAATTTAGAAAACATCTAACTATGGCCTCTGTCAAAAGAGCAGTTGGTACCTAGAAAGAAAAGGCAAACAGACAATTACAATTTATCATCAGATAGTCACCCATCCAGATGGGGCGGCATACAGTGACCGTCTTCGTCCTCAGGACAGCAGTCGATTCGCCATCAGCCAGGATAAGCAGGTAAGGCTCAGCAGGGTATAACAAAAGGCTCTTCCCTCATAAGGAGGAGAAGTGCATCAGGCAAAAGGATAAGGTGAGGATGGTTTAGGGTATCAAACAGCTAAAGACTATGGCCCTCATTACAACATTGGCAGTAAATCCCGCTTACCGGCGTGCAGAAGACTGCCAACACACCGCCGCGGCTGCGGAATTCCGCCACAGCTATCATGACCCAAAGTTCGGAATCCGCCAAAATCTAGACACCCACACAAGTCCGCCAAACCAAAGGTCAGTGATAAAATGGCGAAAACAAAACCTCCACCGTCACGCCAACAGAAATACGCCCACACTATCACAACCCACAAATCCACGCGGCGGTCTTTCAACCGCGGTATTCCATTGGCGGTACACACTGCCGCGCTCAAAATACACACACATCTCCAAAACACAGCCACATTGGACAATTCGAAATACACACACCTGATACACATACACACACCACTCCCACACACCCAATACAATATAAAACACACACCCACATCACCCACAAGCCCTTACGACAACAATTCACGAATGAAAGCCAGAGAGAGACAGCACCAGCAAGAACACTAGCATCCACAGGCACACAACACTATCACCCACAGAACTTCCACGCACCTCACACAATACACCACCACATATCAGCACACTTATCACCACACACTCCACCCCACACATCACCTACACCACCCCATGGCACGGCAAAGACACCCCAGGTTCTCGGAGGAGGAGTTCAGGGTCATGGTGGAGGAAATCGTCCAGGTAGAGCCACAGCTATTCGGATCACAGGTGCAGCACACCTCCATTGCTAGGAAGATGGAGCTATGGCGAAGAATAGTGGACAGGGTCAACGCAGTGGAACAACACCCAAGAAATCGGGAGGACATCAGGAAGAGGTGGAACGACCTACGGGGGAAGGTGCGTTACGTGGTCTCAAGACACCACCTGGCGGTTCAGCGGACTGGCGGCGGACCCCCGCCTCCTCCCCCACAACTAACAACATGGGAGGAGCAGGTCTTGGCGATTCTGCATCATGAAGGCCTCGCAGGAGTAGGTGAAGGAATGGACTCTGGTAAGACAAATCTTAACTATTACATCCCCCACCCTACCTGCATGCCAGCACATACCCCCACCCTCACCCTCACCCCCAGCACTCCTACTCCTCACAAATGTCCCAACATCACAAACCACACATCCCAACACCAAGCCCTGCATGCAACAAAAAAGCATGGACACCCATCACTAAAGCATGCCCACTGCACATACCCAAATACCCCCCTAAACCATCATCACACAAGCCCCCACACAGGAATGCAAGCACTGGGGTACACGGTCACCCACCCATTGCACACCATGCCACACACAGATGTAATAACCACCCTTTTATACCCCTGCAGGACCCCTACCCAACGTCTCTGGGACAGGAGGGTCCACACATGTCCACACCACCAACAGAAGAGGCCCACAGTGATGACAGCACCTCTGTCCAACTGGATCTAGATGACCAGCCCGGCCCATCGGGGACCTCGGGACAGTCGGTTCCCCTGACACAGTCACAGGCCACAACAGAGCTTCCCCCTTCTGGAAACACCAGCACAGCACCCACCTAGCGGGCCCATACCTCCATCCCCAGGACACGTCAATCAGCTGTATGTCCACCACTACAGGGAAACCAGGCTAACCCACCACCCCAATAACAACAGGGACCTGGGGGCAGTGGTAGTGGGCACACGGTCCAGGGGACAGAGGCCCAGGAACACAGGGGAACTGGGAGGGCTGCTGTGCGACAGGGGGCGGACAGGCCAAGGGAACCCACTCTCCACGAGGCCCTCTCCTCCATCATGGGAGCCTACCACCACTCCCAGGAGACGATGGCAACGGTACTGGCCAAGTTTCAGGAGAACCAGCGCTTGCAGGAGGAACAGTATATGGGCTTCAGGGAGGAACTCAGAACCATCAACTCCACCCTGGGCACCATCGTAGGGGTGCTGAAGGAAGTACTCAACACCAGGAGGGACACTGTGGCACAACAAGGGGCCCCTGACACTAGCCTGGACGATGAACTGCCCACCACCTCCGCCGGCCCTAGTGGAATGGACGCCCCGCCACAGGACCACCACACCAACACCCCACCCCCGGCAGAGGGAGAACCACCTCGCAAACGGTCCCTAACATCCAGGAACAAAACAGAGAACAATGCCAAGACCCCCGCCAAGAAATGAGACCACCCTGATTGTCATCCTACTGTCTCACTTTGTCACCCTGTCCATACTTAAACTGCCCCAGCTCCACTTCCTATGCCCCTTTGGACAATGCACCTGTGAGACTAATAGACTGGACTCTGCCATGGACATTCCCCCACCATCACCCCTCACCATTTTACAAGCCCCTCCAATATTGAGCACTTAAATAAACACACTTATAGCACAAAACAATCTGGAGTCTGTCTGTGATTTCGAAATAGTGTATTAGCAATTACAGTTGCAAAATGTTCATTCAAATGTAATGCCAACATACCTATGTCACACAGCTCTAGTCCATGAGGAATCAAAGCAGATGTCACACAGTGGGACCCACATCTGTGAAATTGTAAGGGAAAGTGACAACTCAGTGACCATACACTGGGTGAAAACGACAGACAGTAGAGAGGCAGTAGTGTTTAAGTACATGTAGTAGGCAGGTCTGTACTCTTACCTGTGTCTCACTGGAAATATTGCTGGATCACTGAGTCCCTGTTGTTCATGTCTTCTTCCTCTGCTTCCTCATCTTCAATGTTCACAGGCTCCACAGCTGCCACAACACCGCCATCTTGACCATCCTCCTGCAGAAAAGGCACCTGTCGTCGCAAAGCCAAGTTGTGAAGCATACCGCAGGCCACGATGATCTGGCACACCTTCTTTGGTGAGTAGAATAGGGATCCACCTGTCATATGGACGCACCGGAACCTGGCCTTCAAGAGTCCGCTCGATCACCCTCCTAGTTTGCCCATGGGCCTCATTGTAGTGTTCCTCTGCCCTTGTCCTGGGATTCCTCACTGGGGTCAGTAGCCATGACAGGTTGGGGTAACCAAAGTCACCTGCAAATGGCGAGGGACAACTGTTAGACACACACTAACCTGGAGGGATATCCCCAGACAACCATTCCCACTGACTAGCTTCCAGGTGCTCACCTAATAGCCACACACGGTGCCTCTGGAGTTGACCCATCACATAAGGGATGCTGCTATTCAGCAGGATGTAGGCGTCATGCACTGAGCCAGGGAACATGGCATTCACATGGGAGATGTACTGGTCTGCCAAACATACCATCTGTACATTCATCGAATGATAACTCTTCCGGTTTCTGTACACCTGTTCACTCCTGTGGGGGGGGGGACCAAAGCCACATGGGTCCCATCAATGGCACCTATGATGTTGGGGATATGTCCCAGGGCATAGAAATCACCTTTCACTGTAGGCAAATCCTCCACCTGAGGGAAAACTATGTAGCTCCACATGTGTTTCAGAAGGGCAGACAACACTCTGGACAACACATTGGAAAACATAGGCTGGGACATCCCTGATGCTATGGCCACTGTTGTTAGAAATTACCCACTTGCAAGGAAATGGAGCACTGACAGCACCTGCACTTGAGGGGGTATTCCTGTGGGATGGCGGATAGCTGACATCAGGTCTGGCTCCAACTGGGTACACAGTTCCTGGATTGTGGCACGGTCAAGCCTGTATGTTATAATCACATGTCTTTCCTCCATTGTCGACAGGTCAACCAACGGTCGGTACACCGGAGGATGCCGCCATCTCCTCACATGTCCCAGCGGACGGTGCCTATGAAGGACAGAACACCATTCATACTCAAAAAGTGGCCTGTATGTGTGTTGAGTCTAGGCGCAGGTATGTGTGACGCAGTTGAAAATGAAGCCATGTGGGCCCCTGACATGGCGGCTGCCTGACCTCTAAAGTGGGACAATGGGATGTGAGGTAACTGCGCTGGCGTTGTACACTGTTGCGGTAGGCGGTCGAAGACTGCGGCGCAATGCTGCATTGGTGAACATTGGACCCTATGGGTCCCAGGAGCCAATGACGATGTATGCCGGCAGTGACGGTACGCACCGCCGCGGACATGACCGCCATTTTCTATCTGTGCAATCGCTCGATACCTGATCTTCGACAGGAGAGGACCTACACTGCAAGTGCTGCTGTGACCTCGGTCTGGAAGAGACAATGGCTCGAGTGTTTGAGGAAAGGGCCCCTGCCTTCACATCGGAGGATTTGGAGAAACTCGTGGACGGGGTCCTCCCCCAGTACACGCTACTCTACGGTCCTCCAGACAAACAGGTAAGCACACTGGGAGCATGATGTATGGGCTATGCCTGTGTGGAGAGGGCTGGATGTAAGAAGGAAGGGGGGAGAGTGCGGCGTGCATGAAACAACAGTGAATGCATGTGCCACATGGCAAGGGTAGGGATGGGGGCCAATCACTTTGACGGTGCAGTTGGTAATAACTTTCTCTTCCCCCTGTACAATTCATGTAGGTCAGCGCCCACCAGAAAAAACATATTTGGCGTGCCATCGCCAAGGACGTCCGGACCCTGGGGGTCTACCATAGACGGAGCACCCACTGCCGGAAAAGGTGGGAGGACATTCGCCGCTGGAGCAAGAAGACGGCGGAGGCTCAGCTGGGGATGGCCTCCCAACGTGGGAGGGGTGCCTGTCGCACCATGACCCCCCCTGATGTTCAGGATCCTGGCGGTGGCCTACCCGGAGTTGGATGGGCGTTTGAGGGCATCACAGCAGCCACAAGGGGGTGAGTACACTCTCATTCTGTTGACTTTGCGCGCAGTGGAGGGGTCTGGGTGGAGGAGGTGGGCTGTGGGTTTCCCTAGGCCAGGACGAGTTCCGTAGACAAGGTCCCTCCGTTAGGCAGCCCATGTGGCACCCCACCTCTGTAGAGTGCCAAGTACACCTAGTCATGCCCCTCTGCCATCTATGTGTGCAGATGTCGTCCATAGCCTTGTAGGCCATTTCCCAGGGATTGAAGATTGGACCCCAAGTGCGCGGCGTAGTGCAGGGGGCTTCTGTGTCTGTCGTGTCCGCCAACGGTAGCGGTAATGCATGCACTCAACATGTTTTTCTTCTGTCATCCCCCCCTTTTTGTGGTCTCCCTGTTCTTGTGTGCTTTAGCATCATCAGGCGGAGGAGCAGTGGCACCGGAGCACCATGGGGCTGCATGCCACATGGCCATGGAGGGCCACACTACGGACTCAGAGTTCACCAGTGGGACGGAGGGCGAGGGGAGCTCCACTGTGGGGACAGGAGCTGAGACCAGTGACACAGACTCGTCCTCTGATGGGAGCTCCCTTGTGGTGGCGGCAACATCTGTGCCACCCCCATCTACAGGTACAGCCGCCACCCCCCTTCCAGCACCGCCCTCCCAGCAGCCCCTCAGCCTTCGCCCCATGCCCGCTCACCCGGGAGGGTGGGCATCACCTTCGTCCCAGGCACCTCAGGCCCTGCCCCTGTCACCCCTGCTGCCCTCAGTGAGGAGGCCATTGACCTCCTCAGGTCCCTCACTGTTGAGCAGTCTACCATTTTGAATGCCATCCAGGGTGTAGAAAGGCAGTTGCAACAAACCAATGCATTCCTGGAGGGCATTCATTCTGGTCACGCGGCCCTTCAGCAAGCTTTTCAGACTCTGGCCTCAGCACTGATGGCAGCCATTCTCCCTGTGTCTAGCCTCCCCCCTCCTACTTCCTCAACACAGACCCAATCCCCTGTACCTCAGCCTATCCCAAGCACACCTACAGACCAGCATGCACACACGTCAACACACAAGGGAAGCTCAGGCAAACATAAGCACCACACATCCCACAGGCACTCACGCAAGCATCACACACATGCAGACACACCAACATCCACTGCCTCCACTGTGTCCCCCTCCTCCTTGTCTCCCTCCTCCCTCCCTGTCTCGTCTACACTCACACCTGCATGCACTACCTCTACAGCCACTACGTCCCTCTCCAGCACACCCACCACCACACCCCGCTCATGTGCAGTCACCACCCCCACTACCATTCACACGTCCCCTGTGTCCTCTCCCAGTGTGTCTGTGACGCCCCCTCCGAAGATACACAAACGCAGGCACACACCCACCCAACAGCCATCCACCTCACGACAGCCTCCAGCGCATGCACCTTCACCCAAAGTCAGCAAACGAACACCTCCTACAACCACCACCTCTTCCTCCACTCCCAAACCCCCTCCAGCTACCCATCCCAGTGTGTCAAAAAGACTTTTCCTGTCCAACCTTGACGTCTTTCCAACACCTCCCCCACCCCGTCTGTCTCCTAGGTCCCGAACTAGCACCTCAGCCACAACATCTCCGGGACCAGTGTTGCCTGTAGTCACCGGAATCTGGAGTGCACCGGCCACCAGGGCAGCCAGTGTGGCACGGAGCCACAGCACACACAGTCCCCCACCTGTGAAGCATCAGAAGTTGGCCAGTGCCCGGCGGGAGAGAGGGAAGACTCCAGCCACCAAAGCCGCTCCCAGTGTGGAGTCAGCTGTGACACCTTCCAAGGTGGGGAAGGGCCACAAGAAACCCGGCAAGTCTGTGAAGAGCAGCACGGCGGAGAAGACCGCCATCATCCCCGCTGCCCAGGAGGCCACCGCCAGCACAAGCCCAGCTGCCCAGGAGGCCACCGCCAGCACCAGCACAGCTGCCCAGGAGGCCACCGCCAGCACAAGCCCAGCTGCCAGGAGGCCACCGCCAGCACAAGCCCTGCTGGGCCATGAAGGACCGCCAGCACAAGCCCCGCTGGGCCATGAAGGACCACCAGCACAAGCCCCGCTGGGCCATGAAGGACCGCCAGCACAAGCCCCGCTGGGCCATGAAGGACCGCCAGCAAAAGCTCCCCTGGGCCAAAAGCACCGCTGAACAGGGCACCGCCGTCTCAAGCACCGCTGAACAGGGCACTGCCGCCTCAAGCACCGCTCAACAGGGCACCGCCGTCTCAAGCACCGCTGAACAGGGCACCGGCACCGCCGCCTCAAGCACCACTGAACAGGGCATCGCCGTCTCAAGCACCGCTGAACAGGGCACCGTCGTCTCAAGCACCGCTGAACACGGCACTGCCACCTCAAGCACCGCTGAACAGGGCACCGGCACCGCCGCCTCAAGCACCACTGAACAGGGCATCGCCGTCTCAAGCACCGCTGAACAGGGCACCGCCGTCTCAAGCACCGCTGGCCCATGAGCGGCAAGGGCACTGAAGCTACTGAGTCCGTCACGGGGTGAATGAAGCACTCTGGGCACCATGCCCCCTCCAGAACCAGTGGATTCTGTCATCCACTACCTCTGTCCTTAGCAGGATGAAGCACTCTGGGCACCATGCCCCCTCCAGAACCAGTGGAGACTGTCATCCACTACCTCTGTCCTTAGCAGGATGAAGCACTCTGGGCACAAGGCCCCCTCCAGAACCAGTGGAGACTGTCATCCACTTGAGAGACTTTGGCTTTGCACTCACCAGGATGGAACAATGGGCAACCCACCCACTGTAGAGACTTGAGAGACTGTGGCTTTGCACTCCCAGGATGGAACAGTGGGCAAGCCACCCTCTGTAGAGACTTGAGAGACTGTGGCTTTGCACTCCCCAGGATAAAGCAGTGGGCAACCCACCCACTGTAGAGACTTGAGAGACTGTGGCTTTGCACTCCCCAGGATGCAACAGTGGGCAAGCCACCCACTGTAGAGACTTGAGAGACTGTGGCTTTGCACTCCCCAGGATAAAGCAGTGGGCAAGCCACCCACTGCAGAGACTTGAGAGACTGTGGCTTTGCACTCCCCAGGATGTAACAGTGGGCAACCCACCCACTGTAGAGACTTGAGAGACTGTGGCTTTGCACTCCCCAGGATGGAACAGTGGACAACCCACCCACTGTAGAGACTTGAGAGACTGTGGCTTTGCACTCACCAGGATGGTAGAGTGGGCAACCCACCCACTGAAGAGACTTGAGAGACTGTGGCTTTGCACTCCCCAGGATGTGACAGTGGGCATGTGGCCCCCTCGTGGATTTGGCGTTGTGCACTCAAGCGGCTGAGGTGCCCCTCCTTTCCCTCCCCCTGAGGTGCCTGTTTAGTTGCTGTGAGATGCCCCTGCAGTGTTCTCTCAGTCATGGTCTGGGATCTTGTGTGGGCCTCGCCCATACCATGTGGTCCCAGTGTTCCACGGACTTAATTGGAGCACTACCTGGACTACTATGCTTGGTATATATTTTGTAAATGGTGTATATATATATATTTCTACCTACTTGATTTTAATATATTACAATGGTTACACTCATTTTCTATTGTCTTTGCATTCTTCCGGGGGCTTGGGGGCTGTAACTGTGATATATTAATATGCATTAGTGTGTGTGTTGTAGTGGGTGGGGGTGGGGGAGTGGCGTGTTGCGTGTGTGTCCCTGATTTTTTCCCTCCCCCTCCCCTGTGTCGTAGGTGCAGTACTCACGTGGTCTTCGCCGCCGGCGTTCGTGCTCCTGGTAGAGGAGCAGGAAGACTATCGCAGGTAGAATTTGGTGTTCTGGGTCCATGGTGTCCTGGTTCCTCGTGGGGTGTGTAGAGGTGAGGGTTTTTCCTTCGGAATTCCTGTTTCCGCCGTGTTTTTATCCGCAGTGAATCCATCCCGGAAAAGGTGGTGGATTGGCCTGTCATAATAGTGTGGGCAGTACATTGTCCTCCGCCTGTCTGTTGGCGGTGACCGCCGCGCTGTTTGTTTGTACCGCCGTGGCGGTCGGAGTGTTAAAGTGGCTGTCTTTGTTGGAGGTTTCCGCCACGGTCGTAATTCAATTTTATTTTCCGCCGGCCTGTTGGCAGTCTTACCGCCGCTTTATCACCGTCCGCCAGGGTTGTAATGACCACCAAAGTCTCTCAGGATAGCTAAGAGGAATAACGGCTTCAAGGGTGGCAGGGTAAAGGCAAGTAATGGCCCAATAATGGCAAAGTAATAATGGCTCAGTAATGGCAGAGTAACAATGGCTGAGAACAGCAAGATAATGGCTGGCTTCACCTTGTATCATGTCGTTATATTAACGTTGCCGGACAAGTCCCTAATTTCCCATTGGGCAATATTTGGTGCATCGTTATCTCTGTCCAATAATCCATCGCTCACCTGACTAGAATTTACACCCAAGACAGTTCTCATGCAGATTATTGGCTCCTGTGATTGACGTCTTCAACGGGTAGAATGTCAGGTAGGAAACGTTACACAGTCAGTAGTTCCATTGTCTTCCCTTGGTTTAGGCGACCTTGTACCTGTTGTAAATTACACTGTTGCAATCGGCAAGAATGTCTCCTTGAGCATGTCGGGTCTCATGAGAAAGAATTTACTACGGTTACACACACATCTCTCTAGCTTCTGGAAAAGTACAGCATTGTGTCCTTCAGGAAAGCAGCACATTGCACGTTAGAAAATACAGTTAATATGAGACCAGGCAGCTAGGCCCAGACCCTTGCTAACTAAGGCCTAGTGATTAATTTAGCAAAAACCTGATACATAACTCTTAACACTAATACAAAATCATACATTGATACATTGTTAATTCATCATTAGTCTGTTTCATTAATCATCGTATACATTGGTGGCCACTCCCCTTGGGCACATTTTAAACGTGTGCATTAATATTGCATTTATGCGGTTTCATTAGACACTACATTGCAAACTTTTCACCGTTAACATTGATTTTAAAAGTCACACTCCAACACCGACTATCTTCCCCTTTGGCAACTAACTCAATTGGGGTGAGATCAGTGGCATGTAGAACTGATTGAACACTCATCTGCTGCATTGGTCTATCATGTAGTATCAATCCTCCTATACCTTCATAAGAGCCCATCCTGGGATTTGGTTTCCCCTGTGTTCCCTGAAATTGCAACTGCTCAAGCTCGATTGCTTGGGGCTGGCTAGCTTTAGGGAACAGATTCTGCTCTCATCTCTAGTGTTGATGTGATTAGGTAATCCCATCACTCCCTTTGTATGGTTAAGATTAATAAGGGGCCTTTCCCAAGTGCTAACATCATACGTAGGGTGCCTAGCCTCTAGTAATCTGAGTATTTCACCTATGTTGCTACACTCCTTTATATTGACTCTACTCTATTTACCATCCTCCCAAAACATCCCTCAATCTGTCCTGACAAATGATCACAATATCCTTCTCTCCTTGCTTCCCACACATTTCTTTTATCCTCACTTTATGATAACCATTCCTGAAGGGTCTCCAGTGAAACAATTACACCCCATCTCTCTCTGCCATTGTGGTACATTGTTCTCTGCCCTTCTAAAATCCTCATCTCTTTTTTGGGACATTGGCTGGCACGCCATACTAAGAGTTCTGTCTACAAAGTCATTACATCTAGCATAATCTATATCTTTCCGTTGCGAATCTGACACCTGCTCCTTGACTACCCTTCCTCTTATGTCTCTTCTGTAACAAATGTGATGTTGGTGAAAGAAGTGACTGATCATTATTGTCTCCTGGACCCTGCTCTTCACCTCAATCCTCTTGGGGAGAGGCTGGGTCTAAATGTAGTGTGACCAGTGCTTCTAATTGTCCTGAAAACTGAGAGTCACCTACCCTCACATGTTGTCTGGGAGAACTCATGCATTTCAGTTTTGAAATCTGTGAGACAACTCTAGGGGATCTCTTCAGAGATTGTGGAGGGCTCTCAATTTCAGGATTCTGAAATCCCACTGCAGCTTCCTGTAGCTGTGCCAATGAATACATACCAGATACCTTTGGAGAAATATTTATACAGTTATATGGAGGTGGGGGTGCAGACTGGGTTCTAGATGTGTCAGCATTTGAGGAGTTCTTAGACTTTTCACAAAAGACTCGCCATAAGGCTAAGGTGGCGTCTTCCTTCTGTAATTTAACTCCTGCATATTTACTCTTAAGATGAGTAACAATGTGTTTTAATATCTTATCATCAAATGTCCCTTCCTTTGGCCAGGGATACGTGTTTTTGAATGGCCGTAAACCATTCCTTACAATACTTTTGCAATATTTTGATCACCTGGAAAGGTCTTTTGCATGTGTTCTAAGGGGGTCTCCATTGTCTTCCATATTCCTACATTTTTTTACAATCTAATCTTTTATCTGTCTACTCAATGTTTTTGGTTTTTTTACACTAGTCTTCACAAATAGAACATCCATCAGTTTGTCTTTTCAGCTACATATTAAACATTATGGGGGTCATTATGACCCTGGCGGTCAAAGACCGCCAGGGCGAAAACGACGGGAGCACCCCCAACAGGCTGGCGGTGCCTCCCGGCGTATTTGGACCACGGCAGTAGCGCCGCGGTCGCACCGCCGGGGCCGGCGGTTTCCCGCCATCTTAGCCCCGGCGGTGATAATCCGCCAGGGCAGCGCTGCCCTGGGGATTATGACTCCCCTACCGCCAGCCTGTTTCTGGCGGCTTGCACCGCCAGGAAGAGGCTGGCGGTAAGGTGAGTCGTGGGGCCCCTGGGGGCCCCTGCACTGCCCATGTGTAGGAAAGTACCATCTTGCCTGGCATGTTACCCCCATATTTCACTGTATATATGTTGTTTTAGTTGTATGTGTCACTGGGACCCTGCCAGCCAGGGCCCCAGTGCTCATAAGTGTGCCCTGTATGTTTTACCTGTGTTATGACTAACTGTATTACTGAGGCTCTGCTAATCAGAACCTCAGTGGTTATGCTCTCTCACTTCTTTCCAAGTTGTCACTAACAGGCTAGTGACCAATTTTACCAATTTACATTGGCATACTGGAACACCCTTATAATTCCCTAGTATATGGTACTGAGGTACCCAGGGTATTGGGGTTCCAGGAGATCCCTATGGGCTGCAGCATTTCTTTTGCCACCCATAGGGAGCTCTGACAATTCTTACACAGGCCTGCCACTGCAGCCTGAGTGAAATAACGTCCACGTTATTTCACAGCCATTTTACACTGCACTTAAGTAACTTATAAGTCACCTATATGTCTAACCTTTACCTGGTAAAGGTTGAGTGCTAAGTTACTTAGGGGCTCATTCCGAGTCCGGCGGGCGGCGGGCACTGCCCGCCGGGCAGAAACCGCCCAAAGACCGGACCGCGGTCAAATGACCGCGGGGGTCATTTTGGCTTTCCCGCTGGGCCGGCGGGCGATCTCCAGAAGATCGCCCGCCGGCCCAGCGGGAAAGCCCCTGCAACGAGGAAGCCGGCTCCGAATGGAGCCGGCAGAGTTGCAGGGGTGAGACGGGTGCAGTAGCACCCGTCGCGATTTTCACTGTCTGCATAGCAGACAGTGAAAATCATGGTGGGGCCCTGTTAGGGGGCCCCTGCACTACCCATGCCAGTGGCATGGGCAGTGCAGGGGCCCCCAGAGGCCCCACGACACCCGTTCCCGCCATCCTGTTCCTGGCGGGTTTTACCGCCAGGAACAGGCTGGCGGGAAGGGGGTCGGAATCCCCATGGCGGCGCTGCAAGCAGCGCCGCCATGGAGGATTCCCTGGGCCAGGGGAAAACCGGCGGGAAACCGCCGGTTCCCCTTTTCCGACCAGAATAGCCCTGGAAGCACCGCCAGCCTGTTGGCGGTGCTTCCGTTGCCCTCCACCCTGGCGGTTTCAAACCGCCAGGGTCGGAATGAGGGCCTTAGTGTGTGGGCACCCTGGCACTAGCCAAGGTGACCCCACATTGTTCAGGGCCAATTCCCCGGACTTTGTGAGTGCGGGGACACCATTACACGCGTTCACTACATATAGGTCACTACCTATGTGTAGCTTCACAATTGTAACTCCGAATATGGCCATGTAACATGTCTAAGATCATGGAATTGCCCCACCAATGCCATCCTGGTATTGGGGAGACAATCCCATGATTCCCCGGGTCTCTAGCACAGACCCGGGTACTGCCAAACTGCCTTTCCCGGGGTTTCACTGCAGCTGCTGCTGCTGCCAACCCCTCAGACAGGTTTCTGCCCTCCTGGGGTCCAGCCAGGCTTGGCCCAGGAAGGCAGAACAAAGGACTTCCTCAGAGAGAGGGTGTTACACCCTCTCCCTTTGGAAAAAGGTGTCAGGGCTGGGGAGGAGTAGCCTCCCCCAACCTCTGGAAATGCTTTGATGGGCACAGATGGTGCCCATCTCTGCATAAGCCAGTCTACACCGGTTCAGGGATCCTTCAGCCCTGCTCTGGCGCGAAACTGGACAAAGGAAAGGGGAGTGACCACTCCCCTGACCTGCACCTCCCCTGGGAGGTGCCCTGAGCTCCTCCAGTGTGCTCCAGACCTCTGCCATCTTGGAAACAGAGGTGCTGCTGGCACACTGGACTGCTCTGAGTGGCCAGGGCCAGCAGGTGACGTCAGAGACTCCTTCTGATAGGCTCCTTCAGGTGTTGCTAGCCTATCCTCTCTCCTAGGTAGCCAAACCTCCTTTTCTGGCTATTTAGGGTCTCTGCTTTGGGGAATTCCTTAGATAACGAATGCAAGAGCTCATCAGAGTTCCTTTGCATCTCTCTCTTCACCTTTTGCCAAGGAATCGACTGCTGACCGCGCTGGAAGCCTGCAAAACTGCAACAAAGTAGCAAAGACGACTACTGCGACATTGTAACGCTGATCCTGCCGCCTTCTCGACTGTTTTCCTGGTGGTGCATGCTGTGGGGGTAGTCTGCCTCCTCTCTGCACTAGAAGCTCGAAAGAAATCTCCTGTGGGTCGACGGAATCTTCCCCCTGCAACCGCAGGCACCAAAGAACTGCATCACCAGTCCTCTGGGTCCCCTCTCAGCACGACGAGCGAGGTCAGCAACTCTGTCCAAGTGACTCCCACAGTCCAGTGACTCTTCAGTCCAAGTTTGGTGTAGGTAAGTCCTTGCCTCCCCACGCCAGACTGCATTGCTGGGAACCGCGTGTTTTGCAGCTACTCCGGCTCCTGTGCACTCACTGAGGATTTCCTTCGTGCCCAGCCAAGCCTGGGTCCCCGGCACTCTAACCTGCATTGCACGACCTCCTGAGTTGTCCTCCGGCGGCGTGGGACTCTCTTGTGCAACTTCGGGTGAGCACCGATTCACTCCACTTCGTAGTGCCTCTTCCGGCACTTCTGCGGGTGCTGCTTGCTTCTGAGTGGGCTCCTTCTCTTGCTGGGCGCCCCCTCTGTCTCCTCACTAAATTGACGTCATTCTGGTCCCTCCTGGGCCACAGCAGCATCCAAAAACCCTAACCGCGACCCTTGCAGCTAGCAAGGCTTGTTTGCGGTCTTTCTGCAGGAAAACACTTCTGCACGACTCTTCACGACGTGGGATATCCATTCTCCAAAGGGGAAGTTTCTAGCCCTTGTCGTTCATGCAGAATCCTCAGCTTCTACCATCCGGTGGCAGCTTCTTTGCATCCGCAGCTGGCATTTCCTGGGCATCTGCCCACTCCCGACTTGATCGTGACTTTTGGACTTGGTCCCCTTGTTCCACAGGTACTCTCGCCTGGAAATCCATCGTTGTTGCATTGCTGGTGTTGGTCTTTCCTGCAGAATTCCCCTATCACGACTTCTGTGCTCTTTGGGGAACTTAGGTGCACTTTGCACCCACTTTTCAGGGTCTTGGAGTGGGCTATTTTTCTAACCCTCACTGTTTTCTTACAGTCCCAGCGACCCTCTACAAGGTCACATAGGTTTGGGGTCCATTCGTGGTTCGCATTCCACTTCTAGAGTATATGGTGTGTGTTGCCCCTATCCCTATGTGCCCCCATTGCATTCTATTGTGACTATACATTGTTTGCACTGTTTTCTATTGCTATTACTGCATATTTTGGTATTGTGTACATATATCTTGTGTATATTTGCTATCCTCATACTGAGGGTACTCACTGAGATACTTTTGGCATATTGTCATAAAAATAAAGTACCTTTATTTTTAGTATATCTGTGTATTGTGTTTTCTTGTGATATTGTGCATATGACACTAGTGGTACTGTAGGAGCTTCACTCGTCTCCTAGTTCAGCCTAAGCTGCTCTGCTAAGCTACTTTTTCTATCAGCCTAAGCTGCTAGACACCCCTATACACTAATAAGGGATACCTGGGCCTGGTGCAAGGTGTAAGTACCCCTTGGTACCCACTACAAGCCAGTCCAGCCTCCTACACCATGCCACTGGCATGGGCAGTGCAGGGGCCCCCTAACAGGGCCCCATGCAGCTTTTCACTGTCTGCTATGCAGACAGTGAAAAGTGCGACGGGTGCTACTGCACCCGTCGCACGGCCGCAACACCGCCGGCTCCATTTGGAGCCGGCTCCCATGTTGCGGCCCACATCCCCGCTGGGCCGGAGGAGTTTCCGCCCGCCGGCCCAGCGGGGATGTCCAAATGGGCACCGTGGGAGTGTGGCTGCATTGGCGGCCGCCCCGCCGCCCGCCAGTGCTGTAATGAGCCCCTATATGTCACAACACCAGTACAATAATATCACTCTGTGGCTGCATTTCTATTTACATGCACACGTGCATTCATCAACATATTTTAAAAATATAAAGACTTCAACAACTTCTAAATGTTAATCACAATTGTTTTAACTCTAAACTGTAAAGAAGAGCCTAATTTAGAAGAAACTGGTGCTTTTTGATCGACGCTCCAGTTTTCTTGCTCTGCCATGCACCCCCCTAACAATGCCATGGGAGCCCAATATTTACAGTACAGTTCTCCATGGCTCAGTGTCTACAGCTGCATCAGAAGTTCTGATGCAGTTGTGGCACTAACCCATAGCATTGCTGGACTAGCATCAAAATTTTGACGCCAGTCCAGCAATGCTAGGGGGGCCCATTGAAAACAGCAGAGTGTCACTTTAACGGCTGTCCTGAGCAGACGTTAAAATAATGACGCTGTGACAGCACAGAATGAAGCAGTGAAATCTTGTAGCTTTCACTGCGCCATTTCTGTGGACCTTTTTTGTGGGAAACTCCTACCTTGCATACATTATATCTGGTGCAGGTATAATGTGGCACAGGGCTTTACAAACTGGCACAATGGTACCACTGCGCCAGTTTGTAAATGCGGCGTTGTTTGGGGGACTGTTTAAGCGCTGTACCGTCAGAAAAAACTATGCTGTGGCACAAGGGGCTTGTAAATGAGCCCTAAGTTGGTAGCGACTGGTCACTTCCCACTGCGCTCAATCTACATTTACCATTGCCAAAGAGACAAGTCACATAATATACAAAACATCAAATGGAATCTGCATTATCCTCACCTTAAAAACGGCAATTCTGGGTCGTACCTGCCTCCGTGAGTAGGCAGAATTTTAGGCAACATAGTGTCTGCTTACCTCATCAAAAATGTGCAATAATCTATGAAGCGGGCTATGCCGTATTCCGGTAGCAGAAGTCAGTTGACGATAAATGAGACTCCTATCTGGCCCGCCAACTGTCGTAGGTAAACTGAAATAAATAAAAACAGGACTCCTCTTGGCAAGGCAAAAGCAGATTTACTGTTGCAGCAGGGAAAGTAGCTATTGCCACACAGGTAAACAGCTGGTCTCAAATGGCAGTTCACAGACAGCCCCTTGTATAATTACATGAACAATGTTTTTACAAAAGGTCAAATAATAGGCTACTCGTTCATATTTGTTGCTAGAAAATCACTTTACCTTTGTACTTAAACTCCTAATCTTTCTCCATGCATTCTTCATAGTAATTCAAACAATGCTTAATAAACCATTTATTTTCTTCTTTCGTATGTGTGTGTGTGTTTTATTGCTCTGCTCCCAAGACTTCTTATCAGATTCTGTCTACACTTTGCTAACTCTATCTCCTGCTCACATTCTTTCAGTCATGTTTTGAATTTACCAAGAACAAAGAATACATGCTTGTGTGCTGTGACCATAAATTCCTCTAAGCTTGCAAACACAGGTTTCCCTTTAACTAAAACCTTGCTTATCATGCACTCTGTTTTCCACTGGACTGTTAACTTGTCTTGCATCATTTAGGAACTTAGGCCTACACTGTTGTTTCACCATGTATAACTCTGTAACATTCTATATTAATGCCTGCAATGCAACTTCTTCACATTTTGTTTCCTCTCTAACACTTAAGCAAATCAGGAGTGACCTTCCTTGTCATGGGAATGGTCCATCTTGAACTGCCATTCAGTTATTGAAGTACAGTTTGGATCATGTGGCATAGCCAGCAAGGGGCACATGCCTGATCATACCCTTGGTGACTCAGTGCATAATATCAAACACACAACAGACAATGGAAGAAAAGATTACAAATAATCTAAATCACTTGCAAGCACTCTAGGTAGCATTCCAATCTATCCACCCAAGACCAGGATGAGGTGAAGTTGATTGGATGGGATGCATCCTTTCCCTGCCTACATTTAGGGAACTTTGTTTTCTTTGGGCATTGCATAAAAGGGCAAGACTATTTTTTGCTTTATTCCCCTTGTGCTGCTTTGGTCACACATCCTGACCAACAAACTCTCTCTAAGGTTGAGTAAGGTAAAATTGGACAAAAACAGAATTCAAGAAGTATTAATCACTGGTACAAAATGAACTGTTTTTCATGAAAAGGATATTTAAGCAATAGTTCTCAAACTTTATACAAAGCTATATCAGACTGCAGATTTAGTAATATATAATACAATACCAGATTAATTGTCTTCTAGCTCTAGTTCAACGTTGTCACATGGACATCGACTGAGTCTTGTTATTCCAAAAAAGCTGGAAGAGGTTGAGATGATCCTAGCCACATTAACAAATTTTAAGGCTCGCAATAGCGACGGCATCCCTATTGAGGTGTATAATGAGTTTTTTCCCCAACTTGTAGAATTTCTAATAATTCTTTTCAATCAAATTATGTTAGAAACTCCTAATCCTACCCCTTTCTCTGAAGACATTGTGGTCAATTTTGTCAAAAAAGGGTAAACAGCCTATAGACCTATTAGACTTTTTCTAAATTCTGACTATTAACGCTTTACAAAAATCTTAGTGAGGAGGATTATACCTATTGCTCAGTGAATGATCCATTTGGATGAGAATGGCTTCCTGAACAGAGATCAATTACCATCAACACAAATTATTTAGTACAGGCAATTAAAGATGTCAACGATAGTAAATTGGACAGCTTTATTTCAGATTTTTACCACATTTAAATATTCAAATCCATTTATAAACAGTTTAAAAAATATATATTCACATGCGGTCAACAGAATAATATTGAATGCTAGAGAAATTGAGAAAGTGACTATCAATAGAGCTATTCACCAGGGGTGTCCTAGGTCTCTGATATTATTTACATTTTGTATTGAACCCCTGACTTCTTTACTCCAAAATAATGATTCAATCTGTGTTCCACTTGTGAGCATTTTTTAATTAAAATTGTTTGTGGATGATATAGTGCTTTATTTATCTGATGACCAAGTTAACATTCAAAAAGCTTTCAATAAGAATCATACATTTTCTTTTGGTAGTAGGTACAAAATGGATTATTCAAAATCCAAAATTAATTTATGTAATGGCACTGAGAGAGATCTGTCTGGTCATATTTGAGGTCAATTGTCCCCCTTGCATCCCATTTGCTACTAGGGCATTTATGTTACCCCGAGATTTTCAGATTTGTTTTCTTAAAAAAACACCTCTAAGTTAAAAAGGTTTCGATAACTCCTAACCCAATGGCAATATTTACCATTATAATTAATTGTAGAGTTCCTTTGTTCAAAATTTTTATTCTGCCCCTTTTTTTTATTTTTGTTGTTATTAAGGTAAACCAATCCTATTTTCAGGACATTGAAACCTGATATGTACATTTCTTTGGGGAAACACCCTTGCATTCAACTTCAAAATTTGCAGAGAGAGGGTTTAGCTCTTCCTCTCTTTCTACTCTGCTATCATGCTTCATTCTTAGATCATCTTTTATGCCTTAGTATTTATGTAATTTTCTACAACAATGTTTTTCTTAATAGTAAGATGAAGGAAGCTGAGACTGAACTGCCTGACGTTTTTTAAATCATCTACATCTCTAAAAAGAACAACATATAAGACACTTAACATGAAGAAATTTAGATTAAATTAAATATACCATAAATACAAGATTACCGATTGCCATCCTTTTCTGTCCTTGGCGGATTATGCTAGTCTTAGTGTAAATCTACCCAGAGATATATTTCAGAACTGGAATTCATTTGGTTTTAATATAACAGGCAATTTCAGGTTGATCCATTCCTGGAGAACCTTAGAACATTAAATCTCAAATTTGTAGACCCAACGCCTCATTTATGTTTCAGAAGCTTTCTTAACACCTTCTCTCCCCATATAAACAATATAGCTAATCTAATAATTAAAATACTTTTAGGAATAAAATTCATCAGAATCTTTAACTATTGGTTATTCCCAACATTTAAGATAAGATAGAAAAAGCTACCAACTGTAACATAATGCTTCTTCAATGGCAAAATTGAAGAAGCATTTAAAACAGTGTATTGTTGTATTTTGTCCAGATGGATGCTTTATTATACACCTCCATTTGTACTGAAGATTTTTCTATTAGTATCCTCACATTGTTTTACATGCCTGTTTGGACTCTTTATGCAACTGATGCATATTTTGTTTTACTTGTCCACTATTAACTATATTTTGGAGTGAAATATTTAAAATGATTAGCCATAGGTTATGTAAGCAGAGCATAGTGCCTGACTCACACATAGTTTTATTTGGGTATTCATGTCCCAAAATTAACCTGATGCATTCAAACCAGCAATGTATTTTTGTTGCCATTTTCAAACTTAATCCTTGATAAGTCAATGTTGGAAATCAACCAATATACCCTTATGGAACAATGGTAGTTTTATATGGGTCAGAAAGTTTGAGTATTCATAAGTGTATAGAAATCACTCCGTTGGTCATTTCTAGAAGGTTTGCATGTTTTTGAAGTTTAAAAAATTAATGCTATGCTTATTTTGATTTTGGTGAAAACCTGTTTTCCTGATTATTCCTATCATTGTTTTGAAGGCTTTAATATGATGAATGAACTGGTCGCTAGTTCAACGAACAGCGATGTTTGAATTAAGATAATTTGTAATGCGCTTATGTATATTTATTAAATAGCTTGATTGGTGCGATATATATGTCTTTTGATACTACCAGAAAAAAAGTTTAAAAATGTTTTTAAAAAATAGTCTAAACCACTGGCAATCACTCAGGGTAACTTCCCAACCAAAACATTTTTGTCCATTGCTAAAGGCCTGCCTTAGGAAAACCAGGATTGACGCTGCTCAGCATGGGCATAGTCCATCTTGAACTGTATGTCTGGCCCCCATCCAAAAGGGAACACAAGCAATCCTGGATCAGTTTGGGCTTTGTTGGGCTTCATCTGTGAAATGCAGCTTTGATGATGCGGCACAGCAAGCAAGGGACAACTACCTGGTCGTACCCTTGATCACTTACAGTGTTAAATCAAACACAACACACCAAGGGTGATGGAAAAGAAGCATGAAAATAATCTAAACCACTAGTACACACCGTGGGTAGCATTCCAATCATCCAACCTAAGACCAGGATGAGTTGAATCAGGTTTAATTGATTTGACAATTCACTACTTTTATCTTTCTTTTTAGCAGTCCATAGAACTGCATGCCTGTTTTTGTATTCTACCCCTTTGTGCTGTTTCACCATCACATCCCAACCAACACACTCTATCCATATTGCTTCGCCACCTCCAGCTTGTCAGTTGTTTCCCCTGTCTCTACCTATCTGCCACAGCTTTTTTCTGATATTTTTAACCCATTGCTCTTAGGCTGCTAAACACTGACTAAGTTGCTCTCCTTTCTGCTACCATGCCTCTCCCGGTCCTTATTTTTTTTATTATTTTTTTGGGGGGGGAGGGCCCTGCAGATTTACTTTGCCACTGGGGGTGCTCCTTTCTCTAAAAGCTGCTTTGTGCTTTTTATATGTTTTTTTTTTTATTTAACATACCAATCATCTTAGAATTGTAAATTAAACGTAAAACAAATGCCTGCCTCAGCATCAAAACACATAGGTGGTGACACATGTAAATGTGTCACTCACCCGGCTGGGGGTGACCATAACGTTTTTTTAAATGACTGTGAGAGCATCATGCCACAGACATGCACATGCTTACAGATTCCTGTATGCGCACAAGTCATTAGGCTGATGAGAGGCATTTCAAAATTTAATTTTGTTTTGCTGTTCAGCATTGGCAAAACCATGTTTTGTTGATGCTCTTCAGCATTTACAACAAGTATTAGCAACGTTGAAATATCAGCTAACGCTTTTTTTAGGCAAGACCTTGTGGGTTTGTCAGTGCTTGTTCTAGAGAGACTTTTAATTCATATGGTTCAAGATTGGTTAACGTGAATATTGGGTGTACTAAGTCAGGTCATGAAAGATGTGAACACAAAGCATTGCCCTTTGGTGTTAAAATTGATAAAGAAGCAAACATCTAGCTGACTGACTTAGATAATGTGTTACTAGGAAAGCTGCACTCAAATACCAGCTGCCCTACATGACCAAATTGTGTGATTCTAGGAAGAAAACTTATTACTTCACTGTGGCTCACTTTCTTTGACCAACCATTAGGAGTACACAATTGAGCTAATAATGTTGGCTGTAGGCAAATTTCAAATGTACGTATATTTTGAAAATATAATGTTGCTTAAAATAATAACAATCTAGTACATCTAGATTGATATGGCACCCTATCCTTGACTCAGCAAGGTCAGGTAATGGGGATATTCTTGAATATATCTAAATTCATGTTCAGAAACTATTACTTTTAATGTCCCTCAATGAAATGCTATACACTAATGTACTAAAATGAATTTAATGTTAAAAGATAACATTTTATGTCTACCTTGATAGCACAACTGTTGTGGCTTTATGTGATCAGTGTACAAGCGTACAGCAGTATCACTGGGTGAGAGATTTTGGCTGCATCCACAGGTTAATTCCTTGACTTCAGCATTTGATTCAGCAGATGTCTGTGCTTCTGCTGAAAAAGAGTGCTTGTACTGGACTTTTTGTATTGTTGGAAAACATGTACGTAATACAGCAGGGCTGAGTTGATTATGAAGACAAACTAATAATGGGCATAAGGCTAATCTGTTAATTATGAAAAGTTAAGACAGGCAGTACGGGAGTATTTACTGCAAAAAGCCTGCTAAGCCTATAGCCATACGAGAGTGAATTGTTATTATGCTGTGTTAAAGATGTAGAGAAGGATTTTGTTACATGGAATCTCACATATCACCACAGTAGGCAATGCTTTTTATTGTCTGTTACACTCTCTGACAAACCCTGGGGACAGAAGATTTGCACTGTCTGGGCCTCTCAGAAAGGGTTATATATTGTCTTGCAAGCTGTAATTTTGTACAAATTTCTAACAGTTGCCTTGGGGGAAATCTTAAATTTACTAATCTGGACTGAGTTGGCGATGGTGACAAAACAACGACCAGGGCCTAAAGGGTCTTTGGGAAACGGTTTGCCTGATGGCATAGGTCTGATCTGTTTACGGACCTGACTTATTTTTTATGAAAGGGAAGATTGACATTGAGTGAAGGTTTTTATTTTGTAAGGTGGTTTCTCACGGATTACCACAGTAGGAAAGGGTTTTGGTATTGGATATGCCCTCTGACAAATCCTTGGCATTGACAATTTGCTATATGATATTTTGTTAGCCTTTTTTGGAAGTGGCTATAAAATGTTTGCTACTATAATTTTGTAAATATTTGTAATGTTATTACCAGTATTTCTGATGGTTGTCTGTTTATCAGCAATGTAGTAGGCCTTTGTTGGTTATGGTGACAAGCTAATGATAAAAGCTATAGGCTTGATTGAAAAATTAGAACAGACTATATAGACCTGATTATCACAAAATGTATAGCAAAGGCAGTGGTCTGCCTTATTTATTGTGAAAAGCCTTTGATAAAGCCAATAGGCATTTTAAAGAGGGTTGTTTTACACTGTTTTAAAAGCTGTTGACAGGTATATTCTTATAGCAAACCTCAAAGACTGGCATGGGTTTTGATGTTGTTTGTCCCCTTTGACAAAGGAGTTAAATATTTGCACAGTGATAAACCTTGATGATACCCCTTGGAAGAGGTTGTAAATTGTGTTCCCAGCTCTAATTGTGTATACATTTCTAATTATTTAGGCTATATGCCTGCTGTTTTTTGTAATTAGAGCAAATCAGAGAAACACTGTCAAAACAGAAAAAATAACATTATATCCAAATTAAAACCATCTTAGGCACATACTTCATAGACTTTTGGATAGTACTCATGTGAGCTGGAATAGTTGTTATATTACCCACTCAGTCCTAAAAATAGCCCATGCCTTATCAAGCTTCTGCTGTGGCCTTCATCTCATAGAAAAGTTATTTTCATGAACCATTATCTTCCACATTTTATGTTTCGAGCCCTGCATGGATGGTGGCAATCCATCTCTCAATTTCTGTGCAATTCGAGATTAAACCACAAGGGCACTGTTTGACTTGACCCTTTGCAGGGTCACCTCCAAACTTTTAGCCTTTACCACTCCTCTTCTCTGAACCTGTTTTAGTTTGCACTGTGCACTTTAACACTGTTAACCAGTGCAAAGGTGCTTCTTCTCTTTCTTTTAAACAAAGTCAAAATGGCTTTCGCCCAATTGGCACATTTCATCTATTTAAAAGTCCCTATTAAAGTGGTGCAATATGTAGGTAGGCACTGCAAATTAAATGCTACTAGTGGGGATGCAGTACATATTGTGCCACCCACCCAAGTAGCCCTTTAAATGTCTTAGGACTACCATTGCAGCCTGTGTGCAGTTTGAAACTGCCAATTCAACCTGGCAAAATACAGCTTTTACCAGGCCTAAATTTCCCTTTTTAATACATATGTCACCCCTAGGGTAGGCCCTAAACAGCCCATAAAGCATGGTGCATTGTACTTTTTAAAAAATTGACATGAACTTTTAAGTTTTACATGTCCTGAAAGTGAAAAACTCCTAGATTTGTTTTTCACAATGGTGAGGACTACCTCACCCATAGAATAACATTGGGTGACCTTATTGCATTTAATAAGTGATTACCTTTAATTGGGAACAGATAGAAATGTCACATTGAGGCTCTCGTTATGACTTTGGTGGTCTTTTTCAAAGACCGCCAAAGCCGCGGGCGCCATCATACCGTCAGTGCTGGCGATATGATTGCCACCCTACTAGGAGTTTTCTACAGGGCCAGCGGATGAAAACAGCGTTTCCGCCCGCTGGCCCAGTGGAAAACTCACCACAACATTGAAGCTGACTCGTAATCGAGCCGGAAGCAATGTTGAGGTGCGTCGGGTGCAGCAGCACCAGTCGTGCATTTCACTCCTGTAATTCGGCAGTGAAATTCGCGATGGGGCTGTGCATGGGGGCCCCTGCACTGCCCATGCCAAATGCATGGGCAGTGCAGGGGCCTCCAGGGAACCCCCGACACCCCCATTCCGCCAGCCTTTCCAAGCAGCGCTGCCCTGACGGATTACAACTGCCAGGACCGCCAGACTTCAGACTGGCTGCAGCCTGGCGGTGTCAGTGGTATGGCCGTGGCGGATCAGCCAGGGTCATAATGGGGTGGTCTGACCGCCCTGTCTGCAACGGTCCAACCACCATTGCAAGGCTGGCGGTCTTAAGACCCAAAGTCTTGTCGTGTAAAATCCTCTTTAATGGTAAAGTCTGATTTTAAGTCTCAATTCTGAAGATGCCACTTTAATTAGAAAGTTGGTCTTTTTTTGCTATAACCATTTGGTGTCACTTCAATCACAGTCATGTGACCCAGCTTGTGTCCTGGGTCACATGACTGTGAATGGAGTGACAGTTGGCCATTGTGTAGTCATTCCAGACAGTGTGACAAAGGGTGGGCTAGATGTTGGTAGGATGGATCATCCTGTCGGGATGGGAGGGGCGGAGCTGTTCCCTGCCCCAATTACATTTCAAAGGGGCTGCCTCAGCACACTGACAAAGAACTTCCCAACAGTACTTTGCCACTACAGATGCACTAGAGCCTGGGAGGAAGAAAATTCGAGAACCATATGTAGGAGGAAAACTCCATAAAAAATTTTCCACTTCAAAGGACCCTCAGACCCACTTATCAGTACATTTCTGGACCTGTGGACATTACATGAGATGGACTGCCTTGTTCCCTGGAGAACTGCTCTGCTGCTTGAGGCCTTCCTTGTTTCCTAAAGGACTGCTCTCCTGCTTGAGACCAGTCTTGTTCTTCTGAAGACGGTCCTGCTGCTACCAGAAGACTGTCCTGCTGCTTGAGGCCTGCCTTGTTTCCTAAAGAACTGCTCTCCTGCTTGAGACCAGTCTTGTTCTTCTGAAGACGGTCCTGCTGCTACCAGAAGACTGTCCTGCTGCTTGAGGCCTGCTTTGTACCCCATGGGACTGCCCTGCTGCTTGAGGCCCGCCTTGTTTTTCAGAGGACTGTCCGGCTGCTTGAGGCCTGCCTTGTTTCCTGGAGGACTGCCATGTTGCTTCAGGCCTGTCCTTCTCTCTCAGAAGGAAAACTGGACCTGCCCCCTTCATTCCAGGCTAACCTCATTGACTCCATGTATCAGTTGCCTGACCTCCTGTTCTAAGCTACAGGGACACAGCTAGCTTCAGAGGCCTACCCGCATATGCCCAGCTGACCTACTGCAACTGGTCATACCTGAACCTGCAACTGGACCTGCCTGAACCCTGCTGCCTCTTCTGGAGTTAGTATCTGTTCGCAAAAAGGTGCATCCCTAGGTTCTGAACCATTGGCTGGCATCAGTTGAGCTCCTCATGTGAAATCCTAAAGTGTTTAACTCTGCATGCTGAAATTTGAGAAGGTAACTTTTTCAGCGTGACTAACCCAGGCCATGTATCTGGCCTGCACTCCTTCATGGTCAGCCTGAACTTTTGACTTTGTCCCAGTATAGTGTGAGAGGATACCCACAGTTAACATTTTCTGCTTCTTGACGCTATTTTTGACTGAAACCTTTAAACTTGCATAGCTCCAAGTCTACTAATTCAATTTTTATTGTTTTGGCCTCATTTTATTCATCATGTTTTACTCCATTGTTATAAATTGGTGTGAGATGTCTTTTGTGTTATGTTTTCACGTTTTTACTGTTTATGTGGTGCATTAATACCCACCACAGGGCCTCCAAGTTAAGCCTGACTCCTTTTGTGCCATGATACCAGAGGACTAATCACAGGTTAATTTAGTGACTTTAGAGGTCATCCTGACAGGGATGGTGGTTTGTGCATGAGAAGGATTTTCACCCTCCCCTAAATCAAAACCCAGTTTTTTACATTGGTGGTAGCAGTGAAATCCAATGCTTGTGTTTGTGCTATACCAATTTTGTGTAAAACTAAAATCCAATAAACTTTTCTAGAAATGTTCTCTTAAATGTGCTTCTTTTTCTTTTTCCAAAATCACTTCCGTTCTACCTGAATTCGTGTATCTGTAACTGTGCCTGCTGCAAGTATGGAGTTTGACCTCAACAAACTGAAAAGCTATACTGTGGATGACAAATGATTCTGCAGGGAGAAAGGGCTTCCAGCAAACAAGAACTCCCAAGAAGCAGGAGCTCCAGAAGGCCCTCAGGGCCTGAAAGGAGGACTGCCAGATACAGTTTACAGCACAAGAGAATAAGGAGGAGGACTTTGAGTAGGAGCAGGAGGCAGACATGGAAGGGGATGATGACAGCGCAATGATTGTGACCCCAGAGGAGAGAGGATGCCCCACAGGAGTGAGGTCCCCAAAGCAGGCACCAGTATCTCTGTCTTCAGCCTGCCCCCAGAAGAGTTGGTAGACAGAAAGGCAGAAAGGGGGTTCCAGCTAAAGATGGCCAAACTGAAAATGGAGGAGGCAGCTGCTCAGAGGGCTGCAGATAGTCTCAACCAAGGAGAAGGCTTCTTCAAACAGGATCTTGGAGGATAGGAGATTGGCCCAGGAGGTGAAAAATGCTGAGGCAGAAGAGGGCCTTAGCCAAAGAGGAAGCTGAGGTTGAGAGGGCCTTGGCTGAAAATCAGTTGGTCTTGGCTCATAGAATGAGTATAAATAGCCTGGTCGTCAAAGCTAAGCAAGTAGCCGAGTCCAACAGCAATGGTGGCAGCAATAACCCAGTGCCCAAAGGAGACAGGAGGATCCACATTTCAAACTACCTGGTGTCTAACTTTGTTGTAGAGGGGTGAAATTAATAAGTGGTTTGAGGCCTATGAGTTTGCCCTAATGGTGCACAGTGTAGAAAGCTGGCTATGTAGTGTACCAATGTAAGGGGACACTATGCAGATAGTCCAGGGCAACAGGGGTTAAAATAACCCTAAAAGCTCTCTTTTGTGGTAGTGTAGGCGAGCAGTTAGGCTTATTAGAGAACAGTGTTAAGCATTTATTGCACGCACAGAGCCAGTAAGCGAGACACACATTCAATAAAGAAATCTGACACTAATTTATACAAATAACACTTATTTTTTATGAAGTTAGGTACCAAGATCTTCAGAATCAGGTAAATACTTTTCGAGGTATGAATTTTTATATGTTTCAAAAGTTGACAGTGCAATTTCTGAATCTGTAATGTTATCCTAAGGGAAAAGACATATACTGCATTCAGGAACTTAACAACTACTTACAGGACTGTTCTTTTGGAGTTAAGGTAAGTATGGGGCAAGGTCCAAAGCAGCACCAACAGGTCACTTCAGGAGGCACTGAGGCACCTGGGTGCAGAGGTGCTTTTCAGCTTCGGGTGCCCTAATGTTTTCCTAAGGGAAAGAAATAGAAACTGCATACAGGTACAAGGCAATGACTTACAAGACTATTTTGCTGGACTTGAGGTGAGTATGGGGCAAGGTCCAAGGCACAACTAGAAAGAATGAGCCTGCTACCTTGTCATATATGCGTCATTCATGTCAATTGGCTGCCTCATCTCAGAAAAACATTTAGGCCCTCATTTTGACCTCGGCGGTCTTTTGGAAAGACCGCCAAGGTACCGCCGCGCTGAAGACGCCAGTGCAGGAGGTTTTCCGCGCAGCATATTATGACTGCTGGCAGCCCTCTGTCCTTTTTTGGACGGAGAGCAGCCATACTGGTGGTCGGCAGGGAAGTGGAGGCTGCTCCACCTCCACCGCCCCGTCATCAGAACACCACCCACCGAATCACGTCCCATGATTCGGTGTGGCGGTGTTCTGGTGACGGGGTGCTGGAGGCGGAGCAGCCCCCATGGATCCCGTCCCCTCCCAGAAGATCACCGGAACAGGTAAGGTGATCGTCTGTCAGGGGAGGGGGGTGGGGGGGTGTTGTGTGGTGTGTGCGTGCATGGGGGTGTGAGTGTGAGTGTGTAGAGGGTGTGTGTGAGTGCATGTATGCATGCAGGGGGGTGTTGTGTGTTTGGAAGTGTGTGCGTGTCTGTCTGTATGTTTGTTTGACTGTGAGTATGTGTGCGTGTATGTCTGTATGTATGTGTGCGTGTATGACTGTGTGTGTCTGCTGGAATGGTTATTAGTATGTGTGTGGGTATGTCTGGTGGTGGTGTCTGTGTGCGTGAAGGGGGGTATGTCGATGTGGGGGGTGGGGAGTGGGGTATTACCACCTTTGGGGTGGGGGGAGGACTCGGGTGGGGAAGGGTGGCGGGGGAGACCCCTATCAGTGCCAGGGAAGGAATTCCCTGGCACTGATAGTGCCTACTGCCATGAATTTCGTGGCGGTTCCAAACCACACGAAATCCATGGCGGTATGCAGGGTCCTGATACCGCCGGCGGTCTGGTGACGGCCGGCGTGCTGGAGACCGAAGTCTCCAGCGCCGCGGTCGCCACCGCCCTGGCGGTCGGAGTGGAGTAGTGGCGGATGACCATGGCCGTAACCGCCATGGTCATAATTCCATTTTTTTTCCGCCGTCCTGTTGGCGGTATTACCGCCACTTCTCCCCCGTCCGCCAGGGTCGTAATGAGGGCCTTAGTTTTTTAAAAAACATTTAGGGCCTGATTACGACTTTGGCGGAGGGGATTACTCCGTCCCAGATGTGACAGATATCCCGCCTGCATAATTAAGAGTCCATTATATCCTATGGAACTCGTAATACGGCGGGCGGGATATCCGTCACATTTGGGACGGAGTAATCCCCTCCGCCGAAGTCGTAATCAGGCCCTTAGTTTTTTTTAAAAGAATCCTCACCCGCCAACCTAGTTGGTTTAGTTTAGTTTAGTTTAATGAATTTATAGAGCGCATGGCTACCCGGAGGCTTCCCAGCGCTTAGGTGGTATGCCTGGTGGTATGCTTCATCATCAAGTTCCCACCTAAGATGCTGAATGCATCTTTGGTGTACTGCGATGCCTGATTACAGTGATTTTGTGAGTGAAGGTTTAAAACTACCTCCAGGATATCCACCCAAAGAGGGAACATTATATTAAAAATGGACCCCTGGGGTAGGATTAAAAACAAAAGTGGATGTGACGTAGGAAGTCAGTGATCTCTCACATCCTGGTATTTAGTCGACATGTTCCAGCCAAAAGTACATACTAAAAGAGTCACAGTGGCTTTCTTCAGGACTGAGGTAGAAGGACGAGAACAGCCCTAAATTGTGAAAGCACACGCACTAAGGAAATCCTATATGGATTTTGTTTGTAGCTTACGATTTCACACAGGATTCTTGTTGTATTAGTGTTGCTACCAACTAGGACAACATGGATCCCAGCGGGGGACAGCACCTATAGTCAAACTTTCATTAAGGTCATCTGTCCATGTTTGTTACCTAGTATGAACCTGCACCAGGTCCAAAGCTCCCGAATGTCCAAGGCCACACCAACAGATCACCTCGGGGGGCTCTGGGGCATCTGGGTGCAGAGGTGTGTTACAGTGTCACGTGTCCCATTAATTTCAATGGAGATTGGTCTGATAAACACTTATTGACAGAGTGGTACAGCAAATGCAAAGCCTTGTATTTCACAGCTGTCCCACTTATGTAGGAAGCTGGCTATCTATATACCAATGTAAGGTGACACTATACAGATAGTCTAGGGCAACCCTTACTGGCTGACAGGGGTTAAAATAATAACCCTAAAAGTTCTCTTTTGAGGTAGTGTGGGCGAGCAGTTAAACATATTTGAGGACAGTGTTAAGCATGTATTGCACACAGAGCCAGTAAGTGAGCTACACACTCAATAAAGGGTACAACCCCAATTTATAAAAATAACTCTTATTTTTATATGACTTTAGATACTAAGATCATCAGAATCAGGTAAGTACTTTTTGAGATATTCATTTTAACATGTTTCAAAAATTGACAGTGCAATCTCTCGATCTGTAATGTTATCCTATGGGGAAAAGACACATAGGCCCTCATTACATTCTGGAGGTCGGTGCTAAATACCCTTCTCCTGGTGGGTGCTGACCTACAGGAAAGGTAAAGTAAGAATGGATTTTACTCCCCTGTCCAGTTCTTCTTATTCATTGGCCACAACTTTCCAACCATGCCCTGAAACACATACACTGACCATCCTCACATGCAGACCACAGCCCCCCCCCATGTATCTTTCCCCATACAGGGGGGCACATGGCAGGGCACTGAACTGCGTCACAGCACTTTTAGGCAGGAATACAGACAGACAGCGCGACACACCGATGAAATCACAATAGTGCAAAACACCCTTGTGCAACCTATGTGGTATATGACCTTCTACTCACCATTCCCCTCCCTAGGGCACATCCGCTGGGGCAGATGATGAGATGGCATCATCCTCCGGTGTACAGACCCCTGGTGGACCTGTCGACAATGGAAGACAGACACATCATTATCACCTACAGACTTAATCGTGCCACAATCCATGAACTGTGTGCCCAGTTGGCGCCTGACCTGATGTCAGCTATCCGCCATCCCACAGGAATCCCCCCTCTAGTGCAGGTCCTGTCAGTGCTCCATTTCCTGGCCAGTGGTTCCTTTCAAACAACAGTGGCCATGGCATCAGGGATGTCTCAGCCAATGTTCTCTAACGTGTTGTCCAGAGTGTTGTCTGCCCTGCTGAAACACATGCGCTGCTACATCGTTTTCCCCCAGGTGGAGGATTTGCCCACAGTGAAAAGTGACTTCTTCGCCCTGGGACATATCCCCAACATCATTGGTGCTATTGATGGTACACATGTGGCATGTGTCCCCCCCCCGCAGGAATAAACAGGTGTACAGAAACCGCAAAAGCTACCATTCCATGAATGTGCAGATGGTATGTTTGGCAGACTAGTACATCTCCCATATGAATGCCAAGTATCCTGGCTCAGTGCATGACGCTTACATTTTGAGGAGTAGCAGCATTCCTTATGTGATGGGCTAACTCCAGTGGCACCATGTGTGGCTAATAGGTGAGCCCAAGGTCCACACACAGTTTGAATAGGTGTCCGGGGATGGGAGAGTCCCTAATGGTTTGTGTATGTCTAACAGATACCCTCGATATTTGCAGGTGACTCTGGTTACCCCAACCTGTCATGACTACTGACCCCAATGAGGAATCCCAGGACAAGGGCAGAGGAACGCTACAATAAGGCACATGGGCAAACTAGGAGGATTATAGAGCAGACTTTCGGACTCCTGAAGGCCAGGTTCTGGTGCCTCCATCTGACAGGTGGCTCCCTACAGTCCTCACTGAAGAAGGTGTGCCAGATAATCGTGGCATGCTGTATGTTGCACAACCTGGCTTTGCGACGCCAGGTGCCTTTTCTGCAGGAGGAGGGCCTGATGATGGTCTTGTGGCAGCTGTGGAGCCAGTGGACAGTGAAGAAGAGGAGGCAGAAAAGGAAGATATTGACAACCGAAACAACATCATCATGAAATACTTCCAGTGAGACACAGGTAAGAGACTGGCACTGCTCCTCTCATATCAGACTACTGTAGGACATTGCATGAGTCTGCCTTTTTTACCCCTGTGTATGGACCCTGATAGTGCACTTTGGCTTTCCTTTTCACAGATCTGGTTACCACATTCTGCCTTCTGCTATGTTCAATGCTGCCCAACAACTGTTATACTTTGGTATGTGCAAATGAGCATTGCCATAGATATTTTCCAGAGAGGTTGTGATAACACATTTGTGAAAGTACAGACTGACTCCAGATTATTTTGTGATTCAAGGGTGTTTATTTAAGTGCTAATCAGTGGAGGGGGATGTGCAATGGGCTGGGGGTGATGGAGGAGGAATATCCATGGTAGAGTCCAGTCTCTTTGCATCACTGGTGCATTGTCCAAGGGGGCATAGGAAGTGGAGCAATGGCAGTTCAAGGTGGTCAGGGTGACATAGTGGGACAGAAGGGTGACAATCAGGAGAGTCTTATTTACTGGTGGGGGTCTTGGCAATGTTCTCTGTCTTGTGCCTGGATCACAGGGACCATATGCGGGGTGGTTCTCATTCTGCAGGGGGTGTGGTGCTGGTGGCCTGTTGGTCCTGTGGCGGGACCTCCTGTCCACTAGCGCCGGCAGATGTGGAGGGCTGTTCATCGTTCGGGCTAGTGTCAGGGGCCCGTTGGTGTGCCACTGTCTCCCTCATGGTGTTGGCCATGTCTGCCAGCACCCCTGCAATGGTGACCAGGATGGTGTTAATGGACTTCAAGTCCTCCCTGATCCCCAAGTACTGTTCCTCCTGCAGCCGCTGGGTCTCCTGAAACTTGGCTAGTACCGTGCCCATGGTCTCCTGGGAATGGTGGTATGCTTCCATGATGTTGGAGAGTGCCTCGTGGAGAGTGGGTTCACTGGGCCTGTCCTCCCCCATCGCACAGCAGTCCTCCCAGCTTCCCTGTTGTCCTGTGCCTCTGTCCCCTGAACCGTGTGCCCACTACCACTGACCCCAGGTCCCTGATCGTCCTGTGTTAGTGGGGTTGCCTGGGGTCCCTGTAGTGGTGGACACACTGCTGACTGACGTGTCCTGGGGACTGTGGCATGGGCCCGCTGGGTGGGTGCTGGGGTGGTGTTTCCTGCAGGGGGAGGTTCAGTGGTGGTTTGGGACTGTGGCAGGGTAACCGACTGTCCAGAGGTCCCTGATGGTCCGGGCAGGTCATCTTGATCCAGGCGTGCAGAGCTGCTGTCGTCACTGTGGGCCTCTTCTGTGGGGGGACTGGATATGGCTGGCACCTCCTGTCCGGTGACGTTGGGTAGGGGTCCTGTTGGGGTGTAAAAGCATAGTTATTGTAACTGTGTGTGCCATCTTGTGCAATGGGTGAGTTTCCCTCTACTCCTGTGCTTGCATTATTGCCTTGGCCCTTGTGTGAGTGGTGATTTTGTGGCCTGGGTGAGTCTCTCTACTGGACATGCTTTGGTGATCGGTGTCCATGCAGGTCTGTAATGGGTGTCCATGCATTGGTGTTACATGCAGTGCTTGGTATTGGGATGTGTGGGTTGTGATAGTGGGTTATCTGTGAGGTAATGGAGTGATGGGAGTGAGGGTAAGGGTGGGGGTATGTGATGGTAGAGAGGGGGGATATAGTAGTAAAGATTTGCCTTACCAGAGTCCAGTCCTCCTGCTACTCCTGCGAGGCCCTCAGGATGCATGATCACCAAGACTTGCTCCTCCCATGTTGTTAGTTGTGGGGGAGGAGATGGGGGTCCACCGCCAGTCCTCTGTACGGCTACCTGGTGTCTGGATACCACGGAACGCACCTTCCCCCGTAGGTCGTTCCACCTCTTCCTGATGTCATCCCGTGTTCTTGGATGCTGTCCCACTGCGTTGACCCTGTCGACAATTCTCCGCCATAGCTCCATCTTCCTTGCAATGGATGTCTGCTGCACCTGTGATCCGAATAGCTGTGGCTCTACCCGGATGATTTCCTCCACCATGACCCTGAGCTCCTCCTCAGAAAACCTGGGGTGTCTTTGAGGTGCCACAATGTGGTGTGGGTGATTTGTGATGTGATGTGTTGGGGTGTGTTCTTTGAGGTGCGTGGATGTTGTATGAGTGATGGTGTTGTGTGCCTATGGATGCTGGTGTTGTCTTTGCTATTCTCTCTCCCTCTGCTTCTTCCAAAACTGTCATTGTAAGGGGTTGTGGGTATTGTGGGAGTGTTTTTTATAGTGGTGTGAGTGTGTGGGTGTGGTGTGTGTATGTGTATCAGGTGTGTGTATTTTGATTTGTCCAATGTGGTTGTGTTTTGTAAATGTGTGTGTATTTTGAGCGTGGCGGTGTGTACCGCCAATGGATTACCGATGTTGAATGACCGCTGCGTTGATTCGTGGGTCATGATAGTGTGGGTGTATTTCTGTAGGTGTGACGGTGTAGGTTTTGCTATCGCCAGTTTATCACTGACCTTTGGTGTGGCGGACTTGTGTGGATGTCTGTATTGTGGAGGATTACGAGATGAGGGTCATAATACCTGTAGCGGCTTTCTGCCGCTGCAACAGTATGTTGGCAGCCGTCAGCACGGCGGTAAGCGGGATTTACTGCCAGGGTTGTAATGAGAGCCATACTGTTTTCAGGCACTTAACAACGACTTACAGGACTGTTCTTCTGGAGTTAAGGTAAGCATGAGGCAAGGTCCAAAGCAGCACAAACAGGTCACTTTGGGAGGCACGTAGGCATCTGGGTGCAGAGGTGCTTTTCAGCCTCAGGTGCCCTAATGTTATCCTTTGGGAAAGAAACAAACAGTACATACAGGTACTTGGCAACAACTTACAGGACTGTTCTTCTGGACCTGAGATGAGTATGGGGCAAGGTCCAAGGCCACAGCAACAGGTCAACTCAAGGGATCTGGGGCGTCCGGGTGAAAAGGGCTGTTACAATGTCAGGTGTCACATTCACCTTAATGGAGATTGGGCCGGTTAGAAAGTGGCTGCAAGTCTAGGTGAACCCACAGGGGGCTCAGGTCTCACGATGCTCGGGGATGTGGAGAAACCTTTGGTCCTCTTCTCCTCGGGCCGGAGTGGCTGGGTACAGAGGTGTCATGAGGCACCAGATTTTTGTCACTGGAGGCATTCGCTGTAGAGGGCACCTGCACAAAGAGGCTGCAGAAACTCCACAGTTGGCAAACGCAAGGTGGGCTTTGGCTCTGGAGGATCTGGGGACCACACTGGTACTGTTGACCCATTTTAACACAGGCTAGGAGGCACGTGTGCAGTGGTGCTGTCGGGTGTCAGGTTTTGGCAGTTCAGAGTACTCGTGAGTCTTCTTTCGTGCTTGAAGTGTGCGGGGACGCAGCTCCACTACTCCACTGAAGACCCTGGTGACTTCTCGGAATGCTGCTAGTCCTACCAGGCTTTTGGTGGCAGAACAACTGCAGGTCAAGTTGTCTTTGGTGCAATTGTCAAGGACAGCAGATAGGCCGGCTGGGTTGGGGCCAAGTCAGTTGCTGCTTTTCAGTTCTTGCTTTTCGTGGCTCTTTGGGTCCTACTTCTTGTTTAGTCCAGTAAATCTAAAGTCTTGGTAACAGGGATACCCTAAATACTCAATTTAGGGGCATTGATTGGAGTGAAGGGTAGTAGCCATTGGGCTACTTACCCCCAGGTCATTACACCCCCTAGATGACCACTTCCTTTGGGGAGTGAGCATCAACCTTCCCCAGAATTTCTAATTCCACAACAAGCAAGATGGTAGAGTTCCTAATTTTATGTTCATTTCAGGCAGGTCACCATAGAGGTTGGTCCATCCTGGCAGAGCAGAACGCCTCCTACATAGCTCATTTTCCTACCAGTCCTGGTGCTAGATGGGCCTCAGGGCAAGGGTTTCCTCTCCCAGATCTGGGGGAGGCAGGGTCGCATGCCAAAGGTAGCAGGGACTTTGAAGTCCCTGGTCTTGATACGCAGATTTACTAGCCATCCTGTTGGCAGGGGTAATAACACCTCCTGCCAGAGCAGACACTGTTTCTGACCGTGAAGAGCAGATTCTCTCACCTCCAGGGGGTCAGAAACTCATCTGTGGTGGAAGGCTGGTCAAAACCAGTCAGCCAGCACACTAGAAGACTAGTAGGTATCAGGGGGCACCTCTACAGTGCCCTCTGTAAGCATGTCATAATAAATCAATTATTTAGATGAGGTGTTTGATACCAAACACCACTATTTTCCATACATCCATCATGTAGCTTGGTCACTTGTGCCGGCCAGTATCCAATACATGCTTTAAGATGGCTGCCTGCCCACTTGCAATGTCTAGGAATAGAACTTGACATCACAGGTGTAGGAGGCTGGCCCTCTAAGTAGTGAGCAAAGCTAGGCATACTGTGCAGAGGGTTCAGGCAACCACACATTGGTTTACAGAGGTAAAACTGAGACCACATGATGCTCTAATTTTTATGGTAGCTTGGTCGAGCAGTTAGGCTAATCTTGGAGAAGTGTAAAGCATTTGTTGTACTCACAGTATCAATAAATGAGACCACACACCCAAAAGAATAACTTGTGACCAATTTACAAAACTAATTCAGATTTTTATAAAACTTTTAAGACCCAGATCATCACAATCAGGTAAGTACTTTTTAAGTTATGAATTTTTAAACTTTTAATAAAAATAGTCTTTTTGTGCGTAATTACGCACCGTAGGAATCAATGGAGAAAATACTTTGAAAATGCATATAAAATCAGGCAGTAGGCTAATAAATGTCTTCTTTTGCAGGTATGTTGAGGTCATCGGTGGGCACTATGGACCAGCTGAAGAAGTTTGGGTGGCTCCCAGTTTTGGCAGGAGCAGCTGCAGAAAGTCATTAGAGCTGGTGCCAGGCCACTGCGGGGGACCACTTGGAAAAGCGCTGCACAGGTGGACTTGAAGGTAAATGTGGTGGTTCCCCTTGGACTGTCGAGGTAGGAAGGGGTGGGGGACCCTTAGGGTACAGCTGGATCTTCAGTGAAGGGCACGGGGGCCGGGTGCAGAGGGAATCAGTGAGCGAGGAGCTGTGCGCGACTGTACCCTTGGAAGCAGGAGGTAGGTCTCTTTGAGGGTCCCTTGCAGGTCAGCAGGGGCACTTTGATGGGAGGTCCGGGTGGTTTCTGAAGTCCTTCGACTGGGGCTTACTCCTGGTCCTTTTACAGTCTGGAATGGACTGTCCTTCTGAGTGTCTGATGCAAGGTCCCCAGTCCCTATGGCTATTGAAGTCTGGCCACTGGAGGGCACAGTGCCACCAAACTTGGCACATTTGCAGGGGTTGTTCTTGTGGTCCGTTGGGTGGAGTTTAGTCCGGCTGCGGCATCAGGTTCCTTGATCAGCAGCCGGTCGGTAAAGTGGCCTTCAAAGGGTCATTGGTTCCTCTTGCAGTAGACAGATGCTTTCACTCTGGAGGAAGATCTTTGATTATTTTTGAAGAGTGGAGGTCCTCTAGGGGTTCCTAGAGTCTGTCCAATGTCCAATCAACCAGTCAGCAGCGACTGTGGAGTCCTGGGTGCAGCAGACTGGGTTTGGTGCCTTTTCTTGGGCCAACTGGACTTCAGTTTTCAAGCCTTGTGTGTTCTTTGTTGCTGGCCTTCTTTTGTCGTGGAATCTGATTTCTTGGTTTAGGGATGCCCACTTAATACTGCATTTAGTGGGCATTTAGGGGAGTACCTGGTAATGACCAATGGGTCATCTACCTTAGGATGGCTACACCCACTAAGTAACTGCTCCCTATGGGCAGAGGTTACTTCCCTACACCTGATTGGCTAGTTTCCATCCACGCAAGAAAATGAAATGGAGAGGTCATCTTGCATGCAACACCCTAGGGGTGGTGCAAGCTGGAAATGACCACGCCTCCTCTCCTTTGTGTGGTTTCCCACCGTAGCTACCACCAAAAGTGTGGGTTTAAAAGGGGGGGGCGGCCACCTGCTGGTAGCAGGCTTGTGGGGTTGAGTTTCAAGGGCATTAATCCCTATGAAGCTTGCTAGCAGGGCAGTGCACATTCCTGAGGGAGGGGGTGTTTGCACTTCCACCCTGAAATGGCTTTGTTCTGGACCCAGAGAGCAGGATCCCTCACCCCAGGGTTCCAGAATTTTGTCTGGTGGTAGCAGGCTAGTTGTGACCAGCCAGCAACCATGCCAGGGTAGTTAGCTTTTGCAGGAAGAACTTCTAAGGTGACCCCAGGTACATTTTGTGATAAACGCATTACAGGTACCAGTTTGGAATTATCATTCTGAGTTGTTTGATACCAAACAACCCAGGGTTCAGAGTAGTACTTATGTAGCTGTGAAACTCGTACAGACCACTGTCCAGCATATGCATTAAATGGCTGTCCTGTTCACTTACTATGCCCCAGGTTTGGCAAAGACACAGTAGGGGCATACTGCACATGCATCTTGTCCCTCACATCCAATATAGTGCACCCTGCCTTAGGGCTTATCTATAGTACATGCAGTGTGTAGTGGACACAGCACACAGGCTGTATCCCATGTTGAGTTTGTCTTTTAGGACTGCATCATTGCACTCAGCCTGCAATGGCAGTACTGGGTGCTTCTGGATGCAATGCCCTAGAGGGTGGCACAATCTGTGCTGCTGCCCTCAGGGGCACACCCTTAGTACCTCATGCCCTGGGTACCTAAGTACCATTCACTAAAGACTTATAGAGGAAGCTAAAGGTGTTGCCAATTGTGCCAATGCATTACACTAGTTTTAGGGAAAGAGATCTGGCCCAGAGGCCCTGGTTAGCATGGGCCCTGGGTACTAACAACTTTGAGACTACATCAAATAGCAGACAAAAAGTGGGGGCTGCCCATGACAAAAGAAGTATTTTCTCACAACAGGCGCATATCTGCTTATGCAGCTATGTCCTCATATGTATTATAATACATCCTGCCTTAAGGCTCTTAAGGTCTGCTGTAGGGGTGACTTACGTATAATACCTGCAGTGACTTTGGCATGGCACACAATGAGTGTGCCATGTCGTGTTTTCACTCAGGGTTTGCACCCTGAACACAGTCTAAAATGGGAGACTGTGTGCAATTTGTGTGTGGACCCCTAGGGTGGCATACATTATGCTGCAGCCCTTGGGGACCCTCCTTAGTTCCTATGCACTAGGTACCAGGGGTAGCATTTACTAGGGACTTACAGGGGTGCTAACGTCCTGGGCCAATTGTAAACAACTAGACATACCTTGTTTTTAAGGAAAGAGCACTGGCACTGAGGTCTGATTAGCAGACCTCAGTGCACTGTCAGTCGTAAATCAGCATCTAGCAGTTCTAAAAGGGGGCAAAATGTGAGGGGAGGAAGCTGCTAAGAAGCCCAGTTTCCTCCACAACGCCCCTAGGCCAACACACCCAGGAGATTCAGCCCACATCTGTGAGAGTTTTCCTAGTGTGTGAGGCAAGGGAGAGTAAGGAAACTGGCTATGCTATTGCAGGGCCTACTCTGCCTCACATCCTCCTGTCAAGGTCACTGCCTCTGTCCAGTTTACCTATCTCAACAGTAATAGGACTCATTTTTAACTGAACTATGCCTGTTTCCTTTTTGTTCCTTTCCTTGGGGGTAGAGGGATCTACCTCTGCTAACCTGACCTTAGCCAGTGCAACACCCAGCTAACCCACAGAGGTGACCCATAACTGGTGTAACGCCACCATGACCAGCAGGGTCAGGGGGCCTAATTTGCTATTTGACCAGGGGTCAGACCATCATGCCAAGGACAGTGCAGCCATAACGTTAACACTAAGCAGAGGCAACTGACAGCTGGTAGTACCCAGAACCACCCCTGTAGCTCTCCACTGACATGTGGATGGGCTAGGGAACAGGCTTCTTTGGGATCAAGAGGTCCTCCTGCTGTTTGAGAGTGGGGGGTTACTATATCTTATAGCAAACACCCTTCTTCCACTCACTCTTCTGTTAGCAGAGGGGCCGCAACCTCCTACTGAACAGTTGACTGACTAGTGAGGACTTTTGTGGGGTAGGTAAGGCTTCACCAGTGTCACCTCTGACGTTCTTCCTTACTGGAGCAGAATCTCCTTAGCTGGCTGGAGCTATTTGTAAATGTTGCCCACCTTTCCTGTACTTCTTTTTCTTGCCTTTCTTCTGGGGCCCACTTTTACTAACTGTAGGTTCATCACCTCCAGAATCCCTGGGAGAGGACTGACACTGGACAAAGTACCTCTTTTGTGTTCAGACCAAAATCTGGGAGGTCATTTCCAAGAAGACAATCAACGGGAGGTCCTGTCTATCACCCTCTGGCAACTAAGGGACCCAGCTATCTCTAAGGGTACTAAGGCCACAGGCCTAACAGTACGCTTACCCTGGACAACCCTTACTCTCCTAGTCTCTCATGGCAAATACTGGTCTAGGGATACCAACTTGTCATGCACAATGGTGTGACTGGCACAAGTATGCCTCGGGAAACAGCACTAATAACGCGGTCAATGCAACGATATGCATTGACCACGCTGCCATTATCACGCATATGCGTTTACTATGCATGTGTTTGAGCAGTCGGATGGCAGGAAGGAGCAACGATCAGAGGAGAGAGGTAAGTGGGCCATGGGTTGGGGAGGGAGGGTTGTGGTTGTTTTCAGGACAGGGTGGGGGTTCGGGTAGGTTTTAGGACAGGGCAGGGTAGGTTTTAGGGTTAAGGGCGAGGCGGTGGGATGTGGTAGTTTTTAGGACAGGGCGGGGTAAGTTTTAGGACCGGGTAGGTTTTAGGATTTAGGGTGAAGGCGGGGGTCAGGTAGTTTTGAGGACAGGGTGGGGTAGGTTTTAGGACAGGGTAGGTTTTAGGGTTTAGAGCAGGGGTTGGGTAGTTTTTAGGACAGAACGGGGTAGGTTTTAGGACAGGGCAGGGTAGGTTTTAGGGGTAGGGTGAAGGCAGAGGTCGGGTAGTTTTTAGGACAGGGTGAGGTAGGTTTTAGGACAGGAGTAGAGTAGGTTTTAGGGTGAAGGCGGTGTCAGGTTAGTTTTTAGGACAGGGTTAGGTTGGTTTTAGGAAAGGGCCGGTGTTAGGGTTTAGAGTGGAGGTCGGGTAGTTGTTAGGACAGAGCTTGGTAGGTTTTAGGACGAGGGAGGGTAGTTTTTAGGGTGTAGGGCGGGGCAGTGGGATGGGGTAGTTTTTGGGACAGGGTGGGGTAGGTTTTAGGACAAGGTAGGTGTTAGGGTTTATAGAAGAGGTCGGGTCATTTTTAGGACAGAACTGGGTAGGTTTTAGGACAGGGCAGGGTAGGTTTTAGGGTTTAGGGTGAAGGCGGGGGACGGGGTAGATTTTAGGACATGGTGGGGTAGGCTTTAGGATTCAGGGTGGGGGACGGGGTAGTTTTTGGGACAAGGAGGGTAGGTTTTAGGACAGGGTGGGTGGGTTCTACGATTCAGGGTGGGGTGGGGATGGGGTAGGTTTTAGGACAGGGAGGGGTAGGTTTTAGGAAAGTTCAGATTTTAGGGTTTAGAGCGGGCTAGGGTAGTTTTTAGGACATCGCAGGTATGTTTTAGGGTGGGGTGGGGTGGGGTGGGCGCGGGGTAGTTTTTAGGACAGGACAGTGTAGGTTTTAGGGTTTAGGGCTGGGGGTCGGGTAGTTTTTAGGACAGGTGGGGTAGGTTTTAGGACAGGGTAGGTTTCAGGGCAGGGGGTCAGGTTCGTTTTTAGAACAGCACGGGGTAGGTTTTAAGACAGGAGTAGGGTAGGTTTTAGGGTGAAAGCGGGGGTCGGGTAGTTGTTAGGACAGGGTGGGGTAGGTTTTAGGATAGGGTAGGTTTTAGGGTTTAGAGCCAGGGTTGGTAGTTTTTAGGACAAAGCGGAGTAGGTTTTAGGACAGGGGAAGGGTAGGTTTTAGGGTTAAGGGTGAAGGCGGGGGTCGGGTAGTTTTTAGGACAGGGTGGGTAGGTTTTAGGATTCAGGGTAGGGCTAGGGGGACGGGGTTGTTTTTAGGACAGGGCAAGGTAGGTTTTAGGACAGAGGAGGCTTTAGGGTTCAGAGCAGGGTTGGGTAGTTTTCAGGACAGAGTGGGGTACGTTTTAGGACAGGGCAGGGTAGGTGTAGGGTTTAGTGTGGGGCAGGGGGTTAGGGTAGTTTATAGGACAGGACAGAGTAGGTTTTAGGGTTTAGAACGGGGTTGGGTAGTTTTTAGGACAGAGCGGGGTACATTTTAGGACAGGGCAGGGTAGGTTGTAGGGTTTAGGGTGGGGCAGGGGGTTAGGGTAGTTTTTAGGACAGGACAGTGTATGTTTTAGGGTTTAGGCCTGGGGTTTCGGGTAGCTTTTAGGACAGGGTGTGGTAGGGTTTGGGACAGGGCAAAGGTAGCTTTTAGGGTTTAGGGCAAAGGCAGGGGATTGAGGTAGTTTTTAGGACAGGGCAGGGTAGGTTTAAGGGTTCAGGATGGGGGCTTGGCTAGTTTGTAGGAAAGGGTGGGGTAGTTTTTAGGAAAGGGTAGGTTTTATAGTTTTTATAGGTTTTAGGGCTTAGGGCAGGGGCTGGGTAGTTTTTAGGACAGGGCGGGGTAGGTTTTAGGACCGGGTAGCTTTGAGGGTTTGGGGCGGGGGAGGTGTAGTTTTTAGGACAGGGCAGGTTATGTTTTAGGGTTCAGGGCAGGGGGTCGGGTAGTTTCCAGGAAAGGGCGGGGTAGGTTTTAAGACAGGGAAGATTTTAGGGTTTAGGGCAGGGAGTCGGGGTACTTTTTAGGACAGGGCAGGGTAGGTTGTAGGTTTCGGGGTGAAGGTGGGAGTCGTTTTTAGGGCAGGGAAGGGTAGTTTTTAGGCCAGGGTAGGTTTTACTGTTTACAGTGGGGGTCGGTAGTTTTTAGGACAGGTGTGGTCGTTTTTAGGCCAGGGTAGGTTTTAGAGTTTAGGGCAGGGTGGGGGGTCGGGGTAGTTTTTAGTAAAGGTTGGGACAGGTTTTAGGACAGGGTAGGGTAGGCTGGAGGGTTAGGACTCTGGGCAGGGGTTGGAAGGGGTAGTTTTAAGGGCTTGGGCAGGTGGAGTATGATGTCAGGAAGACTTTACCATGCATGTTACTTTACCAAACATGCTTTTACAACTAAATTAGTTGTAAAGGCATGCGTGGTAAAGGCATGCATGGTAAACATGCGGTCGTTGTAAAGACTGCGTTGTAAAGGCATGCGTTGTAAATGCATTTGTTGTTCCATCATACATCAGTATGCCTCAGGGTAGTGGCTGGGATTCTATTCACCTGAATGTGTTGGGAGTGTCTGCTTCTCTCTGGAATCGTTATCTCACCTTCTGGCCCTACTTCCCAGTTGAAGTCTAAAAGGATGTGCTCATCCGAGGAGCACTCCTCCAAGGCTACACTGACAACCTCAGTGTCTACCTTTTTCTTGGGACAAGCTGAGTCCCCTTTGTAGTGCCAAACCTGCTGACAGCCAAAGCAGGGCCTACCTTCTAGGACTTGTTTGAGCTTAGGGTCTCCACTACTCTGCTTCCCACTGGATTTGGGTGGAATGCACTATCCTCTTTTTTAGGAACCTGGGTCCCTAAAATAACTTCTTTGGAGGACTTACCTCCCCCTTCTTTTCCCTTGAGTGGACCTAAACTTGCTTTATTGGGCTCTCCCGTCTGTTGCTTTTTGGGAATCCTAGTCCTAACCCATTCATCAGCTTTCTTAGCCAGTTCTCCGGGACTAGTAACCGGTGTATCTACTAGATGCTGATGTAACTTTTCTGATGTACAGTTTGGCAAAATGTGCTCCTTCATAATCAAATTATAGTGCCCTTCATAGTCCTACACTGTGTTACTTTTTTTAAAAAGGCCACCTAGTGCCTTGACTGAGAAGTCAACAAAATCTGCCCAGGTCTGATTCAAACTTTTTTGAGTCTCCCTCAACTTAGGGCCTGATTAATGAAAAGTCAGTGCAGCCGTTGTGTCATTTTTTGATGCAAAAGCAGCGCAAACTTACAAAACTGACGAAGCAGAAAACCACTTGGTTATGTCATCACCCTCAACATAGTTGGGGTCAATCGCTTTGGGAAGTTAAGGATCAAAAGCATCACCTGTCTCCCTATTTAAAATGTTGCTGCCACCGGAGATGGGCCCTAGGCCCACCTCAGTCCTTTCCTTTTCTATGGCCACGATTTTGGCATCAAGGGTTACTTTGTTGGCTAGTTTCTCGACCTCCAACTCTGGATCCTCTAGTCATTATCTGGGCCTGGCGGAGCCTGGCTTACCTCCAGGTACAGTTTTAGGGTAGAGGTTTGTACTGTTCTCCACTCCCTCTAGGGTACTGGAAGGGAAGTCTTCCCCACGAGTACAATTTCCAGTCTCATCTTCAGACTGGGTCATGCTCAGGATGGTCAGTGTTTTCTTGTAGTGCCTGGGCCATATCAAACTCAGCAAGCAACTCCTTGAGTTGTGTTTTGGTTGGTTGAGGCCCAGGTACAATCTTACAAGCCTTGCAGAGGTCATTTAGGTGCATCAAACTAAGAATCAGGTAAGGAGTGCGGTTGAGCTCCTCAATTCTGTCCTGCGAGGTTGACATATTTTAGATTCGTTTTTTAGAACCTACACAAACGTCTAAGCAGTTTTAAAGGCCTAATTATCTAGTAAACGTTTTTAATTTCTTACATAATAGGACTGGGGGCTTAAGACAAGGCCCCATCAGTTTAGATTAAAATTTGGAAATCATTTAAAATAAAATTGAAAATCGAAAAATATTGTTGGCAACTAAAGTCAATTGGGGAAAGTTTAGTAGAAACATTTCTTGACAGAGTGGTACAGCAAATTCAAAGCCTTGTATCCCACCGCTGTGCCACCTATGTAGGAAGCTGGCTATTTACATAGTGTACCAATGTAAGGGGATACTATTCAGATAGTCTAGGGCAACCCTTACTGACTGAAAGGAGTTAAAAGCTCTCTTTTGAGGTAGTGTGGGCGAACAGTTAAGCTTATTTGAGAACAGTGTTAAGAATGTATTGCACACACAGAGCCAGTAAGTGAGCTACACACTCATTAAAGCGTACAACAGCAATTTATAAAAATAACACTTGTTTGTATATGAATTTAGATACCAAGATCATCAGAATCAGGTAAGCACTTTTTGAGATATTAATGTTCATATGTTTCAAAAATTGACAGTGCAATTTCTGGATCTGTAATGTTATCCTATGGGGAAAAGACATATACTGCTTTCAGGCACTTAACAACAACTTACAGAACTGTTCTTCTGGAGTTAAGGTAAGCATGCTATCTACGGACATTATTCAGATAGTCTAGGGCAACCCTTACTGACTGATTGGGGTTAAAATAATAACCCTAAAAGCTCCCTTTTGGGGTAGTGTGGGTGAGCAGTTAAGCTTATTAGAGGACTGTGTTAAGCATTTATTGCACACACAGAGCCAGTAAGTGAGACACACACTCAATAAAGAAATACAACACCAATTTATAAAATTAACACTTATTTTTCTATGAATTTAAATAATAAGATCATCAAAATCAGGTAAGTACTTTTTGAGATATTAATTTTTACATGTTTCAAAAATTGACAGAGCAATTTCTGGATCTGTAATGTTATCCTATGGGGAAAAGACATATACTGCTTTCAGGCGACGACTTGCAGAGCTTTTCTTTAGGAGTTAAGGTAAGTATGGGGCACGGTCCACAGCAGCACAAACAGGTCACTTTTTGAGGCACGTAGGATTCTGGGTGCAGAGGTGCTTTACAGCCTCGGGTGCCGTAATGTTATCCTTTGGGAAAAAACAAACAGTACATACAGGTACTTGTCAACGACTTACAGGACTGTTCTTCTGGACCTGCGGTGGGTATGGGGCAAGGCCCAAGGTCACAGCAACAGGTCAGGTGCAGAGGTCTCTTACTGCATCGGTTGTCACATTCACTTTAATAGAGATTGGGCCGGTTAGAAAGTGGCTGCAAGCAGGGACTAAGGGCCAGTCCAAGTGAACCCACAGGGGGGCTCAGGTCTCACAAGGCTCAGGGATGTGGAGACACCTTTGGTTCTCTTTTCCTTGGGCCGGGGTGGCCAGGTACAGAACTGTCATGAGGTGACAGGTTTTTGGCACTGGAGGCACGAGCGGTAGAGGGGGCCTGCACAAAGAGGCTGCAGGCGGTTTTGGGAAGTCCACAGTTGGCAAATCCAAGGTGGCCTTTGGCTTTGGAAGGTCTGGGGACCACAATGGCACCATTGGCCCACTTCTACTCGGGTTACGGGGCATGGGTGCAGTGGTGCTGTTCAGTGTCGGGTTTTTGTGGTCCGGAGTCCTCACAGGCCTTCTTTGGTGCCTGCAGGGTGCAGGAAAGCAGCTCCGCTACACCACGGGAAATCCTGGTTACTTCTCAAAGTGCTGGCAGCCCTTCCAGGCTTTTGGAGGCAGAATCGGCTGCAGGACAAGTTGTCTTTAGCACAATTTAGCAGGCCGGCAGGGTTGGGGCCAAGTCAGTTGCTATGCCTCGGTTTTTGCTTTTCGCTGCTCTTCTGGACCCTCTTCGACTTTAGTCCAGCAAATCTGAAGTCCTGGTACCGACAGTTAAGGGGAGTGAAAAGTAGTAGCCAATGGGCGTTTTACCCCAGGGGTCACTACACCCCCAGATGACCACTTCATTTAGGGAGTGGCCATCACACTGTCCCAGAAATCCTAATTCCACCACACACAAAATGGTGGAATTCCTAATTTCGTGGTCACCAGGGGCGGCTGCTGACAGAAAAAGCTGGTGGGGCAATAATAAATTTAAAAAATTGAACTTACCTGCCCCCTCACCTCTAATGCTCCAGCTGCCTCGGTGTCTGCCTTCCTCCCCTCCCCACCCAATCCAGATATTTCTCTCATGCTGTTACACAGCATGAAAGAAGCACCAGGGTTGGCTTGAGCTGGCTGAAATGCCGCGCGGGGAGGGAGAGGGAGACTGTGTTTGGTCTCCACCTGGCTGTAAAATACAGTTCTGGTAGAGAGTTCCAAGTGTGCATGTCAGTTTGGCTGACCTCAGACAGCCGGCCATACTGACATGTGCACTTAGAGTGCACCACTACTCCTCCTCCCTGATGATGCGGAGGAGACTAGCACTACACCCCATTTGACTCTGCAGAAAAATAAAATGATAATTTATTATTGTTTAGTTTTTCTACTGCTTTTTAGCAGTGGGGCAACCATCCTCTGCCATAGCAGAGGGGCCGCCTCAGCTGGTCCTCCTAAAGGTGTGTTCAGTCTGGCAACACGCCACCTGCATAGCTAATTTTCCTGCCTTTCCTGATGCCAAATGGGCCTCAGGGCAGGGAGTTGCCTCTCCCAGGTCTGAGGGAAGCAGGGATCGCCTACAAAAGGTGGTAAGTACTTTGATGTTTCTGGCCTTGGTATGAAGATTTACTAGCCATCCTGCTGATGGAGGTGATAACACCTCCTGCCAGAACAGACATTGGTTCTGACCTCGGAGAGCAGAGGCTCTGACCTCCAGAAGGTCAAAAACTCAACTATGGTGGCAGGCTGGTTGAAACCAGTCCGCAAGCACACTAGAGGACTAGGTTTGAGGGGCACCTCTAAGGTGCTCTCTGGGTGCATGTCATAATAAATACAATACTAGCATCAATATGGATTTATTAAGATGAGGTTCTTGATGCCAAACACCACTATTTTCTGTGCGGCCATCATGAAGCTGGGACACCCGCAGGCACCAGTGTCCAGTACATGCTTTAAGATGGCTGCCCGGTCACTGGCAATGTCTAGGAATAAAAGTAAACATCACGAGGGCGTATCTGCTAATGCAGGTATATCCTCGTATGTATTATAATGCACCCTGCCTTAGGGCTGTTAAGGCCTACTGTAGGGGTCACTTACATTTAATACCTACAGTGACTTTGGCATTGCACACAATGATTGTGCCATGTTATGTTTTCACTCAGGGTTTGCACCCTAATACGCTGTCTACAATGACAAGCTGTGTGCAATTTGTGTGTGGGTCCATTAGGGTGAAATAAGTTATGCTGCAGCCCTTAGGGACTCTCTTTAGTATCCATGCCCTCAGTACCAGGGGTAGCATTTGCTAGGGACTTCCACGGGTGCCAAAGTCCTGTGCCAATTGTAAACATTTAGACATACCTTATTTTTAAGGAAGGAACACCAGCACTGAGGTCTGATTAGCAGGCCTGAGTACACTGTCAGAGTCGTAAATCATCATCTAGTAGTTCTAAAAGGGGGCAAAAAGTGGGGGGCTCTGCAAAGTAGCTCTGTTTCCTTCAAACAGGGTCCCTGAGGAAGATTGGGGACCTAGTCTCTGGGGGCACATTCCCCATGAAGGAAGGGATGCACACTTATCCCTAGGAAAAAGGAATAGGAAGAGATATCCACTCATGAGGGATGCGCTTATCACGAAACATGGTCTCACATCTGGGAAGTAGGGGCAGACGTTTAGGGACAGTCAGAAGTTACTCCAAAAGCCCTGGGTGGATTTTGTTGATTTCTTTTGCAAGACACTGGATGGTTGGTTTAAGGGCAGTGATGTAAGTGAATATAAAGGGCTGTACAATTTTGATTGCCAGAGAGCACGTGCTCAACTACTGTTTTACAGAGCTGCGCCAACACCTATTGGATAGTAAGCTTATGGATCCCAGGGAGCTCGTTAAAGAGGCAGACCACTGGGTTAGTACCTAGGTCCACAAGAAAGTACTAGGGAGTGACCCCAAGAAGGCTAGTTCAGGTTCCCACGAGCAGAGTGATGGGGAGATCCAGGAGACACAGATGGGTCCCAGAGCGTGGTGGGGTGAAAGGGTTCCCTTGCCCTTTCTGAGAAACGGGGGAATGTTCTGGTGGATGTGGTCCAGGGCATCCCATTTCCAACCCTGTTGCTTTGAGTGTTCCCAGTTAGTACACAAGCATGGGGGCTCTGTTTGTCCCAAGAAACCATCTATTTGTGGAAACTCTACAGGGGTACCAATTTTTCTTTAGGGGTAAGTAGCCCCTGGAGCAAAGGGTAGAACATGCCTTGATCTATCTCAGTTGGGAGATAGACTCAAAGGAAAGGCTTGTGATCCCTGAGGGTGAAAATCATTTCTTCCATCACATCACAATGAATGGGATGCCCGTCACCACTTTGAGGTATACTGATGCCAGCCAGACCTTTGTGGTTGAAAGATTGGTTTCCCCAGATCAATGCACTAGACAGGTGTTCAGGGTAAGCCAGGCACTCGGGTAGGACCTTTTGCAGCATGGTTCTGTTACCTCTAGAAGGGGGTGGGAAGTGGCCCTGAGGAGGGTCATAGTTAGCCCCAGATGCACATTGACTGCATTCTAGGAAATTAGTTACCATAGTGTTAGAAAAGCTGGGAGGGGCAGCCACCCAGGGTGCTCTGAAAGCTCAGGATTCTGGGAGTACCACTCCCAAACTGAGGACCTGAGAGCCCAGATGGAGGGGCAGGTGGTGGAAGGATTCCCATGTACCATGCTTAGGCTCAGGGTACAGACTATGAGCTGGAGAGCCAGTCACAGGCTACCACCTTTGACTGTTGGGAGGGAGAGTGGAAGGAGAGTGCCCATTATCCGGGTCAGTGGCCCCCAACTCTGAGTAACCTCAGAGGTCAGAGAACCCTCAGGAGCATCTAGGGGACTCTTTGTAAGCCCCAAACCTGGAAGTGAGTCCTACCGGCGGACCCCGCTTAGAGCCTCCACCTGGCAGTGGATCATCTGGGGCCTGGATCTTGACACTGACAGCTGTCAGTGGCCTCTTCTAATTGATGTCTTTATGGGCAGGGAACAGATGTCTGATCCAAGGGGTAGAATGGGCTACATCACTTATTTGGCCATGGTGGTACTGCCTGCCTTTTTAAGTGCATCTGTAAGCAAGGTAAGGTTAAGAGCTTCAGAGAGTAGGTCCACAGGTGAGGTGAAGGGTTCTCCGTGCATCAGCCCAGTGGCTCAGAAGAGTGTTAACAGAGGGATCCAACTGAGTTTACAGGGCCATAGAACTGACAAGTGGTACTGCAGAATGGAGCCCTTGCCCACGCTTTATTGCCTAAGCAGGTAAGCACATCAAGATATTGAATAGTCTACCTTGGCTTCTGGCTGGAGAGAGGTTGTGTTGGACTTGGCCTTCTCTGCATGGTGACCTCCCAAATGTTTGCCATCACTCATCCTCTCTCTGAACCCGGTTTTGTTGGCTTTTGAGTTCTGTGCACTTTACCACTACTAACCAGTGCTAAAGTGCTTATGTTCTCTTTTAAACATTGTAACATTGGATTACACCCAATTGGCACATTTAATGTACTTCTAATTCCCTGGTAAAGTCTTGCAACATGTACCCAGAGGTTATTGTGACACCCACTCGAGTAGCCCTTCAAGCCAAGTCTCATGAATGACACTGTAGTCTGTGTGCAGTTTTAAACTGCCAATTTGACCTGTCAAAATAACCTTTTGCCAGGCATAATCCTCCTGTTGTATTACATATAAGTGAAGGGTAGGCTAGGCTGTACTGTCTTTAAAAAGTTGTGCATGTACTTTTAAGTTTTATATGTCCTGGTAATGAAAAACTCCTAAATTTGTTTTCACTGTGGTGAGGCCTACCTCTCTCATAGGATAACATTTGGTTACCTTATAAAATTTAAAGAGGATAACTTTTGGTTGGGAAATTGTAGAAATATCATGTTTGGTCTCAAAAGAAATGCAATTTTGACATCTCTTTAAAGGTAAAGTCTGATTGTAAGATACCATTCTGAAAATGCCACTTTTAGGAAGTTGGCATTGTCTTGCCCTAACCATTTGGTGTCTGCAGCCTGTGTCCTGGGTCAAATGATTGTAATTAGAGTGACAGTTGGCCTTTGTGTACTCCTCCCAGACAAGTAAGACAAAGGGGGGCTAGGTACTGGCAGCATGGGTGATCCTACCAGGATTGGGGGCGGAGCTGTTTCCTGCCCCACTCACATTTCAAAGGGGCTGCTTAAGCACACTGATAAAGAACTTCACACTATTCTTTTGTCACCCCAGGCCACTTGGAGCCTGGACAGGGAGAAAGGAAATTCCAGAACCATCTGTGGGGTGAAACTCAAGAAGTTTCTTCTACCTCACAGCTTGCAACAGATATAAACCAGGTATCCAACGCCCTCTCTTCAGTACACTCCTGGACCTGTGGACATTACAGAACGACGGCTTAGTTTCCCAAGAGGACTGCCCTGCAGCTTGAGGCCTGTATTGTTCAAAAAGGTTTGCCCTTCTGCTTGTTGCTTGCCTTGTTCTTCAAATGACTGACCTGCTGCTTGATGCTGTAGGAGGCTGTCTCTCTACGTAGTATGCAAAGCTGGGCCCACTGTGCAGAGAGTCCGGGCAACTGAGTCTGTTTGCCCGGGCAAACACAATGGTTTACAGAGGTACAAACGAGACCACATAATACACTAATTTTTATGGTAGTTTGGTCGAGCAGTTAGGCTAATCTTGGCGAAGTGCAAAGCATTTGCTGTAATCACTGTATTTATAAATGAAGACACACACTAAAAGGAATAATTTGAGGCCAATTTACAAAAATACTTCAGATTTTTATAATTTTTTAATACCAAGATCAGCAAAATCGGATAAGTACTTTTTAAGTTAGGATTTTTCAAAGTTTAGCAAAAATAGTCTTTTGTGTGTAATTACACACCATAGGAATAAATGGGACAAAACTTTAAAAATGCATATAAAATCAGGCAATGAGTTTACTAATCTCTCCTTTTGTTCTTATGTCAAGGCCATTGAGAAGTCCTGTGGGCCAGCAGGAGGAGTTCAGGCAGTTCCTGATTTTAGCAGGAAGAGCTGCTGAAAAGTCCTTGGAGCTGGTGCAGGACCACTGCTGGGGACCACTTGGAAAAGCAATGCACAGATGGACTTCGAGGTAAGTCCGGTGGGTCCCCTTGGAGTGTAGAGGTCGCAGGGCCCAAGGAGGCCGGGTACAGAGCAGATAGATGAGCCAAGAGCTGTGCGCAAAGCAGGAGGTAGGTCACTTTGAGGGTCGCTTGCAAGACAGCAGGGCCACTCTGGTGGGTGGTTCTGGTGGTTTCTGAAATCCCTCGACTTGGGCTTCCTCCAGGTCCTTTTGGAATCCGGGGAGGACTTTCCTTCCTGGTGTCTGATGTTGAGTGACCAGTACCAGCTGCTATGGCACGGTTCAGCCATTGGAGGTCGCAGTGCCACCAAACTTGGCACACTTGCAGGTTTTGTCCTCACGGTCCGTCGGTTGAAATTTGGTTCATCTGCAGCGTTCCTTGGTCAGCAGCCGGTCAGTTAACTAAACTTCACTGGTCTTTTGGTCTTGGTTGCAAGAGACTGATGCTTTCACTCTGGAGGGAGATCTTCGGTGATTTTTAGAAGAGTGGAGGTCCTCTTGGAACTTTTAGAATCCGTCTGATGTTCGAGCAACCCCTAAGAGACGATTGTTGAGTCCTGGGTGCAGCAGGCAGCGTTTGGTCCCTTTTTCTTGATTCACCAGGACTTCAGTTCTCGAACCTTGTGTCTTCTTTGTTGCTGGTCTTTTTGTGTCCTTGGAATCAGAATCTCTGGTCTGGGGTGCCCACTAAATACTGTATTTAGTGGGTGTTTAGGGGTGTACCTATTAGTGACCAATGGGTCGTCTACCTTACTGTGGCTACACCCACTATGTGACCACTTCCTGTGGGCAGAGGTAATTTCCCTATCTCTAATAGGCTATCTTCCTACCATGCAAGATGAAGGAAAATGAAATAGATGAGTCACCTCGCATGCACCACCTTAGGGGTGGTGCAAGCTGGTGGTGGCTACTCCTCCTATCTTTTGTGTTTTCCCACCATTGCTCCTGCCAGAAGTGGGGGTTTGCAAATGGGTGTCCATCTGCAGCTAGCAGCAGACCTGGGGGTCGAGTTCCAAAGGCAGTAAGCCCTTTGAAGCTTTCTAGTAGGGCATGCACATTCCGGGGGGAGAAGGTGTAACACCTCCACCCAGGAAGGGCTTTGCCCCTGGACCTGGAGAGCAGAGGCTCTCACCACAGGGTTCCAGAATCTTGTCTGGTGGTGGCAGGCTAGCTGTGACCTGCCAGCAACCATGCTAGGGTCAGTTAGATGTGAAGGGGTCACCTCTAAGGTGGCCCCTGGGTACATTTTGCAATTAAACCAATACTGGGACCAGTTTGGATTTAGCATTCTGAGTTGTTTGATACCAAGCAACCCAGGGTTCAGAGTGGCCATCGGGTAGCTGGGAAACTCGTACTGACTAGTCACCAGCACACGCATTTGAAATTGCTTCTCTGTTCAATTACTATGTCCCAGGTTTGGCAAGGACACAGTAGGGGCATATTGCTAATGCATCTATGCTCACACATGCTTTATAGTGCACCCTACCTTAGGGCTGGAAGGCCTGCCAGAGAGGTGAACCATCTATATTGCCTGTAGTGTGCCATGTCAGGTTTGCATTTTAGGACTGCACCAGGATGCTCTGCCTGCATTGGCAGGGCTGGGTGCACTTCGATGCATGGACCCTGAAGGTGGCACAATCTGTACCGCTGCCCTCAGGGGCCTACCCTTAGTACCCCATGCCCTGGGTACCTAAGTACCTTTTACTAGGGACTTACAGTGGCAGCTAAAGGTGTTGCAAATTGTATCAATATATTTGCAATTTTAGGGAAAGAACATTGACACTGGGGACAGGGTTATAAGGATCCCAGTGCACTCCAGCCCACGCTGCATCCAGACCCCATGCAAAAAATGTGAGGGGTACTGCAACAGGATGCCAGTTTCCCACAGATGCCACTCTGCTCTCTGTGAAGGAAGAATGGACCTGCTCTCTTCGTACCATGCTAGCTTAAGTGTCTCCAAGGGTCAGTTGGCTGACCTCTCCTCTGAGCTACAGGGGCACAAGCTCCAGGGCCTCCCTGCAACTGCCCAGCTGCCTTTCTGCAACTAGTCTGCATGGACCTGGCTGGATCTGCAGTGGACCTGGCTGAGCCCTCCTGGCCTCTGCTGTAGTGAGTTCCTAATCCCCAAGACGTGCATTCCCGAGTCTTTGGCCTTTGTCTAGTATCAGTTGAGCTCCTCTTGTGAAATCATGAGGTTTTGAACTCTGCACGCCAAACTTTTGAAGGTAACTTTTTCAGCATGACTTATCTGGTCCCTGTATCTGGCTTGCATTCCATCGCAGTCAGCCTGAACTTGTGACTTTGTCCTGGTCTAGAGAGAACAGATACCCACAGTTAGCACTTTCTGCTTCTTTGCACTATTTTTACTTTAACCTTTAAAATTGCATAACTATGGTTCTACTCCTTGGATTTTCGTCATTTTGGTCTTATTTTATTATTTAAATTTCACTCTGTTTTATTTTAATTGGTGTGGCATATCTCTTGTGTTTTCACTTTATTACTGTGTGTGTGCTGAATACTTAACATAGTGCCCCTAAGGTAAGTCTGACACCTCTTGTGCCAAGCTGCCAGAGAGTTAGAAACAGGTTAATCTAATGACTTCCGTGGTTCACCCTGTCAAGGACTGTGGCTCTTGTTTCAGAAGGGTTTTACCCATTCTCAATCAAAAACCCAATTTCTTACAGGCACCAAAAACAAATCTTCTCCAAATGATGATCCCTCTCTCTGCTATTCCTTCCAATTAAAACTATATGAGCATCATTGCCTAAAGCCCTGATTTCCTCAGAGTGGCATTTTAATTGCAACAGGTATGCGCACGTCAGTTCTGTGATTGCTCTGCTACAGGATGCAAATGGTACCCTACTTTCGAGGCCCAAACCGGTCAGTGGTTGCTTGTGCTTCCATCCAGAGGGAATCTGGCCTACAGTTCGGGCTGGACTGTTCTATTTGCAATAGTACCACAGCTGATTTGCATATGGCTGGTTCATGTCTGAGATGGCCTGGTGGGCAAAAAAGGGATGGACTGGAGTGAGGTCCAGAATAAATACAAGATGCTGAGATTAACTCAAGCAATCAACCCATTACTTTTTGTTTCCTCAGTGCTAAGCCCTAAGTGCAAAGGGTATATGCCCAGGTATGTGTGTTGCACTCAAGTGCCTTAAGACTCCAGCTGCTGCTTACAGACAAGACCCAAATACGGCAAAACAGGTCTGGGGTTGCTTGTGTTTCAAATGAAAGGGGATCTGACTGGGTAGTTCAGGATGGACTGCTTCTACTGCAGCAGGACCAAATTGGATGTGCATAGATCTGCTTCCTGTCTGATGTGGCATGACTGGCAAAGAAATTATAAACTGGATTGTTCTGTCAAATACTACTATCTGTAGATGGAGAAATACCGACTCATTCTTAAGTCTTTGAACTAAAAGCAAGTGATGCATATCTAAATTATTTTTTGCCTGTGCCTGATAGTAGCCTTGTGGAAAAGATTTTGCTCAATACAATAGACCTGAATGGTTTATATTGCTGAACCAATGACAAAGGCTGTAAGCCTGATTGTTTCATTGGGAAAAGTTATGGCAGATAGGATAGGCATAGGGCCTGATTCTAACTTTGGAGGACGGTGTTAAACCGTCCCAAAAGTGGCGGATATACCACCTACCGTATTACGAGTCCATTATATCCTATGGAACTCGTAATACGGTAGGTGGTATATCCGCCACTTTTGGGACGGTTTAACACCGTCCTCCAAAGTTAGAATCAGGCCCATAATCTGTTTATGTCAGATGTGATAGCTACGATCTGTTTATTAAGAAAAGCAAGCCTTAGGCCTGACATTTATTGGAAAAATCATATTCTTTTAAAGCCAATAAGCCTTTTCGGGTGGATAACTATTTGTTGTGAAATGGTCTATATACAGGTATTTTGTTACACGGAGCCTCACAGATTACTATACTAAGTAAATCTTTTGTTGTTGGTAAGACCCCTGACAAACCCTCAGGGTAGAACTCCTGCAATGTTTTCTCAGGCAGTGCCACCACAACACTCTTTTTCAGCTCCTTTCACCTTCAGTTTGCCACATCCCAGGAAGATATTGCTTCTTTACTGTGAGGCCATTTTGCATGGCATTGTCCATAGCGCATCACTGTTTTACCGTTCCAAGATGACCACCAGGTTAAGAAGCAGAGCAGTACAAAATGATACACAATGCACAACACTTTTCCATGAGATTACCCAGAGTGATGTTTACTGAGAGGCCTTTGTGGAATGTGATTTTGCAGATTGCATCATTGTTTTACCGTTCAGAGACAGCTAGCGTGTGGCTTCTAAAAGCGGTGGCAAGTGGGAACTTTAAAAAAAAAAGTATTCCAAAATGGCACCCAGGTTTAGAAACATTGGCTGTAATGGATGTGGCACACTGCAGATGGAACTGTTGGCATTGAAAGATGGCCACCTTCTGCAATGCTTAATTGTATTTCATTATTGCAAGCATATGCCTTTAAAGTTTAAACAGCAGTATGTTTTCTTTTTTCTAATTTTATTTTCATTTATCTTGAATACGCTTGTTGAGTTTGCGAATGCAAGAATGAGTCACTGGGTGAATGGATGCATAAAGGCAAAGAATGGACGAACGTATGACGACTTGTCAAGTGCCTGAACTCACCAGTGACTGAAGAGGCACTTTCAGTGATTTACATTGCAAACCTGTTGATGTGTCGGCTTATGCGTTTACTCTGAAGGGCAAGGCATATCCCTTGGTGGGCTGTCTCTATAAAATTGCGTGCTTGCCCTTTATTACTTTCTGCCTTACCTGGGGGACCCCCCCCCCCCCCCCCCCCCCAAGGCGCAGGGGCAGCTCTTGCGCATAATTACAAGCCTTCCTACCGACGAGAATTCAGGAAGGAGTGTTGGCATTCCCAACTGGATGAACCAGTCGTGTCATCTGCCTGATGTTTACCCGACACCCAAAATGGCTTCCCCGTGGCGTGCTATCTCTGACTCCGGGCTTCTTGCATCTCATTAGGCCTCGGAAGCGCGACTCTCCAGGCCACCTGGAAACTGCAACCGCTTCCCGAGCTAGACCTCACAAGTGAACTCCCTAACAGGGCCACACGTAACCTTATCGGGCAGGTGAGGCTGCTAGCACTTGGCCGACGGTGGCCTGATCTTCCCCTCCCGTACGCAATCAGAAAGCTCTAAGTCCGGGCCCACGATGATGTGCCCTGGCCCTCAAGGGGCCCACTTGGTTAGAGAAGGCTGCAGCCATGTATGTAAACAACAGGAAACCGGGGAACAGGGGGCATGGGTGACTTCCCTACATATAGAGCACGGAGTACTGACAGAGCAATAAATACACTTTGAGCACAGCAGTATGTGAAAGGCAGAGTACACGAGGATCAGTTATACAGAACAGAGGAGACTACACATAAGAGTAAGCAAACGTTTGCACGCCTGGAGCACACAGTACTGGTAGAGCAACGAGCACATAGCGAGCGTAACAATGGGAGTAAAGCACGGCGCATGCGGAGAACACAAAATGGCAGAACGCACGAGCACACTCAGAACCCAGGGTGAAGTACACGATGACAACAAAGCAAAGTTCTTAACGCGCAGACAGTACATAAACGAAGAAAATAAACAAAGAACATAGTGCATAGACGACACACAGCACAAAGTAAACGTAAAGCAAAACAAAAAAACCCTCAAATACAGGCAGACCATAGTACATTAAGCTCAGAGTGTATGTTGAGCAGAATGCATGCGTGCACAGCACAGAGGAAGAATAGAAAACAGAATATGCACTGCACAGAAGTATACGTGGAGCGCTGCACGTGGCAATATGTTGTAAAACGTGTGCAGAGTAGAGTTTACCTAGGGCCCATTTGTTACAATACATGCTTAGTGCACGCAAAGTACGGGTAGAAAGGGTGCACGTAAAACACAGTAAACGTAGATCGGGGACGTAAGGGCACCGAGACCACAGAGTACGACAGACCACGAACTAGAAGAAAACACAAGGCGATGTGGAGCACAGAAAAGATGGCGAGCACAGAGTATACGCAGGGGGCTGCCAAGACGTACAGCAAGAGAGTACACAGAGTAAAGCACACAGTACAAGGTAAACTGAGCACATGGCACGTGTACAGCACCGAGGAACCAGAAAGCGTGAAAGAATTAGTGGGCGTGGAGTGAGTTAGCATGATGGGGTGTGAGGGAAAAGAGTGAGTGTGTCTGAGTGGGAGTTAGCTGGGGAAGAAGAGGGCGAGGAGGTGGTGTGGTTGGTGGAAGAGGGGTGAAGAGTAAAAGAGAGTGAAGGTGAGGGAGGGAATGGGCTCAGCTACGAAGGACGCGGTGAGGTGGAAAAAGAGGGCACGAACAATGAGGGAGGCGAGGATGGGGCGGGAAGAAAAAGGAGGGGATGAGTGCGCGTGGGAAGGAGCATGAGGGGCGTGGAAGTAAGGTGAGGACCCCGTGGGGGCTGTGGAGGCAGGTGGAACTCAATACAAGAATTGGCGTGGCGGGGGCAGATGAGTAAGAAAGGGAAGTGAGGGGGGGTGAGAAGAAAGGGGTGGAAGAGTTGGAATATATTTTCAGGGTAAGGGGTAGAAGTAAATATTGGGAGAAGTGAGGAGTGGTTTGGTGGAAGCGACGTGGGAGGCAGTGGAGTAACAAAGGCCCCCGGGGGGGGGGGGGGGGGGCTCTGCACAGTACAATGTGCACGAGGGTTCCGGGGGAGGGGGACCCCCTCCAGGTACTTTGCAGGGGCTCCCTTCAAGTTTCGTTACACCACTGGGAGAGGGGAAGTTAGGGGTTTGAACGTGGGCTAAGAAAGTATCTATGACCGTGTGGGGTGAGAGAAAGACTTGTGGGGCCGAGGGGCTGAATGGAGGAAAGGGAGGTCCGAGGTGGCCATTTCTGAGGGCGAGTTAGGATTGAGAGGGACATGAGTGGCCAGGAGGAATTAGGATGAAGGGAAGTCTATATATGAGTGAACGAGACGGGACTGATAGAGGAGGGAGTTTGCGGAAAGACAGAAAATGAGGAACGAGATGAGGAAAGGAGCTGCAGTAACAGAGAGTTAGAGGCAAATGAGAAAGAAAGGCGGGTGTAAAAGAGATTTGAAAGGAAGCGACGAGGGTAAAGGCGTATCGGGATAATAATTGAAGATGTAGAGGGAAATCAAATCGAGGAAAGAGGCGGAAGTGAGAGAATACGGATGGGAAACTTCTAAAAAAATAAATTGCGAGGAAGGGGAAATAATCAAGGCAAAAAAGGGGGTGCAACAGGAGGAAACCGAACAGGTGTCGACTGGGAAAAAAAGGGGGTGGGGGGGCTCATAAAAGGTATTGACCGAGAAAAGTTGAGGGCACACGGGCGGAGAAGGCGGGCGAGAGAAAGAAACTAAGTGGGATAAACACAGAGGAGATGGGGGGATGGGTGGGTGATGCGGAGTGAGAGACACAGAGGGCTAAAGAAGAGTGGGGATATTGAGAAGGGTATAGAAAAGAGAGGAAGCTGAGGAAGGAAGACAAAGAGTGGGGAGGTAGTTTCAAGGATGGAAGCGAAAAGGGTGGAGATCGAGGAGGGACAGGTTCAAAATGTGGAGGAGTGAGGTTGGGGGGAGGGGTAAAATGGGAGTCGATGAAGGGAAGAGGAAACGGTGGGGGGGGGTGAGTAAAGAGACAATGGAGAAATTATTGAAGGGGGTGTACAAATCGAGGGGAGAAAAGTGAGTGGAGCAAAGTGAGAACAGCGCGAAATAACAAGAGATTTTTTAAAGGGAGGAATCAGATGTGCAGAAGTGGTGAGGGGAGCAAATGGGAGGGAGAGAAACGGGCGACAACAAAAATAAAACGGGCGAAAATATTCGTCGGATTCCACCCGCGAGGGAGTGTGGCTCAAAAGAGGAGGGGTTGAGGGAGTGTAGGGGGGCCCGACAGGTGTCAGAGGCCGGTTGGGGGCACGAGGCAGGTGGGTGAGACCAGGGGAGAGGTTACTTTTTTTTGGGGTGGGTTGGCGGGGGGTGGGGGGGGGTCCTAACAAGAAGTTTGCGAGGGAGAGGGTTCTGAGGCAGGAGGCAGAGGTGAGTACTCATATGGTCTGGGGCAGAGGGCAGGAGGGTTGCTGGTGAGCCAGAGGGGAGAGTTTACAAAAGGTGGGGGTCACAAGTACAAGACTGGGGAGTGTGAGGTACGGTGGGGGCTGGTATGCTGCAAAAGGATGGGTCAGGGAAAAGGTTCCTGAAGAAAATAAGTGGAAGCGAGAAATGCAAAAGGAGCGGCTGGTGAGGGAGAACAGTGGGAGGGAAGAGTCCGACAAGGGAGGGTTGCATAGGAGGAGGCTAGCGAGGCGCAGGGGCTGAGGGAATAAGCAGAGGGAGAGGCTGGTATGGAGGACACTACGGGGGCAAGAGGAGGCTGGTGACAGCGCGCGGGGAGCCAGAGGAGGCATTTCAAGCAGCTCGGGCGGGGGTGGAGGGCACGGACCTGAGGGGGCAGGTGAGGGAGAGCTTATGAGGGCACAGGAAGACACACGAGGGGGCTGGCGAGAGAAGAAAGGGGCAAACAAGGAGCCTTTGGGGGTAGAAAGGAGATCAGGGCACAAGAGGAGGGAGGGCGCGTGAGTGGGTGGTGTGGAAGAGCTACGTGTGAGGGAGGGAGCGAGGTGGCTCTGAGGGAGAGCACGAAGATAAAGGTACAGGAGTGAGCTGCGAGGGAGGGCAGAGAAGGGCACGTGAGGTGGCTGGTGTGAAAGCAGCGGGGAGGGGGCAGAGAGGAGGCTCTGAGGGCGAGCAGGAGGGTGCTGGTGAGGGACAGTGAGAGAGTGCAGAAGAGGAAACGTGAGGAGGCTGGTGTGGAAGAGAGCGGGGGCAGCAAACGAGGAGTCTGAGGGGGAAACGAGTTAAAGATACAGCGGGAGGTTGGTGAGGGAGAGCAAGGGAGGGTAAAATAGGCTGTTGTGTAAGAGCAGTGGGGGAGGGGGCGCACCAGGAGGCTCTGAGGGAAGAGCGAGAAGGGAAAGGGTACAGTAGTGAGGGGAGGGTATGTGAGAAGGCTGGTGTGTAAGAGCAGTGGGCGGGGCATACGAGAAGGCACTGAGGTAGAGCAAGAAGGGAAAGGTACAGGGTGAGTGAGTGGGTGAGAGATTCAAGGGAGGGGGGTCGTGGGGAGATTGGTGTGGAAGAGCAGCGGGCAGAGAGTGGTGAGGGCGCAGAAGAATATTGAGGGGGTGCCCTCAAAAGGGATGGGGTCATGTGGCTAGAATCCCACGGTGAAGGGCACATGAAGAGGCAGGTGAGGGAGCGGAGGAGGGCATACTAGGAGGCGAAGAGAGGAAAAGGGGACATTTGAGGAGTGGGGTACCACAGGGCAAGAGAGAGAGTGCCAGGAGAAGGCTGGTGAGAGACGGCGGGGCAAAGGAGGGCACGTGAGGAGAGACGTGGGGGCAGGAGGCAGCTGAGGGAGAGGAGCAGAGCACGAGAAGGGGGTGCACGCCGTCCACGAGGCTGGAGAGGGAGATCAAGGGGAAAAGGGCAAAGGGGGCTATAGAGTAGAAGAGGGGCGGGGGGTGGGGGGGGGGGGGAAGGGCACCCGCAGAGTCTGATGAGGGGGAGGAGGGCATGCTCACATGCTGGTGAGAGAGAGCACAGGGAAGTGGAGGGGACAGTGGGCTGGGAAGGAGGGAGTTGCAGAGGCTGGTGAGGTAGTGGAGTGCATAGCAGGAAGCTGATGAGGAAGATCGTAGGGAGGGAATAGGAGGGCACAGCAGGAGACTGGTGAGAGAGAGGAGGGGGAGGGGAGAGGCTGATCACCAGCTCTGGTTGAAGGAGGAAGGTGGAGGAGGAGGGGAGAAGGAGGGGCAGGGTCCGGCCCCTCTCCCTGCAGCAGCCTGCCTCTCTCCACACCGCCAGCCTCATTGTGTGAGCAGGAGGCAGAGTGAGTCGGCACTCTCCCACCAGCGACTGCCCTTCCCTCCCCAGCCCTACCTGCACAAAGAGACCCGTGAAATCTGACACCGCCAAGCAGGAGAGGGAGCTCTCTCCAGCAAAGGGTGAGCCTGCGACCCTCACAGTTTGAGCTCAGGTCCCCACTATCAGGAACAAGCGCCGGAGCAGAGTGAGCACCCACCCTCAAAATAACGCCCCCTACCTCGGATGCTCCTTTTTCGCGGCGGATCCTGGAAGTAAGCGCTTTTAGATTTTTAACCATCTTTTTATATCTCAAGAGTGGTTCATAGCCCTCTTTTTTTTTGGACACCACTTTTCATTCTGCAGGGGGCTGGAGAACCCCAACCCCCACGGGGATATATCAGAATTTTTTTTTTTTTTTTATCTCCCCTCACGCCGTTTGCCTTTCTCCCTCACATGTGCAAACTTCACCTACTGCCCATTTTGTGCGGGGGCCCATGGACAGAGGCATCCCCCCCACCCCCGCCGAACTGAGAGAGGGCCATCTACGGCTTTTTAAAATTTAAATATCTCCCAAGTTCCACAACCTGGTGCAGCCACACGCCTCGTTGTTCCTGCTACCCTTGCACGTTTTTTTGAGGTAGGTTGATATCTGGTAGGCGCCCTGTATTTTTTTGGGAGCACGCAGGCGTGCCCTAGATGTCTCGAAGATAATGTGGGCAGATTGTTTTTTTTGTAGCTGTCACTTTGGCATTTATTGGTGGTGTGTGTTGTGGGGGGTGGGGGAGCTCTTGTGTTTTGCTCCTGCTAGTTATTTGAAAGGGGGGGGGGGCAAGTCTTGTAGCTAAATGTTGCCCTTGAAGGGTGGAAGGACCAGTGCTTGGTCATATTTTATCTGTTTCTGAATGTTTTTAGTGTTGGGGGGAGGGGTGAAAGTGAATGAGACACTTAATGTTGCTACTGTATATTTTTTTTTTGGGGGGGGGAGGCAGGGCAGGAACAATGTAGTCATGTGATGATTCTGGCTTTGCAGGTTTTTGCACGCTGAGGTGAATACATGGCAGTACTTTCATTGCAGTTTTTGTGTGGCAGGTGAGGTTGTTGGTTCGCCAGGTTTTCCCACTCGTGTGTGTGTGTGGATGTACGGCTGGCTGGCTAGGGGCCTTGTCTTCCAAGGGTGCAGGAAGTAGGCTAGGACTGGTTGAGACTTCCTTTGCGGGTTTAGTGTCAGACGAGAATCCTGGTTGGTGGCTGCCCTTTGCAAGTTTTTGTGAGGCGTACTAGGACTCTGGTTTACAGTTTTCTGAAACTGCAAAATAATTGCCACTTCTTCTGTTTTTAGTGGAAGTTGAGGACTTTGCTTGATACTGTCCCTGCAGGCTTTTTGTGTGCAGCTGACGACGACGCCATGCCTTCGGTGATGGAGAAGTCGGTGACCTCGGGAATCCTATCCCGAAGCCGGGCCAAGACGGTGAGCAATGGCTCGAACCCTCACTCGGAGGAGGACAGCAGCGAGGAGGAGCACTTCCAGGGTAAGTAGGCATTTCCTTGCAGTGTTCAGTCTGGCTGGAAGGCCTAGTGATGTCTTCCTGTTGCAGGGGGGTGTCCAGCTCGCTGATGCGGACAGTGCTACAGGGTGCTAGGGTGGGCATTTCCTCCTGTTGTACTATCTAGCAGGGGCTCTTAATAGTCCTTACTTTGAGGCTTGGGCGACTGTCTCCACCTTGAAGCCTCTCATCCTACTGGGGACCTAGAGTGACTGTCTAGTCCAAGGTTCTCTCTACCAGGTGGGGTTGGAGTTGGTGTTTTGTGTGGTCTGAAGTGGAACCTGAAAATAGTTGTCTGTGTCTGAAGATGCGGTGTTGTCTACTTTTAGCAATTAATTGATATTTGTGGGTGGCCTCAATTGATGGTCTCCACCTAGACCAGGGGGTCTTTTTTGTAGTAAAAGTGATCTGGAGTGTATTTCTCGTTCTGTGGGATGGTTAGGCCAGTCTATCGGTCCACTTCTTTGGGCTGTGGGAAGACTTCTTAGGGCTTTAGGAAGCATGCCAATTGACTTCTGTGTTGACTATGTCGGAATGAATCTCCTTTAAATAAGTCCCTCCATAGGGCCCCCCGGCTTTAGAAGAGAATGCCCGAGTACCAAAGATACTACTGCATTAACAGACACATGGGTGCTTTTGGGGGAGAGGGTTCCGCAAAGGTTCTGGGCTACATTCCTTTGGGTTTCAGAGGGCAATCTTTAGGCCTGTGATTGGCCTGACAAACACCTAATGAGCAGATGACAAAAGGTATACATGATGTGCAGAACTGCAACTTTTACTGGGCCCACACCGTAGCCAAGTCTGAATGGTGGCACATTTATGTTCTTTTCCATTCAATGCATTCTGACTACACTGACTATCTCTCCTAATCATGGTTTGGTGCATCCATATATACACGGTATAGGTGCAGTCGATTAGACCCAAGGCCAACAGCAGTTAACATGGATCTTGCGCCACACCTTGAAACGTGGCCTTGTCGGGTCAGTCTGGAACACAGGCTTTGTTCTCTTCAGCAGTTCGGCCCAAGGAACCACCAAGGAAGGCTCTGTAAGTAAGGCAAATCCTGTGGCTGTATCCCCACATCACCAGAAAAGTCTGTTGGGTTTTTACAAGTGCTTAGGTTGCTTTGCTGTATGCTAGAGCAGCTGTTATGGGTTGCAGTCACCACGTAGTGGTAACATCTCCAGTGTATTAGTTTGAACGTCAGCCTTAGATTAGTAGGTATGTGATGGAGTGGCTGCGTTGGACTGCCGTGGCTTGACTGCATCAGACCTAGCTGCCCAATTGCAGTGGGTTGTTTCTGAACTGGAAACCCCAACCTCTGGGAGGCCTGCCTTCTCTCCTTTTCTATGTAGACGGCTAAATTTTAGGAATCTGACCTTCACCTACAGAAAAGCTAATCAATTTAAGGAAGAACTTGAAGATCTTGTGGCAGGGTTTCATCATATTCACATAAGATTGCAGTGGAAGATCTGATGAACCTGAGTAGTCCTCGAAGTCAATACATTGTTCATCTTGGATAGGTAAACGACCTGTTTACTCATCCTACACAATGTCCCAGTCCAGTATCAACAAATCTGCCTCTTAACCCCTCTCTGTAGGGAGTGATCATAACACTGCAGTAAAACTAGTAGAACCAAACTGAATGACAGACTGGTACAAGTGCCATCCCAACATCTGCTTGGAGTGCAGGAAACAGGGGACCTCAGGCGAAGTGTTGCATGGAGTAGACACTGCATCACAGATTGTGTGGAGCACTTCAGAAGATGAGATCCCATATCTGTGATAATTTCTGCAAAGATGAAGCCAGCATAGCATTAGCTGTCGTTCTGGTAACAGCATTGCTGTACTTCTAATGGGTGCCAGGTGGCCTGATCCAGACCAGTTAGGCTGTGTTGCTTATCACTGGCACAAGGAGGTTGAAGGGAACTGGGCACATTTGCTCTCGTCTTGCAACAGATACCCACAGTTGAGATGGAACCAAGGGATTCTGGTCTCTCCTTAACTTGCCCGACTGCTAGCTGGACTTGTATGCCTGGAAACAGATTCTTGCATCTAAACTAATGATGATCAAGTAAAATTGCTGCAAAGGCTACAAAGTTGTCATTGCTTTTCTCTGGTGGCCATAACAGGCACGGCAACTCAGTGATTCACTACTAAGATGTGGTCGTGGTTTGCTGGGGCACTCAGAGGGTCAGGTCCATCTTAATGATGGGAGGTGAATCTGTCTCAAGGGCCCAGGTTTGTTTTAACTTGGGCTTTTGCACAGTAGTGACCCACTCCATTGTTGTTGGCACTCATGGCCACGTAAGCAAGCATCCACGGTTCTGTGACTGCTTACAAAGTTTGCCAGTTTTTACACCACATCTTATGCTTACTATAGGATATTCCTAATGCCTCTTTCTTATTTGTGGGGCTGCTTGAAATGTCCAGAGCTGGTCCCATAGCACAGTGGGTTCCATTCTCTGTGATTCGTCTTCTGATCATTTTTCTCTGATATACTGTTCCAGCGTGGCTGTTTGTCCAACGAGGATTTTGACCAGTTCATAGAGGTTGCTTCAGAGCCCTTCCTCTCAAGTGCTGTGTATTCTAGTAGGATACAAAGTCTATGTGAGCATTACTTGGTTGCAGCACACCTCTTCTGACCTCTCTTGAGACATCTAGCCCTTCACTCCATAGTCATGGCATGCTTTTGAACTGTATTGGATCCTGTGTTTTGCCAACAACTGAAATAACAGCGGTGACAACTACTCCACTGACTGGCGTGAGAACCATCAATTCTTTTCTCACTTCCCCGCCTTTAAATACCCCCTCATCTAGCTAGTGCTCATCTTAGACTCCTGAAGGATCGCTTGCCGGGTTTCAAGGTGGATGAAAGTGAATAAACCAAAGACAGAGATCAACACCTCTTGAGGTTACACTCAATAACGGCTTGTTTCTGGAGATCCATATCAACGTGTTGATATCATCTGCCGGCTAACATTTAAACATCTATTTGTAGATGTCATTCCTAGAGTTAAAATATGGGGCCTTAATCCCCAAAGGTATAATCGGAGCGAACCTAGATGGTTGCAAGGCCGTCTATGTGGGGAGGTTCTCTTCAAACATTCTGAAACTACAGGATCACAAGAGGAGTGCTGATGGGGACATACCCCAAAGGTGTTCTTGTCTCCCTAGATCTAATAGAAATGCCCTGATTCCTTCTTGAGGAAATAATCAACTTTAAACCAGCAACACAAGTTTATAAAGTTCTAGGCAGAACAATCCCTCAGTGTTTGTAAGAGACCATCTAGGCCTTTTAAGAGAGCTGAGATCTAGATGAAACAATAAAAAAGGCAAAGGACGTGAGCAGGTCCCAAACTTTTTCTTAGGAGTCTGTTGTCAGTACTACCGGATGCTCTGGTTACTGTACACCAAGCTGCCTAGTCTTGATCCAACTCCCTGCCCCTTCATTTCTGTCTCTTATCTCACTCTTTCAGGTTATTTTTCATCTAGGCTTTCCTTCTATGTCACTGTTTTCCTAGTTTGCTTTGTGTCAGTCTGACGGTGAAAATTAAGTACTGGTCCTCAAAAAATGAACGCAAACCCCTGTGCAAATGAATGTAAAGATGTAAGTCAGTACAAGGGGATTGCTGGGGCAGGTAGCCATCCACTAAGGACCCACTTATTCCAGGGTGTAAGTGTGGAGGTCAGGTGGCTGGGGACTGGAGAGGAAGCTTGTCCAGCGGAAACCCATAAATATTGCCGAAGGGAAGAGATGGGTGACCATATTGGCCAAAACGTGCATGCAGATACATTGCTAAAATGCTCAGCTTTTAGCTAGGTGGCAGGCGGTGGCTCAGAGGTAGCTGAGATTCTGCAGAGAGGTTTCCCAGCCGGGAGTGACACTTACCAGTTTAATAACTATGAATGGTAACCCGAAGCCACCACTTTCTATCCCACCCAGTTTCATCTGACTGTGTCAACTATGGCCCCCACCAACCACAAAGTGTTCTTTAGCTCCCTGTGGGGCTCAAGATTTTGCACTTCCTTTGACGTGGCCTGCTCCCCCTCTCACCAGTGGTTTCAGAGCAGTATGCATGGTGTTTGCCACCGGTGTCATAGGTCACCTGGTACTATTGCCTCCAAATGGCTAATCACCCGCATTTGGCTAAAACTGAGTAGCAAGTTGAGGCTTGTTTAAGAAGGTGTAGAGCATTGGAATTCATTTACTGCATGGCACGCTTAATCATACTGCTTACTGATATCTGGCCAGTTTCAGTTGCTTATAGTTAAACTAAATTTGTGCGCAGGTCTAGAAGTTTGTAGCACTTCTGTGACAGATAAGCTTGCAAACTCTACCACTGGGCAGTGTTCCAAAAGACTGGAGGAAGAACTGTCAAGACAAAGAATGCTACAGTGTATCACGTATGTAATTATATATATCTCTTCTCTGTACCATGGCCTTTTGGTATCACTGAATGTGAGGCTCAACGCTGGGTGATTTTTAGTGGCTTTCCAGCAAAATAAAATAGCTAGAAATCCCATAAACCCATAATCCCTACTGGTACAGGGATCTCACCCAAGTCCAAGAATGTTGCACGGACTGCCAAAAGACACTTTTCATGGTGTCTTGTTAAAGGGAATACCAGGGATCCGATAGTAAATAATTCTGCTGCTTTTAAGACAGAGTGCTACTTTGGTATAGGCACCCTTAAGCGCCCCAGTAGTACTAAGTTTTATGGGATCGTTACCCCAGAACTGTCAGGTTGTGGTCAGGTTTTTCGGTTCGCTTGGGCATCCACTAGACCCACCAGTTGAGAACTGGGATTTTCTATTGTGTGCCAACCTCACAGTTACTTGGAAGTAATATCTGAATGGTGAGGGTTAAAGAGACTTTCCAAATGGTCCCAGCATCGGAACAAGGTGTTGGATTCAACACAACACTTCCGCAAGGTCCGAGGGGACGAGGACAAGCCTCACTTCCTCCTGGGGCTGGAAGATAAATACAGGCTTGCCCTGTCTCAGTGGTAGTGTGCATCTTGGCAGGTTCTCAACCTCTGGTCACACTGATGCTTCATGATTGATCCTAGGCAGCTCTGCTTTAAGGTCCCTGTGGTTCTTGAGGCTCATACCCTACAAACAACATTCAAGGAGGCTTCATCCAAATGGCCCTTGCTGCTTACCCTCCCGAAGGGGCCAGCTTCTTCAGCTAACACCAGGTAGCTTTTAGGAGTGTTGGTCCGGAGGTATGACTCAACCGATGGGGATCCACCATCAAAACCTGAACTCTCCCCTCTCAGGGCACAAGGCACCTTTTCCGTTTTTATTGTTGCGGCTAGTAGCGCTGGACATGGTTTTGTGTTCTGACCCAAATGGGTACCAGACAGAATCACCTAAAGGGTTCTTAAGGGATACTTAGTATTTCATCGGATTGGAGGGTTGGCATGGGGGCACAGATCATGCGGTTGACATAGATGTTCAGCGTCCGAAACAAACATTTGAAGTTTCAGACATGGACAAAGGGATAATGTAAATGCAGGTTGTCACGTCAAGCTGAAAGGAAGACATATTTTTGTGCAAGCATGTATATGAATTTGTTGGGGACGCACATGTGTACAACTCAGGGTGCTCTCCCATCCTGGGTTTCAGGCTTGTGTTCCTGATACTGTAACTGGTTGTCGCAAGTTGTCAGGTACCCGTAGCCTGGTTGGGTTAGACCTAGTCGCCTTTATCCTGGACAGGGTTCTGCTATGTGTGCACTATCACTCTTTGCTTCACCGTGCATCTGGCAACGAAACTCGGCTTGTAAGAGGCCATGCAAGCGGCCACACTCGCTGGCAGCATGACTACACCCTTGCGCCGATACCAGTGGCCGTGAACTCGGTGAGGCTCTTCGGGCTTGATCTTTTTGTCACTGGCAGCTCTGAAGCATTGAAATTTGGTCGTAACTTTACTCAGCCCTATGGCGTCTCATGGGTGAAATAGGTGTACAGAGGGCCTGCCCTGAGATGGATTCCATGATGAGTAGGATTGGCGCCTAGCTGTGCCAGGGAAGATTGGAGGGAGAGTGCCCGTCATCATGGAGTGACTTTGTGTTTGATCTAAGCACCTTGGAGTGTTTTGACGGGGCCTATTCTGTCTCCCCTGGTCACCGAGGAGAACGGACGCCGGTACACCATACCTCGCTAAAGGCAGAGGAGATATGTAGCAGACTGTCAGACAACTCACCAAATGCTGCTAGAATACATTTAAATAGTACCTTTATTGTTCATTCGGAGAGTGTACGGTCACAGTACTGGATCTCAAGGGAGAACCCCTGAGCACTGCAGATGTGCAGGGGGGCCCTGGGGGCGGTCTGAAAACGAGGCTCCAGAGGACACATCTCTAGCATTCAAACACCCAGGCGGGGAGGAGGGGCAGAAGGCCAGCTGCCGGGGCCTCCCACCCCCGCCATCACAAAGGCCTCCTTGCACTACCAGCTTCAGGGGCCTGTCGGCTCACCCCTCCCATGCCCTGCACACAGCCGCTCTGTGCAACGCCATCCCTGGAGATGCAGTGCTCACAGTGGCCCGCGCCCCCTCCCTGCAGTGTCTGCTCCAGTGTGCCCTCTGCTCGCACCGACCTGCTCACCCCTCCCCGCAGTGCTAGCTCCGGGAGGATCTGGGCTGAAAGCCGCATGCACCCCTCCCTGCAGTGCTAGCTCCAGACGGCCATGTGCTCTCGGCGGTCTAACCCCCTCCCTCCCCGTGGCACCGGCCCCAGGGGGTACTCTGCTCACACAGCCTCCCCTTCCTCCCCCGCCACGGTGCCGGCCACAAAGGGTGCTGGGCTGAAGCAGCCATGCCTTCTCTTGGTAGTACCGGCTCCGGGGGTGCTGTGCGTAGGCACCCTCCCTCCTCTATCGGCCGGAGAAGGTAGTGTGCTGTAACCGCCCTGCCCCCCCCCCCCCCCGGTAGTACCGACCACAAAGGGTGCTGTGCTGAAAGGGGCCAAACCCTCCTGCAGAGCTAGCTTCATGCGGCCACGTGCTCTGTGCGACCGAACCCCTCCCTATTGTACCGGCCACTAGTGGCGTGATGCAAAATGGTGCCCCTTGCAGAATGTGATGGCCCCCGCGTCTCCCATATCGTACACAGAATTGTCTTTGTGCTGAATGCCTCCCCCAGGTGTTACACCGCCCCCCAATCCCGCCAACCACAAGAGGTTTGTGGAACCGCCCTGCCCCTCTTCATTTTAGTACTGGCCAGAAGAGGCAGTGTTGAGGGGCCCACTCATTCTCTGTTCTGAAAGAGACCCCCCTAACCCCCAAGATACCGGCTCCAGGAGGTGCAGTGTTCAGATCTCCCCCCCTGTCACCCCCCCCCCCATCACCGCCCCAGTACCGGTTTTAGCAGGTGCAGTGTTGAAAAAGACCGCCCACCCCGTAAAACCTGGATCCAGGAGGTGCAGTGTTAAAATGCCTAACCCCCCCCCCCCCCCCCCCCCCGCAGTACCGGTTCCAGGAGGTGCTGTTGAAAGCGCTGTATCTCTCCCTACTGTACCGCGCGCAGGAGGTGCTGTAATGATGTGAGCACTATTCCCTCCCCCCACCAGTTCCATGATATCTTGGGCTCACGTTGCCCCCCCCCCCCCCTCATTCTCTGTTCTGAAAGAGACCCCCCTGACCCCCAAGATACCCCCACCAGTTCCATGATATCTTGGGCTCACGTTGACCCCCCCCCCCCCCTCCGCCGCTGTACATTACACGGGAGTGGAGAGTTTGAAACGTCTTGCCCTCTCCCTGTAGCACCGGCCACGGGAGGTGCTGTGCTGACAGTCCCTCTTCCTCCCTATGTTACCGGCCACAGAGGGTGCTGCCCTTAAAGCGCTTTCTCTGCACCTTTCCTTATTTTGCCGGCCAAACGCTGCGCTCATGATCGGCCCACCCCCCTCCCTGTAGTACCGATGCCAAGTGGTGCTGTGTTGAAAGCGCTCTGCCCTTTCCATATGTCACCGGCCACATGGAGTGCTGTGTTGGGAGCGGCCTGCCCCCTCCCAATATCAGTCTCCAGGGAGGGTTGTGCTGACGCAGCCTGCCCCCTCCCTCTTGTATCGACCACGAGAGGTGCTGTGCTGACGGCGGCCTACCCATCTGTACAGCCTAATACTCGAGGAAGTGCTGTGGTGAAAGCGTCCTATTGCCTTCCGGCAGCACGGGTTCTAGGGCAGGCTACGTTCGCACAGCCTTCCCCTCGCTATTTTACCGGCTCCACGATGTACTGTGGCCACGGAATCTCCTGGTTGTACGGGTCACGGGTGGGTGCTGTACCGAAATCGCCCAGCTCCCTCACGGTTTTACCGGCACCGGGAAGTGGTGTGCTCAAGCAGCCACCCCTTAGCTTCTCTGTTGTGCCGGCCACAGAAGGCGCCGAGATGAAAGCCCCCCCCCCCCCTGACTCCAGGAGGCGCTGTTCTGAAAGCGCCTTGTCTTTGCCTCGTAGTACAGGCTCTAGGAAGCGCTGTGCTGAAAGCGCCCCGTCATCTCCCTGCATTACTGGCTCTAGAGGCGCTGTGCTGAAAGCGTCTTGCTTCGCCTAGTAGTACTGGCTCCAGGAGGCGCTGTGCCGAAAGCGGCTTGACCTCTCTCTATAGGAGGCACTGTGCTGAAAGCGCCCTGCCGCCCCCCCCCCCCCATACTGACTCCAGGAGGCGCTGTTCTGAAAGCGCCTTGTCTTTGCCTCGTAGTACAGGCTCTAGGAGGCGCTGTCCTGAAAGCGCCCTGTCATCTCCCTGCATTACTGGCTCTAGAGGCGCTGTGCTGAAAGCGTCTTGCTTCGCCTAGTAGTACTGGCTCCAGGAGGCGCTGTGCCGAAAGCGGCTTGACCTCTCTCTATAGGAGGCACTGTGCTGAAAGCGCCCTGCCGCCCCCCCCCCCCCATACTGACTCCAGGAGGCGCTGTTCTGAAAGCGCCTTGTCTTTGCCTCGTAGTACAGGCTCTAGGAGGCGCTGTCCTGAAAGCGCCCTGTCATCTCCCTGCATTACTGGCTCTAGAGGCGCTGTGCTGAAAGCGTCTTGCTTCGCCTAGTAGTACTGGCTCCAGGAGGCGCTGTGCCGAAAGCGGCTTGCCCTCTCTCTATAGGAGGCACTGTGCTGAAAGCGCCCTGCCGCCCCCCCCCCCCATACTGACTCCAGGAGGCGCTGTTCTGAAAGCGCCTTGTCTTTGCCTCGTAGTACAGGCTCTAGGAGGCGCTGTCCTGAAAGCGCCCTGTCATCTCCCTGCATTACTGGCTCTAGAGGCGCTGTGCTGAAAGCGTCTTGCTTCGCCTAGTAGTACTGGCTCCAGGAGGCGCTGTGCCGAAAGCGGCTTGCCCTCTCTCTATAGGAGGCACTGTGCTGAAAGCGCCCTGCCGCCCCCCCCCCCCCATACTGACTCCAGGAGGCGCTGTTCTGAAAGCGCCTTGTCTTTGCCTCGTAGTACAGGCTCTAGGAGGCGCTGTCCTGAAAGCGCCCTGTCATCTCCCTGCATTACTGGCTCTAGAGGCGCTGTGCTGAAAGCGTCTTGCTTCGCCTAGTAGTACTGGCTCCAGGAGGCGCTGTGCCGAAAGCGGCTTGCCCTCTCTCTATAGGAGGCACTGTGCTGAAAGCGCCCTGCCGCCCCCCCCCCCCATACTGACTCCAGGAGGCGCTGTTCTGAAAGCGCCTTGTCTTTGCCTCGTAGTACAGGCTCTAGGAGGCGCTGTCCTGAAAGCGCCCTGTCATCTCCCTGCATTACTGGCTCTAGAGGCGCTGTGCTGAAAGCGTCTTGCTTCGCCTAGTAGTACTGGCTCCAGGAGGCGCTGTGCCGAAAGCGGCTTGCCCTCTCTCTATAGGAGGCACTGTGCTGAAAGCGCCCTACCCCTCCCTGTAGTACTGGCTCCAGGAGGCGCTGTGCTGAACGTGTCCTGTCCTCTCCCTGTAGTACTGGCTCCAGACAATGCTGCAAGCGCGCTGTGCTGAAAGCGCCCTGTAGCTCTGGCTCCAGGAGGCGCTGTGCTCAAAGCCTTTCCCTTCCTTTTTTACGGCCACCGGCGGCGGTGTGCTGGTGGAGGCAGGACCCTCTCTGCAGACAATTTTGCCTCCGTGGGGCGCTGTTTTGAAAGCGTTCCGTTGCATGAGGTGTTGTACTCGAGCAGTGTACGCCCTCCTTGTTATACCGGACATAGAAGTCGCGGTGCTTCCTTATTTAACCGGCCACATAGGGTCCTGTACTGAAAGCTCTCGCATCCCCCCTCCTCCCCCGAGGTCAGGCCAAGGGAGTTGCGTTGCCGCACGCAGCCTACCCCCTCCCTCCCTGTTGTACGCGCCTCAAGAGGCGCTGTGCTTCTCCCGCCCCCCATATTTTTCAGGCCGCTTGAAGTGCTGTGCTCAAGCAGCCTGCTCTGCCTCCATGTATGTAGCACTACCGGTCCAGGGGGTGCAGTGCTGACGACTGAATACCCCACCCTGCGGTGCAGTACTCCGCCGCGAGGTGCTTTGCAGAAAGGGGCCTGCCCTTCCTGTGTTGCTCACTTCCAGAAGGTTCTCTGCTCAGTGGCAGCACCCTTCCCTGCAGTGCCAGCTCGGTACAACACAGACCTACGCCCCGTAGCCTGCAGATCCAGCCCTGTGCGGAGAGGAGACCGGCCAGCACGCCTCCTCCCGTGCCCGGTGCAGTGCCAGCTGCAGCGGCCCCAGGGTGCCCCCGCCATTCCTTGCGCTCCAGAACGCTGCGTCCTTCCTCAGTGGCCGGGCTCCCCCCTCACTCCCGCCTTTTCCCTGCAGTGGCAGCCCCAGAGGGCCCCGACCTCATGGCCGGATGTGAGCTTTGTCCTGTGAACAGATCAGGGGTTGTCCTGGGTTGGGGGGGCGGGGGCACTTAGCTGCCTCTTGCGGGCAGGTTGTGTCTTGTGATTCCCCAGTGAAGGGGACAGTGTTAGGGACAACAATGACAGATCACAGGACTTTTCGGAAACCCCAGGGAGTACTGCCTGAGGTAGGGCCTGAGCATACACATCAGACAGGCCCTTCCGCAGAAGGTCTTGTCAGAAGGAACCTCAGTATCACCTGCAGGGAGGAGGGATTGTAATGCCTCCTCAACCCTCGTTCCTGCCGAGGGAGGTAGATAGGCTTGTCTACATTAAGTCCAGGCCTTTTGTGCAAGAAAATACCTATCTTCAAACGCGGATCCCAGTTAGCAAAAGGGCTGGATCACGAGCCTTAGGCCTCCTGCAGATGGGCTTATCAGCAGGATGCCTGTGACCTCTGGGGGATCTGCATGAGCTGTCTCCTGCACAAGAATTGGTTATCCTGAACTTGACCTGTGTGCGGGGGCGGCTATATCATGTCAGGGCCTCCTATAATTACATTTTCATTGCCTCTTGCAGAGCAAGGGGAGCACTCAAATAATTTGGCCTCCTTGTATGTAGGGTGTCTAGGGGATGGGCCATATATCCCACGGCTCTTGCAGGAGGATCCCATGATCCTGAGCCTCTCCCACAGAAGCATGGCTTGACCGCAACCACAGGGCTCCCTCAGGAGAGGGCTTTGGGAACGTTGACTCTAGGGCTGCTGCTGGGGGAGGGCTTATCACGGACCCCGTGGCCTCTTCCAGAGGGGGATTATCGGCTGTAGCAGAATGTGCTTGGCTGGAGCGGACATTGGAAATGTGTGTGACAAGGGGGCGGGGCGTTGAGCGTGGGGAGGTGGCGCGATGGGGGAAACAGGGTCACCACCATTTTGGAGTGTGTGCCGCGAGCTCGGGCCAGGGGCCTCTCTGCCCACTAGCGAGGAGGGGCGAGTCGCGCCATTATTGTGTACCTCCTACCCATGGTTCCCCCTCCCCCCTCCCCCCCACGCCACCTCAACTGCAAGCGTGGACAAACATTGAGAACCGTGGGCACTTGCTTTATGTCGCGTTATTTTCGTCAGGTTCATGTTGTATTATGGGTAGATGTTTTATTTATTTATTTTTATATTTTTTTTATACAGCTCCTTGCTCAGTTTCCAGTTGCTTTTAGGCGCTTAGCTACTGTAAGGTAGTTCAAAATGAACATTCTCATATAGGATTGTATTTTACAATGCTGGGCTTCGTGCATTTTGATCCTGTTACACGCCTCTCCATTTTGGGTCACCCACTCAATCGGCATGCTCTCAACGACCAACAGCGACAAGGGACTGTTCCTGAGTGCATTAGTTTTTGTTAAATGCTGACAGTGTCTGACTGGGACAGAAAATCCACAGTAAAAACCTGCCCAGCAGACGATAAACAGGCCCACAAACAGCCCAAAAAAACGGCCACGCTGACCTGGGAGAACTGCGCATCGCCCTAAATGCTGACCGGGGCACACAAATCTTACAGCCCAGTAAAACCCGAATAACCGCCAAGGCCACGGTCACCATATCACTGTACAAAAACAATTAAGTGCCTTGGTTGGATTGTGGGTTAAAACAAACTGATATTTTTCAGCAAGCGGTAACGACCCGTATAATTGGTTTTCTTTAAGGGAACTTCAACTATGCATACTTCACGCCCGTGGAAAACCACATAATTTTAGACTTTCTACTGCCCAGACTGAACTGCAATCAGGAACTGGGACAACACTTAACGGGAAACGAAATCGATGTTTAATTTGTCTCGAACTTCTCCTCGTGCCTATGCCCCTGTGCGGGTAGGGATGGGCGGGCCCACATAAACAGATGGTGGTAATGTAAACTGCCGCTTTCTTAACCCGTCTATGACCCACCGAAGGTGCCACAATACTACTCCGTCAACCCTGCTGGGGAAAACTATTCTCATTGTACGCACATACTGGGGTGTGTGCCCCCGTTGGTGGTATTAAAGAACGCTTACACTACGTTGTCACTTCTGTTACAGTGGAAGTTAGCACACGCCGGACCACATTTGGAGGACACCCCAAAAGTCAGCCTACCGTCAATTACTTGCCACGACCTGCAATGTACATGAAAATATAAATTTTGTTCTGTTTAGTGCAATTGAATCACAGGCTGGTAGAGTTTAGTTGTTTACAGATCCACTGTTACTAGTGCATAAGTATTTTTTCTAGCTATCACGTCAAGAATTTTCAATTCTATTGAGGAGAGGGAGGAGAGGATTATAGTTCTCTTTCTTTACTGAGAAATAAACAGCAGCCAGTCGAAAACGTATCAACACTAAACTACTTTTCCCAAGATCCAGAGTAGTCCATACTGCTATCCAATCATAGGTCTGCTCCATGTATATATGTTTCTGAAAGCACAGTCATTCCTCTTTTCTTTGCAAACAATAGAGAATATATCAACATGAGTCCTTAGAAACTGGAATCCAAACTAAGTTCTGTCACGGAGAACTCTAAACCACCAACTGGCCTAGAAGCGTCAACGCAAAGCTGTTCTACCTAGACCCCCCAAGGTCATTCATGTACCCTTGCTGTCCAAACCTAAGGAAAGCATGCAAATAATAGCAACGCAAATCAAATAATTTAAACAGGCGGGTATGTTTTATATCATTATGCATACACATCATCATCTAGAAATTGGAGTTATACCAAAATTCGCCTTACGGGTGGGATAATACTTGTTTCCGTGTCCTTAATAGAATTGAAAATTCTTGATGCAATAGCTATAAATAGCTAAGTTTTGTTCTATGTCAGTACTGAAGGCTTCACATTATGCTAGTTTAAAGCTGATCCACTGCCGTAGACACCACATCAACAATGGGTTTATGATAAAATACCTTGAAGGTAGAATTCAAAGACCAGTCTGCCGCAGGCATGTCCTCTAGACAAGAACCTGTACAAAAAGCTTTAGATGCCTTGGCTCCACGAACAGAATGTGCACCAAATTTAGAAATGTCTACCCCAGCTTCCCCCAACAATCACTTGACCTATCTGGCCAGAGTAGCCGCAGGTACCAGACCAAAGGGACTTTGTAAAGAAATGATCAGTTGCCCGTGGGCATCTTTACGAGTGCAATCTTCATAAGCATTCAAACACTTAATCATACATAATTTGTGATTATGAGGAAAGGCTGGATAGGAAATGCAACACAATGCAGTCTTTGTACATCTAGAAACAGTGAAAGAAACTCCTGAAGGAGTAAATACTCTAACCACTAAGTCTAGAGCATGTACATCCGAAATACATCAGCATGATATGATACAAAGGAGAAGTGTGAGCTTTGCTGACAACTGGTTGTGTGAAAGATCCTTGTTACAAGGCCAGGCTCTCAATAAGCGTAACACAACGTCTACATCCCATAATGAAGAATATCTAGGCTATGGGGGTTTGACCATCCTGATATCCAGCAGGAGCTTACAAACTAGCAGATGTTCTACTGGTCTGCCTTCCAGATCAGGGTGACCCTCAGAAACAGCGGACCTGAAATTATTAATGGTTCTCTAAGCCAAACGCTGGGATGCCAATTCAGAAAGAAAGAAAATTGACAATCACCCTGATTTTTGCTCCCAGGGGATCAACACGCTGTTCACACCAACAAACCCATCTCCTCCAGGAAGTCTGATAGTGTTTATGCGTGGAGGCGGCCCAAGATTGGGATAGGAAAACATTTTGTTCTCTGAAACTCCCCGCATTTGCCAATTTCACTGGAAAGTCTCCATGCCGTCAGTGACAACTGCCCTGCTATTATCAATGGATGAGGCAGTCCTGCCGGATCCAGAAGCAAGGATGGGCAGAATGGGATTCAAATTGGCAGAGCACATGACAGTAACATTACCACCGGAAACCATGAATGAGCCTTCCAGAGAGGCGTCACCAAGATGATCTCCGCTGTCTGCCTCGTCACCCGAGAGTGCCCCTTGAATCATGGAGAAAGATGGAAATGCAGAGTAGACCCGAAGTCCATGTTTGAAGGAAGGCATCTGATCCTGCTGCTGATCTGGTCTCCAAGTGAAAAACCATGGAAGCTGGGGTTTCATTCTCTTTGCAAAGAGGTCTATCGAACACTGATCCCACCAGCGCTCCAGACTGTGAAACACTTGTGGATTGAGTTTTCTTTCGCTGCCATCCCTCAAGAGGCGAAAGTTCCAGTCCGCCACTATGTTGGAACGTTCCAAAATATACTTCACCGTCACTGAAATATGGTGCTGGAGACAAAAATGCTAACAATCCTTGGCAGTCTCCAGTAGAACTTGCAACCCGGTCCCTCCTTGGCAATTTGTGTACCAGACTGCTGAGATGTTGTCCATGTGAAGCAGGATGCAACAGCTCGCTTTGCAGGGAGAGAGAGATCTAATCACAAAGGCACCTATTTAGAAGCTCCAGGCAATTGATATGGAGGTTCAGCTCCTCCGAGTTCCATTGCCCCCCACCCCCAGTCACCAATGATCCGCAACGAGCACCCCAGCCCCATCGGATGGCATCTGATTCTATCACTATCTCCAGGGCAGATGCGAAAATGGTCCTGCCGTTCCACGCATCCATATGATCCAACCACCAGGTTATCTCTGCCCTGACCTTGCCTGACAACAGTAACTGTTGAGTCCGAAATAGGACAGCCCCATGCAAAGATGCAAGATTTTTAAATGCTGAAGGGCTCAATAGTGAAGAGAACCTGAAAAATCTCTTGGATCAAGGAAGCCAACAGACCCACCAGTCATGCAAGAGTCTCCAATGATATAGCTGGTGAGGCAAGGGCTCTCCTTAACTCTTTCTTGATAGAGCTCTGTTTCGCCAAGGGTAACAGAAGCTGGGCTCTGATAGAATCTACATGTGAGCTTAAAAATTCTATTGTTTGAGATGGAGTCATGATCGATTTTGTCTGGTTTTATCAGAAAACCCAGATCTTGTAGAATCTGTATGGTCCAGAACAGACAGATGCATCAAGACTAACTCTTCGCTTTGAGCCATGATCAGAATATTGTCAAGATAAAGAATGAGGCAGATGCCTCTTTCCCTGAGGAAATGCACTACCGGCCGCAAGAGCTTGTTGAAACACTAAAGGGCGGAAGAAAAACTAAAGGGGAGGACGGTAAATTTATACCATCGGTCTCGCCAACAGAATTGAAGATACAGACAGTGAGGGACATAAATGGGAACAGTTAGATAACCGTCCTTGAGATCCAGACGCACCAGATAGTTGCCCTCTTGCAAGAGATCACTTAAAAGATGAATACTCTTTGTCTTGCGGTACATTATCCAAGAGTTGAAAGCCTTCAAATTGAGAACTAAGCGGGAGACCCCTGCTTTTTTTTTCTGCACCAAAAAGAGTGTTCTGTCATACCCTTAGGGATGGGAGCTCGTCCTAGTTATCACATGTTTGCAAAGAAGTGAGCCAATTTCTTCATCTATGAAACTGCTCTCTGTTTGTGGAAAAATGAATGGGATATGGAGGAGATCTCTGCTGCAGGGAGGAGTAAAACTCTAGTCTGTACCCCCTATCTATCTGTAAGATCCATGGGTCTTGAGAAACGTGTTCCCAGGCTGGGAGATGCTCATTATTTCACCCCCACCAGAACAAACTCTGAAATGGGGATTCCTCTCATCTGATGGGGCACCTTTTGCTGCGTTGAAACCGCCTTAGTTACTGTTTCTGAAGCCACAAACCCGATTTCCCCAGGGACCAGGTAGGGTAGAATCTGGACATAACGTAGTTGTTACTTCGTCCCCCGTTAGGGGTATCCTCCTGAGGCCTGGTAGAATCCACGACCTGGCACTCGGCCTCTATAGTATCCTGCCCTTGCAAAAAGGCCTCCACTGAACATCCTTTTCATGGGTGACTGGGCCTTGTCTAACAGGGAGAAATCGGTTATCTACTTTCCTAAATCTTTCACATATTTGTCCCCAAATAACAGACCATTCACTAGAGTGCCAGCCTTAGTCGGGGTCAGTTCTGCCTACTTCTGGTCGATTCGCATCAAGAAATACTTTCTGCGTTTGGTGGACAAAGCACAGCTGGCATTACCCAAGTGACATATGTCTTTTTGAGCCCATTCTAACACTGTTTTGGGGACACGTTGGGAATTGGAATATTGCTTGCATAGCGAGTTCCAGGATCTTCGTAATATGACCAGAAATGGCCAGGAGCTTGTCCTGACATCCTTTCCATTCCCGGTTCAGGTCATTCTTAGGGTCCTTAGCAAAACCTTTTATTAACGTTGCCATGTTGGGATCTAATTCAGGCGTGTCCTCCACCTTGCCTAGGAGAGGGGGCGAGGATATTCCCAATGCAAGGTGTTTCATACGTCCCAGCCAAAACCTTTCCTTAACCTGTCTTGCACATAGTGTGCTACTTTCATTCATGGCACCCACTTGGTAGAGCGTGGGTGTATAATACTCTTTGGGTCAAATAACAAGGTGCATTGGACCTGAGCGTCTTTGTTTAGATTGCAAGTTTTACGCTTACCCTTAGGATTGGGTTCATCCTGCGCCCGATCAGAGTTGGAAGAATGAGATGAGGTAGAGAGAGGTGCCTCTGCCGTTTGTGTAGAGGGCAGAGAAAAGGACCCAGAGGAACCTGGTGATGCGAGCGCCCATACTCATGATCTTTAAGAACTGATGCTGCCATTGCGCAAGGATTTCGGCCGATGAGGCAGGTCCCAATGTAGCTCTCTGGGCAATGCCCAAATCAGATGTCTTGTCTCTGACCGAAGTCTAGGGAGGGGTACTTCCTCACAATTCTCAATGTCAAAACCTCCCCCTAAGAGGTTGAGTAAAAGGCTTCAGGCATTTAATGAGAGCTTGGTTTACGGAGTCCTGAACATGGCTCCCTAGGGCCTCCACTAAAATCTCATCCATTTGATGTTCGTGGGGTACATCAGGTAGCTCCTAATTTTATTTGTCCTTTTCGGCATAGTACGCGATGGCTAATAAACAGGAAGTATGAAGGAGTTTTGCTTTGCTGGGGGGGGTAAAGTGATAAAGTTGTGAGACAAACAGCCTCTGTCAGCCAAATTAGATGTAGGGGAGCAGCTGCAAATGAATCCCTACGACAGAGCCCTACAATGTGTAAGCGCCCCGTCGGGCGTTCTATGGGATTAGTTATTCATGGAGGATCGTCAGCACAGCACTCGGGCCGATCCGAATATCGTCAGCACAGCACTCAGGCCGATCCGAATGCTCAGACATGGAGAAACGGCACCGCACGCATGTGCGATGATGGAAACAGCTAGAGTACAACAGTCTTCTACACCCAGCGGTCGCATATAGGGCACCCGCTCAGTCTGTGGTGCACTGTTTAACAAGGGCAGAGCCCTTGGCGTTTATGTGCCCTGTCGAGCATTCGTCAATAGACAATGCAAGAGTAAACTGTTGGCAGCAAGACTATAGCGCAAGTCAATCATCCACACACTACGGATCAGTCTCACGCATGCATGACACATCTGGAAATGGCACTGCAACTGGCTGGGCATTAAACAGGCTCCTGCTCCACGGCTGACTTTAAAAATGTGGTATTCGTTGGAAATCCCAGAGAGAGCAAATGTCACATTGAAACAATAATCACAACAATCGTATTATTTTATGTATTGATCGCAATAATAAGAATATGGGGTTCTACTTATCTCTGGCTGCAAGCTTCAAAGAAAGAGGAAGGACTGTGCTTTCAGACATGGAGCAGACATATGATTGGATAACAGTATGGACTACCAGGGATCTTGGGAAAAGTAGTTTTGTGTTTAAATCTTTTTGATTGGCTTCTGTTTACTTCTCAGTAAAGAAAGAGAAGCATAATCCGAAGTCTTCGGTCCTGACATAGAATCTTTAAAGTTTCCAAAGGCTGTCGTGTGACATTATTAGTCTATTCAGAAGGTTAAAGTGACTGGTGCAGTCCGAGGGTCTGTGACTACACCTGAGAGAATTTGTTTTTCTTTAAGTTCATTGTAGGCTGTACCAAATCCCAGGTCAAATCGAATACTTCCAATATTTACCTACAATGTACTGCAGTAAAATAGAAGGAAAGGAAGAATGCATACTACAACGACCCACGGAGTCCTGTGAAATTGGGTCCAGCAACCAAAATTGCTCGCCTGGACATGGGGCATGAGTAATCATGTCACACGTCTTGTGATTTGAACAAGAATGGCAGAGGTCACCCTCGAAGGGGGCATTGGAGGCTGTGCTGGGGCCCAAATAAACCAGTGCTGGCCACCATAGCGTGTCAATGAACAAATGGACATCTTGATAATACACCTGGGCTGCAACAGACTCGCACAGCTCTGCAGCATCGGGCTGAGGCTAATAGAAGCAGCCAGTTTCTTCAACAGCACCACCATCATATGGTCAGATCATCCCCAGACTAACATGGTGAGGGGCCCTGCTAAACGGGGGAGTGGATTACTCCAGAAGAAAATTAAATATTGCAATCAGCAAGTATTGTAAGGTGAATAGCTTTGAGAGAATTAGGCTTGGCCTGATCAACCCAAGATGCCTATAATTAAATGCAATGGATGAGGTACACCTGTCGCAGGAAGGAATAACAGTGTTCTGGGCCAACCTGTGGGCAGCAATGGCAGGCTGTGCCTTACTAAAGATCAAGAAAACCCGAAGAGGGGAGGAGCCACCTGGGGAAGTGAGCCCCACAGGCAGTGTGGTGGATAAAGGGATACATTTGTTGGTAAAGGGGGCACACTGGCAAGGCAATGTGCTGGAGGAAGGACACTTACCTGGGGATGCTTTACCACAGGGGGAGTGGGCCAGTGGTGGGGAGTAAGCAGAGCATAGCACTCGCAGCCCAGACCCACTGGACGGCAGGGCACAAAAATGGACAAGGTAGTGTTTGGGGCCTAACTGCACTGAGAGGCTACTCCCCCCTTGCGATCAGAGAATAAAGCCAGCAAGAAACTGTATAACCCCAAGAAAATGGCATGTATGATTGCCTCAGCAGCAATAAAGTGTCATAACCATGACAAGCAAGTTACAGGACTTGATTGATATATGGCACATGTGATTTATGATCCTGTCAGAAATGATTTATGACAGAATGATTTACAACACTGTAATGATGATTTATGGCCCTGTCATCTTGATTTGACAGGCCCCTGTAATTATGAGGCAATGCCATAAATATAGATCATTCATGTTAATAAAACAGTGGCCAAGAATTACCCAAAAAAAACAACACATGGCTAGTGGAATTTGTATTCACAATTGCAAATGTGGGATTTAAACTGGTTGGAGAGAGAAGTGCGGTGTTATGGTAGTGGCCGAACTCGAAGGGGGTAATATGAGTTGGCGCAATAATATCTGCCGGGGCCCAGATAAATCAGTTCTGGCTGCCACAGAATGCGAGTGAACTAAGGGGCAGTGACATCCTTTACCCTACCACCGAGGATCAGGAAAAGCGTGCTAAACTTGGTGCAAAAACGCCGGGCCAGTGGTGGCCCAGGTAATCATTTGAACCCCTCTATTAGGGGGCACCGCTATACCTCAGCCGGGGAGAGGGAGGGAGAAGGGTTGAAAAGGTAGCACTGCCCCTGGAAAGGATCTATTGGTGGAGCAAGGGCAATATGCCAGGATCTGCAAAACTCATCTGCACCTTTAGCAGCAGCATTGTCACAGTGCTGGAAGGCAGAGAGGCGAATAAAGGGATACAATTGTGGTAAAGGAAGCATACCAGCAGGGCGGTGTGCCGGAGGAAGGCCACTTACCTGGGGATGCCTTACGATGGGGTGAGTAGGCCAATGGGGAGGAGTAAGGCACTCGCAGCCCAGACCTGCCGGACAGCAGGGCACTAAAATGGACAGACAAGGTAGCGAGTTGAGTCTAACAGCAGTGAGAGACATTTCTCCCCCCCCCCCCACCCCCCCTCTGCAATCAGAGCATAAAGGCAACAAGAAACTATATGACCACAAAAAAACGGAAAGGATGATTGCCTCAGCAACAATAAGGTATCATAAACACGACAAGCAAGTGACAGGACTTGATTGATACATGCCGGACGTGATTTATGACCTATCAACGTTTATAATTTATGATCCTGTCAGAAATGATGTATGATACTCTAAATGATTCATGACACCATAATTATGATTTATGTCCCTGTCATCTTGATTTAACTGGCCTCTGTAATTATGAGGCAATGATGTAAATATAGATCATACATGTTAATAAAACTGCGGCCAAGAATTCCCTTGAGAAAAACACAAACATGGCTGGTGTAACATATATATATATATAATAAAATTATTCTCTCCCTCTTGCCAAGTGAAGATGTTGTCACCCTATCAGTCCATATTCAGGCCTATCTGAATTGCCAGTTTCAGGTCCCGTTCTGAATAGCTGGAAGGGTGGCCCATCTGTTTGCTGTAACTTCCTCTTCAATAGCGTTTTAGCCAATAAGAATCGGTCCATGTGTTGGAGCCATATTGCTTGTCTACCAATCAAAATTGCTTGGGCCTCCCTGAACCGCGTATTGCCATGCAGGAGAAACATGTGCAGCCTGAACACAAAGTGCATCTGTTTTCAGGCATAAAAGATGCCCTATTCACCTGCCTGCCAGAAGATCAGATTTTGGCAGTTCTCCAAAACAAATTCTCTGCAGGCAGACTACAAAAAAGTATGGATTTTTGCTCTGTTCACATTTTAGCCAGTGTTTTTTCTCCACCTTTATACGCGGTCTGTCTGGTTGTCCAGTTATTGCTTTCAGGTGGATGGAGCTTGGTGCTCCTTTGGTTTGAGCAAATTAGTTGCATGTTTACTAACAACTTGTCTCTGACTAGTCCCAGAGGTGAAAGAATGGATTGACCAATAGACACTGTCTGTATAATATTTATACTATGTGTACTACAGAGATGTGACCATACATCTGCAGTTTACGTAAAGTTACCATCTCCAAAGGAAATCCATTTTTTTTATCCTCTTTCACCAACCTACACCTCATATGAGAGGTGAACCCTTCAAAGTTCAACCCTTAAGCTTTATACATTTGGTGCAGCTTTATTGAAGGGATTAAAAGTTAAAAGAAGGGGGTCCCAAAATAGGTCACTTTTCGATCTAACGTGGAACTTAACTGCTGATGACCGTCACTGTGCAAAGCTCAATAACAGCTAAAAAGGTCATTTTTAATGTGGGGTGGCCTTTTCTCTACGCGGTGCCTTTGTCTTGGTTTGGCCAGTCTTCATCCAGCCCTTTTTGGAGTTAAGAAAAAACTAACTGTCCGGTGCACAGCATGCATCATTGCTGCACATTGTCCTCAGCAGAAAAATAGAGATAATCCTTTTCAAACAATGGAAATGGACACACATCTTGCAAAGGATGAGGCAGGGAGTGCAGTTTATCGATCTGCCGGCTTGAACAAGTGTGGTAGCCACTAGAAAAGAAAGCTGGGATGGTCATAACACTCCCAGTGCTGTCAATTGACTTGGCGCTAGAGACGTTTTCAAAGCTCCTTGAGCCGCAAAATTCCGTGGAAATGTTCGAACCCTACGCAGATAACTGCTGACGTGGTCTCAAACAGGGCCTCCATTTTTCGAGGGCGAAGGAGGGCTGGGAGAGATGGCAGCAATTGCAACCAAGGTGAGTGAGGTTAAGAAAGAAAGAAAAAAACAAACAAACAAAACGTGCAGTTAGCTGACTGGTGCCGTTCTAAAGTGGCTATTATGAATGGGGTGAGGTAAGTGTTGTTGGAAAAAAAATATATAAAGATTAAAAAAAATTCGCCCGTCAGGTGCCCCATCACCTTGGGATTCACCTTAACTTCTCTTTAACTGTAGTTTTTTTATTTTTTTTATTTTTTATCAGCCAGATGAGCAATAGCTCAAGTGTAAACTATGATTATGTTGAAGTTGCGTAGAAAACAAGTTTTATGAGGTCTTAACAATTTATAACCCGTTAGGCCCACCTGTTAAAAAAATGTTCCGAAGCTGATTGTCTCACATCTTTTGAATTTTTTCCTCCAAAAATCTTTTGAATTTCTGTCCAAAACGAGGCACAGTTAAACGGGTTGATTACAAAGGTACATTTTGTCACAAGTTGTAGAAATCCACAGCAATGCCTGGCAAAAACTGCGAGAAATAAATGACACCAATATTCGCCCTAAAAGAGGGTGTGGTGTAAATCTTGTTCTCTTTGATTTAACATGTTTTTTGGGGTTCGGTGTAGATTTGTAGAGTCATTTTCAAGCAATTCAAACAGTGAACATCAGAAACCTAAGAAACTACCAGTACCAACTGTACTATTGGGGTTTTCCTGTGCATTTGAACCTCTTTTAACAAAAGCTTTAATGTATTCATATTTGACAATCAACCGCGTCTTAATGACTCAAGAATGAGATTTTTTACTTGGTCACCAATATGTGGTTACTGGAATCACAGCCAATCTCACTCCACAAAAATGTAGAAGCAATGTGAGGCTTCATCGTGAACATGCTTCAACTATAGAGGGTATGATGGCAAGCCACAGATGAGTCACACATATTGTCCTTCCACTGTTTCCTCAAAGCTAAATCAAAGCTAATACTAGTTTCAAGAAGTCGCTGGCCATGATTCAAGAACCAAAGCCTGTTTAGTATAGGGAACCCAGTAAGTTTTTCATTGATACTTACTAATAGTATGTGTTTCACAAGGCAAACTTTATGATGCGAAAGCACAAGAAAAAGGATGAAAAAAAGGGTGAGGAAAAAATGTAAGATGAAAAAAATTGCAAGGCATACAACAAGATCCCTAAAACTCACTTTATATATTATATTAAATTAAATGGCTTACATTATAAAAACTAAAAACATCTAAAACTGTTTTTTTCTTATGGTCACCACTAGAGCATATAGCTCACTTACCGGCAAAATAGAAAACCGAAAGAAGCGTATATTTGGGGTGCAGTAGAATAGAGGTGTCAAAATAACCATAGTTACCAGGAGGGCGTGGAGATGGATTTTGAGACTCACCTCAAACATTTTAATATATGTTTATCTGGTGAGTGATATCTGTGATTCTGAAAATGCTTATATGAGGTTTCAAAGCCACAAAAGATCCAAAATGTGCCAGTGTAGGGACTTAAAATTGTGAACCTATGATTTAAGGAGATGCAGGTGATAGCACATTTGAGTTGCTTCAGTGGACCAACTTGTACATTTTGGGACTTTTTAACTTCAAAAGTTACCCCCTTTTAATCTCCTTCAGCATACACATCTTCAGGAGATGTGAAGAGTTTCTTGTACTGGTTTGGCCCAACATTCTTTTCAATAGGATTTTGGTCATTCTGTGGTCATAATTAAAGGAGTCTGGAAATAAGCAAATTTGAAAAAATCCACTTTAGCATTAGTAAGTTCTTTATTGTACAAGTTCAATGAAGACATCTGCAGTATGCTACAACAAACTTTCAAATTATAACCTGTAGCTCTTGCGTCTTTGCTTTAATTATTGTTGCTTCTTCACACAGTGAAATGAATGGAAAGTGATGGAATTGGCCTTTTTGCAGGATTATCCGCAGACATTTTGCCTCTGACCTGTTTTTTGATTATGTGCTGTATTTCGTTTCTGACGGCTTTAGGACACTGGGCACTGCTAAAGTGCTAGTGCTCTCCGTCTAAATTGTACTGGTGATTGGTTCATCCATGACTGGCATAGTTGCTTTGCTATTAAGTCCACTGTGTGTGCCTAGGGCCTGTAAATCAAACACCACTTGTGAGTCTGCAGCACTGATTTTGCCACCCACAAGAGTAGCCTTATAAACATGTCTCAGTCCTGCCACCTCAGTGTCTGTGTGTGCAGTTTTGAACTGCCAGTTCGACCTGGTAAGCCCAACTATTCCCTTTTACTACATGTAAGTCACCCTAAGGTACGCTTAATGCTGCCCCAGGGGCAAGGTGCAGTGTATTTAAAAGGTAGGGCATGTACTGGTGTGTTTTATATGTCATTTGTTAATCACTATTGGAAGGGCTATCTCTCCTATAGGGTAACATGGGGATTGCCTTGAAATATCTTTTGGGTATAATTTCCCATTGGGAGCAGATTGAGATTTGGAGTTTGGGGTCTCTGAACTCACAACTTAAAAATACATTATTTTGGTGAAGTTGGTTTTTAAATTGCAAGTTTAAAAATGCCACTTTCAGAAAGTGGACATTTTCTGTGCCTCTGCCTGGCTGTGGAGTACACGTCTGGGTCAGGATGACAGTTGTGAATTCACTCTAGACAGTCACACAAAGGGAGCTGAGGACTGCCCTGCATATCCTGTTGGGTCTTGGGCTAGAGTATTGGGAGGAGCTAACACTCGCTCCTGAAAAGGGCTGCGACTGTCCTTATACAAAGCAAACTCCAACACCCTGGAGGTGGTCTGGGCAGGAAAGGCAAGGTCTTGTGCACTACAAAAAACTTTCTTTTGAAGTCTGCCTACTTCAAAGGCAGAAATGAGTATGAGTGTTGGACCACTAGAATCACAACTTTAGAAGCCTCCTGGACTGAGAACATTCTGCCAAGAAGAAGAACTAGATGCTGTAGGAAGGGCTGCAACTCTGCATGTTGCATTGCTATTGCTGTGCTGGCTTTCTGCTTCTCTCCTGGGATTGAAAAGAACTGGACTTCGCTTTCTACATTCTGCTTCAAAATATTCTCCAAAGGCTTGGTCTGAGATTGCCTCCTGTTAGAACTCTCAGGGACATCAAAGACTGCATCTTCCAGCACCTGGGTTCTCTTGCTGAGAGCCCTGACTTGCCAAGTGGTACCAAATCCAGTTCCTGGGATCATGGGAGTGAGTTCTGGTGTTACTCAGAAGAAACCAAGTGCATCGACTCCAGAGCGACTTTGGAACCAGCACTGCTGTCCGACTCCACACCTCTGCCTGCACTGAAGCCGTGGTCCCCACTGAGTGAAGCGACCACAACTGATGCCGTCGGCCTGAAGCCGCCACAGCGCCTCCGAAGTCCCAACACAGAGTGAGTCGTGCAGGTCGTAGCCCGTGGCGTGATTGTGACACTGCAAAGTTGACACCTCACGTCTTGACCTTCTGGATTTATCGACCCCCGCTGAATCATAAGGAACCAACACCACATCACCTCACCTGCATCTGTAAGGAACCAACGCCTCACCTCCCCAGTAGCAGTAAGGAACTGATGCTGCACTGGCTCCAGTGACGCCTCACCTCCACGACTCCGTGCAACGTCTTTGTTTCATCATTTTCAAAGGTACTGTGCCAGGTGTCCGTGTGGCGTTGGATTGCTGGTAACGACTCGATCAAGATGTCGTGATAGCCCCAGTTTTAGCTGTTGAGTTTCTAAGCTCTTTACTAAGATTCCATCTTTAAGCAGTCATATCTTTGCTTGTTTATGTTGGATTTATTTTTTGTTTTACTCAGATAAATATTTGTGGTTTGTCTAATTTGGTATGGAGTACTTTTGAGATGTTTTCACTGTGTTCCTGTATGCGTACAAATATTTTACACATTGCCTCTGAGATAAGCCAAGCTACCAAGGGGGTGAGCGGGGTAATCTTAGCTGTGTGACTTCCTTACCCTTACTAGAGTGAGGGTCCCTACTTGGATGTGGTGCAAACCACTGCCAACTAGACTCCTTTCTAACAGAAAACAATTGTATAATCTAAAAACGTTTCACAAAGAAGGCCTCTCAAATAATATTAAAGAACCACATCTTATCCAGGCTGTCCAAGGACATTTCTTTCAAACAGTTAGGTAAACTCTCAGTTACCAGTGGTGCCCTGCTTTATCAATGAGCCACTTATCTAGGGCTGGAAGTGTTCCCACTTGCCAGGCCCAAACCTTCCCTTCTACTACATGTAAGTCACTCCTAAGGTAGGCCCTAGTTAGCCCTATGGGCAGGGGGCAGCGTATTTTAAAGGTAGGGCTTGTACTGATGTGTTTTACATGTCCTGATAGTGAAATACTGGCAAAATCGAGTTTCATTATTGCAAGGCCTAGCTCTCCCAAAGGTTCAGATGGGGACTGCCTTTTTGTCTATTTTTCTTTTTATTTAAGAAAAAGCAAAGGGCAATTATGGATACAAATTAAAATCAAAACACTGAAATTTGCAGGTTATGGTTAATATCCTAACCCATAACTTACACAATTACATTTTGCTTTTTGGTGCTTTTATTTATTGGCTACATATAGCGAGAGTTCGTAAGTGTTTCATGGCTATTATGCGAGTTATGTATTGTGGTCCTAACCATATCCTGCAAATATCAGTTTTTCTATGTTAACTCATAGCCAAAATTGCACTTTAACTATTTATAGGTGGTGTCTACTGCACAGGCCATATGTCTGGTTGCAAAGTCCTATTGTGTGCGAACTTACTAGGAACATCAAGGTGCTTGCAACTCAAACTTTACTTATCATTTGCTGTGTTGGTATCCATCTCATTTGCCTGCTTCTACATTTTTGTCTGTCCCATCCATGAAGCAATATCTATGTTTGATAGCATGTGTGGCTGTACATACACATGCTCTGCATACTTCTACCATCTAGTGTTGGGTCCGGATGTGTCCAATTTGTTTTTTCTCAGAAGAAGTCATCAGAGTCACTAGGTAAAGTGACCCCTCATCTCAGTGATACTGCGCTTGGGCATTGACTCCATTGTTAAGATTGTTTACTTCTCGTCAAGTTGGAATGTGTTCTTCGGTGCTCTGTTTCCAGACTGTTTCGGGCTCCCTTTTGGAACAACTTACAATCCCATACTCATTGGTATTGTTTTCATCCCATTCACATTCAGTGAACACAGGAAGCAAATCACCCTTCGGCAACTTTCGTTCCCAGCCTTCGGGCCTTGCCCGGTTGGGCCTCCATTATTTCATAGATCGGTACGCATAAGAAATCTGCTGCTGATGGAACGGAGACTTTTTGTTTTTGTCCAAGGTGTCACTCCAAATATCCCCACGCAGACCTCTAATCAGTTTGCAAACTCTGCTTATCGCCTGATAACAAGAAAAATTGTGAAGCTTGTCAATCGTTTCGATTGATGAAAACGTTGTGGGATTGTCGGGCTTGTTAGAACGAAATGCAGCAAAAAGAACTAGAAGAGACACCGGACATCTTTGGTCTCCGAGACGTCAAGCCGCAGGAAGAGAGTTCCATAAAGCTTCTGTGGCAGAAGGGGGAAGCCTTATCAATTCCAGACTCCGAATCGACTCTGACAATGAAACCAGCGTGCAGACACAAGAAGTTCCATCAGTGCAGCATGCAGTGAATACAAAGGCCCATATTACACCCACCAAAAAACGTTTGGCTTGACCAGACATAAACCGTCGAGATTAGCCAAGGATGCCCCGCCTTCTAGCTCGGCACTGAAGGCCAAGCCTAAAGACTCTGCCCATAAAGTGGCTCAAAGTTCCAGCATCGACCCAACCAAAGCTGCCTTTGGTTCCGACAATATCAGCACCGAAACTCAAGCCCTCTTCGACACTTGGATCGGGAATGACTGTTTCGGCATCAGATCATACCTTACAAACTATGGCAGAGAAGCTTGATCCGAAACAATTGAAATTCAACCAAATACTGGTTGGATCCTTGCAAAACCATCTCTTTCGAAACATCTGACTTAATTTGAGGAGGCTACAGATGTACAGACACCTCCTCACAAGATAAATAGAAAGGACGTGGCCACCTGTCCAGTACCTCCATCTTTACCACCCTCTCCTCTACCTACGTCACCACATCATTCACACTCTCAGCCTGGAGATCTAATAGGGGGAACTCCACTAGGATCTCCACAATCCTATTTTGAAGAATGGGAGGAGGGGGTGGGTCATGACAAACCGCAGCGTCCTTTAGACCGTTGGGACACATATGACAATGACCCACCATTGGATGCGGATCCAGATTTATACCCAGCTAAACCATCTCCACAGATGACACCACATCCTTCATTGAATTGGTAGCTAGGGCGGATGCATATCATCAGGTCCCATTACACAAGGACCCTATAGAAGGTGATTTCTTATTCAAAACCCTTTCCCCCACCACTAGGGCACCTCAGTATCCGCCCAAGTTAAAGGGTATGACATAGCACGCAGGCGAAATTGTTAAAGACCCTGTCTGTGCACAACTAATTAAGCCTAGAGTTGATGAAAAAAAAAAAAAAATACAAGGCAGCCTCTTTAGATCCTGCTTATATTATTCCTCCAGGCTCCCTGGTAGTTTCAAATGCTCGTAAATGCGCTAATTCTCAGACTTCCAGGGATGCACCTCCTCCAGACAAAGAGTCAAAACTTATTGATGCATAGGCAAAAGGGTGAAAGTTCAAGCAGTCAACCGGTGTACAATTGCCAACACCCAAGTACTGCTGGCATGATACAATAGAGCACACTGGGTTGAGATGGAAGATCTTATTCAACAACTCCCAGAAGAGTTTAAAAAGAAAGGACACCAGATTGTACAAGAGGGCAAGTTAATATCTAATAACTCTATTATATGTGCTCGTGACGCAGCAGATGGTGTTGCAAGGGGTATAAACACTAGTGTCTTATTATGATGACACGCCTGGTTGCGTATATCCGGTTTTAAACCTGGGGTTCAGCAAACACTTCTTAATTCCCCTTTTGATCAGAAACACCTTTTTGGTCCAGAGGTGTACCAAGTGTTAGAGAAAATGAAAAAGGACACTGATGTTTCAAAGTCTATGGAAGCCTTTCGAACTCCTGGTAATCGAGGCTCCTTTCGCAAACCTGCATTCAAACAAAGCAATAAACAGACAACATCAGACTCCTACCTCTTTCAGTCATCAACACTGTGCATCCCCTTCCAGAGGATTTTATAGAGGCTCATATAGGTGAAACGACTCCAAGGGTCGAAGAAGAGGTGTCTCCTCACGTACCTCCCCTTCCATTTCAAAGCAGTGACTCTCTTTTCATCCCCCTCACCCCCCTGATCACACAACGCCTATCGGGGAGCACCTATAACAATTTTTTTTCCCAACTGGCAAAACATAACAACAGACCAGTGGGTGTTGGATATTATCAGCATTGTTATTGCCTGGAGCTCAACACACCTCCAAACATACCACCCAGGAAGCACAAACTATCTGCAAAACATTTTAAACTGTTAAATTAAGAAGAACAAGCTCTCCTTCAGAAAGGAGCAATAGCGTTAGTTCCTAGTCATCAAAAAGGAAGAGGGGTATATTCCCTGTACATTCTTATTCCCAAAAAGGATGGCTCCTCCCACCCAAATGTAGATCTCAGACCACTAAACCAGTATATTCTGTCAGAATACTTCTAAATAGAAGTATTCATGTCTTCCCATATCTGGGTGATTGGCTTATCAAGTCCAATTTACTCCAGCAGTGTCTTCACCATACACAAACAACCATTCATCTCCTTCACCACTTAGGGTTTACCATCAACATACAAAAATCTCACCTCTAACCATCTCAAATACAGCCCTATCTAAAAGCTGTTCTAAACACTCAATTTGGGTTAGCCTAACCCAATGCTCTCACGATTCACAATATAACAACTCTTTCTTGAGTCAAATACTCCCCAGCCAGCAGATTCAGGTACGAACAGTTAAGAGAATTCTAGGGATGATGGCATCTTGTATTGCACTTGTGCCATATGAATGCCTACACATGCATCCACTGCAGGAGTGTCTGGTGACTCAGTGGTCATGGTAGTCAGCCGCACGCACTCTTCTCTGCAATGTTGGAACTCACAAAATCTGACAAAAGGGCGGCCATATCTAGGCCCTGCTCCCCAGATCACTCTCACAGCTGATGCATCCCTTACAAGTTGGGGTGCCCATCTACACAATCTCTCAATCAATACAAGTCTGTGGGACACCATACAAAGCTCTACACATCAATTACTTGGAGCTTCATCCAAATACATAAGGATAGGGTAGTCCTTCATACCAACCCAATATTTATTCCAAAGGTTGTTTCTACTTTTCACCTTACTCAATCAGTTGAGTTACCATTTTTCTTTTCTCAACCTTATTCAGTTGCAGACAGAGCTCTACATACTTAGGATGTTAAAAGAGCATTAATGTACGGCAGTGGTTCCCAACCTTTTGACTTCTGTGGACCCCCATTTTATCAATACTGGAGCCCGGGGACCCCCACTGAATCATTATTGGTACACGGGGACCCCCAAGGAGTCATTACTGATAGCTGGGACCTAATATTATTACATTTTTTAAGCAGCTGCGGACCCCCTGAGGAGGCTTCGCGGACCCCCAGGGGTCCCCGGCCCACAGGTTGGGAACCACTGATGTACGATATTGATAGGATCAAAGACTTTTCGTAAAACTAAACAACTCTTTGTTGCTTTCTCACCTCCACGTACTGGGAAGGCTAGTATATCAAGATGGATAATTTAATGTATCCAAATATGATATAATAAAGCTAAAAGAGTTCTACCAATACCTCATAGAGCACACTTAACTCGTATATTAGGTGCATCTATAGCTTTTTTTGGGATACATACCAATAGTTGACATCTGCAAAGCAGCCACATGGTCAAATCCACACACATTTACTAAACATTATTGTGTTTTTGCACGGCAACAAGCAAATGTTGGACAAGCTGTGCTCCGTACTCTTTTTCAGACCACTGCACACCCACCGGTTAGCCACCACTTTTGGGACGGCGCTACTTTACAGTCTATGCAGAGAATGTGTATTTACAGCCACACATGCCATCGAACTGATTATGTTACTTACCCTGTAACCTTGTTTGTGGTATGTAGTGCTGTAGATTCACATGCACCCGACCACCTTCCCAGACACCTGTGGCCGTGCAGTATTTTATTACACTTCATATGCATGAACATCGTTCTTAAAGTACATTTACACTCCTTTCTCAACCGACTGTGGGAAAACAATCTACCAGTAGACACATCTGGACCCAACACTAGATGCCAGAAGTATGCAGAGCATGTGAATCTACAGCACTACATGCCATGAACTGATGCTTATAGGGTAAGTAACAAAATCCTTACTTACGTTCCTCTACTGCTCACTTATAGGGAACCAAGTTTTTATTTTTTAATTAGGCACTCCACAAGAGTGCATGTGTTCTGTAGCTGTTTGGACTTTCCCCCCACCCCTTGCTACTCTGTCGCTGTCTTTAGCCCATATGCTTCTCCCTGGTCCCCAACCTCTTGATGCGCCCACCATTGTTTGCTTCTCTCCCCTGGCTGCTTTCTTGCTTTATGTGCCTCTCTCTCTCGCTCTCAGGTTTGCTTTTACCCACCCTGCACTCAACATTACTCTCTATTCTCCTTGTATTTCTCCACTACTCACCTCCCACTGTGTTGCTTCCCTCATCCGCTTTAAAAAAATAAAAAAAAGAAACCTTAAAAAAAATGATGGTAGAGTGAAGTTATTGTTAGTCTTAGTTATAGCACATTAACATTTGCTTCTTTCCAGCATCTTTTTAATCATATACCACATGCAAAAGTTCTTTGCATCCTGTGGATGCGCCCTTGTAACAACTGCCTATAGTCAGTCACCACCCACTGTGCATGGCCTTTACTATGTATAGTGGAGTTGGGATGCAACACTTGGCTTCTGGCAAGACCCAGCATAACTCTCCCCAGGAAGCTAGCTCCCCCTCTGCATACAGACTTGGGTCATCTACAGAGGGGGCAAGCCACATGCACCTGGCCTTTGGTCCAACTTGCAGAGTGCGCCATCACCCGCTTGCCCATTGGCCAAGTACAGCAGTAGTGCACTATCTTTTTCACCATTTATTTATTTTGGTCTCACGATAAGGATAGAATCACACTGCTCCTTTAGGCATTTTTTGTTTTTGTTTTTAATTTATCCAGCACAGTGCTTAGTGCACAGCGCTGGGTAATGGTGGCCACAATAGTAATTTTATTGTGACAGCCAGTTGTTCAGAATAAGGAGGATTCACAAATCATGCTGCGTATCCAAAAATCTGCAATGAGAGAGAAGGAAATATAATTCTTGAAATCCCAGTGGTGGGGAGTGCCAATTTGACCCAAATGTTTGCTCATTCCCTACTGTTAAAAATTGGGTTTTTATTTGACTGGGGTGAAAGTCCTGGCCAAGCAGCAGTCATAATCGTAAGTCAGGATAAGGCACAAGCAAACCCTAAATTAACCTGCATTCACCCTCTTGTAGATTGGCACCGAGCAGTTAGGTTTAACGTAGAGGCAATGCGTAAAGTATTTGTGCAACACTAAACAGTAAAAAAAAATCCACACCAGGTTAGAACAATAGATCTGAATTTAATAAAGGACATAAGACCAAGATGACAAAAATCCAATAAGTAGAACCGGAGAGATTGCGTTTCAAAGTTGTAAGTAAAAGTAGTGCCAAGAAGCAGAAAGTGGTATTAGGGATATAACTGGCCACACCGGACCGGGACAAGTCAGATGTTCAGGCTAACTGTAATGGAGTGGACTGGCTATATGGATCCAGTCAGGTCCACTGAACCAAAGTACCTAAATCTTGGGTGGAGTGGTGGACAGAACTGCAACGAAGATGCGTCACGCAGCTGAGGTGATGCATCGGTTCCGAGATACGGCAAAGCTGTGGTGGGATGTCCTGGTGTGTTGACGTTTATGATCCTGTCGATGGGGCCTTGCAGTGCAAAGGCCGGTGTTGAAGATGCATCGCGCAGTTGAGATGATGCATCTGTTCAGATGAATGGTGAAGGTGTGATGCAGAGTTTCGGCGTCCTCCTCGAGGCCCCTGTTGACAGGGGATGCGTGGAGCTTGCCCTAGGTATTAAGTTGCACAGTAGCGGTTCAGAAGGCGATGTGTCGAACCTAAGATGCGGATTGCAGTGGCAATGCGAGTCTGTTGTGATGGGTCCAATCCAGTGAGTCGGTTTTGCTCGAGGATGTGCTGCTCAGACAAGGAGATGCATCGGTTCTGCTCGGGGTGGCACTTGGTAGGGAATGCAACAGTTCTGCTATGAAGGCACCTTAGGCCAGCTTTCAAGGATTGAGAACTGCGGTGGCACCACTTTTCAGGATAGACTCGCAGATGGCAGAGTTCAGGTGCAGAAGCATGATGGTTGGAAGTCTTTTGTGTCCCTTAGACTTCAGCTCAGGAAGCCAGCCAGCTAGCCCTTGGAGTCACTCTGGGTTTAAGTGATGCAGGTCCAGTCTTTCTCACCCAGGCAGGGGAACATTAGGCAGCAGGGCAACACAGCAAGGTTGGAGTTCAGAAAAACAGCAGTTCAGCTGAGTGGCATTCCTTCAGCAGCACATCAGTCCTTCTTCCTGGCACAGTATTCATCTATCCCGAAGTGTACTGAAGTGGTGGTGTCAGAGGCCCAGTACTTGTACCCAGTTGGGCCTTAGAGGAGACTTCAGGGAACAGCGTTTGAAGTGCACACAGGTCCTGCCCTTCCTGTCTTGTCTCCAGACTCACTACAAGGGGGTATGGAGCCTTTTGAGTGGGGACGACAGGACATAGCCTATTCAGGTTTAAGTGAGGTTCGGCCCAGCTCCTCCCTCCCATCCTGCCAGGAGGACCCATCAAGTCACACCTAAGCTCCCATTGTGTGTGACTTTCTAGACGGAATACACCAAGCCTAGCTGTCCCCCACCCTAGACATATGCTCACAGACAGGCAGTAGGTACCAAATGGCTAAAGTAAGAAAATCTATCTAACCATAAGAGGGCCAGGGAGATTATATGATCCAGTGTACAGCCTCCCTACTAGTAATGCAAATCAAAAAGGTACACTGTTCACAAGAAAAGGCAAGGATCCACTAGGCACTTCTAAAAATAGAAGCAAGAGCCCACACACATCCATTGGATGTAGTGCTTCATCAAAGGGTTTGCTCCTGGTCAGACTGGTGCTGCAATATCTGATGGGCCCCACAAGGGGGCTCTTTGCCGGAGATCTTAAATTCTAGTGCGTGCCGTGGTGTAAGAATGTATGAGTGAATTTGAACCTACAGTTGGAGAGGAGCTGAAGAAAGAGAAACTAAAATTGGCTTGTGAACCTCAAAAACCTGTATTTTATTGATCATAAAGGATCTTGGTCAAGGGTAAAAACATAAGGGAGTGGAATGGAGATAATGTTCCGCCACTCTACCAACACAAAAGGGTGAAAGAAAAGTCTTCCTTCAACCACTAGGTCCACATGTTTCACGCCTAAGAAGTCCCTACGGATCAAATGGCGTTTCATTAGGACCCCAAAAAAAAGAACGTCTCCTAAGCTATACTGCATACCAAATTGTATAGGGGGATTTGTGAAAGAAATTTTGAGTTAACTTACTCAAAGAGCTATGCATAGAACAGTCTAGATAGATGAGGACCCTCCTCTGTTAGAGATGGGGCTCCATGGGAAAATGCTTACCAATGGATTATCGTCGCTTTATTTGAAGCAAAGGTCTGAACCCTGTGACCTACCTGGCGGCTGCATTCCCAAAAATGCAAACTTTCTAAAAGTGGGATTTTCAGAAGTGCAATTTAAAATCCGACTTCACCATAAGTTTGGATTTTAAATTTGTTTCCAGGGACACCAAACTTGAAGTCTCTCTTTTCACAATTGGGAATTACACTTATAAGATGTAATAAGATGGTAATCCCAATGTTATCCTATGGGAAAGATAGGCCTTGCAGTACTGAAAAAAGAGCTCTGGGAGTTTTTCACTACTGGGGCATGTAAAACGTAAAAGTATATGATGATTTTTTTTAACTACATCGCGCCCTGCCCTTATGCTTGTGAAGAGCCTATCGTGGGGGTGAGTTGTATGCATAAAAATGGAAGGCTTGGGCCTAGCAAAAGGGTCATTTTGCCAGGTCAACATGGCAGTATAAAACTGCACATGCATGCCTTGCAGTGGCAGGCCGGAGACATGGTTAAGGTGCCACCTATGTGCGTGGCATAATCAGTGCTGCAGGCCCACTAGTAGCATTTAATTTACAGGCCCTGTGTTCCCATAGTACTACTTTACTAGGGACATATAAGTTAATTAACTATGCCAATTGGGGATAACTCAATATTACCATGTTTATGGGAGAACACAAACACTCTATCACTGGTTAGCAGTTGTAAAGTGCACAGAGTTGTAATACCAGCAAAAATAAGGTAAGAAAAATGAGGCGGCAGGCAAAAAAGCTGTTGGGACTATCACCATCTTCTATTTCAGTTTCAGCTATTTTTTGTAAGATTCTCTGGTGATCATTATTCACATAATTGTACTGAGATTACTCGTGGAAGCCTAGCATTGCCCTGTTTCATAGTTACCTAGTTGCTAAGAGTGAAGACAGACAATAACTTTAGTGAAAACTCAAATGTTCCCTACTGGAGCACTCCATACACACTAACAAACAATTGGTCTGTCTGTAACATACAACAAGCATTTGCAATGCAATTGGTCTCGCAATTGTGAAAGTTGCAGCTCTTGGCGTGGGAAATAGGCATTTTTTCACTTTTATTTTCGTTTCTTGTATGCAGTGAAGTGATGATATGTGCATAACACTGTTACCATTCGTATGACCAGGCAGCACTGGAGAAACAGAAAATGGGAAATAGGTTATGAGGGAGGGATACAAGAGTAATATGCTGGCTGAGAAAAAAACACAAGAAGTAATATCCTGTAAAAAGCAAACGCTCTTAGAGAATGCAAGATTAAGTAAAGCATGTGAAATGTAAGCAGGAAAAACACGGTTACATTAACGCTTTTTCGCTTATAATATGCTGGCTAAAAAAAAAAAAACCTGCAACATTTAGGGGGTGATTCTAAGCTCCGCCCGCCAGGCGGGAACCGCCAGAAGACCGTACCGCGGTCAAAAGACCGCGGCGGTCATTCTGGGTTTCCCACTGGGCTGGCGGGCGACCGCCGAAAGTCCGCCCGCCAGCCCAGCGGGAAACACCCTTCCCACGAGGACGCCGGCTCAGAATGGAGCCAGCAGAGTGGGAAGGTGCGACGGGTGCAGTTGCACCCGTCTCGAATTTCAGTGTCTGCACAGCAGACACTGAAATTCTTTGTGGGGTCCTCTTACGGGGGCCCCTGCAGTGCCCATGCCATTGGGGCCCCACGGCACCCCATACCGCCATCCTGTTCCTGGCGGGCGAACCGCCAGGAACAGGATGGCGGTATGCGGTGTCAGAATCCCCATGGCGGCGCAGCAAGCTGCGCCGCCATGGCGGATTCCCATGGGCTGTACCGCCGCGGTCAGAATGCCCGGCGGTGCACCGCCAGCCTGTTGGCGGTGCTACCGCCAACCTCCGCCCTGGCGGTATTTACTGCCAGGGTCAGAATGACCCCCTTAATGTTCTAATATGCACGAAGCAGGGAAAGGGTGCAGTACCACATGCTGTCCCTATGTGTTCCTATGTGAAAAAAATAATGCAAAATTACTCAGACATAAATAATACTCCATATTATGGACGGCACCTCTGTGATTGGGGGGGCACTACTCACAAGAAACAGCATTGCAGATTGTATGAACCCATTTCTATGGATTTTTCTTATGCCGCTCATGTACTCCTCAGATCACGGCTTTGTACAATATCCATACCAGCATTATGTGGCATTGATGTGTGATCACCAGATCTTGCACTACAAGGGAAGAAGACTAACATTGAGTAGCATTCTTCACCTATGGGCAAAAAACTAATAATTGACACCTGATAAAAGATTGGCCTAACAGTCCTGGCACAGAAGAGGACTAAACTGTTGTGCAAGGACAGTAAAGTGTGTGTGTGTGTGTGTGTAACAGGTACTGAGACAGACCAAACACTGCCAAGAGACCAGACAAGGTGGTAGGATCAAAATACACTGCGTAGCCCGTTTGTACTTAGAAGCGTGCCTATGTCAGAGTTCTGCCTGCAGCGACCAGTGCGTTTGGGCATGCCCCCAGTGCTTAATTTGTAAATAAAAAGGTGCCGGTGCTCAAAGCCCTCCTCATCAACATGCGGCTGCTGCAATTAATTCTGCGAACACGGAATACTGAGGCAGCATAACCTCGATGCCATCTCTAACCTCCTCAATCCATTAAAGCCACTCCCTGCCCCTTCAGCTCACACCTGCTGCTTTCTGCTTTCTCTTGTCATGACCCTTTTTCGTTTTCTCTTCCTCCGCCTTTCCCAAACGTGTTTTTTGCTCGCAGCGAATGCTTGAGGCAGAAGTCTAAGCGCCGGCCCTCAAAAATAAGTGAGCACCGGAAACAACAAGCACAAATTAAGCACTGCATGCCCCAGAGCAGTTAGATGAGTTCGTGAGCTTGCAGTGGAGCTGTGACGGGAGAGGGTCATTGTGAGCACAAAGTGGTCGCCGGAGATGTAAGGGTACAGGCCTACGGTGCCTTTGATATTGTAAGTGAGGGTACGAGGCCTCATTTGACGGACAGCTGAGATTATTTTCCGTTGGGCTGCATGACACCTGCAGATTGTGCGGCATGCATATGTTTGTCAAATAAAAACTAAAAATTGACAAATCACATAAATAAATTAAACGAAATTAGAGATTAGCTTCACAGTCTTGGCACTGAAGGGGACTACATTGCAGTGCAAGGACAGTAAAGTGTGTGTGTAACAGGCACTGAGGACAGACAGAACACTCTCAAGAGACCAGGGAAGGCAGTGCCTAGCTGTCTGTACCTAGAAGCGTGCTTAAGCCAGCGTACAAAAGCGTTTCTCCATGATAAGAATCCAGGTTATATGAAGGATGCAAATGATAAGTGACTTGTCTCTTAGAACAGCAGTGACATTATTATCATCAGGGTGGGGGACACGAAAATAGCTACATAAATGTTAATAAACAACGACTTTCCATAGATGCCTTTCAACGATGTTGTCCTTAAGTCTGTTTTACGAAGGTGTCACTGAAATGTAATTGTTTTAATTTTAAAGCGACTATCATATTTTTATACAACGTTTGCTGCATGATTAAATCAGTTACGTGTCTGGACCCTTAGAGCCAAGCCAGAGTTTGGGTTGGCTCTGGTTCAACTCTCATGCTAATTTCTTCACTTGCCCACCTCTGGAGTAGAAGAGGCCATTCTACCAAGCAGGAGAGAGCAGTCGAAGGCCTGCTCCCCCACACCCGGGTTGTAGTGGTAAGTCACCCGGCTGCCCCCATCGCTTCCATGGCAGGCAGTGGATAGGCAGAAGCAGAAGGGGACAAGAAGTCTATCGATGGGCCGGCAGGGGCAGTCATGGTCCTTGCAGAAAACAAATGGACAGTCAGAGGACAGGCAGGCGAGGCTGCTGAGGCAACCAGAGGCCAGGCAGAGTACGAGCCATTGGGGTGAGGAACATTTAATGGAGGCAAAAGAGAGTTGGGGACAGCCAGAGGCTGGACAGGCAGAGCACCCACACGGAGCAGGCATATTCCAGGCCCTGCAGTCAGAGAGCAGGAATAGAACAAGCATTTGCAATGCAACGGGTCTCGCGTTTGCTCATGTTAGAGCTGATAGCGTTGTAAACTCCTAACCCGACTTTTCACCTATCGGGCAAAAGTGCTTTTATATACGTAACCGGAAAAAGTACAGTTAACTATGTAAAGCGCTCAACTTCTGCTAAGCGAGATCGCGCTCGTAAATTAGAGAAAAAGAAGTCCACAAGCCCGATGGAAAACAGCGAGCCTCGCATGTTTTCTGTACTTGGTCGCTGCGCTCGAGGAGGGCTTGACTTATGCGTGCCTTCGACTAATGAAAGCAAGCAGATTTTATTAGGCAAGCCCATGAACCAATAAAAAACACTGACGTGATGTTGACAGGGCTCCGAGCCCTTTTCTGAACACTAAAGAGTCTCGCTGCGATACGCATGCGCGAGCGCATGCAACGCAGGCTCGACCCTAAAAAGGGAAAATGTGTTGAAAAGGCGGACCCTAATTAGTTTTCTGTAAGGTACCGAGAGAGAGAGTGCCAATGTGGGCAGCCTCAACCGAAAGCGACGACTGTAAATACGTACATGCTCAGGGCCGCAGATCACATACTCGCTGCACCGTAGCTGGTAGATTTAGCCGTTTATTCGCAAATCTAGATGACAACCAACCTTTCTCAACAAATATAGTACACTACACGTGTGCCATTAATTTAGAAGTGGATTCCGAGAGAAAACTGGTTATGTTACCATTTTTATCTTGACAAATTATTTTCACTGTACCGTTTTTGTAATGAATTTTTTTCTTGCTCGGCCAAATAATTCTATAATTGAAAAACTGTTTGTTTTTCAAAGAGATATAAAGTTTAGTCTGACCTAATTGAATATTTTAATCCCTAAAGACAAGATGTAGACTATGGGGGGCTGCTCGCTTGAAACGGAAGAATGCTCACAGATTTAGCAACGCCTTTATTTGCATATTTCACCTTTTCTGTGCAATCTCTGACCTTCATCTGATCAAACTGCATTTTCCAGGACTCCTTTAAGTCCAATGTTACCTCGCAGCTGTCTTAACCATGCTGCCCAGGATCAAGAGTGAGAAGAGAGATTGTGGCACTTGATGTTTTGTGGGTAAAAGATTTTCGGTTGCAAATCTTTGTTCATCACCCTGCTCAGCAATTTTCCACCTTGAATCAGGTAGCGAAAGTCGAAAAGACGGATGCCTACAGGCCGTCATTGGTTGCCTACAGAAGCTCAGCTTCTAGAAACTTATGAGAAGTCAAGCAAACTCATTTAGAATGGTTGCTGTGGCTAATCTATGTCCCAGGGCATATATATCCACAGGCATTTGGTAAAACCATGAATCTAAGACTCATGCTGAGGCTGTTAACTCACTCCCTTTATCAACACCATTAACTAGTCCGTGAAACTCTGAATGTAGGCTTAAATCGGTTAGGTATGTTCTAGACTGAGGTTTAGCGAATAAAATTGGATTCCTGTAGCCATAAACGAAGCAGCTTTAACTCCCGAGATTCTTTCCCTGTACTTGGATTTCTTGTGAGCTTGATGCTGTTGACTTGGGAGGCATTCCAGAATATGTCTGATCCTTAGTAAGGAAACGGAAAGTTAAATTTTGGAAACGGATATATGTAGATCCTCTTTCTGTCCCAATGAGAGCGGCTATATTCTGTGCTGCTTGTATCCACTCAGCTGAAGGCCAGCCGGTGGGACCTGCAAGGAAGTTACTAGAAGGAGACCGGATACGAATGCTTGAGAAATACACTTCTGGGTTTATCTCCTGAAAAGACTCAATTTTTATCATTCATGGAAAAAAGGACTACTTTTTCCTGTCTTAGAACTGAAGTAAAGGGGTGTTCCACAGACTCCATTAGTGCCTAGTTTTAAACATGCCCCACAGACCTTTAGCTTGTTACCCTGTCTCTGGCAAGAAGGAAGATAAAATATCTCCCTTTGCCATAGGTCTCACAAGTTAAAGAAAAGAGTCCTTCAGATTTGGGTTTGGTGGAAGGTTTCAAGAAAGCGGCACCTTTTTATTTGTCTGAATGGTATTCCTGCTCCTCCAGCTAGAAGATAGTGTGTTGGTGGCTAGTGGGGAATTAATTTCAGATCACTTTGCAAAATAAATATTTGCACCTTGATGCTAGTGTAAAGTTTCCTGTGGGGGAGTTTTATTGCACTAGTCAGTATTAGTCTCTGATAGCTGTTATCAGAATCTTGAAAATGTAGAGCAACCCAGTAGATGACCAGCAGCGGAGGGTTATTTTTTCTGGCTTCTGGAGAGCTTTTGTTTTGGCTCTTGTTCTTTCTTTGGGGAATTAAACACTCCTATGTGGTCCTCTGAATCTGCACTGAGAAGGTGCTACAGGCATCCGCATATGAAGGTCTGGAAGGTATACAATCATGATCTTCCAAAAAAGGGTGTTTGGTTGAATCCCTTTTTGTATATTCTCATAGCAGTCTTAGCGGAAAACATTACTCTTTCTTGTCAATGGTGTAGTTGGTAAGCTCTTTACAGTTTTCTCCGTTTGCATCTAATCTATATGTGCCATCTCCGAATGGTTGCCAGTGTTTCATCTAAGTATTCTTTGGCTTTGACCAATGTTCTATGCATGAGTGCTGCTTCCGCGAGGTATGAGTCACGGAATATGACTTCTGTCTGTGTCACACGGTGTGACTAGGATTGCAGCTGTTGTAGTAGGATTTAGTCTTCATTCTAGCCGTAGTGATTTTTATCTTTCTGGAAGGTGAATCTGTAGTCTGCAGTGATTAGGCTTTTTTTTAAAATATATTTTATAAATTACAAGCAGTACCATTCTACCTTCAGAAGATGCCAGTCCACTTTGGAAGGATATTGTCGTGCCTTTATCAGCAGATGCTCAGAGCAGATGGCGTTGGGTGGAGGGCACCAACCTGTGATATCATCCAGATTACAGGATGTCTGGGATATAATAACTCGGAGGCTAATAAAATATTACTGCGATGGAACATTGTTCAGGACCCTCAGGTGACACTTGACTAAAATAAGTCAGGAAGCGCGTGAATCAGTGGAAAGAAGAATGTCTGGGTCAGAGAGGCTCTTGCCTTTACAATGCCTAGGTTTGGAAAGTCCTCCAGGTAGCCAGGCGTGTGATCAGGGTATAGAGAGAGGACATGAATGTATGGATTATGGTTCAGGCGGCCTGATTTCCATCCTCCGGTGTCTCACAGAAGGAAGATATCATTGGGTTTCCCCCATCTTTTTTGATCCATGTGCTTGTGGGGTTTTGGTGACAGCCGCTGTATCCATTAGGTGTTACTGAAATATGAACCCTCTGCAACAGGACAAGAAGGGTTCATTTCCAGTAATGCTAAGTGCCTTGGATAGTTTGCATTTCCCTAGTGCTGTTTGAGGCATCTCGCGGTCCTTCAAAGTTCTTTCCCGTTTCGCGTGGCTGGCATGTCCTCTTCCTGCCCCGGAAATGGTAGAGACTGCATTTTCCCGATCACTGTGCAGTGTACCGTTTTTACCCTTTGAAGCACAACACTAGATTCGGACTTCCTAATATATAACGATGTCCATTGAACCCTCTCCACGCAGGGCAAGGGCTGAAACTCCTGCTGGCAACTTCGTCCTCAAAGGATTGGGGACAGAGGTGGATTCTGTCAGAAACGAACTTCTCGTCTTTTCTAAAAACATAACGTGCGCCGTTCTCTCCTATCTCTTTCAACCATTGTCTCGTGGCTGGGTGCAGTGCTCCAAATGTGGCTTTCAGAGGTGCCCACATTGCTGCAGATGAGGCAGTAAAAACTGGACACAGTGCTCCGGTTGTGACCCCTTAAGTTAGATATAGTACACTAGCACATGACACAACTCTCTAGACAAGGACTCACCGGTAACCTAGGACCTTTTGCCTATTTATTGCCAGGACCACTGAAAAAAGCATGATTTTAGGGTCGTAACATTTTATTTCTGTGTAGTTAGTGGTTTACCGCACTTGCCACATATTCCACCCTCTGCTGCATACTTTTCTGGTTCCATATGCATTTCTCGCTCAGATTGATTCGAAGGTAATAAAACACTATAGATACATTTGACATGTGACACTGGCAAACATTTTGCAATGGCTAACTGGCCACCTTTCGAGATTCGGTTGTGATATTCCAGTATTCAGCAGATAAGAAGGTGTGATTTTAGGCCTAGTACCCATTTAATCGCCTGGAAATAGTTTTTTTCTAAAACGTAAAAACTTTGGCCCATGTTTATATGGGCCCAATTGTATTTTGTAAGTTTGCGCCGCTTTTGCGTCAAAAAATGACGCAAATGCACTGTTAAAAATATAAATATGGGCCTTGCTGTATTTCAAAATAGCTCTGACAGAGGAGGTGTACCGCTTCGTCATGACGTTTCACTTCCGTATTTGTGGATGTTAATGTCCTCATACACTGTTACCAAATCAGTTAGATTAGGAGTGTTCTCAGAGTACAGAAAAGTCCCATTTTACTTGTTAGTTCTAGTGTCTTGAATGTTAAAGTACCTCTGGCGAGTCGCTTGAATTGTACACGAGAAATGTAAACTGCTGTAGTACAAGGCTGTTTATTAATGGAAAGAGCGACTTCTAGAGGCCAGTAGTGTGCATTCAGGGCAAAACCAATACTGGACACTAGATCTACAATCTAACTGGGCTGCACAGAATATAGGAGGCATGCCTTTTGCTGCCTGAAGTATGCACGTGTAGCAACCACTATTTCTGCTGAGTACAATATGTTAGTTGCACAGAGCCTCACTCTGGGAGTGCTTAAAACTCTCAGCCCATTATCCTGTCTTCTTCTTTCAAGTAGAATACAGCCCTTATCAACACTTTAATGAAATAAACACCCTAAACACTTTATTCCGGTAAAGTCTAACTGCGGACACCCAGTGTTAGCCACCCTGTCACATTTACTCATGTACTTTTACGTTTTCTGTTCAACAACCAATTTTATTATTTCCTGATGTCGTACTAGATTGCATCATGTTGGAAATTGTTTTAATTAACATAAATAAATGACTTGCTTAGAAGGAATAATGGTAAAGTAATTATGTTCATGTGCTTTCGTGCATTATTTGGGAATAAATGTTTCAAAAGGATCTGGTAAATGTGTAGAGTTTCCTTAAAAACGCTCTCTTTGCGTAGATGCTGAATCCCTCTGGCATCAGCGTGTTCAAATAAAAATAGGGAAATGCTGAACACTTGAGTCGGCAGTGCCGCATAATTTGGTATTCCACTGCCCAATATTTCGTGTGCCTTGGTTCTTTTTCAGGCCTGTGCTACAGGCCATGTGTGTGGCAGGGAGCAGAGCATTTTCAGTGTTGGTACTGTTGTTTCTCCTCGGCGTTCCGTTGTTCTGTAGCCTGTTACTTGCAAGGTTTAGCCAGGATTCCCGTAGGTACCTTCACTGTGAGTGGCTGAACAGTCAAGGCTTATTTCAGGTCGTTGTTAGGGGCTTGGGCTCAGATGTAGCAGAACATATTAGTTAATCGCAAGTAAAGAAGATTAATTTGCCAGCAGAGACAGGACTTGGAAAAGGAGTGTCTGTGTATTATAACAGTAGAACAATGAGCAGCAAAGCACAATGATAAAACTCCAAAATGCCCTAGGTGAGTAGATGGTACCCCACCCATTTTATTGGCTGTTAATAGAGCCAAAATACAACTCAATGTAAGGCCATAGGGTTGCTATTTTAAGTAATTTTGGATGGTTTAGGACTTTTGTAATGCTACTAGGTTTAAGTTTCACGTCTTGTCCCTGAATTTCTACAGAAGAGCGAGCTTTGCTAGCCCAGCATACCATCAAAGTTCAGGTCCAACTCAATTCACAACAGCTCAGAGCATTTAAGGTCCCACAGATGAACACTAGAAAGAAGAACAGTTAGGTTCCCGGGAGGGAAAATTAATATTGGTGTGGGACAGTTAACGTTTCGAACTGGTCACAAGATAACCTTTTTCCAAGGTCAGCTGGTGCCCCAGAAACTCTCCCCACTCGCAGTTCATGGTTGAGCTGCTAGATTTACTTCAATGACAAGTTTTTAAAAAGTGTACAGCTGCAGTTGCCTTTATTTCATACCCCTATAGCCAGGACCACTGGATTTATGTGATTGTGCGGCCACAGCGTTTTTCACATGATAATAGATTTGCCCCATTTGCACATAATCCGTCATCTGCCGCAGAATATGCACATATTAACAAAATGTTTAAAGCTCAAACGCTAGAAAAGTTGCTGAAAATCCAGCGACGCATCATACAGCGCAGTGGTAGGCCCTCTGCCAAGGTGGACTGGTCACCAGTCTGTTGCTTATTGCTACATTTGGCTGTAAGACTGGTACTAAGGAGGTGCAACCAATGCCCAGACAGTGGTAACAAGTGTACATATGACAGAATAATGAAGTACTACTACTAAAAATGGGCTGCGTTATGCTGCATTATTTGCCGCCTTTTGATGCATAATTTAGTCAATCCTGCCGCATAATTTGGCTCTCCCCTGCCACATAATTCCAGTGGCTGTGCCCATAACACCGTACTTCTATGGAGCCATGGCTCAAAACGGGGGCTATTGCAGGCCAAATGTATTGGTGCCCACTGTTTTGCGTGTTGATGAATCTGTTGGTAGTGGTGATGGTAAAGGGGAACATTTAAATGACACTGCGCTACCCACGGGACAAAAAAGTTCTTCTTGGACTGTACACTTACAGCTTCTATTAAAAGCTTCCAGGGTAACATAACTTGACTCTGCCAAAAAGATTTGGGAGGATTCGATACAAGATGGGGTGCGGTCGAAGCTGCTGTTCTGGGGAGCCCCTGCGTTTCCATACTCTCAGAGCACACAAGGTGGTATCCGCACAAGACCACGATCCATTGAGGACACTAGTTCACCCTGGGGTTATCTCGGCTTTGTTGGTGTTGGAGAGGAAGCCTGTCGAACAGGATCATTACTCAATGACTGACTCACCCGCAGTTCTGTCTAGTTTCTCTCCGGGTTCACTGCATCAATTCCTCCACCATCACTTGTCCAACATTCAGGCAACGTCCGCAGTCCCAGGGGCGAAAATGGCCCCTTGACTAGCCCCTGAGATGGGGTTTGCTTCTGTATCACCAAGCTGTGAATTGGCAGAAGTTCCTTCGCTTTTAGGAACTTAAGCCTTTGATTCTTAATTCCTGCAAGAATAATACTTGGCAATCACCTAGAATTTCGAAGAGCCTTAAAACCGGTCTTTTCCAATCCATACTGTGTGATACACACAATAGAACAGAAGGGTAGGAATGCAAAACGGTGTTTATTCTCATACATTTAGCAACATATTTGCCATACCGTGTCTAAAGTAGAGTGACTCTCGCCCACATCCTCCCATAAAGGACAAATTACATCCAGCACCCTATCAACCACGCACACTCAAATGGCGCCTGGGAACTGGTGTTTTGTGGCCTTGAAGCGCTACACAAATAATTAAATAAAATCTCTTCAGAAGTCAGTTAAGCACCTAGACAGGACTTCAGCTAGAACTTTGTCCTAGCTGGAGGGTGACTGGCCACAAAGTGGTTCTGTGCAGAGAAGCACCAACACAATAGTCCAACAGACCAATGAATTGCAGGGCCATTCTACCCTTAATGCGGTCCGCTAGCTAGGGCCCACCTTCAACTGGGAACTTGGTTTCAACAGTTCTGGTGTATTTTATTGACTTGTAATGACGACAGATTTTTAAAGCTATTATAGTGATATTGTGGTCTATAATGCTGTGCCACGCATTAATAGGCTGCCCTTAAAAAAATGATTTGTTAGTTTTCGTTTCTTGCTGACAAAATAGATTGGTTGCAATCTGTTGATTCGGGGACACCCACCTGTGCGGGCTGTCTGGTAGCATCCCAGAGCTGGGACGTGGGTGGTCTCTGGTTCAGAGTTCACTGGATAAAATACTGAAAACTATGAAGCTCAAATTCGAAAATGCAACGAACAATAGAACTGGGACAGAAACAAATATTCTGTGTGAACTCCCCCTCCAACCCCCGCAAATAATACTGCCCACTGATAACATGAATATTTCGGAGGATTCCGAAACCCTCATAACTGAGTTGAGCAAAATTAACATGTTTCCTTTGAGTGCCAAGAGACAATGTTGCGTTTGGTGTGAGCTACTTATAAGAGGTCCGTATGATATTTTTGGCAATGCCTTCAAATGCTGCCTTCCTTCACCCCACACTGATTGTTCAGGTTGCCCTTGTGGATCCAGCACTTAATATAGTGCCCAATCTTACAGGTGACCCTTACAGGGAGTCTCAACTAGGCTTTTGCCTCAGAACTACATAGGATGTCGTTGATATCTACATAACCTATTCCTTTGTCCTCTTTGGGCAAACTATGTTTTTTCAGGACACTACTGGCAAGGCCGGTGGCTAGACAACCTCGAACATTTCTTAATGCTCATAAATCCTCGATCTCTCCGATTACATCCAACATTCAGAAAAACCCTCTTTATTGGAAAGCGCAAATGGCGTCCTTGTTGCTAGATCGCTAAACATTGCTACTCCTCAATACTGAAAATCAGAGTACACTGTTCCAAATAAAAACAACAGGGAAACCTAAATATTAGGAGCAAGAGCCCTCACACATCCGAACAGATGAAGCATGACATCCGTTCGGATGTGTGAGGGCTCTTGCTCCTAATATTTAGGTTTCCCTTTCGTTTTTATTTGGAACATTGTACTCTGGTTTTGAGACTGATAATACTTGGGAGACTGTACACTGGACCATTAATCTCCCTGAACCTCCTTTTTCAGTATACTCCTCAACTCTGCCAGTGTTTTTTTTTTTAACGGAGACCACTCCATCATGACACTGAGATTCTAAAGAGTCTGAAGAATTCTGCTCTTTCCCTACAGTGTGTAAACGTTAGGTTCCAAAGGAGAAGTTCAGGTGGTAAATCGCTGAAGCAGGCAACAACAAAGTATTTTTCCTTGAATCTCCTAGCACCCTGCTATGAAATGTCACAGTAAAAAAATAAAAGGCTTTAAAACTTTTTTCTATTTTTCTGGTAGAGGTTTTCCTCTGTTAAGTCCTCTTTCAAACTCAGTGGAGGATTCCATGACCTTAGATACTATAAAGATTTACTCGGACATGTTCTATCTAGCTTCTGCATTTTTGCAGGGAGGTGGGCAGCATTTCGGATTGTGTGTGGCTTTGAGAAACTAACAAAAAATCTGAGCAAAAATGGCAATAAATATGGTTTGTTCATCATAGTTAGCTCGAAGACCTTTCAAATTCCTGAACCAATAAATACAGTATGTCCCCAAAGAGATGGTGGAATGGTGGAATTCAACTACAAAATGTAGAATAATTCCTACAAAACTGGTGTGACTTCACTGATATTGCAAATTTTTCAGAGCCCATACTATTCAGCTCCAGTGGCAAGATTTAGAATTAACGGAATGATAAATCCCTTCCCAGTGTCATGGGGAACTCAACAGGGTTGCCCCCTCTCACCACTGCTATTTGCAGTGGCGAAAGAGCCTCTTGCCGTGCACTTGAGACCGCATCATAATCACAGGGGCTTGGCGTTTAGACAACGCCCGGTTGTGGTCTCTATGTATGCTGATGATGTTGCTTTATATGTACAGGATCCACAGCTTCACCTTGACATACTAATAGACAAGATCGTACGATTTGGTCAGTCCAAATCAGTGGTTCTGCCCCTGTCAGCTGCTACAACACTGTAGCGCTCAAAATACCCCTGAGCTGGGCTGATGGCCCGGTGCGCTACCTGGGTATATGGATCAGCAGGGAAGTGGATGAGTTGTGGTCGGTCAACTATGGCAAGGCCATACGTGGATAGAGGAAAAGGTAGCGGCTTGGCGCTCCCTTCCGCTCTCGCTGACTGGCCTTATAGCCATTGCTAAGATGGTAATCCTGCCAAAATTTCTCTCTGTTCACCAATATTCCTCTCACGCTTACGGCTAATTTCCTGAAGTGACTTAGGTTCTTACTTATAACACTGGTCTGGGCCGGTAAACAGCCCAGAATCGCATGGGAAATGCTAACACAAACATTCAAATTGGGCTGCCTGGCTGCTTCGGAGCTGGAACTCTATTATAACTGCGCACAGGTGCATTTTGTGCATTTCTGGATGCACCCCATTAAATATTTACCACATCTGGCTCCGGAATATGATTTTGTCTGGCCTGATGGACTTACTGGGGTGATCTATGGACCACCCAGATCAAGGACACGGAACGTTGACACAGTAACATGCACAGCGTGGGCCCGGCGGGTGCTCCTGCGGCGGGCTGGGACTGAGGAGCCATTTGCTCCCTCATTGCCGCTACGGGACTTTGTGAACCTGCGAACACTGGAGGGCGGACGGATATGCGAGCATCTGCGTGATTTGGGGATGACGACCCTGGGGTCCTGCTTTCCGGAGGATTCTTTTGTATCCCTAGAAGCTGTGCTCGGTGAACCACATGATACTGCGCTTTATCTGTTTACTTTTTTACGCATCAGGGTGCTTATGCAGGCTAAATACCCCGGCTTCCCTGAGGTGCCCCCGGTTAGCCGTACTCTGGAGCTGGCATACAGATCCCCTTCTCCCCGTGGCCTTATTGCAAGCTTTTATAGTTGCATGCAAACGATTGTGCCTTCGACACCTGGAGCCAGGGCGCAGTGGGAGGTAGATCTAGGGGAGACATTATCGGATGATGTGTGGCAATATTGCTTTGCACACATGTGCAAGCCTTCCCCCAATTATAGACTGCACCTAACACATTTTAAATTTCTGCATCGCTTGTATTATACGCCGAGGTGCCTTAAAAGGATGGGTGTCTGACTGGATGCTAGCTGCGACAGATGCTTAGCACCGGCGGCGGATTTTCTGCATCTGGTGTGGAGCCGTGAGACATTACAGAGATACTGGATGAATGTGCTGGGTGCACTGGAAGAAATAGTCAAATTAGAGTTGCCGGGGTCCCCCAGATTTGCACTCCTGGGATATGTCAAGGAGGTTCCCTCCGAACAGAGGACATTAGTGGGGCTGTTGTTGGTGCTGGTGAAGCACAGAGTGGCGATGTGTTGGGTTAGGGGACAGACACCCCGCTGTCAGGATTGGCTGTGTGATGCTGCGTACTGCCAGGAACAACTTACGGCCTACTGGGAATTAATGCTGTCTACCTCTCGGCCACAAGATATGGCCTCCCCTGCAGGCCTACCTTGAAGCCCAGCCGAGGTGGTGTGCAACTGTTACACGTATACAGAGCCAGATGCAACAGCAATGGCCCCCGATGTGCCAAGCCTACGCCCTATGTGTCCGAAGGTGGTTGTAATGGTAATTGCTTGGCTGCCCTCTTCACCATATTGCCACATCACTGAAGTGTTCATCTGTAGTAGTACTATTTGAAACACTACTTTTTACAGGACTTACTGTAGTTCTTACTCTACCTGTTACCAGTTCTGTTTCGATAAAAGACCATGCACAATAAATACTGTACAATTAAACTATTGCTCGCTAGTCCTCAGAGCACGTAGGTTCTTTTGACCATTAGCCCCTCATGAATCACTTTCCACCTCAGCATAGGACCCCATTCTAAGCTGGCACAAATAAATCTCACTGAATTCCATCAGATGCAGCCTTCCAGAAGCCCCTCCCTAGCCTCTTCCCACATGCAGTGTTCTACAGGGCTCCATGCTATCCCCAATAATCTTCAGTCTAAACATGGATCGCCCTGTAAACAAGGACTCACCATACTTCAATAGGCCAGCGAGACACTGCTCATGGTGTTGCTGGCCAAAGACATCTAACAACTAACTTCCTGAATCCTGCTTCTCTGTAGACGTGGGTGTCTGCCATCTGTCCCCCATAGAGACAACATGTTCAATCCCCAAGTGCAACTAACTCTTTCTGAACAGATTTTCCTTTGCTATCAGTTGCACACCCTGGGTCAAATTCCCTGGCTACCATATTGACTCTCAGCCTGCATTCAAAACGCACTGAGCAAAAAGGTACAAGTGGCTTGGCATCAACTTACCCTAAATGTACAAACGCTTCTCTTCCTGAACATAGAACGGGCAACTAGCCCAAGTGGGCTCGTGGTCTCCACCCTCATTCCCTTGTAAGCAGTCTTAATACAACTCACCCGATGAAGGTCCAAGAAAGCTAGGTCATGTCGCCCTTATTCGCGTCAAGCTCCGTGGCTTTCCCCAAAAGTCTTAACGCATTCCACTTGAAGAAGTTGCCACAAAGAAAGCAGACTACCTTGGAAAGGCACTCTCTGGCCAATCCTGTTAGCAGCACTTGTGATTCAGAGATGCAGAACATAAGACAGAGAAGTCACCTGAGTACATGACCCCAGATTCTGGAACTAAGACTGCCTCCTATCCCCATTAACCCAAAAATCTCATCTGCTCAGACAGTTCTGATTTCTCTCCAGCAGATGCGTTGTCCACTACTGATCCTTACAAAGGCTTTGCTAGTGATCCAATCTACAGTTGATTCTACTCTCTCTTACTTTCTCTTGCTTGGTTCAGCACTCTTGCTCCCAGAGCATAAGGCTCTGCTTTAAAAATATTCAAAAAAATAACCCCACTTTACTGCTTTCCCAGCTCTACTCCACTGACCTAGCTTTAACACTCCAGTCACTCTCAGCTTACCAGCACTGATAGTGCAGCTGCTTCTTGCTCAGCTACACAAGCCTCACCAATACTCTCCTCGCCACCTGGAAGTATTTCTCTTTCAGCTCTGCCACTTCCTTGTCTGTAACCTCTCTCCACCACTAAACACCATGATCTCAGCTCTACCACATCCATACCTCTAGCGCTGCACCTCTCTCCACCAATAATGTTTCTTCCTGCGCTCTTCCACTAGCATATCTTGATCACTTCTCCTCTCCACCAATACCTTTTCCCATTTTGGTCCTCCGACTTCTAACCCTAAATTCCTCTCCACTTATAAACACTCTTTCTTGTCCTAACCGCACACCCCTAGCGCTACATTCCTCTTCACAGTAAACACTTCCTTCTTGGCTCTACCACATCTGTAAACCTTTCCTCCCATCCACTTGTGACCATGCCCTTCTTGGGTGTACCATCTCCACAACTTGTACACTATGCTGTCACCTCTTTTAATTAACAATACTTTCTTAGCTCCCATCACATTATCCTCTTAAGCTTAACTTCTACTAGACCTCGTTCTAGGCCCAACATTAGCCTTCTCACTACTGTTTCTGTTTTGTCGCTATCTAGTCAATATAGCGTCTGACTTATCCGCTCCACCGCTCGCCACAGTCTGCCACCCAGTATTGCTGTACCCTTCGCTTGCAAACCTTGAACATCTGAGGTGGCCATTTTCTTTTCTCTTGTTCCTGGATGATAGAGCACTCATGAATTGTGTTGTTCTGTGATCTATGACTGTACTAAGAATGGAGAATATGAGCAGTCTGTACGGTATTAATCCTTTCCTCTTCTCTTCCTTTCAGACAGCATGATCCGAGTGGGCTGTGATTTCCAGGCGATGATTCCCGAATGCAAACCAGGTATGCAGCCAGCTTCAATTTCTCTGTGACCTGTCAGAATTGCTATTTGCTGTCTGGGGAAGACACATGGGCTTCTGATGAGGAGACAGATCTGGCAGCAGGGACTCCGGGTTCCTCCGCTTTCCTCTACCATCTGCGATAGAACTGTGGTACAGCAAAGGTGGATGTCTGTGGGTGTTCTGTATTCCAAGCAGTGATGCAATGAGATTGCAGTGATGTGAAGGCCTGGGGTTGCTCCCTGTTCTTTGCAGTGACACAGTATGAGAGAAGAGATAGACCATGTGGGTACTTTCTCAAATGTATGAAGATGTTGCAGGAGATCCATCGACGCCTGTCCTGTCACCATTAGACGACAGAAAAAGAAATGGGTGGAATGCTTGAATTAAAATTAGCCAATGCTAATTACTCATACTCTGTGTCACATCCTATTCTAGCGTTCTTAGCTCATCTGTTCCATTTCAGAAAGGGGCCAACAACATGTATATCAGCAATGGCCATGACCTAAAAACCATAGTCACACTAAACGACCAGGGCGTGTAATGTCGGCCCCTTTTTATTCTTTGCATGTTTTTGGTTACTGGTTATTCCTATGTACAATGAATGAACGTTCAATGCATTCGTTGTATTGCCTAACTGCAAGCAGATAGTGAGGCTGTTTTTTCTTGAAGTTGATGATGGCACTACCTTACCTTGAGAGTAACAGACTTGTGGTTATGATTGTTCTTTTAGGGCTGGCACTCTTTTCCTTCTCTGGGATTAAACATTGGTTGTGCAAATGTGTGTTTCGGGGGCTCTATCATATGGCCTTGAACTTTAACTCTCGCCACCCTCTTCCCTATTTCTTTATTGCTGTCCTGTAGCTGCCAAGACTTTTGGCCGGAAGGGGAGGATACCGTCTGCAAGGGACCTTGCTGGCTCTTTTATTCTGCTCTTAGCATTTTACCTAAGCTGCTGATCTGCTCTATAGTTGAGGTTAAGCCCCAGCTTTTTTGCATTTATGCGCCAATTCCGTGTCCAGAAAGGCTGCGTATTCCATTGTGGGTCTGTTTTAGATTCGCACAGTAGGTACCCCAACTACCTAGTGGCTGAAACCAAAATTACCTTCAGTATTATTCAAGCGAAACAGTAGAGTGCCTCGACTCGGCCTGGCCCTGAATGGGACCTCCAGTGACGTTGAGAGCAGAGACGTGACGACCCAGAGCTCCAGTGCCTTAATATTTATTTTTCTTCCTTTGCACTGGGCACAGTGATTCACAGTGTGGGAGAAAACTTGTTTCATATGAGATCACTACAAATAAAAAGTAATTTCTAAATAACCAATGTGCAAAAAAATTAATTAAATAAAAAAACACCTTGGCCTATGATTAGACCACGTTCTGTGCTGGTGAAAAAAAGCATGTTGGGTTATATATGTCATATTATCGATAGAGCCTTCAGGAAAAATGTTGAGCAAATTCAAAGCTGGCCCCCATTCACTGTAGGTGTAAGAACCTACAATAGCCAACAGCAGATGTGGATTTAGAGCAATATACAACGTATGAAGACTGTTTTAGGGCCCAGATTAAGTAGCCATGTAACCCCTATGCATCCTATAGCGGAAGTACTTGCCGCATATGGGTTATAAGTGTTGTGCAAATACTGCTTGGGTGAGTTTTCACCTGAACGTTTGCCTTCTCAAAATAAGAGGGATATATGGGTGAAAATTGCCTGGTGTGCGGAATAACATAAAGGACTAAAAATCACAGCATTTTTCCTCAGTTTCTTGAGGGCATCCTTGCAATTGCTTTGTAATCCCAGCAAGCAGAATTGCTGAAACCTTCAGTGATGATAGATATGTGTATATATATATCTCAATTTATTAGTATTCTTATTGCAAAAAAATGCAGCGTTTATGAAAAATATGTCACGATTCACTGTGAAATATTGTTTTCATTATCACAATGACAGCCCCTTAAGTATTACTCCACATTAAACAAGGTAAAGCTTGGGTACACTTGATATGGATTGCAGAAGTACGTTTCAAAGTAGGCTGTGGCTTAAAGCTAAAATCTGTGAGAAAAAAACTAACTTTCTGTTGACAAAAGATGATCCACCAGTGAATATCTGGCCATGTGCCCGGGTTAAATAGTGTAATATAGTGCTACAGAAAAATTATACATAGCAACAGCATTTATATGGTATGAATGTTTATTTCTATAACTTCTCTTAAGATTTTGAGGCTTTGCAGTTTTAATAATGTAGAGGGACCACTGACATTGTAAACATAGACCTAAGGTTGTATGCCATTGTGCCCATCTCCAGAATGTGCACTGTATTTTTGCCAAACTAGGGAGTTTCGACCATTGGGCCTGAAAGAAGGTGTCTTTTCAGGGGCAAATGCATACCTGTTAATCCCTTGACTTAAATTTGCAGGCCATTTGAAGTCTTAAGAAGGTAATCCCATTAAGGTGAATAGAAAATTGGCCACAGGTGTAGCCTGTTGAATTAGTTAGTCCACATACCTTGTAGGATGCTGTCACGACTTGATAATATCCCCAGTGATGTCATGAAAGATGTCATGGGTGATGTAATATGTGAGGCCATAAGCGCAGTGCATGGCTGAGTGCAATTAATAGTTAATTCTGTAAACTACAACTGGTAATTTCAGCATTTTTTAAAAATGTGTAAATCATTAGTTGTACTTTATTTCATCTCTTAACAACAACTTCACTGTAAAATTTTTTTTTACTTTTTTTGTTTTAGCTAAGATCCATATCCAATTATAACTTTTTTTTTTCTCAATGAGAAAACACGTTCAGAGGGCGGGTATGGTGCATGAATATTTGACAATCCAGGCAAAACAAAAACAATGCTGCTGGAGCATACCCTTGCTCCCAAACTACTGATTAGAACAAGCCAATGTTTAGCCCTTTTGTTGTGGTTTTACACCATCTAGTGGTGATTCCATTAGGCTGCTACATTAACCTATCATCATCAGCAGCAGGCTGGACTACAGCAACATTATTTAGGCCAAAATCTTTAAACTACTCCTACACAGACTCCAGACCATTCGCAACACCGCCACAAGAATATTACTAGACCTCCCACACCACAGCCAGATCACACCGCACCTCAGGAAGCTTCACTGGTTCTCCATTCACAGACCGAGCCAATTCAAGCTTCGCACACACACACAAAACCCACATAACACAGGACCAGAATACCTGAACAGCTACATACACTTTTATCAACCTAGCAGACACCTACGCTCTGCCTCACTCTCACTCACTCCCAGCATCCACAAAAGCAAAACTGGAGGTCGCTCATTCTCCTACATCGCACCTAAGACATGGAACGACCTCCCTCAACACATCGGAGCCTCCTCCTCACTTCTTGAGTTCTGCAAGAAATTGAAGACCTGGCACTTTGCATAAGCACCTTCGGGATGATACACCTGCCTAAGCGCCTGGCTACCCTCTCGGGTGATTTGTGTACTATACAAATCAACATAACATAACCTTAGAGGCCCCAATTGCCTATCTCAATCTACACATTAATAAACCTCATATAATATTCTGCGCCTCAAAACACTTCACGAATATGCCTCAGGACCATACTGTCATTACACTTTAATGCCAACAGCCTAAAAACAGGAAAAGACTGCCACCAGGTCACCTGAGGCGTGAAGTTTCAGACTGGGAGTCTTTCATGACCATGAGCAGCTACCTGGAAGGCAAAGCCAAAGTTTAGGTTGTAGAAGCATTCTACTTAAGTCAGAAAGATAACATCTAAAAATGCAGTTATAGAATGCAGATCCAACGTTCAAACTAAGTTCCAATGTGTGATTGCAACACTGGGTGCCTGAAATGTATCCTTCACATGTAGGAATGTAGTCCCTGTCATGGCATCACATTGAGTTCAGCCTTAAGTGCAAAGATGCACAAAGCAGCAGAAGCTAATTGAAGGTCTACAGAGGAGTCTGAATTGAAACTAGTGTCCTACCCTAGCCTCCAGAGCCAAAATAAGCAGCTAGTGCTTTTTGATGCTCCTGGTACTACAACCAGTCACTTAATAGATTTTACCATCAGGTCAGAAACACCTGTGGTGGGGGACAAGTGCCAGCATCCATCCCTGGATTGGGCTTTTGTTAAGGGATATACCATAGTACACCTCGTAATTCTCGTAATTATTACAGGAGGTTTGCTGTTCCAGAGGGTAGAAGGTGTATACAGACTGCTCCAACAACTGCACTGAATGTGCTTAGACACTACAGACATCAAGTAAAACGAGTACATCAGGGTTAGCCTTAATACAAACTCTTGGCTATAGATTCCCTTCTTAGCTTTACTGAGCAGGTCGATGGTCTCAATGCAACATATAATGAAGAAACTTAAGGTTTTAAAAGCTGGGGTGCTCTCAAAAAGGTTATGCTGTGTCAGATGATGGGGGTGAATCCTCATATTTTTCTGCACTGGGTGGCCACACCACGCTTGAAAGTATTAAACCTCACAGAATGAAAAGGGAACTTGCCAGGGGCGGCTCCTCTGTTAGGACATATACTATGTTTATTATCCCCTCGTTGTGAAAGGGGCAGGGCATCTGGGGTGAGGAGCTGTGAGGGGGAGTGCTCAACACTCTCCCTTACTGCGCATGTATGTTTGGGCAGGCAGCTTGGGCCGGCCAAACACACATGCGCAGTAGGCTCTCTCCAGCCCGGCAACTACCATTCTTTAACACCATGTGTGTGCTATCAACCATGGTAAAAAATATTGGCTACTGGAAAGATTTCAGCATCTGAATTGTGCCCAAGACGAAAAGTTGAAGTCACCAGAAACCCCGAACGAATCGGCACCTTAAATAGCAATTGACTCAATTACAGTCTAAAAACGTAAATACAAATGCATTTTTGGGAACAGCCACTGCCTCTGTTTCGCTTTAGTAGTTCCAGCCAAGTCTGGCAGCGTCAAAGCACAGATCCAGTAAACGGGTCTAGAAGCAGATACCGAAAACAAATACGCGCTTTAATTGCAGATGAACAAATCTATCCATGCTTTACCACCATGCGGCATTGGAACGAGACTAGAAGTGCTTCAATAAACATGGCATGAAGGACAGCCTCGAGAGTCAGAGATCTGAGTGCTGTGCTTAGTTTGTGCCAGAGGTTTTAGATCAGAGTTCTCCAACGAGTAGATCGTGAGCTACTCGCAGCTCTCTAGCTACCTGTGAGTAGCTTTTGTGTGTACCACCCAGCCAAATCAGAAACTTAGCTTGTTTGAATTAATATATGCTTACCAAAAAGGAAAAGCATGTGTTTGAGACGAAGATGTATGTATTTTCAGAACTCTTCAGCTGATGTTTGTAGAAAGTAGTTGAGTTTCCAAAATATATTTTAAACTGATATTTACAGGTCAATCATGCAGCGCTGAGGCGGCATTACTAATATTACTCCCTTGGTTCCAAGAGCACTGCAGCTATGGCTGTTAGGTATTTCCCATGTAGAAGCATTCCACATTGACAAAGCATTTTTTTACATTTTTGATGGCAGCCTGCCTGGTGAACTGAGGTGATCACTATTCATAAGCTTTCATATGGTGGCCATAATTATAATCTTGCTCTGATGCTATCACCATTATAACAGTAATAATATTAGTAGCTCAGGATGATTTTCCTTTGAACATAAGTACTCTTATTACCAACACGATTGGAGGCCCTGGTTTTATATGGTCGACACCAACACCAATTTTTACTCTTGCCTATAGACAGTTTGTGGCTGTCTACTGTTAACTGAGTTCTTGGGGACCATACCGAGCTTGCCCTTGGCTTTGGGCCCATCCATTGCTTACCTCTGGCTGGCTGACTTTTCACCTTCATTCGCTGGCTTCTTATTCAATGGCTTTCCATCCTCTTCTTGTGTTTGTCCCTCCCTCGGGCAGCATGGCATCTTTACCACCCATGTGATTGGATGACTTGTGAATGGAGTGAATGTGGTCTTGCTGTCACCTTTGTGTGCCGCTTTTCCCGTCAAGTACCCCCACCCCGTGCTCATGGTGTTGCATTTTCCCCCTGCTTCCCAGCTCACCAGTTGCTCCCGGCCTAGCTAGTTTTTAAAAAATATATATTTTATACAGTTTCGTTGTATTTATATATTTATTTGTTCAGTTGTCATCTTCTTCACTTCGGCATGTCTGTTGCTCCCCGGCATCCAGATCCCCTGTCTTCTACTCCCTCCCTGCTCCTCCCTTGCGCGCCTGCCCATCCTGTCATGGTCTGCGCTTTACTCAAATGCTTTGTTGCCGTCCTGCATCGGCAAATGAGCATTTTGTTTTTAATTTATTTGGGCGATGTGGAACACCCTTAGTAAAAATCGTTGACAAAGCCAAAAGTGTTGGCAAGACCTGTTGGATTTGCCAGTGATTGACTGGGGACTGAGACTTACTTTCACATCATCAGACTTTGACCCCGAGCAAGAGACCGAAAGCCAGAAAAGGAAGAAACAAGGAGGAAGAGAAATATGGGGAAAACGGTGGCAGAGCAGAAGTAGGGATGCAAAAGAACCTGCAAGAGGAAGCTCCAGAGATGGGAAGAGTAGCATGATGGAAGAAAAGTTTGAGGTGGAATCAAGACTAGGCAGCCTTGATGTACGGCAGCACTGGCGGCGGGCTCCTAAGATACTGTGGAAGTGTATACTTCATTTATTCAAAAATTAAGCTCTGCCTTAGTGCGTATATTTAGCTGTATGCAGACCTAAAATGTGGCTTGCATCATAATTCTGAAAAGGTTGTCTGCCAGCACAAGGTAAAAGGTAAACTTAGGATTGTTCATGTAAGCCCTACTCTTCACAACTGCATCTCCTGGTGTCATCCTTGAGCTGCCTGATGGTAGAAACGTGCTAGACCCCTTATTTGCTTCAAAGGCTCTAATGAGGAGAAGTCCTTTACCCTTTCTCGAAAATTGGAATGACCCGATTTGCATGTTTCAGTGGCGAGATTCGAGCCACAAGAGTTCCATCAAAGGTCATTACCAGTGGCTTTTATACGTACCGCACAAGCCCGAAAGTGTTGCTTTCATGCTGGCAATTCTTTATATTTGAATTGTCCTGTGCATTGAGCTAAGAGTCCAGCAGGTATAGATTTGGATGGTTCAGGCTATCCATAAGCTTAAGCCTTGGGACGGGGATAGGTGGTAGGCACTACAGTAACATTTAAGGGGCCAGCAGGGCAATTTTGGGCAACAACCAATTATATTTGTAGAACACTTTTATTAAACAATAGGGTGCCAGGCCTCAGCAGCCACCACAGTGTTTTACATGCACCAGTTAAGGAAAGATTTGAGCTGAGAGGCCATACCATGGGAATGGGGTACACCAGGATCTGGACCCACTTTTACGTTGATTGCTCAGGAAGCCTGAGCTGGACAGGTTCCAGAAAGGTTTAAAACCCCTTATGAGAAACATTCTCTTACCCGGATGTAGATTGCTGATTAAGGAATATTGTTTACTTCCTCCAAACGTGAGACCTTCCTTCTGACAGATTATCAGGTCTTTACCCCAAACACAAAAAGTAACCAATGGAGGATGCAAGTGGTAAAGCCTTTGCAATGTGACTAAATAACATTGCATTGGTCAATTAAAACATTGCCCCATACAGAAAAAAAAACAAGTAGTAGATGACTGTTCGAAGCGACTCTCTTGGATCTTCTTGAGAAAATTGAAGGTGGTCATCCACTCACTAAGTTGCTAACCTTAGAATGGATTTTAACAACATCCAGGTTAATAGGATCACCATTTCAATACATAGGGCCATATGTACGAACACTTTTTCCCATAGACACAGAATGGATAAAAACCTTTGCTACATCTGGCCCATAGTAACTAAGCATCTGCCACAGATCATTGCTTTTTAGTGGCAATCCCATTTGCATGTAGCAAGAATGAAATTCAGACCCTGGTGGCAAATTTATCATTTGCAGAGGCATAACACAGTAAGGTGATGCAAACTTTACATCTAAGTTATTTGCTAAAGGTGATTTAAATTTTTTTAACTGCGACTATTTAATTATTAATGCTCATTAAATATCCACAGTGAAGCGAAGTTATGGCATTGCAGAATTAGACCGAATTCAATTATCCATTGCTCTTTCATTATGTTCATCTCACCTGGTGCCTCTTGACTGTGTGGTCTACCAGGGATCCTGAATGCTGTATGTTCTTTTGAGTACCCGGGACCTACTTCCAGCTGTTCTGATAGTGTCTCGCTTCATCAAATATAGGGTGTGTGCTGGCAACTCAAAACTTGTCTTGCAGGCCTCAACAGTTGGCTTTCATTAGGACGACTGAGGTTGTGGCATTGGGTATACCACAGCTTGCTGGACCCACACCTTCTCAAATAAGTCAGTGGGTGCTTGACCTTCAACAGTTCTGCTCATGAGAAATCTGCTCATCAACATCTAACTGTTCTTGAAACTTCAGGTTTACCCTTTTTCTCAGCCTTGTGCCTTATTGGTGAGCCCTCTACATTGTGGAATGCGCTACACTTAGTGATTTGCTCCATATTAAATTATTTTTCAAACTTTGAAAATGTTTTCTGTACATATTTCTACCCCTACATGAATTTTTAAATCACTTCTTTTGTTAAAAGTCCTTTAAAAATCACCCCAAAACAACCTACACTGAAACCAGATGCAGGATCTCACTAGGGAGCAATATAGATATGTCAAGAGCGTTCAGAAACTTACGGCCACTGTGTCGGTTTTGGGCAAGCATCTAACAGCAGACCTACATACCTAAGGTGCATTCTGTCAGGAGAATAGCGGAGGCTGGTTTTAGAGGTTATATTCAACAGCAAGAGATGTATAGCATAGCTACGTGCAAATCAAAGCATAGATTTACAAGACTTTCTGTCTTCATTTAGATTCAAGAGAGCACATGCGCCCCCAGTGTAGCAATCTGTGCTTAGGAAATATTTAGCACTTCTTCAACCCCTAACCCTCCTTCCTGTTAAGGGGATATTACTTGGTAATCAATACACAGCGTGAGTCTAGCACAGTATGCTAAAAAACAAAAACAAAAAAGTTACTTATGTTATATTAATAGCTTTTAGTAACCCTTTTGGAAACGAACGAGAATCTCAGTGTTGCAGCAAAGCAGCTGCTTTCTCTCAAATACTATTTGGTAATTGTAAAAAATACTTTGTATGTCATACTGAGAATCTTAAATCTGTACACTGTGCCATGGGCAACCAATGAAGTGCTCAGATGATTAAGTGATTAGGGCTGTTTTATCTTTTTTTATTCCATATAAAAAAATGACAGAGCAAAAAGATAAGAAAAAATATTGCCCCTCAACGATCGCAATTATTTTTCAATAAAATCCCCAAAACAACCAGGAATATATTTACATGTCATAATCAATTGATTGTGAATGGTTATCAAACTTTCTGCAGCAATAAGGAATTGTAAAAAAAATGTCCCTTTTCGCAGTATTTGCATGATTTGTTTACTTATTCTGGTAATTGTATTTATCAACTACCAACAGGCTTGCAATTCCCTTGAGGGCGTCTTAATTAATGCTGGAGTCTCTGAAGACAGTCAAACTGATATTCTGGAACCCTCAATTAAACACCATGTTTAGGTCATGAGGATGATCACCACAGAAACTCTCTGAAGGGAAAGCTAGGTATGGGAAAGATGTTTCAGTGACCACAGATCACTGTGTTCTTCTTTGACCATGGCTGATTCCCCGCAGCCCACAGAGTGATCTTGATGAAGTATGTCTCCAATGTTCTCCCTACCTGGTAGCACAGGTCCACATCCGGTGACCAGAGATTGAGGAACCACAGGTTCAATTAAGCCCTTACCAAGACCTTAGTCTTAGAATTCAATTTTAGTTTATTTTGTTACGATATATCGAGATGTGAGGCCTTCACAGGAGTGCATTTAACAAAACACAGTAATTCCACTCATTTTATTTTTCCTAATTTCTTCGTGAAGTGTCACATTCAATATGCCTGCTTATCCAAAATTCCCATATTTAGTTCTCATTTCCAAAAGATTGTGCAGTTAATCGCCATATGTTTCGTCCTTTTCCAAGAATCTCATGTGGATTGTAGTCCATTTTACCTGAAGTCACCTGAATCCATAATACAGGTCATATCTCCAAGTATACCTTGGGAAGACATCTAGCCCACAGAGTTCAGTAAAATGATCATGATTGAAATTTAAACTAGTGCTTGCTTCACTTGATTGTAGCATCTTTTTGCTGGATGCGCTGCCGACTGATAGAGTAACCACAGGCGCTGGGTATGATAGTTATATGTTAATAAACAAAAAGATTGCATCAAAGACAATGAGGAACGCAAATAAATATTGAGGAATAACCATGCATTCACTTGTATGTGTGAAATTCAACAATGCAATGGAACAAAAGAGGGTCAGCACTGTGGGCAAATCTCAGCAGAGGTACATAAGTAAGACAAGGACTTACCAGATTGGCTGTCTGCTAATTCAGAATATTGCTGTGTGTTCCATCAAGACTGCAACGCGTAATACTGAATGCTTGTAGCATCAGGGAGTTTGTATTACTCAAGTCCCCTACCTGCTGTAGATCACACATTGTTACTGCAGCAACTGATTTAGTTCCTCATTTAGGCCTAAATGAGTGTACGATCGAGGTTTAAAAACACAAAGTACCAATAGTAGTGGACGTCCGTTTGTGTTGCAGAGTGGATTTACATGCCTCCGCCCTGACCTTGCCATGTAGCACAGAGCAGTCTTGGTTGAAGGTCGAACTCTTAAAGGAAAGGCCTTGGCCGCAGAATATGACAATGGCTGGGGAGTAGAGAAGCATTTGGGTTTCCAGTTAGTTATACGAGCTCCACATTACAGACTGTAGGAGGCTGGCCTGGCTTGTAGTGGGTACCAAGGGGTACTTACACTCTGTACCAGGTCCAGTTATCCCTTATTAGTGTAGAAGAGGTGTTTCTAGCAGCTTAGGCTGATAGAAGGTAGCTATAGCAGAGCAGCTTAGGCTGAACTAGGAGACATGCAAAGCTCCTACTATACCACTGGTGTCATATGCACAATATCATAAGAAAACACAATACACAGATATACTAAAAATAAAGGTACTTTATTTTTATGACAATATGCCAAAAGTATCTCAGTGAGTACCCTCAGTATGAGGATGCCAAATATACACAAGATATACGTACACAATACCAAAAATATGCAGTAATAGCAAAAGGAAGTAATGCAAGCAATGTAAAGTTACAGTAGATTGCAATAGTAGCACATAGGTATAGGGGCAACACAAACCATATACTCCAAAAGTGGAATGCGAACCACGAATGGACCCCAAACCTATGTGAGCTTGTAGAGGGTCGCTGGGACTGTAAGAAAACAGTGAGGGTTAGAAAAATAGCCCACCCCAAGACCCTGAAAAGTAGGTGTAAAGTACACCTATATTCCCCAGAGAGCACAGAAGTCGTGATAGGGGAATTCTGCAAGGAAGAACAACACCAGCAATGCAACCAAAGGGGATTTCCGGACGAGAGTACCTGCGGAACAAGGGGACCAAGTCCAAGAGTCGCGACAAAGTCGAGATTGGGCAGATGCCCAAGAAATGCCAGCTGAGGGTGCAAAGAAGCTGCCGCTGGATGGTAGAAGCTGTGGATTCTGCAAGAACGAAGGGGGCTAGAAACTTCCCCTTTGGAGGATGGATGTCCCACGTCGTGAAGAAGCTTGCAGAGGTGCTCCCATGCAGAAAGACCGCAAACAAGCCTTGCTAGCTGCAAGGGTCGCGGTTAGGGTTTTTGGATGCTGCTGTGGCCCAGGAGGGACCAGGAGGTCGCCAATTGCGTGAGGGGACAGAGGGGGCACCCAGCAAGACAGGGAGCCCTCACAGAAGCAGGCAGCACCCGCAGAAGTGCCAGAACAGGCACTACGAAGAACAGTGAACTGGAGCTCACCCGAAGTCACAAAAGGAGATCCCACGACGCCAGAGGACAACTCAGGAGGTTGTGCACTGCAGGTTAGAGTGTCAGGGACCCAGGCTTGGCTGTGCACAAAGGAAATCCTGGAAGAGTGCACAGGAGCGGGAGCAGCTGCAAATTACGCAATACCCAGCAATGCAGTCTAGCGTGTGGAGGCAAGGACTTACCTCCACCAAACTTGGACTGAAGAGTCACTGGACTGTGGGAGTCAGAGTTGCTGAGTTCCAGGGACCACGCTCGTCGTGCTGAGAGGGGACCCAGAGGAGCGATGGTGCAGTCTTTTGTTGCCTGCGGTTGCAGGGGGAAGATTCCGTCGACCCACGGGAGATTTCTTCTGAGCTTCTAGTGCAGAGAGGAGGCAGACTACCCCCACAGCATGCACCACCAGGAAAACAGTCGAGAAGGCGGCAGGATCAGCGATACAAGGTTGCAGTAGTCGTCGTTGCTACTTTGTTGTGGTTTTGCAGGAGTCCTGAGCAGTCAGCGGCCGATTCCTTGGCAGAAGGTGAAGAGAGATGCAGAGGAACTCTGATGAGCTCTTGCATTCGTTATCTAAAGAATTCCCCAAAGCAGAGACCCTAAATAGCCAGAAAAGGAGGTTTGGCTACTTAGGAAGGAGGATAGGCTAGCAACACAGCAGCACCTCTGTTTCCAAGATGGCAGAGGTCTGGAGCACACTGGAGGAGCTCTGGGCACCTCCCCTGGGAGGTGCAGGTCAGGGGAGTGGTCACTCCCCTTTCCTTTGTCCAGTTTCACGCCAGAGCAGGGCAGGGGGATCCCTGAACCGGTGTAGACTGGCTTATGCAGAGATGGGCACCATCTGTGCCCATCAAAGCATTTCCAGAGGCTGGGGGAGGCTACTCCTCCCCAGCCCTGACACCTTTTTCCAAAGGGAGAGGGTGTAACACCCTCTCTCTGAGGAAGTCCTTTGTTCTCCCTTTCTGAGCCAAGCCTGGCTGGACCCCAGGAGGGCAGAAACCTGTCTGAGGGGTTGGCAGCAGCTGCAGTGAAACCCCGGGAAAGGTAGTTTGGCAGTACCCGGGTCTGTGCTAGAGACTCGGGGGATCATGGAATTGTCTCCCCAATGCCAGTATGGCATTGGGGTGACAATTCCATGATCTTAGACATGTTACATGGCCATGTTCGGAGTTACCATTGTGACGCTATACATAGGTAGTGACCTATGTATAGTGCACGCGTGTAATGGTGTCCCCGCACTCACAAAGTCCGGGGAATTTGCCCTGAACGATGTGGGGGCACCTTGGCTAGTGCCAGGGTGCCCACACACTAAGTAACTTGGCAGCCAACCTTCACCAGGTGAAGGTTAGACATATAGGTGACTTATAAGTTACTTAAGTGCAGTGGTAAATGGCTGTGAAATAACGTGGACGTTATTTCACTCAGGCTGCAGTGGCAGGCCTGTGTAAGAATTGTCAGAGCTCCCTATGGGTGGCAAAAGAAATGCTGCAGCCCATAGGGATCTCCTGGAACCCCAAAACCCTGGGTACCTCAGTACCATATACTAGGGAATTATAAGGGTGTTCCAGTATGCCAATGTGAATTGGTGAAATTGGTCACTAGCCTGTTAGTGACAATTTGTAAAGCAGAGAGAGCATAACCACTGAGGTTCTGGTTAGCAGAGCCTCAGTGAGACAGTTAGTCATCACACAGGGAACACATACAGGGCACACTTATGGGCACTGGGGCCCTAGCTGGCAGGGTCCCAGTGACACATACACTAAAACAACATATATACAGTGAAATATGGGGGTAACATGCCAGGCAAGATGGTACTTTCCTACACAACCCCCCTCCTCCACCCCCAAAAGAAGGACAATAAGACTAGCCATGACCTGATGAGTCTTCATTGTCTAAGTGGAAATATCTGGAGAGTCCATCTGCATTGGAGTGGGTATTCCCAGGTCTATGTTCCACAGTATATTCCATTCCCTGTAGAGATATGGACCACCTCAACAATTTAGGGTTTTCACCTTTCATTTGTTTTAGCCAAAGTAGAGGATTGTGGTCTGTCTGAACAATGAAGTGAGTGCCAAACAGGTATGGCCTCAACTTCTTCAGTGCCCAGACCACAGCAAAGGCCTCCCTCTCTATGGCAGACCAAAGCTTTTCTCTAGGGGTCAACCTCCTGCTGATAAAAGCAACAGGTTGATCCTGGCCCTCAGAATTGAGTTGTGATAAGACTGCCCCTACCCCTAATTCGGATGCATCAGTTTGAACAATGAATGTCTTGGAGTAACATGGGCTTTTTAGGACAGGTGCAGTGCACATGGCCTGTTTCAGCTCCTCAAAAGCTTTCTGACAGCTAGCTGTCCATAATACCTTTTTAGGCATTTTCTTAGAAGTGAGGTCATTAAGAGGGGCTGCTATGGAGCCATAGTTCTTTATGAACCTCCTGTAATACCCAGTGAGGCCTAAGAAGGCTCTCACCTGGGTCTGAGTTGTAGGGGGAACCCAATCTATGATAGTTTGGATTTTCCCCTGAAGTGGTGCAATCTGTTCTCCACCTACAAGGTGTCCCAGATAAACCACTTTCCCCTGCCCTATCTGGCACTTTGAAGCCTTGATAGTGAGGCCTGCCTTTTGCAGGGCCTCTAAAACTTTCCATAGGTGGACCAGGTGATCATCCCAGGTGGAGCTAAAGACAGCTATATCATCTAGATATGCTGCACTAAAAGCCTCCAACCCTTGCAGGACTGTATTCACCAACCTCTGAAAAGTGGCAGGTGCATTTTTCAAACCAAAGGGCATTACTGTGAATTGGTAGTGCCCTCCAATAGTCGAAAATGCAGTTTTTGCTTTAGCATCCTCTGATAACTTGATCTGCCAATACCCTGCAGTCAAATCAAAGGTGCTTAGATACTTGGCAGATGCCAATGTATCTATGAGCTCATCTGCCCTGGGTATAGGGTGAGCATCAGTTTTAGTTACCTGGTTGAGACCTCTGTAATCTACACAAAACCTCATCTCTCTTTTCCCATCTTTAGAGTGAGGCTTTGGTACAAGCACCACAGGAGAGGCCCATGGACTTTCAGAGTGCTCAACCACTCCCAGTTCAAGCATTTTCTGAACCTCTTGTTTTATGCATTCCCTGACATGGTCAGGCTGCCTATAGATCTTACTTTTGACAGGTATGCTGTCTCCAGTATCTATAGTATGCTCACACCAAGAAGTGGTGCCTGGCACAGTAGAAAAGAGTTCATAAAATTGACCCAGGAGATTTTTGCAGTGGTCTTTCTGCTCAGCAGTAAGACAATCTGCCAAACTACATCTTCCACTAGAGCATCTTGTTCTGTGGAAGAGAGGAGATCAGGGAGAGGATCACTCTCTTCTTCCTGTCCTTCAACTGTTGCTATGAGCAGGGTGAGATCAGCCCTGTCATAGTAGGGTTTTAGGCGATTGACATGGAGCACCCTAAGGGGACTCCTGGCAGTGCCCAAGTCAACCAAGTAGGTGACTTCTCCCTTCTTTTCAACAATAATGTGGGGACCACTCCATTTGTCTTGAAGTGCTCTTGGGGCCACAGGCTCCAAGACCCACACCTTCTGTCCTGGTTGGTACTGAATCAGAACAGCCTTCTGGTCATGCCATTGCTTTTGGAGCTCTTGGCTGGCCTGAAGGTTTTTACTGGCCTTTTTCATGTACTCAGCCATTCTGGATCTTAGGCCGAGTACATAGTCCACTATGTCTTGCTTAGGAGCTTTTAAAGGTTGTTCCCAACCTTCCTTCACAAGTGTTAGGGGACCTCTTACAGGGTGTCAAAATAGGAGTTCAAAGGGGCTGAAGCCCACTCCTTTCTGGGGTACCTCCCTGTAAGCAAAAAGGGGGCAAGGTAACAGGACATCCCATCTCCTCCTGAGTTTTTTCAGGGAGTCCCATTATCATTCCTTTGAGAGTTTTATTAAACCTCTCTACCAGTCCATTTGTTTGTGGATGATAAGGTGTGGTGAATTTGTATGTTACACCACATTCCTTCCACATGGCCTTCAAGTATGCAGACATAAAGTTGCTACCCCTGTCTGATATCACCTCTTTTGGGAAACCCACCCTGGAAAAGATTCCCAGGAGGGCCTTTGCCACTGCAGGTGCTGTAGTGGTCCTAAGAGGAATAGCTTCAGGATATCTTGTGGCATGGTCCACTACCACCAAGATAAACCTATTGCCTGAAGCAGTAGGAGGGTCAAGGGGGCCAACTATGTCAACCCCTACCCTTTCAAAGGGAACCCAGCAGTGGAATAAGGGGAGCCTTTGGGGTGCCACCAGTCTTGCCACTGACTTGACAGGTGACACAGGACTTACAAAAATCTTTTGTGTCCTCTGACATTCTAGGCCAATGAAACAGGGGGACAAGCCTTTCCCATGTTTTAATTTGCCCTAAATGTCCAGCCAAGGGAATGTCGTGGGCTAGAGTTAGGAGGAACTCTCTGTATTGTAGGGGAATGACCAATCTCCTGGCTGCTCCAGGTTTAGGGTCCCTTGCCTCTGTATACAAGAGGTTGTCCTCCCAGTAAACTCTGTGAGTCACTGACATCCCCATTTTGCTGTTTGACAGCTTGCTGCCTTAGACCCTCTAATGTGGGACAGGTTTGCTGTGCCACACTCAGCTCCTCCCTGGCAGGCCCCCCTCCACCCAAAAGCTCAGCAGCGTCTGCTTCCAGCTCCTCTGGTGAAGGTTCTGCACAGGGGGGAAATTCTTCTTCCTCAGAAGTTGAATCATCTGTAGAGGGAGGGATAGTAGATAGGGATTTACCTTTACTAACCCTAGCTTTAGGGAGCACTTGGTCCATTGTTCCAGGATCCAAGTCACCCTGTCCTTTTTGCTTTTTGGCCTGAACCCTGGTTAAAGCAAAAATATGCCCAGAAATGCCCAGCATTGCTGCATGAGCCTCCAACTCCACTTCTGCCCAAGCTGATGTCTCTAAATTGTTCCCTAGTAGACAGTCTACAGGTAAATCTGATGCAACCACAACTTTCTTTGGACCAGTAACCCCCCAACCCCCCCCCCCCCCCCCCCCCCCCCCCCCCCCCCAGTTGAGATTCACAACAGCCATGGGGTGGCTAAGAGTGTTGCTATGAGCATCATTCACTTGGTACTGGTGACCAAGTAGGTGTTGTTCAGGGTGGACCAGTTTCTCTATTACCATGGTAACACTGGCACCTGTGTCCCTGTAGGCCTGAACCTCAACAGCATTTATTAGGGGAAGTTGCTTGTACTTATCCATATTAAGGGGACAAGCAACCAAGGTGGCCAAATCAATGGCCCCTTCAGAGACTAACACAGCCTCTGTGGTCTCCCTAACAAGACCAACCCCAACTAAATTACTAAATTTTTTTTTTTTCATTCACTCAAATTAAAACACTAGATGAAGGATTAATGACGATAAGTCTGTTAATTCTCTCTCTGGGAGGAGGCTGAATCAAGAACATACCTGGTAGAACAAATCTTCCTAGGCGTAATTGTTTCTCTACCATCGATTATATTTCCTGGTATTTTCATTGCTGCCCCAGTGCGACGCTCCATGACTGTACTGACCCGCTCCCCTTTGTTGTCAGAGGAATCTATGGGCATTACAGCAGGTTACGGGCCCCATAACAGCTTAAACAAATACATTTAATTCGGACTCGTGGTCACTGTTTTTTATTAACTGTGTGCAATTGTATTGCTTCTTTAGGCCTGTCTGTCGTATTCACATCCTGGGCCCCGCCAAACAGACGTTTGCAGCATAAATAGTGCAAAGATTCTCATACTTTGCATATTACTGCCATCTCGGTGCCTTGGCTCTTCAGCCAAATTTGACAGATTTCGCCTAATGTTTAATTACCCTGCATTAAGTACTAACGAAAAACCTAACCGTGCCACCGTGAGGTAGAAGGGAATACTCTTTGGGCCAGGTGTATCAAAGGGTTTTTACCCATTTTGTGCCTATGAGAAAATGTGTTCATACTTATGGCCCTTTACTCTATGCAGAGGTACTGAGGAAATGGAAAGACGTGTCTAGGGGTGTTCTTTGTTTTGTGTGGTGGTATTGGATCGGAATGTCTGAGGTTGCTCTGTATTCTATGCAGTGATGGTAGGGGCAGAGATGCCTGAGAATACCCTATACTTCCTGCAGTGATAGTAGGAATAGAAATGCCTGGGAGGGCTTATTCTGTGCAGTGATAGTGAAACGATGAACTGAAACGTCGGAGGTGTTTATTTTCTGCAGTTGTAATGAAGGGAAGGGGGGTGTTGTATTCTGTACAGGGGCAAAGTAACAATGTAGGGAGGGATGGAAATGTTTGGGGTGTTCTTCATCCCAAGTAGTGGCAATCTGGGAAGGAATAGAAATGTCTGGGTGGTCTTTTTTTTCATGTAGGGATCAACAGACCCGTCTGGGGTGGTCTTTATTCCTTTTGGTGATAATGTAGGGAAGGACAGAACTGTCTAGGTGATCTTTACTGCGTGTGGTGGTAACGTAGAGAAGGATAAAAATGTCTGGGGTGTGGTATTGTGTGCAGTGGCAATGTGGTAATATAGGGAGGGATGGTAATGTTTGGGGTATTCTTTATTCCGTGTAGTGGTAATGTAGGGATGGGTAGACGTGTGGGTGGTCTTTATTCCATGTAGTGGTAAAGGAGGGAAGGCCAGAACTGTCTGGGGTGTTGTGTTGTGTTCGGTGGCAATGTGATAATGTAGGGAGGGATAGATATGTATAGGTGGTCTTTATTCTGTGTGATGGTAATGAAGGGAAGAACAGAACTGTCTGGGGTGGTCTTTATTCCATGTAGTGGTAATGTAGGGAAGGACAGAACTGTCTGGGATGTTGTGTTGTGTGCAGTGGCAATGTGATAATGTAGGGAGGGATAGAAATGTCTGGGGTGGTTTTTATTTCGTGCATTGATAATGTAGGGAGGAATGGAAATGTATAGGTTGTCTTTCAGGCAATAGTAATGGAGGGAGGGATAGACATGTCTAGGATGGTGTCTGTGCCATGCAGTGGTAATGGAGGGATGGATAGACATGTCTAGGGTTGTCTTTATTCTGTGCAGTATGAAATAGGGAGGGGTAGAAATGCCTGGGGAGATCTTTAGTCCATATAGTGATAATGTAGGGAGGGATAGAAATGCCTGGGGATATCTTTATTCCATATAGTGATAATGTAGGGAGGGATGGAAATGGTTGGGGTGATCTTTATTCCATGCAGTGGTAATGGAGGGATGGATAGACATGTCTAGGGTTGTCTTTATTCTGTGCAGTATGATGTAGGGGGGGGGGGGGGGGGGGGGGATAGAAATGCCTGGGGAGATTTTTATTCCATATAGTGATAATGTAGGGAGGGATGGCACTGTCTAGGGTGATCTTAATTCTTTGTGGTGTAAATGTAGAGATGGTTAGACATGTCTGGGGTGGTCTTTGGTCCGTGTAGTGGTAATGTAGGGAGGGGCAGAACTCTTTGGGTTGATCTTTATTTTGTGTGATGGTAATGTAGGAAAGGATAGAAATGTCTGGGGTGTTGTATTGTGTGCAGTAGCAAAGTGATAATGTAGGGAGGGCTAGAAATGGTTGGGGTGCTCTTTATTCCATGAGGTGATAATATAGGGATGGATAGACATTTCAAGGGTGGTCTTTATTCTGTTCGGTGGTAATGTAGGGAGGGAGGGAGACGTCTGGGTGGTCTTTATTTCACGTAGTGGTAGCGAAAGGAGGGCCACACGTTTCTGTGCTGTATTCTGTGCAGTGATGCCATTTCTGAAAATAATCCTTATTCTTCATAGTGATACAGTGAGGAGAGGGGAGCTAACTAAATCTAGGGGTGTTCTTTCTTCCATCCACTGATGGTGAAAAGAGTGATAGAAAAGTCTGCGATATTCTTTATTCTGTGAAGTTATGCGATAAAGTGTCTGCGAATGTTCCTTACTTCACAATTTTACAGTGAGAAAGGCTTATAAATGTGTGGTCTGGATGTGTTCCTTATTCTGTTCAGTGATACCGAAAGATGAATTGAAATGTCTACTGAGTTCTTTATTCAACGCAGTGATAGTGAGTGAAAGTAGGAATACACATGTATGTGGCCGTTCTGTAGTCCGTAGAGTGTCTGATATGATAAAAATGCCTGAAAATGTTCCTGTGTCCACATGGCCATACAGTGAGGTGGTGTCCTTGATTCGCGAGTGGAGGAGGGATATATGTGTCTGCAGCTGTTCTGTATTCCGTGCAGCGATTGTGATGGAAATGTCAGAAAATGTCCCTTATTCCAAGGGGTCATACAGAAGAAGAGGGGTCGAAATGTCGGGTGTCTTCTTTATTCCAACCAGTTATAGTGGAAGGAGGGCTAGGCCAGTGGCGGGAGGTCTATTAAGTGTGCAATGGGTGATTTCTGCAAATGACCCTTATCCCACGAAGTGATGCAGTGAAGAAGGGTTAGAGATGGCTGGGGTGTTCTTTATTCTACCTAGTGATGGTGGTGGGAGGTATACACCTGTCTGCGGCTGTTCTGTATTCTGTGCAGTGATTCTGATACCTCATAGAAATGCCTAAAAATATTCCTTAGTCCACATGGTGGCACGGTGATGGTGGTGTTCTTTATCCGCGAGTGCAGCTGTTCTGTATTCCTTGCAGTGATGGCTATTTCTGAAAATCATCCTTATCTCACAAATGGATACCGTGCAGAAGGGTTAGAAACGTACTGATAGTGAAAGGAGGGATCTACACGTCTATAGGTATTATCTATTCTGTATAGAGATAGTGATAGAAATGTTTGAAAACGTCCTCTACGCCACATTGTGATACAGTGATGAGTGCCAATGTTTAGGGTGTTCTTTATTCACGAGTGGGGGGCGGGCTAGGAATGCCTGGTTATATTCTGCGTAGAGACAGCCATTTCTGAAAATGGTCCTTTTCCACAGATTGATACAGTACGGGAGGGACTGAAATATCCGGGGTGTTGTTTATTTCGCACAGTGATACACTGAGGGGTGCTGTGACTGTCTCCATTGACAGTGCGGGGGCGCAAATGACACGCAGTGTATTTTTTTGTATTTTAATGTGTGCAAGGATGGCGAGAGGAGTGCTAGGTGTGTCTGGGTGTTGCATCCTGTGAAGGGATGGTGGCACAGGTCTGAAATGTTCCTCGTTTCGTGCAGATTAGCCGGTAAAATGAAAGCATGGGTGAGGTAAAGAATGTAGCGAGGAGTGAGGGCCGCATTCTCTTGAAGGGGTGGGTGGGGGGGGGGGTGTTCGAAGGCCCTCTTTGGACCCTGGCGTGCGCCGCGGTGAGGTGCTGGCTCGCAGCGTCGCCTGTGGCTGAGGGGGTAGGCCTGGCTCCTGGTGTTCAGGGCCTGTCGCTTCTGACGTGGAGCGGTCTGAGGCCGAGCTCCAAGACACACACATGCCTGCTCACACATCTCTCCTCTCTCTCTCTGCAGACAGCCCAGCCCGCTTCAGCAACAAGGAACTCAAAGGGATGCTGGTTTGGTCTCCCACCCCCTGCGTCTCTGACACAAAGCGTGAGTATGCACTCTTCCCGCCCTCCCTCTCCTTGCATCATCTTCCCTCAGTGTGTGTGTGACTGATACTGTGCCTGCACCCTGCCGGCCTTCTCACCTGCTATCTCTCACGTTACCTCCACCTCTCACCTGACGATCTCGCGCCCTCGTTTTGTGTCTCTCGTTTCCCCCCTCTCTTCGCCACTACGCCTTCACCCTCCCTTCTCCGCCACGGCTACCTCTGCTGGTTTGTACTTTCCCGACACTCCCATCTCTCCGGCTGCTCTTCTTCTCCGACTCCCCTTTATTCTTCTCTTGTCCCCTTGTTCCTCTCTATCCTGGGCGCCCTCGCGTTTCTTACTTAACTGGTGACGTATTGAAAAAGGGGTCGGGTTTCAGCGGGCGCCCTTCTTTTACTCCATGGATGCGGACTGAGGTAATAGTCTCTACCTCCTTTCCTCTACCAAAACGAGGCAAGATTTGGGCATCGAGAGTTGAAGCCCTGGCAAGTGTCCCGTGCCCATGCGTGACTAGCTGCTCCAGTCCAAGTTTTTTCTCTTCCAGTTCTGTGCCTTGTAGTCGTATTCGTTCATTCTTAAAACCAGAACTACAAGTTCCAGAATTTAAAATTGAGAGAAAAAAAAACTTGGCCTGGGGTACCTCAACACGCATGGACCTGGGAAACTTAGTTATTATGGGGATTGCCTACCGTCTCACTGGTTTCTGTACTAAGTGCCTAATGCGATCCATTTTGTTGGATAGAGTTTGTAAAGAAGTATTTTGCTGTAGAGATTCTTAAGACTAAGTCCAGCCAGCCAGCACTTTCTTTTCCCCCACATCATCCTACTTCTTGTAACTCGACAGTGGCAATGGACTGGTACAAGCCGTGCCATTACAAGCAATGACATAAAATGGCAAGCGGCAGTGCATCTTGAGTCTTAATTGCTCAATAACACCATTTTCTTTCGGGCCTGGTTTTCCGTTTGTTTGGCAGATGTGCGAGGGGCTGGTGCATTTTAGACTAGAATCAGCGCAGGCTCTAGGTCTGGAAATCACGTACAGTTATATAATGTAAATTTGATTTTCAGAGGCCCAGCACGTCCCTGCCATTCACATGTGCATAGCAGCCCTGATTGCTGGCTTAAGGCCTTAGACTGGAGTAACAACGTCCCTTTACTATTGTAAGACTCGCTTCCACGCTCTTACTGTTCATGCCCTGGATTCATGCCATTGTGGATGCCCTAAACCTGCAGAAGCCTGTTTTCTGCCTTTGTCTGCCCGGTTTGTGCCATTGACTCTTCCTTACATTTAACAAGAGGGCCTGTTTCATGCGAGGCCTCAGTCATCTATTTTTTAGAACATCTGCATGTCGGGATATTTGAGCCCATATTTAAAATGTTAACATCGAAACTACACGTCATAGCAAACAATGTACAATTTGCTAAACGCCAGGGCCCGCCGAATGTCACTTAAGTGGAGTGGTAAATGTCCAGCTATAGATTGTCTTTTGTCTGTTGCCGAGGTGCGCGTCTTATAACCCTACATTTTTAATGTCTGGTTTTGAGGTGCATGGGGTTGGCTCCCTCAAGCTGACATGGACACCTAGTGTCTTTTTTTTATTAATGTTGTTCAGAAAATGATGACAGAGAAACCACTTACCAGATACCGAGGCGTGCTTCCCAGATGGCTCCCTTCAAATCGTAGGGAAACTGATTACACTCCGGAAGTGGTCATAGACCACCATCTGCCGTTCATCGGATCAGGGAATATAGGGCCAGATGTAGCAAAGGGTTTTTCCCATTCTGTGTCAATGGGAAAATGTGTTCGTACATATGGCTCATAGTCCTGCGTATTTTAGGATTGCTGTACCTCTCTGCGGCTGGCTGTGTCGAGGCAGACAGAGGGCAGTTTTTTTTTTTTGTTCTTGTACAGAAAGAGGAGGTCGCCATTTAAATCGTGAAAGGGGGAGACCCTGCCAGGCTGCCACCAAGCCATGAGCTTCTAAGACATCGACTTCAGCGCGGCAGTTTCCGAGAAGTAATCCAGCCCATAGTCGCTAAAAATATATATTTCACATTAGTGACGAAGGATGCAACCGTTCTTATTAAAAAACTACTGGTTATCTTTTTGTTTTGCTGTTATGTAACAGCCAAGGGCCAGTAAATATTTATGGAAAAAAATATATGCGCAGTACCGCTCCTCAGTCCTCCCAGCAGGCTCCCAGCAGCGTGAAAGCAGCGTTAGGATTGGGCGGAGCGCCATGGCCTGCCATTCCAAGGCAGAGTGGGAGCCTCTGCCCGCTGTCTCCAACCAAGCAACACAGTGCCAGGTTGGAGAGAGCCCAGTGCGCATGTGTGTTTGGCCGGCCCGAGACAGCCGGCCAAACATACATGCACACTGAGGGGAGTGCTGTGCACTCCCCCTCCTTCCCTGCAACACCCCATGACTCCGTCCCTTCTACAACAAAACAATAATAAACATAGTTATTATTCAAAGGTTTGCAGCTGCTGCTGGTGGGGGGTGGGGGGGGACGCTCCTCCAGCATAGTAGAAGAGCCAGTGCTGCATATATCCGGGCACTACTATCAAGTTTAATGATTGTATGCTGGAATAGGTATCCAGTGCTGGTTTTCGTTTTTTAGGTCTCGCCTACTCAGGCATGCACGTGCTGCAAGACATATTGTTTACAATTTAGTGGGCTTACAACCTACCCACAGCATGCCATTAGTTTTCATTGTCACTCTCATTTGCAATCTTTGTATTGCTTAGCTCCCACAGGCTTCCCTTTCTTTCGTTAGCTCCTCCCTGGAGCATGGACCAAACACACTTTTATTTTATAAGTGTTTCACTATTATTTATGGATGTCAAATGTTCTTTCTTACTTTTATCACAGACATATGGCTTCTTATTTATGTTGCTTTCACCCATTCTGCTGTCTTTATTAATGCTTTAGTTACTTACTCCCTCAACTGTAGTACTCTACACCACTATATGCTACTCCACCCTACGCTACTCCACCTTATGGTACTCCACCTTATACCAGTGTACACCACTCCACTTTAACACCACCTTGCAGGGATGTGGAATTACTATCCCCCGGGACATCTTGTTTGGGGTCAAGGGCAACAAGTTTTTATGTTTACTTTGTCCTTGGGACAAGTAGGCCCAACCCTCTGCAGCACAAACCCTTTGGCTGCCTGTTTACAGAGAGTGGAACTCTCTACAGTTGAGGTAATGTGTTTCTAAAAGATAATGCTGTTCGAACTTGTATTTATGGTTCATTATTTGAAAACCTTCATTATTAGGGTGAGTGCTGTAAATAAATGTTTTAAGGTCACACTTCACTACTGACGTTGGTTCCAGTACAAATAAAAAAAACGTGTATACACATGTTTGAAAAGTTTAGGCTATGAGGCTAAGTATAATGCTCCCAGAATGCTCTCTGATTAGATGCAAATGAGGTGTCATTTAGTAAAATGTTTTGATGCATGCTAATATTTCCCAAAAATATTTCTAATGGAAAATCAGTGTAACCATTTTCAACACGATTATGGGAAGCATGAAAATAAACAAACACTGACAAAGCCAACTGATCTGACATATTTTTATAAGTCTTTTAGTTTCATCAATGCGTGTCTTGTTTTGACATGGCTTTTGTAACACTTTATTGTTGTGGGAGCTACCAGGCCCTCAACATTGTAACAAACACTGGCAAAAAAAACAAAAAACGTTTTTGAACTCTAAAAGCACACGTTGCCACCAGTGGCATAACAAAGGCCCCGCAGCCGCCCTCCAGGGGGCCCCTTCAGCACAGCACCTGCCCTGAGTGAGTCTGGAGAGGGGGCTCCTCCATGTTCTTTGCAAAGGGGCACCCTCCAGTTTCGTTACGTCACTGATTGCCACTGTAGTTCCTGACACTGAACAAAACTACTTTGTGTGCCAATGTGCTCCTTGTGGAAGAGAAGAATGCGATCACTCACAGTAAAGCCAGCCGAAAGAGAGAGAAATAGAAGTTTAATAAAAACAAAATGTCTTTAACACCAGACCTAATTAGGGACCAAGACCCACATGTAGGTAGCTTTTTGCATGTCGCAAACAGCGACTTTCGCTATTTGCGACGTGCAAAAAGCACATTGCGGTGCACAAACCCAGTTTTGCGATTCGGTAACCTGGTTACCGAATCGCAAAACGGGTTTGCGACTCGCAATTAGGAAGGGGTGTTCCCTTCCTAATTGCGACTCACAGTGCAATGTAGGATTGTTTTGCGAACGCGGGCGCAAACCAATAGCAGTTTGCACCCATTTCAAATGGGTGCTAACAATTACACAAAAGGGAAGGGGTCCCCCTGGGACCCCTTCCCCATTGTGAATGTCACTGTAAACATTTTTTCAGAGCAGGCAGTGGTTCGCAGGACCACTGCCTGCTCTGAAAAAATGAAACGAAAACGTTTAATTTTTCATTTTTGTAATGCATCTCGTTTTCCTTTAAGGAAAACGGGCTGCATTACAAAAAAAAAAAAAAACTGCTTTATTGAAAAGCAGTCACAGACATGGTGGTCTGCTGTCCTCCAGCAGGCTACCATCCCTGTGAGGCCGCCATTCGCAAGGGGGTCGCAAATTGCGACCCACCTCATGATTATTCATGAGGTGTGCATTTGCGAAGCCCTTGCGAATCACAGATTGTGTCAGGGACACCATCCTACATTCGGATTTGCGACTCGCAATTTGCGGGTCGCAAATCTGAACCTACCTACATGTGGCCCCAAATTCTTAAAGAAAGTCACAAAAGTGTACCCATGGTATATGTCGTACCCCTCTAAAATATTTGTGAACTGTATTTTAGCATGGGTAAATACGCATGTGTAGATTTGCTCATGTGAAAATCTATTGAGCATTTGCAAGTTCATTTTCCCTCCAGCCACTTTCTTCCCAACCCTGGAAGAAGTTCTAATTCTGCCATTGTCAGGAGTAAATGTCCAACCTTTCTTATTATGGGAAAATATTAGAGAGAAGCTGGTGAAGATCTTTAAAACATGCAGGTTAGTAGGTTTGCAGACTCAAAGGCATTCCAGCCCTGGAACTATTGCTTACTGCTTCCTCCAGCCCCAGTATGCAGATCTGCAGAAAGGTGGAAAAATAAGGAAATTGCTACAGTAGGGATTGAAACTGCAAGTATTCAAGCCCTACTATGGTAGTAGCCCTGGCATAATCAGAGAGGCTATTATCAGAGCTCTTACATAATGAGATTGCTGCCATAATTTGGCGCCACACTACATGGCACCAAAGGGACAAGTAGATCTTTTTACAGGACAAGTAGATTTGAGAAGCAACCTGTCCTGTGGACAAGTAGATATTTTAATAAATTCCACACCCCTGACCTTGTGCCACTCCGTTCCATGCCTCTCCACAGTGCTGCTCTACTCCATGCCACCATGCACCAATTTGCAGCACTCTATGCCACGCTACACCACTCTACTCCACCCTTCTATGCGCCACTCTGCCATTCTACTCAACAAAATGACACACTATGCCAATCTACACCCTTCTACTCTATGCCACTCTGCTCAACGCTATACCACTTTACTCTATGCCACTCCATTCTACTCAGCACCACTGCACTCTATGCCACTCCTTTCCACTCTATGCTGCTGTACCTTATGCCACTCTACCGTACACCATGCTACTCTCCTCTAGGTCACTCTCTTCTATGCCACATCAATAACTTTAAGCCACAGTAAACAGCAACCCCACTGCCACTGCTGAACAACGTGGCTAAAACACATTGGCAAAGCCAATTGCTCTCACACAGGTGAGACCTACTGGCTTTGCTAATGCTTGGTCCTTTCTGGAGTGTTTGTAATGGAACTATGAAAGTGCAGGTACTCCCTATGACAGGGTACTTAATTGCTGCTAAGGGGCTAGTCTTTCATTATAAGTATTGCAGAACGTCTGAGAAGTGCAGGCATTGATCCTGCCCAGTTATGGCACTGCTTTCGGATACTTGTAGCCATGCTTATATTCTGAATTAAGACCTCAGGTTTGCCTGGTCCACACACAAAGCTTGGCCAGCCCAATTTGTTTTCTTTCATTCTGGGACCTCTTGTCCTGGTTTTATTGTGGATCTAATAGAACTACAAATCCTACAGTGCCATGCGTTCTGGATGAGGTACACAAACATGTAACTAGAAAACTCAAAAGCGGTAAATTAAAGTCGTGTACTAGAAAGCAAAGGAATGGATTAGAAGCGCTGCTTAGGCATGGGATCTGGAGTTCTAGCAAAGTTTGTGCCCATCATAGACCTTCAGGAAATGGGTGCATTCTGGGCGCTATAAACGGGGTCAGTTCAAGTGAACTATTTGGATTAACAAACCCGACATCAATAATTTCGAACGGTTCTGTTCCAGTGACGCAGATTGTTCTGGTGACACCTGCCAGACTCCAGACGCTGTTTTGCTCATGGGTCAGAGAGACATCCGTGGAGTCAGATATACACGTCTAAATCAAGCAGCTGAGGTTCTGAGCCTCGTGTGCTGGCTCCCTTGGGACCCAAACTGCCAGCATAGACTCGCTGTAATGCGAGCTTTGGGGAGTCCCCCGAGCTTGCCGCCTGAACGTGTTCCAGTGTTTGGTGGACAACGTCTTGTGTGTGGTTCTCACCCCTGCAAGCTTCAATTTCCCGCTGAGTAGAGGTCTCACAACACACAGCACCCCTTCGTGCCAGTGGGCAGCGCTTGCCTCTTCCTCCTCTCTACATAGCCCATCTGTCTGACTGAATCTTCCAAACAAAAACGGAGCCAGCGGGGCTCATATTTCTGCGTGTGCGTTGGCCTGGCTGCTTTCCATACTTTGCCTGTCCCACTCTCTGCCGCCCTGTTTGTTGTCCCCACTGTCAGCTGCGTTCCTGATCTTCCCCTCTCCATTTTAGGGGTGTATTGTAAGTAACCTAGATGAGATGCTTTTAAAGGGGCGGGAATAACAAAAGGGGGCCTAATCTAGTGTGGGATTATGACGCAGTTATTCTGAGTGGAGTTTCCCGGCGCAGGGGTCTCGCGGGATTTTGCACGGGAGTATACGTCATGCCACTGCTTTCGTTTTGTTGGGTGACGTCACAAGAAACAATATCACAGTCGTTATCATATTCCTCACTTAAGCATTTAGACCAACCTTACAAGGCTGAAATTCGAGTTGTTACGAATGTCGTGCTTAAAAACTGCTGTTTTTACTTCCTTTCGTTAAGGAACGGTGGTGTCATGGCGGGCAGTTCCCTGCTCAGTCATAACCCCCCTCACCCCCCCCCCCCCCCCCCCCCCCCCCCCCCCCCCCGTGCCGCACTTACGGCTGAGGAGAATGTTCCCTTGGGGTTAAAACACCTGGTGACGCCACATTGAAAGCGAATGTAATTTAAATTTAATCGCAGCCGGGTACTAGCAAGGTGACATCACGAGTTCCGGTTTCAAATGATGGTGACATTTGAACTTCTTTCTGCCTCAAACTAAGGGTCTGGGCCCCCTTTAATAAGATAAGCGGGGGCACACCCACTTCGACTTGCTTGCTGCGTTTTGCTGTGTCTCTGCCTAGTATCTCTTTGCAATTCTGTTGTCTCTGCCTTTCCAAAACACCTTGACCGGATTCCATTTCTGCTTGCCCCTTTTCTCTACTTTACGCCTTCGTGTCGCTGCGCCCCCCCCCCGCCCCTCTCTCCTGGATACCCTCTACCTGGGTTCGGAATGCCTGCTCCTCAGGTCCTGCCTCCTTCTCTGCTTGCCTCTGGTTGAACGTCCGCTACACTCCATGTCTGGCCATCTTTGTGTTTTCCTAACTGTGCCCCCACTCGTGTTCTCCTGACACGTCCCCTCAATATCTGTCCCTTTTTGAATGGCAGCCATGCTTCTCGTGTTTCCATGTTTTTTGTTTCCTGCATATCTCCTCTGATCCTTTCTGTCTGCCTGGTTGTGGTATTCATGTGTTTACATGTTGCACGCCTGTGCCTGCTGTGCATCTTGCCCCTCTGTCTACTGTTCTTCCTCTCCATCTGCCCGTCTCCATGCGTCTCAATCACCACCGAGTCGGTCTCATCGTCCGTCTTCTACTGTCTGTATTTCCACGACTCGGATGCCTTGTTTCCCCATCTTTCTAAGTTTCTTCCCGTCTCATTGCCCACCTCTCCTCCTGCCTCTGTTTTTTCCTCCCTTTCTTTCTGCCTCGTGGTGAATATCAGTCGTGCTCCCAGTCTGGCTCTCTAATTTTCCCGCTTCTTCTCCGGCCTGCCTTTCCCTGTGCCTGGCCCCACGTGTGCCTGCTGCTGGGCCTCAGCCTGGTTAGAACTCTTTGACGCTGTTCCTGCCCCTCTCTCCACTGATCTGTGACTGCTGTCAGTCTGCATGCCCTTCCTTCTTTATCTGCTTCTGACTACTCTTTCCTGCATCTGTCTCTTTCTCAGCCTTTCTGTAGGAAGTTGGCTCTGTATGTGCTATTTCAAAGTAAGGAATAGCATGCACAGAGTCCAAGGGTTCCCCTTAGAGGTAAAATAGTGGTAAAAAGAGATAATACTAATGCTCTTTTTTGTGGTAGTGTGGTCGAGCAGTAGGCTTATCCAAGGAGTAGTGTTAAGCATTTGTTGTACATACACATAGACAATAAATGAGGTACACACACTCAGAGACAAATCCAGCCAATAGGTTTTGTATAGAAAAATATCTTTTCTTAGTTTATTTTAAGAACCACAGGTTCAAATTTAACATGTAATATCTTGTTTGAAAGGTATTGCAGGTAAGTACATTAGGAACTTTGAATCATTTCAATTGCATGTATACTTTTCAAGTTATTCACAAATAGCTATTTTAAAAGTGGACACAGTGCAATTTTCACAGTTCCTGGGGGAGGTAAGTTTTTGTTAGTTTTACCAGGTAAGTAAGACAGTTACAGGGTTCAGTTCTTGGTCCAAGGTAGCCCACCGTTGGGGGTTCAGAGCAACCCCAAAGTTACCACACCAGCAGCTCAGGGCCGGTCAGGTGCAGAGTTCAAAGTGGTGCCCAAAACGCATAGGCTCCAATGGAGAGAAGGGGGTGCCCCGGTTCCAGTCTGCCAGCAGGTAAGTACCCGCGTCCTCGGGGGGCAGACCAGGGGGGTTTTGTAGGGCACCGGGGGGGACACAAGCCCACACAGAAATTTCACCCTCAGCGGCGCGGGGGCGGCCGGGTGCAGTGTTAGAACAAGCGTCGGGTTCGCAATGGAAGTCAATGAGAGATCAAGGGATCTCTTCAGCGCTGCAGGCAGGCAAGGGGGGGCTTCCTCGGGGAAACCTCCACTTGGGCAAGGGAGAGGGACTCCTGGGGGTCACGTCTGCAGTGAAAGTCCGGTCCTTCAGGTCCTGGGGGCTGCGGGTGCAGGGTCTTTTCCAGGCGTCGGGACTTAGGTTTCAGAGAGTCGCGGTCAGGGGAAGCCTCGGGATTCCCTCTGCAGGCGGCGCTGTCGGGGCTCAGGGGGGACGGGTTTTGGTACTCACAGTCGTAGAGTAGTCCGGGGGTCCTCCCTGAGGTGTTGGTTCTCCACCAGCCGAGTCGGGGTCGCCGGGTGCAGTGTTGCAAGTCTCACGCTTCTTGCGGGGAGATTGCAGGGTTCTTTAAAGCTGCTCCTTTGGATAAAGTTGCAGTCTTTTTGGAGCAGGTCCGCTGTCCTCGGGAGTTTCTTGTCGTCGTCGAAGCAGGGCAGTCCTCAGAGGATGCAGAGGTCGCTGGTCCCTTTGGAAGGCGTCGCTGGAGCAGAGTTCTTTGGAAGGCAGGAGACAGGCCGGTGAGTTTCTGGAGCCAAAGCAGTTGTTGTCTTCTGGTCTTCCTCTGCAGGGGTTTTCAGCTAGGCAGTCCTTCTTCTTGTTGTTGCAGGAATCTCGTTTCTAGGTTCAGGGAGAGCCCTTAAATACTAAATTTAAGGGCGTGTTTAGGTCTGGGGGGTTAGTAGCCAATGGCTACTAGCCCTGAGGGTGAGTACACCCTCTTTGTGCCCCCTCCCAAGGAGAGGGGGTCACATCCCTAATCCTATTGGGGGAATCCTCCATCTGCAAGATGGAGGATTTCTAAAAGTTAGAGTCACCTCAGCTCAGGACACCTTAGGGGCTGTCCTGACTGGCCAGTGACTCCTCCTTGTTATTCTCATTATCTTCTCCGGCCTTGCCGCCAAAAGTGGGGGCCGGGGCCGGAGGGGGCGGGCAACTCCACTAGCTGGAGTGTCCTGCGGTGCTGTGACAAAGGGGTGAGCCTTTGAGGCTCACCGCCAGGTGTTACAGCTCCTGCCTGGGGGAGGTGTTAGCATCTCCACCCAGTGCAGGCTTTGTTACTGGCCTCAGAGTGACAAAGGCACTCTCCCCATGGGGCCAGCAACATGTCTCTAGTGTGGCAGGCTGCTAGAACCAGTCAGCCTACACAGATAGTCGGTTAAGTTTCAGGGGGCACCTCTAAGGTGCCCTCTGCGGTGTATTTTACAATAAAATGTACACTGGCATCAGTGTGCATTTATTGTGCTGAGAAGTTTGATACCAAACTTTCCAGTTTTCAGTGTAGCCATTATGGTGCTGTGGAGTTCGTGTAAAACAGACTCCCAGACCATATACTCTTATGGCTACCCTGCACTTACAATGTCTAAGGTTTTGCTTAGACACTGTAGGGGCACAGTGCTCATGCACTGGTACCCTCACCTATGGTATAGTGCACCCTGCCTTAGGGCTGTAAGGCCTGCTAGAGGGGTGTCTTACCTATACTGCATAGGCAGTGAGAGGCTGGCATGGCACCCTGAGGGGAGTGCCATGTCGACTTACTCATTTTGTTCTCACTAGCACACACAAGCTGGTAAGCAGTGTGTCTGTGCTGGGTGAGGGGTCTCTAGGGTGGCATAATACATGCTGCAGCCCTTAGAGACCTTCCCTGGCATCAGGGCCCTTGGTACCAGAGGTACCAGTTACAAGGGACTTATCTGGGTGCCAGGGTGTGCCAATTGTGGAATCAAAAGTACAGGTTAGGGAAAGAACACTGGTGCTGGGGCCTGGTTAGCAGGCCTCAGCACACTTTCAATTCAAAACATAGCATCAGCAAAGGCAAAAAGTCAGGGGGTAACCATGCCAAGGAGGCATTTCCTTACACAACCCCCCCCCCCCCCCCCCCCCCAAACGAAAGAGGATGAGACTAACCTTTCCCAAGAGAGTCTTCATTTTCTAAGTGGAACAAGCTGGAAAGGCCATCTGCATTGGCATGGGCAGTCCCAGGTCTGTGTTCCACTACAAAGTCCATTCCCTGTAGGGAGATGGACCACCTCAACAGTTTTGGATTTTCACCTTTCATTTGCATCAGCCATCTGAGAGGTCTGTGGTCAGTCTGAACTAGGAAGTGAATACCAAAGAGGTAGGGTCTCAGCTTCTTCAGGGACCAAACCACAGCAAAGGCCTCCCTCTCAATGGCACTCCAACGCTGCTCCTGGGGGAGTAACCTCCTGCTAATGAAAGCAACAGGCTGGTCAAGGCCATCATCATTTGTTTGGGACAAAACTGCCCCTATCCCATGTTCAGAGGCATCTGTTTGCACAATGAACTGCTTGGAGTAATCTGGAGCTTTTAGAACTGGTGCTGTGCACATAGCTTGTTTCAGGGTGTCAAAGGCCTGTTGGCATTCTACAGTCCAGTTTACTTTCTTGGGCATTTTCTTGGAGGTGAGTTCTGTGAGGGCTGTCACAATGGATCCATATCCCTTCACAAACCTCCTGTAGTACCCAGTCAAGCCAAGGAATGCCCTGACTTGAGTCTGGGTTTTTGGAGCTGCCCAGTCCAGAATAGTCTGGATCTTAGGCTGGAGTGGCTGAACTTGGCCTCCACCTACAAGGTGTCCCAAGTAAACCACAGTTCCCTGCCCTATCTGGCATTTGGATGCCTTGATAGAGAGGCCTACAGATTGCAGAGCCTTCAAAACCTTCTTCAGGTGGACCAGGTGATCCTGCCAGGTGGAGCTGAAGACAGCAATATCATCAAGATAAGCTGCACTAAAGGATTCCAGCCCAGCAAGGACTTGATTCACCAACCTTTGGAAGGTGGCAGGGGCATTCTTTAAACCAAAGGGCATAACAGTGAACTGATAATGCCCATCAGGTGTGGAGAATGCTGTCTTTTCTTTTGCTCCAGGGGCCATTTTGATTTGCCAGTACCCTGCTGTTAATTCAAAGGTACTTAAGAATTTGGCAGCCCCTAATTTGTCTATTAGCTCATCAGCTCTAGGAATGGGATGAGCATCTGTCTTGGTGACAGAGTTGAGACCTCTGTAATCCACACAAAACCTCATCTCTCTCTTTCCTTCTTTGGTGTGAGGTTTGGGGACTAAGACCACTGGGCTAGCCCAGGGGCTGTCAGAGTACTCAATTACTCCCAATTCCAGCATCTTGTGGACTTCCACCTTGATGCTTTCCTTAACTTGGTCAGACTGTCTAAATATTTTGTTTTTGACAGGCATGCTGTCTCCTGTGTCCACATCATGGGTACACAGGTGTGTCTGACCAGGGGTTAGGGAAAAGAGTTCAGCAAACTGCTGCAGGACCTTCCTGCAGTCAGACTGCTGCTGGCTAGAGAGGGTGTCTGAGTAGATCACTCCATCTACTGAGCCATCTTTAGGGTCTGATGAGAGGAGATCAGGGAGAGGTTCACTCTCAGCTTCCTGGTCCTCATCTGTTACCATCAACAGATTTACATCAGCCCTGTCATGGAAGAGCTTAAGGCGGTTCACATGGATCACCCTCTTGGGGCTCCTGCTTGTGCCCAGGTCCACCAGGTAGGTGACCTGACTCTTCCTTTCTAGTACTGGGTAAGGGCCACTCCATTTGTCCTGAAGTGCCCTGGGAGCCACAGGCTCCAGAACCCAGACTTTCTGCCCTGGTTGAAATTCAACCAGTGCAGCCTTTTGGTCATACCACAACTTCTGGAGTTGTTGGCTGGCCTCAAGGTTTTTACTTGCCTTTTCCATGTACTCTGCCATCCTTGAGCGAAGGCCAAGTACATAGTCCACTATGTCTTGTTTAGGCTCATGAAGAGGTCTCTCCCAGCCTTCTTTAACAAGAGCAAGTGGTCCCCTTACAGGGTGGCCAAACAGAAGTTCAAAGGGTGAGAATCCTACTCCCTTCTGAGGCACCTCTCTGTAAGCGAAAAGCAGACATGGCAGGAGGACATCCCATCTCCTTTTGAGTTTTTCTGGGAGCCCCATGATCATGCCCTTTAATGTCTTGTTGAATCTCTCAACAAGGCCATTAGTTTGTGGATGATATGGGGTAGTGAATTTGTAAGTCACTCCACACTCATTCCACATGTGTTTTAGGTATGCTGACATGAAGTTGGTACCTCTGTCAGACACCACCTCCTTAGGGAAACCCACTCTGGTAAAGATACCAATGAGGGCCTTGGCTACTGCAGGGGCAGTAGTCGACCTAAGGGGAATAGCTTCAGGATACCTAGTAGCATGATCCACTACTACTAGGATGTACATATTTCCTGAGGCTGTGGGAGGTTCTAGTGGACCAACTATGTCCACACCCACTCTTTCAAAGGGGACCCCCACCACTGGAAGTGGAATGAGGGGGGCCTTTGGATGCCCACCTGTCTTACCACTGGATTGACAGGTGGGGCAGGAGAGGCAAAACTCCTTAACCTTCTGGGAGATATTGGGCCAGTAGAAGTGGTTGACTAACCGCTCCCACGTCTTGGTTTGTCCCAAATGCCCAGCAAGGGGAATATCATGGGCTAAGGTCAGAATAAACTCTCTGAAACCCTGAGGCACTACCACTCTCCTAGTGGCACCAGGTTTGGGATCTCTTGCCTCAGTGTACAGGAGTCCATCTTCCCAATAGACCCTATGTGTTCCATTTTTCTTGCCTTTGGACTCTTCAGCAGCTTGCTGCCTAAGGCCTTCAAGAGAGGGACAGGTTTCTTGTCCCTTACACAACTCTTCCCTTGAGGGTCCCCCTGGGCCCAAGAGCTCAACCTGATAAGGTTCCAGCTCCATAGGCTCAGTTCCCTCAGAGGGCAGAACTTCTTCCTGAGAAGAGAGGTTCTCTTTTTGGTGTTGTGTTGCAGCTGGTTTCCCAGCTGACTTTCCTTTTCTCTTGGTAGGCTGGGCCATTTTTCCAGACTCCAGCTCTACTTTTTCACCCTGTGCCTTGCACTGTGCCCTAGTCTTGACACACACCAGTTCAGGGATACCCAGCATGGCTGCATGGGTTTTCAGTTCTACCTCAGCCCATGCTGAGGACTCCAGGTCATTTCCAAGCAAACAGTCTACTGGGATATTTGAGGAGACCACCACCTGTTTCAGGCCTTTGACCCCTCCCCACTCTAAAGTTACCATAGCCATGGGATGTACTTTAGTCTGATTGTCAGCGTTGGTGACTGGGTAAGTTTGTCCAGCCAGGTATTGGCCAGGGGAAACCAGTTTCTCTGTCACCATGGTGACACTGGCACCTGTATCCCTCAGGCCCTCTACACTTGTCCCATTAATTAAGAGCTGCTGCCTGTATTTTTGCATGTTAGGGGGCCAGGCAGCCAGTGTGGCTAAATCCACCCCACCCTCAGAGACTAATGTAGCTTCAGTGTGACACCTGATTTGCTCTGGGCACACTGTTGATCCCACTTGGAGACTGGCCATTCCAGTTTTAGCTGGATGGGAGTTAGAAGTGGTATCTTTCTTGGGACAGGCATTGTCTCCAGTTTGGTGTCCAGACTGACTACAGTTACGACACCAGGCCTTTTTGGGATCAAAGTTTTTACCCTTGTACCCAGAATTGTTTTGTGAAGAGGCTCTGGGCCCACCCTCCTGTGCAGGTTTTTGGGGGCCTGTAGAAGACTTTACTATCTTTGTTTTTGGCTGTCTCACCACCTTTCCCCTGGGGAGGTTTTGTGACCCCTTTCTTTTGGTCACCCCCTGTGGAAGTTTTGGACACCCTAGTCTTGACCCAATGGTCCGCCTTCTTTCCCAATTCTTGGGGAGAAATTGGTCCTAGGTCCACCAGATGCTGATGCAGTTTATCATTGAAACAATTACTTAATAGGTGTTCTTTCACAAATAAATTGTACAGCCCATCATAATCATTTACACCATTTCCTTGAATCCAACCATCTAGTGTTTTTACTGAGTAGTCTACAAAGTCAACCCAGGTCTGGCTCGAGGATTTTTGAGCCCCCCTGAATCTAATCCTATACTCCTCAGTGGAGAATCCAAAGCCCTCAATCAGGGTACCCTTCATGAGGTCATAAGATTCTGCATCTTTTTTAGAGAGTGTGAGGAGTCTATCCCTACACTTTCCTGTGAACATTTCCCAAAGGAGAGCACCCCAGTGAGATTTGTTCACTTTTCTGGTTTCACAAGCCCTCTCAAAAGCTGTGAACCATTTGGTGATATCATCACCATCTTCATATTTAGTTACAATCCCTTTGGGGATTTTCAACATGTCAGGAGAATCTCTGACCCTAGTTATGTTGCTGCCACCATTGATGGGTCCTAGGCCCATCTCTTGTCTTTCCCTTTCTATGGCTAGGATCTGTTTTTCCAAAGCCAATCTTTTGGCCATCCTGGCTAACTGGATGTCCTCTTCACTGGAGTTATCCTCAGTGATTTCAGAGAGGTTGGACCCTCCTGTGAGGGAGCCAGCATCTCTGACTATTATTTTTGGAGTCAGGGCTTGAGAAGCCCTGTTCTCCCTAGATAGGACTGGTGGAGGGGATTCTTCCTCCAGTTCACTATCATCTTCCTCTGTGTTATCCACAGAGGGGTTGGCTCTATCATACTCTGCCAACAGCTCCTGGAGCTGTGCTTTGGTAGGTCTGGAGCCCATTGTTATTTTTCTTATGTTACAGAGTGACCTTAGCTCTCTCATCTGGAGATGGAGGTAAGGTGTGGTGTCGAGTTCCACCACATTCACATCTGTGCTAGACATTATGCTTCTAAAAGTTGGAATACTTTTTAAGAAACTAAACTGGTTCTAGAATCTAATTCAAACTTTTACAAACTTTTAAACTCTAAAAGAAATGCTAACAGGGACTAACACAAGGCCCTAGGAGGACTTTAAAGAATTTAGAAAACTTTTCAAATTGCAAAAATCAATTTCTAATGACAATTTTGGAATTTGTCGTGTGATCAGGTATTGGCTGAGTAGTCCAGCAAATGCAAAGTCTTGTACCCCACCGCTGATCCACCAATGTAGGAAGTTGGCTCTGTATGTGCTATTTCAAAGTAAGGAATAGCATGCACAGAGTCCAAGGGTTCCCCTTAGAGGTAAAATAGTGGTAAAAAGAGATAATACTAATGCTCTATTTTGTGGTAGTGTGGTCGAGCAGTAGGCTTATCCAAGGAGTAGTGTTAAGCATTTGTTGTACATACACATAGACAATAAATGAGGTACACACACTCAGAGACAAATCCAGCCAATAGGTTTTGTATAGAAAAATATATTTTCTTAGTTTATTTTAAGAACCACAGGTTCAAATTTAACATGTAATATCTTGTTTGAAAGGTATTGCAGGTAAGTACATTAGGAACTTTGAATCATTTCAATTGCATGTATACTTTTCAAGTTATTCACAAATAGCTATTTTAAAAGTGGACACTTAGTGCAATTTTCACAGTTCCTGGGGGAGGTAAGTTTTTGTTAGTTTTACCAGGTAAGTAAGACACTTACAGGGTTCAGTTCTTGGTCCAAGGTAGCCCACCGTTGGGGGTTCAGAGCAACCCCAAAGTTACCACACCAGCAGCTCAGGGCCGGTCAGGTGCAGAGTTCAAAGTGGTGCCCAAAACGCATAGGCTCCAATGGAGAGAAGGGGGTGCCCCGGTTCCAGTCTGCCAGCAGGTAAGTACCCGCGTCCTCGGGGGGCAGACCAGAGGGGTTTTGTAGGGCACCGGGGGGGACACAAGCCCACACAGAAATTTCACCCTCAGCGGCGCGGGGGCGGCCGGGTGCAGTGTTAGAACAAGCGTCGGGTTCGCAATGGAAGTCAATGAGAGATCAAGGGATCTCTTCAGCCCTGCAGGCAGGCAAGGGGGGGCTTCCTCGGGGAAACCTCCACTTGGGCAAGGGAGAGGGACTCCTGGGGGTCACGTCTGCAGTGAAAGTCCGGTCCTTCAGGTCCTGGGGGCTGCGGGTGCAGGGTCTTTTCCAGGCGTCGGGACTTAGGTTTCAGAGAGTCGCGGTCAGGGGATGCCTCGGGATTCCCTCTGCAGGCGGCGCTGTCGGGGCTCAGGGGGGACAGGGTTTGGTACTCACAGTCGTAGAGTAGTCCGGGGGTCCTCCCTGAGGTGTTGGTTCTCCACCAGCCGAGTCGGGGTCGCCGGGTGCAGTGTTGCAAGTCTCACGCTTCTTGCGGGGAGATTGCAGGGTTCTTTAAAGCTGCTCCTTTGGATAAAGTTGCAGTCTTTTTGGAGCAGGTCCGCTGTCCTCGGGAGTTTCTTGTTGTCGTCGAAGCAGGGCAGTCCTCAGAGGATGCAGAGGTCGCTGGTCCCTTTGGAAGGCGTCGCTGGAGCAGAGTTCTTTGGAAGGCAGGAGACAGGCCGGTGAGTTTCTGGAGCCAAGGCAGTTGTTGTCTTCTGGTCTTCCTCTGCAGGGGTTTTCAGCTAGGCAGTTCTTCTTCTTGTTGTTGCAGGAATCTCGTTTCTAGGTTCAGGGAGAGCCCTTAAATACTAAATTTAAGGGCGTGTTTAGGTCTGGGGGGTTAGTAGCCAATGGCTACTAGCCCTGAGGGTGAGTACACCCTCTTTGTGCCCCCTCCCAAGGGGAGGGGGTCACATCCCTAATCCTATTGGGGGAATCCTCCATCTGCAAGATGGAGGATTTCTAAAAGTTAGAGTCACCTCAGCTCAGGACACCTTAGGGGCTGTCCTGACTGGCCAGTGACTCCTCCTTGTTATTCTCATTATTTTCTCCGGCCTTGCCGCCAAAAGTGGGGGCCGGGGCTGGAGGGGGCGGGCAACTCCACTAGCTGGAGTGTCCTGCGGTGCTGTGACAAAGGGGTGAGCCTTTGAGGCTCACCGCCAGGTGTTACAGCTCCTGCCTGGGGGAGGTGTTAGCATCTCCACCCAGTGCAGGCTTTGTTACTGGCCTCAGAGTGACAAAGGCACTCTCCCCATGGGGCCAGCAACATGTCTCTAGTGTGGCAGGCTGCTAGAACCAGTCAGCCTACACAGATAGTCGGTTAAGTTTCAGGGGGCACCTCTAAGGTGCCCTCTGCGGTGTATTTTACAATAAAATGTACACTGGCATCAGTGTGCATTTATTGTGCTGAGAAGTTTGATACCAAACTTTCCAGTTTTCAGTGTAGCCATTATGGTGCTGTGGAGTTCGTGTAAAACAGACTCCCAGACCATATACTCTTATGGCTACCCTGCACTTACAATGTCTAAGGTTTTGCTTAGACACTGTAGGGGCACAGTGCTCATGCACTGGTACCCTCACCTATGGTATAGTGCACCCTGCCTTAGGGCTGTAAGGCCTGCTAGAGGGGTGTCTTACCTATACTGCATAGGCAGTGAGAGGCTGGCATGGCACCCTGAGGGGAGTGCCATGTCGACTTACTCATTTTGTTCTCACTAGCACACACAAGCTGGTAAGCAGTGTGTCTGTGCTGGGTGAGGGGTCTCTAGGGTGGCATAATACATGCTGCAGCCCTTAGAGACCTTCCCTGGCATCAGGGCCCTTGGTACCAGAGGTACCAGTTACAAGGGACTTATCTGGGTGCCAGAGTGTGCCAATTGTGGAATCAAAAGTACAGGTTAGGGAAAGAACACTGGTGCTGGGGCCTGGTTAGCAGGCCTCAGCACACTTTCAATTCAAAACATAGCATCAGCAAAGGCAAAAAGTCAGGGGGTAACCATGCCAAGGAGGCATTTCCTTACACTTTCTAACACTCACTGCCCTAAAACCATCTCTACCTGCCCCTCTCGCTCTCTACCCCACCCCCTTGTCTCTGTCTGCCCCCATCCCCGCCTGTCTGTGGTGGTCTCCGTTAGCTTCTCCCTCCTTTTTATTTCCCTTCCTCTCCTTTGATTTCTCCCCTTCCCCAATTCCTGTCCCCCTCTGTATGCCTTTTTACGAATCAGCCATGCTCACCTTCTGCCCTTTCTGCATTTCGTATCCTGTCCGTCTTCCTGTCTGTGTTTTCCCTCTGCCAGGTGGTCCTTTTCCCTGCCTGTCTCTTTGACGCTCTCCTAGCTTTGCCGGGTTTTGGACTCTGCCTGCTGTCTTTTGTCTTCGTACGACTCTGCCTCGTGCTCTTCCTGTCTACTGTTGTGCCTCTGTCTGCCACCCTCCATCTGTCTCCTGTGTCTGCCTCTGCTGCTGTTCCTGTCTGTCGTCTCCCTTTCACGTGCCTTTGTATCCCACTCTCCCATTGTCTCTTTTCATGGCTGTTGCTTGCCTGGCGTGGATTTCTCCTTGCTTCGCTCTATTCACATTGCTTGTGTTCCCCTGTCTCACCTTTTTATCTTATTTGACCTATCTCGCCTTCTTCAGCTCCCCGCGCTCTCGGGCCTATTTCTCTCTTTCGATATCTCTCCTCTCCACCGCCCCCCTCCATCCCACCCCTTGCTTAGTGTGGCTGTCGGTGATCTGATACCTGTCTCTCTGCTCCACTGTCTCATCCTCTGGCTGCCTATGCTTGATGTGTCTCCCCATCCCTTCTCCTGTTAGCCCCCAGGACCATGCAGTTAGAACGCTGTGCTCTTCTCCTCCCTCCCAGTGCTCCATGGGATGAGCTGTCTGACACCCTTCCCCCTGTTGTCTCTCTGCATCTCTCCCCTTGTATTAACCTAGTGTTCTCCCCTTGCACTGTCCCGCCTTTTCCTACACAGACCTCCTACTTTCCTGTTTATTAGCAGATGCCCTTCCCCCATCCTTTCACCCATCTTCCTCTCCCTGTTTTTTTCTGTTACCATCCTTTTCACCCCTTCCTCCATTAATGTGTCTCACTTCTGCGTCTCCCATCTTCTCCATCCAGACCTCTTCATCGCTCCACGAACCTATTTTTCCCCAGTCTCAACCACTCCCTTTGATCTCAGCGCGCCCTCGTGTTAACCTCCACTTGTCTTCTCTTCTGCCGAACCTTGCCTCTAATAGGAACCAAGTCCCCTCCATCATTCCCGCCTCTCATCTCGGCTCCCCTCTTTTATGTTACTGCCCCTCTTCATCCGTTGCCATTCCGATTTCCGCCTCGGGCCCTGAAAGATAGGAGTATTCCTCGCCTCAAAATGAATGGCGGGCCGCCATTTTGGGTTTCTTTGTTGCTCTGTGATTATAGTGCTCCTCCATCACACGCTCTTTCAGTCGCTCAGCACAACATTAAAATGTCCTAGAGGCCTCGACCACTTTGCAGGACTCAGGTTTTCAACCGGGCCTTACAATGTAAAAAAAATTCAAGTCCCAGAAAGCATTTTGCTGCTAGCTAAGAAGCCACAGCTGACAACATCACCAGAGGGCCCCGTTTCAGCCGCTCTTCTTCCATTGGGCCCTGCAAGACTCATCTCCCTCACAACCTCCCTTCCCTCGCATATTCCAGTCGCGGCCTGTCCACAGCTCCCCACCCTGGTTCCTCTCTAGGGATTCCCCATCGTGCCTCAGTCCGACATCTTCCTCCATTAAATGTCTAACATCGTGTTTTCTCTCCTGCCCTGCCTTTGAGAGGCTCCCATCTCCATCCTTTGAAGCCCACGCCTCCCATTATGCAATATGCCTTTCCCGTTCATGTCTAACCCTCCCTCTCATTTCCTTTCAGAAGCTGCTCCACTCTTTGTGAAGACGGTATTTTCTTGTCACAATTCCGCCCCCCTTTCCTTGAGACATGCCTTACTCCACATTAATAATCTCGCCCCTCGCGCCCTTATTCCTACCCCCTTCCTGAACCCCCTCTTTCTTTTTTGGGAATCACTGCCCCATCTCTCCTTCTTTCTCCGGTATTCACCGCCCCCATCACTTCCCGGGCCCGTCGTGTCTCCTCTTCATCTCTGCTGTTCCTGGTAATCTTGTTGTATCCTCCCCCTTTCTTTGAGGTTGGATTTACCCTCTCGCCTCATGTTCTCTCTTTTTGAGGCTTCCATTACCTCTGTCAGCGTATTTGCTTCTCCCTAGGTTCTTTCTAAAGCTTACGTCTCTCTTCCTCGACTGCTCAACATGGTCTTTATTAAGGTCCCTCTTCCTCCTCACTCCCCTTCCTTCCCTCTTCTATCATCCCCTTCCTTTCCTCTTCTCTCTGTCCTTTCTATGAACCTCATTTGAGCAAAGATGGGGCACAAAATAGACCACTGACTCCCAAATCGCGTGTGTGTAAAAGGCTGCTTTATTTAAACAGGTGTGCATCAGAAAGGAATACCCTGGCCTGTGGCCTTACAATACCAAACACCGCACTATACATAAGCTGCCTCGTACTCTTTAACCCACCCTCCCCTTAAACCTTCAAACCACCGTGTACAACATGATCTAATGCACTGCAATAATTTGTAATCTCGAAAGTGTCCAATTGTAACCATAAACCTTTGAAGTACCTACAATAAGCCTCCTGTGAGGTAACTTAACACTGTGAGATAACAACATTCTGCTCTGGTTCTGTTGTAAATTTTCTGATCCCTCCTTTCTTGTCTGCTCTTCTTCTGGCAAGGAACCCCAATAACCTTCTGCAAAGCCCTGCAACTTGTGAGCCACCCGCCTGAGCAACACCTGCTTCAGCGACACCAACTACAGCTAAAACACCTTGCACACCTTTCCCCTTCAAGCTGCCCAAGATGTCACCAAGAATGTTTTCACCCAGCCCTTGATACCTGAACAGGAGTGATGGGTGGGTGGGGAAAACCGCTAAACTAATGGACACATAAGGGGCTGCCACCGTGTACACCTACCCAACAAAATGGTGGGAGGCGAGCCCAAAATGGAGAATATATTTTGGTTGGGCTACATCCTTTAACGGATGTAGCCCGAAGGTAGCACAGTCGTCTAGACTGATCCACCCCGCGCCCAAATGCCCCCGGGGGACAGACCTTCCCCTAAACCCCCATTTTGAATCTAAGCACTCGCTCTCAATCTCTTTCCCTCTCTGAATCTCACCTCTTCACCCCTCTCTCTGTGAACCTCTGCCCCCTCCCTTCCCACGAATGGCCTCTACATGCTCCCCGCTGTCTGTGTCCTGGGCTCACAGTTCCCTCCGTTAAAGGGGCCGGATCCTTTCCCTCACTATTCCCATCCTCTCTTAGGGCCTGTATTTACTCCACTAACTCTCGGGCTCCCTTTACGAAGCCCCCGTCTTGATCTTGCTTTGTGGTTTACAGCTTCCTCTCCGAGCCTCCCCCTCCCTCCTCATAGTACTTCCTCTGTTAATCTGTCTTCTACCCCCCACCCCAAAATGCCTAGGTCCTCTGCTTTTTTTGTTTTTTCTCTTTTCCTTCTATTAAGGCGAGCTCTCAATTGTATGTCCTGAATGCTATATGGTATGCCACCCTCGAGTCTCTGAAGCCCAGACCTCCATGTCACCCCCTCTTCATACTTTCAGAGTTACCTCTGCCTTTCGCCCCTAAAGCATACCGCCCTGGAACTATTAACGCCCGAATTTCGCTCTCACGTTTAATGCTCCTACCTTACTCGCCAATACTGACGCTCCCCTCCCCTCTTCTTTATACAATGAACGCCCACCTTGTTGCTTTCTTGCCACTGACGTCCCCTCCTCCACCTGATGCCCATCTCTTTCACCTCCCTCTTTCCATTGACTTCCCTATCCACCTCCCCACTAGAATCGTTGCCCTTCTCCATTAAGGCCCGTGTCTCCATCTCACCACTAATGCTCCTCAGGGGCGTAACGCAAAATGGTGTCCCCTCCACCCCACGTGAGGAGCCTCCGAGTTTCCCATGTCTCAAAAAATATTCAGTGGCCTTGGGCAGAAGGCAGCCCCAATCGCCCCCCCACCCGCAATAGGAGTTACTCTCTGATCATCCCTTCTCCATTAACGCCGTCTCGCTCTTACAGCGCCCCCGCCGCCTTCTCCCTCCGCCGACCCCCTGCCTCCCTTCTACCATATTGCCTCTCCGGTCTCGCTCCTACTGTTACCATCTTCGCCCCTCACTACTCAGGCCCCGCCTGCTTCTCATCACTAACGGCCCCATCTCCCTCTCTCCCTCTCTAGTGGACGAGTACATTGTGATGGCGAAGGAGAAACACGGCTACAACATCGAGCAGGTGGGTGCCACGCACAGCTCGGCCTTTTCGCTGCCAAGTCAGCGCGCTGCAACCAGGAAGCGTCTATTTTTAACGGCGAGGGAACCGGAACTGGGGGGACGGTCTCCTGCCATCCAGCGGGGGCTGGTCTCCAGACAGCCTCTGTAAACAAGGATCTTTAAAATAATCGTGTGCGGGAGGCTTATGGTGGGGCCGCTGGCGGGGGCGAGGTAAACTCGTTTAGGGCTAGATGCTGACGTGAAGGATTGTGGTTATGTGGCTCTGGAAAAGGGGGCACGAGTTGGTCCGGCTGAGGTCATGTCTTGATGCCGGTTGTGTGGGCTGCCATTGCTGGTCTGTAACCTAGGCCCCTTCATAATATTAGATTATCCAGCTTGTCCGTCCATACAAGGTTTGAAAAATCACTACTGCAAGTTACACAAAAAACCTGGACTCAAATGTCATAAAAATATGGGTCTTCTTTATAACCATGATCGATGCAAAAAACCACAGATGCTTCTAGGAATATCACACAGCGATAACAGATCAGAGCATCAATGAAAAGGGCCAGGTGATGTTTTTCGCTTCTCCGAGTGTGGTTGTGATAAGCCTGAGCATTGTCTCGTTCCCCACTCCGAAACGCATGAGCAAGTGTCTTGGGATGTCCTTTGTCACAGGGACAAGTGACCTACATACCGTGCTCTGAGCCCACAGGGTCTGGAGACACCTCGCCGAGTCTGCATCGTGGCGTCCACGGGCTTGGTCAGCAAGAAGCAGTTGCTGGGGAGGGAGTGGTCTCGACCTTTCTTCCTGCCGTTCCCTTGAGGGTGAATAAAGGGGAACAAAACCGCCATCTGTTTCTCCCTTAAGTAGAGGGTATTGTATACCGTTTCTCAGATACTCAACGGCCATGTTGGGCTTCCGCCTACCAGGCGAGTGCTCACTGGCATAGTCCCTGATAAACACCAGAAATTGTGGAGAGACTGGAAGCCTGAGTGAATGCTACCACATCAAAACCCTAAGGGGAGGCCTTTGATCGGACTTTACTGTGTGGTCTCGGGCATTTATAGAAAAGACAGTTTCGCATTCATGCATGTGTAACATGAAACTCGCTCATACTCATTGGTGGCTCCCCCCGTGGCGCTTGTGTGCTCCTGAGCGTAGCATTCTACTTCACGAAGCATTGGGTCATTTACCTATTTTGGAGAGAAATAGAAAAAGGTGGGAGGGAAGGAAGCACACCTCGGGGTGAATTGAGAATAATCTAAGCTAGGACAATAAAAATAAAGTTTTTCATTGGGTGGTATGTGGCTTTGCCTTCAGGAGAGGTGTTGGTTGAAGAGAAGCGTTGTGCTGGTGATAAGTTGCTGCCATATGTGGTTGATGTTCGAAGACTATGGCTCTTGGATTATGGCTAGGACTGGCTGCAGACTGGGTTTATGGTGGAATAGTTAGCCTTTATTGGAGTAGGAAGCGGGCTGTTGTCAAGGTATTGTGGTCAATGCCTGGGGTTGGTTTTGGTTGCAGATTCGTGTTTGGCTCTGGCTGTTGACTTGGTGCTAGTTGTCTCTACTTATGAATGTGAAGGCTGGTAGAAGTAGCCTGTGGCGGCCTTTGTAGATGGATTTAGGGATGTTGCTGAATATGGCCTGGGGCTGTCTTGGCATATGGCTCATAGATTGTGTACTGTCCATGGTGATGGCTCTAGAGATGGTTTTGTGTGGAGGCAGTTAACAGTTGTGTTTCTAGACTCGGTGGCTGCCTTTAGTTATGGTGTAGGACTGGTGCTAGTCCAGGGTCCTAGGGCTAGTTCTGACCGACTGTGGTTGTGGTTCCAAGGTTCGTTTTTGGGCTGGAAGATGCCTGGTGATGTTATGTCAAGTGTATTCATTTAGCATATGCCTCCAGAGCTTCCTGCATTTTAGAGAACTCCTAATCATGAATTAAAACTACAACAACAAGAGTTAAACACTTCACATTACAAAGAGTATAGAGGGAGAGACTTAGACGACATGCTGACTGAAAAGCCAGTGTTTGAGACCCTGTCTTAACCTCATCAGACTAGCAACAGCTCACAAGGAAAGAGGAAACAGGTTCCAACCTTAGACTGTGAGTAAAAAGCCAGACCTCCCTAGGTAACGGTTCTACTTTTAGGCACACACAGTGTACATTAATGAGCAGGATGTAACGCACCACCTTATTTTATTTGGCCAAAATTAGCTGTGAGAATAAACTGCTGTTGGTAACGGTCTCCAAGGTGATCATACTCAAAAAACTAAGCTAACATGGAGTTCTGAGCCTCTGGCCATGTAGTCCTGCCTTATCAGGCGCACAATCGGCATTGGTGTGGCTTTCTGAACTACCTGCAAACAGTGTTCGACTTTATAACAGTAGTCCTGTTGAGACTGAATTAATGTGTTTATTACTACTACAGATAGCTGTGCCTCAGTGAAGATTACCACTTTCTTGGGTATCTTCAAATGAAGATCGTGTGCAATAGAGACTTTAGAGACCTGGGTCTCCAACGGGAGACCATACTCCGTTAAGAGGTCCAAATTGCTAACTGCCTAGGTTAGGTAGTGTGGTGGTGGGGGTGAATATAGCAGTGGGCTGGTGGTGATTTGGTCTTTATAAATCTGTGGCTGTTTAGGAAAGGCTGTAGAGTTGGTTCTGCATTGAGTTTTAGTTTGTGACCGAGCGCCGGACAACCCGAGAAGATGACAACTTCATCGATACAAAGTGATATACTAAAATGCCCCAATAAGGAAAAGGTGTTCCCCGTTAGAGGTGTAAAATGAGGAGAGATTTACCCATTTTAACATATCAAACAAAATGTTGTTGGACCATGTTCCTGTGATTGTCAGATGCTGTTAGATCAAGCCAAGGATACAACAGCGGATCTAGAAAGAACATGGAGGCTAGCATCCTTTTTATTCATCCTCTATAAGAATCTAGATGAGGAAAGGGTGATTTACTGCAACATTTTAGAGTGATGATATATGAATTTTCCACTGGGGAAGTGATAACATTTTTGTCCTGAGGAAGACAGTTGTGATTGCAGTGTACCATCGAAACACATCAATGACATATTGTCACAATCTACAATACACTGGATGTTTTTATACATGTAAAATTAATACATAGAAACCCAGGGATGTATTGAGTAGAGGTGTCTGATGTAGACTAAGGGCCTGATTCAGAACTCAGCAGACGGGTTACTCCGTCATATTGGTGACAGATTTCCCATCCACCGAAATTTGAATCCCAAAGGACATAATGGGATTTATATTTTGGCAGATGGGATATCTGTCAGCGTTGTGACGAGTAACCCATCGGCAGAGTTCTAATCAGGCTCTTATTGTGTTGGCTACAAATATTTCCCCTGAAAGTTTTCAGTATGCTGAAACATATTCTTCTAGATTTTTTGTATGGTGTTATTTTAATTTTGTTTTAACGCGGGAGAAGCCCCTTTTTTAAATAAGTGGAGTATAAATTATTAAAAGCCATGTATTTTTTCTAATACCTGTGTGGTAGATTATTATATACTTGAAGGTTGTTTAAAAAAAAGAGTGGGTTGAGTGAAGGAGTCAGATTGATGTGGGGAGTTTTGATACAAAGTAGAGATACCTGCTGGAATCCTTGTTTTTCTGCTGTATTGAGTTACGTCTAAAGGGTGGGTGTTGGCGCTATCTATGGATTAAGACTCCAGGATTGATATGATGTCATGGATTATAACCCTGGGCTCGGTCGATGGTTGTTGGTGGTGACATGTTAGTTTTGACAGTTCATTTACAGGGGCGGTTTCCAGTGGTGATTGGTCAGAGAGATTTGACTAAGATTTCACGCAACTGGCTCCTAAATTTGTCAAATGTTTGTTCATTATTTGGCTTTTTTATGTTGGGCATAAATCAAACTTTGTTCAATTTTTGCAAAAAAAATTCTTCCAAAGTTGTGCACATTTCCTGCCCGTGAAAAAGGAGGCCAGGGAGAAATTTTGGGTATTTCACGTCATTAAGCATAGTGGTAGTGGAAGGACATGCATTTTTCAGACACTGTTAGTCCAGACCACCCATGCACTCCGAGGCAGAACATTTGGCTGTTGAAGAAGCAGAGTTTCTATTGACTCTGAAAAGATCATTTGGGGCACAGAGGAATGGGAGATTTTCATGTTTCTTTTTGATTCACAGGAAACTTTTCGTGGTCATTTTGATTAGACGCCAAAGCCCACAGTAACCCCTGAAATGTGGTTAAGGCACCGAAAAGTAGAAGCTCCCAGAATAAGATTGTCCTCTTCCATGCTGTATTGACACTTATTGACTTCAGTGCATTAGATTCAAAGCATTAGGGCTCGAAGCAACTCAATGGAGTCCATGGATTTGTGGCCCGTTTTACAACGTAAACTCTCTAAGTTGAAACTGGATCCCAGGTTCACCATGGAGCCAACATCAAAGCTCGGTTGGATTTAGGCTTCAGTAGTAAAACAAAACCTTTCAACACTCACATAACAGTTAAAATGAATTTTGGTGAAAATGAGGATTGCTTTTAATAGTAGTTCCTTTAGTGCCAAAAGCACCCTAGGAAGCAGCCCACAGAAGAGTCTTCTACATTGAGGGGCTGCTTGCAACACCTTTTTGCAAAAGCAGCACAGCTAAACCAGTTACTGCTGGAAAAGGTTTTGGATTTCTTCATGTTAAAACTGAGTCCACTGCAAAGGAAGAATTAGCTTGACAAGACTAAAGAATTTATTAATCCTGAAACTACCATTTTAGTGACTCGAAGTCAACCATACCAGGACCTGGTATGCATAAAAGGCATGCTGAGTGAGACTGTCATTTTAGCAACAGTGAGAGAAAGATCTTTAAAACCGGGAGTAGCAGCAAGACCTATTGCAGGCAAAAAGTTTAGAGATTAGAAGCAGTGTGTGTAGCGGTGGAGGGGCCTTTGAGGAGAGAGATGTTTTAGGAAGCTCTAATGCCAGGGCAAATTGCTAATTCAACTTCAAGGCTGGGTAAATCATCATAACACCAGAAATATGACATGAATGAGTTTATAAAGCTCATTCCAGAAGGGTGTTCAAGGAAAGTGAAGGTCCTGGTGGAGGTAAGAAATGTGGTGATGAAATACATGCAGTAAAGAGTTACTAGATAAAGCAGGTTACCAGCTTGATCTTGGCTTAGTCCTCACAGACACTTGTGGCTGAAGGTGTCTGAATTTCGGCCAGAGGCACACACACACACACTTGATCAATGTGCCTGTCGGGGGGGGGGGGGGGACCTTTTTAGGTAGATGAAGCTCTAGTGGGGATAGAAATTGTTTTTGCAAAACATCTGTGGGTGCTACAGCAGAAGAATGCCTTCTGCAGTGTACTCCACCCTCAAGACTACAAATGTGCAGCAAATTCTCTTTTATCATAGCTGTCTGCAGTCTTATCAACTATGATCTTGGCTACCCACATCCAGCCGACAATAGAATTTCTTTCAAGATGCATATAAATGGTAGGATGGGGTTGGGGGAGTCATACTCCCAAAAAAGTAGTGGCAGATATGGTTGGGTGGAATATCATGTGTTGGTGGCCTTCAATTATCAGTTGGGAAAATAATTGAAAAAAGCTTTCAGTTCTCTTTTTAAACTGGGCATTGGATTTTAATCTGAGTTCTTCTATGAGGCAGTTCTACCTGCAAAATCCTTTTCTGATGGCTACCTCTGCAGATACCTCACCTTAATAACATTCTCTTGGTGTCAAACTAGTTTGGCAAAGTTTCTCCCCAGCAGCAGCTTTCCTGCACACAACGTGGCGCCATGTGGCTCCATCCATCACCTGCCTGTCAGACATGCCGTCAGTGGCGTATCATGGGGGGCAATCTGCCCACTGTCATCAGTTCAGTTTCTGCCCAGAACTCACTGGCTCACCAGTATAAAATCCTCAGCTTTCGACATGACTAGGTTAAATGTCTTCCCTCTTAGATTTCAGGGTTCAGGCACTGTCATTAGTGCTACACGAGATGTCTATACAACTGGAACCATACCTGCATATGGATTCTTTAATCTGACCTTGACACACTCTATGCAATTTGTTCCCTGACTCACCCGAAGGTCATGAATGAGTAGGTGGCCAAGTTAATATTGAGAGAAACCTATCTGCTAAGACAATCCAAAGTGTGCTTCGATCAGTCTACTGTGAGGGCACAATCTTCCAAGATGTCTTCCCACATGAAACACAGAAAGCTCGATAGGAAGAAGTTCTTCTCTTCTTTGTGGATTATGTCCCTTTCCCAGTTAATTAGGAATAAAGCTGCTGGTCTGCGAAGTAAGGCTATTCCTCCACCTCTGAAGTGATTCCAACATGTACAAGATTCAGCTAGAATTTCGAACTCAGATGCCTGACACAGCACAGGTCAAAACACTGTCAGGCCATGTTGGGATCTTCAGGATGGTTCTGGTACCCTCCCTGCAAATCCTGAAGTATGAATCTGCTACTTGAGGCTTGGCAACTCCAGTGGAACCTACCCTGACACCTCCAGACTCTGATAGGCTCCAGCCTTGGAATCTGAAAGTTAGTCACATCCCACTGATTCATCCCCTGTCTGCCAGTCACCATTTATGGCATCTCTCTCAGACTAGTTAGTTACTGGCACCGCCCTCAAAGTCTGAGATTATCCCAGTGGTGCAAGAGAGAGGCAAATCTTGCCTTGATCAATAGCTCCATTTTAGGGTGCAGACATTTGCTCAGTTAGCGGACTAAATTGAATCCGATTCTGAAGCCTTAACAACACCTGATAGGGAGTATTCTGAGATCGACAATCTGCTTCCTCCATCTTATTCTAATGCCAGCCTTTATCGTCATTTTGAAAATGCTGTACACCTGGACACCTCTCCATAAAGGGACATGCTTTACCCTTGTGGGTCCCTGCCAGAAGAGGGTCCCTCTCAGATGAAGATTCTCCCTTCACTGCAGTGGCGCGTAAAGTGGTGGAAACCTTGGAACATACTTGATCTTCTGGGGAGCCAGAATACTTTTTGACTAAATACTTTTGACCTGCTTCCTCACCTGCCATACTCCCATTCAGTGTGGCTTTACTGGAACCTGTCTTATCTGCCCTGAAAAAACTCTTTTTCGGCCAAGCAGTCTTCTGTCCAGTTGTTATGAAGCATAGACCAGCTTCTGGTGACCCAAAATTCATATCCATACACCTATCGCCAGAAAGTCTGTAGGTTTAGGGTTCGTCCTCTAAACTGAACCCCTACGACCTGCACCCAGTTATGCACTGAAAACGGCTGAATGCTATCAGCTGGAAGCTTTTTGTTTTAGGCGGCCTCTCTGTACAACAAATGCTACATGCATACCCGGCTGCTGTGCCCATGCCTTGTGGGCATTGGCAAAAGTGACAGTTGTAAGCCTAATGAAACACATTAAGGAACAATTTTTCAACCTGGACATTGATGGTTTGGATGACCTAAAACAGATCTCAAAGTGCTGCTTTGATTCTACGGGAATCGTGGCCTGGTCCATGGATACTGCTGCCACTTTATGCAGTCACATGTGGATTCATTCTACTGGCTTTTTGTGAGATGTCCATGCCCCTCTAGTGGACAAGCCTCTTTTGATGGCAAGGAACATTTCTTTCGAAAGGTCAACTTCTTTCTGGAGCTACTCTCACCTGCATGCCCGTTCCAACAGAAGTACAGGAAGTTCAGGGACCACACCTTCTGATGGGTGGGCCTCCCAGTTTTCTATCAATTGGTAGTCAATCGCGATGGACTTCTGGGTCATACAGTTGAATGATAAAGCCTAAATTGAACATGTTTTGAAGTCGTACATGGTCAGTGAGGGCCGTTCTTGTGTCATTTGTAGCTGCACTTCAATGTGAAATTGAGCAAAGACCAGAGAGATGATTACTGATGGTTATTTATACTATTGTGCCTGCTTGGTAGATAGTGGGTTTATAGGGTAGGCTATGTGGGAAATGTTTTGATGCTCTGCGAGGTGAACAGTAACTTTAACGTGCTACAGCAGTCTTCGAGCTATGTTTAAGTGTGGTGTAGAACGAGAAGTGAGAGACAGGTTAAAATTAGGCTGATACCTACCGTTCATTAAGATGAGATGAGTGGGTTGATCCTTGTAGAACGCAGAGGTCCAAGTCATCTATGGTTGAATGAAAATTATTCAGTTCGGAGCTGGCTGAACTTAGAAAAAGATGGCGTAAGCCATGACAGAAAGACTCCATTCATTCTTGCAACCATAGGACGACTGTGTAGTAGTAGATAATGATTCACAGCATCAAACACCATGGACAAGCCCAATAAAATGATCTGGTCCTTCTACACAATCCAGCAAATGTTTAAAGTTGCATATACTAAGGTGGTCTAAGTCTCCTTACTGGACTGGACGGGAAACCTGACAAGTATCAAGTCAATTTGTAGTATTCAGAAGAAACTTGCTGTTTGGGAACCACTTTTTTAGGGCTTTGCTCAGGACCAGTGGCAGGGCTTCTTCATCTAGACAAAATGTACAGTCCTCCTGAACGCAGCACTCCAGGTGGGTGGGGGCTTGACTAAGGATACCATCTGGTGTTGGGCGCCATTGCTGTAGACACCCAAGTGCTTCAGAAAATCAAAACTGAATACTAAATAGAATTAATTTAAAAAGCCGAATGCTTACATCTCTAGTTGATGTAAGCACTCCTGTCAAAGGACATCAAAGGATGTTGTACTTAACATCACTTGCGAAAAATCAACTTAAAGGTGTCTAGAGGCCATAATATCAAGCCTTGAAATCTTACAACTGAATTAGTAATCTACATTTACTTCGCCAGTATCTCCAGGAGTCAATATTATGGGCTTGGTATATCTGTAGGTTATGTTATTTCAGGCCATCGATCTTGTGACATGCTCACAAAATGGAGAAGGCACATTGAGAACAATTCTCAGTTTGAATACATTAGATTCCAATGTGAAGAAAGAAACTCAAGGTGGCAGTGCTGGATAGGGGTCATATGTTGTTAGAGTATATTTTCCTGGCAGCTATCTACACCAGAGGTACATTTTTAATATACCAATATACCAAAAGTACAATAAATGTCTACGCTGTGTGTTATATCGAAAACATTACCTGTCTATGGTTATTCCTTTTTGGCGCAAAGTAGTCACCAAGATTGTTTACAAAATATCTGTGGGTGATGTTGGCGCATCCACAAGAGATTCAAAACGTGGCCATATTTTTGTGAATTAGGAAGGGCAGTTGGTTCCTACAAGCTCGAAGGACTAATTCTGAGGAAGACAACTTTTTGTCCCTTGAGGGTTTCCTCCCGGGATGAGTACGACGTTTCTAGGGGTACGCACAAGTACAGCCAATCATTATTGTTCCAAAATACAGACAAAACCCTGACATTCCAGAGTAATGTTAGGATTTGCTAGACATACCTGCTTATGATGGAGAAAAGATGGTGGCGATGATGGTGCGTACTGTGCTTGCTTTTACTGCTGTAATAGCATCATTTGTAATTGGATGCATAGGATGAATGTCTCAGCAGTCAAAAGATACAAACGTCTTAACCTGCGAATATCTGGTACATACCAAAGAGAAAGTTCACATGAGGCTATATTAGTGAAAAAAATGTATGTAAAGTAAACATTTGCTCAGTCCCAGTACTTCTGGTGACCATTCTAAACCATGCATCCCTCATAGGCACATATAATGGACATGATAATGTGGGGCAAATGTGACCTTCTTGAATCCATACTGCGTTGCAGTATCCTAGTTCGACTATGCTCAACGTTGTGTGTCTCGCAGACACTCCGGCATGTAAATGTAGTGCTGCTCTTTACAGAAAATGCCACAAAATTGCATCACTTCTTGAAACAAGAGTGTTGGCAGAAGACATTGGTCAGTGTGTGTAGAAAGAGGAAACGCACATTGTGGCAGACGTGTGGCAAGTATCAGCAAAGACTTGGTTGATACCCTTAGCAGTGTACAACATGTCACTGATGAACGGAATGTACCTCGGGCAATGAAAAGTAAAACCTTCCAGGAATGGGCATTCCGAGAAATAAATGTTAGCCACAAAAGAAAACCAACATGCCAGGATTACACCTCCAGGTAGCCACAGAACGTTTTGAGGGGCAACGCTTACATGATGAGTTGGTACAGAATTTTTTTTTTTTTAGTTTTTACATCAATTCCTCCGACAGTCAGGTAGTCTGGGAAACGCAGACGACTATTCTAATAACCCCCTTCCCGCCCCCCCCCCCCCTTCTCCCCCCCCCACGAGGCCAGATGGACTTAGTTCGCCCACTTGAGAGAGAAGTCAGTCATGCAGTATGGAAACTGACAATCAATTATCTGTTGAGGTATGGATGGTTTGACAGATCTAAGCTTAGCAGCATGGAACAAAACCATCTTCATATAAAAATACAGGACATTTCACAATGCAGATAACGTTTAGTGAATACTGGATTAACTTTTGGCACTTAAAAAGGCAATGAAAGCCTGCTTTATGTTTCTATTTTGGCTACTGTTAAAGGATGCTTTTCTGGCGGGACTGAAAGTATGATCCCACATGTTGAGATCTACAGACAGTGAGTCTTCAACAGGTACTAACAATACTAAAATTTGCCTCCATTCGAATCAACGGTGACAACAATCTCTCATTCATTTGGATGTGGGATTTCTTATTTAAGTTGACTTTGATGACTGTGTAAATTGCAAATACCAGCAGTGAAGGAACCATACTTTCAATACACCAGACTGGAGGAATTTTAGGAGGACCGCATAATCTACTAAAAATAATCTCACCTTTTCACGTTAATCATGCTTCAGGATTATCAACAATATTTCCAGCCCTCAGTCAAGATCTGAAAAATTTCATACACAGGATGTTCTAAGAGACTTACTTGATGTACTATGTGGATAAGATTGACTGTAGGGAAAGAGAAGAGCTGTTCATAATATGCGGTTCACAACACAAAATGAATCTGGTCACAAAGGAAGTTGGAAGGAGCAAAGTCACCAGCATACAACTGTGCTGCAACTAAATTAGACTCGTATCATCACAGAATGACCCAATTCTGAAATCATGATCTCCGCCTTGAGGCACCCCAGACAATCAGTAGCATATCCTGATCCTAATAATGGCAGAATATGCTATGGAAATACGGATACCATTACATAACCCAACCTAACTTTACCCTGAGACCCAAAACACAATTCAGCACAATATTTTAAACAACACTTGGAACACATAACAGTACTTTGTAGCATGTCTGGCTTGCAGGAGACCTTCTCAATCCGTGTGAGGTGGAGATGTAACATTACTGTACATCGTTACACACATTTGCCTCTAAACAGCTAGAAGAATTTGAAAGTTTCCACTTCTGCAGTTGGGGGAGCACTTATGGTTGATTAATATAATAAGTGATTTGAAACAAGCCTGTGGATTTAATTTGACAATATAACCGAGGAATTACATTTTCTAATTCTCAGTTTTTGCGTGCTTCGGTGGCAGATATACTAAATACTAATTCTCAGTTGACCTTACGGACCCTGTACCAGTAGTTATGTAGATTGGTATTTTGAGGCTGGTTGGTGGTCCCTTCAATGTCTTAAACCCTGTTTGAAGGGGGGGGCGTACCAATGTTTTAAACAGCGTTTAAGGATTTGTGACAGAAAAGAGGCTGCTAGCATGTATGAATAATTCGGGGATGCCATTCTCTATCTTGAATGCTTTGTTGCAATGAACGCATTTCTTTTAAGGGACAGATTAAGGTATGACTTTCTCTTGGTGTGTTAGCTCATTATTAAAGGACTTTTGTTTAGATTTTCTTTCCAGTAACAATATATGTATTGCAACACTCTAGTTTAGATATAGCTACTGTTTTCTGCAATTCTCACGGTCTTCTGTCTCCAGGCCCTAGGGATGCTGCTCTGGCACAAACACGACGTGGAGCGGTCCCTTGCAGACTTGGCGAACTTTACCCCGTTCCCAGATGAATGGACTGTGGAGGACAAGGTGCTCTTCGAACAGGCCTTCAGCTTCCATGGAAAGAGCTTTCACCGCATCCAGCAGATGGTAATAGTGCGTCTTGTCCACCTTCCACACCTTTTTTTTTTCTTTCTCTTTCTCTCTCATTCCCGACCCGGATTTAATGACCTTATACTTCCGGTGTTCCCTCCCAACACAGTGGCCACACTCGTTCACTCACTTTTCTTGTACCCCCTCCCCAGCACATTCTTTGCAACCTTACTACTCACCTTTCCTCACCCAGCTTTCTCTCATTATCCCCGTCCCATCTTTACTCGGTCATCTTCCCCTACCTACCCATCCCCACCTCACCTGTACCCATTCATTTTTTACCAAATATCTTATTTTTTTGACGTTCTCATTGAGCTGAGCTTTGTGTGGGTCCCAGTACTGGGTACCAATTGGAAACTTTAAAAAGTGGTTACTGAAACACAATGCGGGTGAGATAGGAAGCCAATACTAGCAGAGTAGCGTATCCTACACATCAGAGTTTCGGTGTATGAAAATTCCAATACTAGAATGGTAGAGGCTACTGCTTGTGGGTTTGGTACTTGAGTCGGGTGAGTACCAAAAGAAGAAGCTTCATATCAGTATAAAGGTGTTGACGTTGCCAGTACTGAGAATAGTAGGGGATAGCGCACATCAGGTTTGAGGTGTATGACAATTCCGTTACTTAAATTGCAAAGTTACTATTTTTAGGTTTGGTGAATGAGAGTTCCACTATGAGCAGATCGGGATCCTGCATGTTTGGGCGCTAGTGTGTAAGGGTCCAAGTACTAAATGAAATGGAATTGGGTTCTACTCATTAGGCTTGGGTTGTGCGATTGTCTGAGTAATAGAATGAAGCTGCATGTTAGGGTTGACTTGTGCATACACCCTCTACTAGAATAGCTTCGGGTGTAAGAGCTCTACACTGGAGCAGCCTGGGGTGATAAAAAACTGTAAACTTCACACTTGTATAGCACACTACTCACCTGTTAGGGTCTCAAGGCGCTGTACGCATACCGCTGTGGAACCCCTCCTGGCTTTTCCCTGTGAGGAGCCCACTCCTGGACAGCCCCAGGGTGAAGCCAGGCATCCAAGCGATGTGAGGGCTGTTCCGTTGTGGAGATTAAGCAAGCTATTGCCCAGAGTTACAGAGTGGGACCCATTAATTAGATTAGGCACCCAGGTGAGAATTATCTGGTCCAAGGGAATTGAGCCCAAGACCCACCGAGGCGGGAATTGAACTCTGGTCCCGGGCCAGATCTCTGCATCAGGGTCTGCCACTCTAACCATTGTGCCACACTTCTCCACATTACGTGTCTGTGCACTGTACAACATTGATGCGCTTTACAGCTCACATGCGATGACCCCAAGGTAGGCCACCGTCATACTGTCTGCGAAGGCAATGCTCATGATTCCCTCCTCTTGTTTTAGTTGCCGGATAAGGTTATTCCGAGCCTGGTGAAATATTACTACTCCTGGAAGAAGACCCGAATGCGGACGAGCGTGATGGACCGTCAGGCTCGCAAGCTCATGGCCAAGAAGGAAGAAAGGTGCTCTTTCTGTGCTCCTCTCTGGGTGGTAAATGGACACTTGATGTGGATTGAAATAAAACCAGGTCTAATCTGTTCTCATTTTCTTTTAGTCCTGAGGAAATGGAGGATGGCAAGAAAGAGCTGAATGCAGAAGTAGACCTCCTGGATCCTAAAAAAGAGGTAAAAAGGGAGTTTCAGTGGCAGTTTGAAGTCCATGGCTGTAAGCGCTAAAGAATGATGTAACCTGGTGGTTTTTATTTTTCATATTGTATTGAGTGCCCTCTAGTCTGAGTTGGCTGGTTAACTTAAATGTGTGAAAACTCCAGCAGAAACACTATTATGGATTTATTGTTAGAGCCTGTGAATGCTGTTCTAATTTATTTTTCCTTTTTACAGTTTTTATGTTTTTATTGCAATTTCATCTCATTTTCCCCCGATGTCAGAATAAATTATATTGATTTTCAGAATTATATAGGCAGATTGTTGACAACTGTAGCATCATTACGCAGTAGTAACAACTTATTTTGGCAAAGACCTCGTGCCGGATATTGTACATCATACTGTTTCGGAAGTCTACATGATTTGAGTTTGATATGGAGTTAAAGAGCAGAGTTGGCACGCATCAGCCCTCTTCATACCTACCTTAACCGCCTCACAAAGCAGTGCTAGTCAATTACAGGTGTGATCGCTCCAAGGAGCAAACATTGATTAAAAATACATTGATACCATACTCCTCTTCCATGCGATTGTTCCTGATAAAATTCACTACTTGATATAGGCAAGTGCAATGAAGAGCAGGTAGATTGCAGATTTGTGTTGGAGATTTCATACGCAAAGTTTCCATCCTTGTGCGACATCAGTGTCAAAGTCTTTGTTGATCCAGTCTTACTTTATGGGTTTTTTCTCTCTCCTACTCCTTTTCCTTCTTCCATTGCCTGTTTTTCTTTCTCTTCTATGGCTCCTGCCCTCTTTTCTCCGCCTTTTTTGTCGGATGTTTCTTTCCTCTCCTGGTACCCCCCCGCGATTCAACATTCTCTTCCACCCCCACTCATGCTACACTCCTGATTTTCAGGAACCCAGTGAGCCGAAGCAGGAGACTGTCAAAGCTGGTCCGATAAAAAAGGAGTCCCAGGTATCACAGTACCGACATCACCCACTGCGTTCACGAAGGCGCCCCCCCAAGGGCATGTATCTAAACCCTGATGACATTAGCACCATCTCTTCGAGTCCCGATATGTCTGCACTCGCCCTGCGACAGCTCGACTCTCAGCTGGTGTCCCTCAAGCGCCAGGTGAGCACCTCCGGGGTAAATTGGTGGGGTAGGGATGGGGTGAAAGGCACATGGCTGTAATTTTAATGCCTGTGACTCTTGTGTTGTGCCCCTTAATGCTAACAGCTACTTGAAGGCTACTTTGAACAAAAGAACAGTATTCTGCCTTCTAGTTTATGAATATGTGGGAACTAGAAACCAAAAACGTTGTCAAATTCTTACATATAGCTGGGTTATCTCTTGTATGTTTTCTGAGACCTGGATGTGCTGAGAAACAATCTCCTGTATTTTTGTGTATGTATGATTACGCTTTATAATGCTCTCTTTGGGTAAAGAAAACTCTACTCACACTCTTCGCATTCTCTACATGGATACGATTTGTCTTCTGTAAGCATTGTTTGTCTGAGACTTAGAGAAAAATACAAACTGTGGACTCCCTTTCCATAAATGGAGAGGTGTAGTCACAGTCTTATTAAACATATCAATGGCATGCGTTTTGTCGTACAAACTGAAATCGCTCTGCGTTCACTACACATATGTGCGTGTTTTTTTCGTGTGTATGTGTCTCAAATTTGGAAGCGTGAAGTGTCCTCTAGATCCATGTCCTGTGCACTTTTCCATCATCTAGTGGTTGAGTCCAGAAACATTTTCCTACTTTTGGTGGCCAGCTACATATGCGGTAGTGGAGCCTGAATTACATGAACCATAAGCCCAGAGTGCCCCATTATGTGACCACCATTTTAGATTCTTTTTCCCACCATTGTATTCAGAGGTGCACCGAGGGAGTTCCTGAGGAAGATACTAAAAGTTTTTGTCATATACTCTAAATATGCCAAAAAGCTGGATAGAAACTAAGAACTTGATACTGGATCAACGTTTTGTGATTATTTTTGGTTGGTCCTTAGATGTAGTCAGAGAATAATTGATGAAGGCATCTTTCCTAAGATTCCTCAACAGCATTTTGTAGTACGAGCACAGTCTTGAGTTTCTACCCCAACCCCAAATAGGAAGTTTGCTGTTAATGACCAACATCAAGTCTGTATGTTCTGCCTTTTAAGGGACCATACGTTGGAGGATTGTTTTGCTTTTGCACTTTTCATTTAAAAGCCCATCTACACAGGAAAAAGGTTTTACTTGCTTATTACAAAGTAGCACATTTTCAACTCTGATGCTCTCTCGAACAGAACCCATCACCAACATTAGGAGGACAAAGAGAACCTTGGGTCTCACCTTGCCAGGGAATACCAATAAAAGCCCAAGGCAGTCATAGAGGAGTGCAGAAACACTGCAGACCGGTGCCTCAAATCAGCACTAGGCAGCTCACGCGCCTAGTAGATAACCGACCACAGCCACTACGCAGAGAAGACAGGCGTGGCTGTGTATTCCTTGTTTTACACTGAAGGTATAGGCCAACATTGCCAACATGTTTCTTACAGGCAGTCAGATGATACTGTAATCCATGAATAAGGATAACAAAACACATAATACCATACAGGCTTGCATATATTTAAACCTGCAATCAAGAGGGGAAGCAGGACATACAGAGGAGGCCAGGAGAGAATACCCTATATTTCTGAACCGCAAAAGCTGCATACAGGGGAGCTTTGAGCAGTCAACACCGTAGAAACAACCACAACAAGCCAGAATATTTTTTCATAGCAGAGCCAGGACTTGAATCATCACCTCCAGAGGAGTAGCCTCACTGTCATCAGTGACTTTTTGAGTGCCCCTTAATTGTAGGTGAGAGGATAATTGACTTCCTAAGCACTCAAGAGCCTATATAAAAACAAGTTGGTACTAAACCTTATATGACACAGGTATTTGATAGAATTCATAAAATCACTACCATCAATAGGACCCAATCAACAATAGGTTAGGAAAAGATCTGGAACAAATACTCCAAATGGAGGTTCAAGAACAACTACAAAGGGAGGCAAAATATAGAGGAGATAAACTCTGGAGTCTAGTTAGTTTCTGTCCTAGTCCCAGAGCAAGCCATTACTCTGCAGCGAACACACAACCTATAGTTTGTCAACAAGTCTGGAAAAAAAATAATTAAAAAAACCAAGGTTCCAGATGAAAACACTGCAGCCGTACCCTGGCTGGTACAAGACCATTTGGTGAGCATAGGTTTACAGGACTCCCGCTTCCACATTCCTCTATTCCTATGCACCATTCACATAGGGGATACCTCAGGATTGTGATGTTGCGGGTACACTATCAGTTAAAGGTGTTGGCTTTTAGTATAAAGCTCAGAGTATTTACGACAACCCTGACTGTGGTAGCATCCCACCTCACGAGAAAGACTATTCATGTGTATCCTTACCTTGATGAGTGGCTAATAATTGAATCATGTTCGGACAATGTATGACAAGCATTCCAATGGCAGTGAAGCTACTTCATCAATTGGCGTTCAAAGAATTTGAAAAAAACTTCCTCCTACTCAAGAGATGAAAAGTACTTTTCTGGGGGCAGATCTGAATACAGTAGAAGCAAAGATACATACATTGCAGGAACAGGCTTGCCTTTCCCAGATGTGTCAATATCTGACAGTGTGGACGGTGATAAAACTTTTGGGTATGTTGGCATCTTGCAGTAATTTCCTCCTTTACAAGTGACTTCACATAAGACCTTTTCAGGAATAGCTAAACAGCCAGTAGTCACTCATGTTGGGAAAGTGAGGGGATCGAGTGGTTCTTACAAATCAAGTCAGCAGGGAGAAGAAATGGTGGCTCAGAGAGAACATATTGAGGGGGAGAACGTTCAATATGTCTCTACCCCAGGTTATCATTATAGATGATTCACACGTAGACAGAGGAGCACACATGGGACACCCAGGAGGGCTGTGACCCATCCTGGAGGCAGCCAAGCACATGCATTACTTAGAAATAAACTGTGTTTTCCTGGCACTGGAAGCATTCCATAGCCAAATTCAGGACAAGAGAATAAAAAATTTGATACCACACCATTGCTATGTTTTATTTGAATGAATAGGAGCTGGGCAGTAACCTACCAACTCTCAAGACTAGCACAGTCTATCTACAAGAGGGCACTTTAAAAAAAGTATCTGTTGGCAAACTGTGCCCCACAGGTAAACACTCACTCAGAAGTACTCCCTATGAATGAGATCTGAGAAAGACTTTGGTGTTCGATAGTATGTGTAGCTGCAGATACACATGCTTTGCATAAGTCCGCCATCTAGTGTTGGGCTCAGAGTGTTACAAGTTGTTTTTCTTTGAAGAAGCTGTTTCGAGTCACAAGATTGAGTGTGACTCCTGCTTCGGTGATAGCATGCATGGGCATCGAGTCCTTTGTTAGATTGTTTTCTTTCCGCCGTCTGTTTCAGACGTGTTTCCTCTCGCTCTGGTAGATCTCGGTTCGGTACTAGTTTAACTTCCCTCTTATTTCTATAAACATCCGTATAGTTTTTTGATTGCGTTTTCTTATATTCGATCTGATTGTAATGGTCTGGGTCGATTAAACGCCCTTATCGGGTGACCGTGCCCTTCCTGGGCCTACTTCGATTTGTGGTTGTCGAACAATCTCAGGCTGATGGAACGGACTCCGTTTCACTTTTGCCCTCTGTCACGCCAAGTTCCCTTACACCGACCAACACTTGGTGTGCAACCTCTGTCCTTTCTCTGGACCATAGAGAAGAAAGCTGTGAAGCGTGTCGATTCTTCTGTTCGAAGAATACTCTGAGGGATCAAAGAGCACGCTGGTTGGGGATGGCGTTCAAGTCGACAGAACAAATGCCTGACATTTTCAGAGAAGAACAAGCTCAGGCTGCAGTTCCCACTGCAGACTCTGAGTCAGACCGAGACTTGGATGGAGACAGCCAATCGATTACAGCGGCGCAGTACATGAGTACATCAGCCCCTTCCCATCACCTAAAGACAACCAAAAAGATATCAGCACCAGTCTTGGGTCCACCACTGCTTGGCGGCCATGGTCGAACCCAAAAAAACACATGCGGTTGACCAACCCTCGGGTTCGGCACCGAAAAAGACCAAAGTGCATTCGGTGCCGACGAAACAACGTGCCACACCTGTTTTGAGATCAAGTTGAAAAGCGCAGACTTCCACCTCAGTGCTGAAAAAACTACCATCAACTTCGGAGCGGACATTCTCGGCCTGACTAAAACATTCATTCTCCAAACATTTGGAGCTGAAACCTATGGGTGGAAAATATGCTCCAACTACTGAGGAGTCTTCGGACATAAGGCCCATACTTGAAGTAATGGATGCTAAACAGTGCAAAATCCAGATCCACAAAGACACTGGAAGCATTATTGCTTCTCCTCCTCCTACAACCAAGAGAAAGTTAACTTTCCAAGAGATTCTAGAAGCTGGGCCTCCACCTGCTAAAATATTTAAGCATAACGAGAAACCAAAGGCAGTACAACAGCCTTCATCACCACATTCTCCTTTACCCATCACCAATTCCACCACCACCTTCACTTACACAGTTTTCTCCACAATCCCTTATCTCTACACATGGGAATGATTTAGTTGACACTCATTAGAACGTAGTCCCATGGGATTTATATGATCCAGACCCTATACTGTCCACTGCTCCCGATTTATACCCGACTAGACCATCTCCACCTGAAGATACTACTGCCTACAACCAGGTCATAAGTAGGGCAGCTGCATGTCACAACGTTCAGTTGCATACAGATCCCATAGAAGAAGATTTTGTATTCAACACATTATCACTCACTCATAAGGAGTATCACTGCCTACCCATGCTCCTAAGCATGCCTAAATGTACAGATGACATTTTCAAGGAGCCAGTGAAGTCTATGGTTATTACACCAAGGGTAGACAAAGTACAAACCTGCATCTTCAGATCCACTTTTCATTGCACAAGTGCCACCTGACTATATAGTTGTCAGTGCAGCGAGGAAAAGGGCAAATAGCCAATGCACAGGGGATGCTCCTCCCCAGACAAGGAGAGTGTCAAGTTTGTTGCAGCAGGGAAGAGAGTAGCAATTCAAGCTGCTAATCACTGGAGAATTGCAAATTCTCAAGCTCTATTAGCAAGATATGACAGAGCTCTTTAGGATGAGATGGAGGAGTTCTTACAGTACCTTCCACCAGAACACCAGAAAAGGGCACAGCAGATATTTACAGAGGGCCAGACTATCTCTAACAAACAAATTAGATCTGCCCTAGATGGAGCAGACACAGCAGCAAGGGGTCTTAACACCAGTGTGGTTATTAGAAGGCACGCATGGCTAAAAACTTCAGAGTTCAAACCTGAAATACAATAGGCAGCACTCAATATGCCTTTTGATAAGCAATACTTATTTGGCCCAGAAGTAGATACCACCATAGAGAAACTAAAGAAAGACTCTGCTAAGTGTATGGGTGCCCTTTACACTACCCCTGCTTGGGGAACTTTTCGTGGGCCCCAGTTTAGAGGTGGTTTTAAACATCAACTTCAGAGCCGTCCACATCCCAACAGAAGCGAGGACAACAATTTTACACCAGAGGTTCTTTCAGAGGATCTAACAAGGTAAACAACTTTAAAGGTAGAGGTAAATCCACCACCACAAGAGGTTCTTCCACCTCAACTAAACAGTGACTTTCTGCCCATCCCCACACAGTGTACATCCTCTGTGGGAGGAAGACTGGAAAATATCTACCAACAGATCAATGGGTGCTGTCAATTATCTAGAATGGGTATTGCCTAGAACTCATCTCTATTCCACCAAACATTCCCCCCTGCTCGTACAGGCTTTCTCTGGAACACCTAAATTTATTAAAACAAGAGGTACAACCATTGCTACTCAAGGGTGCAATAGAGATGGTATCTATATCTCAACAAGGGGCATGATTATATTCTCTATACTTCCTTATACCAAGAAAGGATGATACTCTCAGACCAATCCTGGATCTCGGACCCCTCAATCAGTACATCCTGTCAAAGCATTTCCACATGGTCACTCTTCAGGATGTCATTCCCCTGCTACAAAAACAAGACTACATGACAGCATTAGATCTAAAAGATGCTTACTTCCACATCCCCATACATCCAGCACATTGCAAAGTACTAAGATTTGTGATAGCAGGCAAGCACTACCAATTCAAAGTATTACCCTTTGGAGTAACAACAGCACCAAGGGTATTCGTCAGATGCCTTGCAGTGGTTGCAGCATACCTCAGAAGGCAACACATACATGTCTTTCCCTATCTGGACGACTGGCTCATAAAAGCCAACACCATTCATACCTGTCAATAGCACACACAGTGGATACCCTACACAGTCTAGGGTTCACAATCAATTACCACAAATCTCATCTGCAACCAGCACAAATACAACAGTATCTGGGAGCAATTATCAACACTCAGTCAGCATTAACATACCCAAACCCACAGAGAATTCAAGATTTCCACAATCTCATGTCTCGACTACAATACATTCACACTTACACAGTAAGGTTTACCATGAAACTTTTGGGAATGATGGCATCATGCATAGCAATAGTACCCAATGCACGTCTAAACATGAGACTCCTAAAACATGGTCTCTCGCAACCATGTCTCAAGCACAGGGTCAACTTCACGATCTAGTGTTGTTGGACCGCCAAACTTACAACTCTCTGCAATGGTGGAATCACACCAACTTATCAAAAGTGCGGCCATTTCAGGACCCCGAACCACAGACCATGACCACAACTGATGCATCAATGATAGGTTGGGGAGCCCATCTCAACAACCTTACCATACAAGGGGACTGGGACTCAATTCAACAAACTTATCACATAAATCATTTAGAATTGCTAGCAGTGTTCCTGGCTCTCAAAGATTTCCAATCACAGATCACCCAGAAGACAGTGTTGATAAGGGAAGACAACATGACCACAATGTATTATCTACAAAAACAGGGGAGTGGGCACACTCATCTCAATTATTCCATCTAGCACAGACAATTTGGAAATAGGCAATTCACAATCATATTCAACTACTAACAGAGTATATCCCAGGGATACCCAACCAACTAGCGAACCTCTTAATCAGGACGCAGCAACAAATGCACGAATGGGAGATTCACCCACAAGTGATTCAAAAGTACTTCATGTGGGAAACCCCAGACATAGACCTCTTCGAACAAGCGAAAATGCAAAATGCCCAAACTTTGCATTCAGGTACCTGCACCCTCGATCAAGGGCAATGTTCTATGGATCAATTAGTCAGGGATATTTGCTTACACTTGCCCCTCTCCCATTAATTCCATTTCTGGTCAACAACATCCATCACACTGATCTCACTATGATACTCATAGCTCCCATGTGGGCACGTCAACACTGGTACAAAACACTGTTGGATCTCTCTGTAATACCACATCACTAGCTCCCAAGCAGACTGGACCTGTTGACTCAATACAATGGTCAAATCAGACATCCCAATCTTAGTATGCTCGACCTGGTGATTTGGCTCCTGAGGTTATGGAGTTTGGATATCTACAGCTTCCAACAGAAAGTATGGACATTCTAAAAGAAGCACGCAAACCTGCAACCAGGCAGTGTTATGCAGCTAAATGGAAACGTTTTGTATATTACTGTCAACCCAAAAACATTGATTCACTCAAAATGCCAGAACAGGATGTGTCTGTTGTTTGCTTCATTTACAAAAATTTAATTTTACATACTCATCTATTAAAAATCATTTAACAGCAATGGCTGGTTAGCTACAAAATAGACAGCCTACTTCTCTCCTTAGGATTCCTGTCATAAAAACTTTTATGGAAGGCCTTAAAAGAATTATTTTACCTACAGCTCCACTGGCTCCTGCCTGGAATCTCAACATCGCCCTCACAAGGCTTATGGGTCCACCATTTGAACCCATGCATCCTTGCACTCTGCAATTTCTCTCATGGAAGGTTGCTTTCCTAATTGCAATTACTTCTTTAAGGAGAGTTAGGGAAATTCAGGCATTCACTTTAGAAGAACCTTTCTTCCAAATTCACAAAAATAAAATAGTACTTAGGACAAACCCACAATTCCTACCTGAAGTAGTTTCACCATTTCATATCAGACAGCCAGTAGAATTAACAGTCTTCTTTCCACAGCCAAATTCAGTTGCTTAGAAAGCTCTCCATACTCTTGATGTCAAAAGAGCTCTCATGTATTATGTGGATAAAACAAAAGACTTCAGGAAATCTAAACAACTTTTTGTGGCTTTCCATCTAACTCATAATGGTAATCCTATTTCAAAACAGGGATTAGCCAGATGGATAATAAAGTGTATTCAAACTTGCTATCTTAAAGCTAAAAGACAGCTCTTAGTAACTCCTAAAGCACATTCTACTAGAAAGAAAGGAGCTTCAATGGCATTCTTAGGAAATATACCAATGGCAGATATATGCAAAGCAGCCACATGGTCCACACCACACGTATTTACTAAACACTACTGTGTGGATGTCTTATCTTGCCAACAAGCAAATATTGGTCAAGCAGTGCTTAAAACACTATTCCTAGCTACTACAAATCCTACAGGTTAGCCCCTGCTTATTCAAGGAGGGGACTGCTTTTCAGTCTATGCAAAGCATGTGTATCTGCAGCTACACATGCCATTGAATGGAAAAGGTGACTTACCCAGTAGACATCTGTTCGTGGCATGTAGTGCTGCAGATTCACATGCGCCCTCCCTCCTCCCTGGAAGGCTGTAGCCGTTGTAGTACTTTCTTTATGTAAATATGTATATATAATGTACACATACATTTCTTCACTCCTTACTTCACCCTCCTGCGGGAAAACAATCTAGGACTCGATGCCCATGCGCACTATCATGGAGAGGAGGAATCATTTGATTTTGTGACTTGAAACAGCTTCTTGGAAGAAAAACAACTTACAAAACTCCGAGCCCAACACTAGACGGCGGACTTATGCAAAGCATGTGAATCTGCAGCACTACATGCCACGAACAGATGCCTACTGGCTAAGTAACATTTTCCATACACAGTATTTAAACAGTGGGGAACACTTGTAGGAGACCTGTTTGCAACAGCAGAAAATTATTTAAAAAAAAGTCTATCACATCAAGGCACTACCATCCCCATTTCCTGGAGAATGCACTGTAGATAAAAGAAGTTTATTCACACTTTTCCCCCTGTACCACTGATTCCTCTAGAGTTGGAAAGGTTCAAGACATCTACCATGACTGCTTCTAGTGCCCCCCAATAAATAACAAACCTTTTCCATTTAGTGGCATAGCATGCTCTAGTTGTGGGTTTGCATGCTTCCTTAATAATGGTCATGCATTCAAGAGGTAAGGGGAAAAGGTTTGTTATTTATTGTCAAAACAAAAAATTGATCTGTTTAATGTAATTATTCAAGATATTGTTTGCTATTTGCTCGACTTGCCCTAGCATATACCTTAATAAAGCTGCATTTGGCAGCAGTAGCAGCTTATCTACAAAAATAGGCAGCATTTAACATTATTCAAAATCCTAGTTATTAAAGCATTTTTGGAAAGTCTTAGGAGTGATTCCACCTACGGTGCTTCCAGCTTGTGCTTACCAGACTTATGGGAACTCCATTCGAGCCTTAACATAAATGTCCAATCCAGTTTCTTTCTTGGAAAGTAGCTTTTTTTGGTGGCAATCACTTCACTATGATTGAGTGAACTTCGGCCATTAACTTTAGAAGAACCTTTTTTCCAGGTACATAAGGATAGGGTAGTGCTTCGTAACAACACAAAGTTTCTTCCAAAAGTGTTTTCTGCTTTTCACCTGAACCAATCAGTTGAGCTTCAATTTTTGTTCCCTCAACCTGATTCATTGCTGAAAGAATTCCACATACCTTAGATATTAAAAGAGCATTAATGTACTACATTAATAGAACTAAAGAATTTTGTAACACTAAAGAACTTATTGTGGATTTTTCACCTCCACATACAGGAAACGCTATATCTAAAGCAGGTCTATTAAGATGGATAATTTAGTGTATCCAAACATGCTGTACTAAAGCTAAAACATCTTCACCCATACCTCCTAGAGCACACTCAACATGTAAAATAGATGCAGCTATGGCTTTTTTGGGAACCAATCATTGATATATGCAAAGCAGCCACATGGTCAAATCCACACACATTTTCCAAACATTAGTGTGTGGAAGTCTTCGCACGGCAACAAGCAAATTTTGGGCAAGCTGTGCTTCATACTCTTTTTCAAACACCTGCAACACTCACGGGTTGGCCACCGCTTTTGAAGCGGCACTGTTTACAGTTTATGCAGAGCATGTGTATCTACAGCTACCCATGCCACTGAACGGTACTTACCATGAAAGCATGTGTTTGTGGCATGTAGTGCTGTAGATTCATGTGCACCAGCCCACCTCCCCCAACACCTGTGACTGTTGTAGTATTTCTATTACACTTCACAGGCATGGACATCTCTTACTAACACTATATTCACCCTCCTTTCTCACCTGACTACGGTAAAATAATCTAACCGTGGATTTGATGCACATGTGCAGTATCACCAAAAGGAGGGAGTCACTTTACCTCGTGACTCTGACTTCTTTGAAGAAAAACAACTTATATCCATCTGGACCCAACACTAGATGGCAGAAGTATGCAGAGCATGTGAATCTACAGCACTACATGCCACGAACAGATGCTTACATTGTAAGTAACATAATCCTTACAGAGGCTTCTCACGTTTTACCATTAAGAGGTGTGATATTTAGAAAAGATTTAGACTGACCGCTTACTGTGTAGAGTTTTGGCTGCAAATAAGAGACCTGTAGTAAACAACGATGTGGCTATGGGTGGAGGGTTAAAGTAAGTACCTCACTCAGACTTCTAATAGGTTGATTATAGATGATTGTGCAGAGCTCAAAGCTACAGATTTGTATTGGCAACCATCTTGAATTGAATGCTTGCCGACTGTAGGACAAAGAATGCACAAGCCTATACAAGACAGAAGTGGTTGGCAGTTGTGTGTGTCATGCGGCTAGCTGAAACCAGACTAGAAACAGCATGGGGCAGAACGTAAAATCATAGGAGAGACTGCTGGAACAGTGAGAATAGGTGGTGACCACTGTGACCAAAAAAACACATTTCCAAAAGAGGAACCAACGGAGCAGGCCTCTGGGTGGACCTCATGGACAAAACAGGGCACCACAGGGGTTGGCACTGGTCTTTAAGAATATTTTGGCTGGAAGTTATTGACCACACTAACTTCCACTCACTGTGAACTTCAACCCAGAAGGATCAGTAAAGTTCAGAAGCTGTGATCTGATCCTGCATGTACAAGGTAACAAACTCATCCAGCCCCTTCAGTTTGACTAAAGACAGGAGACAACCTGGTGCTGGGATTCATGGTGTGGTATTGGGTTGGGAGAAAGTTTCTAGTAGCAGCATTTTGTTGTTCTGCAGCATAAATCTCTTCTAGAGACACGTGCTATGCCCTGTCCTTCAATTTAATCATAAAATCCTTTTTACTGTTACTGAACTGTCATTTGATTTTTACTGAGTGGTTTCTTGGTTCAGGTGATCTGTTGGTACTGCTGATCCTTAACATCTGTTCTCTGAAATAGACTTTCCTCTCAGTTCTCTGCTACGAGATGAGGCTGTTTTAGAGAAAACGTATTGGCCTGTCTATGAGCTAGTTTTGCACAATGGTGAGAAAATTTGCACCACCCAGTAATCACAGCTTCCTCCATTTTCCTTCTCTGTTTTATATGTTCTAGCTATTCCTCCCATGAATGAGAATATGTGATGAGAAACTGAATATGTCCCATAGTTAGTACCAGCATATGGCATCTCTATAAGGTGGTATCTAGGGGTGGGTAATATATTCTCCTCCACCAGCAGTTCGGGCCAAATTCTGCCAACTGCTGAGTGGCAGAGTTTTTTTTTTTCTCACACTTAGCTCATCAATGGTAAGTTGGTGAGCAAGATTTGGCGTCCCCCAGCACAATTTAACGGGTTGCTAGGAGGTTGCGGTCGTTTGCGGTCAGAAATTTGCCACTCAAGTAGAAAATCTACTTTGGAAAAATCACCTCTAGAAGCTGCACCCTCTGGCACGCCGCATGGTGCTGTTAATGCTGAGTTTTCATCATACATCGACCTCCTGGCACTAAACAGTGTGAGCAGCACAACATGTCTGTTTCTGCCTGTTGTGTACTGCTGCGGAATCTCTGGGAGGTTTTTTTCTGTATACGTGTTCTTATACTTGATACAGGGTTTGTTGGTTCTCACTACATGGTTGTCTTTCATACGTTATTGCCACGTAACCTGTTTATACCGGTCTCACAAAATTTCTGCTCCTTACCTCTCAGGTCCAGTGCATGAAGCAGATCAACAGCAGCATGAAGCATTGCCTTGAAGGTGGCATTGAAGATTTCCGACTTCCTGAGGTAGCATTTGCCATTTGTCATGCTTAAAAGGAATGTGTGATGGTCGATCTTTAAAGTGAATAACTAGTTGGTCTTGTATCTCCTCTTTCCTGATACTCATTCCGAAGTTGATGCTTGTGCGTCTTTTAACCTAGTTGTAGCTATTCATTTAGAAGTGGTCTAAAATTCCTCTAGTTTTGCAACATTAAGCTTTTCTGGATTAATATACTGTCCATTATTCTACCATCAAATAATTGGGTCCATGATTGTCTTTTTTTCTCTCTTTTTTCATTATTGTTATCGTGGGCATGGTCATTGGCCACATTGGCTGATATATCTGTCCCCTTGTGACTCCAGCTGTGTGAACCAGGATGTCCTGTGTGTGCTAACTGTCTTCAGATTCTTTTTTTCTACCATTGGGTCTAGATGGTAGATGGAGGAGGTCTGAAAGCATCACGGGTAAAATTGACAAACCTTCAAAAATGCTTGAAGATCAGGCAGACATCCAAAATCCCACTACACCAGAGCTGCATGAAGAACACCATGAGGAGTTCTTTGGCTACAAGGATGAGGGTAACACTGTAACCCTCGGGAACCAGGAGCCACAGAAGAAACACTGGCAAGACATCAGTGCTGACTTCTCAGAGGAAGGTGTAGACATATACCCTTCAGGGCTTTCACCCCTGGATGACCTAGCACTGTACAACATGCACATAAAGAGTTTGGGGCATTCACGGGGTGCATCTTGTGGAGGAGCAGGCTGAATTTTTTTTCTCCTTAAAACACTAATGCTGCCTCGAAAGAGGAACCTCAACTTGATGATACTTCCAAACCTTCGCCACCAAATAGGAAGGCTTTTTAGAGAATAAGGCCCTTTAAAGGTGGTGACTGTCTTGAGTTGAGAAAAAATATACACTCCTCGCAGGACCAGGAAGATGGTAAGAAAAGCATCCACCCAATAGAGAATAGCCAGTTTCAGTGCACTCCTGAAATGCTGGGGCCAGCAGCAGTTGAAAGAGGTTAAGGACCACATGCAGCACCTTCCTGATGGATACAAGAAGAGGTAAAAAAACATAATATACAGGGAAAAGTCATCAATTATTAAGTCGGGCCCGACACAGCAGACAAGGCAAACAGGCAACTGCGAGAAGGCACTCCCGGCTGCATGTCTATGGGTTCAAGCCACAAGTTGCCAGACTTGGTCATCAACGTGCATTTTACAGGCGACATCCTTTTGGGGCAAATGGTGGACGAAGCCTTACAGCAAGCAAAAAGCGACAATGAAACACCAAAGGCAATGGGTGCACCTAAGGGCTAGGATCTTTCAAGAGGGGTGCCATAATGACAGGATGAGAGAATTCGTCCAGGAATGGAGGTCAGTCACCTCAGACAAATGAATATTCAATAGAGAATAGGTATTGCATCAAGCTGCTGAAGAAGCAGTCCACAGACCCACCAAGGGTAAAGACTCACTCAAGGAAGAAGTTACTCCATCTGCAACAGGAAGTAAAAGAAGTACTTCAAAAAGGGGCAATAAATAAGTTCCCCAAAAACAAACTTAAACTTAAACGGGCTGTTCTACCCAAGTTACTTCCTCATACCAAAGCCAGATAAGTCCTTGAGGCTGTTAGACTTCAGACTGCTAAGCAAGTGAATGAGAAACCAACATTTCAAGATGACAACACTAAAGGATGTTGTACCTTTGCTGAAAGGTGGGGACTATATGGCCATGGTAGACCTAAAATAAATCTTCAAGTTGCAAAACTATTCCTACAAGTAAGTAACAATTAAGTTCTAGGCAGGATAAATTGGTTGCATCCCCAGGGGGTAACTTCGGGACTGGAGCTTTTCAAATCAAGCTGTTAGGATTCCATGGTCTAATCTCGCAACTCTTCAAAAAATATTTATGAAATTAATATTAAAGAAAATACTTCTTCAGTTGTTATTAGCCACAGTGCTCTTCCACTAACAATTGTTATTCTGATAAACTTCTTATAGTACTCGGAGCATTTTGAGCTTGAGCAGTCCTTTGCAAGGAAGTCAATTGTTAACATCCAATATTTCTCAGATACAGAACTACTTTGGAATTTGATTTGTGCCAGTTGCTATGAGATTAGTTGCTGAAATGCTAGACTTTCAGGAGAAACGCAGTTTCACGTCTGGGAAGGTGGAATTCCTTACAGGCAACCACCTCCTGATGAAGTGCTACATAACCGTGAAATTACATTAGGTTTATAAGAACATAGATTGTTAATACAATGAAATATAGATTATTGTAATCAGATGGCAGTCTCTTTAATCTTTGAATAAAAACATAATTTTAGAGCTCCAAGTTAGTTTGCACAAAAGAAGGCTCCATCTGGATTGGATAAGATCTGAGCCGTACGGTAATTAGTGCTTACACCTTAACCAGGGAGGGTTCTGCTGAGCCACCTAAATGTTTTAATAGAACAAACTTGGAAAGTGGTGTGCACCTCCATTTACCTAGGAGGCACAATCAGGAGCTCGGGCATCAAGTTGGAGCTCATAGGTGAAGGACAGATGACCCTAGTCCCTACAGTAAAACATTAAAAAACAGACCCAACATAGGAGATATATATATATATAGGAGATCACTTCTCTGGTTAACTGGGCTCTGATGGTGGTGCCTTGGGACGTCTGAGTGCCTCTGGGGCAAACTGCTGCCACATCGCAAGATGGTCATCTTTGTCTCTCTAATCTTGATGGGTGAGCCCCACTCCTATTTCTTTGCAACAGTTGTGAAGTATATTGTATGGAAGGTGTTTCAACACATGCTTTGTTTCTCTTCCAGAACAATGTAAAGGTGAATTCACGGTGGACCACCGATGAGCAGCTGTTGGCCGTGCAAGGTGAGCGTTTGCTCGAAGTGTTAGGGCAAAGGTGGTATCACTCGCAGATATAACACTATCAATATAATTTATAGTTTGGTGGACAGGATACTCGGTCACAAACATGGCGGACATCCTGTCGGTCTTATTACGAGTGCCATAGGATATAATGCACTTGTACTATGGTGGACACAATATTGGTCACGTTGGAGATTGACCATCCTGTCGGCAAAACTCTAAATCTAGCTCTGTGTTTGAATACTGGCAGGCAGAAATATAGGGTGATCTCATGCTTTTTTTAGAGAACACAGGCTACGGTTTGTCAGTGTCGGTAGCTTCATAGACAAAAGCCCGCTAATTGCTGAGACAGAAGCCCTTCTGTGGCTTGTAGAGAGGCCTTCTAATTACTGTGGGACCCTTTAGTTTGGAGGCATTAAAGATGTGGCTGTTTGGTAGATAAGTGGACCAAGCGGATGGGGCTTGTATCGGCAGTTGGAATATTAAAATGGAAAAAAACGAACACTTATTTTGAGTGCTACGTTAGGGCCAGGCATAAAAGCTGCATGTGAAATAGTGTTTTTACAGCATTAATCTTTTATGGATTCACATGGTGTCTTATCCTGCTTTCTAGTGGTATGGGGTGAGCTGTCCCTTTTTCCTTTTATACCCCAGATGCACCCCCAAACCCTTTAGCCTGGACCATTAGGTGGGTATTGCCATCCACCAGTGAGGTCAGCATACTCCCTCAGTGCCCAAGACCGTGGTCGCCATATCCATTCTTTTTCTCTTTCCCTTTCTTGGTGATCTGTACTGTTCTAAGACCCGTTATCTACTCAATGTAGTATTTGCTTTCTCTTTTGGTTTAACCAAACTGCTTCTTTAGGTCGATGGGAAGGTCGCATGTAATTTTTTTCTGAATTCACCTGCTATGCAAGGATTACGTAGCTGTACTGCCTTCATGTGGGAGACAGGGTTGAAGTTGTGGTTTCAAACGGGTGTTTATAAACTGTCTGTCTCCACTGAACCACTGTATTACCATGCAGTAGTGTTTTGTGAAGAAGTGCATTTATGATTTTGTTACGGGCATACATACAGATCATCAAAAAATGTATTGAAAGTTTAAACAATCTCAATACAGACCCAAGTAAATTGCTTATGCTTTTAAAAAGGATGTGTTAAAAAATTACATTAAAACAAAGGCATGCATTAAATTTAGTTTGAGCCATTTTCTATAAAAGCCAAAGTAATCCCCTTTTCCCTGGTAGAGTGTGCTCTTGGTTTGCTGTCCATCGTTTTCATCACTAGATTGTAGCAAATGGGGACTTTTCCAGACCCGCCCACTAGATGGCAGAATAATGCACAGCATGCCACTGTCATGAAGGGCACACAGGCCAAGAGTCCTTCCCAGAGTCAAGGCTCAGGTTAATTACTCTTACTGGTGGCAATTCAGTATGAAGCCTTGGTCCCCCAGCGCCAAGACTTACAATTGTGTGGTTTTTTTCCCCCCAATATATAACTTTTAGTCCTGGGTAAAATATTAAATCAACAACGTTAGAATGCACACATTTTACAGTATTTTATGCAGCCTGTACTCCTCGTTAAACGATTTGCAAGGAAGCAAATGAGGTGGGAAAGCACACGTAGCTCAAGTTCTCTATTGCATGTTTTTTAAGCAAAAGGGAATTTAACCAGAGCTCTTGTATTTGACACAATTTTAACATAAGAGACTATACTTTATTGCTATTACTGAAGCTGCTATGCTTCAGTTCCGATAAGGACATTTTTGTTACTTAATTTGCTTTTTCCATGGATAAATAAACCACCACCTGTGAGAACATAGTCAAAATGCCCCTATCAATTGAAATAATGTACTTGTGAATGGCCCTCTTTTTGATGATCAAGGAGACCTATTTTGCTATTGTGATTCAGCATCAGAGGTTACTAGTCTTCGACCCACACAAGTCTCTGGCCGTTATCCTCCCACATGGCAGTGACGCCTACTTTTTCTTAAAGAACTTCCATCTCTGATTCTAGGACCAGAAATAATATAAAGAAGATGTAAAGGCAGATGAGGGAAGCTTGACAAACATGGCGCAACTGCCCTCGAGCGGTTAGACATTCAGTTCATGCCTTTGATGAAGTGGAAGATTGTGTGGAAGATGAGATGGCTCCATCAAGGTGGCCTCTTGTAATTAATGACTGAGCATGATCAAAGACCATTATGCTATCTTTTTTGATGGTTGCCGGAGTTCACATCAAAAAATGTTTGCCAGATGTGCCATATTTTGGCGGAGATCCAAGAAAAAAAAAACTGAATATGTAAGCATGGTACAGAATAATCTATTCTAGATGATGTAAGCACAAATGAGTAAAAACGTCTCTAGTACTCCAGAGCTCTCTATAAACCTAGCTCACTCAGTTTAGCCAATTGACCCTTGGTTGGTATTGGTGGTGAGTGCTAGAAACAAGTGTTAAAACTCCCTTAAGAAGGGCATTTGTCCAATGCTTTTGCTTCCTGCACGGGACATCTGAATCAATTTTCACCTGTCTGTGGCCTGAGTCACTATTTACTATGATATAGCTACCCAGTTTCTGTCCCTCTTGTTCTCAGTACATTTGAAGAGTATTCTTATGGTGTGGTGTAAATGCATCACTGATTTTTATGCGGAGGCTCTAGCTATATCTGAGCAAAAGAAAGGCTTTCAACCTTCCATTTTATGTTTATCCTCAAGTTGAGTTTCCTGCAACTGTACAGCCTCTGCTGTAGCCTCACTCTTATCAAGTGCTAAAACAAATTCTCTTGTTCGTAGTACTGAATCTCTTAACATTGTCAACACCTTGGTTGTTCTTGTTCCAAGTAATTAATTTTTTGCTACAAAGCTATTCCTCATGCTTCCAGCATTCTTATGTTGTCTAATCCAGATTGTTTGAGCAAGAAGAGAAAGGCAGAGAGAGTACGTTCAGCCTTGCTTCTGTAGATATTTAATCACTGTCATATTGTCTGTCAGGACTAGCACTACCTTGCCTCATACCTGAGGGAGGTAGGCTTTGAGGGCAAGCTAGATTGCTAGGAGTTTGAGATGGTTCATGAAGTAACCCTGCTGATGCGGGGTCCATAACACCTCTACTACTGAGAGATTGAGATGTGCCTCCATCCTGCTTGTGATGCGTCCGTGGTGATGGTGACTTGTAAAGGATCTTTAAAAGGACAGCCCTGCAACAAGGTGTTGCTGTTCAATCACTGCAGAGAGCAATGAATACTTGCCTTTCCAACACTTGATTCTCCATTTGTGCCTCAGCTTGGGTCTGTTGTGGTGCAAGGCACTGTTAACGCGGATGCGTGCAGCCTGCATTGAGGCAATATGGCGATACAGGAGGCCAAGATGTCAAGGAGTTGCATAATTACTCTGACTGGTAGATGACGATTTGGCTGAAATAGAGGGACAAGCTGTTGGAAAGCCATGACTCTTTGCAAGCTGGGGTAGACCGGTCACTGAATTCAGAGCTGACCCTGGAAAGGGTTTAATCTGCAGCTGGATTAGATAACACTATAGCAGAGATATAACAGTTTGCGTATGGGCGAGACCTTGTTCGCTTAAGCTCTTGATCAACCAGTTGTACAAATAAGGGGAAATGTGAATGCCCCGTTGTATTATGTGCAGCGACCAACACTATGCATTTGGTGAAGACTCTTTAAGCAGTGCTTATGCCAAAAGGTAAGACCTTGACATTTTAATGCTGGCCACTTACAATGAAGCACAGGTAGGGTCGGTGAGCAGGATGACTGTATAAATATGCATTCTTAAGGTCCAGTGCAGCCATGAGGTCTCCTTCCTGCAGCAGCGGTATAAGGTCCTGAAGAGTTACCATTAGAATTGTTCTCACAATGTGTATTGGTTGAGAGATCTGAGATCGAGAATTGGTCTGAGGAACCTGTCCTTTTTGGTGATGAGAAAGCAGAGGAAGTAAACCCCTTTGCCCTGGTACCAAAAAGGGACAGGTTTGAGGGCCTCTTTTTGTAGGAAGACTTTTACTTCCTCTGGAAGGCATATGTGGTTCTTACTGAGGTGATATGTTGGGGGATATGAATGTAACTCTAGACAGTAACGGTGTGGAACTTTTCTTTTGGCAAGAGATCTCATACCCCCCTCCTCACACACACACACACACACACCACACACAAACACTTTATGTGGTTGGATGGCAGTTGTAGGTAGTCAGTGTTTTGCAGTAGCAGAGGCTCCCTTACTGGAAACTCCTTTGGCTCTTCCTTGTTGTTGTGACCTCAATACCACCCCCCACTTATGTGTAGCCTATCGAGGTGTAAGGCTGTAGGGTTGCTTTTGCCTTTTGCATCTGGAGAAATGGTCTCAGAACCTGAACGGTATTGCAGCCTATGAAATGACCTCCTTTGACTGGTGGTTTAAAGAGCCCATCCCCCCCATGGCCTTAACCGTATTAGTATCCTTTTTAAGTTTCTCTAGCATTTGGTCGATCGATGGGTTGACCAAGGGTCCTCCATCAAAGGGTAGAGTAAGTAGAAGTTGTTGCGCCTCAGGCTTAAATCTTGAGATACAAAGTCGTGTGTCTGGCAAAGAGTTTTCTTGTATTCACCCATCTTGCTGTTGTGTTTGCTGCATCTAGGGCACAACGTATAGTTGTGTTCAAGATAGTCTTAACCTCTGTAACCACTTCCTCTCCCCTTTGTCTGTTTTCAGGCAGCAGATGTTAAGGTAATTTCTTCTTTTGGTCCCAGTGAGTTCTGTCATATCTTGCAAGTAGGCCAACAGAATTGGAAATTGGCCAGGGGTTAGCTGTCCTCATGGCTACCCTCTTGCCTGCTGCTTCCAGCTCCTTACTCTCCTTGTCGAGTGGCAGGGTGTCCCTTGAGAGTTTGTACACTTACATGCAGAGTGGACGGCTAAGTAGTTGGCTTCAAAATGTCCCCTGATGTATGAAGGGTCAGAAAGTGAGGCCATGTACTTTCTACTTTAGGGGTTACCACCCTGGCTTTGAACAGCTTCTAAAATGGTTCTGTGGCTGGTTTTAGCATGCCCCTTAACATGGGTTAAAATTAGACCTTGCACTAAGAAGCCGTCCTCCTCCTGAACTACATGAAGATCCACTTTATGGTGTTTGGGCTGTCCACTATACTATCACATGGTATGAGCTTGTGTCCTCTTTTGGGAAGACTTTGGAAGGCTACAGATCAGGGTCAAATTACCCAGGAGAGTCTGCAGAGTAAACATCCCCTCACCTGGCTCCCTAGCTATGTCATATGGCTCTTCCTCCTGGTAAGTGCTGTGTGTTCATGCTCAGGATTGTGGTGAATCCACAGATGTGTATGCCTTTGCAAGTGTGTCTGGAGGGGGCAGTTGAGGGATGGGAGAAGCGGAAGGGGCAAAGTGGATGGTACTGGTGCCCTTGCATCTCTTTTTATGCTTGGGAGCCGCTTCTGGCACTGAAGCTTAGTCCTCAAATTGTGGCTTCCTCATGTGGTAGGTTGTTGACAACCTTGGGCAGTGGTTTATTAGCAAGATTTCCTCTCTGAGGATGTATGTGAAATTTCTTGTGCCATACATCGAGCTCTACTTGGAGCCATTTGAGAATTAGATGTTTTGATTCATCTGGGCTTTCGGAGCCAGTGGTCCTCAGTTTTGATGGTTAGCTGGCTGAAGAAACATCTTCCAGGTTTGTAGTCCCGACCCGAGGGTATGTTTTTGGCTCCTGTAGTTTCAGCACCAATGGTGGTGTCAGCCCCAAGAGGGATTTCGGTGTCATCTTAGAGCCTGTTCGTGTTTTCATCCACACGGTGGCCTTCAAAAATGTTGAAAGCTCGTGGATGTGTGGGGTGTCCTGTCTTTTGACTTCTCGTGGGTTTAACTTGTCAGAGCAATGTGGTCCCTGGGGAAGCTGGCTCGATTTTGAGGAGCTATTGGCTATGGGATGGACACCGCCTCGTGGGGCTTTTGTGAGTTAGGTATAGGGCCTGGGATACTTGCATCCCATGGTGTTGATCATGTGCATAATCCGTGGGGTGGGAATGTTCTGCTCTTCTTTAGAACCAGAGGAGAAAACTGGCTCCTGCAATGGTTGGAGGGCTGTAACGTCTCAAAGCTAAAGTCCCTTGATGTCCTTGGGCCCGAGGTGTCCTCCTTAGAGTGTCTTTACATATTGACAAAGAATTTTATTGGACCTAAACACCAGACAGGCCTCACACTTGGTGTTGATGTGTTGAGGCATCAAACGCAAATTACACAACAGCTGTAGTCAGACCAGGAGTATTTTGCATTACATTGGGGGCAGTGTTGAAATGGGGTGTGTTTCATCATTAGTTGTCCATTCTCAAAAGAGAAAATGTTGAGTATAAGCTTCGTTGCTTGAGGCCTCTAGCTGGGCCCGTGGCCCGCGGTGAAAAGTCTGGTGATCCTCTGCCTCTTGGTAGCGAGTTGGCCGTAGTAAGTGGTTTTCCACTTTGATTAGTGTCAAAATGAGATCGGGAACAGTGGAAGAAAGCGTTGAAGGGTGCCTCAATCCTGGAGCTCCAGTCATCACAGCTGAACCCAGTGGCAGAAAAAACAATCTAAAATGGAGTCTGTGCCCATGAGCAATCCACACATAAAAATAAGTCACAATATACCTTGTGACTTAAGATAATTCTTAGAAGAAAAACAAGTTGCAAATGTCCAAGCCCAACAGTAAATGGTAGGAGTATGCAGAGCATGTGAATCTACAGCACTACACACTATGAACAGATGCTTACTAGGTAAGTAATATTTTCCTGTTCTTGCATTTCATCTGATTAACTATTTGGTTAGCATAATAACTGCTCTTTTCCATAGTGTATGTTTTGTGGCAGGTTCTAAGAAATGTAAACTCTTGAGCTCAAGTTGAACCGAGACAGTCTTTAAAGATATTCCTTGCTTTTATGTATTCGTGCCTCTTTTTGTTGACTGTGTATGATCTTCCAGTGCATGACACAATGCCTGCTCCCTCCTTAGTGGGTTTGTGTTTAAAAAAAAAAAAATAAAAAATCCTACGTTGAGCTGATCATGTCCTCATTTTCATTTTCCGGGTTTATTTTTCAGACAGATGTTTTGCTACCTTGACCGTACCCGCCAGTTTACACTCGTTGATTTCACATATGTACTTCTGTTCCCAGGAGTTTTCTCTGCTTTGTGTTTTATCCTAGTCATAGCCAAGTTTTGAGGGATTTGCTTGCTGGTGTTTGCATTATTCCTTTTGAAGACGTAAGATATTATTCCAGAACTGGTGTGTGAAATTTAGGGGACTACTCTTGATATTCTTGGCATAAGATCTGGGCATAATGTCTTAACTATTTTCATCATTCTATTGTTTGTTTGTCCCCATCCAATTTTGTAATCTTGCTGTGGGACTATGGTCTACTTAAAGCATTGGCACAAGTTCTCTTATTGTTTGTTATGCCTTACGTATTAAAATTGGCATCACCTCGGTCCCCTGCCTCCCAGTCTAGGTAGGTCAGAACTTCTGGATGGTCCTCTGTGTTGCCCCAGGTCTACCTAATGCCATACTGATAACATTGTTGCTACTGGTGGATTGCTCATTTCAGTTCTTTACTAATGCCTCTCTACTACTGCCACTGCTCCACGGCCCCTCTCAGCCCTTTAAACCCCACTTACACATTCAGGAGACAAGAAAAGCAAACCTAGAGCTCGCCCTTAGCAGCCTCAGTTGTGGATATTGAGGCTGACTTTCACAGCAACCAAACTGTTGGAGATGTCCTCCGTACTTTAGTGTGCGGCTAGCCGTACCACATTGCAACGTTTCTTTTTCACAGTTAATGTCTTGCAGCTCAATGTCTTGGCTCTCTCTAAATTAATTCTGCTTGCAACCCCTCAAACGGCCGAATGCATGTCTGTCGCCTTGCCATAAACCCTGTAATATCACTTTTTCTCGAGAATACTTATTCTCACTTATGAGTTCCATGTGAATGTTTAAATTGGGAGTATTTATTATATTCTGGGTGTCCAATATTTATTCATTTATTTTAGTTTATTTTCTATCTGAGTTGTACAGTCTGGTAGGGACTACAAAGGATCATCTCCTCATTTTTAAGGCTCCAGGTAAAGCCCAGAATGGTTTCATATCTAAATTAATTATGGGATACAAAAAACACATTAGTTATCCATCAAAAAATTAAAACTTGACAAAAATAAGAAGAGGTAATTGCATTAAAGTTGCGAATGACTAATTTCTAAAATGTATTTATTAAACAAAAGTAAAGAGTGAAAAGTAGAAGCCCCTGAAAACAACTCCAAATAAAAACTCACTGAAAAATATTACAGCAGTCAGTGTCAAAAGATTGATTGAAAATATGGAGAGTATATACATTACCACTTGGGACTAACGACATTCACATCAGGTAGTTACTTGTGCTTTCAGTAGTAACTAGTTGTCATTGTGATTTGTTCCAAGTGTGGCGTTCTATAGCATTCATCCATAAGTCGTAGTTTAATTGACATTTATAGAGGGTTCCAAAGAAATTTCCACTTGGTCCTTGTCTTTGGAATTCTTTGCAAATATTGACTAGCCAGAGAAGCCTCCTGACCTTTGTTTTTATCTTTTTTCTCCCCCCACCCTTCCACTCTGACCAGCTGTTCGCAAGTATGGAAAAGACTTTACAGCTGTGGCCGAGGTGATCGGGAACAAGACCCCCGCGCATGTGAAAACGTTTTTTGTCAGCTATCGCCGTCGCTTCAACCTTGAGGAGGTGCTGCAGGAGTGGGAGGCGGAGCAGGATGTGCGCGGGCGCCCTGAGGAAGGCAAGAGCACAAGTGCCTCGCTGGCTAGCAGTGAGGAGGAGGAGGAAGAAGTAAGAAGATATTTTGACTTCATCCCTTCCCTGTAACAATGTGGTAGGCGTCTATCCGGGAATTGATTGGGGGGGGGGGGGGAGAGTCAGGTTTGAAAAGGAGGAAGTAAAGATATCCTATTTGTAATTTACACACTTTAAGTAGACTTGGTACAAGTGAGCCAATCTGAGCTGTGCTTCATGTCTATTTGATGTGGATGGATTTGCTATCAAGCTCTGTCAGCAAGACACCATATTTCCAGTCTTTGGCTTTTGTTTTTCACATCTTTATCAGATGGGTCAGTCTAATTAGTCCACTTAGAGCAATGCTTACCTTCAACTCCCAGAATATATCAAGTGTTCAAGAAAATCCAGGACTGGAATAATGTTGAGATATGGAAGGAACCATGGACTTGGTCTTAAATTGCAGTATTCTGCCATATGGCTTTCTCTCTAGACCCAACCATTATCCAGCAGCCAAGCAAGCGTTCATAAAGAGTTGTCCTGTTTGAGACATTCAGCATTTTTCATGATTCCCTTAATCTATTCCATTCCTCTTTTCCTTGGTGCTTATTTCTGATTCAGATCTGTTTCTCCTGGTTTTTAATCCCAATTCTCCTTGGTGATTTTTTTTTTGTTCTGCCCCAACCCCAGTGTTATGGCTTTTTTTGGTGCTTCATGTTTCCTGGTTGTAAAACATATACTGTTGCTTGTTATTCTTGCTCCAAGGGGTCCCCTTTTGCTCTTTATTTGCAGTGTTCTTACCAGTTTCAGAACTTCATCCCTCAGTCCTTCCCTGCTCTAGTTCATGTATAATAGCCCTCTGCCTCTTTTGCTCTTACTCACTGTTCCTTTCTGTTTCCTGTACCTGTGCCCAACTCTCAGCTGTAGTCCTTTTTCCTGTTTTGCTCTTTATTTCCTTGTCTTTTTCATTTAGTGTGTTCTTTTCTTCATGGTGTCTGGTGGAGCCCTAAGAAGATACTGAGTGCATCTCTCCCAATGTGCTTGTAGTAAATGCTTTAGAGCAGTGGTTCCCAACCCTGTGGTATGAGGACCCCTGGGGTCCGTGAAGCCTCCTCAGGGGGTCTGTGACTGCTTAGAAAACTAAATACTGTTAAAAGATTAGGTCACCATCTTTCAGTAAGGATTCAGTGGGGGGGTCCCCTGATTACAGTAAAGATTCAGTGAGGGTCCCCTGCCTCCAATAATAATAAAGTGGGGGCCCACAGAAGTCAAAAGGTTGGGAAGCACTGCTTTAGAGGCAAATGAACAATCAAAAATATGATCTAAGTTATCTATATTAACATTTGTATCTAGTTGTAAGCAGTTTTTTTGTGCTCTGTTGAACCCATCAGCTGCTTCTGGCCCACCAAATAAGCATTGGCTGATTCGTAAGGGTTGCCGGAAGGGTTTTCAGCATTAATCAGTTTCTGGATTCACATGTTGTGCATCATTCCACCATCTAGTGGTTGGATATAGAATTGTGCTGCACCCCCACACAAACACACAAGATTTTTTTTTTTAGGGTCGAGCATGCAAAGCACTTTGACTGTAATCTCTTTGTGGGCTTTTAACCACACCCATGTCATTCCCATCAGTTCGGTTGGTTCGTGGGCTTGCCTTTTAAAGTTCGCTTGATTTTATTAGTGAAAGGTTTGCATTCGTGTTACCTTTTCTGGTGTTTAGCCCTCCTCCAGCGCACCGGCCAACTACTGAAAACATACGAGGCTCCATGTTTTCAGCATGGTTTGTGGACTACTTTTTCTTTTTATTTCCTACACAGCGCTATCTCGCTGGTTTGCATGACATCAACCCTGTTACATGGATATTTGCACTTTTGCCGGTTATGTGGATAATTGCACTTTTGGCGGTTACATGGATAATTCGACTTTTGCCATATTTTTCACCGCAATTGAACTTCTGTTTCCTTTTCTGTGTCTGCTTTGTGCTCATGACAGCCGTCGGCTCGCTTATGTGAAACTGTTTCACTTTTCGTTTTTCGTTTATGTGGCAAGAAAAGTCCGGTTAGGAGTTTACAACATTAATAGCTTTAAAACGTGAGACCCATTGCATTGCAAATGCTTCTTTTTCTTTGGCATTGTCAACCACCATTTCGTAAGTCCATCCGCTCTTGTTATAAACGACATGCGCCCTGGAAGTTCCGGTGCATGGTTGCCACCTTCAGATTTTTTTTCCCCACCATTGGGGCTGGAAGCAAGACAGAGAAGCCCTAAAGGAATTTCAGGAAAATACAGTTCATTGTTGAGGAAGAAAACAAAAGGTTGGACCAGGAAACAGCAGACTAACATGAGACAAAATAAGATGACAAGTTAGAGTTTGGTAAGCCCTCCAGCCAGGATGGGGAGTCCCGTGGGACCAGAAGCACATGGTCGAAAAATGCACTGAGGTGAGGCAGGAAAGGGAGTTTGAGAATACCACAGTTTGATGGCATGTGTGACTGTAGATATATATGCTCTGCATACTCCTGCCATCTAGTATTGGGTCCAGAGTGGTGCAAGTTGTTTTTCTTTGAAGACGTGTTTCGAATCACAAGATCAAGTGACTCTTCTCTTCCTCTTGGTGATATTGAACATTAACGTCAACACCGATGGTAAATTCTTTTCTCTTCATTGAGTTCAGACGTGTGTGCCTTCACTCCGTCTTTCGACTCAGTTCGGTTTTCAGTCTCTTTTCTAGTTTGACGGTATTGCATTCAACGTACTTCTCCTATCTCAGAACCCTCTCTGCTTTCGGCGGTTTGGCCTTCAACCTACCACCCTTCGGGGCACCAGTACCCATCTCAAACCTACCTTTCATATTGCTCCGGCATCAACCGGAATGGTTCTCTGATGGAACTAACTCCATTCCGCTTCTGCCCTTGGTGCCAAGCTAAGTTCCCGCACACTGATCAATACCTCGTGTGCAACGTTAACCTCTCTCCAGACAACCCTGAGGCCGACTGCGATGTGTGCAAGTCTTTTCATTCAAAAAGACCCTTCGGGATCGACTGGCTTGTCGCCTAGAAATGGCTCAGAAGGTGCTGGATGACACCCTGGACCTCTTTGGGGAAGAGTGTGCTAAGGTGGAACCGACAACCCAGGAGAAGGAAGCCCTTTCGATTCCAGACAGATCAGAGTCCGATGCGGAGTTTGACAATGAGAGCCAAGAACTTTCCTGTGCCCAACCTGTGAGCACTTTGGCCCCTGCTCTCCCACAGAAACCCTCCAAAAAGGCCCTCCAGCCTATTGTAGATGTCGGCAGTCAGCCATGCTCTGGACCCTGCCTTCAAGCTTGGTGTTGAAAATGGCAGGAAAGGCTAAAGCCACAACATTGGCTTCGACTTTAACCAGCTGGGCCAAAGAGATCATTTCGGTGTCGAGCCAAACCTTGGGACCCAGCTGGCAGCTTTGGCTTTGCACCGACCAAGTCCCAGAAGCACAAAACTTTGGCACAGAAGCCTTTGAAACCGAAAATTTTGGAATCCACCGGCCCTTCTCTAATCGAACCTATTCTGGAAAAAATAGGACAGTGCAAACTCCAGATTCAAGAAGGCACAAGTTGAATTATAGCTACACCTTTTTCGGGAGGCCCTGGATGTTCCTGTCCCTCCAAAAAGGAGGACAAAAGGCAAGGCTACTAGCCCACCACACTGGCCTTTTCCAACACCTGCTCCTGTTTCACTACCGCCACCCTATAACCCCACCATTCTCCACCTCAATCACCCATACAAGGGGAGGACACACCTCAGGGGTCACCACAGTCCTACACTGGGAGTTTAGGGGGTCCTCCTGATGATGTAGACCCATGGGATGCTTACGATCCCTATACAATTGCATTAAATGACCCTGATCTCTACCCTGCTAGCCCCTACCCCTGGAGGATACTACCTCCTATCAGCAGGTAGTTTCTAGGGCAGGTGCATTCCACTATGTAGAGGTGCACATAGAGCCCATAGAACAAGACTTTTTGTTTGTCACACTTTCCTCCATGCATAGGGACACCCAATACTTTCCATTGCTCCCTGGCATGCTTAGACACGTGGAAGGCATATTTAAGGAACATGTGCGCTCCAAGGTAATCACACTACGGGTAGACAAAAAAATATAAGGCAGCTCCTTCAGACTTACTTTATATCGGGGCACAGGTACAACCAATTCTATAGTGGCCACCACCGCCTGTAAGCGAGCTAACAGTCAAGCCATCAGGGACTCTTCTTCCTCAGAAAAGGAGACCAAAGAATTGATGCTGCAGGAAAGAGGGTGGCGGTGCAGACCACAAAATATTGGCATATTGCCAATATTCAAGCCCTATTGGCCAGATTTAATCGGGCACATTGGGATGAGATGGACTAACTGCTGCAATACTTCCCTGAAGGGCACCGAGAAGGGGACAACAAATTGTCTCAGAGGGCTAAATCATCACTAACAACCCCATCCGGTGCTCCCTCGATGCAGCAGATACTGCAGCCCGGGGGATTAATACATGGATCCTTCTAAGAAGGCATGCCTGGCTTCGATGTTCCGGCTTGGAGCCTGAGGTCCAACAGGCAGTGTTGAATATGCCTTTTGACAAAGAGCACCTGTTTGGACCACAGATGGATAATACACTTGATAACTTGAAGGACTCAGACACCGCCATGGCCATGGATGCCCTCCAAACTCCCACACGGAGGGGCTCCTTTCGTCGCCCAGGGTACAGGGAGACATAAAAGTCCTCCCCACCAGAGGCTTTTACATCACAAAGCGGACAACCACAGACTTCTTACAGTAGAGGCTAGTTCAGAGTCTCCAATAGGGGGTCCAGTAACAATAACAAGCAGTTCCTCCTGTATAGCCAAGCAGTGACTACCTACAACTCAACACCCCTCCCCCCAAATCATCCAACACCTGTTGGGGGAAGACTAACATTTTCACACCGACTGGGACACCATTACCATGGACCAGTGAGGCCTTGCCATTATCCAACATGGCTATTGTCTGGAGCTCATTACTGAACCTCCCAATATCCTCCCTCCTACTCACAAGCTATTGCAGGAACATTTAACCCTTCTCAAGCAAGAGGGCCAAGCCCTTCTTCTCAAAGGGGTCATAGAACCAGTTCCTACACAACACCAAGGCTCAGGAGTATACTCCCTATACTTCCTGATTTCAGACCAACACTGGACCTCCAACCTCTAAACAAATACATTCTCTCAGAACACTTCCACATGGTCACTCCTCATGATGTCATTGCAGCTCTAGATCTATAGGATGCCTACTTTCACATACTAATTCACCCTACATATCAAAATTACTTAAGGTTCTTCAAAGTCCTTCCCTTTCGGAGGCGGTACTTCTCCCAGGGTGTTCACAAAATGCCTAGCTGTAGTCACAGCACACATGCAAATGCAGAACATCCATGTTTCCTTACCTGGATGAATGGCTCATCAAAACCAGTACAATTCACCAGTGTCAACAACATACCGAGAAGACAGTGGATTACCGTCACAAACTGGGATTCACTCTCAACATTACCAAATCCCATCTCCAGCAACTAAAATGTCAACCTTACCTAGGGGTAATTTTGAACGCACAGTTAAGATTTGCGTACCCCATTCCAGCTCGCATCCAGAGTTTGCAGACACGTATCCCTCAATTACAGGAAAACCAATCCTACACATTAAGGACCATTATGCTTCTGTTGGGGATGATAGCTTCTTGCATCACCAATAGTTCCCCATACCAGACAACACATGTGTCTCGTACAGCAGAGTCTGTCTTTTCTTACCAATGGTCTCAGTCACAGGGCCATCTGGAAGATTTTGTGTTGTCAGAGTGCCAAACTCACCATTCTCTGCAGTGGTGGAACACCCAACAACCTCCCGAAGGGGCGGACAGCCTTTTCTAGAACCTGTGCCTCATCACATTGGCCACAGATGCATCCTGGACGGGCTGGGGTGCTCACATCCAAGAACTGACAGTGCAAGGTCTCTCTGATGCCAAACACCCTCCCCTACACATCAACTACCTGGAACTTCAGGTGGTATTTCTAGCCCTGAAAGCTTTTCTTCCTCATCTGTCTCACAAGATTGTTCTTGTCTTGACTGACAGCCTTGTATTACTTACAAAACCGGGGTGGGGGCAAGATCTTCACAAGTATCACACCTGTCTCGGACCATATGGGATTGGGCCCTTCACCATCACATTGAACTACTGGTGGAGTATCTGCCGGGAACAGGCAATGACTTTGCAGACCTGCTCAGCAGGATGCAGCAAGAAGTCCACAATTGGGAATGCCACCCGCAAGTCCTCCATACATACTTCAGAAAGTGGGGGACTCCTCATATAGATCTTTCCGACACAGCAGAAAACACAAAATGGCCAAACTTCACCTCCAGGTATCCACATCCACTATCTAAGGGCAACGCTGTATGGATGAGTTAGCAGGGATATTTGCCTACGATTTTCCACCCCTCTCTCTCATTCCTTTTCTGGTTCTGAGGATTAGGCAAACATCTCACCAAGATCCTTGTGGCTCACACCTGGCTACGCCAGCCTTCATTCACACACTCCTGGATCTTTCTGTAGTCCCACACGAGAAGCTCCCCAACAGGCTAGACTTCCTCATCCAGAATCAAGGACAGATCAGGCATCCAAGAACCCAAGACGCTCAACCTTACAATATGGCTCCTGAGGTCATAGAGTTTGGCTACCCAAGTTTTGCCTGCAGTGTGTATGAACATTCTCAAGGAATCCCATGGACCCCCCAATAGAGCTTATTATGCTGCAAAATGGAAACATTTTCTTTGCTACTGCAACCCAAATGCATTTATCCTATGAAAGCCACAGTACAAGCAATTGTCTACCACCTGCTCCTCTTGCAGAAAACAAATCTCACCCAGTCACTTTCATCTTGCAGCTGTAGCTGCATATTTCCAAAACAGACAACCTATTTCTTTATTCAGAATTCCAGCCATAAAGTCTTTCATGGAATGACTCAAAGGCATCATTCCACCTAGTATACCCCCAGGTCTAATGTGGAACTATAACATTGTACTCACTAGACTCATGGGTCCCCCGTTTGAGCCACTTCACTCATGCACACTTCAGTTTCTTTCATGAAAGGTAGCTTTCCTAGTCGCCATCAGTTAACTCCGATTTGTTGGTGAACTCCAGTCACTAACCTTAGAAGAACCTTTCATCCAAATTCATTGGGACAAAGTAGTTCTTCAAACTAATCCCAAATTTCTACCTAAGGTGATTTCTCAATCTCATCTCACCTAAATCAGGCTATTAATCAATCAATCAAATAATTTCTTAAGCACACTACTCACCTGGTAGGGTCTCAAGGTGCTGGTACAGGGTTTGGGGGTTGGGGCGGTTACTGCCCGAAAAGCCATGTTTTAGGTGCTTTCTGAAGATTAGGAGGTCCTGGGACTTGCGTAGGTTGGTGGGGAGGGAGTTCCAGGTTTTGGCAGCGAGGTGGGAGAAGGATCTGCCACCGGAGGTGGTGCTCTGGATGCAGGGGACTGTAGCGAAGGCGAGGTCGGCGGAGCGGAGCTGGCGAGTTGCTATGTGGAAGTTTACTCGTTCGTTGAGGTAGACCGGTCCAGTGTCGTGGAGGGCTTTGTGAGCGTGGACGAGGACTTTGAAAATGATCCTTTTGTTGATGGGCAACCAGTGTAGGGATCTGAGGTGGGTGGATATGTGTTCGTGGTGAGGGAGGTTGAGGATGAGACGTGCAGCTGCGTTCTGGATTCGCTGGAGTTTTCTTTGAAGCTTGGCTGTGGTCCCTGCGTAGAGGGTGTTGTCGTAGTCCAGTCTACTGCTAATGAGGGCGTGGGTGACTGTTCTTGTTTCTAAAGGTATCCATTTGAAAGTCTTGCGTAGCATGCGAAGGGTATTGAAGCAGGAGGATGATATGGTGTTGATTTGTTGGGTCATGGAGAGGGATGAGTCCAGTATGATGCCATGGTTGCGTGCGTGGGTGGTGGGTTTAGGGGGTGGCCTGAGAGTGGTGGGCCACCATGAGTCGTTCCATGCTGTCTTGTTGGGGCCGAAGATGATGATCTCTGTTTTGTTTGAGTTCAATTTGAGTTGACTTGTTGTCATCCATTTGGCGATGTCGAGGAGTCCGGCGTGCAGGTTAATGTTGGCGGTGGCTGGGTTCCTGGTGAGGGAGATGATGAGCTGGGTGTCGTCAGCGTATGAAATGATGGTGATGCCGTGGGGACGGAGGATTTTGGCGAGGGGAGCCATGTAGATTTTGAAGAGGGTGGGACTGAGGGAGGATCCTTGGGGGACCCCACAGATGATCTTGGTGGCTGTAGACTGGAAAGGAGGGAGGGGAACTCTTTGGGTTCTTTCGGAGAGGAAGGGGGTGAGCCAGTCCAGGGCCTTGTGGCTATTTAGCTATCAATTTTCTTCCCACAACAAGACTCCTTTGCAGAAAGAGCACTTCACACACTGAGAGCACTCATGTCATATAAAGACTGAACTAAAGTCTTTATGAAGCCCAAACAAGTATTTGTAGCCTTTCCCCACCTCACAAAGGCAACCCAATAAACAAATCAGGCATAGCCAGGTGGATAGTCAAATGCATACAAATTTGCTACATTAAGGTCAAACAACCTGTACCCCAGCTCCCAGAGCTCACTCTACTTAAAAAAGGGAGCTACATTGGCCTTCCCTGAAAATAGTCCCACAGCTGACATTTGTTAGGCAGCTGCATCATCTACACTACACACCTTCACAAAACATTACTGTGGATGTTTTAGCACACCAACAAGCCAGTGTAGGTCAGGCAGTGCTGCATTTACCTTTCCAGTCATCTGCAAGCCACCGCTTACATGGAGGGACACCTTTACAGTTTATGCAGAGCATGTGTATCTAAGCCACACATGCCATCAAATGGATTATGTTACTTACCCTGTAAGCATCTGTTGGTGGCATGTAGTGCTGTCGACTCACATGAATCCTCCCTCCTCCCCAGGCGCTTGTGGCCGTTGCAGTTGCATTATACTTGTATATATTTGTACATATGTAGTTACACTTTCCATTGATCTCTTTTCTTATTCATTCCTTTTACTCCTTTTCTCACCCGCATGTGGGAAAACAGTGTAACAAAGGAGTCTATGCCCATGCATGATATCGCCGAGAGGAGGAGACACTCTGGGGGTCATTCTGACCCTGGCGGCCGGTGGCCGCCAGGGCCACCGACCACGGGAGCACCGCCAACAGGCTAGCGGTGCTCCCACGAGCATTCTGACGGCGGCGGTTCAGCCGCGGTAAGAAGTGGAAAGTCGGCGGTCCCCCGCCGACTTTCCGCTGCTCGGGGGAATCCTCCATGGCGGCGGAGGGCGCTCCGCCGCCATGGGGATTCTGACACCCCCTACCGCCATCCTGTTCCTGGCGGGTCTCCCGCCAGGAACAGGATGGCGGTAGGGGGTGCCGAGGGGCCCCCGTAAGAGGGCCCCGCAAGGTATTTCAGTGTCTGCTTTGCAGACACTGAAATACGCGACGGGTGCAACAGCACCCGTCGCACCTTCCCACTACGCCGGCTCCATTCGGAGCCGGCGTCCTCGTGGGAAGGTAGATTTGCCCTGGGCTGGCGGGCGGCCTTTTGGCGGCCGCCCGCCAGCCCAGGGCAAATCTCAAAATACCCTCAGCGGTTTTGTGACCGCGGAGCGGTATTTTGACGGGGGAACATTGGCGGGCGGCCTCCGCCGCCCGTCAATGTCAGAATCACCCCCTCTATCTTGTGCCTCGAAACACTTCTTAGAAGAAAAATAACTTGACCCACTCCATACCCAACACTAGATGGTAGCAGTATGCAGAGCTTCTGAATCTACACCACTACTTTCCGCGAATAGATGCTTAAAGGGTGAGTAACATAATCTTTTAGGTTCCAGCCCAACTGCCACCGTACGTTTGTGCAGAGGGATTTGCGCAAGGTCTGCAATTTGTGCCTCCTCGAGGACCCCACATAACTGTTGTGGCACTGGATACTGCAGGTGGTGCCTAGTTTTATATCACACTGATGCTTGGTCCCCTTTCCGGTTTGACACAGTTTGGTTGAGTGGCACATCGGTAAACGAGAAATGACCGAGATCTTTTCCAGCTGGAAAGCTGCTCTGTGTGAATTGTAATATTGAATGCAATATTCTGAGACATGGTGAGGCACATTCCGCTCCATTGTTCTTAGCTTGTCTGTGTCATTACAGGCAGGTACAAACCAGGTAAGAATTAATTTAGCCCTGTCATTCAATGGGCGTTCTGTTGGAAAAGCTGGGCCAGGGAGCGGTGCAATTTTCAGCTCTTCGTGCAAAACAGAACTGTGCCAATGGTGTAGTTCCCATACAGGGTTTTAAGGTAAATTAGCAATAATTTCACCTAGCCACTAGGTAACTCCATAAGGCACCTTCTTTACCCTACAAGACTTAGTTAGACCATATAACCTCTGAAGGGAAACTTGTGCATTCCCAAAATGCAACAAATATAAAGCATACAGCATTAGTGTACTTCTCATATGTGGTCGTAGAACACACAATGAGAATAAGCTAAGACAGTCATGTCCCTTTCAGGTAGTGACTCAGCTCTGACCTCTCTTAAAGTCAAAGAAGATGTCCAGAAATAGCCTGGTCACATGACAGGAATATTTGTGTGTATGCTGATTCTTGTGGTCATGGGTTAAACTATTACTAATAAGGAGAAATCTTTGCTCAGACAGTATTACTATGTGTTAAATGACAAAACAGCAAAATAATATTGCCATTTAATGTGCAGAATTAAGCAACATAATTTGTACTTTCTAGCCACATAATTCAAGCACCAATGCCACATACTTGTGCCCGCCAATAGCTACATAATTCCAGTGGCCCTGATAATAGGTGACCTGAAGAGAAGACAGAGGTGCACAGCACGAGGCAGGCAAATGCACATGTTGAAGCATTTATTACCATGTAAATCAGTATAGAAGGTAGGCGATAAGTCATGTATGTGGCATTGTCCCACTAGCAGCGTGATTTTATCACCTCATTCCGTCACTAGCTTCTCCTGTTTCCAGCTGACATACAAAATCCTGAGGAACCACATGGCATCACACACAAGACCATGACAAGACATGACTCCAGGACAAGGAACGGACATCAAGATGGACACAAGATAATACATATATATATTCTTTCCACAGTTTGTTTTGCACACTTTTGCCTTCTATATGGCGTCATCTGAAGCTGTGGCACCCCTTCCTCTGGGTTCTGAAAGTCCTCACTAACTGGGATAGTGGTAGTCTGGGCTCAGTGTGTTAGTTGAGTGACAGCGGGTCTCTTCCATGCCGTGATGGTGTGATCTATCATTCAAAGACTCGGGTGGTATCACCCTGGATAATGAAAGGCCAGACTAGCCTCTCTGGGAATCAAACATGTAATCCTTGCTGCCACACCAGGCTTTGCTGAAGACACATTAGGCCTGTGGGCTACCTTAGCCCATATTTAGGTTACCTTCAGTTAAACACCGGGACCTCAAATTTCAAATATTTGTAATGTGAACGAAATGTGTGCTGCAGTTATGTAAAAAACCCACTTGATGTACACAATTTCAATGGTCTGGGGTCTTTCCACGGACACCCTGTGCGAGCCATATTATAATAAGCTATCAATGTTGTGCCAGTGACAAATCTGGACTCGTCACATCATCTATTTGTAGTCTTTCTTTGTTGTCTTGTACAAAAAAAAAGTCTTGGGTCACAACAACACATTTGGGTTACATAAGTACAAGCACTGGCTGGTCCTTGTGGCCACAGTTTGTGAAACATCAGTTCCCCTGTTTAAACATCTCTTGCTCATGGAGTCTTTGCTGTCCAGGACTGACTTTGAGATGTAGTCCTTGGGGTGTGTACCCATATAAACAAACACGTGTACATTCCTATAGACACTGGGAGGCGTGGTGAAGCACTGAGAGGTACACCAGTAGAAGCAGGAGTAAGAAAAGTACCACATGATAGGGTCAGAAAGATATTGTCTTGATTTTTCATGTACTTGGTAACCACAGGAATCAGAAATAATGCATAGAGTTTACATCAAATGATGCATGGGAACTTAGTGGAGTGGTTACATGAAGCCTGGGGTTGGAAGAGAGGTGAGCAGGTTAAACATTACTGGATTGTGACAGACGATGCGTGGATCATTATACATAGGAATCCAGAGGGTGATGGGGAAGTGCTCTGCATCTGTGAAAGTGACTGGGGAAGTATTCGAGGTGGGGTCTCTTCAAGCAGGAAGTTGTGCTTTTTGAGTGCTGTTTTATACAGCGCTTCCGGAAGTGCCATCTGCAAGGTCACAGTAGCTGTGAGGGACTGTCAAAGCCATAACACCAGTGAATTCCGAGAGGAGGAAGTGATAGTTTGCTCCACTTTTGTGCTCTGATATGCGGCTCCTCTCACTGTGGCACCCTTGTGTTAGCTTCTTTGCCTGACAGGGTTAGGGAAATGACTGCCTCTTCTAACAACTCTCTTTGAAGAACCCAATTTACATCCAAAGGCTAGATGTTTGTTGCTATTAAGCTTGTTGCTGTGAAGTGCTTGGGTCTGGAGTCACAGCTACTTTCCCACCATATTCGAGACAACACCTTTTGCCATCTTCTTTCCTAGAACTAACCTATGTGCTTGGTTGGTGACCCTCTGGAGGTTATCAAGAGCAAGTGCTATCACCTAGTGTTAAGCTCTACTCAAGTTAGTTGGTTAATGCACCCACTGCAGAGGTCTTGACAGAACGCGAATGTCACAGATTACAATCCTGGCTCAGCTTTTTCACCTGTTCATCTTTGCAAGGTCGATCCAAGTGAATTATAGCGATTTTGTTAAGAATGACACCTGCTTTGCAGCACTATGAAATGGCTGGACCTGTATTACCAAGGACTATATAAAAAGAGTTATTCCCAGACTGCTCCAACACGCATCATACAAAGAACTCTAGGGGAGAGGATATGGTGTGAGGGACAGAGCTTCTGATTTTGGACCTGGGGAACACGTTTGAGTCTCTGTGCCGGCTCAACATCTTGTGATTCTGGGCATATCACTTAATCTCCCCTAGCTACCAAAAATGTATGGGTACTTGTGTGACATAACTGGTGCTCATGTAAAGCACTATAATATCTTTGTATCGAGTTGGTGCTAACTGAACTCGATTTTTGCTATTAAACTTGAGGCCGTGAAGTGCCTGGGCCTGGAGTCACGACTCCTTTTCCACCATTTTGGAGACAACACCTTTTGCCATGTTCTTGCCTATAACTAACCTATGTACTTGGTTGGTGGCCCTCTGGAGGTTATCAAGAACACGTGTTTTCACCTGGTATTAAGCTCTACTCAAGTCAGTTGGTTAATGCAGAGGTCTTGACCAAACGAGAATGTCACAGATTACAATCCTGACATAGCTTTTCACTGCTTCATCTCTGCAAGGTTGCGGCAAATGAATTCTAGCAATTTTGTTAAGAATGGCACCTGCTTTACAGCGCTATGAAATGGCAGAACCTGTATTACAAAGCACTATATATATATATATATATATATATATATATATATATATATATATATATATATATATATAAATAAAACAAAATTATTGCCAGACTGTCCCAACACGCACCAGACAAAGGACCCTAGGAGGCAGGATATGGCTAAGGGCCAGAGCTGCTGACTTTGGAGCTGGGGCACACGGTTCGAGTCTCCGCACAAGCTCAATATCCTGTGATTCTGGGCAAATCACTTAATCTCCTCTTGCTACCAAAAATGAATGTGTTCTGGTGTAATGTAACCAATGCTCATGTAAAGTGCTCCAATGTCTTTGTGTTGAGTTTGTGCTGCATAAAACTGCAAAAAAAACAAAATTAAAAAGACCCCGCAGACATAGCAGAGAAACTGCAAGATGACGAAAAACGAGGAAGAAACAACATACCGCCATGAGCCTGAAGAAAAAATAGTGTGCCACACTCACGTATATGTCTGATGCAATAATCCATGTAACAGGGTCAGTGTCCAGGATGGTAACAAAACAGCCTCGGGGCAAGACAAACATAAAGCATTTACTAACGACATTAAGGGATTTTTGAAAGGCTGGCCCAGGAACGAATGAAAGTGATGGGCGTGAGATCGACGTGGTTAAAGCCCACAGAATAGATTACAACATGTCGAGAAGAGCAGCGCTTGTGGGCTGCTATGCTCGACCTAAAAATGGTTTATCAATTTGGAATGCCTCTCCACGGTTAATACATGAAGACCATAGCTGGAATGCCTCTGGCATCAAAGTAACAGCACTAAGTAACCCCAACTCACCTCATGCTTTATCACTCAAAAATCCACTTTAAATATATTTTGGAAATGGAACAATTTTTCTTCAAACATCGGCTTATAAATTGTGAAATACACACATTTTTGTCTCACTGTTTTGAAGCGTAGGCTGGTGCAGTACCAGTAGCTCACGAGTTTGAGAAACCTGCCAAGAACAATTCTTCATAGACACAGACTGGAAAGAATTACCTGTTAGTCCAGTGCCAACTAGGATTGTGTCAGTGTTTTACCACTATGACTATTTAAATTTTTGTCATGCCAGGAAAGCTGAAAAAAATGTCACAGCCTGTAGGCTCATGTGGTCTTGGAATAGCAGCAAATTATATCACCATAAAACTGGTAGTCTGTGCTAAATGAAATTATATCTTTCTAAGTCTTTAGTCTTGTGAGCACTTGTGATGCTTTTCTTAATACCACCCTGGACTTTAGGGCATTCACAGATCACGGTTATTTCAGGATTATCAAGCCTTGCAGAGCCTGATCGTGCTGGATTTTCAGACTGTCTCCATAAGGTACATTTGCATAGGCTGAATCTGAGTTCATCTCATTTACATATCAGTAGTTCTCCTGAAAATTTGTCAGGGATCCTGCTTCTGGGCCCTATGCTGGACCTCCTTGTCTAGAGGCATGCCTAGTGATCTAGTGTTGGTAAAGGCCAATGCTCACTGAGTTCTGCTTTTTAGTGGACAGCAACACCTTTATGCAGGACATAATCCACCAGAAATTACTAGCAGATCATTTGGGGGCAGGTAGTCCTCCTCCACATGGACTAAATGGCTGCCATGTACTACCTCCTGAAGCAGAGTGGCACACACAATACCCACTTATCCACACTAGTGCTGGTGATTTAGCATTCAGCTATTTGCCACAACATATAACCTTGAGTGGAACATCTTCTGGGGGTGGACAGGATGCATAAACAAGTCCACGAGTGGGAACTCCACTACAAGTCCTACACAGATACTTTCAGTGTTGGGGCACTCAGCAAACAGACCTATTTGCCACCCTCCAAAATGCAAAATGTCCAAACTGTGCCTCCAGGTACCCACACCCACAACCTTTGGGCATCCTTGACTTCCACTTGAGCCAGCAACCCTGGTACTCCATGCTCTTGGAGATGTTCATCACCCTTCACAAGAAGCTCCCGCACAGACTGAACCTTCTCATGGAGAGCCAAGGCCAAATCAGATACCCATATCCCAGACAGCTTAACCTAGCAATCTGTCACCTGAGGTGTTAAGATTTGGGCTCCCTCAGTAATGTATGACCATTCTGCGAGAAGCGGTAAAAAGTATGTTCACCACTGTATTTCCAAAGACTTAGAGCCCCCTAAAGCATAACTTCCAGAACATCATTTGCTACCATAAGTCTGGCCTTGTATACACATCAGTATGCCCACACTTGAGTGCTTTTGCATTATATGTGCAAAACAAACAACATTCATCTCTATTTAGGATCCAATTGACATAGAGGGTTTAAAGAGGGTCATACCTCTCGGAATACTTTTGACCCCATGTGGATCCTCAATGTAGTCCACATGAGACAACCCTCTGAACCTCAACAGTCATGTCCCCTACAGTTCCTTTCATGGAAGGTGCCTTTCTGGTAGCCATTATTTGCCTCAGAACTACTAATGAGCTACAAGCGCTCAAATTACAAGAACCTTCCATCCAGGTTCACAAGGATAGGATTGTTCTTTGAAGCCATTCCTATGTTCCTCTCCAATGTAGTATCATTGTGTCACTTTATTCAGACTTTTCCACAGCTTGATTCAGTAATGGAGAGAGAGTCCTACATATGTTAGATGTCAAAAGAGCTTGGACCTATTACATCAAAATGACCAAGCTCTTTCATAAGTCTGATCAGCTCTGTTGTCTTTGCAAGGACTCAGAGAGGTCATCCCATCTGTAAAGTACAGTGCATCCAACCCTGCCACAAACCAAAGAGGGTCATACCTGTGCTGCCCAGGACACACACCACCCATAGGAAGGGACAACCATAGTTTTCATAGGGATCACCCACCCCCCACCTCAGCAGATATCTGCAACACAGCCACCTGGTCAACACCACACACCTTTACTTAGGACTACTGTGTGGACATCATTGCCCACCTGCAGGCTATGGCTTACCAGACATTTCTAAGGACCTTGTTACTTTATAGTCTATGTAGAGCATGTGTAGCTACAGCCCAACAACCATGTGCTTTAATCTAAAAATATTACTTACCCTGCAAGCCTCTGTTCGTAGTTCTGTAAATTCACCCCATAAGCCTGTATTGATTGCAGATCTTTTAATAATTAATACACACTGCATAATAAGCATAGTACTCCATGCTACACAGATAGGACACCTCATACACTCTCAACTGTTATGTGAAAAACAATCTGAAATGGAGTTGGTGCCCATGCACATTGTCCATTAAGAGAGGATTCAAATCACATCTCATGAATTGAAAAAAGTCTTAACAAAAAAACAGTTTGCAAACATCTGAGTCCAACACTAAATAGGAGGATATGGAGAGCTTATGAATCTACAGTCTTACACTCTACAAACTGGTGCTTAGAGAGAACGGAACATTTTCTTTGCTAGTTTTCTTACCTGCTATTGATATTGCTGCAGAGGACACAGTGGTATAAAAGGCAAGAAACAAGTATAAGATTCTTATAGCAAACACTGACCTGAATTGTCGCCAGCCACTTGGAATTTAGGCACATATGTATACTTTTTTAGCACCGTGTTTGCGCCATTTTTTACGCAAAAGCGGCGCAAACTTACAAAATATAATTGTATTTTGTAAGTTTGCGTGCGCCGCTTTTGTGTCAAAAAATTATGCAAATGCAGCACTAAAAAAGTATAAAAATGGGCCTTGGTGCCCATAAAATATTGTTCATTAAGTACAGTGGGGGCTAAATGCCTCCTAGAAGTTTTAAGCTTCCTCAGTCTGGCCATGTGTGTTCCTTCACACCCTGGTGGGTAAAGAAGAGGCTTTACTCGAACCAAGACGTGGAGAGAGAGTTTACAATTCTATTTTCCCTGACTTGCAAAATCTCTTAGTGGGCAGATGTCTTAATGTGGTGAGACTAAGGGGAAGATTTAAGAGCCCCTAGCGCCTCCTTGCGCCACATTAGCATCATTTGTTTTACGCTAATGTGGCTCAGTGAGGCCAAAATCACCAGGCCAAATTTACACAGTGACGCAGTGCATGCATTGCGCCACTTTGTAACCCTTTGCTCTACATTATGCCTGCACCAGGCATAATGTATGCAAAGGGCTGTTCCCCCATTAGGGGGGCTGAAAAAATGGCGCAAAGAAATCTGAGATTTCTTTGTGTCATTTTTTTCGCCACTGTTTGTCTGCTCAGCGCAGGCGTTAAAAGAAGGCACACCATTGTTTACAATGGGCTTTGCAGGATTAGTGTCAACCCTTTTTACGCTAATCCTTCAAAGCTCCGAACTAGCATCAAAAATGTTGACGCTAGTTCCCCAACTAGATGGTGCACAGATGTTGACGTTAGGGGGGCACTAAAGGGCGCAAGAAAAGTGGCACTGCACTGGGTGCAGCACCACTTTACTGAAATCGGGCCCTAAGTGTTCCAAGTAAACCAAAACTAGGGCAGATGACTTTCGGAATGTAAGATCTGAAGAACTTAAAAGTTAGAGGTCAGACCCTCCAGGTTCAGCTTGGGAGAGTATTTCTGGTGTGTTTGAGGACAACATGGAAAACCTGTGTGTATGTGTTGGTACTTTTAGAGAGCGCAAACCAAGCTCAAATACAAAGGAACGCTGAAAACAGGGTATGGCCCCGGGAGGAAACATTAGTTTGGGAAACGTTAAATAATAGATGGCCGGGGTTAGTGTTCCTTCAAGAGTGGTGTCTTCAGCTTTTTTTTCCCCAGTTGTAAGAGTCAGTACTGATCTGATGTCCATTTTGCTGCAGATCCTGAGAACATTATCGAAGGCTTGCCTTCTTGAATTTCTTACTATATTTTGTCTTTATTCTGGCGATATTTAGACTCCTAGGCCCATATTTATACTTTTTTAATGCCGCATGTTGCGTCGTTTTTTGACGCAAAATCAGCGCAAATTTACAAAATACAATTGGCCCATATTTGTACTTTTTGACGCACAACTGCGTTGCAAAAATTTTACCGCCGGCTAACGCCATTCCAAAGCACCATGCAGGCGCCTTATTTATTGAATGACGTTAGCCGTCACACCAGGCAGCGCCGGCGTAGGGGAAAATGGAGGTTGGGCATCAAAAAATGGGGCAAGTCAGGTCTGAGTCAAAATTCAGGCCTCAACCCGGTTTGCGCCATTTTTGTTTATGCCCAACCCCCATTGAAATGACTCCTGTCTTAGCAAAGACAGGAGTCATGCCCCCTTGCCCAATGGCCATGCCCAGGGGACTTATGTCCCCTGGGCATGGCCATTGGGCATAGTGGCATGTAGGGGGGCACAAATCAGGCCCCCCATGCCACAAAGAAAATACGAAAAAAAATACTTACCCCAACTTACCTCTACTTCCCTGGGATAGGTCCCTCCATCCTTGGGTGTCCTCCTGGAGTGGGCAAGGGTGGCCGGGGGTGTCCCTGGGGGCATGGGAGGGCACCTCTGGGCTCCTTCCGAGCCCACAGGTCCCTTAACGCCTGCCCTGACCCAGGCGTTAAACAACGGCGCCCATCAGGCTGGGCGCCGTTTTTTAAGGCCTGCCCCTCCTGTGCGTCAAAATGATGTCACAGTATAAATATGGGGCACAGGCCTTAAAGTCATTTTTTGGAAGGGAACGCCTACCTTGCATATAATTAACGCAAGGCTGGTTCCCCCTTCCAAAAAATGACACACATGGTGGAACTTTGACGCCCGCGGGGTCGGACGTCAAAGTATAAATATGGGGCAGGGTTTGCGCCGATTGTGCGTCAAAAATTTTGACGCACATTCGGCGCAAACAGAGTATAAATATGCCCCAATTGTATTTTGTGAGTTTGCGCTGCTTTTGTGTCAAAAAATGCCGCAAATGCGGCGCTAAAAAGTATAACTATGGGCCCTAGTGTGGCGTTGTCTTCCAAATGTGGCTATAACACAGATGTTATGTTGCAAATAACAGGTTTTATATATTCTTTTTATTGGATTTTGAGTTTTTAAAATATACATCAAAAGAAGAAGCAAAACTCGGAGTTCATCTCCACTCCATGAAACGGGGATTACTGTAAACATAAACACACCTGGTGCTTGAAACAGGTTCAGCCCACATTACATGCAACATGTTAACCACAAGAGTAACCAGTAATCCGATGCTATGTATCCAATACGTTTTTTGGGACACTCTTGGCTTTCAGTAAGTATGTCTTTTGCCTCTGTGCTCCCATCCATGTCCCTTATCTAGCCCTCATGTAACATCCCCATTTTCTATCATTATTGTGTCTGGCAATCCCCAAGACCACATTGAGATTTCGAAGTATAATACGATATTTGTTAGAGTGGTCCAAAATCCCCAGTAGCACAATTGCTGTAGAGAGTGGACAGGGAGTACCCATCACTAAGTGTAACTTTTCCGCTACCTGATTCCAGGGTTGTAGGATCCTGTTGCACCGCCATAGAGTATGACAGAATTATGCCCTCACTAACCATGAGCTTGGTTTTTGAGTCACTGACCGAAATCCAATTGTTGGGCGTCTTCTTTTGCATTAAGTGCCCCTGGTTATCATCTGGAGCGCTGTGGTCTTGGCGACCTGCAAACAGGGTCTTAGCTTTCATCACAGTTGCAGATGAATGGAAATTCAATTATAGGAGAGACTGTTGATCATTCATGCCTTTCTGGCTTCTGCTGATATATTCTTTCTAGATCATGCCATCTCATCCTGTGCTGACCAAGATTATTTCAAATTACAGTATCAAAGCTCACCTTTCTCTGCCTTTGTTGTAGACTGTTTACCATTTTAGCCTCTACATTCAGGTTACAGACTGCTTTCACGTGGTACTTTGCGGTGTGTATTCATGAAACAGCTGTGTTGGTGAAACAGAGTGCATTCTTTGTGTTTAGTGTGTCTCTTTTTCTCACCAGGTGCAGATCACCGCTGTAACAAAAACGTCTGCCCAGACCACGCCTTCATCTTCTGCTGTAACACCCAATGCTGCTGCCGCGGCTAACAATTCCCTGTCACAGCCACCACCGCTCCTAAGACCAACTCTGCCTACAGCCCCAACGCTACTTCGCCAACCTCCACCTCTCCAACAGGGCCGCTTCCTCCAGCCCCGACCTTCACCCAATCAGCCGCCACCACCTCTCATCCGCCCAGCAGTAGCGGCCTCCCGCCAGAACACCAGATCCTCTCTTCAGTTAGCCACTGGCACACCACTCCCCCCTTCCTTGGTGGGTTTGCAGGCTGAGGCACCAACATCTGTACCCTTATGATGGCACCTTTGAAACTCTTGGACCATGAATGTTTGCCTTCCAGATGGAGCCAGCCAGCAGCCTTTGACTTGGGAGGGAGGGATGTGTGTTTGGGGGGTGGGGGGGTGTGGGGAAGGATTATGAGAAAAGTTGCTGGTAGTTAACGGATTAATAGGCCTGATGGTGTGTTTTCTCCACCCCTTTTGTTATAAAAGCTCTGTGAACCTCTTGAAGACACATTGGTTCTCTTGGATGCTTGGTGGAATTAGAATTCATCTGGGTAAAGTAACTACTTCCATCAGCCGAAGAATTCAGATTGGAATCTCTTGGCCACAAACCAGTCGTGCTGGTGCCTGCGCTTGAAAGTTGATTGCACTGCTCGAGGATGTAGGAGTGGGGGGGCATTGGGTGGGGAACCATGTGGGTAGACTAGTGTGTAAAGTTGTAGCCAGTGGATTGGAACTAGGCCATATCTGTATCTCCCACCACACTGTTATCAACCAAATAATGTACCAGTGGACCTGGAGGAAGGGAAACCTTGTCTCCATCAGTCTTTCCACTAGATGTTCTTTGAATTTTAGCACAAACAAGTCCCAGCCCGTCTTCTTCCTATATATATATGTTCAGCCACAATGTGCTCAGGGGCCGGTGCCGACTATAAATGACCAGAACCTTTCAAAATGTACAATTCTACAAATCCAGGTTAAAGAGATGGGCTAGATTGGCACGAATTAGAGGGTTTTCTCATGAGGGTAGGTGGCTTTTAACACCTCGCTAGCAAGTTTGAAACTAGCATGCGTGGGATGCCTGAATTTCTCTACTTTGCCTTGATTAGGTCTCAACACACAATAATACAGACATTCTCCAAAGAGCACGCCTGAAGCTGTGGACATGAGTCAATGTAAAGTACTTGGCCTGAGGCTGCATTTGACTGTAGTGTGAGTGTACAAATTACTATAAGGGAGAATTTGATTTTTTTATGTTTCATTTGCCGGTTAGATTTGCTGGCACAATTATTTCACTACAACTTTAATAACTATGGAGTAAACTGCATAAAAACAATGTACTCTGATGGAAACAATGTGAAGGGCCATAGCGCTCCAGCAACACATCTCAATCCTAACTTGCAGCACCCTGTTGTTCCACTGCGTTCTTTTCCTAGTCTAGAATCCCTGCACAGCTCTTCCGGTTACATGTAAACTAGCACCTGCAAAGCTCACTGCTGCCCCTGCCCCCCCACACACACAAGGATCTGTCGGTGACTCTCGGTCCTGGGCTGCCACGTTACTGCTGTGCCAAGTAGGACCCACACAGTGTTGTCTACGTGCCCTTCGCTAGTCCCTCCTCACTGAATTGAGGCAGGTTTTTTGGCGCACTGAAATCTCAGCCTTATTTTGGGGGGTTGGGGTGGGGAATCAGGTGTTTTAAATTAGTCACAAACTCTACAGGCAAAGGTAGCACTGAACACGAGTGCCGTCCGGGCTTGACTGACGTTAGGAGTGTGTCCACTTCTAAGTCTGGTATCATTGCCAGTACCAAAACATGCACATGCAGGCGCACATCCTTTGAGGCCTTGACGAAGGGCTGTGTTTGAGACCTTAATTAACATACCCAGCCCTCAGTTAGAAGGCCTTTGGACATTTTTGCATCTGGAAATGGCTGCTAAAGTTAAAGCTAAGATGGATGCGTCACAGGGTGCATGTCTGACTCTTCCAGAGGTGGGTGGCAGGCAGGTATTTTCAGGTCCCGGTAGGCGGGAAGTGTGTCAGATTGTGTACATTGAACATTTCGGTCACAGCAAAAGGGTGGATTTCACATAGGACATTGAGTAGGTGTGATCGTGAACCAGGGCTGAAGACCTTGTCTAGCTTTATGGATCCTAAATAAGAGGTCCACAATGTGCAACATGACTCACGGAGGTCGGAGCTGGAGATGGGGTGGTATACCACTTGCCAATCTTTGAAACATCTGAAGAATAGATGTCTAGCTGCTAGGTCCACCTGAGAAAGCTGAGAAAGCTGCTTGCCGTGCACCCAGGCCGTTGATGTAGTGCTGAAAGTTTGAGCCCAGAACGATGATGTTCCATCAACGCCTGCCCACGAGTCCTTTGGCTGGCCACATTAACCATTTCCACACAATGAGAATATGACATCAAATGCCCAGGCCAGTTGCACAGCATGGTTTGCCTGCCCCAGGTTATGGCATCATACTGTTTTTGGTTTTTTTTTTGTTTTCTTTTTTTGCAGGGTACTTGCACAACACAGAAAGAAGTATTCGCTATTTTTACTGACTCTGCTAATATTGGGCCTGTCGTATTTTTAGTTGGAAATGTAATTATCTAACTTAAGAGTTAGACAAGACAACTGTACTTTCACGATGAAGGCTACACCAGTCACGATTTCAACACTTACAATGTTCTCTGTCTCTCAAAGCTCCCTCTCATTATGACAAGCTGACCATTGTAAAACGTGAAATCTACAGACTAGAAAGAAGATGGAAGACTCAAAACACTGAATTTTTTGTATTTTCTTCTGTTAAGTTATTTTTGTTATACCGTGTAGATTATTTAAATTGACGTTTTATCTTCCTCTTTCAATGTTGTTACTGTGCGAAGTGATTACCGAAGCATTCCTTTTTTGTGTTTGCAATGCATTTTCAATAAAAAAATATTTTACTAGACTTGTCTGTGTGAAGATTTTTTCTTCCTATTTTATGTTTTCTCCTTCACCGTTTGACCAGGGCACAACAAGCTCTGGTACAAAGCGCGTCCTTCTTTTAATGTGTTATTATGCCATTTATTCAAAGTTTTGCTGAATGGAGATAGATGGCTGGATGATGGTTTGAGATTTCTTTTTTTTTTTAGAATCGGTTCCTGAAACGTTGCTTGCATGCCTAAGTTTGAATACAATTGTTGAACTGCGAAACGTTGAAAGTCAGACTTTTCCCAATTAGCTTATAGAGTAAATTTAGGCAAAAAAATTAGATGCATTTCACTGGTAACCAATAGCACAGCAAGTCACATTTTGTACATGTCATGTGGTTCCCCCAGGCCAACAAAGCATCGTTCAAGGAGAACCACAAATTGACCTTCCACACGTCGGTTTGTGGATTGTACTATGATTTTCAGTTAGCTTTCGCATTTTTTCCTTTGTAGCAAGTGGAAGCAGATGTGCAAAATATTAAAGATTGGCACAGTTGGTTTCCACTTGCACAGTATAGAGAAAAGCTTCCCTCTGAGGCCTAATAATTTGACAAACACAAACCCCTTCACAATGAGGGAATTTCTTCGATATTCCTCTTGCATAAAGTGTGGCAGAGACTCTCATCTTCAATTTTGAGTATTATTGACCATATTGCAGTAGGTGGCATTGGATATCACCCTTCCAATCCGTATATAAGTAATTTACCCTGGAGAACAGCCTTTGCGAATGACCAAAAATTAAATTCTTTGCTTGGTTGGAAGTTGTGGGGAAATGGGGTGTATTATAATGCATTGCTGTGCAACCTCGCCATGTAATACGCCTACTAACCCCTTCAGGACCAGAAGATTTTGTTTGTGGACCCCTTAGCTCAGCATTTCTTAACCTTTTGACTTAGGAGTACCCCACCGAATCATTACTGGAATCAGAGGACCCCACAGAATAATCATTAGATGTAGGGGGCCACCAGCCTAAGCAATTTCTATGATTTGAACCTCAAAACAATGCACAAAAATATAAAAACCAGTGTGTACCAAACTTGTCCTTGAATATTTAATTATTTTGTTTAATTTGTGGTCAAAAATCGAAATATTTCTAATTTGCTTCATTTGTACATACTTTAATTCTAATGTATTAATTTAAATATTTAATTTTGTAAACCATTGGCAGACCCCCTGAGCAGGACTAGCCGATCCCCACCAGGGATCCTCAGATCAGACTCACCTCAATTCTGGGTAGTTGTGACTCTGAGCAATCAGGCTTACACAAGGTAACGTAAAAGGATCTGAACAGCACCAAAACAACTGAAGAGGAAACAGACACTCAAGAAATCCAACACCAATTTTAAAAATAAAGCAGATTATATTTTTCAACACCCAAACGAAAAAGATCCACCAGAGTGTTCCAGAGATACAGAATTAACAAAACACATAGTACATTTGCACTTTTTACTTAACTGGGGAAAAGCATTTGCAAATTTGACACACTTTTTTTTAGGAAAACATAAGTTAGTTTTATTGTGGTTACTTAAGAGTTACTTAAGGGGGCCACCTCCGCCTGGTAGCCAGTTAGGGAAACCAGAAAGGTCCTCAGAAACAGTTACCTCAAGAAGGAAAGCAGTCTTCAGTTCATTTCCAGTGTCCGTGGTTCCTTGCCATTGACTTCTATGGAGTGTTCCTGATGCAAGGGATACAAGAAACTGAAGATGCTCAAGGATGCTGAAGATTCTGCTGTCGAAGGGAGGGGGCTTTCTTTTGCTACTGTTTGGGCCACAGGCTTGGTGATGTGATCCTGGCCACTGCGGTCGACGTCCCTCATAGTCCACTTGAGCATGTCAGAAGTCCAGTTGCCAACGGGCTACCAGCCACCCGATACAGTGCTTTCAGTGGTTCCTTTCTTTTGGTGGTAACTTAGTTGTGGGGGACCAAGCTGCACTCTGACCCTCCTGGGTCCACTAGATTGAGGCAACTTTTGAGTATTGTGTCCTGGGCCCTGGTGCTGCACTGCAGCAAGGAGCAGTGATTTGAAGATCTGGGTTACCAACTTGCCCCAGCAGGCTTCTTCATCTGTTTTGGCCCATGTTGCGAACAGGAGGTTACCCAACTGACTCTTGGGGTCTCTTGCTTGGGCTGGGCTCATAAATCAACTTCTCCATGCGGAGGACACAGTAGGCACTTTCAGTTTTTCTTTGCTAGCCACCAGGTTCATAAGGTGCGGTCTACGTGGGTTCAGCCTCTCTTTGCTGGGTCAGTGGTGCAGCAGGAGAGTCCTTATTCGATCCTCTTCTCCAGTCCAATGAAATCTGAGTTCAGTGCCAGCTGTGCACTTTTTATGCCCAGAAAATGCCCTCTGGGAAGTCGCAGTCACTAGCTAGTAGGCAACCAAGTTCCCTCACTCCTGGCATCTAGCTATCCCAGAAATCTGTTCTGCCTACTCTTGAGATGGCAGAACCCCTCTCTCAGCGTGTAGATCTCCCTAGCCCAACACAAAGGTGTGGCTACCAAATGGGCTACACATCCCTGGGAAAATGATTTTCAAACCTGGCTTCCCCTCGATGTCCCTAGTGCCAGCCTGTTTGCCTAAACAATAGAGCAGCCCTTCTCCCAAGTGTACCCCATTTCCCCCTCAAAAGTGGCTTCTTCATTTGAAGCTCACCTTTGGGCTAACACCTGTGGCTTCCTGCCAGGGAACTGTGTAACACCTCTGTCCCTTGTAGGCTTTTGTTGTGTACTTTCCTGGGAGCTGTTCACACATCTCCCCAGGAGGGCAGAGGGATGTCTATGAGAACAGTCCTTGTGTGCAACTTTAAAAGGGCACTGGGCACCTTGAGCAACTAAAGTGAGAAATGGAGGAGGAGGATTGGCAGATGGCCCTGAGCTTCCCTGCAGAAGCAGCAATTAATGCCAGCTACAGGTTGATCCAAATGAAGGGCCTGCATAAGACATACTACACAATGTTGCAGCTATATAAACTGGGGAGAGTGAATGACACAACATGCCTCTGGAAATGTAGGATGGAGGGCTCTTTCATGCAGGCTATGGTCATGCCCAGGGGTACAGACCTTCTGGAGGGAAGTCACTGAATCTGGAGGAGGCAACTGGGGTTAAAAATGAGATCCTGCCTAAAGTAGCACTACTCGGGATTTACGGCCTCACAGATGCAACGTGATACCAGAAACTCCTGGTGAACATAGGATACATGGTGGCAAAGAGGGACAATGCCCAGCAGTGGGGAAGTGAAACAGGTCCTAGATTGAGAGAGTGCAAGAAAGGCGTTAATAGTTGCATCATAATGGAGAGAGAAGTATACAATGGTAGAGGATGTCTATAGAAATGTGAGAAGAAATGGCGAGGAAAGGGGTATGTGTAGTGAGTGCTAATTTGCGCAAAAATACATGTTGCAGCAATATTACTGACAGTTGAGATGATGGCCGAGGGCTGGTCCCGTAGGTGAGAAGTGAGACTGCACATGCATAAGTGTCACAGGCTACTCGTCGTTTGTCTTTGGCCTACTGGAACTGCAGAAAGGTCTTGAATCTTGCAGGTTCTGCCTCGATCCAGGTAAGGGTGGCCCTTTCTGGTAGCCACTCTGCTGCCGACGGAGGAACGGCAAAAAGCAGTCCTTGCCCCCCAGAAGGAGTCCCAGAGGAAAAACACCCAAAGGGAAAAACCTCTAAAGCAGGAAATCCCTGGAACGAAAGAGAAGCAAAAAGGTAAGTCTTTCAACAGGAAAAATAATACTAGAAGAAGCTGAAACAGGTGAGGAAAAATAACTGGAGAAAAAAGTAGCCAGAGCGAAGATCACCACCAAAGGAAGTGTTGCAGCGCAAGGAGAACAAAAATCACTCCTCTTATATACCCAAGAACAGGAAATGACCAACAGGAAGTAGAAGGCGCCATATTGGATTGGGAAAGAAACATAGGAACATATAGAGAAAAGACACTGTGTTGAAAAAGGTTACTAAAGCATGCAGGGGGGAAAAAAAGGCATGCTGGGAAAAAGAAAGAACATGGCTTCTGAATATGCTCATGAAAACACGAGGAAAGGAAGAAAAAGAAAGAAAGAAAAAGGACGGGCTCACCAGGTAAGTGAGGGGTGTGGAGGAAGGTGCCCAAGTGATGTTCCAGATGTCATGATTGCGGGAACACAGCATTGAGGATGCTGTACTATGCGAGGTGGAGGAAGCAGGCCTGGGTGGGAGGAATTCTGTGGAAATTAGTCTTTTCATTGTTTAATGATTGTTACTCTACATGAAAATAATAACAATAATCATACAAAAAAGCTCACAAACTAAAAACCCAAGTCATATTTGGAAATCCTCCTGAAGGCCATATTAAAGGAGATGAAAGATATCAAATCAGTGCAAGCTTTGCATGTTCCCAATACAGGACATTCGTTGGACTGTCTGAGAAAAATGATACATTAACAAAGTCATGCAGACCCACTGACTTGAAGACATCATCCAACCTGTAGGAAGCTGGTCTGGTGTGTGATGATCACCTGTGGTTTTATAACCTTATACCAGGTCCCGGTATCCCCTATTAGTGAGGTGTAGACAGTGTCTAGAAAGCCAGGGCTCTCTAGAGGTATCTGTGGATAAGCAGCCAAGTCTTAGCTAGGAGACATGCAAAGCTTATGAAATATCACTACAGTCACACAGCACTTACACACATGAAAGAACCACACAGTGGTGCTCTGGATGCAGGGGACTGTAGCGAAGGCGAGGTCGGCGGAGCGGAGCTGGCGAGTTGGTATGTGGAAGTTTACTCGTTCGTTGAGGTAGACCGGTCCAGTGTCGTGGAGGGCTTTGTGAGCGTGGACGAGGACTTTGAAAATGATCCTTTTGTTGATGGGCAACCAGTGTAGGGATCTGAGGTGGGTGGATATGTGTTCGTGGTGAGGGAGGTTGAGGATGAGACGTGCAGCTGCGTTCTGGATTCGCTGGAGTTTTCTTTGAAGCTTGGCTGTGGTCCCTGCGTAGAGGGTGTTGTCGTAGTCCAGTCTACTGCTAATGAGGGCGTGGGTGACTGTTCTTGTTTCTAAAGGTATCCATTTGAAAGTCTTGCGTAGCATGCGAAGGGTATTGAAGCAGGAGGATGATATGGTGTTGATTTGTTGGGTCATGGAGAGGGATGAGTCCAGTATGATGCAATGGTTGCGTGCGTGGGTGGTGGGTTTAGGGGGTGGCCTGAGAGTGGTGGGCCACCAGGAGTCGTTCCATGCTGTCTTGTTGGGGCCGAAGATGATGATCTCTGTTTTGTTTGAGTTCAATTTGAGTTGACTTGTTGTCATCCATTTGGCGATGTCGAGGAGTCCGGCGTGCAGGTTAATGTTGGCGGTGGCTGGGTTCCTGGTGAGGGAGATGATGAGCTGGGTGTCGTCAGCGTATGAAATGATGGTGATGCCGTGGGGACGGAGGATTTTGGCGAGGGGAGCCATGTAGATTTTGAAGAGGGTGGGACTGAGGGAGGATCCTTGGGGGACCCCACAGATGATCTTGGTGGCTGTAGACTGGAAAGGAGGGAGGGGAACTCTTTGGGTTCTTTCGGAGAGGAAGGGGGTGAGCCAGTCCAGGGCCTTGTGGCTATTTAGCTATCAATTTTCTTCCCACAACAAGACTCCTTTGCAGAAAGAGCACTTCACACACTGAGAGCACTCATGTCATATAAAGACTGAACTAAAGTCTTTACGAAGCCCAAACAAGTATTTGTATAGCCTTTCCCCACCTCACAAAGGCAACCCAATAAACAAATCAGGCATAGCCAGGTGGATAGTCAAATGCATACAAACTTGCTACATTAAGGTCAAACAACCTGTACCCCAGCTCCCAGAGCTCACTCTACTTAAAAAAGGGAGCTACATTGGCCTTCCCTGAAAATAGTCCCACAGGTGACATTTGTTAGGCAGCTGCATCATCTACACTACACACCTTCACAAAACATTACTGTGGATGTTTTAGCACACCAACAAGCCAGTGTAGGTCAGGCAGTGCTGCATTTACCTTTCCAGTCATCTGCAAGCCACCGCTTACATGGAGGGACACCTTTACAGTTTATGCAGAGCATGTGTATCTAAGCCACACATGCCATCAAATGGATTATGTTACTTACCCTGTAAGCATCTGTTGGTGGCATGTAGTGCTGTCGACTCACATGAATCCTCCCTCCTCCCCAGGCGCTTGTGGCCGTTGCAGTTGCATTATACTTGTATATATTTGTACATATGTAGTTACACTTTCCATTGATCTCTTTTCTTATTCATTCCTTTTACTCCTTTTCTCACCCGCATGTGGGAAAACAGTGTAACAAAGGAGTCTATGCCCATGCATGATATCGCCGAGAGGAGGAGACACTCTGGGGGTCATTCTGACCCTGGCGGCCGGTGGCCGCCAGGGCCACCGACCACGGGAGCACCGCCAACAGGCTGGCGGTGCTCCCACGAGCATTCTGACCGCGGCGGTTCAGCCGCGGTCAGAAGCGGAAAGTCGGCGGTCCCCCGCCGACTTTCCGCTGCTCGGGGGAATCCTCCATGGCGGCGGAGCGCGCTCCGCCGCCATGGGGATTCTGACACCCCCTACCACCATCCGCCAGGAACAGGATGGCGGTAGGGGGTGCCGCGGGGCCCCCGGGGGCTCCTGCAGTGCCCATGCCAATGGCATGGGCACTGCAGGGGCCCCCGTAAGAGGGCCCCGCAAGGTATTTCAGTGTCTGCTTTGCAGACACTGAAATACGCGACGGGTGCAACAGCACCCGTCGCACCTTCCCACTACGCCGGCTCCATTCGGAGCCGGCGTCCTCGTGGGAAGGTAGATTTGCCCTGGGCTGGCGGGCGGCCTTTTGGCGGCCACCCGCCAGCCCAGGGCAAATCTCAAAATACCCTCAGCGGTCTTGTGACCGCGGAGCGGTATTTTGACGGGGGAACATTGGCGGGCGGCCTCCGCCGCCCGTCAATGTCAGAATCACCCCCTCTATCTTGTGCCTCGAAACACTTCTTAGAAGAAAAATAACTTGAACCACTCCATACCCAACACTAGATGGTAGCAGTATGCAGAGCTTCTGAATCTACACCACTACTTTCCGCGAATAGATGCTTAAAGGGTGAGTAACATAATCTTTTAGGTTCCAGCCCAACTGCCACCGTACCTTTGTGCAGAGGGATTTGCGCAAGGTCTGCAATTTGTGCCTCCTCGAGGACCCCACATAACTGTTGTGGCACTGGATACTGCAGGTGGTGCCTAGTTTTATATCACACTGATGCTTGGTCCCCTTTCCGGTTTGACACAGTTTGGTTGAGTGGCACATCGGTAAACGAGAAATGACCGAGATCTTTTCCAGCTGGAAAGCTGCTCTGTGTGAATTGTAATATTGAATGCAATATTCTGAGACATGGTGAGTGTAAGGAAATGCCTCCTTGGCATGGTTACCCCCTGACTTTTTTGCCTTTGCTGATGCTATGTTTACAATTGAAAGTGTGCTGAGGCCTGCTAACCAGGCCCCAGCACCAGTGTTCTTTCCCTAACCTGTACTTTTGTATCCACAATTGGCAGACCCTGGCATCCAGATAAGTCCCTTGTAACTGGTACTTCTAGTACCAAGGGCCCTGATGCCAAGGAAGGTCTCTAAGGGCTGCAGCATGTCTTATGCCACCCTGGAGACCTCTCACTCAGCACAGACACACTGCTTGCCAGCTTGTGTGTGCTAGTGAGAACAAAACGAGTAAGTCGACATGGCACTCCCCTCAGGGTGCCATGCCAGCCTCTCACTGCCTATGCAAGTATAGGTCAGTCACCCCTCTAGCAGGCCTTACAGCCCTAAGGCAGGGTGCACTATACCATAGGTGAGGGTACCAGTGCATGAGCATGGTACCCCTACAGTGTCTAAACAAAACCTTAGACATTGTAAGTGCAGGGTAGCCATAAGAGTATATGGTCTGGGAGTTTGTCAAACACGAACTCCACAGCACCATAATGGCTACACTGAAAACTGGGAAGTTTGGTATCAAACTTCTCAGCACAATAAATGCACACTGATGCCAGTGTACATTTTATTGCAAAATACACCCCAGAGGGGACCTTAGAGGTGCCCCCTGAAACTTAACCGACTGTCTGTGTAGGCTGACTAGTTCCAGCAGCCTGCCACACTAGAGACATGTTGCTGGCCCCATGGGGAGAGTGCCCTTGTCACTCTGAGGCCAGTAACAAAGCCTGCACTGGGTGGAGATGCTAACACCTCCCCCAGGGAGGAGCTGTGACACCTGGCGGTGAGCCTCAAAGGCTCACCCCTTTGTCACAGCCCAGCAGGGCACTCCAGCTTGCTGGAGTTGCCCGCCCCCTCCGGCCACGGCCCCCACTTTTGGCGGCAAGGCTGGAGGGAACAAAGAAAGCAACAAGGAGGAGTCACTGGCCAGTCAGGACAGCCCCTAAGGTGTCCTGAGCTGAGGTGACTCTAACTTTTAGAAATCCTCCATCTTGCAGATGGAGGATTCCCCCAATAGGGTTAGGATTGTGACCCCCTCCCCTTGGGAGGAGGCACAAAGAGGGTGTACCCACCCTCAGGGCTAGTAGCCATTGGCTACTAACCCCCCAGACCTAAACACGCCCTTAAATTTAGTATTTAAGGGCTACCCTGAACCCTAGAAAATTAGATTCCTGCAACAACAAGAAGAAGGACTGCCTAGCTGAAAACCCCTGCAGAGGAAGACCAGAAGACAACAACTGCCTTGGCTCCAGAAACTCACCGGCCTGTCTCCTGCCTTCCAAAGAACTCTGCTCCAGCGACGCCTTCCAAAGGGACCAGCGACCTCTGAATCCTCTGAGGACTGCCCTGCTTCGACGACGACAAGAAACTCCCGAGGACAGCGGACCTGCTCCAAAAAGACTGCAACTTTGTTTCAAGAAGCAGCTTTAAAGAACCCTGCAACTCCCCGCAAGAAGCGTGAGACTTGCAACACTGCACCCGGCGACCCCGACACGGCTGGTGGAGAACCAACACCTCAGGGAGGACCCCCGGACTACTCTACGACTGTGAGTACCAAAACCTGTCCCCCCTGAGCCCCCACAGCGCCGCCTGCAGAGGGAATCCCGAGGCTTCCCCTGACCGCGACTCTCTGAAACCTAAGTCCCGACGCCTGGAAAAGACCCTGCACCCGCAGCCCCCAGGACCTGAAGGACCGGACTTTCACTGCAGAAGTGACCCCCAGGAGTCCCTCGCCCAAGTGGAGGTTTCCCCGAGGAAGCCCCCCCTTGCCTGCCTGCAGCGCTGAAGAGATCCCTTGATCTCTCATTGACTTACATTGCGAACCCGACGCTTGTTCTAACACTGCACCCGGCCGCCCCCGCGCCGCTGAGGGTGAAATTTCTGTGTGGGCTTGTGTCCCCCCCGGTGCCCTACAAAACCCCCCTGGTCTGCCCTCCGAAGACACGGGTACTTACCTGCAAGCAGACCGGAACCGGGGCACCCCCTTCTCTCCATTATAGCCTATGCGTTTTGGGCACCACTTTGAACTCTGCACCTGACCGGCCCTGAGCTGCTGGTGTGGTAACTTTGGGGTTGCTCTGAACCCCCAACGGTGGGCTACCTTGGACCAAGAACTGAACCCTGTAAGTGTCTTACTTACCTGGTAAAATTAACAAAAACTTACCTCCCCCAGGAACTGTGAAAATTGCACTGTGTCCACTTTTAAAGTAGCTATTTGTGAATAACTTGAAAAGTATACATGCAATTGAAATGATTCAAAGTTCCTAATGTACTTACCTGCAATACCTTTCAAACAAGATATTACATGTTAAATTTGAACCTATGGTTCTTAAAATAAACTAAGAAAAGATATTTTTCTATAACAAAACCTATTGGCTGGATTTGTCTCTGAGTGTGTGTACCTCATTTATTGTCTATGGGTATGTACAACAAATGCTTAACACTACTCCTTGGATAAGCCTACTGCTCGACCACACTACCACAAAATAGAGCATTAGTATTATCTCTTTTTACCACTATTTTACCTCTAAGGGGAACCCTTGGACTCTGTGCATGCTATTCCTTACTTTGAAATAGCACATACAGAGCCAACTTCCTACAGTGAGGCGCATTCCGCTCCATTGTTCTTAGCTTGTCTGTGTCATTACAGGCAGGTACAAACCAGGTAAGAATTAATTTAGCCCAGTCATTCATTGGGCGTTCTGTTGGAAAAGCTGGGCCAGGGAGCGGTGCAATTTTCAGCTCTTCGTGCAAAACAGAACTGTGCCAATGGTGTAGTTCCCATACAGGGTTTTAAGGTAAATTAGCAATAATTTCACCTAGCCACTAGGTAACTCCATAAGGCACCTTCTTTACCCCACAAGACATAGTTAGACCATATAACCTCTGAAGGGAAACTTGTGCATTCCCAAAATGCAACAAATATAAAGCATACAGCATTAGTGTACTTCTCATATGTGGTCGTAGAACACACAATGAGAATAAGCTAAGACAGTCATGTCCCTTTCAGGTAGTGACTCAGCTCTGACCTCTCTTAAAGTCAAAGAAGATGTCCAGAAATAGCCTGGTCACATGACAGGAATATTTGTGTGTATGCTGATTCTTGTGGTCATGGGTTAAACTATTACTAATAAGGAGAAATCTTTGCTCAGACAGTATTACTATGTGTTAAATGACAAAACAGCAAAATAATATTGCCATTTAATGTGCAGAATTAAGCAACATAATTTGTACTTTCTAGCCACATAATTCAAGCACCAATGCCACATACTTGTGCCCGCCAATAGCTACATAATTCCAGTGGCCCTGATAATAGGTGACCTGAAGAGAAGACAGAGGTGCACAGCACGAGGCAGGCAAATGCACATGTTGAAGCATTTATTACCATGTAAATCAGTATTGAAGGTAGGTGATAAGTCATGTATGTGGCATTGTCCCACTAGCAGCGTGATTTTATCACCTCATTCCGTCACTAGCTTCTCCTGTTTCCAGCTGACATACAAAATCCTGAGGAACCACATGGCATCACACACAAGACCATGACAAGACATGACTCCAGGACAAGGAACGGACATCAAGATGGACACAAGATAATACATATATATATTCTTTCCACCGTTTGTTTTGCACACTTTTGCCTTCTATATGGCGTCATCTGAAGCTGTGGCACCCCTTCCTCTGGGTTCTGAAAGTCCTCACTAACTGGGATAGTGGTAGTCTGGGCTCAGTGTGTTAGTTGAGTGACAGCGGGTCTCTTCCATGCCGTGATGGTGCGATCTATCATTCAAAGACTCAGGTGGTATCACCCTGGATAATGAAAGGCCAGACTAGCCTCTCTGGGAATCAAACATGTAATCCTTGCTGCCACACCAGGCTTTGCTGAAGACACATTAGGCCTGTGGGCTACCTTAGCCCATATTTAGGTTACCTTCAGTTAAACACCGGGACCTCAAATTTCAAATATTTGTAATGTGAACGAAATGTGTGCTGCAGTTATGTAAAAAACCCACTTGATGTACACAATTTCAATGGTCTGGGGTCTTTCCACGGACACCCTGTGCGAGCCATATTATAATAAGCTATCAATGTTGTGCCAGTGACAAATCTGGACTCGTCACATCATCTATTTGTAGTCTTTCTTTGTTGTCTTGTACAAAAAAAAAGTCTTGGGTCACAACAACACATTTGGGTTACATAAGTACAAGCACTGGCTGGTCCTTGTGGCCACAGTTTGTGAAACATCAGTTCCCCTGTTTAAACATCTCTTGCTCATGGAGTCTTTGCTGTCCAGGACTGACTTTGAGATGTAGTCCTTGGGGTGTGTACCCATATAAACAAACACATGTACATTCCTATAGACACTGGGAGGCGTGGTGAAGCACTGAGAGGTACACCAGTAGAAGCAGGAGTAAGAAAAGTACCACATGATAGGGTCAGAAAGATATTGTCTTGATTTTTCATGTACTTGGTAACCACAGGAATCAGAAATAATGCATAGAGTTTACATCAAATGATGCATGGGAACTTAGTGGAGTGGTTACATGAAGCCTGGGGTTGGAAGAGAGGTGAGCAGGTTAAACATTACTGGATTGTGACAGACGATGCGTGGATCATTATACATAGGAATCCAGAGGGTGATGGGGAAGTGCTCTGCGTCTGTGAAAGTGACTGGGGAAGTATTCGAGGTGGGGCCTCTTCAAGCAGGAAGTTGTGCTTTTTGAGCGCTGTTTTATACAGCGCTTCCGGAAGTGCCATCTGCAAGGTCACAGTAGCTGTGAGGGACTGTCAAAGCCATAACACCAGTGAATTCCGAGAGGAGGAAGTGATAGTTTGCTCCACTTTTGTGCTCTGATATGCGGCTCCTCTCACTGTGGCACCCTTGTGTTAGCTTCTTTGCCTGACAGGGTTAGGGAAATGACTGCCTCTTCTAACAACTCTCTTTGAAGAACCCAATTTACATCCAAAGGCTAGATGTTTTTTGCTATTAAGCTTGATGCTGTGAAGTGCTTGGGTCTGGAGTCACAGCTACTTTCCCACCATATTCGAGACAACACCTTTTGCCATCTTCTTTCCTAGAACTAACCTATGTGCTTGGTTGGTGACCCTCTGGAGGTTATCAAGAGCAAGTGCTATCACCTAGTGTTAAGCCCTACTCAAGTTAGTTGGTTAATGCACCCACTGCAGAGGTCTTGACAGAACGCGAATGTCACAGATTACAATCCTGGCTCAGCTTTTTCACCTGTTCATCTTTGCAAGGTCGATCCAAGTGAATTATAGCGATTTTGTTAAGAATGACACCTGCTTTGCAGCACTATGAAATGGCTGGACCTGTATTACCAAGGACTATATAAAAAGAGTTATTCCCAGACTGCTCCAACACGCATCATACAAAGAACTCTAGGGGAGAGGATATGGTGTGAGGGACAGAGCTTCTGATTTTGGACCTGGGGAACACGTTTGAGTCTCTTGTGATTCTGGGCATATCACTTAGGGGGTTATTCTAACTTTGGAGGAGGTGTTAATCCGTCCCAAAAGTGACGGAAAAGTGACGGATTTACCACCAGCCGTATTACGAGTCCATTATATCCTATGGAACTCGTAATACGGCTGGTGGTATATCCGTCACTTTACCGTCACTTTTGGGACGGATTAACACTCCTCCAAAGTTAGAATAACCCCCTTAATCTCCCCTAGCTACCAAAAATGTATGGGTACTTGTGTGACATAACTGGTGCTCATGTAAAGCACTATAATATCTTTGTATCGAGTTGGTGCTAACTGAACTCGATTTTTGCTATTAAACTTGAGGCCGTGAAGTGCCTGGGCCTGGAGTCACGACTCCTTTTCCACCATTTTGGAGACAACACCTTTTGCCATGTTCTTGCTTATAACTAACCTATGTACTTGGTTGGTGGCCCTCTGGAGGTTATCAAGAACACGTGTTTTCACCTGGTATTAAGCTCTACTCAAGTCAGTTGGTTAATGCAGAGGTCTTGACCAAACGTGAATGTCACAGATTACAATCCTGACATAGCTTTTTCACTGCTTCATCTCTGCAAGGTTGCGGCAAATGAATTCTAGCAATTTTGTTAAGAATGGCACCTGCTTTACAGCGCTATGAAATGGCAGAACCTGTATTACAAAGCACTATATATATATATATATATATATATATATATATATATATATATATATATATAACAAAATTATTGCCAGACTGTCCCAACACGCACCAGACAAAGGACCCTAGGAGGCAGGATATGGCTAAGGGCCAGAGCTGCTGACTTTGGAGCTGGGGCACACGGTTCGAGTCTCCGCACAAGCTCAATATCCTGTGATTCTGGGCAAATCACTTAATCTCCTCTTGCTACCAAAAATGAATGTGTTCTGGTGTAATGTAACCAATGCTCATGTAAAGTGCTCCAATGTCTTTGTGTTGAGTTTGTGCTGCATAAAACTGCAAAAAAACCAAAATTAAAAAGACCCCGCAGACATAGCAGAGAAACTGCAAGATGACGAAAAACGAGGAAGAAACAACATACCGCCATGAGCCTGAAGAAAAAATAGTGTGCCACACTCACGTATATGTCTGATGCAATAATCCATGTAACAGGGTCAGTGTCCAGGATGGTAACAAAACAGCCTCGGGGCAAGACAAACATAAAGCATTTACTAACGACATTAAGGGATTTTTGAAAGGCTGGCCCAGGAACGAATGAAAGTGATGGGCGTGAGATCGACGTGGTTAAAGCCCACAGAATAGATTACAACATGTCGAGAAGAGCAGCGCTTGTGGGCTGCTATGCTCGACCTAAAAATGGTTTATCAATTTGGAATGCCTCTCCACGGTTAATACATGAAGACCATAGCTGGAATGCCTCTGGCATCAAAGTAACAGCACTAAGTAACCCCAACTCACCTCATGCTTTATCACTCAAAAATCCACTTTAAATATATTTTGGAAATGGAACAATTTTTCTTCAAACATCGGCTTATAAATTGTGAAATACACACATTTTTGTCTCACTGTTTTGAAGCGTAGGCTGGTGCAGTACCAGTAGCTCACGAGTTTGAGAAACCTGCCAAGAACAATTCTTCATAGACACAGACTGGAAAGAATTACCTGTTAGTCCAGTGCCAACTAGGATTGTGTCAGTGTTTTACCACTATGACTATTTAAATTTTTGTCATGCCAGGAAAGCTGAAAAAAATGTCACAGCCTGTAGGCTCATGTGGTCTTGGAATAGCAGCAAATTATATCACCATAAAACTGGTAGTCTGTGCTAAATGAAATTATATCTTTCTAAGTCTTTAGTCTTGTGAGCACTTGTGATGCTTTTCTTAATACCACCCTGGACTTTAGGGCATTCACAGATCACGGTTATTTCAGGATTATCAAGCCTTGCAGAGCCTGATCGTGCTGGATTTTCAGACTGTCTCCATAAGGTACATTTGCATAGGCTGAATCTGAGTTCATCTCATTTACATATCAGTAGTTCTCCTGAAAATTTGTCAGGGATCCTGCTTCTGGGCCCTATGCTGGACCTCCTTGTCTAGAGGCATGCCTAGTGATCTAGTGTTGGTAAAGGCCAATGCTCACTGAGTTCTGCTTTTTAGTGGACAGCAACACCTTTATGCAGGACATAATCCACCAGAAATTACTAGCAGATCATTTGGGGGCAGGTAGTCCTCCTCCACATGGACTAAATGGCTGCCATGTACTACCTCCTGAAGCAGAGTGGCACACACAATACCCACTTATCCACACTAGTGCTGGTGATTTAGCATTCAGCTATTTGCCACAACATATAACCTTGAGTGGAACATCTTCTGGGGGTGGACAGGATGCATAAACAAGTCCACGAGTGGGAACTCCACTACAAGTCCTACACAGATACTTTCAGTGTTGGGGCACTCAGCAAACAGACCTATTTGCCACCCTCCAAAATGCAAAATGTCCAAACTGTGCCTCCAGGTACCCACACCCACAACCTTTGGGCATCCTTGACTTCCACTTGAGCCAGCAACCCTGGTACTCCATGCTCTTGGAGATGTTCATCACCCTTCACAAGAAGCTCCCGCACAGACTGAACCTTCTCATGGAGAGCCATGGCCAAATCAGATACCCATATCCCAGACAGCTTAACCTAGCAATCTGTCACCTGAGGTGTTAAGATTTGGGCTCCCTCAGTAATGTATGACCATTCTGCGAGAAGCGGTAAAAAGTATGTTCACCACTGTATTTCCAAAGACTTAGAGCCCCCTAAAGCATAACTTCCAGAACATCATTTGCTACCATAAGTCTGGCCTTGTATACACATCAGTATGCCCACACTTGAGTGCTTTTGCATTATATGTGCAAAACAAACAACATTCATCTCTATTTAGGATCCAATTGACATAGAGGGTTTAAAGAGGGTCATACCTCTCGGAATACTTTTGACCCCATGTGGATCCTCAATGTAGTCCACGTGAGACAACCCTCTGAACCTCAACAGTCATGTCCCCTACAGTTCCTTTCATGGAAGGTGCCTTTCTGGTAGCCATTATTTGCCTCAGAACTACTAATGAGCTACAAGCGCTCAAATTACAGGAACCTTCCATCCAGGTTCACAAGGATAGGATTGTTCTTTGAAGCCATTCCTATGTTCCTCTCCAATGTAGTATCATTGTGTCACTTTATTCAGACTTTTCCACAGCTTGATTCAGTAATGGAGAGAGAGTCCTACATATGTTAGATGTCAAAAGAGCTTGGACCTATTACATCAAAATGACCAAGCTCTTTCATAAGTCTGATCAGCTCTGTTGTCTTTGCAAGGACTCAGAGAGGTCATCCCATCTGTAAAGTACAGTGCATCCAACCCTGCCACAAACCAAAGAGGGTCATACCTGTGCTGCCCAGGACACACACCACCCATAGGAAGGGACAACCATAGTTTTCATAGGGATCACCCACCCCCCACCTCAGCAGATATCTGCAACACAGCCACCTGGTCAACACCACACACCTTTACTTAGGACTACTGTGTGGACATCATTGCCCACCTGCAGGCTATGGCTTACCAGACATTTCTAAGGACCTTGTTACTTTATAGTCTATATAGAGCATGTGTAGCTACAGCCCAACAACCATGTGCTTTAATCTAAAAATATTACTTACCCTGCAAGCCTCTGTTCGTAGTTCTGTAAATTCACCCCATAAGCCTGTATTGATTGCAGATCTTTTAATAATTAATACACACTGCATAATAAGCATAGTACTCCATGCTACACGGATAGGACACCTCATACACTCTCAACTGTTATGTGAAAAACAATCTGAAATGGAGTTGGTGCCCATGCACATTGTCCATTAAGAGAGGATTCAAATCACATCTCATGAATTGAAAAAAGTCTTAACAAAAAAACAGTTTGCAAACATCTGAGTCCAACACTAAATAGGAGGATATGGAGAGCTTATGAAACTACAGTCTTACACTCTACAAACTGGTGCTTAGAGAGTACGGAACATTTTCTTTGCTAGTTTTCTTACCTGCTATTGATATTGCTGCAGAGGACACAGTGGTATAAAAGGCAAGAAACAAGTATAAGATTCTTATAGCAAACACTGACCTGAATTGTCGCCAGCCACTTGGAATTTAGGCACATATATATACTTTTTTAGCACTGTGTTTGCGCCATTTTTTACGCAAAAGCGGCGCAAACTTACAAAATATAATTGTATTTTGTAAGTTTGTGTGCGCCGCTTTTGTGTCAAAAAATTACGCAAATGCAGCACTAAAAAAGTATAAAAATGGGCCTTGGTGCCCATAAAATATTGTTCATTAAGTACAGTGGGGGCTAAATGCCTCCTAGAAGTTTTAAGCTTCCTCAGTCTGGCCATGTGTGTTCCTTCACACCCTGGTGGGTAAAGAAGAGGCTCTACTCGAACCAAGACGTGGAGAGAGAGTTTACAATTCTATTTTCCCTGACTTGCAATATCTCTTAGTGGGCAGATGTCTTAATGTGGTGAGACTAAGGGGAAGATTTAAGAGCCCCTAGCGCCTCCTTGCGCCACATTAGCATCATTTGTTTTACGCTAATGTGGCTCAGTGAGGCCAAAATCACCAGGCCAAATTTACACAGTGACGCAGTGCATGCATTGCGCCACTTTGTAACCCTTTGCTCTACATTATGCCTGCACCAGGCATAATGTATGCAAAGGGCTGTTCCCCCATTAGGGGGGCTGAAAAAATGGCGCAAAGAAATCTGAGATTTCTTTGTGTCATTTTTTTCGCCACTGTTTGTCTGCTCAGCGCAGGTGTTAAAAGAAGGCACACCATTGTTTACAATGGGCTTTGCAGGATTAGTGTCAACCCTTTTTACGCTAATCCTTCCAAGCTCCGAACTAGCATCAAAAATGTTGACGCTAGTTCCCCAACTAGATGGTGCACAGATGTTGACGTTAGGGGGGCACTAAAGGGCGCAAGAAAAGTGGCACTGCACTGGGTGCAGCACCACTTTACTGAAATCGGGCCCTAAGTGTTCCAAGTAAACCAAAACTAGGGCAGATGACTTTCGGAATGTAAGATCTGAAGAACTCAAAAGTTAGAGGTCAGACCCTCCAGGTTCAGCTTGGGAGAGTATTTCTGGTGTGTTTGAGGACAACATGGAAAACTTGGGTGTATGTGTTGGTACTTTTAGAGAGCGCAAACCAAGCTCAAATACAAAGGAACGCTGAAAACAGGGTATGGCCCCGGGAGGAAACATTAGTTTGGGAAACGTTAAATAATAGATGGCCGGGGTTAGTGTTCCTTCAAGAGTGGTGTCTTCAGCTTTTTTTTCCCCAGTTGTAAGAGTCAGTACTGATCTGATGTCCATTTTGCTGCAGATCCTGAGAACATGATCGAAGGCTTGCCTTCTTGAATTTCTTACTATATTTTGTCTTTATTCTGGCGATATTTAGACTCCTAGGCCCATATTTATACTTTTTTAATGCCGCATGTTGCGTCGTTTTTTGACGCAAAATCAGCGCAAATTTACAAAATACAATTGGCCCATATTTGTACTTTTTGACGCACAACTGCGTTGCAAAAATGTTACCGCCGGCTAACGCCATTCCAAAGCGCCATGCAGGCGCCTTATTTATTGAATGACGTTAGCCGGCGCTGCTGACTGGTGTACGTCAAAAAAAATTACTCACACCAGGCAGCGCCGGCGTAGGGGAAAATGGAGGTTGGGCATCAAAAAATGGGGCAAGTCAGGTCTGAGGCAAAATTCAGGCCTCAACCCGGTTTGCGCCATTTTTGTTTACGCCCAACCCCCATTGAAATGACTCCTGTCTTAGCAAAGACAGGAGTCATGCCCCCTTGCCCAATGGCCATGACCAGGGGACTTATGTCCCCTGGGCATGGCCATTGGGCATAGTGGCATGTAGGGGGGCACAAATCAGGCCCCCCATGCCACAAAGAAAATACGAAAAAAAATACTTACCCCAACTTACCTCTACTTCCCTGGGATGGGTCCCTCCATCCTTGGGTGTCCTCCTGGAGTGGGCAAGGGTGGCCGGGGGTGTCCCTGGGGGCATGGGAGGGCACTTTAACGCCTGCCCTGACCCAGGTGTTAAACAACGGCGCCCATCAGGCTGGGCGCCGTTTTTTAAGGCCTGCCCCCTCCTGTGCGTCAAAATGATGTCACAGTATAAATATGGGGCACAGGCCTTAAAGTCATTTTTTGGAAGGGAACGCCTACCTTGCATATAATTAACGCAAGGCTGGTTCCCCCTTCCAAAAAATGACACACATGGTGGAACTTTGACGCCCGCGGGGTCGGACGTCAAAGTATAAATATGGGGCAGGGTTTGCGCCGATTGTGCGTCAAAAATTTTGACGCACATTCGGCGCAAACAGAGTATAAATATGCCCCAATTGTATTTTGTGAGTTTGCGCTGCTTTTGTGTCAAAAAATGCCGCAAATGCGGCGCTAAAAAGTATAACTATGGGCCCTAGTGTGCCGTTGTCTTCCAAATGTGGCTATAACACAGATGTTATGTTGCAAATAACAGGTTTTATATATTCTTTTTATTGGATTTTGAGTTTTTAAAATATACATCAAAAGAAGAAGCAAAACTCGGAGTTCATCTCCACTCCATGAAACGGGGATTACTGTAAACATAAACACACCTGGTGCTTGAAACAGGTTCAGCCCACATTACATGCAACATGTTAACCACAAGAGTAACCAGTAATCCGATGCTATGTATCCAATACGTTTTTTGGGACACTCTTGGCTTTCAGTAAGTATGTCTTTTGCCTCTGTGCTCCCATCCATGTCCCTTATCTAGCCCTCATGTAACATCCCCATTTTCTATCATTATTGTGTCTGGCAATCCCCAAGACCACATTGAGATTTCGAAGTATAATACGATATTTGTTAGAGTGGTCCAAAATCCCCAGTAGCACAATTGCTGTAGAGAGTGGACAGGGAGTACCCATCACTAAGTGTAACTTTTCCGCTACCTGATTCCAGGGTTGTAGGATCCTGTTGCACCGCCATAGAGTATGACAGAATTATGCCCTCACTAACCATGAGCTTGGTTTTTGAGTCACTGACCGAAATCCAATTGTTGGGCGTCTTCTTTTGCATTAAGTGCCCCTGGTTATCATCTGGAGCGCTGTGGTCTTGGCGACCTGCAAACAGGGTCTTAGCTTTCATCACAGTTGCAGATGAATGGAAATTCAATTATAGGAGAGACTGTTGATCATTCATGCCTTTCTGGCTTCTGCTGATATATTCTTTCTAGATCATGCCATCTCATCCTGTGCTGACCAAGATTATTTCAAATTACAGTATCAAAGCTCACCTTTCTCTGCCTTTGTTGTAGACTGTTTACCATTTTAGCCTCTACATTCAGGTTACAGACTGCTTTCACGTGGTACTTTGCGGTGTGTATTCATGAAACAGCTGTGTTGGTGAAACAGAGTGCATTCTTTGTGTTTAGTGTGTCTCTTTTTCTCACCAGGTGCAGATCACCGCTGTAACAAAAACGTCTGCCCAGACCACGCCTTCATCTTCTGCTGTAACACCCAATGCTGCTGCCGCGGCCAACAATTCCCTGTCACAGCCACCACCGCTCCTAAGACCAACTCTGCCTACAGCCCCAACGCTACTTCGCCAACCTCCACCTCTCCAACAGGGCCGCTTCCTCCAGCCCCGACCTTCACCCAATCAGCCGCCACCACCTCTCATCCGCCCAGCAGTAGCAGCCTCCCGCCAGAACACCAGATCCTCTCTTCAGTTAGCCACTGGCACACCACTCCCCCCTTCCTTGGTGGGTTTGCAGGCTGAGGCACCAACATCTGTACCCTTATGATGGCACCTTTGAAACTCTTGGACCATGAATGTTTGCCTTCCAGATGGAGCCAGCCAGCAGCCTTTGACTTGGGAGGGAGGGATGTGTGTTTGGGGGGTGGGGGGGTGTGGGGAAGGATTATGAGAAAAGTTGCTGGTAGTTAACGGATTAATAGGCCTGATGGTGTGTTATCTCCACCCCTTTTGTTATAAAAGCTCTGTGAACCTCTTGAAGACACATTGGTTCTCTTGGATGCTTGGTGGAATTAGAATTCATCTGGGTAAAGTAACTACTTCCATCAGCCGAAGAATTCAGATTGGAATCTCTTGGCCACAAACCAGACGTGCTGGTGCCTGCGCTTGAAAGTTGATTGCACTGCTCGAGGATGTAGGAGTGGGGGGGCATTGGGTGGGGAACCATGTGGGTAGACTAGTGTGTAAAGTTGTAGCCAGTGGATTGGAACTAGGCCATATCTGTATCTCCCACCACACTGTTATCAACCAAATAATGTACCAGTGGACCTGGAGGAAGGGAAACCTTGTCTCCATCAGTCTTTCCACTAGATGTTCTTTGAATTTTAGCACAAACAAGTCCCAGCCCGTCTTCTTCCTATATATATATGTTCAGCCACAATGTGCTCAGGGGCCGGTGCCGACTATAAATGACCAGAACCTTTCAAAATGTACAATTCTACAAATCCAGGTTAAAGAGATGGGCTAGATTGGCACGAATTAGAGGGTTTTCTCATGAGGGTAGGTGGCTTTTAACACCTCGCTAGCAAGTTTGAAACTAGCATGCGTGGGATGCCTGAATTTCTCTACTTTGCCTTGATTAGGTCTCAACACACAATAATACAGACATTCTCCAAAGAGCACGCCTGAAGCTGTGGACATGAGTCAATGTAAAGTACTTGGCCTGAGGCTGCATTTGACTGTAGTGCGAGTGTACAAATTACTATAAGGGAGAATTTGATTTTTTGATGTTTCATTTGCCGGTTAGATTTGCTGGCACAATTATTTCACTACAACTTTAATAACTATGGAGTAAACTGCATAAAAACAATGTACTCTGATGGAAACAATGTGAAGGGCCATAGCGCTCCAGCAACACATCTCAATCCTAACTTGCAGCACCCTGTTGTTCCACTGCGTTCTTTTCCTAGTCTAGAATCCCTGCACAGCTCTTCCGGTTACATGTAAACTAGCACCTGCAAAGCTCACTGCTGCCCCTGCCCCCCCACACACACAAGGATCTGTCGGTGATCCTCGGTCCTGGGCTGCCACGTTACTGCTGTGCCAAGTAGGACCCACACAGTGTTGTCTACGTGCCCTTCGCTAGTCCCTCCTCACTGAATTGAGGCAGGTTTTTTGGCGCACTGAAATCTCAGCCTTATTTTGGGGGGTTGGGGTGGGGAATCAGGTGTTTTAAATTAGTCACAAACTCTACAGGCAAAGGTAGCACTGAACACGAGTGCCGTCCGGGCTTGACTGACGTTAGGAGTGTGTCCACTTCTAAGTCTGGTATCATTGCCAGTACCAAAACATGCACATGCAGGCGCACATCCTTTGAGGCCTTGACGAAGGGCTGTGTTTGAGACCTTAATTAACATACCCAGCCCTCAGTTAGAAGGCCTTTGGACATTTTTGCATCTGGAAATGGCTGCTAAAGTTAAAGCTAAGATGGATGCGTCACAGGGTGCATGTCTGACTCTTCCAGAGGTGGGTGGCAGGCAGGTATTTTCAGGTCCCGGTAGGCGGGAAGTGTGTCAGATTGTGTACATTGAACATTTCGGTCACAGCAAAAGGGTGGATTTCACATAGGACATTGAGTAGGTGTGATCGTGAACCAGGGCTGAAGACCTTGTCTAGCTTTATGGATCCTAAATAAGAGGTCCACAATGTGCAACATGACTCACGGAGGTCGGAGCTGGAGATGGGGTGGTATACCACTTGCCAATCTTTGAAACATCTGAAGAATAGATGTCTAGCTGCTAGGTCCACCTGAGAAAGCTGAGAAAGCTGCTTGCCGTGCACCCAGGCCGTTGATGTAGTGCTGAAAGTTTGAGCCCAGAACGATGATGTTCCATCAACGCCTGCCCACGAGTCCTTTGGCTGGCCACATTAACCATTTCCACACAATGAGAATATGACATCAAATGCCCAGGCCAGTTGCACAGCATGGTTTGCCTGCCCCAGGTTATGGCATCATACTGTTTTTGGTTTTTTTTTTGTTTTCTTTTTTTGCAGGGTACTTGCACAACACAGAAAGAAGTATTCGCTATTTTTACTGACTCTGCTAATATTGGGCCTGTCGTATTTTTAGTTGGAAATGTAATTATCTAACTTAAGAGTTAGACAAGACAACTGTACTTTCACGATGAAGGCTACACCAGTCACGATTTCAACACTTACAATGTTCTCTGTCTCTCAAAGCTCCCTCTCATTATGACAAGCTGACCATTGTAAAACGTGAAATCTACAGACTAGAAAGAAGATGGAAGACTCAAAACACTGAATTTTTTGTATTTTCTTCTGTTAAGTTATTTTTGTTATACCGTGTAGATTATTTAAATTGACGTTTTATCTTCCTCTTTCAATGTTGTTACTGTGCGAAGTGATTACCGAAGCATTCCTTTTTTGTGTTTGCAATGCATTTTCAATAAAAAATATTTTACTAGACTTGTCTGTGTGAAGATTTTTTCTTCCTATTTTATGTTTTCTCCTTCACCGTTTGACCAGGGCACAACAAGCTCTGGTACAAAGCGCGTCCTTCTTTTAATGTGTTATTATGCCATTTATTCAAAGTTTTGCTGAATGGAGATAGATGGCTGGATGATGGTTTGAGATTTCTTTTTTTTTTTAGAATCGGTTCCTGAAACGTTGCTTGCATGCCTAAGTTTGAATACAATTGTTGAACTGCGAAACGTTGAAAGTCAGACTTTTCCCAATTAGCTTATAGAGTAAATTTAGGCAAAAAAATTAGATGCATTTCACTGGTAACCAACAGCACAGCAAGTCACATTTTGTACATTTCATGTGGTTCCCCCAGGCCAACAAAGCATCGTTCAAGGAGAACCACAAATTGACCTTTCACACGTCGGTTTGTGGATTGTACTATGATTTTCAGTTAGCTTTCGCATTTTTTCCTTTGTGGCAAGTGGAAGCAGATGTGCAAAATATTAAAGATTGGCACAGTTGGTTTCCACTTGCACAGTATAGAGAAAAGCTTCCCTCTGAGGCCTAATAATTTGACAAACACAAACCCCTTCACAATGAGGGAATTTCTTCGATATTCCTCTTGCATAAAGTGTGGCAGAGACTCTCATCTTCAATTTTGAGTATTATTGACCATATTGCAGTAGGTGGCCTTGGATATCACCCTTCCAATCCGTATATAAGTAATTTACCCTGGAGAACAGCCTTTGCGAATGACCAAAAATTAAATTCTTTGCTTGGTTGGAAGTTGTGGGGAAATGGGGTGTATTATAATGCATTGCTGTGCAACCTCGCCATGTAATACGCCTACTAACCCCTTCAGGACCAGAAGATTTTGTTTGTGGACCCCTTAGCTCAGCATTTCTTAACCTTTTGACTTAGGAGTACCCCACCGAATCATTACTGGAATCAGAGGACCCCACAGAATAATCATTAGATGTAGGGGGCCACCAGCCTAAGCAATTTCTATGATTTGAACCTCAAAACAATGCACAAAAATATAAAAACCAGTGTGTACCAAACTTGTCCTTGAATATTGAATTATTTTGTTTAATTTGTGGTCAAAAATCGAAATATTTCTAATTTGCTTCATTTGTACATACTTTAATTCTAATGTATTAATTTAAATATTTAATTTTGTAAACCATTGGCAGACCCCCTGAGCAGGACTAGCCGATCCCCACCAGGGATCCTCAGATCAGAGGTTAAGAACTCGCCTCAATTCTGGGTAGTTGTGACTCTGAGCAATCAGGCTTACACAAGGTAACGTAAAAGGATCTGAACAGCACCAAAACAACTGAAGAGGAAACAGACACTCAAGAAATCCAACACCAATTTAAAAAATAAAGCAGATTATATTTTTCAACACCCAAACGAAAAAGATCCACCAGAGTGTTCCAGAGATACAGAATTAACAAAACACATAGTACATTTGCACTTTTTACTTAACTGGGGAAAAGCATTTGCAAATTTGACACACTTTTTTTTAGGAAAACATAAGTTAGTTTTATTGTGGTTACTTAAGAGTTACTTAAGGGGGCCACCTCCGCCTGGTAGCCAGTTAGGGAAACCAGCAAGGTCCTCAGAAACAGTTACCTCAAGAAGGAAAGCAGTCTTCAGTTCATTTCCAGTGTCCGTGGTTCCTTGCCATTGACTTCTATGGAGTGTTCCTGATGCAAGGGATACAAGAAACTGAAGATGCTCAAGGATGCTGAAGATTCTTCTGTCGAAGGGAGGGGGCTTTCTTTTGCTACTGTTTGGGCCACAGGCTTGGTGATGTGATCCTGGCCACTGCGGTCGACGTCCCTCATAGTCCACTTGAGCATGTCAGAAGTCCAGTTGCCAACGGGCTACCAGCCACCCGATACAGTGCTTTCAGTGGTTCCTTTCTTTTGGTGGTAACTTAGTTGTGGGGGACCAAGCTGCACTCTGACCCTCCTGGGTCCACTAGATTGAGGCAACTTTTGAGTATTGTGTCCTGGGCCCTGGTGCTGCACTGCAGCAAGGAGCAGTGATTTGAAGATCTGGGTTACCAACTTGCCCCAGCAGGCTTCTTCATCTGTTTTGGCCCATGTTGCGAACAGGAGGTTACCCAACTGACTCTTGGGGTCTCTTGCTTGGGCTGGGCTCATAAATCAACTTCTCCATGCGGAGGACACAGTAGGCACTTTCAGTTTTTCTTTGCTAGCCACCAGGTTCATAAGGTGTGGTCTACGTGGGTTCAGCCTCTCTTTGCTGGGTCAGTGGTGCAGCAGGAGAGTCCTTATTCGATCCTCTTCTCCAGTCCAATGAAATCTGAGTTCAGTGCCAGCTGTGCACCTTTTATGCCCAGAAAATGCCCTCGGGGAAGTCGCAGTCACTAGCTAGTAGGCTACCAAGTTCCCTCACTCCTGGCATCTAGCTATCCCAGAAATCTGTTCTGCCTACTCTTGAGATGGCAGAACCCCTCTCTCAGCGTGTAGATCTCCCTAGCCCAACACAAAGGTGTGGCTACCAAATGGGCTACACATCCCTGGGAAAATTATTTTCAAACCTGGCTTCCCCTCGATGTCCCTAGTGCCAGCCTGTTTGCCTAAACAATAGAGCAGCCCTTCTCCCAAGTGTACCCCATTTCCCCCTCAAAAGTGGCTTCTTCATTTGAAGCTCACCTTTGGGCTAACACCTGTGGCTTCCTGCCAGGGAACTGTGTAACACCTCTGTCCCTTGTAGGCTTTTGTTGTGTACTTTCCTGGGAGCTGTTCACACATCTCCCCAGGAGGGCAGAGGGATGTCTATGAGAACAGTCCTTGTGTGCAACTTTAAAAGGGCACTGGGCACTGGGCACCTTGAGCAACTAAAGTGAGAAATGGAGGAGGAGGATTGGCAGATGGCCCTGAGCTTCCCTGCAGAAGCAGCAATTAATGCCAGCTACAGGTTGATCCAAATGAAGGGCCTGCATAAGACATACTACACAATGTTGCAGCTATATAAACTGGGGAGAGTGAATGACACAACATGCCTCTGGAAATGTAGGATGGAGGGCTCTTTCATGCAGGCTATGGTCATGCCCAGGGGTACAGACCTTCTGGAGGGAAGTCACTGAATCTGGAGGAGGCAACTGGGGTTAAAAATGAGATCCTGCCTAAAGTAGCACTACTCGGGATTTACGGCCTCACAGATGCAACGTGATACCAGAAACTCCTGGTGAACATAGGATACATGGTGGCAAAGAGGGACAATGCCCAGCAGTGGGGAAGTGAAACAGGTCCTAGATTGAGAGAGTGCAAGAAAGGCGTTAATAGTTGCATCATAATGGAGAGAGAAGTATACAATGGTAGAGGATGTCTATAGAAATGTGAGAAGAAATGGCGAGGAAAGGGGTATGTGTAGTGAGTGCTAATTTGCGCAAAAATACATGTTGCAGCAATATTACTGACAGTTGAGATGATGGCCGAGGGCTGGTCCCGTAGGTGAGAAGTGAGACTGCACATGCATAAGTGTCACAGGCTACTCGTCGTTTGTCTTTGGCCTACTGGAACTGCAGAAAGGTCTTGAATCTTGCAGGTTCTGCCTCGATCCAGGTAAGGGTGGCCCTTTCTGGTAGCCACTGTGCTGCCAACGGAGGAACGGCAAAAAGCAGTCCTTGCCCCCCAGAAGGAGTCCCAGAGGAAAAACACCCAAAGGGAAAAACCTCTAAAGCAGGAAATCCCTGGAACGAAAGAGAAGCAAAAAGGTATGTCTTTCAACAGGAAAAATAATACTGGAAGAAGCTGAAACAGGTGAGGAAAAATAACTGGAGAAAAAAGTAGCCAGAGCGAAGATCACCACCAAAGGAAGTGTTGCAGCGCAAGGAGAACAAAAATCACTCCTCTTATATACCCAAGAACAGGAAATGACCAACAGGAAGTAGAAGGCGCCATATTGGATTGGGAAAGAAACATAGGAACATATAGAGAAAAGACACTGTGTTGAAAAAGGTTACTAAAGCATGCAGGGGGGGGAAAAAAGGCATGCTGGGAAAAAGAAAGAACATGGCTTCTGAATATGCTCATGAAAACACGAGGAAAGGAAGAAAAAGAAAGAAAGAAAAAGGACGGGCTCACCAGGTAAGTGAGGGGTGTGGAGGAAGGTGCCCAAGTGATGTTCCAGATGTCATGATTGCGGGAACACAGCATTGAGGATGCTGTACTATGCGAGGTGGAGGAAGCTGGCCTGGGTGGGAGGAATTCTGTGGAAATTAGTCTTTTCATTGTTTAATGATTGTTACTCTACATGAAAATAATAACAATAATCATACAAAAAAGCTCACAAACTAAAAACCCAAGTCATATTTGGAAATCCTCCTGAAGGCCATATTAAAGGAGATGAAAGATATCAAATCAGTGCAAGCTTTGCATGTTCCCAATACAGGACACTCGTTGGACTGTCTGAGAAAAATGATACATTAACAAAGTCATGCAGACCCACTGACTTGAAGACATCATCCAACCTGTAGGAAGCTGGTCTGGTGTGTGATGATCACCTGTGGTTTTATAACCTTATACCAGGTCCCGGTATCCCCTATTAGTGAGGTGTAGACAGTGTCTAGAAAGCCAGGGCTCTCTAGAGGTATCTGTGGATAAGCAGCCAAGTCTTAGCTAGGAGACATGCAAAGCTTATGAAATATCACTACAGTCACACAGCACTTACACACATGAAAGAACCACACAGTGTTGCAAAAATAAAGGCACTTTATTATACTAAAATACTGTATAGGCAATACTCCACTAGGAGGTGAGTAAACAACCTATTATATAAAGATAGAAGTCCATGACTAGCATAGAAAGCAATAGCAAACAGTAAAACGGTAGGAAATAGTGAAGGCCCCGGGGGTGAACATACCATTTACTAAGTAAGTGGAATGTGAAAGGTAGTCCACCCACAACCCAAGGAAGTGGAATCTGTAGAGGGGAACTGCAGGAACTGGGAACCCCTAAAGTTAAGTACCAGGTTGCCCCCCAGCGATCAGAAGAGAAGATGTAAGAACCTGTTGTTTTCCCCAAACCCACAGGTAAATTTTGGAAAAGGACTGTGCAAGACCCAAGCAAGACTGGAAGAAACCAAAGGTGGATCCTGATGGAAGAGAACCTGCAAAAGAAGGGGACCAGGTCCAGTCAGAGTTGGAGTGTCCGGTTGGGGCAGGAGCCACTACCCGCCCTTCTGGAGTTGCAGAACCAAGTTGACGGTGGAGACAAGGAGTCAGCTGTGCAGCACTGGAGCAGGAGAAGAGTTCCAGAAGTCATGCAGACAATGTCCCACGACAGAAGAAGAGTTGCAGTCGGTCAGTGGTGTTGGAGAACCACCAACAAGCCTTGGTAAAGGCAGAAGTCGCAGATGCAGAGGTGCTGGGGGACCAGCAAGGTCCAGGGCGACTCAACCCAAGGAGGGGAGTTCCAGGTGACCCTCAGCAGTGAGGAGAGTTGGAAGATTAGGAGGCAGCCCCTACAGGCAACTCACAGGCAGCAGACACAGGAGTCGCAGTGAGTCCCACTCAGCACACCTTGAGAGGAGTCCCATGTTGCTGGAGCAGCAGGCAGGGAACTTTGCTTTGGAGGGAAGAGTGTTGAAGGCTGGGGATACCTGGAGCCTCAAGATCTCTTGGAGGAGGAGCAATCATGCTTGGTAGCTGCAAAAATCGTGGTGCACAAGGGTACTGTCCTGCAAGGAGAGGCAAAGGCTAACCGTCTCCCAGGCTGAAAAGCTGGTAGAGAGGACCACTCCAGACCACCACCTGTGTTGCAGGATCCATGCAGTTTTGCAGGAGAGAAGATCGGTTGATGCAGTTGGTGCCTGCGGATGCAGGGGAGTAGCTTGTTCACTCCAAAGGAAATTCCTTCTTGCTTCTTGTGCAGGCTGAAGACTCGTCGCCCTCAGACGATGCACAGTCAGGGAAATGTTGCTGGAATGAGCCGGAGAAGGAATGCTGCAGACTGGAGTCGTCACTGTAGTTGCAGACTGCCTGTTCCTGGAGGGTCAGTTGCAGTCCTGCTGGTTAGAATGATGCAGAGGAGTCCTGCTGGAAGCCTGCACCTTGACTCTTAAGACCCACCCTAGAGGGAAGTCCTAAATAGCCAGGAAGGGGGATTGGTCACCTAGCAGGGTGACCACCTATCATGAGGGGGCTGTGATGTCACCTGCCTGACCTGGCCACTCAGATGCTCCCAGGGACCTCTGCCCACCTTGGATTCAAGATGGAAGAATCAAGTGGCTACTTGAAGGCGCTCTGGACACCACCCCCTGGGGTGGTGATGTACAAGAAAGTGGTCACTCCATTTTACATTGTCCAGTTTTGCACCAGAGCATGGACCGGTGCAAACCGGTTTATGCAAGGAGGGCACCAAATGTGCCCTTCAAAGCATACCGGTGACTTGGGGAGGCTATGGCTATGCTTCCCAAGCCATGTAACACCTATTTCCAAAGGGAGAGGGTGTTGCCTCTCTCTCCCAAAGGAAATCCTTTGTTCCAGCTTCCTCTGCTTGACCTGGCTAAGCAGCACGCAGGCAGAAACCTGTCTGTGGGGTGGCAGCAACGTTGGCTGCCTGGAAAACCCCAGAAGACTTGTTGGAGGTCCTCTAAGGAGCCCCCAGAGTGCATGGAATCATACAACCAATACTGGCAACAGTATTGGGGTATGATTTTGACATGTTTGATACCAAATATGCCCAGGTTCAGAGTTACCATTATGTAGATGGACACAGGTAGTGACCTGTGTTCAGAACACGGGTAAAATGGCTTTCCTGCACTTATAAAGTCCAGGGAAATGGAGCTGGAGTTCCCGTATGCCAATTGTGGGGTGTGCTAGGTCCTAGGGAACCAAATTTAGGGGGGAGGGGGGAGCAGAGTCACTATGGTCCTGATTAGCAGGACCCCAGTGAACACAGTCAAAAAACACTGACAGCAGGCAAAAAGTGGGTGTAACCATGCCAAAAAGAGGGTACTTTCCTACACAACCAGAGAAAGCACACCAAGAGAGCAAGGTCAAGAAACTAAAATGAAAATGTGAAGGTGAGATAAACAGACTACAATGTTCAAATATACAGTTTTTAGGCGTCTCAGGAGGACTGAAAGTGAGGAACAGATACATGCACTGAGAATACCATGATAAAACAGTGACTAGATTTCTTCATAAATGGAAAGAAACCTATTACATTGGGTATACAAAGACTTACACTTCTATTTATACTCACTTGGGCCATGGGCAGTAGTGGCCCTCCTACCATGCATTTTCCATCATGATGCCCAGAAGTCCATCACCAAGAGAGGGAACTATGGAGTTGAGAGAATGGAAGTTGGTAAATTGGGGGTTATTGGCCATGGTGGGAAGAGGGGCGCTGGGAGAGAAAACATGGGAGGAAAAAAAGGGGGATGACCCCCTCAGTCAAGGCGGCTGCCAAGATTTGGTCCATTTAATGACAGCTGTATGAGACATGTTAGTCGATCAAGATGACAGAAAAAATGAAAAGGGACAAACAGAACTTGTCTTTGTATGTGACCGAGAGGGCGAGAAATCCAGGGACTTGTCCAACAGAGAGTTCCCACATGGGCAAAGAGAAACAATGGGAGCAAACCATGAAGAAACTGGAAGAGGCAGAAAAATCTGTGGTGGCTGTGGCTCTAGGATGAAGGTGGACGGTTGACTGATGTGAGTAAAGAAAGCAGTGTAAGCCACAATCTCATGAGTGCAAAAGCAGCAGGAGATCTCAGCCCCCTGACCTTGGAACTCTAAAGAAATGGCAGCATGCCAACAGCAATCCATGAAAGCTTTGGTGTCGTTGGAGGGGGAGATATGAAGTTTTAGACAATGCAGCAAGAGCGCCTAACATCCATGTACTGGGATTTCCTATTCTGACTCCAAACTTCACAGGCCATCTTTTCAGATCACCTTCCTACTCCTGACTACACATACTGACCCTTGGTGAACAAAAGCGCATTGATTACCCTTGAGATCTAGATCAAGGGAAAAGTCCTCTGGTGAAATGATAATAGTGGTACTTTTGGATCCGGAGTGTCCTTGAACTCTTCCTTATTGAGGTGGCCCAGAGTAATTATCAGTGGCTGACATTAATTTCAGCATTTCAGAACCAAGCAGTGAGAGGGTCCAACTGCACCGCAATCACTGCTATATTTCACTGGCCAGTGGGGGAACAATGCCTTATGCTCATTGCATGTATTAGCCCATTGCATGCTTGCTCCAGGAATGCACTCAATGAAAACAATGGCCTGATTGAGAAGTCAAGTCTGTCCACTAAGAGGCCTGAAGAGAGATACACACTTCTACAGCCTGCATCTCAGAAGTAGTTGACAGTGGTAAAGATTTCAGCTGCTGGATCACCACCCAATGGCCACAGGATACTGTCTGGAAGGTGAGCACTTTAGAGGGCAAGATGCTTACATTTTGGAACACTGCAGCCTGGTTCCTAAGGCGCCTTTTGTCAGGGATCACTTGAACAGTTGAGGCTAAACGTAAGTGGCCATGGTTCTGGAACCCTTTCAAGGGGCCATTGGCAAGCAAAGGCACAGCACGGGGCTTGCATACCAAATGCCCTTCAAGGGGATTCTTGATCCTGTCCATCTGGGAAATGTTGTCCCCTTCAAGTTAAAAAGGAGATCTCCATCCCACAAAAGATCTAGGAGAGAGGGGGGAAGTCAATCACTCCACATCTGGATCCTACAAGATCAAGGACCAGGAAAGTGGACTGTCTCACCACTTCTCGATGCCCTCCTAATATCACAGTGCAGACTTTTCTGGGTTTGGGCAGTTCGCAGCACATTCTGGCCTTTTGCTGGCCTTATTTCTTCAGGGTCTGGTTCAACCAGCAGGTGTCCTTGCAGCTGGGCCTCTGGTCAGGGTTTAAGGCTCGGTTCCTCACTACAGCAGACCGTCTTCTCCACAGATGCAGTAGCTTTGGCCATTTTGCCAGTCTTTGCTTTGAGAATCAGAAGCCATCCAAAGGTAGTAATCAACCTTTGTGTTGGACAGTTGGAGGGGGGATATATACTCCAATTAAGAGGACTTTTATCTGGGGATTCACAGCAGCCACCTTGGTATTTTGAAGTGCATCCTCTTCCAGGCCTTTTTAGGAAACAGTTGGGTGGTGAGCTGGAGCAGAAGCTGACATCAGCTACAGATAAAATGTTTATTTTATTTACACAACTGTTTTGTCCACTGCGCCACAGAAACTGCATTTCTCCAATTAGGACAAAGGAAATACAAAATAGCAATAGGGCCTCCTTTCAGCTTTAGGTGTCACTGAAGCAGGGGTGTTGGTGTCTTTTTAAACCCACCCTAAGTAGTTGATGCAAAGGGGCCTTCTCTCTGGGGTCACTGCCTTTGTCTATTTGTACAGCAAACCAAAGACTCCTGAAATACAGGATGGTGTGCAAAGTGAAGTGCAGGGGCAGAACCAAGGGATCTAAATAGGGGCAGAAGCGGTACAGACTCTCACACATCGAGAACCACAATGTGGGCCTCTTCCAGTGACCCCCAACATGGTCCACAGCCTTTTAAGCAAGCAATGCACTCAAAGAGATCCATGTGCACTTATTGGAAAAAATGGTCAAGCAGACACCTAGTATTCACTTTCACTAGATTATCAGATTAAATGCTGGGTATCCCTGAGCTACTTTGTTTAAATATATTTTTTCTTGAGTTTTTGGATGACAAACAGAAACCACTACACTTCAACAAGGCCATTACTTGATTTCCAGCATGCTACTAATTACAACGAGCAGGTTTACTGCATATACACCGCGATCAACATGTTCCGTACAATACCTAGCATGTATCTTGGAGGAAAACAAAGTGACAGCCCACCAACCAACAAAGCCGACTGTAGACAAAATTATACGTTGCTGTTTCGGCACCTGACCTTTTATAACCTTGGGGAAAAACGTAGATCTGAGCTTACTTTGGGCCGTATTTATACTCCGTTTGCGCCGAATTTGCGTCGTTTTTTTCGACGCAAATTCGACGCTAAACTAACGCCAACTAACGCCATATTTATACTATGGCGTTAGAGGCGTATAGCGCCAAAGTTCCCGGAATGTGCGTCATTTTTTAGCGTGAACCCCTTCCTTGCGTTAATGATATGCAAGGGAGGCGTTCCCGTCTAAAAAATGACTCCCAGGCCTTTACGTGGTATTTATACTCCCGGGCAAAAGAGACGCCCGGGAGTGGGCGTGGCTAAAAACGGCGCATTTGCGCCGCTTTTTAACGCCTGGGTCAGGCATGGCGTTAAGGGACAAGTGGGCTCAAAATGAGCCCAGAGTGCCCTCCCCTGCCCCCAGGGACCCCCCCCTGCCACCCTTGCCCACCCCAGGAGGACATCCAAGGACGGAGGGACCCATCCCATGGACATTAAGGTAAGTTCAGGTAAGTATTTTTATTTTTTTTTTGTGGCATAGGGGGGCCTGATTTGTGCCCCCCTACATGCCACTATGCCCAATGACCATGCCCAGGGGACAGAAGTCCCCTGGGCATGGCCATTGGGCAAGGGGGCATGACTCCTATGTTTACAATGATAGGAGTCATGTTGATGGGGGATGGGCGTCGAAAATAAATGGCGCAAGTCGGGTTACGACGATTTTTTCGACGTAACCTGACTTGCCCCATTTTAAGACGCCCATGCGCCATTTTCCCCCTACGCCGGCGCTGCCTTGTGTACGTGGTTTTTCTCGCGCACACCAGGCAGCGCCGGTCTGCTTGCGCCGGCTAACGCCATTCAATAAATACGGCGCCCGCATGGCGCTTCAGAATGGCGTTAGCCGGCGCAAAACTTTTTGACGCTAAACTGCGTTAGCGCAGTTTAGCGTCAAAAAGTATAAATATGGGCCTTAATCACCAAGAGGGGTTTCTCGTAACCTGGCCTGGTAGGAAAATAATGACTCTCTGCTAGTTCTCTTCTATGACAGCAATAATAAAGCAAGCACTGGGGCAAAGTTAAGAGGTTTTGCATGTGAAACCTACACGTGTCAGATCTGAGAAAATACATATATATTTTCTGAAAGCAGATGAAAATCTGTCCTGACATGACCACTTCGTATCCATGCACATCTGTTGTGGCCATCTTTAAATGGATTTTCTTAAAGCATTAGAATTTGTATTAAAAGATGGTGGCCGCCCATGCCAGCTTTCTATGCTTTCAAAAAATTCATCCACAGATGACCGCCGTGTCTGCGCGTGCATATAAGGCCGCCATTGTTTATTTTTTAGTTTACCATTCCAAGATGGCAGATTACCCTTTTAGGACACTATGATGAAAGAATATCCAGCGTATTGTAAAAAGCAAGTGGACCAGAGGTGTGAAGCTGCTGGACCCTCAGAAAAAGTCATTAAAAAAAGAGGGGGGCGAAGGCTGGGGAAGAGAAGACGATAGGGCAAGAAGCATGCATAGCTGCCAAGTTTCCCGGTCCGCCATTGATGTGCTGCTTTACTCCAGGTCTTGTCCTTTGAATTCTGGGACTTGTCCTCTTGTATAATAAAAAACTAAGAATACAAGTCCTAGAATTCAAAGGAAGAAACCTGGACTGGGACAGCACATCACATATGCACTTGAGAAACTTGGCAGGACTTAGCATGGGTCCAAATATGAGCGTCCCAAAACTGTATGAGCAGCTGGGCGTTCACTAAGAAACATTTTTAAAAAGCGAGGGCGGAGAAGAGAGGAAGGACAACAATGTGGTGTGGTGGAGTGCTGCATTTGGGACCTATTGGCTTTACCAATAGCTTCAGCCAAGCTTCACAGCAACCCCGAAGCGGTGACACATGGCTAAATAATTTATTAAAAAGAAGCTTTTGGCACAACCAAATGTCCCATTTTGTAGGCAACCACAGCACATATTTGTGGTGTGGTTGTGCTTTTTTTTCTTTTTAGTTACCAATCCAAGATGGATGGCAATTTAAAAGAAAGTAAATGAGTGAAAGCTTTTTTTTTGTTTTGTTTTTTAAGTGGGTGGGGGAGCGATGGGGAGAGGAAAGTAACACAGGGGTGCTGTTTAGAGGGAGGAAACAACACACAGGGAGCAAAACAGGCACAGGTGGGAGGCAGAAGAAAAACAGAGGTCATTGGTCAGGGCAGCAAAATGGGAAGGGGATGCGAAGGGTGCAATCAGATGTGGGAAATACAGCAATGTGGAGCCGGCATGGAGAAAGCACACAGGCGAGAAGACAATGTGTGTGTAGTGGGAGAGTACTACAAGTAAGAGAGAGGAACATAGATTGTGGGAATGGGGGAGAGAAGCACATGAGAGAGGGAGCTGGAAAACACATGGCTCTTGCAGAGTGCTTAAACAAAAAGAAGAGAGTAGTGCCTGAAAAAGCGAGCAGAGGAAGCACACAATAATGCATCCATGCTCTAGGGGAGAAAAGCTCACACAGGCTAATGAATAAGAAGGAAACAGATGAGAGAGACAATGAAGTTAAACAATGATAAGCGATAGACAGATGCTAAGCCCACTTAAGCTAACAATACGTCTCGCAACAGACTGTGCATGCACATACTAGTAACTGAGACATAAAAGGTAGTCCCTGCAAATCAGCAGTAGAAGAATATAATGAATAAGTAAGAAGCAGGGTCAAGCAAAACAAATGCTATATAGATGGATCAAACACAAGAATAAAGAGGGGAAGCCATCGATTTATGGGCATGGAAAGGAGATAGACAACAAAGTTATACAATCAGGAAAGGTTGTGGTGATAAGGCCAGAGCTGCTGAAAGTGAAACTGGAGAATTAGGTTTGAGTCCTGGCGTCGGCCCTACATCCTCTGATTCTGGGCAAAACATGCAATCTCCTTGGGCCTAAAAATTGAATGTGAACTTATGGAATGCAACTGGTGCTCATGTAAAGCGCTCTAGTACCTTTGGGTCGAGTTCATGCTATATAAAACTGCAAAATATAAATTAATTAACCCAGGGCCCAAATAAAGTATAATTGTGTAGGGCATACGTCTTCAACAATAAACACCTAAGGATGGCTGTATGTCAAGAACTAAAAACATGGATTACTTGTCAGGAAACATGTCAGACAAGTTCCATGAGCAGCAAAAATACAAAGTGTCAGAATCAGGAAAACGAGGTATGAAAGGCGCCCATCTGGGACATGTTCGATCCAGAACACATTTCTTTGGTAGCTGTAAATACTGCTTGAACCTTATCACAACTACATGGACTGTTTCTCAGTTGGAACACTGCTTCCTTTCGAACAAGCCTAACAAGCTGATCCTCAGAGCTGTAACATTGCTTTAAAGACAAGAAACTAATACACGTTTTGACAATGCCAACAGGTCTGGCTTATGTAATGAAAGAGTTGTTTGTGTATTGATTGATTTAAACACTCAATAAGCCATCATGTATGCTCTCATCCCGCATATTTGCACTCATACATTGAGGCCCATATTTATACTTTTTGACGCAAAACTGCGTTAACGCAGTTTTGCGTAAAAAAAATTAGCGCCGGCTAACGCCATTCTGAAGCGCCATGCGGGCGCCGTATTTATTGAATGACGTTAGCCGGCGTTAGCCGCCGGCGCCGTCTGGTGTGCGTTAAAAAAACGACGTACACCAGGCAGCGCCGGCGTAGGGGAAAATGGGGCTTGGGCGTCAAGAAATGGGGCAAGTCAGGTTGAGGCAATTTTTTTGCCTCAACCCGATTTGCGCCATTTTTTTTCACTCCCAACCCCCATAGAAATGACTCCTGTCTTAGCAAAGACAGGAGTCATGCCCCCTTGCCCAATGGCCATGCCCAGGGGACTTCTGTCCCCTGGGCATGGTCATTGGGCATAGTGGCATGTAGGGGGGCACAAATCAGGCCCCCCTATGCCCCCCCCCAAAAAAAAAAAGATTTACCTGAACTTACCTTAATGTCCCTGGGATGGGTCCCTCCAGCCTTGGGTGTCCTCCTGGGGTGGGCAAGGGTGACAGGGGGTGTCCCTGGGGGCATGGGAGGGCACCTCTGGGCTCCTTCAGAGCCCACAGGTCCCTTAACGCCTGCCTTTTGCAGGCGCTAAAAAACGGCGCAAAAGCGGCCGTACGTCATTTTTTTTGACCCGCCCACTCCCAGGCGTGAATTTTGCCTGGGAGTATAAATCCGACGCACATGCCTCGGAGTCGATTTTTTAGACGTGAACGCCTACCTTGCATCTCATTAACGCATAGTAGGTGTCCACGCTAAAAAATGACGCAAACTCCATGGACTTTGGCGCTAGACGCGTCTAACGCCAAAGTATAAATATGGAGTTAGTTTTGCGTCGAAATTGCGTCAAAAAAAACGACGCAATTCCGGCGCAAACGGAGTATAAATATGCCCCTGAATCATCTATCCACTGTCTTATTCTTGCCTTCACCATCTGACTCAAATGCAATAAACACGCACAAATTAAACAACTTTTGCAAGATAAAATCATACAAGTACAAAAGAAACATGTTGCCGTCTAAACATGACATGCACATGCTTGCAATAACAAACTAAACATAGCAGCTGGTGTCCGCCTATCGTACATAGTCTGTCATTGTTTTAAAGTTCTAGCGTGGCTGCCACGTTTAAAACCAAGATGTCATCTTGAAATGGTAAAACAATCATAAAGTATGGACAATAGCATTCCAGAACTGTCACCTGGTTCAGAGGAAGTGCCCATGTGGGACACAGCACACTGCAGATGAAATGAGTGTCAAGCAAGTGACTCGTAAGCACTGTCTGGACAGCTGTAGTAGCTTCTTAAGGAAAACAAGCATTGAGCATTCTAGAGCATGGTAGCCCCAAAGGAGTGACCTCCAATACGCATTTTGAGAAAATTAGACCGCAAAAGAAGTCTGAGCCTGGCAGATGTGCAAGGTTGACATGGGACATTTGAGGTAAGGAGTGCCTTAAGGAGATGTCTACTACAGTAATCTGTAAGATCCCATGTAACATAATACTGATTCCATAGGCAGCGCTTAATTTGAGGTGGTGGTTGCAGATGGTGCCCACTGGAACTCATTTTTGAAGACCTGACCTTATTTTTCCGAAACAAAAACACAAAAGGAGAGAAGGAAGAAGGGAAAAGTGAAAAACAGTCAAAAAGGGAAAAGGCAGGGGTGGAAAAGATCCTGCGAGTGTGTGATAGAGGCAGAGAGTATCTAGTCGTGGATTAAAGAGGCATCAGGTGAAATCAAGACTATGAAGCCTTACCAGCCACAGCCCTGTGGGTAAGAGAAAGGGCCCTAAATTGAATTATTTTCCGACTAGGCTGCCAATACAAAAGTGTCAAGATGGCAGATACAGACTGGCATTTGGGAATGTTAGGAACCGATCTTGGAGCTGTATTTTGCACAGTCTGGGATGGTTGCCCAGAAATATGGAGGCACCCAGAAGGAGGGAGTTTCAACAATCTAATCTCAATGTTGTTATAGGATAGGTCACTAATTAATGGGTGGCAGTGGGGATAAATTCCAAAACTGTCCTCACAGCTTGTAACACAAGAAAGCAAGTGGCCGAATCTGTGGTAATGTGAGCAGAGAAGGATAGATTGAAATCTGTCCGGATGCCAAGATTTCTTGGCACCATAGAAGGGGCAACAGGAGGGCCAAGATCTTAGGTCTTCGGACTGGAGACATAGTGAAGTTGATTGCTCAAAGAGCAGGCTCTCGTCTTGTTGCTGTTTGATTTTCAGACAGGTAGACATCATCCATTGTGCCACTGTTGAAAGGCATTTCTTAAAGTTGGAATGAAGATCCGAGATTCCAAGAGTGTCATGATCAGTTGGGTGTCCTCGACATGAACATGATTTAGATGCCAAAAGATTGAAAGAGCTTAGCCACGAGAGCCATGCAAATATTAAAGAGTTTGGGCTTAAAGAAGATCCACGAGGAGTAGCTAGGGGGCTGAAACGGGTAGAGATACCTTTTGAGATAAGTAAGATAAAAGAGAGAAGATGAACTCCTAATATACTCCATGGGTAGCTATACCATGTCAAAGGCTCCTGAAAGATCCAATTATATGAGGGCAGAGGAAATACCTTCATCTATGACAGAATTAATAGACTCTGTGGCTGCCACCGAGGCTTTCTCTGTGCTGTAGTGGTTAGTAAAGCCTGACTGTGTGATTTGTATCCTGGTAACTGGATAACCGTCGGTTAATTCCCTTTTCAATCATTTTTCCCTGGAAAGGCAACAAAGATATTGACCTATATTTAGAAATTGTGATAGAATCAGCTGAAATTAGTTGTAACAATGGTGTTGCACAAGCCATTTTCCATGTGATGGACACCTAAGAACTAATTGACAAATTAAACATGGGTCACAAAATGGGATCGATGGTGGACAGGCCTCAGGCAAAAATAGCTGGAGAGCAAGGATCTGTACGAGATCCTCATTTGTAGGTGCAGATGTCTCTCACAAAGCTTCTTAGAAGGGAAAGTAAAGTTAGATAGATACATCCAATCTGGGTGCGGAGCAGTAGTTGCAGCTGATTTGAGTTTGGGGAACTGGGGGAAATTTTATGTAAACTGAGAATTTTTTCCAGGAAAAACATTAACTAAGCTGTCGTAAAATTCTTGTGAAGGGACGATTTTCTGATTGCGTGTCTATGGGTGAAGGAAAGAGTTAATTACCACTAAAATCTTCTTTGAATAGTTTGAGGAGACTGTGGAGTTATCCAAAAAACTCCGACAATCTTCCTGAATCAATTTGTGATAAATGTTGAGAGCTGTTTAGAATTTATCTGTTGGGTCTTAGTTGCGGCGCCATGGGTGCTCAAGATATCTGCAGATCATTTTGGCCTGATTTAATGGGTTATTAAACCAAGGCACACTAGGGGATAGGCAAATCTCTTTGTGAGCCTTAAGAGTGTATATTTTCTCAAGTGCCTGTGAGAGCCAAAAGTTAAAATTGGTAGTATCCAAGGAAAGGTTCCCTATAGGTGGGAAAGGGGTATCAGACAGGGAATTATTAAATGCTTGTCCAGTTACTTTGCCCCAAGATCTGATCGGTCTAGAGGAAGCCAGGTAGGAGAGGTTTAAAGGAGAGTTTGACGATAAAAGCTACTACAGTATGTTCTGTCCATGGAAGAGGAAGTTGACATAGGTTAGAAACATCATGGGTATTGCTAAACATATGGTCTACATTGTGACCTGCAGTATGTTTTGTCCAGTTTTATTGACTGTTTCAGGTTTATAGTGAGAACTGATGAAAACATTGGGCATATTTATACTTTTTGATGCAAAACTGCACTCACTCAATTTTGCATCAAAACCTTTACCACTGGCTTGCGCCATTCCTGAGTGCCAGCTGGGCATCATATTTATGGAATGGGGCAAGCCGGTGCAAAGGGTGAGCTAGCGAGAAAAAATAAACTACGTTAGCCAGGTGGGGTGGCGGTATGGGAGAAGGGGGTTTTGCACCAAAAAATGATGTTAGGCTGGTTAGAGGCAAAAAAATGCCTCTAACCAGTCTAGCATCATTTTCTGACGCAAAACCATCCATACCATATGACTCCTGTCTTAGAAAAGGCAGGAGTCATTCCCACCACCCCAATGGCCAGCACAGGGGGCCAGTGTCCCCTGGGCATGGCCATTGCACCTGTGACATGCAAGGGGCCCCATGTTGGGCCCCCAATGGCACTTGAACTTTAAAAAAAATACTTACCTCTACTTACCCTGCTTACCTGGGATGGGGTCCCCCATCCTCCGGTGTCCCTCTAGTGTGGTTGGAGGTGTTCCTGGGGCTTGAGGAGGGCACCTGTGGACCCATTACATGGTGTTTAACCAGGGAAATGGGTCCACAGATCCCCTTAAGCCTGGCCTGACCCAGGTGTTAAATAATGGTGCAAAGCAAACTTTGCACCATTATTTAGCCCCTCCTCTCACCCGTGCATCATTTTAGCACGGGGGATAAATATGGGCTAGCACAATATTTTAGATGGGAGCACCTACCTTGCATCTCAGTGACACAAGGTAGGTAAACACATCCAAAAAATAGTGCAAACTCCTATATTTTGACGTTAGACGTGTCTAACTTCAAAATATAAATATGGAGTTAGGTTTGCGCTAAATTTGCGTAAAAATAAATGACGCAAATTCGGCGCAAACAGTGTATAAATTTGCCCCTCATTTTCTCTAACATATGCTTTTCACAATCAATAGGTTATGCCTACTGCCTTTACCATAATGTTTCATAATAAACAGATCAGACCCAAGGAATCTGAAAAATACTTTCCTAGTGAACTTATAAGGTCTATGCCTGTTATCTTTGGCTTATCACCATAATCAACTCCGGCCTGCCATATTGAATTTAAGCTTTCCCAGAAGGCAACCATCAGGCATAAAGTCATAAACTTACAAAAGTAGTCAAAATTACAGTAGGCAAAGCAAATTACTATCTCTCTGAAAAAGGTCTAAAAATGGATTTATACTCACTGTTTGTCAGAGGGTGTAACCAGCATCAAAATAGTTGCCTACTATAGTAATCTATCAGATTCCATGAATCAAAATACCTCTCTGTATATGTTAATATCCAGCAATAACAATCCACCTTTAAATGCTTTTTGAATATATGATTTTCACAATTAACATGTCAGATCTAGTGCCATTCTCATAACTTTTCATAATAAACAAACATGCCTATAACCTTTATAATTATCTTGTCCCCATAACCAGCTGAGACCACTATGTTGGTCATAACCGTTCCCACAAAGCAACCATCAGGTGTAAGGTAATACTATTACAAATATGTACAAACGTACAGTTGTTAAAACAATATAAAAGTCACTGGTAATAGAGCCCATTATGGATTACCATAGTTCAAAGCTTCTATCCCCATAGTTTGTTTGAGTGGTTGACCAACACCAAAACAGTTATTGAACACTAATTTGCAAATTTCCATGTAACAGAATGCCTGCCTATAGGCTTTTGTACAGTGTAATAACAATCCACCCTTAAACGCCTATTTCCCTTAACATATGCTGTTCACAATAAGTAAGTCAGACCTACTTGCCTCGTCATATCTTTTCATTATAAACAGATCACACTTAAAGAATATGACATAACTTTTTCCAAGTGCACTGATAACACTTAACTAATGGCTTTACATTATAACTGATTCAAGCCTATTCAAGTGCGCATAAACTGGCAAAGCTCATGCATACTTTTAAATATTTGTACAAATGCAGTTTGCAAAACAATATATAACCGTTTCAATAGGGCCTAACAAGAATCATCATGCTGAAAACCCCCAGGATTTGTTAGAGTGGGTTGAACCCTTATGTGCTATGGTAATCTGTGAGATTACATCCAACACAATATCTGTCTATAACTTGTAATGCAATTTGATGACAACCCATTGTTAAAGGTTTACTGGCTTTATTTTAACAAGTCCTTTCACAATATACAAGCTAGACCTACTGCCTTTGTCACAACTTTTCATAATAGGCAGATCAGACCTAGGGCACTGGACATAAAGTTTCCAAGTGCACCAATCAGGGTTCTTGCTTGCTGCCATAACCATCTCAGGCCTACTGTTTTGAGTGTAAGCCATAAAGCAAACATTGGGCACACACACACATTATGAAAGTATACAAAATAACAGGTGGTTAACCAAAATACTACCTTTCCTGGCAGGGCCTTGGAGGAATTCTCAGACAGCAAACCTTCTATATCAATGGTTTGTAAGAAGAGTTAACCAACACCAAAAGACATGCCTCCTACAGTAATCTGTAAGATCCCATGTAACATAATACCGATCCCACAGACAGCACTTAATTTGAGGCAGTGGTTGCAGGTGGTGCCCACTGGAACTCATTTTTGAAGACAAGAACTTATTTTTCCGAAACAAAAACACAAAAGGAGAGAAGGAAGAAGGGAAAAGTGAAAAACAGTCACAAAGGGAGAAAGCAGGGGTGGAAAAGATCCTGCAAGTGTGTGACAGAGGCAGAGAGTATCTAGTGGTGGATTAAAGAGGCATCAGGGGAAATCAAGACTATGCAGCCTTAGTATTCAGCACCCCAAACTTTGATAGTGCCGGCCGCTGGCTTCTAAGCAAATCTTTGGCCTTAGCTCTGTTTTTTTTGTAAATTAAGCACTGCCTGTGGGCTTTCATGTAAAGTAATGACAATCCACCTTTAAAGGCCTATTGACTTTAACATGTGCTTTTTACAATAAATACCTCAGGCCTACAGCCTTTATGATAACATTTCATAACACACAGATCAGGCATTTAGCCATGATATTTAGCATGCTACCATAACCAATTCTGTTCTGATATATTGAATATAAGCTTTGCCGCAAGCCAAAAGGTGCAATCCAAGCATTCTTTTGAGTGGAGGCATACAATTGTGGCTAGATAAAATCCTGTATTCAGGGTGGAGATTAACTCCCTCTGTCAGTGCTTCTCTGAACGCCCTGTTTTGTTGACCTCATGTAATAACGAGGATCCAGCGTGGTTGGATTGATGTGTATTTCTTTGTTAGCTTTCTGGTTCAAAACAGCTCATCCATCCAAGGCATAAATCCTTAATTTACTCTTGTAGGGCTCTCCCTTCACCCGATCGCCATCACCGTCTCCACGCGCCTCCTGACTGCCACTCACATTCCAGAATCCCCCATCATCAATACATCATCAATTCTAGAATACTACACCTCATGTGGTCTGGCAACCGTTTCCCTATTCTTAGAAGGGAAGAGACCGCAGGGCAGAAAGAGATGCTTTTTTGTTTTTTAAGCAGAGATGTATGCTAAGAAAGCATGGTTCAGGAAAACACACTGTAAAAATGTCAGGACATTAGTGGTGCAGCTTGACAAACAGTGGAGGTAAACAAGCATTGGCGAAGACAACAGGGTTTTGCCTTTGGGAGCCATTGGCTTTGTAAGTGGTTAGCCATGCTGCATAGCTAAAAATTTTAAAACGTCAAAAAAAGCCTTTGACACAGCCACGCATATAATTTCATAGGTTCTCACACCGTGCATACATGTGCCTATAAATTGACGCAAGCACTTTTCTTTTTATTTGCCAATCCATGTTGGATCTCTCAACAAAAAAAGAATAAATCACGCAAAAGCATTGTTTTTTTCAAAAGCAAGGGGGTGGAAGCAACCCAGGGGGATAGTGGGAGAATGTCAAAGTAACAACATAGGGTAGGGCGGAGGGATATCGAAGCAACATGGTTGGGGGAAAAAAACTAGGAGGGCGCGGGTGAGGTGATCTAACAATGAGGAGACAGAAGGATGGTGCAAGTGGAGGAAAGCAACTCTGAGGGTGGGGGAAGCAATGGGGAGAAGCACACAGGTGAGCACAATAGGAGGAAGGGTGGGGGAAAATACCCAGTCGATAGAAAACAACACGGAGTGCAGGGGGAGAAAAGTACACGAGGGAGACTGCATGAAAACACATGCACTCTTCTGGAGCGCTTAACATGAAAGAACAAAAGTAGGACTTGAAAAGCACCAGTGGAAGCTGAGATGCCAATCTCTCAAAGAAATAGTAAAGAGGCAATGCTCCGTTGGAGAGACAAACACAAGATCGACAAGCTGTGACACAAATAAGAAGCAGGCAATGAGAGTGACAGGAAAGCCATCCATTTGTAAGCAAAGGTGTAGGGCTCAAAGCCCCTCTATCTAGCTCCAAGCCACAATGCCTTGCAACAGTCTGCGTATCAGCTATCAAATAGGCAGGACTTTAAAACAATGTGCAGTGGTGTAGCCAATGTGTCATGGGCCAATGTGCAGCAAGTGTCATTCCACAGGCTAGGGGTGGGAGAGGAAGATTGGGAAGCATGCTTTGGGGAAAGGCATAGCTGAGAAGAACACATTTTTAAGGGCAGGTTTGTAAGAAAGCGACACAATGCAGTAAAGAGAATACTCTTTATTCTAGAACGGGTTTGAAAGACATGAAGGAAAGAGTGTAATTTGTAAAGTACATAATTTGACAAATGATGAATGTAAAGTCTAGAAACATAAGCAGCATGTGAAGGTAGATAAAATATATTAGAGCTAAAAGAACATGAAGAGATGGTGTTAAGGTTAGAAGTGGAAAAGAAAGACAGAAGCAAGATGGGAGCTTAGAGAAAGACAAAGATTGGTGTTTATGGTTGTTTACAAATAAGACGGGTGACATAAAGCACAACATACATGTGTCAAAATTAAAAGTACACAGGACAGTGAAATGTGTTTCAAATCACAGCACCTGCTGCACCAATGGAAGCTATGCCTATGGGGATTCAGGAGTGTTAGACCTGTCACCACTTGGTGTGGCCTCCCCTGTCTTTATGGCTTCTGACCTCCTGTTTTTGATCCTCTGCTAAATTTTGTTTTGCTGGCTTTATGACTCAGTGCACTTTACCACTGCTCATCAGTGCTAAAGTGCAAGTGCTCCCTGTCTAAATGGTATTGGTGATTGGTTTATCCATCATTGGCATATGTGATTTGTTAGTAAGTCCCTAGTATAGTGCACCATGTGTGCTCAGGGCCTGTAAATCAAATGCTACTAGTGGGCCTGTAGCACTGATTGTGCCACCCACAGGTGTAGCCCTATAAACATGTCTCAGACCTGCCACCACAGTGTCTGTGTGTGCAGTGTTGAACTGCCAGTTTGACCTGGCAAGTGCACCCACTTGCTAGACCTAAACCTTCCCATTTACTACATGTAAGTCACCCCTAAGGTATGCCCAAGGCAGCCCAAAGGGAAGGGTGTAGTGTATGTAAAATATAGGATATGTACTGGTGTGTTTTACATGTTCTGATAGTGAAATACTGCTAAATCCAGTTTTCAATATTGCAAGGCATATCTCTCCCTATGGTAACATGGGGATTGCCTTGAAATATCTTTCAAGTGTAATTTCCCATTGGGAGCAGATAGAGATGTGGAGTTTGGGGTCTCTGAACTCACAATTGAAAAATACATCTTTTGATGAAGTTGATTTTTAAATTGTAAGTTGAAAATGTCACTTTTAGAAAGTGGGCATTTTCTTGCTTAACCATTCTGTGCCTCTGCCTGTCTGTGGAATACATGTCTGGGTCAGGATGAAGTTGGGCTGGTTGTGAATTCACTCTATACAGTCACACAAAGGGAGCTGACGTGTGCCCAGCATATCCTGATGGGTCTTCCTGAGCTAGAGTGTTGGGAGAAGGTGACACTTCCATATGAAAAGGGTTTTGACTGTCCTTACAAAAAACAGTCTTCAACCCCCTGGAGTGTGTATGGGGCCAGGTCAGGAAAGGCAGGGCCTTGTGCACTGCAAAGACTTTCCTTTGAAGTTTGCCTGCTTCAAAGGCAGTATGGGTATAAGTACTGGACCTCTGACCCCACAAAGTTAGAACACTTCTGGACTGAGGACATTCTGTCAGGAAGAAGAGCTGGATGGTGTAGGAGGGACTAACACTCTGCCTGTTGCTTTGTTGTGCTGTCCTGCTGCTTCTGTCCTGGGAGTGAAAGGAGTGGACTTTGCTTTCTACATACTGCTTCCAAAGGATCTGCAAGGGCTTGGACTGAGCTTGCCTCCTGTTAAGAAGTCTCAGGGACATCAAAGACGCCATCTGCCAGTGCCTGGGCTCTTCTGTTGAGAGTCCTAACTTGCCAAGTGGTGCCAACTCCAGTCCCTGGCCCCTTGAAAGTATAGGCTGGTAATCTGAAGAAGAAAATCCATCCACGAAGCGTCGCAGAGAAAACTTGATGCAGCGCCTGTCCTGAGGCTGGAGAATCGATGCAGCGCTTGTCTCGCAGCTGAAAAATCCACGCAGCACCTGTTTTCCTGCAGCTCCATCAACACAGCGCGTCTGGATTTCCCACATCGTCCCCAGGGCGTCTATTTCTCATTGATCCCAAGACACAGAAAGGAACCAAGGCTGCGTGTCTAGAAATCATTGCATCGCTTTTCCTGTGAGGAAGAATCAACGCATTACCTCCCCTGCCAGTAGGAACCAACGCATCTACTCTCCTGCGAGGAAAGAATCACCGCATCCCTTGTGGTCCACATCTTCTTTGTTTTTGACGCATCCTATGTACTTTGTGCTAAAAAGCTAGATACAATCATTTATTCCTATGGATTAAGACTTGTTTCCACTTTTAAAAAGTGATAATTTACTTCTGTATGTTGGATTTTTGTCATTTTGGTCTTGTTTAATTCAGATAAATATTGGCTATTTTTCTAAACTGCTGTGGAGTACTTTGTGGAGTTTTCACTGTGTTACTGTGTGTATGTGTACAAATACTTTACACATTGCTTCTGAGATAAGCCCGACTGCTTGAGCCAAGCTACCAAGGGGGTGAGCAGGGGTTATCTTAGCAGTGTGACTTCCTTAACGTGACTAGAGTGAGGGTCCCTATTTGGACAGGATCCAAACCACTGCCAACTAGAGACCCCATTTCTAACAAGGAGCAAAGGCGATGGACATGAGAGGAATACACAGATTTGGATACCACGATGAAACATCACAATTTGTAGACGGCAACCGAGACAAATATAAAACTAATGAAGTGTGCAGTTGGATATCCAGCGTGTGACGGACTCTAGTAAGGAAGGGAATTGGATCCTCAGCTTCTGTTTAAAACGTTAAATGAAGCAATAATCTGGGTTTGATTGATTCTGAGGCCTGTGTGTTCTGGAGGCACTGCACCTGATTTACCAATAGAAATGTTGCAGCCTGGAAGTGTAGGTGAAAGGCTAGTGTCAGGAATTGTAGAGGCATGATGAAGGGCCACAGAAGAGCAGTGATTAGGGGTTGGTGTTGTTACAGACATCTCTGCATAGTGTATGGATGACAGCGCAAGCAGATAAATTATAAAAAGTCCACAGTGGTGTAGTCAGTATGTCATGAGCTGTAGTGCAAGGAAGGAAATGGACTCCTGCTTGAATTTTAAAATACAGCAGTAATCTGGTTTGAATGGGTTTTTAGAGTATAGTACCACTGCACCTGCTCCACATAACGAAACTATTGTCCGGTAAGTGTAGTTGCGTAGACTAGGGGCCAGAGAGGTAGAAGAAGAATGTTAGATGGGGATGAGAAGAACATAACTTGCTAGGTTGGTTTCTAAGAAAAGGACATGGCTGCGAAAGAACATACTTTGGGGCAGTTTTAAGAGCCCCTTGAGCCACTTTAGCGCCGCCTTAGCGTAATTTCTTTCACGCTAAGGTGGCCTTTTCCCCACGCCATATTTACAAAGTGGCGCAATGCATGCATTGCGCCTCTTTGCAACCCTTTGCACCACATTATGCATGCGCCATGCATAATGTATGCAAAGGGGGCGTTCTGGCGCAAGGAGGCCCGCAAAAATGGCGCAATGAAATCTACAAGATTTCATTGCAACATTTATGGTGTCATTTTTTAATGCCTGCTGAAAGCAGGTGTTAAAAGGGCGCACTCATTGTAATCAATAGGCCTCCTTGCACTGTGCTCCACTAGCGTCAAATGTTTTGACGCTAGTGGAGCAAAGCACCACAATAGCATAAACAATGTTGACACTATTGTTCCTAATACCGTCATGGTGTGATGTATCATAAATACGGTGCACACATGGGTGTGTTAGGGGGCGCAAGAAAAGTGGCACTGCATTGGATGCAGCGCCACTTTTCTTAAATTCGGCCCTTTGTATTTTAGAACAGTTTGGAAGGGCATGAAGACTGTATTGTAATTGGTATAATGCATAATTTAGCAAATGGTGGAAGACAAGTCCAGCAACAGAACAGCATGTGAATGTAGATATAATGTAAATACCCATGGTGGTGGTGGTAAGAGGGTAAATACTAATAGAACATGAAGCCAAGGTGTGAAGCTCAGAAGTGGAAAAGGAAGATGGAGAGGTTGGGTGGGGTTGGGTTGGGGCTTAAAAAAGGCAAGAATAGGGGTTTATAGATGATTACAAATGAGAAGTGTGACAAAAAGTACAACATGCATGGGTAGAGATCAAAAGCACACAGGAGAGAGACAAGATTAGCACGATGGTGAGAAAATCAGAAATGTTAAAAGGTGTGTCCTGAGAAGAATAGGAAATGCAAGGTTGATGTTTGTTAACAGTAAAGCATGTGCTGGAGAAGTGTGAAAACACAGAGAACAAGGGAAACGCATGCTGTCTCACGGAGTGCTTTTAAAAAAGATATCTAAAATTCCCAAAAAAGCAGGCACTTGTAGAAGGATAAAAGGAGCCAATCAGAGTGATGGTAAGCAGGCCATGGTCCACTGAAGGGACAAACAGGAGATGGACAGGCTAAAGCAAATAAACCCAGCATTTAGAAAGCAAGAAAATAAACTAGCATTTGTAATCAAATAGGTCTTGCATTTGCTTGAGTTAGAGCTATTGGCACTGTAAATACATAACTAGACTTTTCTTGCCACATAAAATGGTCAGCCTGCCTCACAACTGGACTTTTCCTGCCATATGATTCCAGTGGCCCTGCATATAACTAAAGCACTTCCATTTACCTTCTTCCTCTATCTGCAGCAATAAAATTAAAATGTTGAAATTTAGAATCCTAATTAAAATCTGCCAAGCTAATTCCATTGGAATACCACTTTCACCACCCCACCAGCAGAGATGCTGGCTGGCTACACAATTCCTCAAGAAAGACACACGACAGCCACAGAGGAGAAATAAACTAGAAGGGTCTCCCAAACATATCAAGAGTGGTCGAACAGTTATAGTGTAATAAGGATGTTGAGTTGGCCTGAATTATGGTCATAGTTCTAATAAAGAGAGATTATTAAAACATATACAATTATCATACAAACATGTATCAGAAATAAACTTTTGGCATTAGACTGTAATGCTTAAAACAGCTCCTAGAGGGCACCATAAAAAATATAATTTGTAAGAAACATGGTCATATAACCATAATGATAGCCCCTAGAGGAGATAACCCCATAAAAAACAGGAGAAAGTAATGTAGTGTAACCATATACTCAGCTCCTAGAGAGTGATTTAGGACTAGCAGGCCTACAACAATATTACAATCAAGGCCTTTAAAACAAAACTTCTCCCAGATGTAAAATGAAAGTTGTAGCCATGAGAAAGATTAAAACACGCTGAATAGATGGAGGGCTTATTACTTTGGGTCCCCACTAACCTAGTGTGGTGATCCAGAGATGACGTTTACAGAAAGAGTGTTTTGAAGGTGGTCCCATTTTCCTAGGACCACCACAGGCTGAGTTATGAGCAAAAATGTTTTGTAAAGTAATGCCCTGCAAAGCATTATGGGGCGAGTTTTTGTGCTGTGAATATTATAGTATGTTGATTGCAAAGCTTAGAACAGCCCCTAGAGGACACCACAATAAAAATAGCATTTGGAAGAAACATGGTCAGGTAACCATACAGTCTGCCCTTCTAGAGCATCACTGAACGAAAAAGAATGGGAGAAAATATGACAGTTTAACCTTTTAGCTTCAGGGCCTCCCCCCCCCCAGAAAGTTCTGGAATCTGAGAGGATCCACAAATTTCCTAACACCCAGCGTTCCCCAAGTCTCCCGATGAAAATGTTACCTCACTTGTGTGGGTAGGCCTAGCGCCCGCAACAGGAAATGCCCCAAAACACAACATGGACACATCACATTTTCCCAAAGAAAACAGAGCTGTTTTTTTGGAAAGTGCCTAGCTGTGGATTTTGGCCTCTAGCTAAGCCGGCACCTAAGGAAACCTACCAAACCTGTGCATCTTCTAAAAACTAGACAACTAGGAGAATCCAAGATGGGGTGACTTGTGGGGCTCTCACCAGGTTCTGTTACCCAGAATCTTTTGCAAACCTCAAAATGTGGCCAAAAAAACACTTTTTCCTCACATTTTGGTGACAGAGAGTTCTGGAATCTGAGAGGAGCCACAAATTTCCTTCCACCTAGCATCCCCCCAAGTCTCCTGATAAAAATGGTACCTCACTTGTGTGGGTAGTCCTAGCACCTGCGACAGGAAATGCCCCAAAACACAATGTGGACACATCACATTCTCCCAAAGAAACAGAGCTGCTTTTTGCAAAGTGCCTACCTGAGGATTTTGGCCTCTAGCTCAGCCGGCACCTATGGAAGCCTACGCATTTTTGAAAACTAGACACCTAGGGAAATCTATGATGGGGTGACTTGTGGGGCTCTCACCAGATTCTGTTACCCAGAATCCTTTGCAAACCTCAAAATTTGGCCAAAAAAACACTTTTTCCGCACATTTCGGCGACAGAAAGTTCTGGAATCTGAGAGGAGCCACAAATGTCCTTCCACCCAGCGTTTCCCCAAGTCTCCTGATAAAAATGGTACCTCACTTGTGTGCGTAGGCCTAGTGCCCGAGACAGGAAATGCCCCGAGACAGGAAATGCCCCAAGACACAATGTGGACACATCACATTTTCCCAAAGAAAACAGAGCTGTTTTTTGCAAAGTCCCTAGCTGTGGATTTTGGCCTCTAGCTCAGCCGGCACCTAGGGAAACCTACCAAACCTGTGCATTTTTTAAAACTAGACACCTAGGGGAAGCCACAATGGGGTGACTTGTGGGGCTCTCTCCAGGTTCTGTTACTCAGAATCCTTTGCAAACCTCAATATTTGGCAAAAAACACTTTTTCCTTACATTTCGGTGATAGAAAGTTCTGGAATCTGAGAGGAGCCACAAATTTCCTTCCACCCAGCATTCCCCTAAGTCTCCCGATAAAAATGGTCCTCACTTGTGTGGGTAGGCCTAGTGCCCGCAACAGGAATAGATCACACAATGATTAATGTTGGTCCTAATATGAGGCAACTGTTGACCCTGGGGTGATCCATTCCTGACACAGGCACTAGGTACAGGCACTCAAGTGGGGTAGTGTTTTTATCAGGGCAGGTGAGGAATCACTGGGTGGTAGGAATTTCGTGGATCCCAGCATATTCCTGTAGTTTGTGTGACAGAAATGCAAGAAAAAATAGAGGGCCAGATGTATCAAGCGAATTTGCATTCGCAAACGGTGCAAATGGCCGTTTGCGAATGCAAAAATGCCTTTCATTATGTATGAAAGGCATTTGCTATGCAATTTTAAGGAATTGCTAAAATAGCGATTCCTTAAAACTGCGAGGCCATTTGGAGAATCGCAAATTGCGATTCTCTAAATAAGAAATCGCAAATAAGGAATCCTTATTTGCGATTTCTTAAGCACATGTATCAAGCTTTTCCTTAATGCGAATTGGGCATTAAGGAATCGCACTTACCACCAACTTGGTGGTAACCATGTGCAAATTTTAAAAATGCATTTTTAAAATTGACATGTAACGCACACATGCCCCTTTGGCATGTGTGCGCCTTACATGTCCTGAAATATTTTTTGGGGTGCAGCAGAGGGGGCCTTAGGCCCCCAGCACCCTGGGGTTTTGCATTTCCTAAATTGCGAATTCCAGTTAAGAATTCGCAATTTGGGAAATGCAAAAAATTCGCAAACATGGGCCTACAGGCCCTTAGGTGCGAATGGGCTCAGAATCGTTATTTGCGATTCGGTAATAGCATTTGCGATTTTTAAAAAATCGCTATTACCGAATCGCAAATATGATACATACCATTTTGTGAATCAGTAATAGCAATTTCTTAAAAATTGCTATTAGAGATTCGCAAAGTGGTTTCTTCATACATCTGGCCCAGAGTTTTTATTCAACATTGCAACTTTGCAGGGTATTCTGGGTAAGAAAACTTGGGGGATCTACACAAGTCACACCTTTGTGGACTCCTCCGGATGTCTAGTTTCCAGAAATGTCTGGGTTTAATATGTTTCCCTATATGACCACCGAGCCCAGGACCAAAAACACAGGTGCCTGCCTTACAAAACCAGTATGTTTTGTGATATATAATTTTGATGTCTCCACAATACAAATTGGGCGGTGGAATTTGGGGCTGAACTAAATTAGGGAGCTCCCAAGAGAGCACTCTCTCTCTGTGCTTGTTGTCAGGAATCCCCATGGTGCCTCCTGCGCTATCTGTCAGCATCCCCAGGGAGTAGGGTTAAATAATATCTCTGTTCTTGGTTAAAACTTTATGTTTCTAAGTAAACATAATGTGCTGTGTTACACAATTGGTTTTATCAATGCTTGTTTTACCAATGCTTGTTTGCCAATGTAAGCAGGTGTAGACATGTGCTTCTAATTGGGTGTGGTGTAGACATGTGCTTCTAATTGAGTGTGGTGACTCACCCACATGTGGAAACTCAACTGCTTTCCTGGTTGGCTATAAATAACAGAGTGAAGCATGCCTCCCTGCTTGGCTTTGTTTTGATTCCTGATCTCAGCATCTGATTTGGCAGCCCAGCCCCTGCTGTCATCCTCGTATTCAATACTTTTGAGGCAATTCTTTTCTTCGTTCCTATACCAGCTGACACCAGGCATTCCTCCAAAACTCCGGAAAAGACTGCAGCTAAGTGACTAGTATTCTCCAGGGAGTTTGTTGTTTGAGCGCCGCGCTTTCCTAGAACAGCTGGTGTATTTCAGACCTCGTATTTTGGCAAAGTGCTTATCTTGAAGAGACAAATGCATTTCTGAACATTCTACATTATTATTGTAGTTACTTGCCTAAATGTGGAACAGGAAATCTGCTTGAGCTCTAGTACTACAAAAAGTGACAGTGCAATTTTAAAAGAGCATTTACGTGACTTTTCTTTCTCTAATAGCATAACACTTGGATTTAAATTGTGTCATTCATGCCTGTGTTTCAGGTTTGAGGAATTTACTTTTGAAGGGTTTTTCACACACACAGTGAAACCAAACCAAACGGTGCCACCCTAACTGTTTAAACCCAGAGTGGACATTTGTAGTTCTTGGATTGTTTTTGTTCGTTTTAGTTTAACCCTATGCATGCAGGAAAGTTATATGTGATATAATTAATACCCTTGTTTTTCTTTCTTGTGCATGATAAGTGCAACCACAGTTCTAATTGTAGTGTGCAACAGTGAATCTCTGTAAAGCCAGCCCTAGAGTCGCAGTACTTATTGTTATGGTACTCAGTTTGGGTTTTTGGTAATGCAGTGTTAGTAATTGTGCCAACAGTTATTATTATCCAAGAAAAGTGCTGGAGCATCCCAGTGTTCTTCTACCGCTCCTGTGCCCATTTCAGAAAGAGAGATTCAGTTTCAAGGAAGTTGAGTGCACTAACTCTACTATCACTCTGTCAACAACGACCTGCCCCCTGAAGATAGAGGGTGTCCGGACCGGCAAAACGTGGCAGTGTTTTTTTCTCTTTCTTTTCCGCTCCCCTTTTCCTTTTGGGACACCTGCTGGGGTTTCTGTGTCCACCAGGAAGTGCTGAGAGGTGTTCCAGGAGGTCGGGATATACCATCGCCCATGCAGACATCCTGCTTTTCAGGTGAGAGGCCCCGTCTCGACATAAACCCAAGCCACAACATACAGGGCTGCCTGGGCGATGGATTCCTCAATGGGAACTTTCAAAGGCTTAGCACAGGCTTTAACAGCTGATCAGGATGCTCCATCTTTATTAGATTTAACTAGAGCCGCACGGGATTACAGAAGGAAGTTCTTTCTTTAAAGCAAGAGAACCTGGAGGTGCACACTGAACTACAGCGGTATAAACCACAAGACACCCCCTGGGGAGGAGTCAAACTAAAACAAAGATCTCCACTACTACAGGCCCCTCGGTTTGACCCATCTAATGATGTTCCTAGACCCGATTCAGGCCCGACGACTTCCACCACACAACCCATGCAGGTAATGGTCACAACAGCAACCCCTGTGCCCTTAGCTCCTCCAGAAAGGTTTTTTGGAGATAGTGCTAAGTTCAACATTTTTCTTAACCAGTGGCAGCTACAGTTTTTGTGTCGGGCAGCTGCATTCCCCAACAATGCTGCAAAGGTAGCTTTTATTATCTCTTATTTGGGAGGCAATGCAGCTAATTGGTCTATTCCGCTGGTGGAGCGCAATGACCCTATACTGTATGATTTCAACCGGTTCCAGGAAGCCTTGCGGAAACTGTTCGCCAAACACCTCTTTGAGCAAGCCAGTGACAATGAGTTGCTGAATTTGCGCCAGGGAAACAAGGATCTAGGGTCCTATATCACCTCTTTCAATCGGTTGGTGGACCTCCCTCTTCTATCGTGGCCTTCGGGACGATCTCAAGGATGTTTTAACCCAAATTGTAGAACCTCCTACAGAGTGTTCCGAGTTCATTGACCTGGTGGTACGATTGGATCACCGCTTGAGTGAACGTAAGGGAGAAAAATTCTGGGGTGCCACACACTTAGTGGTGCTCAAAACTGAGAAAAAGGAGTCCACCATTCCCACTCATGATACACCGGAGCCCATGCAAATTGGCAGTGTGCGGGGCCCACTATCTAAGGAAGAGAAAGAACGTAGGAAAAAATTGAAACTGTGTTTATACTGCAGAAAGGCAGGGCATTTTGCTCGGGAATGTCCTAACAAGCCTACTGCTCCAAAGAAAGCCATCGGAGCGGTAACAGGGCCTGAATCCTCTCTTCCTGACCAGGTGGAAAACTAACTGGCTCGATAACTTCTGAGACCATTTTATCGAGCACTTCTTTCAATATGGTCTCACATCTTCTGGCTAATACCACCAGTCCAGTACCTCGACATCTAACTCTTATTGTGACGTTAATGTTGTCCCCTCAGATTCGTAAGGCCATTCCCATATTGCTTGACTCTGGGGCTACCGGAAACGTTTTAGACTTGGGTTTAGCTACAACCCTAAATATTACGACTGTCAGAAAAGACGTCCCTGAACCAGTCAGAGCCGTGGATGGCTCAGAATTGTCCTCCGGGCTTATCGTTTATCAAACAACAATCTTGTCCATGCTTTGTGCAAACAACCATACAGAACAAATTCAGTTTGACCACATAGATACCCCAGTATTTGGAGCCATTTTGGGGATACCCTGGCTTCAGTTACACAACCCCAAAATTGACTGGGCAGCAAGGACAGTGACATTAGACTCTAAACATTGCTGGCACTCCTGTTATCAAGACAAACCATTACTATTGACACCCTTGCATTGTGGGTCCACACATAATACGGCTATCAAGCCGGACGACACATTGGGCATTCCTGTACCGTATAAAGACTTCCATGATGTCTTTAGTGAACAGAAGGACACCCAGCTGCCGCCACATAGGTCATGCGATTATCGTATAGGCTTGATTCCAGGGGCAACCCTACCATGTAGTAGGAAGTATGCTCTTTCTGAGCCTGAGAATCGATACCTGCAAGACTACCTGGATGATCTATGGGCTAAGGGTTTCATTCATCATTCAATGTCACCAGTATCGTTGTCTTTGTTCTTCGTGCCCAAGAAGAATCGCGAGCTGCATGCCTGTATAGATTATCACGCAGTGAACAAAGTGACCGTAAAAAAATCGGTATCCACTTCCGTTGATCCTGGTACTTTTAGATCAGGTACGTCAGTCGACCATTTATACTAAACTCGACCTCCGGGGCACCTACCACTTGATCCGAGTGATGAAGGGGGATGAGTGGAAGACGGCATTCTGAACTAAATTCGGACTCTTCGAGTACATAGTGATGCCCTTCGGGTTGTGTTACGCTCCTGCAGCGTTTCAATTTTTCATCAATGAAGTGCTGCAGGAGTTTCTGGATATCTGGTAGTGGTTTACATAGACGACATTTTGATCTATTCATCTTCCACAGAGGAACATATAGGGCATGTCAGAGCGGTTTTACAATGGCTTTGTGAGCATCATCTCTTTGCCAAGCTGGAAAATGTGTTTTTCATGCTACAACTGTAGAATTCCTGGGATATGTGATCACTCCTGATGGAACTTCCATGGATAGGTCCAAGGTACAGGCCATCCTGGATTGGGTAGCCCCAAGATCCATCAAGGAAGTGCATCAGATTTTGGGCTTCACAAATTTTTATCAGAGATTTATACCCCACTTTTCTACCATGGTATCTCCCATAACTTGTCTCCTACGAAAGGGGGTTAAGTTCCTCTGGGATGCAGAAGCTGAGAAAGCCTTCCAACATCTTAAAAACACATTCACTGAAGCACCCATTCTCCATCATCCCGACCCGGCTCAGCCATTTTTCGTGGAAGCAGACGCTTCCCAAATGGCTGTGGTTGGTGTCTTGTCCCAATGAGATACTGAGTCTGGGCATTTCCATCCAGTAGCTTACTTCTCAAACAACTTGCTACCCGCAGAGCAAAATTACACGGTGGCAGAGCGGGAACCTCTGGCCATCAAGCTTGCCTTCCAGGAATGGCATCACCACCTACTAGGAGCTAGACACACCGTAACTATTTACACAGATCACAGTAATTTACATTTTTTTCAAGCGACCAAGGCCCTGACACCTTGTCAATTACACTTGCTTCTATTCTTTAACGAGTTTGACTTCGTAATCACCTATTGGCCCGGTACTACACAACAAAAGGCAGACATGTTGTCTAGGATGGGTTTCTCCTCTGATGTTGCGCTAGAACAGGTCAGAAGCATTATACCCCCAGAAAGAATCGTGGCTGTGTGCACTTCCCAAGAGTTCCTTGAGAAAATACGGGTAGCCCAACACAAGGTTCCCTGTTCAACTGATGTGTATGAAAAAGAGGGTTTACTATACCATGCTGATCAGTTGTACGTCCCTACAAAAGAATTACGGGATACAGTGTTACATTGGGGACATGATTCTGTACTCGTAGGTCACCTCGGTGAGTAAAAAATGTTAGATCTCTGTCAAAGATGGTTTTGGTGGCCCCCACTTGGGCAGGATGTCAGAAGCTACGTCCAGACTTGTTCCACCTGTGTTCGGGCTAAAACCCCACATACTCCAGCCACAGGATTGTTACTTCCCATGCCAATTCCGGTGGCCCCATGGCATACCATAAGTATGGATTTTATTTCTGATCTCCCAGGTTCCAATGGACACACTGTCAAATGGGTGGTTGTAGATTACCTAACTAAAATGGCTCATTTTGTTCCATTAAAATGCCTCCCTACGGCTTCCAAGCTCTCTGATTTGTTTGTCCAACACATTGTAATGCTTCATGGGTTGCCCACCACAATTGTTTCCGATTGTGGTCCCCAATTTATATCACGGTTTTGGGGTAGCTTCTGTTCCTCTGTCGGTATGGACGTCCGCTTGTCCTCTGCATATCATCCACAAACGGCTGGGCAGATGGACCGTGCCAACCAATCACTAGAGCAAATCCTGAGATGTTACATTGACACATGGTCTACTGAGTGGGATAAGACTTTACCTCTTGTTGAATTTGTATATAACAACAGTGTCCACATGGCTATGGGAGTATCCCCATTTTACTGTTTGTTTGGTCTGCACCCAAGAAAACTTGGTCCCAACCATCCACAAGAGTCCCATCAGTACAGAAACACCATAAAGAGTTACAGGAGATTCAAAAACAAGTGCAACACCATTTAAAACTCTACCAAGCTCAAGTAAAAAAACAAGCAGACAAAAGAAGGAGACCTGCTCCCTCTTATCAGATAGGAGATCAGGTGTGGCTCTCATCAAAAAATCTCCATCGTGCAGGATCCAGAAAACTAAACCCCCGATTTCTAGGCCCGTTTCCTATTGCCAAAATCATCAATCTTGTGGTAGTATAACTGACATTGCCAGACGATTTAAAGGTACACCCCGTGTTTCATGTGTCGTTACTCCGTCCCTATTCCCCTGATACCCGCGATGCCCCACCACTTTCCCCAGTAAAAGTACACGGGCAATGGGAATTTGAAGATGCCAAAATTCTTGACTCCAGGCGTGTCCGTGGTGTTCTACACTATTTATTGGCTTGGAAAGGCTATGGGACTGAGGACAATTCCTGGGAACTCGTGTCCATAGTTCATGCTCCATGTCTTACAAAAAAATTCCATCTCTTGCACCCTTCCAAGCCATGCCCTTTGAGAGGGTCCTGGTGGGGAGGACTGTCAGCAATCCTCAAGGTGCCTCCTGCGTTATCTGTCAGCATCCCCAGGGATTAGGGTTAAATCATATCTCTGTTCTTGGTTAAACCTTCATGTTTCTAAGTAAACATAGGTGGTCATTACAACCCTGGCGGACGGTGTTAAAGCGGCGGTAAGACCGCCAACAGGCCGGCGGTAAAAAAATTGCAATTACGACCGTGGCGGAAACCGCCAACAAAGACAGCCACTTTAACACTCCGACCGCCACGGCGGTACAAACAAACAGCGCGGCGGTCACCGTCAACACACAGGCGGGAAACAATGTATCGCCCACACTATTATGACAGGCCAATCCGCCACCTTCTCCGGGGTGGATTCACCGCAGATAAAAACACAGCGGAAACAGGAATTTCAAAGGGAAAACGCTCACCTCTACACACTCCACGAGGAACGAGGACACCATGGAACCGGAACTCCAAATCCTACCTGCAATAGTCTTCCTGCTCCTCTACCAGGAGCACGAACGCCGGCGGCGAAGACCACAGTGAGTACTGCACCTACGACACAGGGGAGGGGGAGGCAAAAAATAGGGACACACACACGCAACACCCCCACCCCTATTCCCCTCTCACCCACTACAACACACACACTAATGCATATCAATACATCACAGTTACACCCCCCCAGAAGAATGCAAAGACCAAAGAAAATTAGTATAACCATCGGAATATATTAAAAACAAGTAGGCAGAAACATTTTTATATACACCATGTACAAAATAAATACCAGGCATAGTAGTCCAGGTACTGCACAAAGAAAGTCCGTGGAACACTGGGACCACACGGTATGGGCGAGGCCCACACAAGATCCCCGACCATGATGGAGAGAACACTGCAGGGGCATCAGATACCAAGAAAACAGGCACCTCAGGGGGAGGGAAAGGGGGGGCACCTCAGCCGCTTGAGTGCACGACGCCAAATCCACGAGGGGGCCACATGCCCACTGTTCAATCCTGGGGAGTGCAAAGCCACAGTCTCTCAAGTCTCTACAGTGGGTGGTTTGCCCACTGTTCAATCCTGGGGAGTGCAAAACCACAGTCTCTCAAGTCTCTACAGTGGGTGGTTTGTCCACTGTTCAATCCTGGGGAGTGCAAAGCCACAGTCTCTCAAGTGGATAACAGTCTCCACTGGTTCTGGAGGGGGCATGGTGCCCAGAGTGCTTCATCCTGTGAAGGACAGAGATAGTGGATGGATCTCTCCACTGGTTCTGGAGGGGGACTGGTGCCCAGAGTGCTTTATCCTGTGAAGGACAGAGGTAGTGGATGGATCTCGCCACTGGTTCTGGAGGGGGACTGGTGCCCAGAGTGCTTTATCCTGTGAAGGACAGAGGTAGTGGATGGATCTCTCCACTGGTTCTGGAGGGGGACTGGTGCCCAGAGTGCATCACTCCCCCCGTGACGGACCCAGTTGCGTCAGTTCCCCTGCTGATCATGGGCTAGCGGTGTTTGAGTTGGCGGTGCCCTGTTCAGCGGTGCTTGAGTTGGCGGTGCCCTGTTCAGCGGTGCTTGAGTTGGCGGTCCTTCATGGCCCAATGGGGCTTTTGCTTGCGGTCCTTCATGGCCCAATGGGGCTTTTGCTGGCAGTCCTTCATGGCCCAACGGGGCTTTTGCTGGCGGTCCTTCATGGCCCAATGGGGCTTTTGCTGGCGGTGGCCTCCTGGGCAGCTGGGCTGGTGCTGGAGGTGGCCTCCTGGGCAGCTGGGCTGGGGCTGGTGGTGGCCTCCTGGGCAGCTGGGCTGGGGCTGGTGGTGGCCTCCGGGGCAGCGGGGATGATGGCGGTCTTCTCCGCTGTGCTGCTCTTCCCAGACTTTCCGGGTTTCTTGTGGCCCCTCCCCACCTTGGAAGGTGTCACAGCTGACTCCCACCGGGACCTCTGGGAGTGGCTTTGGTGGCAGGAGTCTTCCCCTCTCCCGCTGGGCACTGGCCAACTTCTGATGCTTCACAGGTGGGGGACTGTCTGTGCTGTGGCTCCGTGCCACACTGGCTGTCCTGGTGGCCGGTGCACTACACATACCGGTGAGTACAGGCACCACTGGTGCCGGAGATGTTTTGGCTGAGGTGCTACTTCAGGACCTATGAGATGGACGGGGTGGGGGAGGTGTAGGAAAAAGGTCAAGGCTGGACAGGAAAAGTTTTTGGGACACACTGGGACGGGTAGCTGGAGGGGGTTTGGGATTGGAGGAAGAGGTGGTGGTAGTAAGAGGAGTTCCTTTGGTGACTTTGGGTGAAGGTGCATGCGCTGGAGGCTGTTGTGAGGTGGATGGCTGTTGGGTGGGTGTGTTCCTGCGTTTGTGTATCTTTGGAGGGCGCGTCGCAGACACACTGGGAGAGGACACAGGGGACGTGTGAATGGTAGTGGGGGTGGTGACTGCACGTGAGCGACGTGTGCTGGTGGGTGTGCTGGTGAGGGACGTAGTAGCTGTAGAGGTAGTGCATGCAGGTGTGAGTGTAGACGAGACTGGGAGGGAGGAGGGAGACGACGAGGAGGGGGACACAGTGGAGGCAGTGGATGTTGGTGTGTCTGCATGTGTGTGTTGCTTGCGTGAGTGCCTGTGGGATGTGTGGTGCTTATGTTTGCCTGAGCTTCCCTTGTGAGTTGAGGTGTGTGCAGGCTGGTCTGATGGTGTGCTTGGGATAGGCAGAGGTACAGGGGATTGGGTCTGGGTGGAGGAAGTTGGAGGGGGGAGGCTAGAGACGGGGACAATTGCTGCCATCAGTGCTGAGGCCAGAGTTTGAAAAGCTCGGTGAAGGGCTGCCTGACCAGAATGAATGCCCTCCAGGAATGCATTAGTTTGTTGCAACTGCCTTTCTACACCCTGGATGGCATTCAAAATGGTAGACTGCCCAACAGTGAGGGACCTGAGGAGGTCAATGGCCTCCTCACTGAGGGCAGCAGGGGTGACTGGGGCAGGGCCTGAGGTGCCTGGGGCGAAGGTGGTGCCACCCTCCTGAGTGAGCGGGCACGGGGCGAAGGCTGAGGGGCTGCTGGGAGGGCGGTGCTGGTAGGGGGGGTGGCGGCTGTACCTGTAGATGCGGGGGGCACAGATGTTGCCACCACCACAAGGGAGCTCCCATCAGAGGACGAGTCCGTGTCGCTGGTGTCAGCTCCTGTCCCTGCCGTGGAGCTCCCCTCGCCCTCCGTCCCACTGGTGAATTCCGAGTCCGTAGTCTCGCCTTCCAGGGCCATGTGGGATGCAGCTCCCTCGTGCTCCGGTGCCACTGCTCCTCCGCCTGATGATGCTAATGCACACAAGAACAGGGAGACCACAAAAAGGGGGGGGGCGACAGAAGAAAGACATGTTGAGTGCATGGATTACCGCTACCGTTGGCGGACACGACAGACACAGAAGCCCCCTGCACTACGCCACGCTCTTGGGCTCCAATGTTCAATTCCTGGGAAATGGCCTACAAGGCTATGGACGACATCTGCACATATAGATGACACAGGGGCATGACTAGCTGTACTTGGCACTCTACAGAGGTGGGCTGGGGTGCCACATGGCGTGCCTTATGGAGGGGCCTTGCCTACGGAACTCGCCCTGTCCTAGGGAAACCCACAGCCCTCCTCCCCCACCCAGACACCTCCACTGCGCGCAAAGTCAGCAGAATGAGAGTGTACTCACCCCCTTGTGTCTGCTGTGATGCCCTCAAGTGCCCATCCAACTCTGGGTAGGCCACCGCCAGGATCCTGAACATCAGGCGGGTCATGGTGCGACGGGCACCCCTCCCACGTTGGGAGGCCATCTCCAGCTGAGCCTCTGCCGTCTTCTTGCTCAAGCGGCGAATGTCCTCCCATCTTTTCCGGCAGTGGGTGCTCCGTCTGTGGTAGACCCCCAGGGTCCGGACGTCCTTGGCGATGGCACACCAAATATCTTTCTTCTGGTGGGCGCTGACCTACATGAAATGTACAAGGGAAGAAGAGAAGTAATTACCAACTGCACTGTCAAAGTGATTGGCCCCCATCCCTACCCTTGCCATGTGGCACATGCATTCACTGTCTTTCATGCATGCAGCACTCTGCCCCCTTCCTTCTTACATCCAGCCCTCTCCAAACAGACATAGCCCATACAACATGCTCCCAGTGTACTTAGCTGTTTGTCTGGAGGACCGTAGAGTAGCGTGTACTGGGGGAGGACCCCATCCACGAGCTTCTCCAACTCCTCCGATGTGAAGGCAGGGGCCCTTTCCCCAGACGCACAAGCCATTGTATCTTCCAGACCGAGGTCAGAGCAGCACTTGCAGTGTAGGTCCTCTCCTGTCGAAGATCAGGTATCGAGTGATTGAACAGATAGAAAATGGCGGTCACGTCCGCGGCGGTGCGTACCGTCACCGCCGGCGTACATCGTCATTGGCTCCTGGGACCCATAGGGTCCAATGTTAACCAATGCAGCATTGCGCCGCGGTCTTCGACCGCCTACCGCGACGGTGTACAACGCCAGCGCAGTTACCTCACATCCCATTGTCCCACTTTAGAGGTCAGGCAGCCGCCATTACAGGGGCCCACATGGCTTAATTTTCAACTGCGTCACACATACCTAGGCCTAGACTCAACACACATACAGGCCACCTTTTGTGTATGATTGATGTTCTGGGTAAACTGTGGGTACGTACATCTGAGTTGTTTGACTCTGTGCTCGCTGTTGTCCTTCATAGGCACCGTCCGCTGGGACATGTGAGGAGATGGCGGCATCCTCCGGTGTACCGACCGTTGGTGGACCTGTCGACAATGGAGGAGCGACATTTAATAATCACCTACAGGCTTGACCGTGCCACAATCCAGGAACTGTGTACCCAGTTGGAGCCAGACCTGATGTCAGCAATCCGCCATCCCACAGGAATCCCCCCTCAAGTGTTGTCTGCCCTTCTGAAACACATGCGCAGCTACATCGTTTTCCCTCAGGTGGAGGATTTCCCTACAGTGAAAGGTGATTTCTATGCCCTGGGACACATCCCCAACATCATAGGTGCCATTGATGGGACCCATGTGGCTTTGGTCCCCCCACACAGGAGTGAACATGTGTACAGAAACCGGAAGAGTTATCATTCGATGAATGTACAGATGGTATGTTTGGCAGACCAGTACATCTCCCATGTGAATGCCATGTTCCCTGGCTCAGTGCATGACGCCTACATCCTGTGGAATAGCAGCATCCCTTATGTGATGGGTCAACTCCAGAGGCACCGTGTGTGGCTATTAGGTGAGCACCTGGAAGCTAGTCAGTGGGAATGGTTGTCTGGGTCTGGGGTTATCCCTCCAGGTTAGTGTGTGTCTAACAGTTGCCCCTCGCCATTTGCAGGTGACTCTGGTTACCACAACCTGTCATGGCTACTGACTCCAGTGAGGAATCCCAGGTCAAGGGCAGAGGAACGCTACAATGAGGCCCATGGGCGAACTAGGAGGGTGATCGAGCGGACCTTCGGCCTCCTGAAGGCCAGGTTCAGGTGCCTCCATATGACAGGTGGATCCCTATTCTACTCACCAAAGAAGGTGTGCCAGATCATCGTGGCCTGCTGTATGCTTCACAACTTGGCTTTGCGACGCCAGGTGCCTTTTCTGCAGGAGGATGGTCCAGATGGCGGTGTTGTTGCAGCTGTGGAGCCTGTGGACAGTGATGAGGAGGAAGCAGAGGAAGAAGACATGCAGAACAGGGACTCAGTGATCCTGCAATATTTCCAGTGAGACACAGGTAGGAATACAAACCTGCCTACTACATGTACTTTGACACTACTACCTCTCTCCTGTCTGTCATTTTCACCCAGTGTATGGTCACTGAGTTGTCACTTTCCCTTACGATTTCACAGATGTGGGTCCCACTGTGTGACATATGCTTAGATTCCTCATGGACTAGAGCTGTGTGACATAGGTATGTTGACATTACTATTTAAAAAAACATTTTAGCACTGTAATTGCTAATACACTATTGCGAATTCACAGACAGACTCCAGATCATTTTGTGCTTTAGGTGTGTTTATTTAAATGCTCAATATTGGAGGGGGTAGTGAAATGGTGAGGGGTGATGGCGGAGGAGTGTCCTTGGCAGAGTCCAGTCTATTAGTCTCACAGGTGCATTGCCCATATGGGCATAGGAAGTGGAGCTGGGGCAGTTTAATTATGGACAGGATGACAAAGTGGGACAGTAGGATGACAATCAGGGTGGTCTAATTTCTTGGCGGGGTCTTGGCATCGTGCTCTGTCTTTGTCCTGGATCTCAGGGACCGTTTGCGGGGTGGTTCTCCGTCTGCAGGGGGTGGGGTGCTGGTGTGGTGGTCCTGTGGCGGGGCGTCCTGTCCACTAGCGCCGGCGGAGGTGGTGGGCAGTTCATCGTCCATGCTAGTGTCAGGGGCCCCTTGTAGTGCCACAGTGTCCCTCCTGGTGTTGAGTACTTCCTTCAGCACCCCTACAATGGTGCCCAGGGTGGAGCTGATGGTTCTGAGTTCCTTCCTGAAGCCCATATACTGTTCCTCCTGCCTGCGCTAGGTCTCCTGAAACTTGGCCAGTACCGTTGCCATCGTCTCTTGGGAGTGGTGGTATGCTCCCATGATGGAGGAGAGGGCCTCGTGGAGAGTGGGTTCCCTTGGCCTGTCCGCCCCGTCGCACAGCAGCCCTCCCAGTTCCCCTGTGTTCCTGGGCCTCCGTCCCCTGGACCGTGTGCCCACTACCACTGCCCCCAGGTCCCTGTTGTTGTTGGGGTGGTGGGTTATCCTGGGTTCCCTGTAGTGGTGGACACACAGCTGATTGACGTGTCCTGGGGACGGAGGTATGGGCCTGCTGGGTGAGTGCTATGCTGGTGTTTCCAGAGGGGGGAAGGTCTGTGGTGGCCTGTGACTGGGTGAGGGGAACCGACTGTCCCGAGGTCCCCGATGGTCCGGGCTGGTCATCTAGATCCAGTAGGACAGAGGTGCTGTCATCACTGTGGGCCTCTTCTGTTGGTGGTGTGGACATGTGTGGACCCTCCTGTCCGGTGACATTGGGTAGGGGTCCTGCAGGGGTATAAAAGGATGTTTGTTAATTCTGTGTGTGTAATGGTGTGCAATGGGTGGGTGACTGTGTACCCCAGTGCTAGCATTCCTGTGTGGGAGCTTGTGCGATGATGGTTTAGGGGGGAGTATGGGTATGTGCAGTGGGCATGCTTTGGTGATGGGTGTCCATGCTTTGTTGTTGCATGCAGGGCTTGGTGTTGGGATGTGTGGTTTGTGATGTTGGGACATATGTGAGGTGTTGGGGTGCTGGGGGTGAGGGTGAGGGTGGGGGTATGTGATAGCATGCAGGTAGGGTGGGGGATGTAATAGTAAAGCTTTGTCTTACCAGAGTCCATTCCTCCACCTACTCCTGCGAGGCCCTCAGGATGCAGAATCGCCAAGACCTGCTCCTCTCATTTTGTTAGTTGTGGGGGAGGAGGTGGGGGTCCGTCGCCAGTCCGCTGAACCGCCAGGTGGTGTCTTAAGACCACGGAACGCACCTTCCCCCGTAGGTCGTTCCACCTCTTCCTGATGTCCTCCCGATTTCTTGGGTGTTGTCCCAATGCGTTGACCCCGTCCATTATTCTTCACCATAGCTCCATCTTCCTTGCAATTGAGGTGTGCTGCACCTGTGATCCGAATAGCTGTGGCTCTACCCGGACGATTTCCTCCACCATGACCCTGAGCTCCTCCTCCGAGAACCAGGGGTATCTTTGCTGTGCCATGGGGTGGTGTAGGTGATGTGTGGGGTGGAGTGTGTGGTGATAAGTGTGTTGATGTGTAGTGGTGTGTTGTGTGAGGTGCGTGGAAGTTGTGTGGTTGATGGTGTTGTGTGCCTGTGGAGTCTGTTGTTCTTGCTGGTGCTATCTCTCTCTGGCCTTCTTTCTGAATTTTTGGTCGGAGGGGTTTGTGGGTGATGTGGGTGTATGTTTTATATTGTATTGGGTGTGTGGGAGTGGTGTGTGTATGTGTATCAGGTGTGTGTATTTTGAATTGTCTAATGTGGCTGTGTTTTGTAAACGTGTGTGTATTTTGAGCGCGGCGGTGTGTACTGCCAATGGAATACCGCGGTTGAAAGATCGACGTGTGGATTTGTGTGTCGTGATAGTGTGGGCGTATTACTGTTGGCATGACGGTGTCGGTTTTGTTTTCGCCAGTTTATCACTGACCTTTGGTGTGGCGGACTTGTGTGGGTGTCTGACTTTTGGCGGATTCTGAGATGTGGGTCATAATAGCTGTGGTGGAATTCCGCGGCCGCGGCGGTGTGTTGGCGGTCTTCTGCACGGCGGTAAGCGGCTTTTACCGCCAATGTTGTAATGACCGCCATAATGTGCAGTGTTACACAATTGGTTTTATCAATGCTTGTTTTACCAATGCTTGTTTGCTAATGTGAGCAGGTGTAGACATGTGCTTCTAATTCGGTGTGGTGTAGACATGTGCTTCTAATTGGGTGTGGTGACTCATGTGGAAACTCAACTGCTTTCCTGATTGGCTATAAATAGCAGAATGAAGCATGCCTCACTGCTTGGCTTTGTTTCGCTTCCTGATCTCAGCATCTTATTTGGCAGCCCAGCCCCTGCTGTCATCCTCGTATTCAGGACTTTTGAGGCAATTCTTTTCTTCGTTCATGTACCAGCTGACACCAGGCATTCCTCCAGCACTCCGGAAAAGACTGCAGCTAAGTGACTAGTATTCTCCAGGGAGTTTGTTCTTTGAGCGCCACCCTTTCCTAGAACAGCTGGTGTATTTCAGACCTCGTATTTTGGCAGAGTGCTTATCTTGAAGAGACAAATGCATTTCTGAACATTCTACATTATTATTGTAGTTACTTGCCTAAATGTGCTTCAGGAAATCTGCTTGAGCTCAAGTACTACAAAAAGTGACAGTGCAATTTTAAAAGAGCATTTACGTGACTTTTGTTTCTCTAATAGCATAACTCTTGGATTTAAATTGTGTCATTCATGCCTGTGTTTCAGGTTTGAAGAATTTGCTTTTGAAGGGTTTTTCACACACACAGTGAAACCAAACCAAACTGTGCCACTCTAACTGTTTAAACCCAGAGTGGACAGTTGTATTTCTTGGATTGTTTTTGTTCCTTTTAGTTTAACCCTATGCATGCAGAAAAGTTATATGTGATATAATTAATACCCTTGTTTTTCTTTCTTGTGCATGATAAGTGCAACCACAGTTCTAATTGTAGTGTGCAACAGTGAATCTCTGTGAAGCCAGCCCTAGTGCCACAGTACTTATTGTTATGCTCAGTTTAGGCTTTTGGTAATGCAGTGTTAGTAATTGTGCCAACAGTTATTATTATCCAAGAAAAGTGCTGGAGCATCCCGGTGTACTTCTACCACTCCCGTGCCCATATCAGAAAGAGAGATTCAGTTTCAAGGAAGTTGAGTGCACTAACTCTACTATCACTCTGTCAACAACAACCTGCCCCCAGAAAATACAGGGTGCCTAGCTGGACCAGCAAGACGTGGCAGTGTTTTCTCTCTTTCTCCTCCACTCCCCCTTTCCTTTTGGGACACCTGCCGGGGTTTCTGTGTCCACCAGGAAGTGCCGAGAGGTGTTCCAGGAGGTCGGGGCATACCATTGCCCCTGCAGACACCCTGCTTTTCAGGTGGGTGGCCCTGTCTCGACACTTGCCGTCGCATTCACCTGCTCTCTGCGTTGGGCTAACCAGCTATTGTCCCTTGCACAGACTGTGCTTGCGAAGGGACAGCAGGACTGTCCTCATCACCTCCATCATAATTACTGGAAGAGAATTTATTGAATGGGGCTCCTCCAACTGAAAAGTCACTCCCAGAGTCTGCTCCATTGTCCTATCCCTCAGATGCTGTCTCAGTATCTGCTGTCTCAGTCTCTGATCCTTTGTCAGAGCTGTCCTCTATAACCCGAATGAGGGCGTGAGCAGCAGTCATCCAACGAGATGCCATCTCTGCTACTGGCTAAACTGTAGCTCTAAAACACTAGCCTACGTAGACAGTCACAAAATTGCTAGTGTGTGTGTGATACCTGCAACAGTAGAGGTCACCTTACCTGCGCTTGTTCCCTCAATCAGCACGTTCTTTCAAGACACTCAAAAAACACCTTGTCACATACCAATCATCACAGTCTTTAGCACCTCTAGCGCCCAGTCCAACAATCATTATTGGTGCTCACACTCCCATGTCCTCCTCCTCGGATTCCCTCACTACCACCCAGCAAAAGTGCCCTTCATCTCTCCATAGCCGCCCCGCACATACATTTCATTTGTATTAAAAGCGCAGTTAATGGTTGACTTTATAATGTACTCAGCTATTTTCATAAAATACAGATTTGCTCTTTGCAGTAGGCATATAAACCTTCTGCACTTCTTTATGGCACCAAAACTGCCACTAGACAAAAGTCTGATCCTTTTGTAGCACAAACATAATCACAAGACTTACTTGACTTTTTTATTGCTGCCTAAAAGCCACAGTTGAAACGCGTCAGTTGAAGTATGTGCATTGCTTTGAAGACGCAAGCTGCAACTGCAAGACAACTGGTGAACTGGTGGAAAATATATAGGGCTTGGTGGGGGTGCCAAGGAGACACAGAAGATCTTCCGGGTTTCCCAGGGTTAAAAAAAAAAAATCCTCGGGTGCGATTTTTTAACCCCCTTCCCTGGTGTCAGCCACTAGTCATGACCTGCACCACGGAGGTAGTGTGGGCATTGGCCAGTGGCCAACACCCACACCAAACAGATTAACCATATATTTAATCCTTACAGGGCATAATACATTACACATTTTCAAGGCTAGCAAGACTATTGCAATGATATTGCAAACAAGGCCCGTAAAACATAACTTCTCCTAGCTGTGAAACAAAAGTTGCAGCCATAATGAATGGTGGCAGAGGTTATTATTTTGGGGTCCCCACTAACTTAGTGTGGGGATCCAGAGATGATGTAGACAGAAAGAGCACATTGTGGTCAAGGTTTTGAAGGTGGTCCCATTGTCCTAGGACCACCACAGGTTGAGACATGAGCAAAAACAATTCTAAAAGTAATGCCCTGCAAAGCATAATGGGACAAGTTTCCATGCCACAAATATTCTAATATGTTGAGATGGCTGTAATGCTTAGAACAGCCCCTAGAGAACACCACAATGAAAATAGTATTTGTAAGAAACATGGCCCAGTAACTGGAGGACCCAACCACACAAAAAGAAAATGCCACAAATAATGCAGTGCAACCATATATTTAGCCCCTAGAGAGCATAGTTCATTATATATATTCAGCAGTAGCAGGCCTATAACTATGATATTACAAACAAGGCCCTTAAAACACAAGCTACTCTGAGCTGTAAAACAAAAGGCTCCAGCCATGAAAGACTTAAGCAAACCCTGAATGGTGGGATAGGTTATTATTTTAGGATCCCCACGAACCTGGTGTGGGGAACCAAAGATGATGTAGACAGAAAAAGCACATTGTTGTGAACGTTTTAGTGGTGGTCCCATTGTCCTGCGACCACCGCAGGCTACGTTATGAGCAAAAAGGTTTTGTAAAAGTAATGTCCTGCAAAGCATAATGGGTTGAGTTTTCCTGAGTGCAGCAAATATTGTAGCTTTCACTTTGAGGTTTTCTGTTTTACGTAAAGCATTCACCAATTTCAGGTGTTTTAAGGGGAGAGCCACAAGAAATGACTCTGAATAGGTAACTCTGAACAATGTGACCAGTGCTCCAATAGCATTGATCGAGTTCACGCCGTTGTGCCTGTGAGTGCCATAGTCGCCATGCAACATGAAGGATAGAGACAAAGGGAAAAAAAATAGCTCACCCACGCTGAAGTATATCGACAATCGTGCAATAATTCATGTTAGAGGGGCAGTCTGCAAGGTGTGACAAAAATAGCCTCAAGGCGGGACAAATGTAAAGCATTTACCAATTACATCAAGAAAGTCAAGCCAATGATCAAGTGAAAGTGATGAGTGTGACATGGACGTGGTTAAAAGCCCACAATACTTACAAAAGGTCCAAGCGCTTGCGCGCTAGACTTAAAAATGACAAAACAAAAAAGCCAATGGAAAACAATGGACGGTGTTACTTTTTAGGTCAGCAAGCAACATGTCCCCAGTAAGTCTTTTGCAACCAGACATCTGTGCTGTCTGGCAGCCTTCGACTTAAAAAAGGACATGTTTCCATAATGAAGCTTAAACAGCAGCAGGGGTGCACATGCTTATAAAACAGTGGTAATGTTTTCATAAGGGCGAATTTAAGTATCATAAATTGATACGTGTGTGTGTGAAATCCCATGAGGCACCCAAGCATGAGTGTACATTTATCGGCTACAAAAAAGGAGAAATATACAGGTTGCAGCTGTTTTTGCCAAAGCAAACTACATTTTGATAAACACAGATACATTTAGTGAAATATAAATGTAAAAATTGCCATGAGATCCGAGGCCAGCATGGGAAGTACAGGGTTGCAGGAGGTAAGGCAAATTAAAATTGTATTAGTACAGTTTTTGTTAACGCGTTACTGAAATTATTACTTTTTCGGCCATGAGAAGGTAAGGGTGTCCTGCAAGATGCATTTGGCAATTTTCTTTAGGACTGAAGAGATGGGCACAGCATGTATTCTTGCCTGTGTCTGGGTGTTGCACCTTTTTCAGAAGTGAAGCTGTATTGTTTTTAACTTTACTGTACAGCACAGAGTCCATTAATAGCTACATGAAGGTAAATATATTGGGCAGTTAACTTATCAAAATGAAATTAATGATCATGAGTAGGGAAACAACTTTTAAAGTGGAGGTTAAATGTTCAATTAAAAATACAAATAAGTAATTTCTTGATTTTTTTAAAAACAATTATTTCTATTGATATGCTTTTTGTAACAATTGTGTTGTATTGTACTGTAACTACCTTCAGGTAGTGGGTCAGACCCCTGACAAGGTACTGAAGCATCGTAGTGGTTGGGCAGCATGCTATATAGTGTGGGATGGGAAGTATATGGTTGGAAGAGAGTTGAACTGCAGTATGACCAATGTGGAAAGTGTGTTGTCTGCGAGTAACCAGAGTGGTGCTCTGTTCTTGACTTAGGTCCCTCTGCCTAGGCACGTAATGGCTGGAAAAGTAGTGCAATATAGAACACATGCATTTTATCTTGAATCATCGTATCAGTGGACATCTAAGGACCAATGAGACAGGTATTATAAAATACGATAAAATCTCAGACCAGGCATTATAAAAGTCTTTCCAAGCGAAAAACACCTCAAACAATGGACCTCTGTGGCCACACTTTTCCTTCTGTGAAATAACATTGATATGAGGGACATTTAGCTTTCGCTGCTGGTTAATTGTAGCAGATCAGCCCACGAATAACAATATGAAGGCCACCAAGCACTTTGTTATTCCTTGCTAGCTCAAATTCCTAAGTGTAACTTATTGGGTGGGATGGACCCCAGGGAACACATAAGGTGACACTTGTGGTCACATGGCGCGTACTTTATCGGACCACTCGCCGGTCAAGCTAGTGCTGGAGGTGCCTGGTGGGCACGGGCATGCATATACGTGGCGTCTGCCTCATGGGGCGCTTCAGGATGGGCCATTTCGTGAAGAGGTCCTCGAGGCCATTACTCATTATTTTGCTGAGAATAGTGGGTCCGTGAGTTCGTCCGGAACATTATTGGAGGCTTTTAAGGTGGTCATTCGTGGGGTATGCCTCTCGAAACAACATGGTGTATTACGAACGCTGCGGCGGGAGTTGGCTGATTTAGAGGTGCAGATAGTGGACTTGGATGTGCGCCTGGTGGCAGACTGGTCTGGTTCTACGTTTGCGGCTCTGCAGAGTGCTGTATCTCTGTTCGAGGAGGCCTCCCTGCGGGAGATTTGTTTTTTGGGGAAGTTTGCCAGGGCAAGGCGCTATGGGGAGGGTGAGAGGGCCGGGCGCATGCTGGCGAAAATGTTACGCAAGCCTTGGGCCAGTAATTATATTACCGAAATAGTACGCAGGGTGAGCGTGTGGTGGGGACGGATGGTGTCATGCAGGTTTTTACCAAATTCTTTGCGGATCTGTAGGCAGTGCCTTCCGAGCTGGATGACGAGGCGGCACAGGATTACTTCTCTGAGATTAGCTTACTCTGGTTTGATGATGCTCATAGATCTTATTTCGATGCTCCCTTCTCAGTTGAGGAGGTCAAATCGGCAATTCGTAGTCTGCCTGGAGATAAATCCCCCGGCTTGGATGGACTGACTCCTGCATTCTATAAGGAATGCTCTGATATTCTTGCTCCTTAACTCTTGGAGGTTTATGCAGAGGCTATGAAGACTGGGGTTCTCCCCGCCTCCCTCCGTGATGGCCTGATTATCACGATTCTCAAGCCTGGCAAGTATCCACATTGCTGTGACACGTATCGCCCGCTCTCTATGATTAACATAGATAATAAAATATTGGCCAAGAAGATAGCGGCACGGCTGCAGCCGCTGCTGCCGAAGTTGGTGCTACCGGACCAGTCTGGGTTTGTGCCGGGCTGGTCTACGTCTCATAATTTGTGTACGTACTTTGCGGTCGCAGGCACGATTATTTGGAAGATTAGGATAAAGGATGGATAGAGGAGGGAAGAGTTTGGAAAGAGTTGTTTGGGAGTTCATAGTAGTGAAACAGTTTTTGGATGAGAGAGTGGAGGTAAATTATAGTTTTGAAGAACAATAGGATGAGTTGTATTATAATTGCATCTATATATCACAAGTCTTTGGAATGATACAGGGCCACTCCACCCCACTCCACCCAACCCCACCAAAGCCAATAGTTCTCATGTAGGACAGACCTACTGGCTTTGGCAATGCTGTTCAAAATGGGGAAATGAGCAGTAAATAAAAATAAAAGCATTGTAAACCTAGGTAGTACACAGCAGCAAGCCAGGCCAGCAAACCAAACTGAAAAAAACCACAAAAAACTTTTTTGTTAAGATGTACTCCAATGGGAGCAGCGAGTGTGGGGGGTGAAAAGTTGGGAAGAGGAGGTCAAGATGTTGGGGGGTGGTGAGAAAGCGACATTGGGGGAAGAAATACAGGGGATCAATGGGTGAAGGGGCATCAGTGCAAGAGGAGAGTAGGATTAAAAATAAATCAGTCAGGAGGAGACAACAGCATAGGGTGCACTATTGGAAGAGAGAAGCAGCACATGAGGGATAAAGTGGAAACACACGCACTCCCACAGAGCACCAAAAGAAGCAAAAAGTAGTTCCCTGAAAGTGAAGAGTAATACAATGAAAAGTTTGATAAAGGAGCTTGTGCCCTGGGAGGGACAAACAAAAATAGCAAGGAAAGCATTCAAATAGGATGAAGCAGTGACATTGACAAGAAAGGCCAACCAACTGTAAGCAATGGGCCGGCCCAAAGCCCAACTTAAGCATTGGTATTCCCTAAAATATCAGACAGAAGTGGTCTATAGGCAAAACATAAACATTATGGCCCTCATTATAACATTGGTGGTAAGTGCTGCTTACCGCCATGCTGACTGCCGCCAACATACAGCGACCGGGGCAGTACACTGCTGCGCGTATTATGACCCACACATAGAAATCCGCCACTATACAGACACACACACAAGTCCGCCAGCCCAAAGGTCAGTGATAAAATGGCAGTATCAAAACCTACACCGTTACGCCAATAGAAATATGCCCACAGATTCATGACCCACGAATCACCGTGGCGGACATTCAACCGCAGTAAACCATTGGCGGTACATACTGTCACGCTCAAAATACACACACACTAACAAAACAACACCACATTGGACAATTCAAACAACACATACCTGACACACATACACACATCACACCCACACCAATATGAAACACGCACACACACACTACCCACAACCCTTTACGACTACAAACAATTGACAACTGAGAGAGAGAGACAAGCCAGGAGACCCACTGAATCAGAGCCACAATCACCAATACACCATCCAGGCAACTCACAGCACACACCTCAACACATCACCCCACACACATTCAAACACACCACGCACACTACACCCATGGCACCACAAAGACACCCTAGCTAAGGGTCATGGTGGAGGAAATCACCTGGGTAGAGGCACAGCTATTCAGATCACAGGTGCAGCAGGCGTCCATTCCTAGGAAGATGGAGCTATGGCGGAGAGTTGTGGACAGGGTCAACGCCGTGGGACAGCACCCCAGAACAAGGGATGATATCAGGAAGAGCTGGAACGACCTACGGGGGAAGGTGCATTCCGTGGTAGCAAGACACCAGATAGCTGTAGAGGAATGGCGGTGGACGCCCACAAATACCAACATGGGAGCAGCAAGTATTGGCGATCATGCATCCTGAGGGCCTGGCAGGAGTAGCAGGAGGACTGGACTCTGGCAAGTCAAATCTTTACTACTTTATCCCTCCCTACCTTCATGCCATCACAAACTCCTACCCCTACCCTCACCCCCATTACTCCACCACCTCACATACACCCTACCATCACAAGCCACCCATCCCAATACCAAGCCCTGCATGCTACACAAATGCATGGACTCCATCACAGACCTGCATGGACACCCATCACCACAGCATGCACACTAATGACAATCACTTAGCCAACCAAATCACAACTCACACAAGCCAAAGCTGCCTTGGTAATAACAACCACAGAGGGGTGCATACCCATGCACAAGATGTCACAAGCTGAAAGAAAACCACTGCATTTACATCCCCACAATGTCATCCACACAATGTCACCGGAGAGGAGGTGCCAGCAAAATCCAGTCCCGCCACAGAAGAGGTCCACAGTGATGACAGCAGCTCTGCACGCCTGCATCTCGATGACCAACCTGGCCCATCAGGGACCTCTGGACAGTCGGTGATCCAGCCACATTCTCAAGCCACCACAGAGCCTCCCCCCTCAGGAAACACCACCACAGCAACCACCCAGCGGGCCCATCCCTCTGTCCCCAGGGCATGTCAATCAGCAGTGTGGCCACCACTACAGGGACCCCAGGCAACCCCACAAACACAGGACAGTTGAAAGGTTTGCGATTAGCACCCATTGTCACCAAAGAGTCAGTGTGGCAATTTTTTTGGTAGAATATTATATGTGTAGTCTTAACATGAATTGAAAGAATAAAAATGGTCAAGATGAAAAAAAAAAAACAGGATATTGATTTTTTCTGGAGTTGCAAAGTTTAGGAAGAGTTTGATGGGAGCAATGGTCTCTATTTTGCCTCCACATAGCCACCAAACGTTTCTTCCACTGAGGACTTTAACACACATTGGGCCTGATTACAACTTTGGAGGAGGTGTTAATCCGTCCTAAAAGTGACGGTAAAGTGACGGATATACCACCAGCCGTATTACGAGTCCATTATATCCTATGGAACTTGTAATACGGCTGGTGGTATATCCGTCACATTTGGAACGGATTAACACCTCCTCCAAAGTTGTAATCAGGCCCATTATGTCAACCTTAAGGACCTGGGGTCAGTGGCAGTGGGCACACGGTCCAGGGGACAGAGGCACAGGACAACAGGGAAGCTGGGAGGACTGATGTGCAAAAAGGGGGAGGACAGGCTCAGGGAACCGACTCTCCACGAGGCACTCACCAACATCCTGGGAGCATACCACCATTCCCAGATACTGGCCAAGCTGCAGGAGACCCAGCGGCTGCAGGAGGGACAGTACCTGGGGATCAGGGAGGACCTGAGGGATATCTACACAACCCTGGTCACTATTGCAGGGGTGCTAGCAGACATAGCCAACATCATGAGGGAGGCAGTGGCACACCAACGGGCCCCTGACACTAGCCCCACCGATGAACAGCCCTCCACCTCCGCTGACGCTAGTGGACAGGAGGCACCGCCACTGGAACAACAGGCCACCAGCACCCCAACCCCTGCACAAGGAGAACCACCACGCAAAAGGTCCCTGCGTTCCAGAGAACATTGCCAAGACCCCAGCCAGGAAATAAGACTCCCCTGAATGTCACCCTTTTGTGTCCCACTCATTCACCCTGTCCACCTTCAACTGCCATTGTCCAGTTCCTATGCCCCCTTGGACAATGCACCTGTGATACAAATAGACTGGAACTTTACCCTGGACATTCCTCCACCATCAACCCAGCCCATTGCAATACCCCCTACACCTATTATCACATAAATAAACACCCTTGGAACTAATACAAGTATGGAGTCTGTCAATTGATTGAAAAATGTATTAGTCTAACAAGCTGTAAACATTGCAATTCAAATGTACAGTTACATATACGTAGGTATGTCCTGTAGTGGGCAGCAGTAAACACACCAGGAGCCAGACTGGGGCACAGATATCTGAAAATAGAGATGCCAAAGGGTACAGTAAGTGGCCATAGAAATTGGAATTTCAGGCGGCCATGTACAATGTCCAACACAAAACCGCAATGGAAGGTGAAGTTACAGTGTCTTACCTGTGTGTGGCTGGAAGTACTGTTGAATTATAGTAGTTCTGTTGTCCATATCCTCTTCCTCTGCCTCCTCTTTGTCACTGTCCACAGGCTCCACCGCTGCCACACAACCATCTCCAGCCTCAGCCTCCTGCAGAAAAGGCACCTGGCGTCTCAAGGCCAGGTTGTGCAACATGCAACGATGATCTGGCACACCTTCTTGGGTGAGTAGTACAGGGATCCACCTGTCAGATGGAGGCACCGGAATCTGGCCTTCAGGAGGCCAAAGGTGCGCTCAATGATCCTCCTTGTCCGCCCATGTGCCTCATTGTAACGTTCCTCTGCCCTTGTCCTGGCATTCCTTACTGGGGTCAGTAGCCATGAAAGGTTGGGGTAACCAAAGTCACCTGAAAATATTGAGGGATACCTGTTAGCCAGACACTCACCCTTAAGGCCAAACCCACACCCATATACCTACATCAACTGGGTGGGGACCATGGGCTCACCTATTAGCCACACCATGTCCCTGTGGAGTTGAGACATCACATATGGGATGCTGCTATTCCTCAAGATAAAGGCATCATGCACAGAGCCAGGATACTTTGCATTGAAATGGAAGATGTACTGGTCTACCAAACACACCATCTGCACATTCAGAGAGTGAAAGCTCTTTTGATTTCTGAACACCTGTTCATTTCTCCGGGGGGGAGGGGGGCAAAGGCAATATGGGGGTCGTTCTGACCCCGGCCGGCGGCGGAAGCCGCCGGCCTGGCTGGGCCCGCCAGAATACCGCTGCGCGGTCAAAAGACCGCCGCGGGTATTCTGGGTTTCCCGCTGGGCTGGCGGGCGACCGCCAGAAGGCCGCCCGCCAGCCCAGCGGGAAACACCCTTCCATGAGGATGCCGGCTCCGAATGGAGCTGGCGGAGTGGAAGGGGTGCGACGGGTGCAGTTGCACCCGTCGCGATTTTCAGTGTCTGCATGGCAGACACTGAAAATCTTGGTGGGGCCCTGTTACGGGGGCCCCTGCAGTGCCCATGCCATTGGCATGGGCACTGCAGGGGCCCCCAGGGGCCCCACAACACCCCATACCGCTATCCTGTGCCTGTCGGCCAAAACCGACAGGAACAGGATGGCGGTATGGGGGTCGGAATCCCCATGGCGGCGCAGCTTGAGATTCCCCAGGGCAGCGGGAAACCGGCGGTACTCCGCCGGTTTTCCGTTTCTGACCGCGGCTGTACCGCCGCGGTCAGAATGCCCAAAGGAGCACCGCCAGCCTGTTGGCGGTGCTCCCGCGGTCGTTGGCCCTGGCGGATTTTACCGCCAGGGTCAGAATGACCCCCTATGTGTACCATCAATAGCACCAATAATGATCTTGGGGCTATATCCCATTGCATAGAAGTCAGCATTCACTGTGGCCAAATCCTCCACCTGGGGGAATACAATGTAGCTGCGCATGTGTTTCATCAGGACAGACAACACTCTGGTCAGCACGTTTGAGAACATGGGCTGTGACATCCCTCATGCCATGTCCATTGTCGCTTGGAAGGAACCACTTGCCAAGAAATGGAGCACTGACAGGACCTGCACTAGAGGGGGGATACCTGTGGGGTGGCAGATAGCTGAAATCAGGTCTGGCTCCAATTGGGCACACAGCTCTTGTATTGTGGCCCTATCAAGTCTGTAGGTTAGGATAATGTGCCTGTCCTCCATTGTCGACAGGTCCGCCAGGGGTCTGTACACGGGGGTATGTCTCCATCTCCTATTCATCCTCAGCGGTTGAACTCTGGGGTGAAAAACGGTGAGCAGAAGGTCATATTCAAACATATACTCAGATGAATATGCTATTTTTGTTTTACAGAAACAGTATGTGAACTTGTAAGTCCGTTTATGTGCCTAAATCTGCTCTGACGCAGTTTAGTGCCATGGCCTGTGCCCCCCTGAAATAGCGGCCACCTGACCTGTGAGGAGGGACAAGTGGAAATGAGGTAATTCCGCAGGTTTTGTGCGCCTTTGCGGGCGGCGGGTGACGAACGCCGTACAACATCGCATTGGTTATCATTGGGGCCTACAGGTTCCAGGAGCCAATGAGGATGTACGCCGGCGGTGACGCGGTTTCTATCTGTTCACTCACTTGCTACCTGACATTCAACAGGAGAGGACCTACACTGCGTCTGAAAGCAACCATGGCTCGAATATCTGCCTTCACTGAGGAGTTGGAGGGACTGGTGGATGGGGTCCTACCCCAGTATCGTTTACTTTATGGCCCTCCAGACCAACAGGTGAGTACACTGAGCATGATGCATGGGGCATGAATGTATGGAGTGCTGTGTGTGTAAGCCTCGTGTGGGAGGGGCTGAGGGGTCCTGGGCAGAGTGCTGCATGTATGGTGATCAATGTATGTGCGTAAGGGGATGGAAGGGATATGTTGGGCCATGAGTATGACAATCCGGACGGTATGAATAATACCTTTTCTGTTGTATTTTTTTCTGCAGGTCAGCGCCAATCAGAAAAAGGGTATTTGGCGTGCCATCGCCAAGGAGGTGCGGACCCTGGGGGTCTTTGACAGGCAGAGCACCCACTGCCCCAAACGGTGGGAGGACCTGCGCCGCTGGGCAAGGAAGACAGCGGAGGCCCATTTGGGGCTGGCCTCCCAACAAGGAAGGGGTGTCCGTCGTACCCTGACCCCCTTGATGTTCTACATCCTGGTGGTGGCCTATCCAGAGTTGGATGGGCGCTTGAAGGCATCATAGCAGCCACAAGAGGGTGAGTAGATTCAGAATCATGACTTTACGTGCGTTAAGGTGTTACCTGGGTGGGGGATGTGGGCTGTGGGTGCCCCTAGGCCAGGGCGAACATGGCAGGTAGGTTCCATGATGGGCAAGCTCAGATGCACTCCAACCCCAATTATGTTTGTGGGCATCTACTACTGAGCAGGGTCCTGTGGGTTTCAGGTGTGCAGCTAATGGAGTTAGGCATTGTACCCCATGGCCTGGTGACTAGCATTGTAAATGGTAGTGCATGGCCTAGTGCATAGGGCTGTTCCCTGTGAGTTGTGTACGCCAACGGTAGTGTTGTTGCTGGCATTGACCAAGTGTATCCTCTGTCTCTCCCCCCCTTTTTGTTTTGTCACCCTGTCCTTGTGTGCATCAGTATCATCTGGCGGAGGAGCAGAGGCACCGGCGACGGAGGGAGCTGCATCCCACATGGCCCTGGAGGCCGAATCCACCAACAGTGAGGGCACCAGTGGCATGGAGGGTGAGGGGAGCACCACGACGGAGACAGGAGGGGACAGTACCGACAGTGACTCCTCTGATGGAAGCTCCCTGGCGGTGGCGGACACCTCTGTGGCCACCCCAACTAGAGGTACAGCCGCCACCCCCCTTACCAGCACCGCCCTCCCAGCAGCCCCTCAGTGTGTTTCCTGTGCTCGCTCACCCAGGAGGGTGGGCATCTCCTACGCCCTAGGCACCTCAGGCCCTGCCTCAGTCAGCCCTGCTACCTTCATTGAGGAGGTTTTTGACCTCCTGAGATCTCTCTCTGTTGGGCAGTCAACCATACTGAATGCCATCCAGGGTCTAGCAGGGCATTTGCAACAAACAAATGCATACCTGGAGGGCATTCACTCTGGTGTGGCAGCCCAACAGAGATCATTCCAGGCTCTGGCCAACTCACTGATGGCAGCCATTGTCCCTGTCTCCAACCTCCCCCCTCCAACTTCCTCTACTCAGTCCCAATCCCATTAACCCCAGCCTATCCCAAGCACCCCTTCAGACCATCATTCACCCAAACCAAATCAACACACAGAAGTGGCTCAGGCAAACACAAGCACCACACTTCATCCCACAGGCACTCACACAAGCACCATCCAGATGCAGACACACCAACGTCCACCGCCTCCACTGTGTCCCCCTCCTCCTCCTTGTCCACCTCCCTCCCACTAGCGTCTCCACTCACACCTGCATGCACTACATCCTCATTCACTACCTCCATCACCAGCACACCTATCACTGCACGCCCCTCACTGGCAGTCACCACCCCCACATCTATGCACACGTCTCCTGTGTCCTCTCCCACTGTGTCTGTGAACCCTCCTCCCAAAGTACACAAACACAAGCAATCAGACACCCAACAGCCATCCACCTCACAACAGCATCCAGCCCATGCACCTGCACCCAAACACAGCAGACAGACACCTCCTAAAACCACTCCCTCATCCTCCACTCCCAAACCTTCACCCTTTTCCGTGCCCCAGTGTCCCTAAGAAGCTTTTCCTCGCGACCCTTGACCTATTCCCTACCCCGCCCCCGTCCTTCACTTTGGGCCAGGGTGGCCAGAACCCAGCCCAGCACCTCAGCCACCCAGTCCACGGCCAATGTAGTTTCTGCAGCTAGTGCAGGTGTGTGAGGCTCCAAGGAGACACCCGTCACCACAGCCAGTGTGCCTGCACCACCTGCCAAGGGCAAGAAGGGGACACCAGCTAGCAAGGGGAAGGAAGCACCACCAGCCAGCAAGGGCAGGAAGGGAACACTAGCTGGCAGAAGCAAGGAGGCACCACCATCTGCCAAGGGCAAGAAGGGGCAAACAACACCAGCCATGGCACTTCAGCCATCCGGGGCTGCAGGGGAAGGGCTGAAGCATCCCCCCAACCACTGACAGCACCGCCTCCTGCACCTCGGCCAGCACCGCCACCTGCACCGCTAGCAGCACCACTGCCAGCAGCAGCAGCCCCAGTGGGCAGCCGTCCAAGGCTGCAGGGGAAGGGCTGGAGCCTCCCCCCACCAGCACCGCCACCTGCACCGCGGCCAGCACCGCACCTGCACCGCCACCTGCACCACAACTACCATCCCTTCAGCAGCTGTCACCGCCGGCGAGCATTGTGTAGTCGTGACTACATGGGCTGCAGTGAGTCCTGGCCCCTGCAAAACCTGTAGGTGTGACACCCAGGTGAGAGACTGTGACCTTGCACCATCCAAGGTGAAGCACACTGGGCACAAAGTCCCCTCCAGAACCAGTGGAAGAAGGCATCCACTCACCCCCTCCTTTCCAGAATGAAGCACACTGGGCACACAGCCCCCTCCAGAAACAGTGATAGAAAGCATCCACTAGAGAGACTGTGCCTTTGCACTCCCCAGGACCAAGCAGTGGGCAAACCACCCACTTGAGAGACTGTGGCTTTGCACTCACCAGGACCAAGCAGTGGGCAAAGCACCCACTTGAGAGACTGTGGCTTTGCACTTCCCAGGACCAAGCAATGGGCAAACCACCCACTTAAGAGACTGTGGCTTTGCACTCCCCAGGACCAAGCAGTGGGTAAAGCACCCACTTGAGAGACTGTGGCTTTGCACTCCCCAGGACCAAGCAGTGGGCACGTAGCCCCCTCCAGGAGCAGTGGGGTTGTACCATCTTCCGGCTGAGGTGCCTGTGTGTTTTCAACCTGATGTCCCTGCAGTGTTCTCTCCGTATTGAGGCAGGACTCAGGTGTGGCCTTGGCCTATGTGTTATGGTCCCGTGGGCCACGGACATTTTGGAGTGGGCATTGTCCCTCCATTTGTATATATTGTACATACTGTTTATTGCTTTAAGGACGTATTTATCTAATATTGTTCTATTACACTCAATTTAATCAATTCCTTTTGTTCCTGCATTATTCCTGAGGGTTACGGGGTATATATGTAATGTTGTTGCATCTGTTTGTGTGTATGGTGTTGGGGGTGTTGCGTGTGAGTGTCACTCTCTTTTTCCCTCCCCCGTCCCTTGTGTGCTAGGTGCGGTACTCACCGTGGTCGTCTTTGCCGCCGTTCGTGTTCCTGGTGTATGACGAGGTAGGCCAGCATTGGAAAAATTTGCAGCTCGGGCTCCATGGCGTCGTGGTTCTTCCCTGAGTGTTGAGAGGTGAGTTGTTTACCTTCTGTGTACTGTTTCCGCCGTGCTTTTGATGGCGTTGGTACCGCGCCGGAAAAGCTGGTGGATTAGCCTCTCATATTACTGTGGGCGGTACATTGTCTTCCGCCTGGCTGTTGTCGGTTACCGCCGCGGTGTTTGTTGCTACCGCTGTGGCGGTCGGAGTGTTAAAGTGGCTGTCTGTGTTGGCGGTTTCTGCCATGGTCATAATTCCATTTTTTTTTACCGCCGGCCTGTTGGCGGTATTACCGCCGCTTTATCACCGACCGCCAGGGTTGTAATGAGGGCCTATGTAGCAAACCACCTTCTTCAGGATAGAATCAACTTTGTAACAGACGAACTTCCCCATTATACTGGTGCACTTTTAACATTTACCATCAATAACAACTTTTCTTGAAAATTCTGAAAAAAAGCTTTCATGCCAGCCTGCTAGTCTTGGGGCCACATGTACGAAGCTAAAATAATTGCGAGTCGGCAATAGCGACTCATTGCGAATCGCTATTTCCGACCCGCACAACGGGATGTAGGTAGAAATCCTAATACCTATTTGCGATTCGGTGCAGAGTTGCACCGCAATTTGTGAAATCGCAAATTGCGATATCACAAACTGCACAAGGGTGTGGTCCGAAGTCACAAATTGCGACTGCCTCGCAAATTGCGAGCAGGTGCAAATAAAATAGGAGAAAACACACTTCCTGGCTCTGAGTGATGACATCAGAACCAGGAAGTACCCCCCATGGAACAGGGAGGAGTCTACCTAGCACAGACAGCAGAGGCACACCCAGCTGAGAGGAGCAACTACAGCTATGTCAGCTCAGGACAAGGAGACACCCACTGCAGGGAGGAAGAGGAAACTAAAGTTTTCAGAAAAGGAGCTGGAGGTGCTGACTGAGGAGTGCGTTAAGGTGTTACCTGGGTGGGGGATGTGGGCTGTGGGTGCCCCTAGGCCAGGGCGAACATGGCAGGTAGGTTCCATGATGGGCAAGCTCAGATGCACTCCAACCCCAATTATGTTTGTGGGCATCTACTACTGAGCAGGGTCCTGTAGGTTTCAGGTGTGCAGCTAATGGAGTTAGGCATTGTACCCCATGGCCTGGTGACTAGCATTGTAAATGGTAGTGCATGGCCTAGTGCATAGGGCTGTTCCCTGTGAGTTGTGTACGCCAACGGTAGTGTTGTTGCTGGCATTGACCAAGTGTATCCTCTGTCTCTCCCCCCCTTTTTGTTTTGTCACCCTGTCCTTGTGTGCATCAGTATCATCTGGCGGAGGAGCAGAGGCACCGGCGACGGAGGGAGCTGCATCCCACATGGGCCTGGAGGCCGAATCCACCAACAGTGAGGGCACCAGTGGCATGGAGGGTGAGGGGAGCACCACGACGGAGACAGGAGGGGACAGTACCGACAGTGACTCCTCTGATGGAAGCTCCCTGGCGGTGGCGGACACCTCTGTGGCCACCCCAACTAGAGGTACAGCCGCCACCCCCCTTACCAGCACCGCCCTCCCAGCAGCCCCTCAGCGTGTTTCCTGTGCTCGCTCACCCAGGAGGGTGGGCATCTCCTACGCCCTAGGCACCTCAGGCCCTGCCTCAGTCAGCCCTGCTACCTTCATTGAGGAGGTTTTTGACCTCCTGAGATCGCTCTCTGTTGGGCAGTCAACCATACTGAATGCCATCCAGGGTCTAGCAGGGCATTTGCAACAAACAAATGCATACCTGGAGGGCATTCACTCTGGTGTGGCAGCCCAACAGAGATCATTCCAGGCTCTGGCCAACTCACTGATGGCAGCCATTGTCCCTGTCTCCAACCTCCCCCCTCCAACTTCCTCTACTCAGTCCCAATCCCATCAACCTCAGCCTATCCCAAGCACCCCTTCAGACCATCATTCACCCAAACCAAATCAACACACAGAAGTGGCTCAGGCAAACACAAACACCACACTTCATCCCACAGACACTCACACAAGCACCATCCAGATGCAGACACACCAACATCCACCGCCTCCACTGTGTCCCCCTCCTCCTCCTTGTCCACCTCCCTCCCACTAGCGTCTCCACTCACACCTGCATGCACTACATCCTCATTCACTACCTCCATCACCAGCACACCTATCACTACACGCCCCTCACTGGCAGTCACCACCCCCACATCTATGCACACGTCTCCTGTGTCCTCTCCCACTGTGTCTGTGAACCCTCCTCCCAAAGTACACAAACACAAGCAATCAGACACCCAACAGCCATCCACCTCACAACAGCATCCAGCCCATGCACCTGCACCCAAACACAGCAGACAGACACCTCCTAAAACCACTCCCTCATCCTCCACTCCCAAACCTTCACCCTTTTCCGTGCCCCAGTGTCCCTAAGAAGCTTTTCCTCGCCACCCTTGACCTATTCCCTACCCCGCCCCCGTCCTTCACTTTGGGCCAGGGTGGCCAGAACCCAGCCCAGCACCTCAGCCACCCAGTCCACAGCCAATGTAGTTTCTGCAGCTAGTGCAGGTGTGTGAGGCTCCAAGGAGACACCCGTCACCACAGCCAGTGTGCCTGCACCACCTGCCAAGGGCAAGAAGGGGACACCAGCTAGCAAGGGGAAGGAAGCACCACCAGCCAGCAAGGGCAGGAAGGGAACACTAGCTGGCAGAAGCAAGGAGGCACCACCATCTGCCAAGGGCAAGAAGGGGCAAACAACACCAGCCATGGCACTTCAGCCATCCGAGGCTGCAGGGGAAGGGCTGAAGCATCCCCCCAACCACTGACAGCACCGCCTCCTGCACCTCGGCCAGCACCGCCACCTGCACCGCTAGCAGCACCACTGCCAGCAGCAGCAGCCCCAGTGGGCAGCCGTCCAAGGCTGCAGGGGAAGGGCTGGAGCCTCCCCCCACCAGCACCGCCACCTGCACCGCGGCCAGCACCGCACCTGCACCGCCACCTGCACCACAACTACCATCCCTTCAGCAGCTGTCACCGCCGGCGAGCAGTGTGTAGTCGTGACTACATGGGCTGCAGTGAGTCCTGGCCCCTGCAAAACCTGTAGGTGTGACACCCAGGTGAGAGACTGTGACCTTGCACCATCCAAGGTGAAGCACACTGGGCACAAAGTCCCCTCCAGAACCAGTGGAAGAAGGCATCCACTCACCCCCTCCTTTCCAGAATGAAGCACACTGGGCACACAGCCCCCTGCAGAAACAGTGATAGAAAGCATCCACTAGAGAGACTGTGCCTTTGCACTCCCCAGGACCAAGCAGTGGGCAAACCACCCACTTGAGAGACTGTGGCTTTGCACTCACCAGGACCAAGCAGTGGGCAAAGCACCCACTTGAGAGACTGTGGCTTTGCACTTCCCAGGACCAAGCAATGGGCAAACCACCCACTTAAGAGACTGTGGCTTTGCACTCCCCAGGACCAAGCAGTGGGTAAAGCACCCACTTGAGAGACTGTGGCTTTGCACTCCCCAGGACCAAGCAGTGGGCACGTAGCCCCCTCCAGGAGCAGTGGGGTTGTACCATCTTCCGGCTGAGGTGCCTGTGTGTTTTCAACCTGATGTCCCTGCAGTGTTCTCTCCGTATTGAGGCAGGACTCAGGTGTGGCCTTGGCCTATGTGTTATGGTCCCGTGGGCCACGGACATTTTGGAGTGGGCATTGTCCCTCCATTTGTATATATTGTACATACTGTTTATTGCTTTAAGGACGTATTTATCTAATATTGTTCTATTACACTCAATTTAATCAATTCCTTTTGTTCCTGCATTATTCCTGAGGGTTACGGGGTATATATGTAATGTTGTTGCATCTGATTGTGTGTATGGTGTTGGGGGTGTTGCGTGTGAGTGTCACTCTCTTTTTCCCTCCCCCGTCCCTTGTGTGCTAGGTGCGGTACTCACCGTGGTCGTCTTCGCCGCCGTTCGTGTTCCTGGTGTATGACGAGGTAGGCCAGCATTGGAAAAATTTGCAGCTCGGGCTCCATGGCGTCGTGGTTCTTCCCTGAGTGTTGAGAGGTGAGTTGTTTACCTTCTGTGTACTGTTTCCGCCGTGCTTTTGATGGCGTTGGTACCGCGCCGGAAAAGCTGGTGGATTAGCCTCTCATATTACTGTGGGCGGTACATTGTCTTCCGCCTGGCTGTTGTCGGTTACCGCCGCGGTGTTTGTTGCTACCGCTGTGGCGGTCGGAGTGTTAAAGTGGCTGTCTGTGTTGGCGGTTTCTGCCATGGTCATAATTCCATTTTTTTTTACCGCCGGCCTGTTGGCGGTATTACCGCCGCTTTATCACCGACCGCCAGGGTTGTAATGAGGGCCTATGTAGCAAACCACCTTCTTCAGGATAGAATCAACTTTGTAACAGACGAACTTCCCCATTATACTGGTGCACTTTTAACATTTACCATCAATAACAACTTTTCTTGAAAATTCTGAAAAAAAGCTTTCATGCCAGCCTGCTAGTCTTGGGGCCACATGTACGAAGCTAAAATAATTGCGAGTCGGCAATAGCGACTCATTGCGAATCGCTATTTCCGACCCGCACAACGGGATGTAGGTAGAAATCCTAATACCTATTTGCGATTCGGTGCAGAGTTGCACCGCAATTTGTGAAATCGCAAATTGCGATATCACAAACTGCACAAGGGTGTGGTCCGAAGTCGCAAATTGCGACTGCCTCGCAAATTGCGAGCAGGTGCAAATAAAATAGGAGAAAACACACTTCCTGGCTCTGAGTGATGACATCAGAACCAGGAAGTACCCCCCATGGAACAGGGAGGAGTCTACCTAGCACAGACAGCAGAGGCACACCCAGCTGAGAGGAGCAACTACAGCTATGTCAGCTCAGGACAAGGAGACACCCACTGCAGGGAGGAAGAGGAAACTAAAGTTTTCAGAAAAGGAGCTGGAGGTGCTGACTGAGGAGTGCTGCCTGCACCATGATGTCTTGTTCGGCAAGGCATCAATGAGTGTCCCTGACACATAAAAGAAGAAGATCTGGCAGGACATCCTGAGTAAAATCAATGCGATTGGAGTCAGCCATCGCACCATTGATGAGGTCCGCAAAAGGTGGTACGACCTCAGGTCCAGGACCAAAGAAAGGGTGGCAGAGCGGATGAGGGAGGTGCATGGAACTGGAGGAGGACCATCCACACTACCACCTCCTACAGCCATTAAGAGCATGGTGGAGACCACTCTGGAGCCGGAGGCTGTGGTAGGAATTGGAGACCTGGACAGTTCTGCACCGGTAACATCCAAAAGTAAGTAGCAAAAATCACTTATTTACACCACTCGATGCACCATGCACACAACCACAGTACACAAAAGCATGCATCGTCCAGATTTGCTCGATGCCTAAATTGCAACCTACAGAACAATGCATTATGGGCAATGTAGTACAGTAGTCCAAATTTTGCTGAATATTTATTGTGATACACCACACATATGAGAGGCACTGACAGTGTATCCCCTGTGTCCCACAGGTCTCCCACAAGTACCCACAAATTACCCTAATGTGCACGGTGAAGAATCTGCCACCATCACAGCAGACGAGACAGCAGGGGAGTGCATGACCACACCACTTGTCCACCATGCACGTGAGACCACCAAGGAGACAGATATCGACACTGAGACGGGCAACCTAACACCGGGGCCACAGACGAGTGTGAGTCGGCCACATAGGTCAGCTGGGTCTGGGCAGAGACGGCAACGTCAAACACAGTCAGCAGGTGAGGAGGATTTCACAGGTGAACAATTTCTAGGATTGGAGGCATCCTTACTGAGCAGTCACCGCCTGCAAAATAAACATATGTGAGTCATGAACAGGAATCTGCACAGACTGCAACAGACCCTCTCACAGGGTTTTTCCAATGTTGAGACACAATTCACTACTATGAACAACAACATGGCAAACTTCACCACCTCCATCAGTGACCGGTCAAGGAAATGGTGGCAGATAGGGCCCATGCAAGGCGGAGAGAGTGCAACACTTGTGCCCGTTTGGACCGGCTGAGTCAGTCGATTGGCCGCTTTGCAACCACTACTACCTGCCTGTCAAGGCGCACTATAAAGCTACAGGTGGAACTTGGGCATTTTGCCGGTGATGTAGCAAGGGGACTAGGGCGCATCAGTCATGCAGTGGACTTAATAGAGACCAACCAGGCAGCAAGGGGCATTGGCGATACCCCTCAGGATAGTGAGGACATCTCCAGCATGAGCAGCGTTTCTGCCTCAGATGCACGCATCCTGTGGAGTAGCAGTACCCGCCAAGGATCAGTGGACCAACCAGGATCGGGCCATGGTGGCCATAGTCACAGGAGGGTGTGATTTTGCTAATCTTGGATTTGCCTGAGGCACATGATGTAAATGCGTCAGACATTACATTTTACTTTTTTCTTGCTGTTCAGACATCAACAGTTCATTATTACACTCCTGACATTAAAGGGATTATTTTTTGTACTGCACAACCTGGCTACGTGTGTCTTACATTTGTGAGTGTTGTCACGGTTGCCACGTACCTGCCAAAGTAGTGAGTTGCAATGTGGTCCCGTCTCTGTCAGTCCTCCAATGAGATGCTACCATCCCCAGGCTATCGGTGTGGTAGCTCTTGCACCTCATCCTCCGAATCTGTGTCGTCAAGGGTGACATGTAGCCCACATCTGGTGGCGATCTTGTGGAGGATGGCACATGTTGCCACGATCTTGCATGCAGTCTCTGGGGCATACTGGAGTGTCCCTCCACTTTTGTGCAGGTATCGGAAACGTGACTTCAACAAGCCAAAGGTCCTCTCAATGATAGTTCTGGCTCACCGATGTCCTATGTTGTGGCGCCTCATTCTGATTGGCAGGTGTTAGGTATGGGGTGAGTATCCATGGCCTCAGAGCATATGCACTGTCAACTGTGTGACAAAAGAGCAGATATGAGCATGGCTTCACATGGTTATGCAGTGACATGTATTTATGACATCAGAGTGTACTACACAGTACCTAATAAATATCCCTCGCCAAACTCCCCACGTTCTAGGCGTCGGTGTATCCCACTGTGCCTAAATATGTATGCATCATGTGTACTCCCTGGAAATTTAGCCTCTATGTCAGTAATGACATTATGGGCATCACATACCACCTGGATGTTTAGTGAGTGGGTACATTTCCTATTACGGAACACATATTCCAGATTAGCTGGTGGGCAAATTGGTATATGTGTCCCGTCCACACACCGTATTACATGGGGGAAGTTGGCAATTCTGTAGAAGTCCAACTTGGTGCTGTTAAATTCCACCTCATTTGTGGGAAGGTATACATATGTATGTGGACATGTGTGCGAGTATGACATCTAAGAACCGTCTAAAGAATCGTGACAGGGCACTTTGGGACACCCCACCATCAACAGCAATCACCCCCTGGTAGCTACCCGAGGCCAAGAGGTGCAGTGAGCAGAGCACTTGTACATGTGTGTGGGGATAGAGCAGCTGTGCATTGTCTGGAGTTCTAGCTGTGGTTTAAGCAGTTCAATAATCTCTAAAATAACTGCGCTGCTCAGTCTGTATTTATCATAAATCTCGTCCTCAGTTTGTTGAAATAGGGTCTGCCTGGTTAGGTATATCCCCTCCTGTCTCTGCCTCCACCTCCTCTGCTGGGCAGCCTGGACGCAGCCTGGACTCTCCTCCTCCATGCAATCACGTATAGTGCAGCCATTTTGAGAAACCCTGATGCCTTATGGGACTTTTTCTCAACTTTGGTTCTGGTTACCACCTGTTTGGAATCAGTGCTAATGTGGGTGTGCAAAACGGGCTTTTTGCAACTACTCGCAATTTGCGACTGCCTTGTACATTCGGTTTGCGACTCGCAATTTGCGATTTCTTAATTGCAAGTCGAAATTTCAAGTCGAAATTTTTGCAAGTCGGTAATTGGTCACATTGCTATTTGGGACTCCGAAATGGCATTGGAACATACCATTTTGCTTTTTGTGAGGTCGCAAATAGCGCTGCGACCGATTTGCGACTCACAAAACTTTTGTGCATGTGGCCCTTGATCCTCACTAATTGCACCAGCCACTGGCTTCTGAACTGAGCTTCGTGCACCGACGCTCATTCTTTTACTAAGTAAGCCCTTTGTAGAGGTATTTGCGTTTGGGGAAGAGCCTTTTGAAGCTCAGTTTCATTGACATGTCAAAGAGAAACACTTGTTCATGGGTGATTCACAGCTTCTATCCTGACTTACTGTGTGACTGTGGGCGGGACATCACACTTCTGTCAGGCTATGGTAAACTGTAACCTATTTGTTGTACGGGGCTAAGGAGCTAGGCCTACTGGCATTAATCAGATAAAAGGATTAATCTGAATACCTGTTTAGAGGGAGAGATTTTAAGGGGGGAGGGGTTAATCCCTGTCGCTGTATGTCAAAGGGGCCCTTTTATGCAAAAATACGAGGGGCCCTGAGGGTGACGGTGATTTAAGCGGTGTCCCTGAATGTAAAAGGGTGACAGAATCTGTTAGCCTTGTCAGCTGTCTCCCTTGAAAGACGTAAAGAGGCCAGTCACAGTCTCTGAGCCTTCATGGACCTTTTCGTGGCCGCTGAGATTACCTACAGATGGCCCTGGCGGGGGGAGGGGTGAAAGCGCCTACTGCTCGGGCCTGGGCCTGGCCCTGGCTGGTGACACGCAGTTGCCGTCTCTGAGGAGGAAGGGGAAGAAGAGACTGCTGGAGTCTGCCTGCTCGGGACTGCGGGAGGGGGGCGGGCGACTTGCAGCAGCAGGACTGAGCGGGGTGAGGGAGGGAGAGGCTGCAGCTTCCACAGCACTCTGTGGGGAAGGGCAGGGCCGTTCACAGGGCCCAGAAGGGCCAGATTATTACAATATCGGGGCCTTCAGGCCCGCCGCATTGACACTTGGTAATTTACTCGGGGTTGGGGCAGGGTTCGCTACGGAACCATGGCGTGTTTTGCAAAGCGAAACAACGTCCCTCCTCAGGGGTCCTTGGCGCTATACAAAATGTTTGTTTCTGAAGATACACATTGTTTAAATCGGCAAAGAATGCTAAAAGACATTTTAGCTAACGACAGCGTTTTCAATCACCTCCAGTGGAAACATCCTCACACCTCTAGGGTTTGGAACTACTACCTGCATTTCATTAAAAGCTACTTAGAACATGGCACCAGTTCACGCCCTTCTCACTACTGTTGCGCGAGACAGCACAAAAGGCAGAGCTGGTCTGACCTTGTATCCCACTGGGCATTTCCCTGGCGGTCTGGAGGCACTGCAGGCCGGTTCTGAAAGCCCAGGGCCACTGCTGGTGTCTGTCACTTTCCCCAGCTACAGGTTAAATCCAGCAGGTACAGCGGACGTCAAGAGAGAGAAGACAAAGGAGAGAATAAGGTTGAAAGAGAGAGAGAGCGAGGAGCAGAGGGAGCAGGGCTGGTTTGAGAATTATTTTCAGGGCTGCTTTTGTTTTACCAGTCTAGACCTGAGAAAATGGCACACGAAATTGCAGAATGTTGTCAAATAGCAGAATATCATTCCTAAAAGCAGAGTGATAATTCACAACAAGCATTGGCAAAACCAATAGGCCTTGCCTATGCAAGAGCCATTGACTTTGCCAATGTGTGTTAGACATGCTGATCACCAGTGTGGCTGCTGTTCAAAATGGCTAAACGTTACAGATATAATGGAGAGTGACAGGGAGTTTCGTAGAGTGGAATGGTGAAGAGTGGAGTCGAGTGTTATCGAGTGGAGTGGCAGAGAGTGTCGTGTATTGGAATGACACAGTGTGGAGTTGTGCAGAGTAGCATACACTGGAGTGGCATAGAGTAGACTGAACTTGTGTAGAGTGCATTGGCGATGAGTGTTGCAGGGTATAGTAGCGTACAGTGCAGTGGCACTGAATTTAGCAGTGTACAATGTGCATCGTAGAATGCAGTAGCATAAATTAGAGTGGAACAAAGCAGAGTGGAGAGGCGCAGAGTGGAGAGGTGCAGAGTGGAGTGGTGCACAGCAAAGTGGCGCAGAGTAAAGTGTCGCACAGTACAGTAGAATGGCTTACAGTGCAGTGGTGTAGAGTGCAGTGACATAGAGTACAGTGGTGTAGAGTGGTGCAGAATGGAGTAGCATAGAGCTGAGTGATGCAGAAGGCAGTGGCGTAGAGTTGAGTAGCAGAGTGCAGTGGTATAGAGTGCAGAGTAGAGTCGAGTGGCATAAAGTGCAGTGGTGTAGAGTGGTGCAGAGTAGAGTATAATGCCATAGAGTGCAGTGGCATAAAGCGGAGTAGTGCAGAGTAGAGTTGCATAGAAATCACACTTATCTACCCATCATCATATGTCATGTCTCTATCAATCTATCCTCCATTCCCACTCTGACTCATCCCAAATCCATTCTACTACTTTCATCTACTAAATAACTCTGCCTAAGCTCTTCCCTCCGCTTCCACATCTAACTCACCAAACCTCACTACCAAACAACCCTACTAAATTCGCCTGCATTTATCTCACCCTGCTACTATGATCTCCCTAACCCTTCCAAAGACTCTTCCCTCCTCCATCCCCCTTTACTCATCCCAAACCTTTGGGATGAGTAAATGAGGGATATACTCCCAATTAACACTTCTGGATTTCTTTCCTCCTCCACCCCTCCATTACTCCAGTCAATCTAACTAACAAACTCTCATATCCGCGGTTCAAATTAACTCATAATAATACTAAAACTGTACTCATATTTCGCGATACTAATTCTTGTTGAGTTCCGGAGTAGCGTGCTACTCGCCGAAAAGCGCTTCGACGCCTCGTCAGGGGTAGTAAGCGTTATATAAATACTATTACAATACAATACAATAGAGGTCAGTGACGGAGAGTGCAGTTTTGTAGAGTATCAGAGTGCAGTGGTGCAGGGTGGAGTAGAGAATAAAGAGTAAAGTGATTCAGAGTAGAGTGGAGTGGCCTAGAGAGCAGTGACACTGAGTGCAGTTGTGTAGAGTGCATTAGCGTAGAGTGCAATCGTTAAGAGCACAGTGGAATAGAGTGCAGTGGCATAGAGTGGAGTGGTGCCAAGTGAAATAGAGTGGCATAGAGTGCAGAGGCGTAGAGTAGATTGTTTTGGAGTAGAATGAAATTATGTAGAGTGGAGTGGTGCAGGGTAGAGTGCAGTAGCGAAGAGTGGCATAGTGTGTAATGGTGTAGAGGAAAGTGGTGTAGAGTGCAGTGGTGCAGTGTAGCTTAGAGTGGAGTACAGTGGGTTGACAGAGAGTGCAGGGGCATAGAGTTGAGTTTTACAGAGTAAATTACATTGGGATAGAGTTCAGTAACGTAGAGTACAGTGTTGCAGAATGACGTTGAGTACTTTAGCGTAGAGTGAAGTTGTGTAGAGTAGATTGGTGTGGCCTAAACTGGAGTAGTGTAGAGTGCAGTGGCGAAGACTGCAGTGGTGCAGAGTAGAGTGACGAAGGGTGCATTGGCATAAAGTAGAGTGGTATAGAGAGTGGAGAGGTGTAGCGGGAAGTGGCGTAGAGTGCAGAGGCATATAGTGGAGATGTACAGAGTGCAGTGGCATGCAGGGGTGTAAAGTGGAGTGGTGCAGAGCAGAGTACAGTGGTTTGAGTGACGCAAAGTAGAGGGGAATGGCATAGAGTGGAGTATGTATGGTGTGGTAGCACACTGCCATTACAGACAACACATTTTCAATTGAAATGACCATTACATTTGCACAGATATTCAGCTTTACTAATAAAACTATACAGTGCACAGACGAAAATGTGTGGAAACTGCATCCCCTAGTTTAATGATTCATTTTGATCATATTTGTTTCCAACACACTTCAGAAATAACAAAAAATATGCTTCATTTGTGCGTTCATAATTCAGATATATTCTGAAATACTTGCACAGTTCATTTAAATGTTGTAGTGTGTTAGAAAAAAGCTCTTTTCTACCCAAAGTGTACAGCAAGATTGTCACATAAATCCTCTCACTTTGAAGTCAGAGAAAGAAAAATAAACAAGTCACCTTGGAAGACAGCTCCTGACATTTGACCTCGATCTTTGAATGCACAGCAAATGTGACGAGATGAGAATGACATTTTAAGGCCTGTAAACAGAAAGCTAGTCTGTGGAAGAATACAGAAAACATGGTTTAGGCAAGCGGAGGGACAAATTGAACCTACAGGGCCTAAAGCAAATAAAGCCAGCAAATGGAAACCCAGAAAGTGTGAGTTACAAACCACAAAGCTAATGGTAATCAACAAGCAGAATGCATTCTTAGGTCAACTTTCTGAAAGTCCCCAAGATGTCTTTCATAAACCAGACAGCTGTGCTGTATGGTCAGCTGCAACTTAAAAAGGGTGCCTTTGATGTACTTGACCCAAAGAATGAATGGTAAGCTAGGCAAAAACCTCTAAATCTCACTTTTACCAACCCCTTAAGTCAAATAGAGGTTGCCCCTCCACATTTACTTCCACTCATAGCAGCCAAGTTTTTGGACAGCTTAAGAGTGACATGTCTATGGTTTCATTGTGTGCATGAGTGACATTCTGCTGCCAAATGTGTGAAACTTTGAGTGACACTTTCTCATGAGTAAATCAACTTGATGACCAGTATTTGAATGCCTCTGAGTTTTTTTTTTGTGTGTTTGCACCCAGAAGCTTCACACAACAATATACGTACACCAAATACAAGTCAGATACATTGATGTTGCCAATGCGTGTTAACAATATCAACCAAATAAGTAATGCATATGAATTTGTTGTGAGTAATTAGAAGTAAAAATGTTTTGATTCTGAAAATATTGGGCTTTGAATCAAACATTACTAAAGTTCTCAGAAGGCTTGCAGAGTGTCTCAATTACTCCTGTTCTCCCCTTCGTACCACTATGTTATGCAGTCTCCTGCTCTCTGTTAGCCACTTCTGTCCTTTTCTCCCACAATCTTTCTGGAATCCTATACCTGAATATCTCACACGTCATCTTGTTCCTCTTTATCCTCTTTTCAATCTGCTCTTCTACATGCACTATCTTATTTTGCTCCCTTTATCACATCCTTCTGCTCTCTCTCTCTCCTCATCTGTAAACCCACCATTCATGTTCTTTATCTTTGGCACTGTTAAAATTTCAGATTTTAATAACCATGCACCCCCTTTGCACACTATCAAATTCAATGGTAAATACCAACGGCAAACCATCAATTTGTGTGCTCTGCAAAGAGGCCAAATATTGGGTGATCATGTAGTCTAAATTGCTTGTAAGTCTCACTGACGGGCACCGTGAGAAACTCGCACTGCCTTCAGCCTCAAATCCAAAGCTTTCAATCGTGTTCTGTCATGTGCAACCACCCACAACCCAAACTCACCCAGATACCTAGAGGTAACACAGTTTATATTATGCACTGTATGAAGAATCATAGCCATGAAACAAAAAAACAGAAACATAGCATCCGTGTTATGAAAAGAAAATACTTAGCTGCATTATAATAGTACATTACCTTAATGGTTTACAGTCACTGCTATCAGGGATGCCCTGGCTAAATTAATGCTGCAGTCTGGGAGCACTGACCCAGCTTGGGTTACCTCACTGCTCTTCTCAGTAGGAAAGTTTTATGGGCCTAGAGTTATTTACTATGGCAACCAGAGTCCTCCTTTATCTGGGCCTGCCTCACACTGCCTGGGACACTTTAAAAGATCAGTTGCACTAGAGCTGGCTTCACAAAAGTAGTGCTGAGATGAAAGTGCAGCTATGCCAAGTGCCACTCATCCTGGATAAGCACCTCGAGCAATGCAGAGGAACTAAATATGCGAGAAACGCGCGCAAATTATATTAACCCTAGATGCGTGTCACTTGGCAGGGCTGTCCACCCCAACTGCAGACTGGAGACAAGGATCTTCCTCCATATTCCTCTATTGGTCACACCCCACACAGAGATAAATTTAGTTTTGTTACTCCTCATACCGCCCTAAGTCAGTGCTGACACCGAGATCTACACCATACTCTGGATCCCACTGGATCACAGAACTCCCCTCTTGACCTTTCCCACTGCTGAAACTGAGCCTTCACATTACTAACTCTTACTGGGAGGTCGGCTCTTATGGCTGTGCCTCCACATTCCCCTTTCACCAAGCCCTGTGGCTAAACCCCTATAATCTCGTTCCCCAATCCAGAATGCGGAGGTAGGGCATACACAGTGGGCCTTCGCAGTGCTCTCTCAATAACCGTACACAGGGGACTTGTCCTGGAAGTTTGGGTTGGACTGTTGCTATTGAAGCAGGAAAAGCTGATATGCATATGGCTGGTTCTGGTCTAGGATAGCATGTTGGGTAAAAAATGATGGCCTGCATTGTGGCCCAGAGTAATTATCAGTGGCTGAAATTAATTCAAGCAATCCATCCATCATTTTTTGTTTTCTTCAGTGTGACTGGGGACACCCCCCCCAGCAGCAGCAGCTGCAAACTTTTTACAATAAAACCATAATAAACTGTGTTTATTATGGTTTTATTGTAAAAGAGGGGGGGCACAGGCGATGACAGGGATAGAGGGGAAGTGCATTTGTTGTATTCTTCAGTGTAACCTGGGACGGCTCCTCTGCTATGGCGGAGGAGTGACAACTTCTTCCCCCCCGCCGGCAGCTGCATACCTTTTACAATAAAACCATAATAAACTATGTTTTTTTATTGTTTTATTGTAAAAGAGGGGGCCAAGGGTGAAGACAGGGGTGGAGGGGGAGTGCACAGCACTCTCCCTCAATGCGCGTGTATGTTTGGCCGGACGTCTCTGGCCGGGCAAACACACATGCGCAAAGGGCTCTCTCCAACCCGGCACTGTGTTGCCAGGTTGGAGAGAACCTCTGCCTCAGAATGCCCAGCCAGGGCGCTCCTTCCAATCCTAAGGTTGCTTTCATGCTGCCAGCAACATGAAACAGCATTAGGATTGGCCGCAGGGCAGCCTTGGAGCCTGTACCTGCAAGTACTTGAGCCAGAATGAGCGAAGATTGGCGAGGTAGGCAAGTTTAGAATTTTTTTTTTGTCCCCCCCCCCCTGCCTGGTAAGATAGTTTGTGGGTTGAGTGATATTGCTGTTGTGAATGAAGGTTTTAATAATATCTGTGACCCAGATATGCGGTTACATTATTTTTGTCATATCATAGCAAATTATTTTTTGTTTTCTTACTGTATCATATTTTGCAAGGTGAAAAGCACAAGTATATTTGTATAGGTACTACATATTTGTCCATACACATTTGCTTATTTGGCATCTTTATGCTCCAGTGAGTGTTGTTTTATCTTCCCTTGAGCCTTTAGGCAGCCATTTTGTAGTTTTTACTGTTTACTCCCTAGCTTCTGCTGCCTAAGTAGCATCTTTATTCAGGGACTTTCAGGGACCCTCTTTTGAACGGGAGAATGTTGTCAGCACCTCTCGCAGAGCACAGCAAGTTCCAACATTTGCCTAAGGAGCTCGGGGGATATTGCTTTCCAGTCTGAGAGTAATGTCTTGGTACTCAAGAAGAGGAGGAGGTCCACCAATGGCGAGGAATGTTCTTTGAGTTCTGAGGAACGGGCATTAGTGTGTATGCCTAAGGCAGCCGTTGAAAAATCAATTTCAATTTTTACCCCTGAAATCTCTTGTATTAGTACTTGTATCTTCGACCACAGAGGGTGTGCCATCATGTAGTTAGGAAACACATGCTGAAGATCCCGTGTCCCGACCCGCCAACATGTATCCAAATCTCTTTAACGAAGTTTTTGTAATCTGGTGGGAGTTCAATATGTTTTATGAATGGACCAGAACCTCAATTGTGCCCTCGCTTGGGTGATTTTTGCAGAAAAGGAAGAATGACAATTATCTTGCCACATTGTGTCTGTGAATTCCGCAGGTCTTGTGGATTGTATATGGGATTCCCATTTTCGGATAATCTCGGAGCATACCCATTGGATGTGTCTAGAAACTTGTATGTGTGAGGCGGTGGGACCATTTCTTTTAAAGTTACCCAGTAGTCCTGGGATATTCGGAGGATGTGGAGACTTCAGTTTACCTAGTACACATGTCACCCTCAGAAATGTGTAAAAGTCTATATTGTGTAGGTCGAATTTCAGTTGCAAAATTGAGAATGGGATAGGGTTTGCTCATGACTCCGTCATTTATGGAGTTTATACCTTTGTTTTTTTAAAGATGTTTTATTGTCATTTTTTTCATATAGTGTTACAGTCTCAAGCCTTCATGACTACGTTTCTTGCATCTCATGTAGCATGCATTGGACAGGTGACAATATTCCGATACAATATTCTGCTGTGACAGCACCCCAGTTAAATGTCTCCCCTTAAAGCTTGTCTCCTTTGGTATGCAACTGAATGGGATATTAAATGGGTAGGCACCGTGCCAGTGAGGGCTTAGTATAGCTACCAGAACGGGTTAGGACTTGTGCGGGTTTCTGATTGTCCTCTGCAGAGCATGTCTGTGACGATTTGGGTGTGTCTTGCCCATCGGTTCATATGTGTGAGTGCTTATTGTGGGGAGAGGACTTCAATCGCATATGTTTTTCTTACTTACACTTGAACTACGAACTGAACTAAACATCTCTGTGGATAAGATACATAGTAAAGTGATATGGCCAGGAAGGAATCACTTGATCTGCGACTTTTTACAAGGCAGTAGTTATTGGTATTGTGAGAGTATTTGGGCGGGGTTTCGGTGGTGGCTCATTCCTGTCTCCTCTCAGCATGATATTTGCACGCATGTAGGAAGAAGAAGGGTTGCGTACATGTTCAAGGCTTCACCAGGTTGCTCCCTGTCCCTGCCCTTAGTTTGGTTTGTATGGTTCCCAATTCAGGTCTCTACTGAATTGCGCCCATCACTTGCACTTCCATCATCTGTTGTGTTGGATTCACTATCTTCCTGTAGCTCTGGCAGGGTGTCCCAACTATTCAGTACTTCCAGTCACAGCTCAGCCATTGGCTACTTCCTGAGGCCCCTCACATCCTCCCGACGGAGGACTCGTTCCTCTGCCCCAGCCCATGTGGAGACGTCATTTGCCCAGGCCTCGACTATAATCTCTGTCTGGGACTTCCAAGCCATTGCTATCTTGCTTTTGGCTAAAGCAAGGGCTAGATCTATGAACCTCATAGAAACCTTGCGCTTTACAGGTCTTGGGAAGCTCCCCAATAGGCACATCTCTAGTGTACGTGGTGGTGTCCTTCTGATCTTCTCCCCAAGATGTTTTAAGACTGACTCCCAAAAGATTTGAATTATGGGGCAGTCCCAAACCATATGTTTGAAGTCAGCGTCTGAAGCTTGACATTTCAGGCAACACTTAGGGCCATATTTATACTTTTTGACGCAAAACTGCGCCGGCGCAGTTTTGCGTCAAAAATAATACCGCCGGTTAATGCCATTTTGGTGCGCCGTGCAGGCGTCAAATTTATACTTTGACGCACGGCGTCGCAAACCACAGGTGTGAGTCATTTTTTTTTACGCATACCGCAGCGTCAAGTCGTAAAGCAAAACGACGTTAACGCGGCGGAAATGACTGTGGGTCTATTTACGACCCCGCAAACCGGATATGCAGAGTTTTTTGACGCAATAGCATAAAAATTCCTCGTGAACACAGCCATTTCAGCAGAGGAGAGCCAAAATGGATCCCAGATGCCCCTACAAACCCCAGAAAGATGAAAACAGACCAGGAACCAGCCAGGAGGACCCACACAAGAACCAGGACACTTCTAAGAAGAAAAGAAAGTGTTGCTTCAGTGCAGAGGAACAGGAAATTCTGGTTAAAGAGGTGACGGAACACCAGCACCAACTGTTTGTCACCTCAAAGTTGCCAATCAGTAGGAGAGAGGCTATATGGCAACAAATTGTCGACAAGATCAACAGTGTGGCAGAAGTACGCAGAACAGTCATCGAGTGCAAGGAACGCTGGCATGACTGCAAGCGCAGGACCAAGGAAAAGATGGCCAGGAACAGGAAGGCAGCACTGCAGACTGGAGGTGGGAGCCCAGCTCACCAGGAGGCCCTGGACCACATGGAGGAGATGGTCGCAGCCGTCATCCCTGAAGAGATCGTCACAGGGATTCAAGGACAGGACAGTGCAGACTACCAGGAGACAATGCACATGCAGGGTAAGTCGCATGGTGAATGAAAATGCACTAATGTTAACCGTAAGCGGGGGGGATACTGACAACAAAATGCATGGAAGTCATCATATACATGGAGTGGCATGGGTAAAGGGGTATGGCATGGGGGCATGGCCTGCACAGACAGAAGCTGGGGCACACCATTACACTACACCAACAACATTCCCATGGGGGCATGCTGCCATGCCAACGATGGAGCAAAAGTAAAGCCACGCCAGAAGGGAAGGGCAAAACGTCAAACTGACATCCTGGCACACGTCAGCCACTATACCCCCTACATTAACTAGGGCCCAATTAACAACCTCTAGCCATACCGACAACTGGAATGTAAAAGTGACAACAGTTGTCACTACCACCTCCGCTGTGTGTGCAGCTCAAGTAGCCAATGGCAGTAACTTCCCCATGGATCATACACACCTAAATTAGTGGCTTGAGGATGACAACTCCAATAATCCCCTGAAACAAGACAAAGGCCCCAGTCCTGTCAAATGTCAATGCCCATAGTTGTTGCAAACATCAGCCAATGTCATCAACAGTAGGAGCTACACAACACTAAGGACACACCCATGCTGCATATGTCAGGGTCCATCCTGGGCTGGGTCACAGTGTAACATCCCAAATGTCATTCTGCTCAGACAACAGCATTGAGGGGGAGGACACATGTAACTGGTCACTGAAATACACCTGCACAGTCAGAGGAGGAAATAGGACACTGCTACGACTATCAGGGCAATCCAATGTACCACACATTCCCAACATCAGCTGTACACATTACCAATGCCAACATCCATATTGTGCCATAACAATGCTATGCATAGGATATGCTACATGTCAAATACATATAAGTGGATGTGAAAGATCAGAGACTGGGGCAGGTCCTGATTGTCAAGTGTGCTGCCAGTGCCATCAGAGCACCCACAGCCAGTGAAAGGCCTCACCATGAGAATGGATGTAGATGGAGGGTTGAGTAGGACAAGAAGGTGGCAAATCCCTATTTGGCCAGAAGAAACACCTAGAGGAGATGATGCCGACAAGTCTAATAACTTACCACAATACATGTGACATGCAGGTAGGCCATATGCCTGGGAGAATGCCCATCTGAAAGACTGTAGCAATAAACACGAAACAAGATCACAATGTGAATCCATCACAAGGCAGGCATGTCACATCCCTAATGCCACAACACAGACACACTAATTGTACCCCATTTCATTGCAGAGGACAATGGATCTCCTGCGGATATGCCTATCCCAGAATATCCTGATGACATGGATGACGAGCTGACAAACATTCCCAAGCAGACCATCCAAGATGTCCTTGGAACCCTCCAGACCCCACCTTCAGTCACAAGGAGGAGCACAGAACAAGCAGCCATCACAGAGGTCCCACCCACCACCCCAATTGTAAGACCTGCCAGCTCCAATACAGCTGAGGACTCAGACGACACAAGCACCAGCTTTAAGAGAACTGTAGTTGGGGTACAGCGGGAGCTGGCCAATGAGGTGAGGGTGGGGATGCAAACCATGGCAGCCAGCCTAGAGGGGGTGCGTTCATGCATGATGTCATCTGCAGATCAGGCAGCAGCCAAGCAAGCCCTAACATCCAACCTGCAAGGACTACAAGAAACTGTCAAGGAATTCACCACTGCAGTAAGGGAGTTGCCACAACACCTTGCACCCCAAACCTTCCACTGCATGCATGAATGCAATTATGACTCCCTCAGGGCCGACCTGGCTGCCTACCATCGTGATGTGGCTGCTATTCTTAAGAATCAGCAGTACTGCCCTTAAGACCTTCACAGGTAGCAGCGACCGGGATGTCTGACTCCACATCTTCTAACACTGAGGTGTGTGTTGCCCCTTCACAACCCCCACCACCAAGGACAGAGGAGGCAACACACACATCAGAAGAAGAAGACATGGAACAGATCACATTCACACGGAAAAGTACCCGGAAGCACTAGTCCCTGCCACATGGCCAACTATTACCAAGGTCCTGCGTTTTGTAACATGCCAGTCTTACAATAACTCTACTCAATGACTGTTCTGCTTACCACTGTATATCTTGTCAGCCTGCCCAGTGATTGTCTCTCTTCTACTCATTGGCAAATCCTGTCCCTCTGCACTGTCTGAAACATCACCCCAGCATGTCAAAAGCATTTTCCTTTACCCCTTGTGTAGGATCACAATGGAAGATGTCACTATAATGGACTCACAAACAAGGACAACGTACATATAGCACTAGCACTTTTCAATAAATAGCACTTACACAACACATCTGACTCTGTGTAATGTGACACATCAACTGTGCAGTAGAAAACTGAAATGTGCCTCCTGTCAAATAACGTAGCTTGTCAATACAACTGTCCTGCAATTATGTAGTCAGATAAATCTGCACAGTGGCCAGGATTGCATCATACTCTGCCCTTCCTGAGGGTAATATCTGATGACGTGAGAAACCATACACCATCATGCTGTGTTGGACAGAATAATGCTTCCTCAAGGGATATCTAAGTCATCAAATAGTGGCAGCAAAATGTTGTCACCATGCAATACTAACACATATAAAAGTGCCCACAAATCTAAGCAAACACTACAAAAACTGCATGAATGAAGGTGTCTGAGTTTACATCCTAATAGGTAATCATGCTGAGCAGTGTCACAAATGATCTATGTGAGTCATGAAGACGATACTACAAGAGTGCTTACGAGAACTCATCTTATAAGGGTGTCCTTGAACATCACACTGCAGTCAGACCTAAAACTGTTCCCCCAATACCAAGTCTGGAAGCACTGTTTGTGACTTACAAAACATACTTATCGACAAAAACACGTTGGGATCCATATTAACTGTGATTGGTGGTTGCAACGAATGGTGGAATCTTTGCAAGGTAGCGCTGGGGTAGCTGCCAATCTTACAGCTCAGTTGGGATTTGTTCGTAGCATAGGACATAAATGTAATAGTTCAAATTTCATGTTCACTAATGCCAAGGCCATGATCAACAAGCATTTAACACATACTGTAAAGCAGTGGTTCCCAACCTTTTGATTTATGTGGACCCCCATTTTAACATTAATGGAACCCAGGGACCCCCACTGAATCATCACTGGAATACGGGGACCCCCGCCTGAGTCATTACTGGAAGCTGGGGACCTAATTTGTCAATATTTGTTAATATTTTTTAATTTTCTAAGCAGTCGCGGACCCCCTGAGAAGGCTTCGTGGACCCCCAGGGGTCCCCGGACCACAGGTTGGGAACCACTGCTGTAAAGGATTCACTATATATTTATTAAATGGTAATCACAGAAGAGGAAACTGAGGGAAAAGTCTTACCTACCCTAATCTACCCTGACTAATCATTACCCACAACTGTCCATAACTAACCTAACCTAAACTTACTTATCACATGTAACAAAACGTTCTAAACATCAACCCCCCACCCCCCTTATGAGACTGGACACATGGAGGACAACAGATACTAACCTAAACACATACTATACTATCCTAAACAAATATATATATTTTTTGTATTTTTTGATATATATATATATATTTTTTTTACTTTTTATTTTTATTTTTATTAAACACACAGAACCCCAACATAGCCATACCCACACACTTAATAAGTAAAAATAGAAAGAATCAGGACCCCCCACCCACTAACACTAACTAAACTAACAGCCTATACTAACCTAACACTAAGCCTCCTAAGCCCACTAAGTATGAGAACAAGGAAAGAGGAGGGAGGGGAGGGAATCATGTCCATCGTCATCAAAGTCTAGAGGTTGGCCCTCCGGAGGGTCCGCTTTATGGACCTCACACGCCTGTTCATATGGTGAACATCCCGGCTCAGATTACTGATTTTGTGCAACACACGGTCCATCTTACGTTCCATTACCTGGAAAGCTGCAGGGTCAACTGTTGGAACTGGGGCAGTCTGGGTACCGGCGGAAGAGGTTTGTGGGTGTGTAGAGCCAAGGCCTGTGGGCTGCCCTGAAGGTGTTGCACTGCTGGGGCCTGGAACAACAGCAGACGCTGGGACAACAGTCCCAGCTGTGGGTGGTGCCACCTGGGTGGAACTGGTGGTTGTGCTGGTGGTGGCTGTGGTGGGCAAAGTAGGGCCACCGTGTGGGAAAGCCTTCCATGCTCCGGAGGCCCGTTCATGGCGGTATCTACGGGCCATCCTCCTGAACCACAACTCTACCAGCAGGATATGTTGATATCTCATGGCCCGCCGCTGGAACTCACGGACCTGGATGGGAGTCATGTTTGCAGCTGTGAAGACAATGGCAAATAATTTACATTAGGAACTGCATTGTCTGAAATGGCACAAGAAGTAAATCAGACAATACATGTACTGTACTTGTGACAGCTCATATCACCATACAGATCATTGAATGTCCCTGAGGAAGTACATGGCAGGCCAGCATACAAAGGTCACATCACACATAGCACATCCTAAACCTAGGAGATGGGTAACAACTGGCATTGACTTGCCATCTGAGTATTGCCAGTTATCAGCTAACAATCATGCTGCACATCCTCCGCCAATGCCTGGGCTACAGATGTACAGATGTGTACGGAATGAAAAACTAAAGCCACATGGTCTGTAAGTTGTAACTGGACTTGCTAGTATAGTACTCATGTGCCATACCTGAGTGTGTATACTAGGTTCCGACCAAACAGTCACTTATTCACATGTATGTGTAACATACTGGTAGCATCAGTCCTAGGTACCCTATTCACAAACCCATGCCTGTGTTTGGGGGGGGGGGGGGGGGGGTTGAGAAACAACAAACAATTCCAAACAACATGGACACCCAGGAGTGTATAGAAAACTCCACACGTGTTTGGCTCTACACACACCACAGGTAAGGTCTATCAACAATTAGGAGTCTGCAAACCCTTGACCAATCATAGCGCTACACATGTCAGGAAATGCAGAGCTTGGTACACATCATTTACTACCAGTAAGGCATGACTTACACCAGACACAGAGTTGCAAGAACACCCATGATCATGATTAGCATGCACACCTAGGCCATTGTACTCAAGTTCCACATACCTGTAGCACTACATGTGGAAGTACATGCTGCTAGGAAGTTCTACATACAGTTTAATAAGTATTTTGGTAAATAGGGAAGCAGAAGTCTGTTGGAAAGAGATTTGCAGTACCAATCTGGGAGAAGGTGGGTCTGACAGGCTGACTAAATCTGAGCTGAGTTCCAGTGCGACTCTTGTTGGTACAAGTGTTATCCAAATGACTCACCCCAGTACTCATTGTGGGGCCTACAGGAATGACCTACAATCCCTAGATAATACAATCGGATAAGCATTGGCCAACTCAAAAAATTTGAGAAACTGAAATCCCACTCATGGAACAAGACAAATGATTGGCCAGCGCATCACACCTTGCTATGTGTTCAACACACAGGAGTCCATCATACATCACCAGCAAACACCACACATAACAGACATATCAACACTTACTGGAGTGGTCGGGGTCCTCAAATGTAGCCACCTCTCCCACAGTGTAGGGTGCCGGTCCACCTGTAAGTCATGGGAGGAAGAAATGTGCTCAGAATCTGGGCACTGACCAACAATTTCAAAGACATATACAATGTGTAAGCTGAATAAGGAAATGACAGCCATTCAGGCATGATGATACTGCATCTGATATATCACGGCCAACATGTACATAGCATGGGTCTCCTGTGACAGTTACACACATATCTGCACACATGCAGTGGCCCTAACTATCATGTGGTGGCAAACATGCTCCGTCATTAGTGATCAGAATTAATAATGGTGTGTAATCGTCTCATCATGTGCATCCAAGAGGAACATCCAAAGCCTGGTTACTTGAGGACTGCATTACCAGTTAAATAGCCTATGTGGCCATTGCACATTTATTACACATAGGTACAACGTACAGAGGGGCAGGGACTTTTGTAAGCCCTCATGTTGTTACAGTTTCTTCATTTGATGTGGCCCAGCAATGGTGATTTGCACCAACCATGGAGATGTGAACCCATGTGCATACCTTTAGACTACCATCCCTAATTGGAATGTAGCACAACTAACTCCAAATACCATTCTAAGATGTTAGCTGAGGGCACCTTACACCTTTTCACGATGTTTTCAAATCCATATCTGACATGTATCCAAAAAGATGAAGGACCACAAAAATCCCTAACATTCATAGAACTTCCAAGAAAGCTTTCCTTCCACACTCACCAGACTCACATGAGACATATGTCTGGGCCACTTTGCTATCATCAATTGACGTGAAGCCAGCACTCATTTTCTTCTGCATCATGTAGTGTTTCTAAAGTCAGTCTAGCTATTGCATCAACAAAGTTAGCCAATATTTTAGTACATCTATACTTCTCTGGCAAATGTGACCTACATAGACATGATTGGCTCCTATTTTGTTTGGTTGTCTGACACAAAGGCGGCACCAATTTACTTAACGGAAAAGTATCCTGTCAGTTTGCAGAGCACGTGCTTCCTGACAGCTAGCAATTGTGATCCTTCACATAGTGCATCAATTACCCTGCATGTTTCCGCAGCATTACACACAGTCAGCAACTTAGCTGGCAGATATTGTACAAATCATCTGATGTCACTACAGAGCATTTAATCATGCACATTTACATGATTAGTACTCACCAACAGGACCACCAACGACTATTCCCAGGTGGTCCAGCAGATCTTGCACCCTGGTGATGAGGTCAGCCCACCGGTGCATCAGCTGGTGGTCACTACTCTGGCTGGCATACACGCGCTGCAGGTGATGCAGCACCTTTCCCCACCAGATTCTGCGCGCCTCAGTGTGATACCCCTGTATCACCCTGCCCCCTGCCTCGATCATGAGTGGTAGGAAATGGCACACAAGCCATATAAAGCCCCCCAACTCCTCACCCATCCTGCCAAGACGTGGTCTACCAGACATCTCGGCAATGAAAAGGGGAATAGGGGATAAAGAAGTAGAAAGGGGAAAAGGGGGAAAGTAGGGGTACAAAAAAAAGAAAAGTAAACTTAACTACTAAAAGAGCCCAACTATCCCCAAACTAGCACTACCCACAACAGACTCCCACAAACAACAAAAACACTAGAATACTGGACAAATGTAAACAAAACACACTAGGACACTATACAACAACAATATTTATTTCACAAAATAACAATTAAGATAGCACACAGGACACAAAAGCACAAAATCACTGGACAACACTCTGAACACAGCCACACAGTCTAGAAGATTCACAGACTGCAAAGTGAAAGTGAAAGTATACCCACTGTACATAATCTGTAAACAGGATATCCTCGTACATCACTTCCTGCATAAAATGGCCGCCGTTTTTCACGTTATGCGTCATATTTTTTCACGCATACAGTTTGTGCGTCATATTTTTCGACGCACAGGAGTGAAAATTAGGCCGCATCCAAATAATAGTAAATAGTCTGTACAATATAACTGAGCCACAACTCTCCAGTGGCTGTGGTGGACCAGCAGACGAGGCAGCACGTGTCCACATATTTCCAGTGATCAATTGCACAGAGGTGTCTTGTTCATGTGTGTGGTCCAATGTTGATCCTGTATATTTTTAGGGGTGTATGTTGTCACAGTTACGTCCAGGTCTCATCATGAGTCAGTGGCAGCTATTCCTGTATCTACTGAGTATCCTTTGTTGATCAATGTGAGTAAAGTGGATGAGGACATGAGAACCTACATGGGGATGGTCCCACCCTGTCACTGAAGACGTGTAATGAGACTGTCAACAGGTCAACCTTGGTGTGCTGAGTGAGATAATGTCTCAGGTGTCATGTTCCGGCAGGTGTCATTACAACATTTGTACACAGGTTGGCCTCTGCAATTCCCACTGCATCTGGGAACATCATAGTCTCTGTGCTGATTATTTGTGCAGCTATTCACCACACACGGCCCATCAATATGTTGTGAGCAATGTAATTCTGTGTGTGAACTGTCAGGGTCCTGACATGTGTGGACTTTTCATGGACATTATCAGAGGTTGCTGGTTCTGCTGAAGGCCCCGTACCCAATCCCTGAATATGGCCCTGGGACACTGTCACACTTTGTCGTTCATGCATAAATGAGACCCAGACAAGGGATGGGCCATGAAGTTTGGTATTCAAAGAGGATTTAACTAATATGGTACAATTAAAAGGCAGATTATGCTATACAATGTATTTGGGTATGCATTGATGAAGCACATGACCAAATACCCTCTGAGGAATGAGAGGTTTGGTAAAGCAAGTGTGGTACACATGTAGCCACAGGGAAACTTTAGGGTGGTGCACAGACAGATGCCAGTCAGGCTGACAGGATGCAGGGTCAATCTGGATCCACCAATTTCACAAGTTACATAATCAGTGGTCTGACTAAGACTGTTTGGAGGACGAACTAGACAGTTGACATGTAAAACTGTGTATGTCCTGTGTTTTTGAAGGTGACACATGAACCCAAGGGCTGTGTTACACGACTTCATTACTAGCAATGCTTAACGGTGTGTTTGACAACATGGCAACTCCTATGCTGTTCGAGGCATCAGTAGGGGCAGTGCATGTTGAAATGGGTGGTGTGCATGGAGGTGATCACAGGTGTGGCCTGCATCAGTTTCTCACAAGTCATGTAGGTGAGATTTGCATTCTAATTGCCAACAGACGTTTTCACATGGGAACCAATCTACAGGTGATAACAGGGCTTAGAAACTACAAGCCAGTGTATTAATTGACCTGACGTCCATGCAGTCAGATGTACTATGACAATGGTATACCATAAGAAAGGGAGTAGCACACTGGCTTACTATTGTTAGTCTGTGTGTGTAGAGGAGGGACTATTGGGGTACACATATTACTATTCCAGGGACCTCTTCAAACAGGTGGGTTGTGACCAGGTGCATGGGTGTGTCAGGAGTTAGGAAATGGGCTGACATGTACATGGAATGTCATGTGCGCAATGCTGCTCATATGTGTGGCACTTGTGCTGTCTATGTTCTGATTCCAGGGAACTCTAGTCACAGATAGTCCTTGCAAAGATTGGATGCAGTTGGACTTACTGCTGTCAAGGGTCTGGCCATACATTCCTGTTACTGATGCAAAAGCACATCAACTGCCTCATGTATGAGGCTTGTTTTCCCCTTATTGAGTGATGGTGTCTCAGTTGTGTGCCATATGCTGCGATGAACCATGTTTCCAACATGTATGTGTGAAATAGGTGTGGTCCTCTGCTATTGTCCTTCAAAGGTGAAATGTACAGGATGTATGTCATTTACAGTGCCTGTGTATGTGACCATTGTATGGTATGCATCACAGTTGCTCTGGGATTTTCTGTGTCCTGATTGGTATATCACCAATGCTCCATGAGGCAACACTCTTATTCTGATAGTTAGAGATAAAGGTGTGCAAAAATGATTAGCCAGACCATGATATGGTGATAATTATAGGTGTTTATTTAAATTAGTTCATAAAGTGGTTTTTGTACTTATCAACAAGTAGTCCATTGCCATAATGTCCATCCTGGAAGTGTTGATTGATGGTGCTGTGACGGAAGATGAATGAGTCATGGACACTCCCAGGATATTTTGCCACGATGTTGGTGATCAATCCTTTGTGATCGACAATGGCCTGCACATTGATGGAATGTGTGTGCTTCCTGTTGCGGTAGAGGTGTTCAGTTGCAGCAGGTGGCACAAGGCGTACAAGTGTGCAGTGGATTGCACCAAGGACGTGTGGGAAGCCACTAATGAGGTAAAACCCCTGTTTTGTTTCCTGCTGCTTCTGCAGTGTGTCAGGGAAGCATATGTGGCGGGGTGTGAGTCCAATGATGGCATCCAGTACTTTGGGCAAAAAGGCAGAGAATGACAGCTGTGATATTCCGGCAACCAGGGCACCAGTTGTTTGAAAAAAGCTACTTGCCAGCATGTGAAGTACGGCAAGCAGCTTGGTTTCTGTTGGGATGGTGCGGGGTGTCAGCAAGGTGGGTGCCAACTGTGGCTCTATGTTTCGCAGCAGCTGCTGAATGGCCTGCCAGTTCAACCTGTACCTCTGGATGATGTCATGTTCCCTGAGGCCATGAAGGTTTGTTCTGGTGCGGAATATCCTCTCCTGCCTTCTGCGCTGCCTTTGGGGTCCCTGCTGGTGTTGTGGTAGCTGCTGTTGTTGCTGCTGGGCTCTGCGTCTGCGTGCACGCTGGATGAGAAGAACCTCCATGTCTCCCTTTTGCTGCTCTGTTGCTCTGCTGTTGCTTCTGTGTGTTCTGATTAAATACAGGTGTGTTTGCCCCATTTGAACGCCTGCCATGACCCAGGCGTTAAATTTTGACGCAATTCGGGCTGTGCGTCATTTTCCGGCTCCACCTCCCGGCCGTGCGACATTTTTGCCCGAAAGCATAAATACGACGCACGGCCGTTTAAGTCATTTTTTGGACGGGAACGCCTACCTTGCATATGATTAACGCAAGGCGGGTTGCCGCATCCAAAATATGACACACACGTCGGAATTTTGTCGTCTGTGGACTCGGGCGTCAAAGTTTAAATACAGGGCAAGGTTTGCGCTGAATGTGCGTCAAAATTTTTTAACCGCATTCGGCGCAGACGGAGTATAAATATGCCCCTAAGTGTCCCCTCCATAGATCACCTGGAGCCTGTTTGGGGTGAGGTACGTAATATGTAGGTAGTTCAACTGTATATACTTTAACCTAGTGTTGAGGAATACTTCTGGGGGCATGCAAGTATCTTGTCCCAGGTTATATCTGCTATTTCATGTCCAAATATGCTCACCCATCGGGTTTTGAGTGCGTTCAGGGGTAGTCTTCCCATGTCAGTCAGTGCTTTATATAGCCAGGTCACTTATCGTCTCGCGGAGACTAGTATGAGCAGGGAGTGCTGTACTAAGTGTGGCAGAGGTTCCTCTTTCCTGTACCCCAGAGGTCTTTGAAGGATCACACCAGAGCATCAAATATCAGAAATTGGCCTCTAGGTAGTCAGAATTTATCAAGTAGGTCTTCTAAAGGGACAAGGGTCCCAATTTCAAAGCAATCTCCCGTTGTCACTACTCCCACTGCAGTCCATGCCCATAGTTGAGTCTTGGTGAAGCATCTAACTGGCGTACCGTGTGGCAGACCCACCAGCTGCAATGCTTGTGCATATAGCAGTGCTCTCTGTGTACACACCACACATCGATGCCACCCACATAAAGCCACCGGTAGGGGAATATCAGGACGTGGTAATTTAGCAAGGAGAGCATCAAGATATGGTGTCAGTCCTAAACGGTCCATGACACAACCGCTGGCATCTCCCAGTCACATGGCCACCCATTGCACTTGGGCAGCTAAGTAATATAACTCAAAGTCAGGCACCCCAAGGCCACCCTGTGTCACCGGTCTGCGCAATACCTGGAGTGTGACTCTGTGCCTGGCCCGTTCCATATTAGGTCCCGAAGCAGAACATCAAGTTGCTTGCGCCATGTTCCCTGGAGTTTCACCGGGGTATTAGCAAAATATTAGAGCAGCCTAGGCAACAGCACCATCTAGGACAGTGCCACATAGGCCATAAGTGTCAGGCGCAGAGTCCTCCAGAAGGCAACATTAGCTTGTAGGGAGCGTAATGCTTGTCTAGGTTCCCCTCTTTCATATCTACAAGCTGTTGTTAGATATGAATTCCTAGATATTTAAATGTTACCGGTGCCCACTGGAGTCATTTACGGAGGTTTGGTGGTAATGTAGTGTCACGCTGGCATGGGAACAGGTAGGTTTTAGATTTGTTGACCCGTAGGCCAGAGATCGTGCCAAAGTTGTCAATGCGCTGAATCACTCTTGTGCCAGTGTTGTGCTGCCCGATACGTATAGTAGAATATAATGCTCTAAGCCATCCACCATGATACCACCCCCCTTCCCATGTTGTCTAAAGTGTTCTGCCAGGGGGTCTTTAGCCAGGGTGAAGAAAAGGGGCGATAACAGGCATCCCTGTCTCGTGCCTCAGTAGATGTTGTACTTGTCAGAAATGGTAATTCCCGTTTTAACCCTTGATGTTAGTTTTTCGTACAATAAGGCTACCCATTTAATCCAGCCCTCCCCTAGCGCCATCTGATGCATTACCCCAATCAGGTAGTCCTGTGTCACTGAATCAAATGCCTTTTCAAGGTCTACAGACTGAATGTGTGCTGCTGGCTGTTCAAAAACCTCTGGGTGATAAAGTATGTGATAGAGCCTGCGACGGTTGACTGACGTGCTCCGCTGTGGGATAAAACCATTTTGGTCTTCATGGATGAGAGACTGCATGTGCGGGAACAACCTGGTCACTAGGATTTTGCTTAGGATTTCAAAATCCATTTTAAGCTTTGATAATGAGCGAAATGCAGTAACTTCGGTCCCTGGTGTCATAGTCTTGGGGAGAGGTACAACTGGCACTGCGGGTTGATTCAGGGAAGCAGCCACTTCTTAAGGATTCAGCATAAAGTGTTTCCAATTTCAGTGCCACTAAAGTAGCATGTGTTGCATAGAACTCTGCCAGGATTGCGTCTGGGCCTGAGGTTTTACCCCTTGCCCTTTCTTTGATAGCTTGCCTGATTTTTAATGCTGTTGTAGGGCCTCCTAGCGCTGTTCTTGTTTCAGAAGTTAAAGTCGGAAGAGGAAGCACATCTAGGAAATCCTGCATTGGGTGGCCCAAGAGAGTGTATGGTTCGTTGTATAGTGTCTCGTAATATTTCTGGAATTCTTGGTTTATCTCCCCCAGCAGGTAGACCCGTGCTCCCATCTCTGTCATCAGGTGTGTGATGGGGGAACCCTGTGATTCGAGCCTAATCAGCCACACCAACAGCCTCCCTGATTTTCCCTTCTCCTCCTCATGTGCTTTACCTATGTATGTTTTGTAGTTGTGGCACCTCAACTTTTCCAGAATTACTCTGTATTGTTCCTTCATGTCTAACAGTCATTGGTGGGTAGCAGCGTCTGCGCTCATGGAGAGCTCCAGTGTATGAAGTGTCTTATCTAACGTGCGGAGTTCTGCATTGAGTTCTCTACGGTCCCATACAGTGGCCACAGACCACCACCTTCAATGCCTCCCATTCTATCAAGAGGGAGGGCGCTTCTGCCCGGTTGTTGTCAAAGTATTCAGTAATAGCTGAGTGCAGAGTCTCTCTGTATGTCGGGTCTTCCAGAGTCTCTGGCTGTAAGTGCCATGTTGGGATCGCTGGTTTGTCCTCCAATAATTGGAGTCCCTCAAGTATAGGACTGTGGTCTGACAGTGTTCGCCACAGATTTTCTGTAAAGGTTACACATCTGCTCCGGTGTTCAGAGCAGAGCAAGCTAGCCACTCGTATGTGGTGCGTAAATGGGGGAATAAAATGAGTTTTACCATTCCCTGCTATGTTGTACCCTCCAAATGTCCACTAGTCCCCATCTACGTAGTCAGTCCTCAAAGTCTCGCCAGCTTATGGGAGGGAGTTCCTGGAAGAGGTGGCATGGAGCAATCCTGAGCTACATCTGCTACACAGTTAAAATCTTCCCCCAGTCCTAAAGTGTTGCTCGCCAGGTGGCGTAAGGGAGTGAATAGGGATTGGAAGAATGAGAGCTGGTCATGGTTAGGCGCATATATTCTGCCTAGTGTTATTACTTTGTCCATGAGTCTACCTGTCACCAGAACATATCACCCATCTGTATCAATCAAGGAATGTGAGGGCTCGAACAGGTTACCTGCTCGTATCCATAATTATGCCCCTCAAGCATAGGTCGAGTAGGAGTGGTGAATAGCTGCTCTCTCCATCTATGGCATAGTCGGTCTATCTCCCCACCAGCAAAGTGGGTTTCAGGTAGTGGTAAATATTATAACTTTTGGAGGTGGACCTCAGTCCTCGTACGTTCCACGGTATTCATGTCAACACGTTGTTTCTAGCAGCCATATAGAGTCAAGGTAGCCACCAGATCCATTTCCCCTACATGTTGCATAGTGTGCTTGTCGTGCCATTGAGCTAAGTACTGTGTCCCAGAGATGACTAAACAAAACCAAACCCATCACAAAACTCCCTTACCCCAGGACTGCTCGGCAACGGCCGGCCATCCAACTTACAAATATCAGGAACCAAATACATCAAGTCAACTTCACCTGACTCCTGCAGTGGGTCAAGGGAGGGGGTGCTAGAAGGGGTACCACGGGCTGCTCTGGCCAACCCATGGCTCTGCCCCAGGGGCCTGCTTCCATTTGTAGATCCAAAAGTAGCTGGTGCCCGATGTAGTCATCGGCCAATTCCTGGGCATTGTGGTACATTGGTCTACTGATGTGACATTCTCAGAGGGATGGATCATAACCCCTTTGGTTATGGTTGATGACTTTCCCTAGTGATGGTCTATGTGCGTGGTGGGCAGAGTCAAATCAGATCTTCGGCTGATTGCAGTGTCACTCCAGGTAAGACCCCTTGTGTCAAGGTTGATCTCTCTGATTCGGAATCTGCTGTGAGCTTGTCCGATAGAGAGCCCTGTTCCGAATCTGATCCTGTGTTTTTCCATGATGGCTGCCGGCAGAACTGCTGCTGCTTTATCCCTGCCTATCTCCCCTTTACTCAGTTTCTTTGGGGTGGGTCCCCCTGTATTGTGTTCACTGGGGTCTCTTTCTCAAACTCAGGTTATCTGCGCCCTTTCTTCCACGAGTTTCGGGGGTGCATGTTCTGCCAGTCCCACGCCGCTTTTCAGTCCTTGTAAAAATGGGTCTTACCCTCCAGCATAATCTTCAGCTTGGCTGGAAACAGCGGTGAATATTTGATCCCTTTTTCTGAGAGCGATTTTTTAATGGACATAAAAGAGGCCCTTTTGGATTGGACTGCCAACGTGTAGTAAGGGAAGAGCATTACTTTCCCATTACCTACAGCGTATGGCCCGTCTTCTTTTGCTCTCTGCAGTTTAATTACCAGGCACAGCGGTATCACCAACAAGTGTGTGTCCCAGCCAGGTATCATTGGTGGCCTGCTGTAGTTTTTGTAGGTTCTTCTGGTCCGGACCCACGTATCGGGTGCCTGTGTGATAGTGTAGTGTTATCGCCCCTCTCGGTGAGGGGTCTCCAGTACAGTCAAGGCACTCTATCTAAGTGCTGTGTGTGCCCCACTGGATTCAACAGTCGTTCTGAGTCTTGCAAGCTATTTCATTGTGGACTGCCAGTGTATTTCAGTGTGTAATTCTCCCCATTTGGCTAGGATGAGAGCACTGTGTATTCGGTTCAGTGCTTCCCAGGAGGATCTTGGGTATATTTTGGGAAAGCTTCAGTCCCGTTAAGGGCGGCCTCCTCACGCTGCCAGTACCAGTCTTGTAAAAGGCGCAGCGAGCATGCCCTCTCGGCAATGCAATATGAGGCCCAGCCCCCGGCCTCCTTTCAGCAGTTTCTATGGTGCTCAGTTACTAGCTGTGGTTGCGCGGGTTGCAGGCAGGCCCTTGGTCTGTGTTCAAGATGCTTTGCAGCATGAGTCACGACTCCTCGGCTCCCGATCGCCGTCCCAGTGCATCCCAGTCGCCGCTAGTATTACCGTGTGCTCAGGGCGCGTCCCCAGGCCTCGCGGCGCACAGGCCATGCCATTGGACCTTGACTGTTCACCAACAGTTCACAGTGTTCGTTGTTAGCCCCCCGGGGTCCCTCAGCGGGTCCAGGTCTCTCGGCTCACCTGGTGAAGGTCCAGAAGGCCCAAGGGTGCCCGACTCTGTCTCCATCGCAAGGCCTCTGGCAGGAACCAGGCCACTCAGGCGTCCAACACGTATCACTGCCCGCTGAGCCCTGGGTCTTGATCCGGCCATCAGGTTTCTCCCCTGCAGCCATATTTGCTCAAGGTTGGACGGTGTTGCAGGATGTTAGTTAGACAGGAGCGGAGCGGTCTGATTATGCGTCCGTCATCTTCAGCATGCAGGCCACACCCCTGGAGTTTATACCTTTCTTTGCCCGTGATTCCCAAAGTATAATTTTCCCCTCTAGTTTAGTGTACGGTTGTGTCAAAGGGAGGCCAAGGTGGAACCATGTATTCAATGTTCTAATCTCTTGTTAAGCAATAAGAGAAACGCAACAGTGTCCATTATTATAGGTCTACAGTGTTTCAGAGGGAGTTTTGATAGGTTGTGTATCGTGAGGATGCAGCAAAGAGGCATGGGATTCTATGGTAAACCAAGAAAGGAAAGGTGGGTGGGTTTGGGGCAGGTCTCTTGTGTCTGGAACCACCACAAGCCCTGCGTTGTCAGGAATGCTCTTTGATAGAGGATTTGTTCCTCTTCAGGATTTTCATGGAGATTCTTGTTTTTTTATACTTCAATAGGAATTCGGAAATGGATTTGTCTATTGATTTAAAAAAAGGAGAGGGCTACTAGAAGCATACTTGCAATAAAGTTGATCAGGGGCGCTATCATCATCTTATTAGAATCCACACGCCCCCACCAAGTGATGTGCTTTGAGGACCAGGTGTTTTATTTTAGAGAGCATTTTTGTTCATTAATAGTGATGGCTTGTTTAAGATCAGGACTAAACCATATACGGTATTTAATGGTATCCGGTTGCCATTTGAGACTGAGGTCACCAATTACAGCTGATGTACAATGAACATTTAGGGGGAATACCTCAATTGTATTTTTGTTCAGAGAGTAGCCTACTATTTTTATCTCTTTCATGATTGGGATAGCTGTTGGGGTGTCTTTGGTAAACAGAAGTACATCATTTGAAAAAGCTGCCACCACTTGTCTGCGGGAGGAAAAATTGATACCTGTGATATTTGGATTTCCCGTAGAAGCAGAGATTAAAAGTTTGATGACCAGCAAAAAAAAATTAGGAATGACAACGAGCAGCCTTGGTGTGTTCTTTCTGAGAGTGTAAAAGGTTGAGCTAGATGGCTGTTGACTCTGACTCTCGCTGTAGAGTTTGAGTATAAGGCCATAATCATACAGATGAAGTCATCCCCTAGATAGTATCTATGAAGTGTGGCCTTTAGGAAGGGCCAGAAGACCTTGTCAAAGGCCTTTTCTGCATCTAGTGCGAGGGCCTCAGTCGGTGCATAGTGAGTTTAGGTTTCTTCAAGACATGGCAGAATGTTTTGATGTCTGGTGCGAGTTTTCCCTTAAGGAATCCCGTTTGTGAATTTGCAATCAGATTTTGAATGATTTTGATTCCAATGTACGGGCTGCAATCTTAGCATGAACTTTGCAATCAGTGTTAATGAGGGAGATCGTCTATAGTTCTGGAATCACTATGATTGTAGCCTCAGTGGCTGAGCCGGTAATGCAACCCGAGGAGGAATATTGGTAGAAGACCACATGGAGGGGACCTGCTACTTTGCTAGCAAAAATCTGATAACATTTGGCCAAAAAAACATCTGAGCATGGGGCTTTCCCAGACTTAGGAGTGCGTATAGCTAGCTTAATTTTATCTTCTGTGATGGGTTTATTGACGGCAAGGGTATTTTGTTGTGCGATTTTTGAGAGGCTGCAGGAGTCAAGATATTCATTGATTGTCAGTAGGGAGGTGGGTTGATTGCAGTTTTACACATTCACATATAATGATTTGAAGGTGTCGGCATACCTTGCGTTGATGATATAACCACTCTGTTGCGGTTCCTTATGGCTGATATGAGGGTTTTACTTTTTGTATATTTTAGGTAGTTAGCTAGGGTTTTTCCTGCTTCTTTTGTTACTGCAGAGCCTCCCAGCATTAGCTGCATCATTCCATTTCCATGCCCTGAGACTAAGAATTTGGTTATATTCATATTGTGCGGAGCAAAGTTTAGTTAGAACAGATGAGCCTTTAGTGTTTCTGAGTTGCAGGTATAGTGTCTGAATTGCCGCCTCCAGTTTTTTAGGTGATTAGAGATAGCTTTGTTTTTTAAGGACATGAGGTTGATTATAAGGTGAAGTCTCCACTGAGAATTACCCACAGGTTGTCTGGAAGGTCTGACAGCTGTTTATCTAGGTCCTTCCAGAAGTCTACCACGCTGTTGTTTGGTGCATAAATATTAACAATTAAGTATTCTAGGTTCCTTTTCTTCACTTTAAAGATGAGCCATCTGCCGTATTGGTCATGAGTATGTGATAGTACCGAAATGTTGTGATTCTTTTATATCAATATGACCACACCATTCTTTGTTTGTTGGGCGGGTTGCAATTCTCCAACTCGGCTATCTCTTTAGTCAGGGACTTGATCATATTGGTTGTTGCGTCAACTCTTTTCTTCTTGTATGATGCAGACTCCTCTAGCATTCTAATCCTTGCCTCTGCTTCTGTTAGTCTGCTCACCATATTTGAAAGTCATTACATAGAGCTTGAAGATACTGATGCATGGCGTCTGTGTTTGCTTTTGTTTCTTGGGCTAGATCATATAGGGCTCCAGTTCGTTGCAGTATCATTTCCAGGCTTGCCCCCAGGTCTGATTTTGATTTGATAGCAGAGTCTGGCAAAGGAGGCTCCGCTGTGGCTCATTTTAGGGTTGTCTTATTGTCTTTGGAGTCTCTGTTATCTTTGGAGTTGTTGCCTCTATGATCCGCCATAGTGAGAGAGCAAGGAGGCCTGAGCTTGTGGACCAAGGTAATCGTTGGTCAGACCATTAGTGGTGTAGGTTGTGCTGTTTGGTGTTACAGTAGTCCCCTAAGCTTCAATCTGGGGAGTACACATTGGTCTCAGAATTTTGTAATGGCGTACAGTTGGTATTTGTGTGTGGTCTCAATGTTAGGTAGGGAGGATCCTCTCATCTACAGTGTTTCACATAATGCTCATGCTGTGCCCATGTCCACATGCCCACCTAGCAATATCTTGGTATTTCAGTGCTTACAGGTGAACTGTGATGAGGCGCACACCAGGCCGACTAGGGGTCCTAAATAGATACTGGAGTGACGACTCCTATGGGGCGTTGCAGTGCAAAGGGCAGACCAAGGCATTTCTCACACGTTACTTTCAGTATTAATGTCAGTGTGAGTATTTCCTGTAACCAGGGGCCCCCGTACCTCCAAAACTTGCACAGATGATAGTTGCAGTATATGACGCTGATGTATCTCTCTATTCTGGCTGTAATCTCACAGAGCTTTCAGGGCGTGCTCCATGCAGAGTTGTAACTATAAGCGAGTCGCTCAGGGATTTGAGAGAGGCGCATGCTCACAAACCTGTGTGGTACTGGACCCCTGGGCCTACCCGGTTAAGTACAGTGCAGTAATAGGATTTTGAGCCCCAACTTCCCCTTTCCTTAATGATGCTGGCCGTGGCTTAGTCCCAGGGCACAGAGTTGAGGTCAGCCACCATCTTGATTTCCGAATGAGGTTCATGACTCCAGGACACCTTCCAAATCTGGTGAACTTTGGCATGGGTTCCCATCGCATCCCCTCTGTTATGCATGTTTTGACGGCTGTTGGGAGGTTAGGGGCGGGTGGGAGGTGTGCTCCATATTCTTAGGGCTGAGTTTCGGTGGGCCCCAGGAAACGGCATAACTGTTCGCGAGCTGCTCAAAGTTATGGATAGAGCACTCATTCACAAACGTAGGCAGAGTATTAGTGGCAATCTCATGGGGCTCCTAGGATGGTCTCTGTGTAATAGCAGGGCCTCCCTTAGCTTCAGTGGTCCAGGTTGATGTTCACTCCATGAGACGCGGAGACGCTGGTGTTCGCCATCTTGTTTTAACTGCCTGGGTGTCACGTGTCAGGGGAATCTGTTGAAATCCATTGAACTATGGCCTGGATCCCAGTTGCATGACACGTCTCTGTAATCTGCTTGCTCTGACAGGTGTGCACATGTAATCTTCTGCTACGATGTGCACTCCGAATCTTTACAACCGTGGATCGGGTGTAGAGCAGTTGGCTCAGGCAGTCATCTTGCTCGAGCCCAAACCACCCCCGCCCAAGATTGAACTTTTTCTACCTGAAAAGGTCTCCTAGCGTGCTCAGCACAATCTGAGCAATTTCTAAACAAGCGTGCAATTTGGAACAAGTCAGCCGCCTCAGTGCACCCTGAGCTCCTCAAGTTTCCTAGTTCCATAATAGGGTGGCCAACTTTTCGTTAATATTCATAGTGTATATGAGTTCTAATTTCTTTACTACTGCCTGGAGTATGTCTTGAGTGATTGCCATTGCAACTTGTGAGAGGCAAGCTTAGAAAAAGAATAACTCTGGTATCCAAATGGAATAAAATAGTCTTATGTTTGATAACACCAATGATAAATATTAGTATCTACTACGTGAACTGCCCAGTTACCACCTAATGTCACAGGACCTTATCCAGTGAGTACATTTTAGCCTTGGAATTAGGATATTTTGATCTGAGCTTTACAACTTCATCTAAATATGCTGACAATAAACATTCTGGGCTAGATGCACTAAATACTGGTTGCAAAATGCGGGTCTCAATTCTTGACAAGTGTGGTATTTTGCGAACTGACCTAGGTACGAATTGTTCATTTTACAAAATACTGAATCACAGTTGGTTGCAAGTCGACCTGCCTCATGAATATTTAGCTGTGCGACTATAATTCGCTGCCATCACAAGGATGGTGACGTACTGGGGGTCAGCAGACCACTATGTCTGTAAGTGCGTTCAGATAAAGCAAGCAGTTTCATTCGAGGGGAAAACAGGATGCATTTAAAAAAATGTTTTTGTCAACATTCAGAAAGGGGAAGTCGTCCCCTGGGGACCCCTTCTAGTTTGGGAATGGTTTACCAATAGCTGTCAGTAGTCGGTAAAATATTAATGTTTTGTGAGTGGATTTCAGGCACAAAACATTAGTACATCCCATACCAAATCACTATTTGGAAGAGTTGCCCTAAACACACCTCTTCCAAATACTGATTCAGTATGTAGATGCAAACCAAAACTGTGATTCGATAATGTATTACCGAAATGCAGTTTGGGCTTGGCACATTCAAAAAGTCCATTTTGCAATCGCAAATTGTCTCATATTGCAAAACGGACCCTTTGTGATCACAACAAGCCTTTGTACATCTGGTCCTGTATTCTGAAGTTCAACACAGCCCACAATACAGCTGCTTTTTCCAAGAATAGTAAACCCTTTATGTTGCCATTACAATCACTGGCACCCTGGTTGTGTTCTAATTTTTGATCACAGCTTTAATTTTTGCCTGGATTGTATCACTTTTGTTGTTATTCCTCTGTTTTTTTTGGGCAAGATTGGCAGTATTTAGAATCGAGGTAAAAGCAGCTAGTAATTGCGTGGTTAAAATAATGGACTGGATGTTATCCTTTCGCAGGGGAGAAATGACCAGTCTCAGCAAGTAACAGTGTGCTGCAGTTTTGGGTCTATTATTTTGACAAACTGATTGATCCTGGGCAAATCATACTCTCTCTGTGCCTCTGTCTGCTGATCTGACAGTATGTCAGCCCTTTGAAACATGGTTAATGGATGAACTAAATATCAAGGGCATAATCCAGTGACAGGTCAGCAGCATGATTTCCATTCTCACATTTAGGGCTGTTTATCAGCAGGTGCATAATCAAAAATTGAAGGCGTTTCTGAAGCTGCAGAGCACATGGCTTCGCTCGTGCTGCAGCTCCCCCTCCCAGCCACTGAGAGATATACCTTCCACAGCTCATAAAGGGCTGATAGACCAAGAGTTGCTCGTCCGGAGAGATGGTTAACAGTGTCAGGGATACAAATACATATTAATGTGCTTCAGGTTGCAGTCACCTCGGTGTTTCTTGGTCAGGAGGGCCGTTATTGACATGGCCGTGGGTGCCAAGCAAGCCCTTTAACACTTTTCACAACCAGAGCGGTGCATTTGCATAAGATGATCGCACTTGAATCACATTTTGAACAGCTGACTTGGAAATAATTTGGGTGCTGAGGAGACAAAGTTAAACTACCTTGCCGGGTGGATGTTTGAGCCAGAGCTAGCGCTAGGCGTGGGAAAGTGCGGGCAGCTGCCCAGGGCCCTGCGTCTGCTCATAACTAGGAGTCATTGCACATGCTTTTAAAAAACTGCAGCGCTATGAGGCTGAGGGAGCAGTAGTGGTTAAGCGCTGTGAGGTCCAGGGGAGGGGCCCTCCACCCCTGGGCCTCTCAGCCATGGGCTGAAAGGGCATCAGAAATCTAATTGCTGCATCAGCGATTATATCTCTGCATTGAGATATATTTAGTAAAACTTAGAGGTTTTTTTAACATGAACTTAGAAACATTGCAGGCCCTCCTGATAATGGTATTAGTGAACTAAGAGCAGGGCCACTCCAATTATGTGGCAGGAAAGTACCAAATTAGGTGTCAGGATTTACTCATTTATGCAGCAACAAAAGGCAAATTGGGTGGCGTAATGCGGCATTTTGTGATAGTATTACCTCATTATTTTGTCATTCATCCAAATACAGCAATAAGCAATATAAAGGTAACCAGTTAACCTTTGCAAAGGGCTTGCCACTGTGCAGGGACAAGTGTTGCTGTGGTTTCAGTTTGAGCTAGAAACAAATATATTTTTTCTTATTAAAAAAAAGCTACAGATTAAGAGAGCAGATGGTCCTTGTAGCCGGGCGCCTCCGGACGCCGCGGCTTCAGGAGAGAAGACGACCGCCGACGGATACCCCGGGGGCATCCGAGGAACTCCTGACGTGATGACGTCTAACGTCATCCGTCAGGAAGAAATACGGAAAGAAGAAGACGGACAAAAGACGAGAAGAGGAGAAGAGAGAGACGCCGACACCACGAGGAGCACCTCCGGACACAGCAACCCCCTGCATCCGGAGGATAACCCTGCCGCGAGAGGAGGAGGACGCGCGAAGAACGGAACACCCAGGGCGCCTCCCGCCCCTGTAGAAGACAAGCCGGGAGACTGTCTACAAGCCGGCCGCGTCCCTGGAGGGGCGTGGCCCGACCAGGTACGAGCGTACCAAGGGTGGAATTGGGGTTACGGGTGGCTGACTGGGCGGAAGGACACCAAGGAGAGGGAGTTAAGGTCCTGCAAAGAGGGGGAGGTGGTATAAATGGGAACCCAGACCCTGCCTATAACTACAACCACGACCTAACCCAGAAATAGCAAGAAAAGCTAAGAGAAAAGGGGTCACCAAGAGGACACTATAAGGAATTAGGAGACATAGCTTCACCTATCCCCCCCCCCCCACTACCTCGTCCCTCACTCCCTACTAACCATAAAGGAAACAGGAGATAAATTATATTCCCCACTTACCTGTGCCTTGTTTTTCTTTCTTCTTTATTTTGGGGAATCCGGTCCCACTGAGCCTCGGGGAAACAAGGTCCCCCTCCACATCGGAACACGCCATTCCCGGAACTCTCGACCCTGAAAGAAAAGGGATTCATATTGGTTTCTGGACTCTGACAACACCAAAAAGCTTTGTGACACGAGCTAGTGTCCCCTACGAGTAGATAGAAATAAAAGCACTAACCCCTTAAAACCCTGAGTCTGTCGCCTTCTTCCAATATCCTTTCGACTCGGGATAAAGAACCCGCTACAGTGGTGTCAGAAGTGGGATTTGACTCTGAACATTATCGTGTCCGATTTAGAAAGGCTAAATGGGGACCCTCCGAAAATCCCCGGGCTCTATACTTTAGGATTAAAGATCTGGGTCTCAAATGGTTGGGCCCCATAGGGACTAATCGGGAAGACATTATTGAGATTGTGCTCTTAGAACAATACCTAGACGCTCTACCGCCTTCTACGCGTAACTGGATCAAGCAACATCCAAACCCGGATACCAATACCACCATCGAGCTAGCCTGTGCTTTTCATCGCTCCCTCGAATTCAAAGTCACAACCCCTCGATCCACGCCTAGTCCCCTACGTCAAGGTTCTGGGATATCTTCATCAGGGAGCCGAAGAATCAATGAAGAAATAGGGAAACCACGGGGTCTTGAAAGGCCATACATACAACAACCTCAGTGTTTTAGCTGCGGAGAATGGGGTCACATCGCTCGCGGTTGTCCCCTGAAAACAGAGAAACCGGAACCCATGGAAATAGGGGTCACGAGGGGAAGGGTCTTTTACACTGGGAGAAGGGCAACCCCTTACAAAAAGACACTGCTTATCAATGGGAAACCCACGGTGGCCCTTATTGACTCAGGGTGTAGCCAGTCAGTAGTCAGGGCTGATTTGATTAATAAGAGTCTCCACACGTCAGGGCTTACGGTATCAATCTGCTGTATTCACGGAGAAACCAGAGAGTACCCCCTGATCTGGACAACCCTCATCTGGGAAGGAAAAGAAAACCCCATCAGGGTGGGGTTAGTAGAACAGCTGGTTGAAGAGGCCATTATAGGGACTGACTTTTCGGAGTTTTCCAAACTCTTGGAGAGTGTTCGCCCGGCCGAAGAACCGAATACCTGGTGGAAAGATGCTCCTTTTTCCACCAGTCCTCTGTCACCTCCGACGGTGCGACCCAAACTCTCCCGGAAGGAAAAAAGAAGGATCAAGAAAACCTACAACTCGGACAACCCCAGTCTCGCGAGGGTAATTACAGAGGTTTTTGCCCTTACTACTCTTCCCCCCTTCCGGACCTCTCAAAGAGAAGACCGCAGTCTAATCCACGCCTGGGGAAGCGCACGACCACGGACCCCACAAGACAAGGGTCCCTCGTTCACTGTAATTAAGGATCTATTATATCGAGTCACTAATCAGAACCAAGAAGAAAAAAAAACAGTTGATAGTTCCCGAGCCTTACAGACAACAAGTCCTACACTTAGCGCACAGCCAGCCAGGGGGTGGCCATTATGGAAGGGAGAAGACAGAAGAATATTTGTTGAGGAAGTTTTATTGGCCGGGGTTTTTTTCACAGATTAGGAGGTTCTGTCAACAATGTCCAAAATGCCAATTGATTGATCCAGGTTCACGGAGGAAGGCCCCCTTGCAACCTCTTCCCATCATTGATGTTCCCTTCTCCAGAATAGGGATGGACCTGGTTGGCCCCCTTTTACCCTCATCCAGAGGTTATCGTTATATATTGGTATTAGTGGACTACTCCACTAGATATCCTGAGGCTATTCCCCTCTCTAGTATTAGCACTAAGAGTGTCGCCCACGCCATGATTGGGTTCTTTTCCCGAATCGGGTTTCCTCGGGAGATCTTAACAGATCAAGGCACCCAATTCATGTCCAACTTGATGACACAAATATGTCAATTATTAGGGATTAGACAATTGCGGACGTCGGTCTATCATCCACAAACCGATGGTTTGGTGGAGAGATATAACCGCACCCTAAAGACACTACTAAAAAAATCCATCTCAGAGACAGGTAAGGACTGGGATAGAAAACTTCCCTTAGTCTTATACGCAATCAGGACCCACGAACAAGCATCTACAGGCCATAGTCCTTTTGAGTTGTTATTTGGGCGACAACCCAGGACCCTACTAGACATGGCCGCGGAAATGTGGGAAGAGGAAGAAGGAGAAAAGACCCTTCTAAACTATACCCGAGACTTAAAAACTCACCTACATACAGTATGGGAAAGCGTTAGGGAACACATGGAAAGGGCCCAGGACAAACAGAAAAGGAATTATGATCGGAATACCCAATTAAGGTCTTTTGCCATAGGGGATAAAGTATTAATCCTTCTCCCCAGTTCAGACAACAAATTGTTAGCAAAATGGCAGGGACCATATCTTATAACAGGCATAGTAACACCCGTAACCTACAAAATTCAGCTCAACGATAATCCTAATAGATCACAGATCTTCCACGTTAATTTGTTAAAACGATGGGAAGAACCTCCAGCCGAACAAAGGCCAGGATGTCTAGTTAACACTGTTAAGGAGTTGGAGATAGGATGGTGTCCCACTGATCCGCCTGGCGAAAGGGAAATTCCTGTCATAAATACAGACCTCTCTTTTCACCAAAATAGACAGTTAGACAAACTCCTCTATAACCATATCCCGGTGTTCTCATCGATGCCCGGTAGGACCCGATTGGTACACCATCAAATCATCACCCCCCCAGGGAAAACAGTACGGTTAAGGCCTTATCGTATCCCTGAAGCTCGGAAAATCCTCGTAGAAAACGAAATAAAAAAAATGTTAGACCTAGACATCATAGAGCCTTCCCAGAGCCCCTGGTGTTCACCAGTGGTATTGGTACCCAAGCCTGACGGGTCCATACGCTTTTGTATTGACTTTAGACAAGTCAATTCCATATCCCAGTTTGACACATATCCTCTCCCAAGGATAGACGAATTATTGGAAAGGTTAGGAAAAGCCAAATACATGTCCACCCTCGACTTAACAAAAGGGTATTGGCAGATTCCGTTGGCCCCCGGTGATAGGGGAAAAACGGCTTTCGCTACACCCTCAGGGTTATATCACTTTAAGGTACTTCCTTTTGGGTTACACGGCGCTCCTGCAACCTTCCAACGTCTCATTGACACCATATTGCGACCTCATAACAGATACGCGGCAGCCTATCTGGATGACATCGTTATCTTCAGTGAGACCTGGGAAGATCATTTGATCCACCTCGACAGAATCTTCTCGGCTTTAAGGAAGGCTGGACTAACGGCCAATCCCGCCAAGAGCCGACTAGTTTTTAACGAGATCTCCTACCTGGGATATCACATTGGTAAAGGCATACTACGTCCACAAATGAATAAAATCGAAGCCATCCTACACACTAAGGCTCCCACCACGAAGAAGGAGGTTCGTTCCTTTTTAGGGTTAGTGGGGTACTACCGAAGGTTTATTCCTCACTACTCCAGTTTGGCGGCCCCCTTGACAGACCTATTAAGGAAAGGGCAACCAAACAACATCACGATCCTAAACCCGATCCAACTACGTAGTTACCGTACTTTACAAAGGTGTCTCACCACTCAACCGATTTTACGGTGCCCTGAGTTTGATAGTCCCTTTCATCTCCAAACAGATGCCTCCGACGTTGGAGTAGGTGCCGTCCTTTTTCAAAAAGACGAAGACGGAATTAGCCACCCCGTTGTCTTCATTAGTCGTAAGTTACTTCCCAGAGAACAAAGGTATCCCATTATAGAGCGGGAGTGTCTTGCCATTAAATGGGCGATCGAAAGCCTCCAATATTACCTCTTGGGACGGCCGTTCCTGTTATATACAGATCATGCACCCCTTACCTGGCTCTCAAGGTATAAGGATACCAATAATCGGATATTAAGATGGTTCATAGAACTCCAACCTTTCTCCTTCCAGGTTTGCCATCTCCCTGGTGACCTTATGGGTCAGGCTGACTATTTATCCCGGTTCCCGGGTTTTGCGGGGCTCGAACAGCCCCCCGCATGTGAGGGGATGTGTAGCCGGGCGCCTCCGGACGCCGCGGCTTCAGGAGAGAAGACGACCGCCGACGGATACCCCGGGGGCATCCGAGGAACTCCTGACGTGATGACGTCTAACGTCATCCGTCAGGAAGAAATACGGAAAGAAGAAGACGGACAAAAGACGAGAAGAGGAGAAGAGAGAGACGCCGACACCACGAGGAGCACCTCCGGACACAGCAACCCCCTGCATCCGGAGGATAACCCTGCCGCGAGAGGAGGAGGACGCGCGAAGAACGGAACACCCAGGGCGCCTCCCGCCCCTGTAGAAGACAAGCCGGGAGACTGTCTACAAGCCGGCCGCGTCCCTGGAGGGGCGTGGCCCGACCAGGTACGAGCGTACCAAGGGTGGAATTGGGGTTACGGGTGGCTGACTGGGCGGAAGGACACCAAGGAGAGGGAGTTAAGGTCCTGCAAAGAGGGGGAGGTGGTATAAATGGGAACCCAGACCCTGCCTATAACTACAACTACGACCTAACCCAGAAATAGCAAGAAAAGCTAAGAGAAAAGGGGTCACCAAGAGGACACTATAAGGAATTAGGAGACATAGCTTCACCTATCCCCCCCCCCCCACTACCTCGTCCCTCACTCCCTACTAACCATAAAGGAAACAGGAGATAAATTATATTCCCCACTTACCTGTGCCTTGTTTTTCTTTCTTCTTTATTTTGGGGAATCCGGTCCCACTGAGCCTCGGGGAAACAAGGTCCCCCTCCACATCGGAACACGCCATTCCCGGAACTCTCGACCCTGAAAGAAAAGGGATTCATATTGGTTTCTGGACTCTGACAACACCAAAAAGCTTTGTGACACGAGCTAGTGTCCCCTACGAGTAGATAGAAATAAAAGCACTAACCCCTTAAAACCCTGAGTCTGTCGCCTTCTTCCAATATCCTTTCGACTCGGGATAAAGAACCCGCTACAGTCCTATACCACAAATGCAACAAATCCATAATTATGTGGAAACACTGCAACCGTAAAATCAAATAGTTCCAGTGGCACTGACTCAGAGGCATGTCAGAGTTCATGTGTTCCCTGTATGTGAGCTACATTCTTTTAAAGCATGCAACAAAATTACAATCTATTACATCAAACAAATGAAGTGTCGTACAGCAAACACCCTGACTGTACATATTTGAATGTGTTCTGATGTGTGATATTGAACAAAATAGAGGTTGGTGAAATAAAGCATTTGCCGAGGATCACACAGTTTGGTCAAGCAGGGAAGATAGGATTGATCCTAGATTTTCCAGTTTCTCACTGTGCCATTCAGCCACTGTAAGGATATCCCTTTGTGGCATTAAAGCTTTTAAGCTTTGATAATGAGCGAAATGCAGTAACTTCGGTCCCTGGTGTCATAGTCTTGGGGAGAGGTACAACTGGCACTGCGGGTTGATTCAGGGAAGCAGCCACTTCTTAAGGATTCAGCATAAAGTGTTTCCAATTTCAGTGCCACTAAAGTAGCATGTGTTGCATAGAACTCTGCCAGGATTGCGTCTGGGCCTGAGGTTTTACCCCTTGCCCTTTCTTTGATAGCTTGCCTGATTTTTAATGCTGTTGTAGGGCCTCCTAGCGCTGTTCTTGTTTCAGAAGTTAAAGTCGGAAGAGGAAGCACATCTAGGAAATCCTGCATTGGGTGGCCCAAGAGAGTGTATGGTTCGTTGTATAGTGTCTCGTAATATTTCTGGAATTCTTGGTTTATCTCCCCCAGCAGGTAGACCTGTGCTCCCATCTCTGTCATCAGGTGTGTGATGGGGGAACCCTGTGATTCGAGCCTAATCAGCCACACCAACAGCCTCCCTGATTTTCCCTTCTCCTCCTCATGTGCTTTACCTATGTATGTTTTGTAGTTGTGGCACCTCAACTTTTCCAGAATTACTCTGTATTGTTCCTTCATGTCTAACAGTCATTGGTGGGTAGCAGCGTCTGCGCTCATGGAGAGCTCCAGTGTATGAAGTGTCTTATCTAACGTGCGGAGTTCTGCATTGAGTTCTCTACGGTCCCATACAGTGGCCACAGACCACCACCTTCAATGCCTCCCATTCTATCAAGAGGGAGGGCGCTTCTGCCCGGTTGTTGTCAAAGTATTCAGTAATAGCTGAGTGCAGAGTCTCTCTGTATGTCGGGTCTTCCAGAGTCTCTGGCTGTAAATGCCATGTTGGGATCGCTGGTTTGTCCTCCAATAATTGGAGTCCCTGAATTATAGGACTGTGGTCTGACAGTGTTCGCCACAGATTTTCTGTAAAGGTTACACATCTGCTCCGGTGTTCAGAGCAGAGCAAGCTAGCCACTCGTATGTGGTGCGTAAATGGGGGAATAAAATGAGTTTTACCATTCCCTGCTATGTTGTACCCTCCAAATGTCCACTAGTCCCCATCTACGTAGTCAGTCCTCAAAGTCTCGCCAGCTTATGGGAGGGAGTTCCTGGAAGAGGTGGCATGGAGAAATCCTGAGCTACATCTGCTACACAGTTAAAATCTTCCCCCAGTCCTAAAGTGTTGCTCGCCAGGTGGCGTAAGGGAGTGAATAGGGATTGGAAGAATGAGAGCTGGTCATGGTTAGGCGCATATATTCTGCCTAGTGTTATTACTTTGTCCATGAGTCTACCTGTCACCAGAACATATCACCCATCTGTATCAATCAAGGAATGTGAGGGCTCGAACAGGTTACCTGCTCGTATCCATATTTATGCCCCTCAAGCATAGGTCGAGTAGGAGTGGTGAATAGCTGCTCTCTCCATCTATGGCATAGTCGGTCTATCTCCCCACCAGCAAAGTGGGTTTCAGGTAGTGGTAAATATTATAACTTTTGGAGGTGGACCTCAGTCCTCGTACGTTCCACGGTATTCATGTCAACACGTTGTTTCTAGCAGCCATATAGAGTCAAGGTAGACACCAGATCCATTTTCCCTACATGTTGCATAGTGTGCTTGTCGTGCCATTGAGCTAAGTACTGTGTCCCAGAGATGACTAAACAAAACCAAACCCATCACAAAACTCCCTTACCCCAGGACTGCTCGGCAACGGCCGGCCATCCAACTTACAAATATCAGGAACCAAATACATCAAGTCAACTTCACCTGACTCCTGCAGTGGGTCAAGGGAGGGGTGCTAGAAGGGGTACCACGGGCTGCTCTGGCCAACCCATGGCTCTGCCCCAGGGGCCTGCTTCCATTTGTAAATCCAAAAGTAGCTGGTGCCCGATGTAGTCATCGGCCAATTCCTGGGCATTGTGGTACATTGGTCTACTGATGTGACATTCTCCGAATGGATGGATCATAACCCCTTTGGTTATGGTTGATGACTTTCCCTAGTGATGGTCTAAGTGCGTGGTGGGCAGAGTCAAATCAGATCTTCGGCTGATTGCAGTGTCACTCCAGGTAAGACCCCTTGTGTCAAGGTTGATCTCTCTGATTCGGAATCTGCTGTGAGCTTGTTCGATAGAGAGCCCTGTTCCGAATCTGATCCTGTGTTTTTCCATGATGGCTGCCGGCAGAACTGCTGCTGCTTTATCCCTGCCTGTCTCCCCTTTACTCAGTTTCTTTGGGTCGGGTCCCCCTGTATTGTGTTCACTGGGGTCTCTTTCTCAATCTCAGGTTATCTGCGCCCTTTCTTCCACGAGTTTCGGGGGTGCATGTTCTGCCAGTCCCACGCCGCTTTTCAGTCCTTGTAAAAATGGGTCTTACCCTCCAGCATAATCTTCAGCTTGGCTGGAAACAGCGGTGAATATTTGATCCCTTCTTCTGAGAGCGATTTTTTAATGGACATAAAAGAGGCCCTTTTGGATTGGACTGCCAACGTGTAGTAAGGGAAGAGCATTACTTTCCCATTACCTACAGCGTATGGCCCGTCTTCTTTTGCTCTCTGCAGTTTAATTACCAGGCACAGCGGTATCACCAACAAGTGTGTGTCGTATCATTGGTGGCCTGCTGTAGTTTTTGTAGGTTCTTCTGGTCCGGACCCACGTATCGGGTGCCTGTGTGATAGTGTAGTGTTATCGCCCCTCTCGGTGAGGGGTCTCCAGTACAGTCAAGGCACTCTATCTAAGTGCTGTGTGTGCCCCACTGGATTCAACAGTCGTTCTGAGTCTTGCAAGCTATTTCATTGTGGACTGCCAGTGTATTTCAGTGTGTAATTCTCCCCATTTGGCTAGGATGAGAGCACTGTGTATTCGGTTCAGTGCTTCCCAGGAGGATCTTGGGTATATTTTGGGAAAGCTTCAGTCCCGTTAAGGGCGGCCTCCTCACGCTGCCAGTACCAGTCTTGTAAAAGGCGCAGCGAGCATGCCCTCTCGGCAATGCAATATGAGGCCCAGCCCCCGGCCTCCTTTCAGCAGTTTCTATGGTGCTCAGTTACTAGCTGTGGTTGCGCGGGTTGCAGGCAGGCCCTTGGTCTGTGTTCAAGATGCTTTGCAGCATGAGTCACGACTCCTCGGCTCCCGATCGCCGTCCCAGTGCATCCCGGTCGCCGCTAGTATTACCGTGTGCTCAGGGCGCGTCCCCAGGCCTCGCGGCGCACAGGCCATGCCATTGGACCTTGACTGTTCACCAACAGTTCACAGTGTTCGTTGTTAGCCCCCCGGGGTCCCTCAGCGGGTCCAGGTCTCTCGGCTCACCTGGTGAAGGTCCAGAAGGCCCAAGGGTGCCCGACTCTGTCTCCATCGCAAGGCCTCTGGCAGGAACCAGGCCACTCAGGCGTCCAACACGTATCACTGCCCGCTGAGCCCTGGGTCTTGATCCGGCCATCAGGTTTCTCCCCTGCAGCCATATTTGCTCAAGGTTGGACGGTGTTGCAGGATGTTAGTTAGACAGGAGCGGAGCGGTCTGATTATGCGTCCGTCATCTTCAGCATGCAGGCCACACCCCTGGAGTTTATACCTTTCTTTGCCCGTGATTCCCAAAGTATAATTTTCCCCTCTAGTTTAGTGTACGGTTGTGTCAAAGGGAGGCCAAGGTGGAACCATGTATTCAATGTTCTAATCTCTTGTTAAGCAATAAGAGAAACGCAACAGTGTCCATTATTATAGGTCTACAGTGTTTCAGAGGGAGTTTTGATAGGTTGTGTATCGTGAGGATGCAGCAAAGAGGCATGGGATTCTATGGTAAACCAAGAAAGGAAAGGTGGGTGGGTTTGGGGCAGGTCTCTTGTGTCTGGAACCACCACAAGCCCTGCGTTGTCAGGAATGCTCTTTGATAGAGGATTTGTTCCTCTTCAGGATTTTCATGGAGATTCTTGTTTTTTTATACTTCAATAGGAATTCGGAAATGGATTTGTCTATTGATTTAAAAAAAGGAGAGGGCTACTAGAAGCATACTTGCAATAAAGTTGATCAGTGGCGCTATCATCATCTTAATAGAATCCACACGCCCCCACCAAGTGATGTGCTTTGAGGACCAGGTGTTTTATTTTAGAGAGCATTTTTGTTCATTAATAGTGATGGCTTGTTTAAGATCAGGACTAAACCATATACGGTATTTAATGGTATCCGGTTGCCATTTGAGACTGAGGTCACCAATTACAGCTGATGTACAATGAACATTTAGGGGGAATACCTCAATTGTATTTTTGTTCAGAGAGTAGCCTACTATTTTTATTTCTTTCATGATTGGGATAGCTGTTGGGGTGTCTTTGGTAAACAGAAGTACATCATTTGAAAAAGCTGCCACCACTTGTCTGCGGGAGGAAAAATTGATACCTGTGATATTTGGATTTCCCGTAGAAGCAGAGATTAAAAGTTTGATGACCAGCAAAAAAAATTAGGAATGACAACGAGCAGCCTTGGTGTGTTCTTTCTGAGAGTGTAAAAGGTTGAGCTAGATGGCTGTTGACTCTGACTCTCGCTGTAGAGTTTGAGTATAAGGCCATAATCATACAGATGAAGTCATCCCCTAGATAGTATCTATGAAGTGTGGCCTTTAGGAAGGGCCAGAAGACCTTGTCAAAGGCCTTTTCTGCATCTACTGCGAGGGCCTCAGTCGGTGCATAGTGAGTTTAGGTTTCTCAAAGACATGGCAGAATGTTTTGATGTCTGGTGCGAGTTTCCCCTTAAGGAATCCCGTTTGTGAATTTGCAATCAGATTTTGAATGATTTTGATTCCAATGTACGGGCTGCAATCTTAGCATGAACTTTGCAATCAGTGTTAATGAGGGAGATCGTCTATAGTTCTGGAATCACTATGATTGTAGCCTCAGTGGCTGAGCCGGTAATGCAACCCGAGGAGGAATATTGGTAGAAGACCACATGGAGGGGACCTGCTACTTTGCTAGCAAAAATCTGATAACATTTGGCCAAAAAAACATCTGAGCTTGGGGCTTTCCCAGACTTAGGAGTGCGTATAGCTAGCTTAATTTTATCTTCTGTGATGGGTTTATTGATGGCAAGGGTATTTTGTTGTGCGATTTTTGAGAGGCTGCAGGAGTCAAGATATTCATTGATTGTCAGTAGGGAGGTGGGTTGATTGCAGTTTTACACATTCACATATAATGATTTGAAGGTGTCGGGATACCTTGCGTTGATGATATAACCACTCTGTTGCGGTTCCTTATGGCTGATATGAGGGTTTTACTTTTTGTATATTTTAGGTAGTTAGCTAGGGTTTTTCCTGCTTCTTTTGTTACTGCAGAGCCTCCCAGCATTAGCTGCATCATTCCATTTCCATGCCCTGAGACTAAGAATTTGGTTATATTCATATTGTGCGGAGCAAAGTTTAGTTAGAACAGATGAGCCTTTAGTGTTTCTGAGTTGCATGTATAGTGTCTGAATTGCCGCCTCCAGTTTTTTAGGTGATTAGAGATAGCTTTGTTTTTTAAGGACATGAGGTTGATTATAAGGTGAAGTCTCCACTGAGAATTACCCACAGGTTGTCTGGAAGGTCTGACAGCTGTTTATCTAGGTCCTTCCAGAAGTCTACCACGCTGTTGTTTGGTGCATAAATATTAACAATTAAGTATTCTAGGTTCCTTTTCTTCACTTTAAAGATGAGCCATCTGCCGTATTGGTCATGAGTATGTGATAGTACCGAAATGTTGTGATTCTTTTATATCAATATGACCACACCATTCTTTGTTTGTTGGGCGGGTTGCAATTCTCCAACTCGGCTATCTCTTTAGTCAGGGACTTGATCACATTGGTTGTTGCGTCAACTCTTTTCTTCTTGTATGATGCAGACTCCTCTAGCATTCTAATCCTTGCCTCTGCTTCTGTTAGTCTGCTCACCATATTTGAAAGTCATTACATAGAGCTTGAAGATACTGATGCATGGCGTCTGTGTTTGCTTTTGTTTCTTGGGCTAGATCATATAGGGCTCCAGTTCGTTGCAGTATCATTTCCAGGCTTGCCCCCAGGTCTGATTTTGATGTGATAGCAGAGTCTGGCAAAGGAGGCTCCGCTGTGGCTCATTTTAGGGTTGTCTTATTGTCTTTGGAGTCTCTGTTATCTTTGGAGTTGTTGCCTCTATGATCCGCCATAGTGAGAGAGAAAGGAGGCCTGAGCTTGTGGACCAAGGTAATCGTTGGTCAGACCATTAGTGGTGTAGGTTGTGCTGTTTGGTGTTACAGTAGTCCCCTAAGCTTCAATCTGGGGAGTACACATTGGTCTCAGAATTTTGTAATGGCGTACAGTTGGTATTTGTGTGTGGTCTCAATGTTAGGTAGGGAGGATCCTCTCATCTACAGTGTTTCACATAATGCTCATGCTGTGCCCATGTCCACATGCCCACCTAGCAATATCTTGGTATTTCAGTGCTTACAGGTGAACTGTGATGAGGCGCACACCAGGCCGACTAGGGGTCCTAAATAGATACTGGAGTGACGACTCCTATGGGGCGTTGCAGTGCAAAGGGCAGACCAAGGCATTTCTCACACGTTACTTTCAGTATTAATGTCAGTGTGAGTATTTCCTGTAACCAGGGGCCCCCGGACCTCCAAAACTTGCACAGATGATAGTTGCAGTATATGACGCTGATGTATCTCTCTATTCTGGCTGTAATCTCACAGAGCTTTCAGGGCGTGCTCCATGCAGAGTTGTAACTATAAGCGAGTCGCTCAGGGATTTGAGAGAGGCGCATGCTCACAAACCTGTGTGGTACTGGACCCCTGGGCCTACCCGGTTAAGTACAGTGCAGTAATAGGATTTTGAGCCCCAACTTCCCCTTTCCTTAATGATGCTGGCCGTGGCTTAGTCCCAGGGCACAGAGTTGAGGTCAGCCACCATCTTGATTTCCGAATGAGGTTCATGACTCCAGGACACCTTCCAAATCTGGTGAACTTTGGCATGGGTTCCCATCGCATCCCCTCTGTTATGCATGTTTTGACGGCTGTTGGGAGGTTAGGGGCGGGTGGGAGGTGTGCTCCATATTCTTAGGGCTGAGTTTCGGTGGGCCCCAGGAAACGGCATAACTGTTCGCGAGCTGCTCAAAGTTATGGATAGAGCACTCATTCACAAACGTAGGCAGAGTATTAGTGGCAATCTCATGGGGCTCCTAGGATGGTCTCTGTGTAATAGCAGGGCCTCCCTTAGCTTCAGTGGTCCAGGTTGATGTTCACTCCATGAGACGCGGAGACGCTGGTGTTCGCCATCTTGTTTTAACTGCCTGGGTGTCACGTGTCAGGGGAATCTGTTGAAATCCATTGAACTATGGCCTGGATCCCAGTTGCATGACACGTCTCTGTAATCTGCTTGCTCTGACAGGTGTGCACATGTAATCTTCTGCTACGATGTGCACTCCGAATCTTTACAACCGTGGATCGGGTGTAGAGCAGTTGGCTCAGGCAGTCATCTTGCTCGAGCCCAAACCACCCCGCCCAAGATTGAACTTTTTCTACCTGAAAAGGTCTCCTAGCGTGCTCAGCACAATCTGAGCAATTTCTAAACAAGCGTGCAATTTGGAACAAGTCAGCCGCCTCAGTGCACCCTGAGCTCCTCAAGTTTCCTAGTTCCATAATAGGGTGGCCAACTTTTCGTTAATATTCATAGTGTATATGAGTTCTAATTTCTTTACTACTGCCTGGAGTATGTCTTGAGTGATTGCCATTGCAACTTGTGAGAGGCAAGCTTAGAAAAAGAATAACTCTGGTATCCAAATGGAATAAAATAGTCTTATGTTTGATAACACCAATGATAAATATTAGTATCTACTACGTGAACTGCCCAGTTACCACCTAATGTCACAGGACCTTATCCAGTGAGTACATTTTAGCCTTGGAATTAGGATATTTTGATCTGAGCTTTACAACTTCATCTAAATATGCTGACAATAAACATTCTGGGCTAGATGCACTAAATACTGGTTGCAAAATGAGGGTCTCAATTCTTGACAAGTGTGGTATTTTGCGAACTGACCTAGGTACGAATTGTTCATTTTACAAAATACTGAATCACAGTTGGTTGCAAGTCGACCTGCCTCATGAATATTTAGCTGTGCGACTATAATTCGCTGCCATCACAAGGATGGTGACGTACTGGGGGTCAGCAGACCACTATGTCTGTAAGTGCGTTCAGATAAAGCAAGCAGTTTCATTCGAGGGGAAAACAGGATGCATTTAAAAAAATGTTTTTGTCAACATTCAGAAAGGGGAAGTCGTCCACTGGGGACCCCTTCTAGTTTGGGAATGGTTTACCAATAGCTGTCAGTAGTCGGTAAAATATTAATGTTTTGTGAGTGGATTTCAGGCACAAAACATTAGTACATCCCATACCAAATCACTATTTGGAAGAGTTGCCCTAAACACACCTCTTCCAAATACTGATTCAGTATGTAGATGCAAACCAAAACTGTGATTCGATAATGTATTACCGAAATGCAGTTTGGGCTTGGCACATTCAAAAAGTCCATTTTGCAATCGCAAATTGTCTCATATTGCAAAACGGACCCTTTGTGATCACAACAAGCCTTTGTACATCTGGTCCTGTATTCTGAAGTTCAACACAGCCCACAATACAGCTGCTTTTTCCAAGAATAGTAAACCCTTTATGTTGCCATTACAATCACTGGCACCCTGGTTGTGTTCTAATTTTTGATCACAGCTTTAATTTTTGCCTGGATTGTATCACTTTTGTTGTTATTCATCTGTTTTTTTTGGGCAAGATTGGCAGTATTTAGAATCGAGGTAAAAGCAGCTAGTAATTGCGTGGTTAAAATAATGGACTGGATGTTATCCTTTCGCAGGGGAGAAATGACCAGTCTCAGCAAGTAACAGTGTGCTGCAGTTTTGGGTCTATTATTTTGACAAACTGATTGATCCTGGGCAAATCATACTCTCTCTGTGCCTCTGTCCGCTGATCTGACAGTATGTCAGCCCTTTGAAACATGGTTAATGGATGAACTAAATATCAAGGGCATAATCCAGTGACAGGTCAGCAGCATGATTTCCATTCTCACATTTAGGGCTGTTTATCAGCAGGTGCATAATCAAAAATTGAAGGCGTTTCTGAAGCTGCACAGCACATGGCTTCGCTCGTGCTGCAGCTCCTCCCTCCCAGCCACTGAGAGATATACCTTCCACAGCTCATAAAGGGCTGATAGACCAAGAGTTGCTCGTCCGGAGAGATGGTTAACAGTGTCAGGGATACAAATACATATTAATGTGCTTCAGGTTGCACTCACTTCGGTGTTTCTTGGTCAGGAGGGCCGTTATTGACATGGCCGTGGGTGCCAAGCAAGCCCTTTAACACTTTTCACAACCAGAGCGGTGCATTTGCATGAGATGATCGCACTTGAATCACATTTTGATCAGCTGACTTGGAAATAATTTGGGTGCTAAGGAGACAAAGTTAAACTACTTTGCCGGGTGGATGTTTGAGCCAGAGCTAGCGCTAGGCGTGGGAAAGTGCGGGCAGCTGCCCAGGGCCCTGCGTCTGCTCATAACTAGGAGTCATTGCACATGCTTTTAAAAAACTTCAGCGCTATGAGGCTGAGGGAGCAGTAGTGGTTAAGCGCTGTGAGGTCCAGGGGAGGGGCCCTCCACCCCTGGGCCTCTCAGCCATGGGCTGAAAGGGCATCAGAAATCTAATTGCTGCATCAGCGATTATATCTCTGCATTGAGATATATTTAGTAAAACTTAGAGGTTTTTTTAACATGAACTTAGAAACATTGCAGGCCCTCCTGATAATGGTATTAGTGAACTAAGAGCAGGGCCACTCCAATTATGTGGCAGGAAAGTACCAAATTAGGTGTCAGGATTTACTCATTTATGCAGCAACAAAAGGCAAATTGGGTGGCGTAATGCGGCATTTTGTGATAGTATTACCTCATTATTTTGTCATTCATCCAAATACAGCAATAAGCAATATAAAGGTAACCAGTTAACCTTTGCAAAGGGCTTGCCACTGTGCAGGGACAAGTGTTGCTGTGGTTTCAGTTTGAGCTAGAAACAAATATATTTTTTCTTATTAAAAAAAAGCTACAGATTAAGAGAGCAGATGGTCCTATACCACAAATGCAACAAATCCATAATTATGTGGAAACACTGCAACCGTAAAATCAAATAGTTCCAGTGGCACTGACTCAGAGTCATGTCAGAGTTCATGTGTTCCCTGTATGTGAGCTACATTCTTTTAAAGCATGCAACAAAATTACAATCTATTACATCAAACGAATGAAGTGTCGTACAGCAAACACCCTGACTGTACATATTTGAATGTGTTCTGATGTGTGATATTGAACAAAATAGAGGTTGGTGAAATAAAGCATTTGCCGAGGATCACACAGTTTGGTCAAGCAGGGAAGATAGGATTGATCCTAGATTTTCCAGTTTCTCACTGTGCCATTCAGCCACTGTATGGATATCCCTTTGTGGCATTAAAGCTTAACACTTCATCTTTACGTTGACCTTGGACATGTGGGCGCTTCACAATAATTTTTTCCACCACAGAGATTTGCCTAGATTCACAGGATGCTGAGGCGAGGCAGGGATTGAAGGCTTGCCCCACTTGATGCACGGTGGGCAGCTGTAGGCAAAAGGCCACATCGCTTCCTGTGAAATCTTAGCACATTTTGAGCTCTGTTTACAAGAGCACCTTGAACTGAGCAGGGCCAGGCGTCTGGTTCGATTTTTCAGTGGCTTGCTCGCCTATAATATCATGCAGAAGAAAGTAACTTCAGGAGTGGCAGAATCCATACAAAAATGTAAAACAAAATTCAGAGATTTTAAGGGTGGAAGGGGGGAGATGGATGCAAAGGAAGAGAACAGCTGAAATAAGGTAACAGGCTAGTGGTAGAAGAGTGGTAAAGAGCAACAAATGGAGAAAAATATGTGAATTTAAGAGGGGCAGAACCAGCAAAAGGAGGCGGGGGAAAAGGGAGCAATTTATGTAAAGGGAGAAGAACTAGCAAAAAAGATAGGCAAGAGAAGGCGCGAGGTTGGGTGGAACGATGAGAGGAAAGGAGTAGACCATTGAGGGGAAAGATGGATGCAATAGTGTCAGAATCAAAAGAGAATATAAGATGCTTGTATAGAGCTACATTAACAGGAGATAATGCAGGGGTTAAGTGGATTTAGGAGGGGGCTAAAGCAGCAGGAGTAGTTAAGAGGCTGGGCAGGAAATGAGGTGAAAAGTAGAACATGGAGGGGTAAGGTGGATGTAAGTGGGCAGAATCAGCAAAAAAAGTAAAAGGCTGGAGAAGAGGTAAAAAATCTCTATTTTCTGTAAAAAATGTAAAAAAATGTTTTGGTACTGAGATGCATGTGTCATCCTTCACAAAGTGTTGTGATCTTGAACCATCCTTGGTGTGTCTGCTAAATTTCAGCCTGCTCTTTGTCTACTCTATTACTCCCCTTGACCTTTCTATTAAATCTCACTTCCAGCGTGGTCCTTTCCTGCACATGTCCTAACTGGAGATCTGGAGATCATAGCTCCTGCCATCACCTGCCTCTGTAATATCTTGCTTGCCTTGTCATACGTTCCTACCAATGTAAAAACTAAACAAGCTGGGTTGTTTTGTCAGCTCAAAAAGCCTTCAGCGGGCTCAAAACTTTTTCTGACATTTCTTTGCTACATTTTTCTCAAATGTCCCACAATATTTTTCTGTAAAAGGAAAAAAGCTGAAATATATTGTGAGACCTTTTCTTTAGGTCAGGGGCAATAGGTGGTTAATTGGCAGCATTTTACAATTGCTGTTTAAGAACCTAAGACTATTTCATTTCATATGTTTAAGTGTTATTCCTTTTGGAAACTTGTCTTTCCAACCATGACCGCAGCGAGCAGTCAAAGCTTACTCCAAGAGGCGATACATGCATTGGGACTCAAATCTGTGAGTTATATTTATCATACTAGATTAACACCTTATTTAGCCAGCCTAGCTATGTCTTTTAAGAGGAACTAATTTAGAGCATGTGGTAATGGAATGAAACAACAACAAAAAATGTTTGTAACTAATAGTTCCCCAGTAGCAAACAAACGTGTTACAATAGCTCTGTGTGTACAAAGTATCTTGCAAAGTGATAATGGACAGCTGTCACCGTGCAAAACTTAAGTGCTGCGAGTACCAAAGAAGGGGCTAGATTCAAGTAGGAAAGGCAGAGAATCCACAGTTGACTGACCGGCCTATGACCAGGGCACCTGGTGAGAATATGTTTTTATTACGGTGGATGAACTCTCTGCTTGGGCTGGCATGATTGTAGGTGCATAACCCAAAAGGATGCAACATCCTTAAGGTTGATGTGCACAGAGTCAGTCTAACTCTGCTCACAAAGACATCTGGCTTAGTGTCATGTGCAGAATGACAATGGGCCTGTTTGGGTAAGCACAGTATGATGTGCACCTCTTCCCACAGCAAATAATTCCAAATCTCAAGGAGTGACAGCGAGGCCTGAGGAAATTACTGTTTTTCAGAAACACAGAATTGACATTCTGTGGGAGGTGCGGGGAAGAATGAGCAGTGTACAGGAGATGGGGGCTCAAGGGAGGACAACAGCTGAGAAGCGAGGGGGCATTCCACAGAGTACATCATTGCACACCGAGTGATCTTCCAAACACTGAGCCTATAGGTAGCCAGTAGGTTCAGGAAGAGAGGTCTTCCACTGGAGACTGGAAGACCAAAAGTCTTTGGTTACGTACCTGGGGAGTGACTGGATTACCTTGTGCATAATGGAAATGGTCTTGCAATCAATTATCTCTGTAACCAAGATCCCATGGATTTACCAGAGGGCAGGCACAATTGTGTTATTATTTCTAAGGCTAAATTTGAGTCGAAGTCAAAGGCTCTGTCCCTTTGGTTTTGGTGTCTTCTCAGATATTAAAAACATGTGACTTCATTATTTTTTAAACTGTAAGCCTCTGATATTACTTTAGCGTTAGTCTGCGAGTTACACACCACCTTCCCCAATCTACCTATTCCACATTCTTACATTTCCTTTGCATTTAGTTGTAAACTGTATAAAATCCACATTAGTAGGCCCTTTTTGTTTTGTTGATTTAATGTATCTCTTTAGTGACTGGCTCCCACTATGGCTTTGACAGTCTTTGTCCAAGGTCACACACTGTTTTCCCTTCAAGCCATCCATTATATATATCTCTAAGTTATTTCAATTATTTTCAACTTTTAAAAATGGAGTTTGAAAGTAATTGCTGTGTTTAAGTGCTCGCTGAGCAGGTGCGGACAGCTTTTGGTGCTTCTGCCTGCCAATATAATAGCCACCCCATATGTGTTTGACATTTGTGTTATTTCCTCTTCTTGTATTCTGTTTGCTTCAGTTCTTGCAGATGACTTACCCAATGTAGCATGTAACTGTTTGTGTTGACCCCTCATGCCTGCTGAAACCAAAATGCTTTATCTCAAACTTCACTAGAATAATGGGGGGCTCTGGAGTCACTTGAAGTCCAGCTGTATTGTTCTGGGAAAATCTGATTTGGAATTTTAAACATGCCGTAATCTGGAAACAATTAGTAAACATTGTAGAAATCATAGCAGTTTTGGAGAGACCTAGGCTTAGCTTTTTCAGCTGGCTTGAATAATGTAATGTATTTCCATGTGATACAGCTTTATTTTAAAATTTTTAGTAGGATTAGTATTTATATTTTTAGCCATTTTAGTGCTATCCACACTAAGTAGCTAGTTTCTTTGAAAGCTGCTTCAACAATTCCAGAACATTAATATTCAACTGATGTCTATTCCTATGATGTCACTTCCTGTGACGTAGTAAAAACATATAAATTGTAGAATGCACATCCTGACGTTTAACCCTGTTCACCATTTTTTTACATGCTCTCACGTAGAAAAAAAGTCAGGCGTGCAACTCCTGGTGCGCGTTCTCTCCCAACTGCGCTTGTTAATGAATCACAAGCTGATGACCTCATTAGGTTCAACAGTCCCAAGGTGCGCTGCCATTTAAACAGGCCTACAGGCCGATGTAAATCCATCATTATTTTAACCTTAGTTGCCCATTTTTATCCTTTTTAAATCTTTATTTTCCAACTTCAACCAATTGCTTCTTTTATTCCTAATTTAGTCCAATTTAAAACACATCAAGTGTAAATATTCACATTTTTCATGTTTTATTGACAATATGGTGATTCCAAGAAATCAATAATCGTGTTTTAACAGCTGCACTTATAACAGTCCATGTTCCATTCATGATATTATATACCCAATGCATTTTGAAATGCAATCTCTTCTTCAAGGGTAAATGAAACATGAAAATTACATTGCCATCAAAATAAATACAGTATTGCATGTTTTCTTCTAATATGCAGTAATCAAAAAGGTGTATGTACAGTTTAGTAATGCACTTTTTCATGCTCCTACCCTCATATGTAATCCCAACCCACTATCCACGAAACCATTATCAATTCTTCCAGAGATACATAAGGAACTCTCAATAAAAAGGTAATTGCTGTGTAAACACTTTTAAACTAATTCACTCTTTTTGTAATGTGCTTAGAAAAAATATCCAAATGTACTGTGACATGCCCGACCCCAAAACCCCTAGGACTGGCCCTGGTTTGCACTATGAATTACCTTTTGGGAGCATGGGTTGGAGCGACTGTCACCTCCAAGAGGACTCCCGTATGAGATGAGCCGCTTGTGAGTTCAACCGAGTAACATAGCATATTCCATCGACTTGTGCATAAACAGTTGGCGGCATACTGGCCTCCCCTAGAAGTCTCTAATCACCTTCTGGCTGTTTTAACATCTAAACGGTTTTGGTACAATCAGGCCTTGGCTTCTGGAGCAGTGTCAATCACAGCATGATAGTCTCCGGCCTGCAGCACCCACAACAGAAGCACAAAGAAGTGTGAGATATCCGAAATACCCTGTCATCAGCCAAATTTAAAGTGCTATCAAGGGAAACTACAGTCTGGACCTCTTCTAATGGGTACCCTTCACTGCACAACAGAATCTGTATTTCCAGCCCTCACCTCTTTCATCTACCAAAGGGCAGTGCTTCAGGAAGTCCAAATAGCAGCCCCTTGCTAACAAAATCACCATTCCATACTTCAGAAGCTCATTGAGTCCAGGTTTTTTTCTTTGCATGCTGGGATTGCTAGTCATGTTTAACCCATTTAGCTTGCACTACAAGTTTCAAAGAAAATACCCAGAATTAATGAGCTGCTCACAAATGGAACGAGAAAACTTGAAAGCTTTGGAAGTTTAAACCCATACTGAATGGATGGTTATGATCATATCAAAGACAGCAGATTGTATGTTACATGTGCAGATGGGGCTAGGCCTCTGACTTAGACATAAGGTTACCAAATTGTTCCATAACATTGCGTCCCAGCCTAGACTTTCGCTCTTGAAAACAGTTTTTTTTCTGCTTATTGATCCAATTTGTTCCCCTGAAATAAGCAAACAAACACTTGCAGGGAAGCCTAACACTGGGAAATGGTGTTCCTGATGACCTGGAGCTGTGTGGTGACCTTACTTATAGAGAGGTCTGGAGATGCCTGACATCATGTGACTAACTGTGCGCAAACCTTGCCTGTCTCAGTTTCAGAAGCCATACAGCATCCGTGTTCTATGCCATGTGGAGGGCCACTGGAACTATCCAGCAGGGGAGGAACAAATCATGTGGTATGGAATTATGTGGTGTGGTGGACAACATTGTGCAGCAAGAAAATTAAAATGATGTGGCGTAATGTGGCATATTTTGTGACAGTATTACTTAATTATTTCCACATTTTTAAAACATGTTTGCACCGTCTGGATAAATGTTTCACGCCGTTAGTACTAAGTTAACACCCAAATCCAGCAGTAAGCAACACAAAGGTGACCAGCCAATCTTTTCGAATGGCTTTCCACTGCTCTGCAGCAGGTGTTGGTTAATGTTTAGTGACTTTTGATCCATGTGAGTATGAAACAAGTTTTTGTTGTGAAAATCTGTGGATTATACAGGAGATGATGGATTGTGTGGCAAATGCGGCAAATCTACAATTCTTCTGAAAACGCTGCAGCTGCATAATGACATAATTCCAGCGGCACTGGGCGTAAGGCGCACTGGCCGGGGAGGATGTCCAGCATCAGTTCATAGAAATCGAGACTTCTCATAGGATTAATTGGCATCAGGATTGCCTTTGATCGGGCTGATGGCAGGGAGTTTTTCTGAGAAGTCTCTTTCATTTGACTGGGAACAGAATCCCTAACACTTTTTTTCGGGGTCTGTAACCACCGCCTCAGGGGGGCTTACAAACCCATTGCCCTCAAAAGTGGTTACCAGATGCCATGCCACCCCGGGACGAAGAGTTCCAGCCCTCCAGTACAGGGGTTTCCAACAGAAAACTAATGGAGCTTAATAAATTAGTACAATTGGCCTTAATTGAATGGGACCAGGACTAGAAATCACAGATTTAGGCCCATATTTATACTTTTTTTGCTCTGCATTTGCGTAATTTTTTACACAAAAGCGGTGCAAACGTACAAAATATAATTGTGGCCCATATTATACTTTTTTAGCGCCTCATTTGCGCCGCTTTTTAACGCAAAAGCGGCGCAAACTTACAAAATACCAGTGTATTTTCTAAGTTTGCGCCGCTTTTGTGTCAAAAAATGATGCAAATGTGGCGCTAAAAAAGTATAAATATTGGCCTTAGCTATTCATAAAAGCAAGTGACGCAGCATTCAGTCTTTGGTGGTATGAAATCAGCTGGTAAAATTACCTTTACAGCAGGGACTGCAAGCGGCAAATCTCACTGCACCAGAGAAAATAACAGCATGAAACCGCAGGGAACAAAGACCCACCTGTATGTGTAGTCCAACCCCCCAGACCACATGACTATTGGTAGCGCCCATTCTTTACTTTAGACAGATGGAATGCAAGGACGGATGGGCCCTCCCCGGGACTGGGGCCAGGACTCTGTGTTTATCTTCCAAACTCACTGACTCTCGAATGCCGTCTGAGGAGCACTTTGCTGTTTGAAGCAAGTGCGTGGCACATTTATGACGTGTGGTTCTTTGCTACCTTGGGGAGTCCTTCTGCATTTTTCAGTGGTTTCTAGTTGGCTGTGGTGAGGTAGATTGTCTATGTGTAAGGATGGCCCTGTTTAGTGATGTGCTCAGTGGTGATTCCTTTTGGTTCTAAGAAATAACCGCATATAATTTGATTTTTTAAAGTCCGTGTTCGTGACAGGGTTGTAAGGCCTTTTCTTGGAGTTCCAGCGCAATATGTAGATACTGGGGCAGCATGCGGGTGGTGATGCTCACCCCGGTGTCCTAGTCGTTTACCAATACAATGGCAGCCCTAGTGTATAACTAAGGTAGTCTCTTTAGCACTTCACTCTAAAGAGTTATAAAAGTAAATATGTTAACTTGACTCGAAAATTTTGGAGGGGGGCTTAGAAACTGGCCTGAGAATTACACAGTACAAGGTGTTAAATGCCCGGCAGAATAATGAAAGTTATTACGAGTTAAGTAAAAATAACAATTACAATTATGCTGCACGCTGAAAGGCAAAAGTTGGTAGCACCATCTGGGGCCGGAATACAACCCCAGCTGTTTTTATAGCGTTTAGGCACTAGGCACTTGCCCCCATATTTATACTTGCTTTGCGACGAATTTCCGTCATTTTTTTTATGAAGGTCCGGCGCAAACCTAACTCCAAAGCTATACTTTGGCGCTAGACCCGTCTAGCACCGAATTTTTCGAGTTAACCTAATTTTTGCTTGCGGGAAACTACCTTGCGTCAAAGAGATGCAAAGTAGGCAATCCCATACAAACAATTACGATAATGCCTTAGCACCATGTTCATCCCCCCATGCTAAAATGATGCACGGGGGAAAGGGGGCTTTAAATAATGTTGCTAAGCTTGCTTAGCGCCATTATTTAACGCCTGGGTCAGGGCAGCTGTTAGGGGACCTGTGAGCCTATTTCCATGGTCCGAGACCATTGAATGGGCCCCACAGGTGCCCTTCCCAAGCCCCAGGGACACACCCACCCACACCAGAGGATGGGGGGACCCCATCCCAGGTAAGTAAGGTGAGTACAGGTAAGTATTTTTATTTTGTTTCAAAGTGCCATGGGGGCCTAACTTGGGCCCCCTGCCCCCTACATGGCACTGGGCCCAGTGGCCATGCCCAGGGGACATATGTACCCTGGGCATGGCCAATGGGGTAGCGGGCATGACTCCTGTCATTAAAAAACATAAATGTTGGAGAGGGGCTATGGAGATATGAGGGGCACTGTTGAGGGCGGTAGTGAGGGTATCCATGGAGGAGGAGGTCATTAGGGGGACAAAGGGACACAAAAGACTGTCTCACCCAGTGCTACCAATGCTATAACCGGGCCCTACCTGTACCACTTCACTGAAATCCCATTGCCGCCACCACCTGTTATTCAGTAGCCTGGCGTGCAGATACTGTAGTCAATCTCACTGGGTGTGCTCCTTGCAGCTCAGATAGCGTCTGTCGAAGAGCAGTATTTTTGATATGTGAATTGCTTCTAGTTGGCAGGCAGTTTGCCAAGTCTAAAGAGAAAAATCGATAAACATAATCAGAAGAAAAGCAAACAGGGCGGTGCATCTGTTCCATTTCATTCAGAAGACTTCTTTTCCAACAAGGGTGAGCGGGTGAGGACTGTGCTGTGTATCTCAGGAGGATGAACAAGCGCCAGTTTCCCTGTTGGCTGTGTTGGGTACCATACAAGACTGAGATCACCAACAGAGACACCCTCTGGTCTGAGCTGCGTGTTTTCGTTGAACGAGGAGGTGGTGTGGCGGATAAGGCAGTTGCTATTTTGTTACATTAATGGCTTTCGTGTAGTGCACAATCTGCCATCAAAATGACATCTCAGTGCTGTCAGTAGTTCATGGGGTGATGTTCCAAATATTTCAGAGATTTCCATCACAGACTGCAGTCTTTGAATCAGTTTGTGAAGAACATGTTATCCCTTTAGTGAACGAAGGTGTTCCTATATTGGGTGAACTTGTCAACTTATAGAAGTTGTAGGTGCATATTATTTTTTTATTTGATGGGTGAGACTGGAGGGCTGTACCAAATATCTTGAGTATACTTGTATAATTGTGGCTACACCCATTGCTGTGAGTAGTATATGTGAGTAAGGATGTTGTTGGTCACAAGTGCTGCTGGGTGCTGTTGTAGCCAGTTAAATGCATGTTTGGCATGTACTCGATATATGACAGGAATTCTGCCATATGTGTTCTGATCTGTGTAGTGCATGGTGTTTTGGCATGGAGAGTGTTGTTGAGAGCAGCTAAATATCATATATCTTTGCTGTGTTGAAGTGTCACAAGTTTATGGACCCCTGCCAGTCATACTAAGTAGACACAAAAGTGATGGGAGGAATGCTTACAATAAGTCTAAACACTAAAAGTTGCTCTGGGTAGCATCCCAACCCATCATTCTTTTGTCTACCGAGCCACCTCACTTTGGACCCTGCCATATTCAAATCAGTCTTGACCCTCATCCAATAGGAACAGTCCAGACTGAACTGCCAGGCCAGGTACTCCATGAACTGGAACACAGGCAACCCTTACTGGGCTTGTCAGTCGGGTGAACACTGGTTCCAGTGGCAAAGTGAGCATGGAGTGCAAGAACAGCCCTGCACATAGCTCCTGTTGCGACGTTAAAGGCCAAAACCAAGAATCTGTTAAATAAAAGAAACAGAGAAGTCTTGTTTATTGTATCACATGATTGTCCTTATGAAAGTGCCAAAACTACACGGACACCCGGTTGCCATACTAAGTAGCCCACCCTGGGTAACAAACGTACACGTTTTGTCTTCAGTTTATAAGCTGGCCCAGGAGATGGCATAGATATGAAAGCTTTCTAAAGAAAGATTTCAAATATCTTAATTTACAAAGGAAAAGTGAGTGATGACACCAGAACAATAGCAAGAACAGCTATTTAGCACCCTGTCATCGGTTCGTTTAATTATATGAAATGAATCATGCACATATTTAAATTATTCTAAAAATCACTATTTATATCACACAGACTACAGTTTGTTTTCTGGCACTAATTAATACTGAGCGGCATTCATTTTATCAACATACAATACTGTGAAGAAGGTGGATTAACACTGGTACTAAACTGCAGGTGTGTGGTAACAGATATCAGTATAAAATGTGTGTATGCACTGACTATATGTGTGTGTGTGTGTTCACTGAAAACAACAAAGGGGGTTGGGTGCAGGGCCTACACCCAATGGCAGAGGACATGTTACTTTCTGTTAAAAAAAACATAGAAAGTCACAGAAACAAAACAAAAGTTAAAGTGACTTTGTAGTTAGGAAACGTGGTAATATTTTACTTTATATTTAAAAAAAAAATAGAAATTCAGTGAAAAATACAAAGGTTAAATGCACATTATAGTAAGGTGAATACCATTTTGAAACAACAAAACCACTGAAATTCCCCAGTTATAGCTATCTCAAGTAAATTTATCTTGTGTCCAACGTAACTATAACTGGTACCCCCACCATGCACAGTGTTATCATTAATCATTTAATTTCAGATTTTTCAGTGATGTTATCAATGATGCCACAGAACCAGTCATGAAGTATGTGAGGTAATTAGCAGTGCATGGCGAGGGCACCAGCTATAGTTAATTTAGCGCTTGAGTTATATTTACTTGAGGTAAAAATCACAGGTGAATTTCAGTATTTCATTTGGTTTTAAATGGTATGTTTTAACTGACATTGTCACCTATGACAACCCCTTTATTTTTGGGTCTCACTCGCAGCTTGCCAGAAGTTGATTAATGTTATTGTAATAGCGTTTTTTTACGTATTGTTTAATACCACACTTCCCTGTGTGGAATAGCTGAAAATAACAAGTATTACTGTTTCCCAAGTTAATAGTGCTCAGTTTACCGACCTCAGAAAGATGGAAGCCTGAGTAAACCTTGCCTGGTGTAGAGCTCAGTTCCAGCAGACCGCCGCATGTTGCAGCGGCGAGCGCGGCCCTCGCTGAGCACCCTCTCTCGCTGGTCACGTGCGGTTCCTCCCTTGGGGTGTGTGTGGTTGGCAGTGTAAACATTCTCCCGCCTGTTTACTGTACAGCGCTCGCGCTGCTGGCAGATTATAGCCTTGCATGTTTACCAGTTTCAGGGTCGTGTTATTTTGGCGGTAACCTGTCATTTCCCGGGCAAGGTGGGGACACTACAGTGTGAGGCCTGGCTGCAGCTGGAGAGGGCGACGCCCTTCTTCGATGTAGAAAGAATGCCAATGCGCTTCCTTATTGTTTGAACTGATTTATCTGTGACGTATCTTTAGTTATGTATTTGAGGGAACTCCTTTCTAAAGTCGGCAGCATAGCAAGGGCGCCAAGCAAGACAGCGCCCCTATGCACAGTTCGTCTGAAAAACTACAGCCACATTTCGGATCCATATGGCCCCTCATAACCCTGGGGCATTGAAAATACTTCAAAGTATATTTTGGCCACCTTCCAGAAACTGCGAAATCTGCCTTTGCTCGCAGCGCCAGTAACCAGCTGTCGCCACAGCCCTGCCACATTCACCGCCTGCCACTGTGTGGGAGGGGCCGGTCCAGCCTTGCAGACACTGGGGCCTTTCATAGCTTTTTCGGCTCCTGGCTGCTCAGTGCATTTTTTCCTTTGCATACTGGGGCTTGTAGTCCTGTGTGACGCTTTATAAAACCAGGACTACAAGTCCCAGAATGTAAAGAAAAAGCCTAGACTAGCGCAGCTTGACACCGGCAGTAGGACAGAAGTACACTGCCATTAACACAAAAGGTGACGGTAATCTCATGGATTTTTCCGCAAGAACGCTTTGTGGCTCCATCTTTCAGTGTTATGCTGTAAGCACCCTTGCCTGCAAGGGTCACTCTGTAGGAAGGGCCTCTAAGTGTCTTCTCTGAGGTTCCGTGCACTCTTCTTGGCGCTAGCTTCCCAAAACCATTCTACACAAAACATTCTAACGGGCCGCACCCCCCCACTTCGGTGTGGGCGCTTTTCCCTTCTCACCAGTCATACAGCACAGCCATGTCTCACTTGTCCTAACTTTTGGCGAAGCAATTTCTTATATCAGTCGACCAAATTGTTCAATTAATCAGTGCAGAAACCAGAGTAGTCCTTTGCTTGGCTCCAATAGTAGTGCTACCCTTGATAGAGCGTTCCGTACTAGTAATTTACCTATACTTTGGACGCTCTTTAGGTCGATGAATCTTTTGGCTAAGTGGGACCCTCTCCACCCTCAATCAGTCAATTTAATCAAATCAATAATCAATAACGAACATAAGCAATGCCCTGATCAACATAACACTTAACAATTAATCCAGAAAACATTTCGGCGAACCCTGACCTTTCAGTCAGGAATAACCACACCAGTTTATTCAAGTTAGTGAATTTTATTTCCCTATATTAACAAAGCTAGCACAATATAGATGTGTCTCAACACCAAATGATAAACATAAATGAACATTAATAGCTGTCCATAACGGCGAAACAGGTGCAATCTATGCAGCATTTGAATAACAAGGCATTCGATAATAGCAATGCAAATCGCTAGAACTATAATCTGTAATGAACTAATTGCATACATTTAGTCAGCATAGCAAGATCTCAAATTGCATCGTGCGACAAAAGGAATCCTCATCTAACCTCAAATTAGCATCGGCATGTGGGACTTCATGCAAAAACGATTTAGCAACATTAATTTAGAAAACTCCTAACTAGGGCTCTTATAAAAATCAGCAGTTGGTTACCTAAAAGAAACACAATGCAATTGTACAATTTCCTTTCATATTTACCAATTTCAATCAGCATTCAAGGAAGTCTTCGTCTCACAGGTACCGTTTCTCGATCAGCATGGGACGGGGCAAAGGGGCAGGGTGGACGGGGCAGTTGCCTCACGGCGGCAAGATAAACTACTACTTCATGCAAAGGGACAAATTCAAGTTAAAGTCTCTAGGGTAAGAATCGTTTAAGTCTCTTTCTCTCGATTAGAGAAAGCATCAAAGTCTCTCAAAATGGCGTCGCAGCAAAGTGGGCCATAATAGCTGCAATGTCCTGCAAAATGGCGGGTATCGGGCTGGTAATGGCTACTTTCTTCTCGTGCACCTGGTTTAAATAGACAACAGTTCAAATCCAGTAGGGTCTTCCATTGGAGGGTTCATAGGTTAGCTTCAAATTGTCCAATCAAAAACAACAGTTCTCAAGCTTTTACTTAAGCATACATTATCCTTGGAGACGGGTACGCAAGTTGCAACATTTTATACCAATTAACTCATTTTCAGAGCTTCCATTGTCCGCACCTGCAAATTGACCTTGGAGTAAAAAGAAAAATGCCGGGCTGGCACGAAACCTTAAGATAAGCATGTGAACGATCTCAGTGGAAAAGTACAGCTTCAAGCAAGAATACACGTTTAATAGCACATTGGAAAAATACGAGCATCTAAACCGTGAGACCAGGCAACTAGGCCGAAGCCTGCACTAAAGTAATGCTAAGCTAAAACATTTCAAACAAGCAAATCATAGCACACGTTTACGATTATGTCGGATTAGTGCAATTCTAATACATCACGTTATATAAAGCACGCTTATAAATGTTGGCAAACTACTCTGAGGGCACATTTTGTCCCCGTACAATCTTTATTAGTTCGTTTAAAGTCACACATGATTATTTCACACTACGTTTATGCGTTAATAAATGTAAAACCTTCATTTCAGCTTCATCAATCTCTCCTCTGATGACTACTTGTCATCACACCAAATCATGCCCACAAATTTTATTCCATTAAAATTCTGTCAGTTCTCTTTTCCTTTTAATTCCCCTTGTTTTCGCTTTGTATTCTTCTGCCATTCTCTTCATCATTTTCTCTTCCTTCCTTCTTCTAATTCTTTCCATAATCATTATTATTCCCCTTTTTATTCCCCAAATTCCAAATATGCAAATCAGTACTATTAATATTCCCTGTATTATTTTCAGTAATATTCCATTCCAAATTCCCCCAATCCAATTTCCCACTGAAGCAAGTCCCTTTCCAACCTTCTCCCACACTCCTGGTTCTTTCAGTTCCTTCAAGTCTGCACTTTCTTTTGTTAGATTAGCAAGCATTGTTTTAATCTTCACACTGTTATCTGGAATATACGTACAACAGTGTCGTGCACCAAGCATTTTGCAAACGCCGCCATCCTTTGCTAAAAGAGTGTCTAAGGCAAGCCTATTTTGAAGAGTCATAGCTCTTTCCGCTGCAAGTTCAGCATCTATCAGGATTATAGCACCTGAAAACTTTGTCAACATGTTATCCACTATAGTAGACAACTTTCTTATTTTGATGGAATTCAGCACAACTCCCAACGAAGGAATCATGGCTCCAAATATATCTCCTACCACAGCAGCTGCGGTCTCTCTTTTCTGGATACGATGGGATCCAGATGTCTTTGGAATCATCGATAGGTCATCCAGTTGATAAACCTTCGGGAACACTATACCCAAATAACATCTCCCCCACCATCCCTTCGGAAGACGATAATAGGCATTATACCCACAAATGTAATATACACCTGGAATAACAGGGTCAAGTCCGTTCATCATGAATGTCCATTTGGCCTTAAAGATAAACGTATGTTTACACTCACTCGCTCCTACGAAAATGTTATCATAATAAGATTCACCTCGATATATACAAAATGTCCCTACATGCCAAGCATCTAAAGCAATTCTCCCTTGTGTCTTTATTGCGGCAAAATCATAATTATCTACTGAAGTCCTCTTATGTAGCTCCTTTTCTAATTTTGCATTCATTTGTGCCCTTCTATCATCTGTGCGATCTAAAAAGCTTATTTCTACTGCAGAGAGCGAGCAGGTAAGGTTTTCCCTATGAGCGTGAGACGTTTCAAAAGGTTGCATTGGCTCGAAAAATTCCCTCATTATTTTAGCATCCCAATCTTTAGCAATCTGGCTTAGCTGCGCTATTATAGGAACATATGCAAAGGTAACATCATAATTCGAGTAAAAATACTGTATGTTAGTCTGACCATAAAACCTAGACATTACTATACTACATGTAATCCCGTATGTAAGAGGCATGTGGTGATAAGTCACCCCTTCCTTTACTGATGTCGGTATCTGTGTACACACATAACAATCTTTCGCATCCATAGTCTCAACATATTCTGTTAGCAAGCGATAGAAAACATTATACGAGAGTTCCTTTTTATCATGCAAGTGTCTCTCATCTAATTCTAATCTTTTCAGTGCAGTTAGTTCAGTGACAGTAACAGGAGCAAAAGTAGAAGCATCAATCTTCTCATTCTCACCCTTACCATGCATTCCAAGCACTATTGCCATTATTATTAGTACACATGCAATTACCAAGCCTATACACACATATTTACAATATTTCTTTCTACTGTTTTGTGTAGCGTACCCAGTCATGATCTGTATAGAATCAGAGAGCTAGAAGCACCTAAAAAATAAAAATAACTATTTGGCAATTCAGTTACAAAGCTGCACGAGCGCAATGTTTCACACAGTTTTCTTCAAGAGGCCAGTCACTTATCGGTTAGCAGCATTTGTCTCAATTCGGCAATAACTCAGTCTTTATCAGTTCAGCAAGTGTCTCATCCGGTTTAGCAATGTCTCAGCTGGTTGTTTCGTATCACGTTAGATTGTAGCAAGCAATGTCATTTATCACCCTTTCAATCAACAGAGTCAATAAAACTTTTCTTTTCTATTGGTATCTCTTCTTCTTCGTTCTCGAGGCTAAGAGATACAAATTCGTCAGTCCAATCGTCATTGACTACATATGCCCATTCTGGACCGGAATATCTCCTGTTTGGTATCCTTTTCCTTTTCAATTTTGCCTCTCTTTTCGATTCTGCCTCACTGGTACTTTCCTCTTTGGCCAAGTCTTTTCCTTCACTTGAGGATGGTACCACGACAGTCACTTCCTTTCTTTTCTCTTTCACTTTTGGCCTTTCTCCGTCGTTCAAACTTTCTTTAGTTCTCTGTTTTATTGGTGATATACTTAGTCTCCTCTTTGCACCATGTCCATTTGATGGACCTGCGACCTTTTCTGTGGAAGCTTGAACTGTTTCGTTCTGTTCTGCCTTGTCCCCTCCTTCTGGGGAATCAATCACATTCTCCTTTTCTTTTTCTCTATCGTCTGCTTCTGGGAAAGCCCTCCTCTGATCAGGCTCTCCTGCCTTTTCACCTCTTTCGAGCCCTTCGTCACCGTTACTTTCTTCACATTCTTTATCACTTTCAGCTGCTTCAGGCTCTTTGTCACCTTCAGCTGCTTCAGGCTCTTTGCTACCCTCAGCTGCTTCAGGTTCTTTGTCACCTTCAGCTGCTTCGTCGCTGTCTGAACTTTCTCCTTGGTCTTCCCCAAGTGAGTTGGTCACTTCGTCCTCAGAGAATATCTCTCTCTCTTCCGTTTCTGCCTGTTCGCTTTCAGTTTGATTTTGCTCTGTCTCAGCGCTCAGCACTGTTTTATCAGGCACTGGTAGTTTCAGCGCTTCAACTTCCTCATCTGTGGGACACAACACTTTCTTTGTGTGACTGGCGTGAATCCAGTTGGGAACTCCCGCACACTTCACAGCGGTAGTGGTTGTCAGGATCACTTGGAAAGGGCCTTTCCAACGGGGTTCCAGACACGACTTCCTCACGTGGTTCTTTACCACGACCCAGTCACCTGCTTTCAGTGTGTGTCCTGGACCTTGGATCGGTGGCAAGGTAGTTGCTTCCACCTGGTGAGAGAAAGAACGAACCACGTCAGCTAGACCCTTGCAGTAGTCTAACACCATATCATCTGTAATATTCAAAAGCGCGTTTGCGGGAACTGCAGGAAGTCTCATAGCCCTGCCCATGAGAATTTCGTGCGGAGACAATCCAGTCTTTCTATCAGGGGTGTTTCTCATTGACATTAACACCAAGGGCAATGCGTCAGGCCATTTCAAATTTGTCGAGGCACATATTTTCGCCATTCTTGATTTCAGTGTACCATTCATTTGCTCCACCAGTCCTGAGGCTTCAGGGCGATAGCTACAATGCAGTTTTTGCTCAATGTTCAGCGCTGCGCAAAGTAACTTTATCACCTCGTTATTGAAGTGACTTCCCCTATCTGATTCCAAAGAGATCGGGAATCCGAAACGTGGTATTAACTCCCTCAACAATAATTTTGCAACTGTAAGGCTGTCATTTCTACGTGTGGGGTATGCTTCAATCCAGTGACTAAAAATGCACACAATCACCAACACATACTTCAGACCTCCATGCACAGGCATCTCAATGAAGTCCATCTCCATTCTACTAAACAGGCCACTGGCTCTGCCAATGTGGCTCGCGTTCACAACTGTTCCCTTTCCTGGGTTCATCTGCTGGCAAGTGACACATCGATGGCAAACTGCTTCTGCAGCTTGACGGAATCTGGGGTTAAACCAATCAGTTTTGAACAATCTTATCATGGCATCTCTCCCTAGGTGAGCCTGTCCATGATAGAACCGCGCAAGCTGTGATAAGAGACTATTTGGCAAAACAAATTTTCCCTCATTTGAAACCCATAACTCATCTGGTCTTTTTATACATTGTGATTTAATCCAGGAATCTCTTTCGTCCTTCTTGACGTTATTCTGTAATGTTTTTAGTTCGTCTATTGTATCTACGACCTTCAAGGCAAATGCTTCAACTGGTTCGAGTTCTGGTTCACTTATTGAATTCCATTCATCCCTGAGTAATATACAGTTCAAGGCACAAAATCTTGCGACTTGATCCGCATATGCATTTCCCAGAGAAACATAGTCCTGTCCTTTTGTATGAGCACTACACTTTACCACTGCAACTTCGGCTGGCATTTGAATGGCGTGTAACAATTCCCTTATTCTTTCCCCGTTTTTCACTGGGGACCCTGAAGAAGTCAGGAAACCTCTCTGTGACCATAATTGTCCAAAATCATGCACAATCCCAAACCCGTACTGACTATCGGTGTAAATGGTGACTTTCATCAATGCAGACAGTTGACATGCTCTTGTAAGGGCTACAAGTTCTGCTACTTGTGCAGAATAGACTCCTTGAAGCCAGGCCGCTTCCAAGACACCTGTTACAGTACATACAGCATATCCTGCTTTTAGAATCCCCATCCCATCTCTTAGACATGAACCATCAACAAAAACAATCTGGTCATTTTCATCAAGCTTAGTATCCTTAATATCAGGTCGAGGTTTGGTGCAAAATTCAGTCACCTGAAGGCAGTCATGCTCGATGTCTTCAGCGTCCTCTATTTCAGCATTTTCACCGGGAAGCAAGGTTGCTGGATTCAGCGTAGTGCACCTTTTCAGCTGCACATTCGGTGAGCCCAGAATTATCGTTTCATACCTTGTGAGCCTTGCTCCAGTCATGTGTTGCGTTCGGGAGCGGGTCAAAAGTATCTCAACTGAGTGAGGGACCATGACTGTTAATGGATGTCCCATCACTATTCCTTCACTCTGAGTGAGGCTGATACCAACTGCTGCTACGGCGCGCAAACACCCTGGAAGTGCTGCTGCGACCGGATCCAAGGTAGCTGAAAAATACGCTACTGGTCTGTTTATGCCACCATGGGCTTGAGTCAAGACAGACAAAGAACATGCATCACGTTCATGACAAAACAATGTGAAAGGCTTTGTGTAATCAGGCATGCCTAAAGCTGGAGCCCTGCACATGCATTCTTTCAACTCAACAAAAGCATCCATCTCATCTCCTTTCAGCTCAATTTGATCCAAGGCATCCTTCTGGGTCAGCTTCAGTAAAGGCTTTGCTAGAGTTGAGAAGTTGGGAATCCACTGACGACAGTAGCCCACCATTCCCCAAAACTTCCTCACCTCCCTCCTTGTCTTTGGTGGACTCATTTGAAGTACACTCGTTACTCTTTCCTTCATTATTCTCCTTGACCCTTTCTCTATCTGGTGACCCAAGTATTTCACTTTCTTCTGACAGAACTGCAATTTGGAAGGAGACACCTTGTGCCCATTCCTTCCCAAATGGTTCAACAGAGCAATGGTATTGGCTGTGCAGCCACTTTCTGTCTTTGATGCAATCAGTAAGTCATCGATGTACTGTACTAGGGTTGACTCAAATGGCAATTCTAATGCTTCCAAGTCTTTCTTTAGAATCTGATTGAATATCGACGGTGACTCAGAAAACCCCTGAGGAATTCGACACCAACTGTACACTCTGTCTAAGAATTTGAAACAAAAGAGAAATTGGCTGTCCTCATGAAGAGGCACCGAAAAGAATGCTTGTGACAAGTCGATGACTGAGAACCACTCGGCATCGCAAGGGACCTGGAACATTATCACAGCTGGATTTGGTACGACAGGGCAGCATTTGACTATGATGTCATTTATTTTCCTCAAGTCCTGTACAATTCGGACCTTTCCACTCGGCTTTATTAATCCCATTATTGGTGAATTACATGGACTGCTTAACACTTCTTTCAGTACTCCCTGTTTTACAAATTCGTCAATGAGTTGGGCAACTTTCATAAGGGTGTCTTGTGCCATGTGGTATTGTGGGGTCTGGGGAAAGGTTGCATTGGGCTTTACAGTCACTTTCACTGGTTCCACTCCTTTCATCAATCCCACCTCTTTCCCTGTCATATCCCACACTTCCTTTCCGACTGTTTCCCGTAATTCAGCTGGAATATCTTCTTCAGTTATCATCGGGAACAGACAAATCAGAGGATAATCTTCATCGACAGTTTCCATCTCATCCCCCTCTGCACTGTCCTCTTCTTCCCCATCACTGCTCGTCTGTATTTTTATTCCCTCGTTCGAACACATAATCGAACAACCCAATTTACACAATAGGTCTCTCCCTAACAGTGCTATCGGGCTTGAGTCACATACCACAAATTTGTGTAACCCTTGATAGTTACCAATGCTGACTGGTACCGGATCTGTAATTGGGTTTGTCAGGTGCCTGTTTGCTACTCCCACCACTTGAACTGTCCTTCCTGAGAGTGGCAAATTTGGTACTTCAATGCTCTTAACAGTTGAATGTGTGGCTCCTGTGTCAACCAAGAATGAGACACGATGACCCATTACTCTTCCCTCCACGTACGGACCCTTTTGATCAACTTCCAAGGATGCTGCAAGCACACAGTCTCCTTCCTCCCCTGAACTTTCACTCTCCCATACATTGTTTATTCCACTCTCACTGTGTAATGGGAACTGTTGTACGGTGCCATTTGTATTCATTACCTGACCCGAGACCTGTGGAGGAACCATCACTTGCTGCTGACTCATTGGTGCCAAAGGTATTTGCATTTGCTGATTAGGTACCATGGGTAACTGCTGTTGCATTGGCTGCATTTGCGTCATCTGCACACGGGGCATCTGCATCTGCTGCGGCTGCATGGGCTGTAATCCCTGTAGCTGATTTATGGTCTGAAAATTTGGGTTTGGACCTCTCATTTTCGGTCCCCTCATTGTCTGAAATGCATTGACATCATTGTTTTGCTGACCAACACCTGCACCTTCCTGCACCACCATCGGGCACTCGCGTTTCCAATGTCCGACAATTCCGCACACGTGACACGGCATCACCTTCTTCATTGCCTGCACACCATTCACAACAGTGTTCAAATCCGGACCATTATTCACAAAACATCCTCTGCCTCTGCCTCTCGCCTGTGCTGAAACGCCATATTTCCCTGCAACTGCGGCTGCGGTTGCGGTACCTGTTGTTGGAACCCTTGCAACCCTTGCAGACCTTGCAGACCTGTCTGAGCTGCCTAAAGCTGCATCATCATCACCTTCTCTTTCAACCTTTTCTGCTTCACTTCAATTTCATCGCTACAGTATTTCGCATAATTCAACACTTCATCAATAGGTTTCGACTGCCAACAAATCAAATGCGACTTTATCATCTGACTTATCTCTGGTCTCAGCCCTTCCACAAATCTAAACACAAAATGAAGCATGTCCTTCGCCTCTATTGTTTCCGTGCCACTGTAGTTCTTGAACGCCTTCAACAACCTCTCATAGTAACTATGAATCGACTCTTTAGCCTCTTGGGCAGTTCGATAGATCTTCTGCCAATCCACATTTTTCGCGGCAACCTTCGTCTTCAAATGCTCAATCACCTTATAGTACAAGCTCATCACCATAGGTGATGGTGCACCCGTATCCCTGTCTCTCTCCGGTTCACTTGTCGGCCAACCTACAGCTCTTTTGCAATCCTCCCACAAGTCTGCTGGAACCACAATCTCAAAGAGAGTGTTCAGGTCTTCCCAGAGACATTTTGCAAGCTTCACAAACCTGTCAGTCTGTTGATACCATTCAATCGGTTTCTCTCTCAGTTTGGGAAAATCATCCGTAAAAGACTGAATGTCGCTTCTATGCCATGGTACATGTATTAGTTTTCCCCCTGCTGTCTCCCTCATTGGTAACATGGTTACTGCATCGCTACTCTGTGGTCTCTTCTCGTTTAGCTCTGGGACACTGTCTTTCCTCTTTTCCTTTCTCTTTACCCATCTGCTTTCCCATTTGTCTAAGCACCTCCATACTTGTGCACTCTGCAACAATTCTCTAAGGTGCGCCTTCATGCCTGCTGACCTCATGTGTTCAAAATCTGTGGTCCCGAAATCCAACCTGTAGCTTCTGCTCAAGTGTTTTGTCTTGTCTATGTCAACCCCGTTTTTGTCAGCTATTTCCTGCAAGCTTTTATGTACCTTGTTCACTTCTCTCGTAATCCTAGGACATAGATATCTCAGCTCCTCTTCCGAGTAGGACTCTAACCTATTCACACCCATAGTCCCTTCCACCAATTCTTGTGCTTCCATGTTCAACCTGACCCTATTCAGATAATCTTCTTCCTTCCCACTGGCTGAGCTTTGTGTGGAATTCAGACTGTTGAACCACTGTGTCAGCTGTTGCGCATTCAACCCCATCAGTGTAGCATTCACATCGACTGCCATTGATGGTTGCGGCAACTTTTCAGTGTTCGATGTTAGAGGTATTATCAGTGGGGGGCTTGACCTCACCACTGCCGACTGAGCACATATGGGACTAAACTCCATCAAGGACCCAGATCCGGTTGGCTGAGCCGCTATCGGAGTTATCCCTGGAGTGTTTTCTATGCACCTCCTTTCTGTCCCACTCTGCAGCATAGATCCCTGACCGCTCATTCCTAAGTTAGGCTGACTGTACAAAGGTACCGGTGGACCTACAGTAATGGGTAGTGATATCGCGTCTGGGTTCTGTCCATTTCCCATGTTCTGAGACATGTTCATTCCCACACTATGGGTCATCATTGCCGGCATGCCCATCTGACTCCCCGTCATCTGAGCATGTGCTGTTCCCCCCTGCATTTGCTTTTGAGGCATCAAAAACTGGGTTGATTCAGCTTGTGCTATGGTTGGGTTGTGACCATTCTGTCCTCCCATTGCGGCTGGGTCTAAAATCATTCCTGTACTGTTGTCACTGCTGTAGTACCTTGGGATCTGCGGCTGATAATTTTCTGCTGGTTTCAACATGGGCACATCTGGATATATTCTCCTAACCTGCGGTATCTGCAGGGTGAACAGTAAACTCGGGTCCTTAGATCCCGGTGATGCTCCTGAACTCTGGGTTTCACTGTTCTGTACCGGTGCCGGAGGGGCAGAACTGGTACTTGGACCTTGTCCACTCTCTGCATAAGGTGGTGGACGGTCATTCAACAATTGCATGATTAACTCCTCATCCTCTAACTCCTCCTCTCTTCTCAACTTTTCCTCGTCCTCTCTATCCTTGGAACACCTCCTGTTTGTCTTACAGGTAGCTTTCTTACCTGTCTCCTCTTCTTCCTTAGTAATTGCGGGGAACAATTTTATCCCCTGCAATACATCTGACCTCCACACCTTCTGTGCATTATCCCACCTAGCGTCCGCTAGTGTCTTTTCTACCTTCCTTATCCTAGTCTCGAACTTATTTTGCTGCTGCTGTCTAGCCATTAGTTCCCAAATCGCTAGAGCCTCAAACTGTGCTGGCCTTGGAGGTACCTTCATGTCGTACATCGCGAATCTCAAATTCTCTAGGATCCTTATATTGAATGTCCCATGGATCGGGAACGCTACGCTCCCATGTTTCTCTGTCAGCTTGTGCCATTGCTTTAGCCAAAGGCACGGAGCTACCCCCTTTTCCTCCATTACAATGTAAGCTGGTTTGCCTTCGGGCGGCGTTTCCTCTCCTACGCTCGCTTTAATGTATGTCTCCCCCTTCATCGCACTCCTTAATGCTTTAAAAAATTTCATTTTCTCGTCTTTTATTTCACAAAGTTTGTAATCAATAGGTGACTTTAATTCCCGGAATACTCTTCGCTTGCCTTTTCCCTTCCAATCGAGCCCCACGGACTGCGTCCAATCCGTGCGCGACCCTTCTCTACAACCAACCTATCCCAGCGCGGCTCCTAGTGACGTCACACTCACACACACTGCGGCTGACAAAGCCTTGCGGCTAGTCCTCCTTCACTCAGCTCCTCTCGTAACAACTTCTTGCACGTATCGCGAGCTACCAAAAAATATAAAACAGATCTGTCGGTTTACTATAGGAAGGGTAACACAATCGCTTCAGGACCTTAGGGATTTTTCACTAGCCTCGGCAGTTATTCCATCTTTCTCGGTCCCCACGTTCGCAAGCAAATCTGACCCGCAGACTCTGCTCTCAACTTGTCAGTGATCTATTCTAGTGCACTTAGAATTTGTCAAAGCCCGAAGTCGAAGTTTCTTTCACTCCCTTAACACACGTACCGACTTGTTGACCACGCCCGATCAACCTACTAAACCGACCAGACCACAACATAAAACAACATACTCCGGAGTCTCTTGACCTCGCAGGGCCCGTCTCAACAACAACAACCACGTGGACCTTTTTATGCACGAAGCGCCACATGCACATGAAGTTCGACGACTTCCCTACTCTCACACTCGGAGTCGCACCTCCGCTATTTCTATGAAGTTCGACGACTTCCCTACTTCTACACTCGGAGTCGCACCTCCGCTATCCTCTAAAATCTTTGCAACCTTCTCACACAATCTGCGGCAATAAGCTGTGCAAGCGCAAAATCCTAACTTCTCTCATACCGTCACTAGTACCACCAACGCCGATCTCACACCTCCATTCTCTTCATTCGCAAGCTCCGAGATCCCGGGAAAGTCGCGGTGGACTTAGCCCATCATCATTCTCTCAATCTGTTTTATCCAAGAAAAATCTAATTCAACTTCTCGAGTGGGGTCTCAAAGGGCGTACCCGGTAATTCAACACCATGTACTTTAAGAGTACGGGGTCCCAAAAGGCGAAACCGTCCTCTGCTACCATCTACTGATAGAGCGTTCCGTACTAGTAATTTACCTATACTTTGGACGCTCTTTAGGTAGATGAATCTTTTGGCTAAGTGGGACCCTCTCCACCCTCAATCAGTCAATTTAATCAAATCAATAATCAATAACGAACATAAGCAATGCCCTGATCAACATAACACTTAACAATTAATCCAGAATACATTTCGGCGAACCCTGACCTTTCAGTCAGGAATAACCACACCAGTTTATTCAAGTTAGTGAATTTTATTTCCCTATATTAACAAAGCTAGCACAATATAGATGTGTCTCAACACCAAATGATAAACATAAATGAACATTAATAGCTGTCCATAACGGCGAAACAGGTGCAATCTATGCAGCATTTGAATAACAAGGCATTCGATAATAGCAATGCAAATCGCTAGAACTATAATCTGTAATGAACTAATTGCATACATTTAGTCAGCATAGCAAGATCTCAAATTGCATCGTGCGACAAAAGGAATCCTCATCTAACCTCAAATTAGCATCGGCATGTGGGACTTCATGCAAAAACGATTTAGCAACATTAATTTAGAAAACTCCTAACTAGGGCTCTTATCAAAATCAGCAGTTGGTTACCTAAAAGAAACACAATGCAATTGTACAATTTCCTTTCATATTTACCAATTTCAATCAGCATTCAAGGAAGTCTTCGTCTCACAGGTACCGTTTCTCGATCAGCATGGGACGGGGCAAAGGGGCAGGGTGGACGGGGCAGTTGCCTCACGGCGGCAAGATAAACTACTACTTCATGCAAAGGGACAAATTCAAGTTAAAGTCTCTAGGGTAAGAATCATTTAAGTCTCTTTCTCTCGATTAGAGAAAGCATCAAAGTCTCTCAAAATGGCGTTGCAGCAAAGTGGGCCATAATAGCTGCAATGTCCTGCAAAATGGCGGGTATCGGGCTGGTAATGGCTACTTTCTTCTCGTGCACCTGGTTTAAATAGACAACAGTTCAAATCCAGTAGGGTCTTCCATTGGAGGGTTCATAGGTTAGCTTCAAATTGTCCAATCAAAAACAACAGTTCTCAAGCTTTTACTTAAGCATACATTATCCTTGGAGACGGGTACGCAAGTTGCAACATTTTATACCAATTAACTCATTTTCAGAGCTTCCATTGTCCGCACCTGCAGATTGACCTTGGAGTAAAGAGAAAAATGCCGGGCTGGCACGAAACCTTAAGATAAGCATGTGAACGATCTCAGTGGAAAAGTACAGCTTCAAGCAAGAATACACGTTTAATAGCACATTGGAAAAATACGAGCATCTAAACCGTGAGACCAGGCAACTAGGCCGAAGCCTGCACTAAAGTAATGCTAAGCTAAAACATTTCAAACAAGCAAATCATAGCACACGTTTACGATTATGTCGGATTAGTGCAATTCTAATACATCACGTTATATAAAGCACGCTTATAAATGTTGGCAAACTACTCTGAGGGCACATTTTGTCCCCGTACAATCTTTATTAGTTCGTTTAAAGTCACACATGATTATTTCACACTACGTTTATGCGTTAATAAATGTAAAACCTTCATTTCAGCTTCATCACCCTTCACTTGAAGGAGACAGCAGCGCTATTTCCCTTTGTTTACAAACAGCAGATCTATGCCTCACTCTGCTAATCTTGCCCTGGATAGTTACTTACCAGTCTGTCTGATTATCTGTGTGTTGGTCACCCCGTCTGCCTCTTTTTGTTCATTTGTCTACCCCATCTTACTCAGATCTGTGCCCCTTCCAGACAGGAAATATATATATATATATATATATATATATGTATATATATATATATATATATATATATATATATATAATATTCAAAAAAACGGTGCAATTCAATCACACACCAAAGGGCTGCACAAAATCCAAACAGGCTCGTGAAATATAGAATCGAAAAACACTCGTATATAATATCATCGGCTCCAATTTATTGAAAAGAGTTCAAATGCAGGTTAATTTCACACCGCATAAAAAAGTATAATAAATAAAGGGCACATATAATTTTTTTTTCCTAATGTGCCCACAAAGAACAAACACACGCTGTCCCAACCAAATGTCGACGCGTTTCGGCAATACCCTTCAACTGGACATTGGCAGACATTTTTACACCCAACTATTTAAACCCTATAGTCCTTCTTTGCTATTAACTACATAGCTAAAAAGGAAAGTGCAAACAGAGCAGCTATTTTATAACATAGCAGTTTTATGTTTCAAAGGTGGAAAGTGATGACCCTGTGCTTAGATGGGATATGAGCTCTTAAATATAACATTATGTATGTCTTCTATATTATAATACAGCATCACATTTATGATACAATCACCTATGAATGCATAAATAAATATATTTTCTCAATTGATAATTAATAAATAAGAGGAGGAAGACAACCCACATATAAAAAAATGTTTCCCCTTTTTCTCTCTCTAGTATCAAAATATTGTCCATCTTTAGCTTAGCAATTCCAAAAGCTTAATATATAAATAGATAGATAAATATATGTACTATAAATCATTTTCAATGCAATCAATATATATATATTTATTGAATTTCTATGTTTTTTTTAAAATTCTATTTCCTAACTATAACATTCCTGTAACCTTTGTTTTTTCAGTGAATTATATATATATATATATATATATGTATATATATATATATATACATACTGCCAGACGCCAGTAGGTAGTTATAGTTAGGACTTAGTTTCCATAGAAAAATCGTTTAGTGAGTGAGTAGGTGTGTGGCAGTAGTTGTATTGCTCTGTCAGTGAGTGTTTTAGTATTTGTATGTGTGGTATATATATATATATGTGCAACAACCCATTTTCTGTAGATTTTAACAGATTCATTTCAAGGAAACACCGAGACTCTGTAAACTTATCTTTAAAGCCTATTCATTTACATCTGAGTTACCGGCTAAGTGTACTTTAAAATGCACCATTTGCCACAAGTGTTTTTTCCGCTTCAGCTTCTGATTGTTTCTCTGGAGCGGCCTTTAGCGTCGGGATATTGTTTAGCATGCCCACCCTTGCCTATACAAGCCAGAAAATACCTGTGTCCACCCCTTGCACTCCAATCTTCACCCACCAGTGAATCTTTCTTGTAGGTATGCAAGGCCCTCGCTTTACGCCCTGCCCTGCGGTAATCCTTTCAGCAAGAGAGAAAATAGTGCTTATCCTGAATTGCTGCTGCCTAGGCAGCCACCCAGGTAACTGCCCAGTCCTGCACCTAGCTGTTGGAATGCTTGTGCTCGTATGTCCCCTCAGTCACATGTTGCTGAAAGTAGTTTTAGTATTTGTATGTGTGGTGTATATATATATATATATATATATATATATATATATATATATACATGTGCAAGAACCGAAAGCCGCTGAGTCCTTATGCCGCAGCACGGCAGACCGAGAGATGGTAGCGACCCCCTTGAAATACAACAAAATTCCTCCGACTCTTAGAGATCCATGTTTCACCCAACGCGTTTCAGAAACTACGTTTGTGATCAAGTGTGTGTGTGTGTGTGTAACAAGCTATGCGGTCATATATATAATCCACAAAATCCTAAAACTGCAGAGGGAGTGCAGCTGCGTTTGAAGGGGGGCGGCCATCAGCCGTTTGCATAATTAGAAAGAACCAAGTACAAAGTTGAAAAAAATTGAGTTAATCTTTATATTTATGTAACCTATCAAACTGTTGAACACTATTGCTAGGACCTGATAACACCAACTCTCCTTTCTACAGTTTCTACATCCTCTGATAGCATGCTGTCTCAAAAAGCCCCCTCCTACTATATACTTAAAAGCCTGCATGAAAAATTGGCCTTGAGTAAAATCTGTTGATTGTTCTTTCTCTTTCTTTTCTATCAAGTGACCCTCTCCTTACCCTCCATCCTCTTCCTGCCTTATTGTCTCTGTATAACCTTCTCTTTGCATGCCTGTCTGTCTTACTCTCTACTGTATTTCTGCATACTCCCCATACCTCTCCTCATAAACCATAAACTCCACCTTCTGTGTAACTATTCCTTGCAATCCAACACTATCTGACCTCCTCTAGTCGGTCTACTCATCTCATCTTCCATTTGCATAAGCTCACACTAATGATCTCACCAAACTCCTATTAATGTAATCTACACCAAAGAAATTCGAGGAAATGGATTCTCAAGATTAATCTAAATAACTAACAATAATTATTCACCACTAACTGTGGGCTCCTTACTACTATAAACCTCTTCAACGCCTCATCAAGGTTAGTAAGCGCTATATAAATGCTATCACAGTACAATAACTGGAACACAGATTTATTTTTCATGTTTGCTGGCAACTGAGGTAGCAATGTGAAATACCTGTGAATGCTATGAGTGCAAGGGGTGCTGTTAGCTCTCCCTGCACAAGGGAATACCTTCTGTATCCCAGAGCTAAGAAAAGGAAATTACTTCTACGACTCTCAGCTGGCTCAAATATAATTCTCCAATTCAGGCATCCAAGAAGGGAATGACCACAGTGTCAGAAGTAGACAGGGGGCCTACTTACTCTGTCCTGGAGCTCGTTTACACGTGACATATGTTGTAATGGAAACAGGCCTATTTCAAGCCTCAGATTATGGATTGTTTCTGCTGCCAGGCATCATAATAGGTAAGTGACAAGTTTTTCCATCTTTTAGTATATGTAATAAACGTAAATATGTGTGTCACTCCATACCTAACCGCATCTTCTTAATGACTCCATTCCGCGTGAAACCATATGCCGGTTCTGACGTTTTTGACAACCACATCTTACTCGATGGGATGTGCACTTTTACTTTGAACATTATCAGTTTGGCCTCAAAATCCCAGGATGCAAAGTTCTCTGGTTTGTACGGCAGGAATGGCTAAATATGTCATGTGACACGTAAGCATATGACAGGTAGGCACAACTGGTGACTGGCTACATGTATCACGAGATATGTAAGCGCATGGCGCACAAAGAAAATTGTGCCGCTGTAAGCACTGCAACAAAAACCTAAAGTTCCAGATTTCCAAATACTCACAACTTGTTCCTTTATAGACTAATGGTCGGTAGAGCTCGATTGGTTGCATTCTTTGCATTTTGTTCCTTTTAGTTTTTGCCTTTGACAATATGAATACAGAACTACAGCTACCAGAATGAAAAAAGGAACTGTGAGTGGGTGAGCTGCCTATACCCTATATGGCACACCTTGGACCTCTGCTGAATTCAGTAAGTGTGTGAAGAGCCCCTGCACAAATTTGTTCCAAGAAGCACGGTTTGTGTGTGAAAGTGAAACTGAGTCTGTATACATGGGAAGGGACAAAAAGCATTGGCAAAGCCAATAGGTCTCACCAATGGGAGACCTTTTGCCGTTGGCACTGGGGTGGGGGATGGTGAATGGGAGGGTGGTGGGGGTGGTGAATGGGATTGGCAGGTTGGGGTGTGAGAAACCGGTGGCTCACAAACAGAGGGCAAGAAACGAGCAGAAAATGGGCAGAGAGGCACAAACAGAGGGCAAGAAGCAGGCAAAGGGGCACAAACAGAGGGCAAGAAACAAGCAAAGAGACACAGAGGGGAGGAAACGGGCAGAAAGGCAGAAACAGAGGGCAGGAAATTAGCAGAAAGGCAGAAACAGAGGGCAAGAAGCAAGCAGAAAACTGGCAGAGAGGCACAGACAGAGGCCAAGAAATGAGCAGGCAGGCACAAACAGAGGGCAAGAAACAAGCAGAAAGGCACAAACCGAGTGCAAGAAACTAACAGAAAGGCAGAAACAGAGTGCAAGAAGTGAGCAGAAAATGGGCAGAGAGGCACAAACAGAGGGCAAGAAACGGAGAGAGAGTAGCCCACCTCTTCATGGGCTGATGCCCAGTGCTCTTCCTCCACTTCTGAGCTCTGGCAGGTCTTACCACCCACTTGAACTGGAACTTTTCTGCAAGCAGCTGGTGTCTCCGCTGCTTGCTAGCGCTGCTGGTGGATCTCTCCAGGGGGAGCTAGACTGCCGCTGCTAAAGAAGCAACGCAAGGAAAAGGAAAAGCCTTTCCTGCAGCTGTGGCCGCTGGTGCCGACAATGCTGCCTGTTTCCTTGACCCAGCCTGCCCTGGATGGGTAGCGTTAGGGCACTGCTGCCCACTTCCCATGCGCGCAGCAGCATCCCCAGGCGGGGGCTATGTGAGCGGTGGCTGCGGGGTGCCGGGAGATGTTGTATGGCTGAGAAGGGAGGAGCCCTTCACATTAGGAACAATCGCTCTCCTAATGTTTGGCGGACCGGTCACCGATGGATACCAAAATAAAAAAGTAGTCCCAAAACAACGCTAAAAACAGGCCACTGTGTAAGTAAACAGTAGTTGGCCGGAGCTCTAGGGGAGGTCTAAACAGTGGAAATGGCATTCCTTATGCATGCCCTTGATGATTGGGGATACTGCAAAATGGAGCCACGATGGTGGCAGCAAATGGAAAGGCTATGGGGGGGCTGAAGCCAAAGATGTAGAAGAAGCATGTCTTGGTTTGAGACAGCACATGCGTGCCGTCTAGAGCTGAGACCTAAAAAGCAGCACCCTCAAAACCGATTGGTTTTGTTTCACAGGTCAAAGTGATGTCAGAACTGTGGGAACGAGGTACCTATATTTTTTTAATTTGAACAAAAACTGTTATTCTATTTTTGGTTGAAAGACAGAAACGGCTGATTGCGACAGCTTAGTTGCCTCGGCTGAAAGGAAAGGATGAGAGTACCACTACTGTGACACTAAGGGTAGAGCCAGAGAGTTAAAAGAAGAAACAGGGCTTCTGGGCAGGATGCCTGCTACCCGAAAAAAATGGAATGTACACAATTGGCTATTCTGCAAATATAAAGGCTGTTGGAAGCCAGTGTGGCCTTTCGTTCATAGAGTCATGTGACAGTAAAGATGTATTGTTTTTGAGAATTGATATGAGTGCTGAGTTTTTCAGTACATGCTTTTAATGGGCATGTATAAAAAATGCAGTAGACCTAGTCCGATTGTGTATTACTAAAATCTATATTTTTAAAGCACTTTTTTTATCTTAAACCTAACTCATTTTGAGCACTTTGTGGCAGCCTGCCTTATCTTGTAACATAAGTTTAAAATAATGCCTTACATATATACAGTGCTTTCTGTCATTGACTGGGACCTCACACTACACCAACCAGGATTTAATTATGTGATTTACTGGTTACACACACTCAGATACCTGCAGTGATCACATTAACCAATTGAGATTTTATAGTATACAAAATAGTGCATTTCTCACTGACTAGGTTAAATTCTGTTGATTTATCATTTGCATGTGTTATTTCATATGCAATTACCTGAAAGTGAAAGACCAACAAAATAGTTACTGTTTGTTTTTGTTTTTTAGCCACACCTTTGACCCAGGATCGCATATTTTTTATGTACTTCGACCACTGTCCATAGCCCAGTGAAACAAAGGCAATTAATTGTATTAAATAATTAACTACTAACTTGTGTACAAAGCTTTGAAACGTGAGCTGCTGTTGACTAGACTTTTTTTTAATGTTATGTGTTAAATTAAGGCTGAATGCTTAGCCCATACGTACCAGTTTCTTATGCAGACCTATGCTTATTTAACTTGGTGTTTATATTGGGCACAGTTATGAGTCTCCACATTTGGTGATGGTAATTCCATATCCCTATTGTCAGAGGGGGCAGAATTACCCTGTATTTCATGTTTGGACCCTCAGGGTCCCCTATAAAATGAGAACTTTTCAAAGTAAATTGGTGCTGACTTCCTGCGCATTAACTAAAACAAATTGCAGATGTTTACTTTACAAATGTTTTTGTTGTTGCAGGGACAGGCTGACTTCCAGGTAAATGATCAGACTTTCTGACAGTCATAGTAGCCAAGTGACCTCATTTATGTCCGACACCTTGAGCCAACTATATGGTGTTAGCCAACAACACTTCATATATTGGTGGTGCTCTTAGCCCCAGGCATATGAAGGGAAGTGTAGTATTACACGACTCATAGTGCAAGATAATGTTGGTAAAAAAACAGGTGTTTGTGAAGGCATCACACATAAAATGGTGTCATTGTGTAGCCAAGATCAGTCCAGCATCTCTGAAAACCAAAATTATTCAGACAATCAATCAATCAATCAATCGCATTTATAAAGCGCGCTACTCACCCATAAAGGGTCTCAAGGCGCTGGAGGGGGGGGGGGTCAGTGCTCGAAGAGCCAGGTCTTGAGCTGCCTTCTGAAGGAGAGGTGGTCAGGTATGGAGCGAAGGTGGCTGGGCAGAGAGTTCCAGTGTTTCGCTGCTAGGAAAGAGAAGGATCTTCCTCCGGCGGTGGCTTTGCGGATGCGGGGTACGGCTGCCAGGGCCTGTCCGGTCGAGCGTAGAGTGCCCGGAGGGGTGTAGAAGGAGACGCGGCTGTTGATGATTTTGGGTCCGAGGTCGTGGAGGGCTTTGTGTGCGTGGGTGAGGAGTCGGAAGGTGATGCTCTTGTTGACTGGGAGCCAATGAAGTCTCTTCAGGTGTCCGGAAATGTGGTGGTGGCGGGGTATGTCCAGGATGAGTCGTGCGGCAGCGTTCTGGATCCGTTGTAGTTTCCTCTGCAGCTTGGTGGTGATGCCGGCGTATAGGGTGTTCCCGTAGTCCAGGCGGCTGGTGACGAGGGCGTGGGTGACGGTCTTCCTGGTGTCGGTGGGGATCCAGCGGAAGATCTTGCGGAGCATGCGGAGGGTGTTGAAGCATGCCGAGGTCACCGAGTTGACCTGTCTGGTCATGGAGAGGGATGAGTCCAGGATGAAGCCGAGGTTGCGTGCGTGGTCGGTGGGTTGGGGAGTGCTGCCTAGGGCGGGGGGCCACCAGGAGTCGTCCCATGCGGCGGGAGTAGGGCCGAGGATGAGGACCTCCGTCTTATCTGTGTTCAGTTTCAGCCGGCTGTCTGTCATCCAGTTCGCTACTTCCTTCATTCCTTCATGTAGTCTGGTCCTAGCTGAGGTGGGGTTGTTTGTGAGGGATAAGATGAGCTGGGTGTCGTCGGCGTAGGATATGAGGTCGAGTCCGTGTTTGCGTGCGATGTTCGCCAGGGGGGTCATGTAGACGTTGAAGAGAGTGGGGCTGAGGGAGGATCCTTGGGGTACGCCGCAGATGATCTCCGTAGCTGTGGGTCTGAAGGGGGGCAGGCGGACTCTCTGAGTCCTTCCGGAGAGGAAGGAGACGATCCATTCCAGGGCCTTGCCTCTGATGCCGGCGTTGCTGAGGCGGTGTATCAGGGTGCGGTGGCAGACCGTGTCGAAGGGTGCAGAGAGGTCCAGGAGTATGAGGGCCACGGTTTCTCCCTTGTCGGTCAGGGCTCGGATGTCGTCCGTGGCTGCGATGAGGGCGGTTTCGGTGCTGTGGTTGGCCCTGAAACCGAACTGTGTGGGGTCGAGGGAGTCGTTGGTTTCCAGGGCGGTGGTGAGTTGAGCGTTGACGATTTTCTCAATCACTTTGGCGGGGAATGGTAGGAGAGAGATGGGCCGGAAGTTTTTGAGTTCGGTGGGGTCTGCTGTAGGTTTCTTTAGGAGGGCGTTGAGCTCTGCGTGTTTCCAGCTCTCCGGGAAGGTGGCGGCGGTGAGGGAGGCGTTGATGACGTCTCTGAGGTGCGGTGCGATGATGTTGTCGGCCTTGTTGTAGATGTGGTGCGGGCAGGGGTCTGATGGGGATCCGGAGTGGATCGAGTTCATGACGCGGGTGGTCTCCTTGGTGGTGGTAGGGCTCCAGGTGAGGATGGTGGTGATGTCGGTGGCGGGTTCCGGGTGGGGGTTTGCGTTGGCGGTCGGGAAGCTGTTGTATATGTCGATGATCTTGTGGTGGAAGAAGGTGGCAGAGTGTGTTGCGAGCCAGGTATGCCTAAATGTGAGCTCCACTTGCCAAGCCATACGGGTTTCTCAGACACACAAGTCTGCAGATTCTGTCCATTTTCTTAGGCACAGTTTAAAATGAATCTCCACGGTAATCTTTCTTTTCCCCGCTGCCGACTTAAAAGTATAGTTGGTTTAGGTGCATGCAGAGATGAGGATGTGCTTCGCCCATTCACTATTCACATTCAGAGATATGCTAGTCCTAGCAATTTTCCTATTGATGGCCACGACTGGTCCTAGCACTGACTACGAGACGCCATGTGATGACCTGGAACTGATGCCTAACCTAATACAACCATTATACTACACCTAAGAGAGGTTTGCATAGGACTGTTATATCATCACTACAGTCTCATAGCATTATCAGGATGAACCTATCCTCTAAGCCCTTGTGACCGGAATACCATAAATCCTCCTATAAAGTGGTAATAATATTCTATCAGGGTTTACAATGTTACTGACCCAAATTGTTTTAAAGTGCACCAGTTACAATTTTTCTTCTTCAGGGCAGAAAAAAACGCCTCTGTAGAAAGTGCTTAAATTTTATCAGACTTTGCCCATTATTCTATTCTAAGAATCTTAAATGCACCATTTTCTGTAGATTTCCACAGATTAATTTCAAGGAAACACCCACAGAGACTGTAAACCTGTCTTTAAAGCCTATTAATTTAGGTCTGAGTTACCGGCTAAGTGTACTTTAAAATGCACCATTTGCCACAAGTGTTTTTTCCGCTTCAGCTTCTGATTGTTTCTCTGGACTGCCTTTAGCGTCGGGATATTGTTTAGCATGCCCCACCCTTGCCTATACAAGCCAGAATATACCTGTCGCCACCCCTTGCACTCTACTCTTCATCCACCAGTGCTTCTTTCTTGTAGGTATGCAAGGCCCTCGCATTACGCCCTGCCCTGCGGTAATCCTTCAGCGTGAGAGAAAATAGTGCTTATCCTGAATTGCCTCCCAGGTAAATGCTCGGCCCTGCACCTAGCTGTCTGCTGTTAAAATGCTTGTTCTCGTATGTCCCCTCAGACACACGTTGCTGAAAGTAGTTTCATTAAATTGATCAGCTAAACGTAGGCCCACTAGAGCTATGCAATTTTGCAGTTACTGCGTTTTCGGCATAATTATGGATTTGCTACATTTCCTGCATAATCCATCAACTGCTGCATACTCTGCAGATTTATACAAACAAAAATATAATTGAAAGGTATCAAAAGTAACAACAAACACCGCAACACGTGTTGCCATGCAGAGGAAGGAAGGGCCTTCACAAAGTTTGAGTACCCCCCTCGCCGTTGCTTAGGCCCGTATTTATACTTTTTTGTTCCGCATTTGCGTCATTTTTTAACTCAAAAGCTGCGCTAACTTACAAAGTACAATTGTATTTTGTAAATTTGCACCGCTTTTGCCTCAAAAAGTGACACAAATACGGCGCAAAAAAAGTATAAGTATGGGCCGTAGTTCTATATCTGTGTCAAAGTTGTACTAGCGAGGTGAAACCTTTGCCGTAAGAGTTTTTAACACGCTAAAAAACTAGAATAATGTGGTTTCACCACAGAAGATGTACCGATGTATGCTACATAATTGACCTTTTCATACTGCACAATTGTCAAACCTGTCGCATAACTTGGTCCGCCCCTGTAGCAAAGTTCCAGTAACTGGCTAAAAGGACTTGCAAGCAAGCAGAAGTGAGGAGAGGCCCCCTCACTAGTGCAGTGAGGCTCTATGGGAAAGATGAGGTGCGTTTCGTGCTTTAGCTGCAGAGGGCTGTGTGTAAGTATGCACTTCAATGCGATAGAGGGCATGCCAAGTTGTGCTCGGCTTCGAGAGGCATCGGCCAGTAAAGGGTAGTACCGCATGTTTGTGCACTTCAGAAGACCATCGACATGTCATCGGGGAAAAAACAAATGCGTGCTTCTCCAGATCTCAGGCACGCGTCGCTCGACCGATGTGTCACCTAACCATAGCAGCCATCTTAGGGCGACTACTCATGAACTGCAAAACCAGACCACACCATATGGGGCTCGGCAGGCGTGGAGCTGAATACACCCCTAATTTCACGGACATAGACTGTCCCATCCCCAGCTCTCCACCTTCAATGACCTCGTCAGACGTGGGACTGACCCACAGGTATATGTTACGCAGCAGCCTGTGTCACATGACTGACAGTGACATGTTGAAGTTAGGGGTGCAACTAGACCAGACGAGGGCACAAGTCGGGGGTACACGCGAGTGGACGCCGCTCCCCTGCCACAAAGTTGGCCCCCAGTGAAACATGCTGAATGTGTCCCAGTGTAATTTGCCGACACGTGGACACTTTCAGCAGCGCCTGCATGTTGTCTGCTTTCACTTCTAAGCAGTACAGTGCAGGCTGCAAGGGGGCTTTCTTATCTTAAAGTCCAGCTGGGCCCATAACAAAATCCCAGTTTAAGGGGCTATCATCCCTCCTTTTGTTTCAGAAGGAACCTGGCTGGGGGCTATCTGGGGCCTAACACCTGAATGCCTATGCCATAAAGAGAAAACAAAGGCACATAACTTATCCCTTTACAAGTACTTAACAAAAACTACATCTGGAGGCAAGTTTTAATTTTGTTCAGCCCCTGTATACAATCGATATACATGCACCGTGAGAATGTCAGATGTACCAGTCTATGTATTTACCCAATAATTTTGATACCACTATTTTAACAATTTTATTATTTTATTATTTTATAGCACTACACGTCCCATATTACGGTGTCAGAACGCTTTACATCACAAACACATAAAGAAATGACATTAAATCGTACAAGTGTGTAAACCAATGTACAGCATGCATTACATAAGGCAAGGAGGGTTACAAGGTGTAGGAGTTACATATCGCTCAGTGCATGCCCAGGAGAAACAAAGTCGGATATCAAATGTAATGCAGTGTTTGGGGTTGCCTGTATTAATACAACTTTATTACTACCCAAAGAACCCCTTTTTATCAGCCGTACAATAACAACAGATTGAGATAAAACAATAATGTCTAAACCAGGACCACTGGAATTATGTGGCAGCGGAGGTCCAACGTATGTAGCAGGGTTGACTAAATTATGCAGAGTAATGCAGTTTATTTTATGGTAGCATTACTTCATTATTTTTTCGTTTTTACAGTGGTAACACTGTCTGGGAAAATATTTCACCAGTTTAATACCCAAATACAACAATAAACTACTGAAAGATGGCAGATCAACCTTTGAAAAGAGCCTTCAACTGCAGAAGGACACATGGTGTCACATTTTTAGTAACTTTTGATCCTTTTCAGCTAGAAAAAGTTTTTTTTGTTAAAATGTGCAGATTAGGGAATACATGATGGATTATAGGAAAAGTGTGGCAAATCCATAATTATGTGGAAAATACTGCAGCTGTGAAATCATAAAAATTCAGTGACCCTGCCTGAACCAATGCTTTGCAGTTTGCATGCAGGTCCTTGATGCCAGTTCATAGCTCGCTGTGCTACATTAGGACTGAGATTAATGAACTGCAAGTAACAGGAGGATCTCAGTGTTAAAAGCACTTATCTATCTACATAAAATAAAAATCTCTCATCTGCATGTTACAGGATGCGCTTTACAAAATACACATCAACCTTCTATGCTACTTAGTAGTGACTAGACAAACCACAGATCTCGCCAGCAGGTTCATCAACCCCAAGAGGTATCTTACGATTATTATTACTATTATTCTCTGAGACTTTACGGGCACACAAAGATATTTGCAGCAGGTGCCTTAAACCCATAAGATACTTGTTAAATACAGCCTTTGTGACCAATTAAGCAGGAACACATTTACTGTTGCTTTTCTTCTTTGTGTCGATTTTTTTATGGCAGAGTTTTAAAAAACATAAACATTTAAGATGACTTTCAGACTGCTTTTGATGACTCTGTCCTCATGACTCCATTTCCTCTTTTCATTGCTGCACCTTGACCACCAAATTATATGTTCCTGTAAAGTTTTCCAATTCCCGCACAGCTGTAAGGATCAAGCACAGAGCAGAAGCATGGCAGGAAAACTGTTTCAAATCTGCCTCGCATCTGCCCTGTGATTTTTTAAAGCATGCCCAGTGCCAGAAGCCTGGAAGAAATCAGCAGGAAGAACATAGAACAATGTCCACAGTGATTCTCCCAGAATGCAGCACATCGTTAAGCCAGAAGATCAACATTTGTTGCACACCATTTAAAATGATAAGCAGCCAAAATTATGGTCTTTTTGTTCCTGAGCTCCTACACCTGCCTTTGCCGTGCTGCACCTTGCCTTCAATTGTTGCTGGAGCTCACTGCATAGGGACAGAAATAGGAAGAAAGAAGCCCGACAGATTGCTGGCAGAGCGGAGTTGGCCATATCTAGGTATCTAGGTTGTCATTGTTCATGGAACAACATTGCACTAGGGGTTACTTTTATATATATATATATATATATATATATATATATATATATATATATATATATATATATATATATATATATATATATATATATATATGTATATATATTAATAAAAAGGGAGGTTTAGGTCTGGCAAAAAGGTTATTTTCCCACGTCAAAATGGTAGTTTACAACTGCACACAGGCTGCAATGGCAGGCCTGAGACATGCTTAAAAAGACTACTTCAGCAAATGGCACAATAAGTGCTGCAGGCCCGCGAGTAGGATTTAATTTATGGGCCCTTTGTACATGTATTACCACCTTAACTAGGGACTTTCAAGTAAGTTAAATTAGCCAATTGAGTGTAATGCAATTTTACCATGTTTGAAGGAAATATCGCAAGCACTTTAACACTGGTTAGCATTGGTAAAGTGCACAGAGTCCTAAATGCCATCAAAAGCTTTTCCAGAAAATAGGAGGTATGAATGTAAAAACTTTTGATGTGGCCCTGCAGAGAGGACAAAGTCCAACAATAGGCACCTTTTTATTTCTCCTGTCTTACATTAAAGGTTAATGTTTTGTCTTTAATTATTGGTGCATGTGGTTGGAGCATGGGTGGCAGGCAGAAGTCATGTGCAAGTCAATTGTCATGTGCACCCTGTATATGACTTAGATTGATGGGCTAGAATACCTGGTGGAGTGGGCTGGAATACCACATGGCGTGTTCAACTTGCTTTTTTTGATAATGGTCTAAGTGGGCATTGTATACAATGGTGCTATGCTAGGTAGGTTAATAAATTGTATAGCTTTGATATGCACAATTATAGTTATAGCATTTTTTAATGTAATGCACAAACTAGGCTTTGTTCTTGGTGCCAAGTTTAGTATGCCTAGCTTGTAGCACTTAGTGGCTTGTCTACTGTAGTTAGTTTGTCAGCAAACCTCATCCACATCTGAGCTGTTTATTCCTCTGGGCAGGATACTCAAGCCACAGACTTAAGGGCTGATCAACTTGCATTTGTTAAATCTTGTAATGCACTCAAATGTACTCATGATAGACCTGCTAAGCATAGTTTAGAGATCTTAAGGTCTTATGTCAGCTCTTGTGATGTCACTTCCTGTGAGGTCATAGACCGTATTGCCACTTCCTGGGATGTCACACGCGATGTCTTGCACCAAGTTGTCACTTGCATTTAGCCTATCTTGGTTAGTCCCCCCACTTCTTTTTTTAAGCGTTGTACCCTGGACAAGACCTTCTGCAGATGCTAACAGGTCAACCAATGAAGGCAGGGCTAACACTTCTAACAATGGGGTGGAGCCATCCTTTAAGTCAATACAAGTAAATAGTGACAAATTGTGAATTTTTAACATACTGGTCAAACCTGATATGATTACAGCAAATATGTCTCTGTGGGTTTGACAATGTTTATGGCTAATCAGGCTTGTTATTTGCCAATCACGCATCCCAAAATGAGGTGTGTTAACCCTCTAAGCTCAATATTCTGAGATCTGTACATGTGTTGGTCCTCAAACAAGCATATTTTGCAACGCCCCGTTGAGCAAACTGAATACATAACTGTGGTCAACAGTCAGGCAGCACCTCCTTTCTGACGATGGAATTAAAAAATAATTTCATGAGCTCATTTCACACAAGAAATTTTTGGAGTATTGGCAAAATGGTTTGTTGTTTTGAAACAATTTTACAAAACTAGTTCCAACGTGCTTTGTATTGAAATTTGTATAAGCTGATTTTTAATTGTCAAATCGCTTTTTTTGCCTTTTTAAAGGGCTCTGTCAATAGCCTATTAAACATTTTCAAATCCAGGATTAAGAGTGAGGGGAAAATTGGCATAGGATAGCCCTGTATGCTGATGACCTGCTGTTATTCTTGCGAGATGCCAATAATGAGCTAGAAGGGGCTAAAGCTATGTTAGACATCTTAGGACAACTCTCGGGCCTGAAAATGAACTAGCAGAAATACTGTGTGTTTTCCACTAACACCAGACTTAGCGGGTCATTCCGACCCTGGCGGTCGGTGGCCGCCAGGGCCACCGACCACGGGAGCACCGCCGACAGGCTGGCGGTGCTCCTACGAGCATTCTGACCGCGGCGGTTTAGCCGCGGTCAGACGCGGAAAGCCAGCGGTCTCCCGCTGACTTTCCGCCGCTCGTAGGAATCCTCCATGGCTGCGGAGCGCGCTCCGCAGCCATGGAGGATTCCGACTCCCCCTCCCGCCATCCAGTTCCTGGCGGTTCTCCCGCCGGGAACCGGATGGCGGGAGGGGGAGTCACGGGGCCCCTGGGGGCCCCTGCCGTGCCCATGCCTATGGCATGGGCACGGCAGGGGCCCCCGTAAGAGGGCCCCTAAAAGTATTTCAGTGTCTGCAAAGCAGACACTGAAATACGCGACGGGTGCAACTGCACCCGTCGCACCTTCCCACTCCGCCGGCTCTATTACGAGCCGGCGTCATCGTGGGAAGGGAGTTTTCCCCTGGGCTGGCGGGCGGTCTTGCGAAGACCGCCCGCCAGCCCAGGGGAAAACTCGGAATACCCTCCGCGGTCTTTCGACCGCGGAGCGGTATTTCGGAGGGGGGAAGTCTGGCGGGCGGCCTCCGCCGCCCGTCAGACTCAGAATTAGGCCCTTAGTTCCCCCATTGATCTGTCTCCCCTGCAATGGGCCCCTAGATGCATATCTTACCTGGGAGTTAAGATCTTTCACAATCACAATGATCTCCTTGATGGGAATGTAGGTAGTACGGTGCATACCTTAAAATCTAGTATAGTTTTCTGGAACACTCTTCCCCTCTCAGTTATAGGTAGAATAGCAGTGCTGAAAATGATTGCCCTGTCCCGCCTACTATATGCTTTTGGGACGCTCCCGATGTGGATAACCTGGGCGGTATTTAGAAGCCTAAACTCAGAAGCCATATCATTCATCTGGGGATTGGCTCTGACCACGCTCCAGCGCCCTGTGGCAGATGGAGGGGTAGCAGCACCGGATTTCGAAGGGTACTACCTGGCAGCCCAGTTTCAGTAGTTTGTCCAGTGGTTGGCAGGTAGGCAGAGAACAGAGTGGGAACTTGGCCCATTTGTGCCTGGGCTGGCAGATTTGGTGCAGACTTTGTTGAGGGCAAGGTGTATACAGCCCTCAGATACAACAGAATTCCGGGTGATCAACAAATGTTGGGCTCACTGCCTAAAGTGAACACACACTAAATTTCCATATACCCCAGACTTACCAATAATAATGTTGAGGGCATTGCCAAATGGACGGGACTGGAAAGGCCCAGAGGACTGGGAGGAAGCAGGAGCCTCTACCTTGGGGGACCTTTAGAGGGAGGGAGAATTGGGCCCCTTTGATGACTTTGGGGCTGATTTTGATGTCCCACAGGGGCAGTTCCTCCAGCACAGGGCAGTCACCCGACTATACAGTGGCACTGACAGAATGGGGCTGTTGAACCTTCAGCTCTTGGAAGTTGTGGCTATATCACTCTATCGTCGTGCACCATTAAAGTGGTCTCCTGCCTATATAGGGCCATCAATGGGGACTCTCACCGCCCCCTTGAGAAACTGGGGACCAGCTGGGAAGAGGACCTAGAGAAGAGGACCTGAAGACCCCGATACCAGACGGGGTCTGAAATTCCATTTTTGAAAGGATGCCTCACGTTTCTAGAAATGCTCACTTCAAATTGAATAATTTATAAGTTTTGAAATGGGCATATCTAACCCCGAGCCCATTCAGAAATGTTTTCAAGCAGATGGTGCGACAAGTTCCAGATGCAGGGAAAATGGGGTAGGCTTATGACACATGTTGTGGAGCTGCCCTCAGCCTCACTCCTATTGGGAGGGGGTCATGGACCTATTGGTCACTGTCTTAGATAATGAAATTCCATGTGCACCAGAGCACTGTCTCCTGAGTTGGGTCCCACACACCTCAAAACTAAAGCTACCAGTAAGTTACAAGATTTAGAGTTTCTCATAGTGAAGCGCGGGATCACGAGAAACAGGAAATTGGTGGGGGGACTCTGTCGAAGTGGCCTATTGAATTTGTAAGATGGGCAGCAGTAGAGGGGCAAGTGGTATGGAGAGAAACAAAGAAAGGGATTGGAACAATAGAGGTGGCATATGCATGGCAGGCGCTGCTAGTTCACCTTCACACCTCTGGCACAGGGGAAGAAGCAATGCCATCAGACACCTCTCTGGCAAGTGGTGGGACATACCAATTTTCTGCCCTAGAAACCCCTGATTACCGGTTCCCACGGCCTTGTGACAAACTTTGATTAAAATCTGGAACACTTCTGCCTGAATGAACTTTGCTAGCTGGGAGCCTAGACAGGACATTAAAGTTAGTATTGATTATTAATGATGCATTAGTTGGGGGGTGGGGGATACAGAAGGTTATGGGGATTGTTCTGAGTGTTTGCGGAAGGCCAGCAACTGATAACATAAGATATAGATGATGCACTATAATCTGATAATTGTGTTTGAGGTGCACCAATCAATGTCATACTCAAAACATCTATGTTGTTAAACCCATATATGTGAGTATACTTTGCTGGACCTTTTGGTATTAAAAGAAAAACTAAATTAAATATGTTTAAAAAACATTGTCAAATCCACTAAAACATGTCATTACTAATGCATCTTCCATTACTCCTAAGTGCCAGTTAGTTGGCAATATTACTCCCTGTTAATTACTCTCCAAGGAATCTGTGCTATTCTAAATCAAAATAAGATAGTAAAATAGTATCCCACATTGATCAGTTCTCATATGAGATGCCTGAGCTACATCCACACAGGAAGCCACCAGGCCTAAAGAACTGGATAAAAGATAGTTGCCTAGAAATAGTTTTCCTGTGAATGGTGTTCTAGCATACAAAGAATACCAGTATTCCTTCAATCCTCAGAACACAGAAAGCAAGACAGAAGTAGCGATTTGTGGCAAGAATACCTCACCATGGGACTCCAGCTGATGGCCAGCTGAACTCGGACCCACACAAAGAGCCGATGCCAGGAACCTCAGAATAATCATCAACAGCAAATTGGACATGACAGCACAAGTCAATGCTGTCACTGCATCCTGCTTCCACACTCTGACGATGCTGAGGAAGATCTTTAAATGTCTCCCAAACAACACACAAAAAACTGTCACTGGTCCTTAGTCACCAACAAGTTGGACTATGGAAATACTCTCTACAACGGGATCATCAAGCAACTCACTAGGAGACTACAAGTCATCTAGGACTCAGCTGCCATACTCATCCTCAACCTCCCACACAGAACTCGCATTACACTATGTCTCAGGAAACACACTGGCTTCCAATACACAAACGTGCTCAATTCAAACTCCTCATACACACATTGAAGGCATTCCACAACTGAGGTCCAATCTACCTGAATAGTCACATCTCCTTCCACCAACAATCCAGATACCTCTGTTCTGCAGGACTCCTACTCACCAACATTCCACTCATACACAAAACCAGATCAGGAGGACGAGCATTCTCTTACATCACTCTTTAACCATTGAACAACCTCCCACTCCACATCAGAGCCTCCTCCTCTCTTCTTGAATTCCACAAGAAGTTAAAGACCTGTCTTTTCAACTAACCAACCTACCATAGGTAGTGCCAGGAACACACACCTACTCAGCATCTGGATACCATCATGGGTATTAATGCACTTTACAAATACACATAACATAACCAAACTCACAGCTTTCTTGCTATGTTTAAAGTTGGTAGAATAACCATGTTTCAACTGGTGGAATCTCCGCTGATGTAAACCCCTGCCCTGGCAGCCTATCTGCCATGGGGCTGCCAAGTCACAATGATCGTTGTCCCACCCTAATGAGATTGGGTCTATCATCACTCATTTCCCTTCTACAGGCATGGCAGACACAGACAGGGAATATGTAGAATGGCCCCGACATGCAGACAGAAAGTTTCCTACATTTCAGGTCATCTGTGTTTTGTTCTGCGGAAACAAAACCCCACTTTGAGAGTTTATTTTCTCAATACAAAGAAGTTTGATGATTAGGTGCTTTACAAATAGTGCCCGCTCAGCAAGCCTGCAGTGTCTGAAGCGGGTGCCCCTGCCTCGGCTGCCCTCATAGCACAGAAATTCCAGCTAGGTGGGTGGGTATCTAAATAGAGCATGACACCATGAGGTTCTAGAAAGTTGAAAAAACAAACAAAGCCTCCTTCTCCTGCTGAGGTGTTTTGGATGACCTCAGTGGGTCAAGTGGATCGGATGTATTAGGAACAGCGTTTTCAATCTTTTTTAAATTTACAATAACTGTTCCTTTACTTTTTGTTAAAAAAACAACAGTTCCAAAACATATAGGCCCTCATTATGACTTCGGTGGTCTTCTAAGAAGACCACCGAAGTCCCTCCAGAGTGAAGACCGCAGTGTTGGCGGTCTTCCAACCACCATATTATGACTGCTGGCGACTCTCTGCCATAATTTGGGTGGAGAGCCGCCAGCAGCCATACTGGCGGTCGGCGGTGCAGTGGAGGTTGCTCCTCCGTCACCGCCACGTCATCACAACACCGCCCACCGAATTACGTTACAGTATTCGGCGTGGCGGTGTTGTGGTGATGCGCTGCTGCCGGCGGAGCAGGCCCCATGGAACCCATTCCCTCCTGGATGACCACCGAGATAGGTAAGGTGATCTTCCGACAGGGGAGATGGGTGGGGGGGTGTTGTGTGTCGTGTGCATGAATGGGGGTGTGACAGTGTGTGTATAGAGGGGTGTGTGAGTGCCTGTATGTATGCGGGGGTGGTGTGTGTCAGGGTGTATCATGTATGTGTGTGTGCATGTGTGTGAGCGTGTATGTGAGAGAGTGGTTAGTGCATGCGTGAGTGGGGGGGTGGGGGTATGTATAGGGGGGCCCATGGAGTTGGGTGGGTGGGGGAGGGGAGGGGTCCCTATTAGCTTTGTGTGGTGGTAGGGGGGCCGTGGCTGTTGGGGGAGGACTGTGGGGAGGGGGTGGGTGAGAACCCTATCAGTGCCAGGGAAAGAATTCCCTGGCACTGATAGTGCCTACTGCCATGGTTTTTGTGGTGGTACAGACGCCACGAAAACCATGGCGATATGCGGGGTCATTATCCCGCAGGCGGGCTAGAGACGGCCGCCGGGTTGGAGACTGATGTCTCCAGTCTGGCGGTCGTTACCGCTGTGGCGGACGGTGTGGTACATTGGCAGTTTGGCATGAGCCAAACCGCCAATGTCATAATTTGGCGGTAGTTACTGCCAGCCTGTTGGCGGTGCTACTGCCAAGTTAACACCGTCCGCCAGGGTTGTAATGAGGGCCATAATGTCAACCTTCAGGTGCCGCCCCCTTAAATGGGAGGAGAATTGTTAACCTGTTCTGTGATACCAAGGGAGAAGAAAGCAGAGAACGAAGAAACAAGCATTTCAACCAAGATTCCTCCTACCTGAAAGAAATGTAAATGTATGCAGTGAGTTAATCAGCAAATCCCAAAGTTGCACAGGAGCAAGTATATAGCTTTAATTGATGGAGTCATTTGGGGCATCATGGTTACAAAGATCTATTCTCTTTCAGAGGTAATGCAAGCATGTTTCCGCTGAGTTCTGGAGCGTTCCCTTCTAATGGAAGGTTACAAAAAAAACGTTTGCACTAGGTACAATCTAGCCATTACTAAAAATATATATTTTTAATACACTTCTTTTATCTTAATAACTAAAGGACAGATTCACTATTTTTTATGCAACACAGCACAGCAACCAAAGTTTCTGTGCAGTGTTGTGTGCAAGAAAGAGCAGAACATTGCTATATCTACTAAGATATGCTGCTGTTTTGTTCACTCCCTGCGCTGGTGCACTTTAGGCTGTCTTGCATAATGCACACACCTTTGCATCATAGTACGAAGGTTATGCATGATGATAGGCATCGGTTTTGTACTGGAAGGGGATGCTTACGGTACAAACATTATGCTTTAAACTTTTTCCACTTTCAACATGTTCTGTACAATGCAACCCATGTGCAAAGATGTAAAAATGTGGCAACTTGTTAAAGTTGCTCGACTGTTACATCTGCCTCGAAAAAAGGCATACATTTTTGGCATACACTCTTTTCTATCAATGTTAGTAGATAAAGATTAAAAAAAAAAAAAAAAAACTACTGGTGATTGCATGGAAATGCCCATGTACCAGCGATACTATGCCCCTTTAATTCAAAGTCATGCATAATGCTACTGTGCATTACTTTAGGCAACCTTTCAACACAGATCAGGATTTGCATTGAAAAGTAAATGCCACAACACTTTGGACTGGGTTTGTGTCACTTTTGTTATGCAAATGGCGTGCAAAAGTTTAGTAAATCCAGGTGTAAATCTTTCTGCACATTTTGCAGCAGACTGTCATATACTGTGTCGCAGGATGGGACCCTGTAGCACTACAAATACAGGTCACTATTCTGCAGTGTACCAACCAGTATTCAGTTCTGTTACTCAGTGGCGTAACAAAACTTGAGGGGGCCCCCCCTTGCAAGGAACACGGAGGGGCCTCGTTCTGAACTCAATCCAGAGCTCTCAGGCCAGGTTACTCTGCTGGCCTCCCGCAACGTGGGCTCTGTTGGGATCTTTGATACACCCCTGTTGTGACTGTTTACACACACAGACATCTGCAGTGATTGCATTAACCAACTGAGCTTTCATAGCATAAAAGAATGCATTTCCAATCAATCACCTACACACAGTTCCTATACTTTTTTATGCACTTCAATTTATGGATGAACTGCAAAGTGCTTGGTAGAGTCTGTTATTAAGGCGCCACCTCCAGCGCAGTCCAGTGCACATCAGCTGAATAATTGCATGTGTCGTGGAAGCTGCAGCAGCTGGCCTAAGATACAGGAGGGGGTGGTAAAGCCCTTTTATCCCAATGGGCACTGCGCGCCTGTCTGAAGAGATGAAACCGGTTGTCTCCTGCCTCCCACCCACGGCCTCTTATGACCTTGTGGCGAGGAAAGGATGAGATAATTCCTGCCTCACATATAATTCCAGCATCACAGTGACTCCCTCTCCTCTGCTATTATCCCGGGAAAGAGTATCCTGATTTGTGTTAGGCGTGATTTGTCACTCTGTCAGTCAGGTCGTCCTTTGCTCAGAATCCACCCTAGATGGAACCACATTTGTCACCTGGTGAGTAAAAATAAGGCAGTGGGGGCCCGTTTGTGTTCACAGGTCAGGCCCTGGCTGATTACATCAGAACAGTTATTGGCCTCTGAACAGAAACATCTCTGTTCCTCCCACAGCTCACCCAAATCACCCACAGCTCTGCTCCTTCATGATGCCAAGGTGTTGGGGAGGGGTGGCAGGAGGATGGGGTAGAGGTCAGGGGTAGATAGGACAAGGAGAGAGAGGATGGTGCTTGAGGAGGTGCTAGACATGGGCGTCTGTGCCCCGTAGGATAACACCATTAAACTAACTATAAGCTGAATGGCCGGATCCATTTGGGATGAAGATTGATGGGATGCATGATCTTAACGCACATAGGACTAGCTCACCCATGCCAGATGCCGGCTGTGCCATCAGCCCCCTTACACCTAGCCATTCACTGTTACCTCCTGCTCTGTCCACCTAAATCCCTTTCTTCTCTTGCTCCCTACTTTCCTACCCAGCAGATGCCTAAAAGGGGTGATTCACAAAGTGATAAAGCACCCATAGACAATGCAACGTTGAGGGAACTTTGATAAAATAGCCCCTTCCACCATCCGATCTGAAGCCAAATGACTGGAATACCTAGGTAGGTACAAAGCATCACTTTCCATGAACAATAGAAATGCGAGGAGATGAGCCAAACATGGGAAGACAACGGTGGTTGAAGATACCACAGCACTGTGGCATTGTCTAGTGCAATGCTAGAGTTTTTGGACATGGTAGACGTTTTTAAAATATTCTGATATTTGGTTGTTGAACATAAAGGGGAGAGGACAATCTTTTATAGTTGGACGTCTTTGAGCGTTGCTGTCTGCGATTGTTAAGCATCTGTTGGAGTTGCTGGCCTGTGACTGGTTACCATGTTTTAGAGATATTAGCTTTACTTAACATGCACCAAAGGTACAGACATTTGCCAGAGCGATGCTCTTGAGCAGCACAGTCCTCTTCTCACAAAACCCTTAGTCACACAGGCAACTGAACACATTAGGCAAGCCTTCACAGGCATATCACCAGTACATATAGTTTGCACAGCAATTCTTTCCAGTAGTACCACAGACTACTGACCAGTGGCGGCCGGCAGCTTTAGGAGGGAGGGGGGCGGGCGGGACACACACACACACTCATTCTTTCACACACAGACACGCACGCACATCCATTAACAACACTCATTCCATTCAAACATGCACGCATGCACCAAACATTCATTTTAAAAGATCACACACACTCATTCTTTCACACACGCACATCCATTAACAACACTCATAACACTCAAACATGCATGCGCACACCAAACATTCAATTTAAAACATCACACACATACACACACACACACTCTTACCTTCAGCCTCCAGGTCCCAGGAGGGTTGGGACTGTTGCCTTCCCTCAATGGCTGACCTTAGGTCAGCCAATGAGGGAAGGCAGCAGTCCCAGCCTCGTCACAGAGTGGGATGGGGTCAGTGAGACTGCTGACCCCACCCCACTCTGTGACGAAGTGTCACTAATTGACACTCGCCCTGGGCCCTTCAGGGCTTAAACTGAAGCGCCCAGGGAGAGTGTCAATTGGTGACGCTTTCCTCGTCACCCAGGGAAGGGCCTCGAGGCACCTTTGCTGAGCCGAGGAGGTCACTCCCAAAGGAGCTGTGACCTCCTCAGCCCAGCAAAGTTCAGCTCAGGCAGCCAGGAGTGTGTGCAAATCGCGCATGTCTGCTCCTGGCTGCCTGAGCTGAACATGGAGAGTGTCTGTCAGGCTGACCTTTGTTCAGCCTGATAGTCACTCTTCATGAGTGGCAAAAGGTGGGGGGGTGTGGCCCCTCCGCCCTAAAGGACGGGCCGCCACTGCTACTGACAGTTGAAAATGCTGATAGATACAACAGAAAACACTAGACGTCCATCCAGGGGTGGCTCCTCTGCAATGGCGAAGGAGGGTCGTCCCACTGGCACAGAGCCAGCAGCTGAAAAATAAAACTACATTAAATTATTGCTTTATTTGTCAGCTGCTGGCTGAGCTAGCATCTGCAGGGCGGGGTGGGGTTGGGCCATGGAAGAGGGGAGGAGTAGTGGAGTGCACTTAAGTGTGCATGTCAGTTTGGCTGGCCGTCTTAGGCCGGCCAAACCTAACATGCACACTTATGTTTCTCCAACCTGGCTATGTGGGACAGCTGGTTTGGAGAAACAGCACAGACTCCAATGCACTGTCTGAGCAGCAGACCAAGCAGCTCAGACCAATCCTAACGCTGCTCTCATGCTAGGTCTAGCATGAGAGCAGTGCCAGGATTGCATGGGGAGCCTGTGCTGGTGCCCCAGGGACTGCTGGGACACTAACACCATCGGGAGAGGAGAGAGGCAGCCGGCGGCGGTGGACAGGTAAGTTTTTTTTTAAATTAGTTTATTATGCCCCCTTAAACCCTACTCCCCTGTGACATGTGGTAGCTGCCACTATGTCCATCTGCAATCTCATGCTCACAGCACACCTTCAGAGCTGTATAGCCAGTAACAGCAGGCCCCCCTAGCAACACAGTCCAACACAACCTGACGGGCAGTGAGCGCCATGCCACACAACACCATACTGCTCACATAGGTAGAAAAAAGACAGTAAAAATAAAGTGGGACCCAGTGCTTACTTTGAGCCGGTCGTATCAGGGGCGCCTACTGCACTTATTTGAAAAAGAACATGCTTGAGTGAGAGAAAGAGGCAGGGAGTGTTTGGTGGTGGATTAGAGGCATGAGGTGGAATCAATACTGAGCAGCCTTATTATTTGGCACGCCAATCTTCTATAGCACCATCCATGGGCTCTTACACAAAACCTTGGGCCTTGCACTTATGTTTTTTACCATAAGATATAAATTATCTGAATCAGACATATAGGTGCTCCATGTAGGCATTCCATGTGATGGTGGAGTACAAGTGAATAGTGATTAGAAAAAATGTATGTACATGGCAACAAATAATTGTTAGAAAGAAAATAAATAAAAGAGCCACTGTTTTGATTCCATATAAAATAATCCTTATGCGAGCACAGGCTATAATTTAAGTTTAGGCTCTAAGTATACATATTTACTGTCTAACAAAAACAATGAATACGTTGATATTTCAACTTCTATTCTTAAATACAAACAGGTTCTTTATCAAGACAAATGGTATCTCTACAGAAAAAAGGTGAGAAATTCCATTAGAATCCATACTCTAGCTAATAAAGGGTGGGTATGAACCATATAAGAAAACAATCTTACCTCTAGTTAGGATGGCAAGGAACATGCATATGAGTAGATGCTGCTTGTTAAAGAAGTCATCAAGAATCAACCACAAAGTAAATCTGAAAAACATATGCCATATAGCAAAAAATCTGAATATCGGAAAAAAAACTGAAAAACAAAATTCAAAATCAAAACTAGCATGCTGAAGTCTTACCTATAGAGATGTTAATAATTAATTGCAAGATGTAGATTAAAAGTACACCGATGATTGGAAGCATCTGAAAAAAGTAATACATTTATGGACTAATGTATCAAAGAAGCTTTGAGCCCGATGTATCAAAATATTTTGAATTCACAAATGGTGCGAATTGCAAAATTCCACCATTTGCAAATGCAAAATAGCTTTCCCGAATGTATTAAAGGCATTGGCAGTCCCGTTTTAAGGAATCACAATTTTTTGCAATTCCCTGCAATTGCGACTCCTAATAGGGAATTGCAATTTGCGATTCCCTAAATATGAAACTGCCAATAGGGATTACGTATTTGCGATTTCATATGCACGGGTATCAAGCATTTCCTAAATACGAAATGGGCATTTAGGAAATGCTATTACCATCAACCCCAAGTTGATGGTAACCATGTGCAGTTTTAAAAAATGCATTTAAAATGCATTTTTAAAAGTGTCACGTAGCGCACACATGCCCTGAAAGCATGTGCGCACTTCATGTGTCCACATTTAATTTTTGGGGTGCATCAAAGGGGGCGTTAGGCTCTCGGTACCCTTGGTTGTGCATTTCCTAATTTGCGATTCCCTAAATGAAATCACACATTAGGAAATGCAAAATCATTTGCACCTATGGGCCTAAAGCCCCATAGGAACAAATGGAGTCGCATTTCTAGTGATTCCCTAATAGCGATTGCGACTCTGTAGAAATCGCTATTGGGGAATCGCATTTTGTTACATTCCTAAAATTAGCTATTTAAGAAATGCGAAAATTGAACTTTGACACATCTGGTCCTTTATGATCTAAAAAGAGGCAGTAATTCAATTGGTGCCAGTACATATATGTATCAAAAATCTTAGGGAAAGAAAGTATGTATGTTTATGAACTGGTTTTTATAAGCAAAAAAAGGATTTTATGAGAAATGAATAAAATATAATAAACTTTACATACAGAGGAAACAGATTGGTTTTGATAGTAGGGTGTATAAATATGCGATTTGTCTCGATGTGAAAGTGAATTGAGGATTTTTTAAGGTGTAAGTGTTTTTAGTGCATTCTGCTTTTACCTAAGAATTAGAGAGACTGGTTGCAGAAGAAGACAATGGTTTTATTATAGCCAAAGCTTAGATACCACCTTCATGGCTGAGTTCACAATCCTAACCTGGAAGGCAAATGGCTTGTATGACCACATTAAATGGGGTTCATTTTTCCACTTTGTTAAACGTCACGTGCCGATGGTTGAACTCCTCCAGAAGACACATCTCCTCGGTACACATTGCCCAGTTTTGGCCCCTGCAGGCTGTGATATATCTGCCAACAGTGATCCTTACTCATCCTTTGGGCTGCATGATTGTGGGAGGTGACTTCAATGCGTTGCTCAGTCCCTGGATAGATTCCACCGGGGCTAGGGTGACATTGCAACGCAGCCACGCCCCCTTGCCAGAGTGGGCTAACACCCTTGGGGGCATATTTATACTCTGTTTACGCCATTTGTGCATCATTTGTTTTACACAGAAACAGTGCAAACTTAACTCCATATTTATATTTTGAAGCTAGACCCATCTGGCATCAAAATATAGGAGTTAACGTCATTTTTCGGATGTGTGAACCCACCTTGTGTCAATGAAATGCACGGTAGACATTCCCGTCCAAAAAATGACTCTAAGCCCATAGCGCCTTATTTATCCTCCTGTGCAAAAACGGTGCACGGGTAGGAGGCGGGCCTAAATAATGGTGCTTAGCCTGCTTAGTGTCATTATTTAACACCTGGATCAGACCAGGCATTAGGGACCTGTGGGCCCATTCCCATGGTCCAACATCATGGAATGGGCCCACAGGTGCCCACCCCAAGTCCCAGAAACACCCACACCAGAGGGGCACCAGAGGATTGGAACCCCATCCCATGTAAATAGGGTAAGTATTGGTAAGCATTTTTGTGTTTGTTGTAAAGAGCCATTGGGGGCCCAACAAGGGGCCTCCTGATCCTCTGTGCTGGCCATTGGGGTGGTGGGCATGACTCCTGCCTTTTCTAAGACAGGAGTCATGTGTTAGCATAGTTGTGCATCAGGAAATGTCCTAGGCTGGTTAACTTCATTTTTTTTTGTCTCTAACCAGCCTAGCGTCATTTTTGAGGCAAAACCCCCTTTACCCCTACTGCTACCCCCACCCGGCTGACGTAATTTTTTCTGACAGTAGCCCAAGCTTAGCTTCGGCTTGTGGCATTCCATAAATGTGGTGCCCAGCTGGCGCTTTGGAATGATGCAAGCCAGCGCTATACTTTTTGCAGCAAAGCTGTATTTGTGCCGTTTTGAGGCAAAAAGTATAAATCTGGGCCTTGGTCTTCACTATGTGAGGCAGACATGACACTCTCCTGAAAATGGATGCATGCATATTTCAGCAGCTCATAGCAGCCTTTCTAGACTGGCTTACTGATTACTTCTTCATGCCAGCTATCAATCTGGCGGCCACCACAGTCGTGACTGTTCTCCCGAGAGGACTATCCAACCACGCTCCTTGTTTTGATGCATCTGGGCAGGGCTGGCAAAGGCCTTAAACCAATGTGGCATCTAAACTTCTGGTATTTAACAGATTAGCCTGCTCCTATTACATAATGCAAGAATTACCGACTACTTTGAACTGAATCAGGGTTTGGTATCAAACCAGTGGACTCTGTGGACTGCAGGGAAAGCAGTCATACATGGTAGGGCAAAAACCTATTTACAACAACAGACCAGAGATAAGCTCCATGAAACTGTAGATCTGGAGGTTTCCGTCCTCCAGCTGTCACTCAGTATAAACACCAATTCAATGAGCGAATGAAACACAGCCTTCTATTACCTAATGCCTCCTTAAGCCAATTCTGCCCGGAAGAAGCCAGGAAGTACTGGATCACCTCACCGGCTAGAGTTTATAAGTCGGGGGATAAAACTAGGAAATTGTTGCACTGGCTGGCGATTTGAGATACTGCTACAAGACTAGTTCCATAGATCTATGATCAGGGGGCCTGCTGGATACTTTGGGGGAAATAGCAAATGCGTTTGCTTCCTACTATAGAAACCTCTACACGTGATTTCAGCGCACCCAATACGAAATTACCCAACCACTCAGTAAAGACCTGCCCCTAGACACCCTTTCTACGGCTGACAGAGAGACTCTTGAGCTGCTGATAACCCTCTGCGAGGTTAAGGTGGCAATTGCAGACATACCTGAGGCAAAACAGCAGGTCCAGGTGGTTTTCCGGCCGAATACTATTCAAAATTCAAGACCGTGCTGGCCCCTTACCTGCCTAAACTATATACTGAGGCCAGTGAGGCAGGCCAGTTCTCCCTGTACTTGACCTAATTGCCATTGTGGTCATCCACAAAGCTGGGAAACCTCCAGAGTGCTGCACATCCTACCACCCGATGTCATTGAACAATGTTGAGCTAAAGATCTTTGGCTTTCTTTGGGGGAATATAACCCTTAGCATCGCCTTCCAGAAATGTGTACAATCCACTTATGACGGTGGAATGGAAATGACCAACCTGCTTCTCTACTATTGGGTGTCGCAGCTTCAGTTGATTAATAATTGGCTATTTGGTGATCTGGACGATCTCGCATTTCATCTTGAGGTGCCCTTAATTGGTCATCAAAGTATCAAAGGGCTGCTACATAGGTCTCCTGCCCCAAGCTTGCTTCCGCAGGTGACACAGGTCCTCCTCCTGTGCTGACGGGCCACCCTTAGACAAATTGGGTCGGACCGATGACCCACACAGGAAACCCCTCTATTGCACAGCACACTACCTAATTAGAAGGCTTCAGCCGATGGAGCCTTATGAGCATTTCATAGCTAGGAGACGTGTGGTTGGGTTCACACATGAAAACATTTGCTGAGCCGCAGGCAGATTTCTTGCTCCATAAATCTCAATTTTATAACTATGTCCAGGTACTGCATGCACTGACGACCTATCGACTAACACTAGCAGATCTTCCGGAACACAACCCCCCAGAACTCAGGATCTCTTTTTGTCCACTTGGCTGGGGGGCCATATCAGCAATATACAAATCCTTTGTGACAAAATGCCCCAGACTTATGGGGGCTCTCCAGGAGCGCTTGGAAGCCTGCATGGGTTCTTTGAATGACAGCGATTGGAGGGATGCATAGATGGCCCAAAGAGAACTAGTTATCTCCTTCCGCCTCCACCATATAGCACTGAAGTCAGTGGCGGCTGGTGCATTTTAAAAGTGGTAGAGCAGAAAGGTTTGGGTTGAATATAAAGTATGAGTGAGCTTGAATCAAATTTCACTCTGCACCCACACAGACACATTACTCACCTGGAACTCACAGACACACCACTCAACCTGCCCTCACACAGACGCACCACTGACCCAGAACTCACAGACACACCACTCAACTTGCACTCACACAGACACACTACGCAAGCTGCACTCACACAGAAACATCACTCATACTGCACTCACACAGACACATCACTGCTTTACTCACCTTACACCCACAAACGCATACTGCTAAATCTGCACACACAAAGGCACATCACTCATACAGTGCATTCACGCCATTCACTCCTCACTCATGGAGTCACTCACAGAATATCTCACCTCGTTGACCACATTCAGAGAATGCATACTTGTAATTGTAATTGTAATAGTATTTATATAGTGCTTACTACCCCTGACGAGGCGTCTAAGCGCTTTTCGGCGAGTAGCATGCTACTCCGGAACCCAAAAGGAATTAGTGGTGGAATAGCAGCAGGGTGAGATAATTGAAGGAGGATATAGTAGGGTTGTTTGGGAGATCATGGTAGTAAAGTGAGGTTTGGGTGAGCTAGATGTGGAAGCGGAGGGAAAAGCTTAGGCAGAGTTATTTAGGAGATGAAAGTAGTAGAATGGATTTGGGACGAGTGAGAATGGAGGATAGATTGATAGAGACATGACATATGGTGATGGGTAGTAAAGTATGATATAAGATGAGTGCAGGGATTCATACGTATGTAGTGTAACAACTTATCTAGGGGTTATGTAATGACCTATGAACATGTTAAGCATAGAATAACATACACAAAAAAAAATATATATATATATATATATATATATATATATATATATATATATATATATATGTACACACACACATACACACATGAATACACACACATATGCACACATATATGTACATACATATACATATTTAAACCATGAGTAAATCTACATTAGTTAAACAGGTTTAAAGAGTGTGTGTGTAGTTTACTGTTATGACATAGTAGCGATACATATTTTGTAAAGAACTATATATAACTAGAATATACACATAATCATAAAAAAATATTTATCAACATAGGCATATGCTAGCTGTTTGAATATGGTGGTTAAGAAGGAAAGAGCCAACTCTTGAGTAGTTTTCTGAAGACAAGATAGTTATCTGTGGCTCTTATAGTTGGGTGTAATGAATTCTATAGTTTGGCTGCTTGAACGGAGAAGGATGTACCACCTATAGTCTTTTTCTTGTATGGTGGTGTTCCAAGGCTGGGTGCCAATCTTGAGCGGAGGTTTCTTTGTGGAATGCATTTGGTTATTTTGTTTCTGATAAAAAGCAGTCCTGTTCCATGTATAGCTTTGTGGGTGATACAAAGCAGCTTAAAAGTGTACCTTCTGGCAACAGGTAACCAGTGTAGTGCTCTCAAGGCAGGGGAGATGTGGGCTTGTGGCTTTACATGTAATAGTAGCGTGGCTGCGGAGTTCTGAATACGTTGTAGTTTTTTCAAAATAGATAGAGATGAGCCATGGTAGAGGCCATTGGCATAATCCAGTTTGGATTGTACAAGTGAGATAGTAGCTTGCACCTTGTGTGGAAATTCGAGGTGGGGGAAGATGCGTCGTAGAGTCTTCAAGGTGATGAAGCTTGTTCATGCTAATTTGTCCACTTGGGCATTCATAGTTAACTTGGAGTCCATGGTGATTCAAAGGTTTTTAACTTCCTTGGATAGTTGAGGAGGTGGTCCGAGATCATCAGGCCAGGCGCACAGTGGGTCATAACTTTTCCAGTCACCACATATGAGTATTTCTGTGTTGGAGGCATTTCGGTTTGAGATGGCTCCAGGTCATCCACTGATCAACGGCTCTGAGGCGATTGAAGATTTCTGAGTTTTCAATGTTTTTGGGGCATTATAATTTAAGTAGTATTTGTGTGTCATCTGCATAGTTGTAGCATGTGAGATGAAAATCATTGATCTGTTCTGGTAATTATATCATGTAGATGTTGAAAAGCAAAGGTGATATGATTGATCCTTGGGGGACCCCTGCTTTTGTGAGTTAGGGTTTGGAACAGAAGGGGGAAGAATAGATGATATTAGATATTTTTTGAAGGTAGGATGTAATCCCCTCGAGAGCAGTCCCTTCTATGCCGGCTTCGTGGAGTCTTTTAATTAGGGTGTCACGGTCAACCGAGAGGTCCAAGAGAAGTAGTGCAGCAACTCCATTGCGTTTGACTGTGTTTTTAAGATCATCCCAGATTGCTATGAGTGGCGATTCAGTGCCTCTTCCTGGGCGGAATCCAGTTTGGAAATCTGAAAGTATAGAATTGTCTTCAATGAATTGTGACATCTGGGCGAATGCCGCTCTTTCTATCAGTTTGCCCAGGAAAGGTCCATTTGTGATTGGTCTGTTGTTGTTGGGGTCTTGCGGGTCTAGGTTTGTGTTCTTTAATAACTGTCGTATGTATGCCGTTTTCAGGTCTACAGGAAAAGTTCCTGTAGTTAAAGAGTTGTTGATGATTCTTCTGACAGGTGTGGCAGCAGAAGTAGATAAAAGAATGTTCTTGAAGATGTGTGGTGGACAAGGGTCAGAAGGGCAACCGGAAGGTCTGCTTGCTTTGATTTGACGAAATCCATAAATTCACCTTGGGATATTTGTTTGAAGGATAGTAGAGGCTGGGTTGGTTTATTCTTAGAGGGTATTTTAGGAAAGGGGTTGCTGCTGATGATTTTCTTCTGTTTTAAATAGGAGTCCAATGTGTCTGCCTTGGTTGTGTAATGAGTTGCCAGTTTGTTTGTGAACTCTTGAGTAGTGGGATGACTTCCTTCCATACATGTAGGTTTTCGAAATTCATTGAGAATTTTATAAAATTCTTTGGTTGCAGATTTAGCATTTTGAATTCTGTCTGAGTAGTACCTTTTATTTTTTAGCTTTTTTGATTGATGATTTGTAAATACTGGTAAATTTGTGTAGCTGCAGTTTGTCTTGACTGTTGTTTGTTTTGAGCCAGGTCTGCTGCAACTTTCTGATTTGTTGCTTTATCTTTTTAAGTTCTGTGTTTCTGCAAGGTGTTGGTTTTCTTTCGTCATGTTTAGTTTTTCTGAGTGGTTTTAGGATATCAAAAGCTTCCTGTAGCCACTCATTAAGTTTTGGAACAGAATTCATTGTATCCAGATCTGTGTTGGCTGTTAGTTATGTTTCTAAGCCATCAAAATTGAGTTTGCTCCAAGGTCGATAGGTGCATGTATGTAAGTAGTTGTGGGGTGTGTTGATTTGTGGAGTTTTATGTCGGAAAGTTATCAAATGGTGGTCTGACTATGTGATTGGTGTGCTGCTATGAACGGTAACTAGTTCAGGCTTAGCAAAAATGACATCTAGGATGTGTCCAGCGATGTGTGTGATTCTATACAATCTGATGTAGGTTCAATGCGACTAGGCTGGTGGTGATAGCTTTTGGATAGGGCATATTGGGTTTGTCAAACCAAATGTTTAGGTCCCCAAGAATGCAGAGGTTTGAGTATAATGTAATAAGGTTTGTGACTGTATCTAGAAAAGCATCTGGGAATGATGAGTTGTTAGGTGGAGGTCTGTAAAGGAGGAGAAAGTTACAGGAGGAAGTTGCAGTAGGGTGGCATCTGGTGAGGAGGGCTTCACAACCTTGTATGGAAATGTTGTCTGTTTTACTGAGATTTATTGTCTGTTTGAATATTATAGCTAGTCCACCTCCTCTCTTGCCTATACGGTTTTGCGTGATTGTTTGATAGGCCGGAGGAAGGGCTTCGTGCAACACTGGTGTCATGTCATCTCCCAACCATGATTCTGTTATGAATAGTAAGTCAAGTTGTGTGTCTGTGAGCAGGTCGTAGATGTGGTGCTTGTTTTTTTTAGAGTGACCGAGCATTTATGAGCTGGCAGTTTAGAAAAAGTGTGTTAGTGGCGGAGTTGTTTTGCTTAGGAGAAGGGTAAGCAGTATAATTTGAGCTTGAAGCAGGTGTGTTGTTAGTTGTGATAACTGTGAGGGTCACAATAGTCTTGTTTTTCAATATAGTGTTCCTCTTCCAGCAAGTTTAGGAGGCATATTGTTGGGTCTGTGTGTGTGGGTGGTGGACTTGGTGGCTGAGAGAGACATGAAGAGTGTACTGTTTTTTTGTATGGTAGCCTTTTTATGTAATAGACAAGGGGATGCAAAGTTGTTAAGAGCAGCATGTTGTTTATTTTGTTTGCATCTGTTTAGTGTGGATGGAGTATGGGTTAGGGGTAGTGGAGGAGCATGTGGATCATGATGTAAGGCTCTAAATTGTGCAATGGAGGAGAGGCGAGTGAATGAAAGTTGCTGCGTTGGGGTGCTTGTGCTAGGTGTTTGTGAAGAGTGAGAATGTAGGAGTAAAGATAGGACGGAGTTTGTATTCTTTGTGTAGTCATGAGGGTGTGAGAAGGTGTGACGATAAGTAGAATGAAAGTTTGTGTTGATTTGATGTGCTGATGTGTGTGGTCCGTATTGTTTTTGTGGAATAGTGAGAGGGGATATTGATGTAGTTGTTTTCGGTGAGGGATTTGTATGTGAGTTCGCGCGGGTGAGTGGAATTGGAGTCTTACAGGGGGTGTTGATGTGTTTTGGAGATGAATGCATGAGGTGTGTAAGAGGGGATGGATGTGTGTCAGTGGAGTTTGTGTTAGTTGTGATGACTGGAAGAGGTAATATGTGTGGTGGAGTGGAGTGTGAGGATTGTATGGTTGTGTGTAATTGGTGAAGAGAGGGAAAGAGTGTTTGTAGATGGTGTGTTGGAAGGCTGGATTTGGGAATTATTTGATGAAAGGCGGTCTGTGTGGAGCAAACAGAGGATAGTGTTGTTGGTTTGTATGAACAGGGAGGGAGTGTGTATCTGGCAGGCTGAAAGTAATGTATAGTGTGGTTTTGTGTTGTGTGGCTAATGGCAGGTTGTGCTAGTGTGTGTGGACAGAATAGTGTTTGCTGTGAGAATGCTGGGGTTTGATTGTTGTAGTTGTGGAGGATATGTGTATATGTATTATATAAGGGGTATCGTGTTGGATGATGGGACATTGCAATCTGTCTGCGGTCAGTTTGTCCTCTCCGCCCTTAGCCTTGACGCCCGGGCTGAAGACGCCCTGAGCCCTAGGCTTAAATAGCCCTTCTGACCAATAGACACCTAGTCCTAACCCTAACCAATCAGATTTGCTTCTTGGGCAGCACCACACACACTGGCAGAAATCTCACCTCGTGATTCAACCCTACAGCATGCACAGCAGTCTACATTTTCCAGAATATCATACCTCTTTATACACCTTGAGAGCTTGCACACTTGTGATTGACAGGCCAGTGCTAAGCTAAGGAAGGACTTGCAAGAGGGCACTCTTTCATGTCACAGGAATGCCTCAAAGTCAAAAGAAACAGTGCAGTGTTTGCAGTCTGCCTCTGCATGCAGTTCAATAGGGCAGTTTTTAGCTCACATACTTCAAAGAAATCATTTCAAAGTCTGCCTACTGCACAAGCACAAATTACAAATGATGCGTTGTTTGCAATCTGTGACTGCAGACAGTGCATGATGCCCATGCAACATTCACATGATGCAAATAGTGTTGTTTTTAAAGTTTCCCTATACAAAACGGGAAATATAAACAGTGCAGTACTGGTTATATGTGCATACTACAACAACCATATGATTCAAATAGTGTAGTGCAGAGTTTACTTTCGGTCTGGCTGACATTTTTACAGACTCTTATTGTAAACGCTTAACTGTGAATCACGTGCTTGGTTGTGTGAACACAAATCACACAGTAATGACAGATGCTGTGTTTCTGTGGTGCCCATGTGCTTGTGTGTGCTCTGAACAGATAGGGCAAATAGTGCCTTGTTTGCTGTCCTGTGTCTGCATACAGTGCTTTGGGGGGAGGGAACACCACAAAAACACCCTTTGTATTGTGGAAAAACCCACATTTTTTGGAAACAGGTGCACTTACAATTAATCAATCCTTGGCCTTCGCCTTACAAAACTAAAAACCTCACTATACATCCAAATCACCTAGCCAAAATTCTCCCCCCTTCCCTTCCCTACCCTACCCTCCCCCTCCCTTTAATCTCAACCCTGCCCTCTCTTATGCATTCATCTTTTTTAATACACTTTTCCCTGTCTAACCTGTTTTGTCTCCTTAACTGGGTCCTATTGCAACCTGACAGTTGACTTTGCAACTAGCATAACTCCTAATGCCAAGTTTCCTTCCTGTACATCCTGTCCTGCTGGTGTCCACCCCCTTCCGTTCTCAAAGTGTCCTGCCAGGTTCGCTATCTGTACCTATTTCGGTTGGCATGTGAACTTTCTCTGGCTCCGCCGCCAGAAAAAGGCAACTCATCTGACTTTTCCTCCCCACCGCCCACCGCTCCTGCAAAAGCTCCTTCAGTGTCTCTTTCATATGGAGTAAATACAACTCCATGCCCATGAAGGACAAATGGACACTGTTCCCCCTAAAGAATTCTGCATCCTCGAACTTAAGGTCCCTGTGCTCCAAATATGCAATGCCTCGCACCGCACAAAAACCTTTTATTTCCTTATTGAGTTTCCTCCTCGCCCACTCAATAGCCCCCGGCTTTTAGCCCCTCTCCAAACCCAACATGGAACAAATGCTGTCAAAATCACGTGGCACCATCACCACTGACGAAGAATCTCCTCCAGATCTCTCTTCATATCCTTTATTAGATCTAAGCCTGTTTTTGCCACCAGGTCATTACCCCCAACATGTAATAGCAATACATCCAGACAAAGTCCTTTAACTGTCAACCTTTGAAGATGCAGTAACAATTCCTGCCACTTCATCCCCCCTTTACTGTCCCACCTCATATGGCAGTGCCCCGTCCAACCCCAGGTTTTCTCCAGTGGCTGCTCTCCTTGCTTGGCGCTGGGCCCACTTCACGAAAGAGTGTCCCACAACCCAGATAGAAAGAAAACTCACATCCGGACTTGGCACCACACCTGCGGAGGGAGAAAAAGATCATTAGGATTGCTTCGACCCCTGCTGGCCCCGTCTGACATTCCTTTTAAAGCTATCTGACTTCCACCTACCCAACCCCATTAGCTTGTCCTGGCTCCATACCCGCCTCCCAGCCTCAGTCGCTACTCCAGTCTTAAATGAATGATTTCCAACTGCACTGCCTTCTGTCCTACTGCTGTCAGTCCTTTCCTCATAACCACCAACAGCTGATTTGATGTGACCTTCATCCCATCAGCATGGTGGAATACCGCCCCCGATCCCTACTGTATGCCTGCAACTGCCTCCCCAATGAGTGAGGGCATATCGTAGACATAGGATACTGCCTGAGGAAAACATCAACTCCTCTCCCCTACTGGTCTGTTTTGGAACTCTTAAGCCTTATTGATATGCTGTGCCCGCTGAACTGAACTTCTTGCCATGTAATGCCTGCCGTCTGTTTAGATACCAACAATTCTGAAACTCGAAATGCACCAAAAAACATCCAAGACATAAGGGTCCTAAACAACGTCACTTCTCTCACTTCCAGACACACGACCCCTAACACCCCCACCATTTCTTTTAACGAAGTCAATGACAATGGCTGTCTAGCCCTCTCTCTCCTACCCCCCTCCTTAGCCCAACCTTCAAGAATCCTTTGACCCAGCTCCCTGGCCGATGGCCGGTACCCCCACAACATCTTTCCCTTAAAGGCCAGTGCCGCCAGCTTACCCGCCATGGTTATCCCGGACTGTCCTCATTCTAATAAGTCCATTATAAATTGCACCACATTTTCCACCCTCTCGCTTTTTACATTCCTCCTGCCATCCCTCGCATAAGCTCTCTGCATAAATTGTGCCAATGAGTTCATCACCAAACAAAGCACCCTCTGCTGCCTATGCTCCACAGCTCGGTCCTGCTCAGGTCCTCATCCATGACTAACCCATGGAATCCCTCCCACTGTGAACGAGACAAAGCATCTGCAATGTCATTGTTCACTCCCGGGACACGTTGTGCCTTAAATAAAATGTCCCACCATAAGCATTGCAACACAAACACCCTTAACAACTGTAAAACCTGTACGTCTCTCGCAGACTGCCTGTTTACTACCTGAACGACTGCTAGATTGTCCACCCGAAACAATACTCGCCTGTGCTCCAACAGGAGTCCCCACAAACAGACCGCCACAACCAGTGGAAACAATTCCAAAAAGGCTATGCTGCCCCCCCATTCTTCCATTCTGCAGGCCATTCTTCTGCGCCCCACATGCCCTTCCAATAAATGCCAAATCCAGATGCTCCTGCAACGTCTGAAAAAATGTGGGCATCCCATTCGCAGTCCTTCCATGACTACAAAGGTATGCCGTTAAAGGACTCTAAGAATATGCACCACCTTCTCAACTCCTCCTTAACACCTGCATTGAGATGCATGTGACAGTGAGGCAAGGATTGTCCCGCTAGAGCCAGTCCCAGTCGCCTACAGCTCTCACCACCCTACAAGCAAAATTAAGGTGCCCTAACAATACTTGTACATCTCTCACTGTCACCTTGTGCATCCCTAACATGTCCTGTATCTTTTGTATCATACCTACCCTCTTCTCCTCCGGTAGGCGAGCCGTCATAGTCTCCGTATCCAACTCAATTCCCAAAAACGTTAAGGCTATGCAGGGAACCACCATCTTTTCAGGCGCCAGGGGAACTCCCAGGTCCCCCATAATGTCCCTAAATTGCTGAATAACCTCAGTGCACCCTGTAGAACACGCTGGTGCAGCAAAGAAAAAATTGTCCAGATAATGCATCACCTCTCTATGCCCTGTTATGGTAGTGAAAATCCATTGCAAGCATGTGCTAAAGCATTCAAATAGCGAGCAATAAATGGATCAGCCCATTGGCAGTGCCTGGTCTACGTACCACTGCCTTTGAAATTGAATTCACAACAACTCAAAATCCTGGGGGTGCACAGGCAACAGTCAGAAAGTGGAGTTAATATCTGTTTTTGCCATCAATGCGCGAGGCCCCAGCGCCTCTACCATGTCAATAGCCACATCCACAGACACGTAGAATACTTTTGTCAGCTCTTCTGGTATAACATCGTTCACTGCATCGGCCATACTAGAAAAGGGTCTGCCATGCGCCCTTCTGCCACCTCCTTCTCCAACTTTAACCGTATCACTTCCCCCTTTCCTCTCACCGATCTGAGATTCTCACCCCCTTGCGTACTCGTGGTCCCGTATATCCTAACCTGAATCCTTGCTTAAAGCCTTGCGTCAGCACATCAGCGTCCTTTTTCCTGTCATACCCCTGTAACCAAAGCGTCAATCTCTCGATGTTAACCGGAGTACAAGCTTTTTCCCGCAGGTCCTTGTCCTCCCCGATTCCTCTGTGCTCCCTGCCATCCTTGCTGTCTTCCAAAATTGGGCTGCCCCTAACCTATCCCTGACACTGAGGGGTTGTTGCTCCCATAGCAGCTGACAAGGGCATGACTCCCTGCACACTTAGAGCACTTGTGTCTGAATTTACAATACTCACAAGTGCACATTCCTTTATTGTAGTCCCAACAGGCCCCTGTCTTTGCTGCCCCGCTTCCTGACGCTGTTGACTGACCTTTTGTGGCTGTCCCCACCCCACTCTGGGTGGGGCAATCTCGAATGGGCCGATAAGTAATGGGGAGCCTACTAGCCATAAAAATGGTCTTCCCAAATTTAGACGGGCCCATGGTATGTTGCCAAAGGTCCACGTCTATCTCCCCCCCACTGTACTTTCAGATCAGCCACCATTCTTGCCCTGAATCCTCATCTTACTGCACCCAAGCGTACCCACCAGAGTTTAGCTGCACCTGGCGGATTATATCCATATATTTAAAAAGCGCCACGGCCTGTCTGGAAAACGTTCGCAATAAATGCTCGCAAATATCAAGAAAGGGGAGGTCCAGTTCTCAGTACGAACCGGGACCTTCGGGCGCTTGGCCAGCTCATATTCCTCCTCCTTAGAACCTTCCTTCGACCTAACTTCCCTGTGCAGCAACTTTAAGAATTCAATGTATTCCCCCTTCCATATCTTGTCCTTGGTTGCCTGCATGAGGTATCCCCTAGCAGTTTTGCCGTGCCCATGCAAGACAATTTCATTTCTTTCACAACCGCTTTTTTGTCCCCGTCACCTTTAACTGTCCCCTGCTCCGTTGCCGTGGACACCTCTTCCGTCGCCACCCCTACATCCGCTACATACACACCTTTTTGTAAACGAGCCTCCCTGAGGCCCCCACCTTCCTTTGCCTCAATTGCCACTGAAACCATATCCGCTCTCTTGCTCAGCATGCCCTTACTGGTGCCAAAGACGGCGGCCGTTCCTGTGCCTTCTACCTAACCAGCTGGACTCCATCCTTCAGGACTCCATCTGACCATAAGCTTCTTGTCATGGGTGCCTGAAATGACTGACTCACAGGATTAGAGACTCCCCCCCTTTGTCTCCCCACCAACCTTGCTCATCCTCCCCCATATCCTCCCTGATTTCCCCTTCTTCAACACTTTCCTCGTCATGTTCCAACCATGAGGTCTCCCCTGACCCTCCTTCATACATACCCACCATAGCCTGCACCAAGTCTCCTGCCTCCCTGCTTACCCACTGCCCCGGCTCCTCGTCCAGTGGCATTGGTCTAGGGCCGCAACCAGCCCTCCATACCCTCTTGCCTCTTGATGCGCCAGGATGCTGCTTCCCGGAAACTGCGATGCAGGTGGGCACACAAACCCTACCGTCACACGGCCTCCGGGGAGCGTCCATGCCTGAAATGTCTGTGTACTATACTCCTCTGGTGATGCTATTGAGCTGGCGGCCCCGTATTCTCTTCCCCCAGGGTCGCTGAGCCACGTTATGCCCGCCTGGGTCGCCTCCACTCTCTCCTGTCTCCTCCTGCCAAAACAGGTCTGATGTGCCGGTAGTAACCCTGTCCACCACTCACTCTATTATAGCCCTTGGCCTCCCCACCACGCCACCTGCTCTGTCCCCCACCTTCTCCTTTGACTGGGCCACCCCCCACCTACCCCTGCCCCTACCGTGCTGTCCTCCGCGGACCCCCCACCCCATGTACCGTAAACCCGCTCAGGGAATTTAACCCTCATCGAAGATGCACCCTTGTCTTCCTCACTCCCCCCTTCCCCTCCTCGTAACTCCATATCAGCATTGTGGGCCACTTCTTGGAAAGCGGGATGCTGCCCCCCCCCCGAAGCTGCCATTCCTATGTCCCTCGCCCACTCATTCTCAGGTCCCTACCCTCCCTACCCTGCTGCACATCCAGCCCCTGTCCCCAAATATCCTGGGGTGCCCCCTTGCCCCTGGTGGCTCCCACGTGAGCCCTATCACATCCCCACGGGGTCTTGCCCGGTTCCCCGCCCTCCCCAGTCACACTTCCCGATCGCTGTGACCTTCTGCGGGGCTGGCCTGGCCCGGCCCCTCCCCCTCCTGCCTCACGTTGCACTAAGGGCAGCGCACGGGTCTCCCGCCCGCACGCCACCCTCACCAATGCCTGCCTCCATCTCGACATGCCGAGTCTTCCTTGGAGAGTCACCATACCACTGAGGTGAGCCCGCGCACGCTCCCCAGCCGCCCCGTTCCCTCCTCCCACTGGGGACACACCTCCTCCTCCTCCCCCTCCCACCCTGCCTTACCTGGACTCCCGCACTCTGAGGCCGCCGTGAGGCAAGCAGGCCCACATGGCCGCTGCCACTCCGCCCGACACCTTCCTGGCTGGACTCAAGGTCTTCAGGGCCCCTCCGCAAATCAGGTCCATGCACCCGGGCTCCTGCAGCAGCTGCAGCAGCTGCAGCACCCGCTGCACCCGTTCGTCGGCCATGTGTACAACGGCCCCCTAAGCTCTTAAGGTCGAAGGGCAACCACGAACCCTTGCAATGAAAATGTGTATGACACCAAAATCTGAAGACCAAGTCTCTGCCAGTGCGCAAACAGAACAAATAAAGGCCCTCATTACGACTTTGGCAGTCTTTGACAAAGACAGACGAAGCCGCGGGTGCCACAATACCACCAGCTGGCGGCATGCGTGGTGCCTAATATTACTTTTTCGCTGGGCCAGCGGACGGAAACAGCGTTTCTGCCCGCCGGCCAAGCGGAAAAGTCACATCAACATTGAAGCCGACTCGTAATAGAGCCGGCGGCAATGTTGATGTTCAGCGGTTGCAGCAGCACCTGTCGCGCATTTCACTGCCCGTGATTCGGGCAGTGAAATGCACGATGTGGCTGTGTCTGGGGGCCCCTGCACTGCCCATGCCAAGTGCATGGGCAGTGCAGGGCCCCCAGGGGCACCCCGAGTCCCCCTTACCGCCAGCCTTTCCATGGCGGTGTTTATGCCATGGACAGGCTGGTGGATGGGGACTCGTAATCCCCAGGGCAGCACTGCCCTGGTGGATTACGACCGCCTGTTGGCAGTACCACCGCCAGCGTGGCGGTCCGGGACCCCCGGGGTCGTAATGACCCCCAAAGTATGTTCTGTACCAGTGCTACCAAAATTACAAACATTTGCCACAAACGTTTTCCTCCCACCTATGAACCGGCCACCGTGTCACCTGTGACAAAATGATGGCCGGACTCCAAAATGGATCCTTCAGATACCCGCGCCCCCAGCCCACCTGACATAGCCCAAAGTAGCCCAAACGTCGCTCTCAGCCATACCACCTTCCGCAAAAATCCTGGGGTCCCGCAGTCCCTCCCCCGGGGCCCCATTCTGTCAGCCTGCCCTCCCTAAGCACATAAATAGTGCATTTTTTCCAGTTTGCCTATGCCCTTGCATACAGTAATCACACAATGAAGGTAGTCTAGAATGTCCCTCATTATACATTTCCCAAGCAGCTGCAGCATTATCTAGAGGACTTGGAATTAAGATTTTCCAAAGTGACCAGAGACACAGCTTCAGGACTGTTTAGAAGACTTAGAATGATGAAGTTACTGACGGGACCAGAGAACCAGCTAGCGGCACTTTCTGGAGGACTTGGACTGAGGAATTACCACTGGGAACAGAGACAGGTACAGCACTGCCTAGAGGATTTAGAATGGAGGAGTTACTGACGGCACCAGAGAAGCAGCTGCAGCATTGCCTAGAGGACTAAAAATGAGGACTTGACCAGAGACACAGCTGCAGAACTGCCTAGAGGACTTAGAATGGGGGAATTACTGATGCGACCAGAGAAGCAGCTAGCAGCATTGTCTAGAGGGCTTAGAATGAGGAATTACAGACGGAACAGAGATTAAGCTAGGAGCACTTCCTAGAGGACTAAGAATGAGGAATTACACTGGGACCACAGAAGCAGCTTCAGCACTGTCTAGAGGTTTTAGAATGAGGAATTACCACTGGGACCAGAGAAGCAGCTATAGCATCGTCTACAGGACTAAGAATGATGAATTACTACTAGGACCAGAGAAGCAACTAGCAGCACTGTCTAGAGGACTTAGAATGATGAATTACCACAAGGAACAGAGAAGCAGCTAGCAGCATTGCCTAGAGGACTTAGAATGAGGAATTACCAACTTGACCAGAGAAGCAGATTGCAGCATTGTCTAGAGGAGTTAGAATGAGGAATTACCACTGGGGCCAGAGAAGCAGCTATAGCATCGTCTACAGGACTAAGAATGATGAATTACTACTAGGACCAGAGAAGCAACTAGCAGCACTGTCTAGAGGACTTAGAATGAGGAATTACCACAGGGAACAGAGAAGCAGCTAGCAGCATTGCCTAGAGGACTTAGAATGAGGAATTACCAACTGGAACAGAGAAGCAGCTTGCAGCATTGTCTAGAGGAGTTAGAATGAGGAACTGCAGATGGGACCAGAGAAGAAGCTCACAGCATTTTCTAGAGGACTAAGAATGAGGAATTATCACTGGGACCAGAGAAGCAGCTGCAACATTGTCTAGAATACTTAGAATGAGGAATTACCACAGGGGACCAGAGAAGCAGCTGCAGAATTGTCTACAGGACCAGGAAAGAAGAATTAACAGTGGGATCAGAGAAGCAGCTAGCAGCACTGTCTAGAGTTCTTAGAATGAGTAATTACCACTGGGACTAGAGAAACAGCTAGCAGCACTTCCTAGAGGACTTAGAATGAGGAATTACCGACGGGTTCAGAGAAGCAGCTAACAGCACTGTCAAGATGACTTAGAATGAGGAATTACCGGCAGGACCAGTGAAGCAGCTTCCAGCACTTCCTAGAGGACTAAGAATGAGGAATTACCACTCGGACCGGAGAAGCAACTGCAGCCCTGTGAAAGGACTCAAAATGAGGAATTACCACTGGGACCAGAGAAGCACCTGCAGCATTGTCTACAAGACTAAGAATGAAGAAATACCACTGGGACCAGAGAAGCAGTTAGCAGCACTGTCTAGAGGATTTAGAATGAGGAAGTACCACTGGGGCCAGAGAAGCAGCTAGCAGCACTGTCTAGAGAACTTTGAGTGAGGAATTACCACTGGGACAAGAGAAGCAGCTAGCAGCACGTCCTAGAGGATTTAGGATGAGGAATTCCTGACAGGTCCAGAGAAGCAGGTGCAGCACTGTGTAGAGGACTTAGAATGAGGAATTACCACTGGGACAGGAGAAGCAGCTGCAGCATTGTCTACAGGACTAGAAATGAGGAATTACAATTGGAACCAGAGAGGCAGCTAGCAGCACTGTCTAGAGGACTTAGAATGAGGAATTACAGATGGACCAGAGATAAAGCTAGCAGCATTTCCTAGAGGACTAAGAATGAGGAATTACCACTGGGACCAGAGAAGCAGCACTGTCTAGAGGACTAAAAATGAGGAATTACCACTGGGACCAGAGAAGCAGCACTGTCTAGAGGACTAAAAATGAGGAATTACCACTGGAACCAGAGAAGCAGCTAGCAGCACTGCCTTTGGGATTAGGAATGAGGCTTTACCACTGGGACCAGAGAAGCAGCTGCTGCACTGTTTAGAGGGCATTAGAATGAGGAACATTGAAAGTGGATGAGTGTGTGTCTGCCGGAGGGTGCAAAACACACACACATAGAGCCAATTATTTCTAAAAAAGCAGTGGAGGGAAAAGTGGCTTAGCAAACATCAATTAAGTATGCACGAGCAGAAGCACAAGCATAAACAAAACCTGAAGCGTTTGGTGCCTTTCTAAACATGGTGTTTTCACTGGTGTGAAATGAACACATTGCTATGGACAACTTAAAGAATACTAAGGCTGCAATGCTCAGACAGGAGGAGGGCGGGAGAGCTCATAGAGCACTCACCCACACTCAGACATACTACTCCTTGGCAGCTTTTTTTCTGATTTCTGAATAATTACTGGTGGTGTCCCCTAGGGTTCTATTCTGCCTCTCTGGATCTAGGCCTGTTCTATACCTGTGTTGAGCCTCAGGCTCAGCTCATCTACTCCCATGGTTTCTTCTGTTTACAAATATGCCAAAGGTGTATGTAGGTGCCTTTGTTAAACTGTGACTAACTTCTGGATCCAAAGACACGGCCGCTCATATGATTCAAATTTGATTTTAGCTTCTGCCTTAATGCCAGCTGAAGATGGTGGCAAGAGCTCCTTCCATATTCATGTTTTGAGGATAATTTTGCCACTACTGACTGAGCTAGGGTATACTTCTACTAATATTAACACTTTGGGACCCCGTTGATTACGGGAACTCACAATATCCTGGGATCTGCATTATCTAATTGCTCAATTCCAACCCGCAGAGTATCATTGTTGCAGTGCTTCTCCATTCTCCTCTTCATCCCTGTCTCTGCTAGCTACATATTGCAAAGTGGGTTCAATTTAAGGATGTCATCCCGGTCCATCACAGTTCTAGTCAATTAAAGAATGACTAGTTCACCCTGTGCACTCCCCATCGCCTCAATTTGTTCTACCCCAGTGGGCCCTATCTTTGTTTCCCATTACTGTATAGGGAGGACAAGGGGGGGTACTCTTTTTTTTTTACTTCAAATTCCTTCTCTCTAAGATCAAACGGCAGTGGAATTGTGGTTCTTTGAAATCAAAACATCAATAAGTATTTATTCGGATCCTGCTGATGGTGCTTGTGAATTACAGGGGTTGTCAAATCCGAAGGCTTCTTAGTTTTTAGTCCACTTCATTCCTCTTTCTTCCACACTTTACACTTCCTCTCTCTTAATCTCACTCTTACAATTTCTTTTTCATCCCTGCTCTGTTAGCCTTTTCCTATTTTTCTCTGCCTTCTTTTTCTCCATTTTCTTCCTTTCTCTCTCTCTCGCTCCAAGTCAACATCTGATGATGAAAAATAACCCAACATGAGTACCAGTATCTGCCTCTTGCAACCACCAGCACAATATAAGCACTTCGCAATCAGCACACTCCACACAGTAAACATACACCACCCTTTTCTTACACCACAAACAAACTTGGAGGGCTGGGCTGGTCCTTACGAGACACAAAACACTGGCAGGCTGGTAAACAAAGAGCTGCTTTCAGGGCTGCAAGTTCACAGGGATCCTCAACCACATTGAGCCTGGAAAGCACTTTTGAGAGAGCAGCACTCGGTGTTCTTACAGGTGTAGATGTGACATGATCTTACATATCATATAAAGACTTGGATTATTTTGTAAATTTCTCTTCAGAACTGTCTGTACAACCCATGGAGTTTAGCCAGGTTGTTTCACATTTTTTAAAGAGCACTTTTTGAAGGCGACTTCCCATCCTCAAACAAGGATATGGGTGATATTAAGCCATCAATTTCCAGGTCTCCTTTCATCACGCAACCAGTTCTTGCACCATACACACACACATTAAAACATGCTGCTCTTCTACAAGCACCCCTAACACACTCTCTTAAAATGCACCCCACTCATCACATCCTGTAGCAACCAACATACAGCACTACAGTGGGTACACACAAGCAGATATTAACACAGTACCCCTTTAAGAACACTCAGACACACCTAACCTCACGCCTTGTTCCCCACCATCTCTCCACCTCTTCCCTACTTCCACTTCTCTTCATCCTGCCCTATTCTCACCTGATAGGCCTGCTCGCATCCCAACACTTACAGTGCGTTCTCAGGTGCTGATGCATCTTTCCAGGCTGACGCTCAGGCTCCTCGTACAGACAGCCACCTAGCTCTCCAGGAAGAGAAAAGAGCCATGCAGCTGCTTGGGAAATAAGAACCCGAGACCCAGAACCAGGACCACCTGAGTGACTCAACAGTGGGATGGAAGAGGACTAGCACATCCCTGCTCAGAAAGTTCCCACTGCGTGCAACTGTGACCCCAGCGGCGTATATGTAAATAAATAAGTGCAAGGCACAAAGTTTTTCAAAGAACCTTCTCCAAAGACTGCCTAAATGTAATTCCTCTTCGTGACCCTTTCTTCTACACTAGTCCCTTTCAACCTTTCTGTAGCCCATATAATACACATGCCTTTGCATGGAAATGCTGCTGTGTGGTCTGAGAATTTTACGAATTAGGTTTAAGAATTCTTTAATTCAGTATCCAGATGCCCATTTGTGACCTCACACTACCCAGATGTCTTCAACACCCACATCTTGGCCCCATTGCCTGCACATTTCCATTATCTGTTTACCCAACTACCTCAGACACTATAATGGATGTTTGCCCTAGGTCAAGGTACACTAGCGAAAACACAACCACATGCGTTGGTAATGGGACCTGGTGGTACATTTATTTTGTGGCAGATACCAAAACTTCAAAATTATCTTTGAATTTGCCTATAAGAGTGAAGGCTAGCTGTTTGACATCAGGTGCTCAACCTGAGCTGTTGTTGAGAAGGATGGCACCCCTCCACCACCCATTGTCCAAATTCAGAAAGGCCTTTTGAGAATGAAAGGCAGGGTGTCAAAGAAGAGACATGTTGGGGCCACTAATGATCAAATACACAGGATTTGCCTTCATATTGTGATTGAACCTTTGTAGGAGGGATGCCGGAGGGGAAGCAGAATGAACTTCTCAGTTTTTCAACATGATGCTGTCTCTTATGGCGTTTGTACCCTGGCCCTTCCAAGCGGCAGCATGGCAGCACTTTTTGTTCAGGGACCTTCAGGCCTGGAAGTGGCAATGACTGTGTGGTGCAGAACCCATTCGTCAAGTGAGCTGACACACCTGCTTTGGGTGTCAGCACTTTAAGAATGCCTGCAATGTGACAGTACTGACGGAGCAGGTTCTTGTATTAATACCTGAGGGCACATCACAGAGATGAATGAGTGTGAGTGACCTCACTGCTGGGAGCTGCTCTTGTGCAACCTCAACTCCTAAACATTTGATACACAGATATCCAATGGGACCGATACAGAAGAACTGTGTTTGTCTCACCATGATGCTCTTCATTGATTTAAATGCTTGTAATGCCGTCAAATGTAAAAAAATCAATGTGAAAATATGTAGCCGGTCCACCTCATTGTTTGAGCTGCTATGCAGCCAATGAGATGTTGAGCATTTGAACTCTGTTTCTGCTAGACGACACGATAGCTCAGATTTCCTAAAACTCGTCAAGTACAAGAGAGTCCTAACAGAGATCTGTTCTTTCACAGCATTTCCACTTCAACCTTTCTATCTCTACAGATGTATCTCAATAGCTGCTATGCATGTAACAATTAATGCTACATATTTGCTTTCTTCATGGGCGTTTTCTACAGAGTGTATACTGCCGGCACCCAAAAGCATGCACTACAGGAGTATAACACATATAAATCCTTTTCTGACAGAAACCTGAAAGACATGAAGATGAAACAATTTTTCCCTCAAAGAGGTCAAGGCTCTGTACTGCACCCCCCCTCAACTGCTAAGAAGCTGAAAAAATAAAGATCAATCAGATTTAGTACAAGCAGGTGATAAAAAGGTGAAAGCTACTGAGTTGATTTTGACTAGTTCTTTATAGACATTGCCAGCACCCAGCAACTTACCATCTCCAGCTCTTAGTCCTCCTAGGAGGCAGATAGCACATCAGCTGCATTAGCCAGCATCAATGGATGCCTCGTTCACAAGCCCATTGCCTGCCTCGTGAACGCAGCCTTCCACCTCATTAACGATAGCCTGGTCAGTGACAAGGTGGCCTTTTTTATGGTCCTGCCTTTTGATAATGAGAACAACTGAGGCAAAGACCACCTCATCAACAGGAAGGCCCTCCTTATTGACCATGCCATGGTGAGTGGCCATAAAATGAATTCAAAACAAATTGAGTGCAAATGAAAATGTATGAAGGAATTTAAGCCATAATGTTATGTGCAAAGATTACTAATTTAAAAAAGACATGAACAATTTTAAAAATACTCTCTACCAAAACATAATACACATTACTGGGGCAATTAGAGGTCCATCCTCACTGATAGCAAAAAGATAAAGGTTGTTTTGGGAGCAGTCATGATTTGCACAGAAGGGTTCCATAGCTCTAAAAGGCAGAGATCTTTGAATACTAGTTGAGACAGTACACAGTGTGGTCATCTTCGCCCTCCAAGGTCAGACATTCAACATTCAGAAACAGCCATCAGAACAAACAAGATAACGTCAAGGTTTTACATAATAAAACCAGGAGGCGCCAAATCCCCAACTTTCTTGTTGGAAGCACAAGTCCCGTTGGCAATGAAAGTACCAGAAAGCTTAGTATTTATACCCATGGAACATCTTCTGGACAAAACCAGCACACGACCAGGATGACTCTCTCTGCAAGAAAAAAGGGCTAGTGAGAGTTAAAAGGTCAGCAACTGAGCTGGATCTGGAATGGGGAACACCAACACAGGACATCTTTGTGATGTCAGCAAACATAAAACTCCCCCTCTTTGCCTGCAGTGACTAACAATGGGGAACTCAAAAAGAAGCATCTTTGAGTCCATGATCTCTAGACACATGATGAAGAGACAGAGCTGCAAAATCCTCCCTCGCCAACCAGGGTGAGGCACTAACCAATCACACGTGCCATCAACTGTCAAGCCCTTCAGATTTCAGGTGACTCCTCACATTTTGACCATGGATCATGGCCAAGTGTTGCACCACAAACCAGAGTGCCTATGGCTGATTACAAGGAGATACAGTGTACGGGAGTGGTCACCCCCAAAGACTGTGGAGGTTATTTATTAAGGTTTTGCTTTGGAGTTCACGAGGTGCAATTTACTTGCTATTTAAGTGCCTGCGAATGCAGCACAGAATTGCTGTTGCCTCATGAGAGCCCACTCATCCCGTAGGAAATAACCATCTGCGTTGGAAAACAACTCCTCTGTCCACTACCACAACATATTCCTTAAACTGGAAAAGGTTCTGTTGTGTCAGCAGCAGGGGCTCAACATCCTACTGGTGCACCTTTAATAGCTATTGTCCTTTTTACACCACCTACTGAAATTGGGGCTGCTATATTCTATCCCAATCATCCTGGAGCAATTTCCATGTACAACAGGGAGCAGAAATCAACATTTAATTTCTCTTGCCATGTCCTAGTGAAATTCGTGTCTTGATTTCCATGGGGCCACAAATCAAATTTCACAGTGACAGAAGAGGGCACAGTCCATTCTTTCTACCGTTCATGACGTTCAACCTTTTTTTCAAATGTGCCAGAGATTGTAGCAAATGTTTGATGACAAAAGATGTCCTAAGTTCTATTTGGAGAGGACAATTTGAGTATAGGAAATTAACCAACTGTCCGACAGGTTTAAAATCGCAAGGCACTATCCATTATAGGGATTTCATTCTGGATTGCCATGTTTATTATATTTTGTCATAAAACAGTAGGAAGACCATTTTCCAGAAAATGTAAATGATACTCAACTAGAGTGAAGATAGCTGCAGAACCCTACACACTATGAAACATCCAGTTCTGTTGAAAAAACGCTACTTGCCTCTCTATGCAATGTATACATCAATAAGTGACTGGGTAAAGTTCTCAGGATACACCAACATCGGCAAAGTATAAAATGAGGATCAAGTCAAATATCTCATCCCACCTGCGGTCCTCCAAAAGGAAAAGAAGCCACTAAATAATCTTTAAGAACCAATAATGGCTCCAAAAATGATCTTGTCTTGTATCTTTTATTATTAGCCTTCAGTCTTTCAGCCAGGCCTCTAGCCAACACGTGTTTCATAGTTTCAGCGTCCTGCCTCTGATTTCATCAGGGCTTCAAAGTAAATCTCCATGTCTAACCAATCTGAGTTGTATCATATAAACCAATGGCATTAGCATTAAATGTATTTCTTGAACTAAACAGAGGGGGCTTCCAGCAAATGAACATATATCTGTTCGGGAATTGTATTTATATACCACTTACTATCCTGTGAGGCGTTTTTCAGCAAGTAGCTTGCTATTCTGGAAAATGAAGGGTTAGATGTGGATTAGTGTAGGGCAGGGTTCTGCAAAGTTGGTCCTGGAGAGCCAGGTCCATACCAGGTTTTTACCATATCCACATTTAGAAAAATGTAGATTTCTGAAACACCGTTTTTCTAAATGTGGATATGCTAAAAACCTGGCATGGACCCGGCTCTCCAGGACCAACTTTGCAGAACCCTGGTGTAGGGAACTGCAAAGTGTTTAATTGAGTGGTGGACATGTGAGTCTGTTAGTCTGATTGAATAGGATAAAGGAGGAATATAGGAGGGAAGAGTCTAGATGGTGTTATTTTGGAGATCACAGTAGTAAAATGAGGTTTTTGTTGAGTCAAGGAGGGATGGAGGAGAGAAGACACTAGAAAGGGTTATATGGGAGATCATAGTAGTAGAATTAGGTTTTGGGTGAGTCAAGGAGGGATAGAGGAGGGAAGCGTGAAGAAATGATCCTAGGGAGATCATAGTAGTAAAATAAAGTTTGGGAATAGTCATAGAAGGGATACAGGAGGGAAGAGTCTAGGAAGTGTTATTTTGGAGATAATAGTAGTAAAACAAAGTCTGGGGTGAACCAAGGAGGGACAGAGGAGGGAAGAATCAAGAAAGGGTCTTAGAAAGGTCGTAGTAGAAAGAGATTTTGGATGAGTCAGAGAGTGGAGGTAGAGTATATATTGAGAGAGGTATAGGATGAGACAGAGTACTGCATCAGAGAGAGTTGAAGACTTTTTTTATTATTGGTTTTCTTTCTATAGTAGGAGTAAAGTAATGAATATACAGATAAAGTGGGAAGAAAGTAATAAATATATAGATACATTACTACATAGAAGGGGTATACATGTCAGTAACAACGAGCTATAAAATAGTATTGTATTGTATAAAGCTTCATATGTGTACGTATGCATAGATGGTTAGAAACTCAGACTTTCAGAAGTTGCTGTACGTAATGCTAATTTACGTGTGTACTTTTATAATAGTTTTTCATTCTTTGTATTTTTTTTCTTTTTATGTTTTCCTCAATAGTTAAATAGTGAAGCACTTATAAATGCAACTGTTATGATTATATATACATATTGTGATAGATAAATAAAATAAACAGAGACCTATAAGCAACTAATCAAACAGCGTATATGAAAACCTTTGCAGTGACCTATATACATATATACATATTGATTTCTTAACCATAAGCAATATATACATTTTTTAAGCAGACCTAAAAATATCTATATATTTTTAAACCATAGATAGTAAATATATTTGTACAAAGAAATGCACATATCCAAATACATACATATAATCAAAGTATACATATTTATATGCACCACCATATGCTGTACATTTAAGTTTGAGTTTGGTGGTCATGTGGTTATGTAGCTTTCTGAAGATAGGATAGTTATCCTTGGCTCTTATGTTTGGGGGTAATGAGCTCCATAGTTTTGGCTGCTTTAACAGAGAACGATCCACCACAAATTGTTTTTTAATTGCATGCAAGGGTTTTGAGGTGAGTTGCCAATCTTGAGCGGAGGTTTTTTTGTTGTATGTACTTGGTGATTGTATTCCTGAAGAAAAGTGGCCCTGTTCCATGTATTACCTTGTAGTTGATACAAAGAAACTTGAAAATGGATCTTCTGGCAACTGGTAATTTATGAAGGGCCTTCAAGGCAAGGGAGATGTGGGCTTGTGGCTTTGCATGTAGGAGTAATAGGAGTAGTCTGGCAGCAGAGTTCTGAATCTGTTACAGTCTTTTCAAGATGAGCCATGGTAGAGGCGATTGGCATAATCAAGTTTAGACAGTACAAGAGAGATAGTAGCTTGGATCTTGTGCAGAAATCCTGGGTTGGGGAAGATACCTCGCAGAGTTTTCATAGTAATGAAGCTTGATCTTGCTAACTTGCCCACTTGGGCATTTATTGATAATTTGGAGGCCATGGTAATTCCAGTTCCGGATGGCGACTGGGCAAAGTGATGGGGGGAATAACACAAAAGTAAATAAATATTTTTTTAAGCTTACCTGAAGCTCACTGCCTCTCTCCGCCACTCTCCACTGCACTGCAAGCTCCCAGCCTGCCCTGCGGCCAATCATGATGCTGCTCACAGCAGCATTATGATTGGATGGAGCGCCCTGGCTGGGCGCTCCAACGCAGACTGGGAGCCTGGGCTTGTTCTCTTCAACCCGGCAACACAGTCCCGGGTTGGAAAGAGCCCTGTGTGCATGTGTGTTTGGCCAGGCCAAGATGGTCGGCCAAACATACATGCGCACTAAGGGGAGTACTCTGTTCACTCCCCTCACTGCTCGTCATCCCCATGGCCCCGCCCCTTTAAAAATAAAAAGATAATAAACATTGTTTATTATCTTTTTATTTTTTAAGGTTTGCAGCTCCTTCTGATGGCGGGGGGGAGACGCTCCTCCCCCAGAGCAGAGGAGCCGCTCCTGGGTAATTCCAAGGTTTCTTACTTCCTTAGACACTTTAGGAGGTAGTCCCAGATCGTCAGGCCAGGCATGGAGATGCATGAGGGACAATTTTACATCTTGAAAATTACATTTGTTATCTCACAAAAGCACTGGGTACAGAAAGCCATCATCTTTGATTTGTTTTTTCACTGCAGCAGGTTTTCTTTCATGTTTTAGTCTGGAGTGGAAATGCAAGCCTGACCCTTTGGCATTGGCATATTTATTTTCATTTTACAGCTCATTGCTTTTTTTTTAACTCTGCACAGGTCTCTATTTCTGTCTGCGGAGATAGTCTGGCTTGAACTCGTAATGCGCATACCACAACAGATGTCAGTGGTGAGTGTTTAACACATAGGGGTCTTTTGCTGGCTGCAATCAAAATTATTTACACAGCGTTGGTCGAGCACTTGAGAGTCAAGTTGCATCTAGAGCACGACAAAAAAGAAAGGTGCACTGTGTGGTCGGGTTTTCTACACTAGGGCTGATCTTCATCAATTGTACCTATTCCAAGTGGCTACAGGAGGGCTCACGAGACCACCTAGTAGCTGTCTCCCTTAGCGCTGCCTATGAGGCCTTCCAGGCACTGGCAGATTGGCTTAAAAAAGAGCCTGGGAAGAAATAGCTTTATTAGACCCAGTATTACCTCTAGAGATTTATATAGAGCGCCCTGGTAAATTGATGAGGTAATACAGCTGTGGCAAATGAAAATAACCCGTGTTTCCCAGGTATAGTATTACCACAACATTGCTAGTTCAATTAGTCAAAATGGAGCCTAACGTTGTAATATAGCATGTTTTCCCGATTCCCAGTTGCAAAACTGGGAATATTGTGTTTTTCCCTGTATAAATGGAGCCAGGAATTATCCGGTGAGATTTGTACAGGGTACACTGGCAGGTCTGTATGATCATTTCTCTCAAATTGTAATCCTAATTTGGGGTGCAGGGCTTTTGTGCCTAAATCGCAATTACCATCTTGATCAAAATTGGGATATTTTTTAGTCAGTCTGGGTCTTTCGAACACAGGCAGCAACAGCACTCGCTGCGCTGCACTGTGTGACAGGGAAACGGCAGGTATGCGCTGCATCCAGTACGGTGAAATCCTGTCCTCCCCCCGAGCTGGCTCACAGTGAGCTGCCTAGCGCTAACACAGGCACAGTTGCACCATGAGGCAAGGGCGCCTGCGTTGTATGAAGGATTGTTTTTGTGCAGGAAGGGGCACTTTCCTGCCCAGAAACAATCCGCTAAGGATTTTCCTCTTTTCTGCAGCTCACATAGAAAGAGGAAAAAACAAGGAGAAATAATCATATTTCTCTTTATTGCGCCTCACCTGGAGAGGCGTATCTTTTTGACAAATTCTTAGGTTTACCTATTCTTGTAAATCTGGGAGTGTGTCAAAATACATAGATGTTGCATGGAACCACCCACACAACACTCATAGAAAAGTCTCCCTGATGCAGAGTGTTGGAAGGCAGCAATTTGCACTGCGTCACATTAATCAAGATTTAAGAAGCCACTCAGGGCCAAGTAAGTTGGCCTTGCATGGCTTCATAAATCTCATTTTCCATTTGCATCGCTCTTGCACCGTGTTGCGTCCACCTTCACCCTCCATGTTGTTTCTGCCCCACCCTCTGTGTTGCTTTTATCCACCCACACCCGCCTCTGTTGCCTGCTGTTTCTCCTCCCCACACCTCACGTTGCTTCCCCCACCCACACCATCCATGTTGACTTACCCGAGCCCCTCTCTTGTTGTTCCAGCCACCTGAGCTTCAACAAACGCTTTCACACTTTTTTCTTTTTATTTGGCATCCCACTCGGATTGGCAAATATGAAGAAAAAAAAGCAGATGTGTAATTCTGTAGGTGTGCATGTGTGTGGTGCACACGCCAACAAAATTACACAGCTGGCACTTCATAGGCCTTTTTTTTAGGGTCGAGCATAACGCGCTCTGTCCCTGGTGTAATCTCTCTGTGGGCTTTTAACTACACCCACCACACGCCCTTCAGTTTCATTGGTTCGTGGCCTTGCCTTTTAAAATTCGCTTGATTTCATTAATGAAAGGCATGCATACTTCATGCCATTTCCAGTGTTTAGCCCTCCTCGAGTGCACCGGCCAACTACTGAAAACATACGAGGCTCCCTGTTTTCCGCATGGCTTCTGGATTACTTTTTCTTTTTATTTCTTACACAGAGCGATCTCGCTGGGCAGTAGTCAAGCACTTTGCATGACAACGACCCTGTTACATAGCTAATTGCACTTTTGCCGATACGTTTCACTGCGAGCGAACTTCTGTTTCTTTTTGTGTGTCTCCATCACACTTCACGGTGGCCATGGGCTCGCTTATGTGAAGCTGTTTTACTTTTTAGTTTATGTGGCAAGAAATGTCCGGTTAGGAGTTTAAAACGTGAAAAGCTCTAACTCGGGCAAACGCGAGACCCATTGCATTGCAAAGGCTTGTTATTATTTAGCCATGCTGCACGGTATCAGGGATGCTTTACAGCATCGACAAAAGGCATTGGCAAAGTCAATATGTTCTGAAGGCAAGACATATTTGCTTTGCCTATGATTGTTTGCCCTGCTTGTAATGTGTGAGTCTATGTGAGCCTGCTCATGCTGCTACAGCAGAACCTGTAGACCTGAGTGGCTGTGAACCCACTGTTCGGCCAGCCCATTATCATGGGCAGATTTTCAATGAGCCGGCCAGGGCAGACGCAGCATGTGGTGTGCGTCCCCAATCCTGGCCTCAGGACACGATAGGATGACCTCACTGCAGGGGCTGCTGCTTAGGAGCTGGAGACTTTGCACTAGCCTCGCAAGGGGGTGGGAAGCTGTAGTGTGGGCTAACTGACTTTGAAACCGATCCCTACCAGACTATATTCAAGTTCTTAATTGTATAAACAAGAACTCGGATAGATTTTTAGGCAATCACTGTTAAAACCCCCGAGGTAATCCATGTCATCAGTACAGTCCCTGTTTACATTTCACATGATTTACTTAATCTTACATTCCTGAAGGGTATTTGCTTTTGCCAGGTCTTACGTTTATGTACTTTTTTATGAACCACATGGCTCTTGTATAGTGCATGTTGTCAACTGAATCACCCCTAGACACGAGTTCAAGTTTTTGTGTTTATGAAGAGGCACAAATACAGGCTCACCCAATCTTCAGCCTCAAAGGACAGCACCAAAGGAAAAGTAAATGCAGTGCTTACAGGTGAGTGGGTATGTTGTGTGTGGGGGATCGTGAAGTGGAAGATAAAATGAAAGTATGTTTCTAGCAAAGTGAGAGATGCAGAGATACAAGGTGTGAAAGGTAGAATGAGAGTGATTGACATACTCTGAATCCACGCCCACAATTACGACAAAGTACAAGCAAAAGGCTTCATCACCTCTTAAGACCTCCAAAGACATTGCTGACAGTAAACGGTCCATCCACAAACAGGAAAGGACATGGACGAAAAATATACGATTTGAGAACCACTAAAATATTGAAGCCTCTCCGTGCAAAAGGCAAACAGCTCATCACATCAGTCAAAGCCAAGTACTATACCAATACCATCAGTGAAGACAACATCAGGAGCAGAGCGCTGTTCAAGAAAATCAAACCCCCTGCTAGACCCACCTATTCCTCACACCACAGAAAAATCAGTGACAAAATACAGAAGTTCCGACGGCACATCAACGACAGCAAGCCTGCTTAATTTCTTTCTCCTACAACTTCCAGTAGAATCCCGAAATGGTCAGCCTTCAAAGTCTTTTCTCTCCAGTGTCTCCTGACAGACTTCTTCAAAGCCAATTCTTATCAAAGTGATGCCTTACCAGTGCCTTTTATCAAAGCTCTCTCTGGGGGTGCTCTCTTACCCCTAGTAACCATTGTCAATGCCTCCCTCAATCAAGGCATCTTCCCAGAAGCTATCAACACAGGCCCGATACGCCCACTGTGAAAAAAACCTACACTAGATCCTTATGACCTTGTTAAATACTAGCCCACCACTTACCTACCGTTCATTGGCATGATCACTGAAAAAGTATATTTAAGTCCAAGATAACATCAATGCTAACCATTTCCAGCACAAATACCAATCTGGCTTCAACTTACGCTGCAGCACGGGGACCACTACTTTACACATTGTAGGTGATGCCCTCTTGACCACAGATGAAGGAAAATGACCCCTGCCTCCTGATATTGCTCGAGGTAACAGATGCCTTTGAAATTGTCGAACATCCCACCCTAAAATGCATCCTGGAGCCTTGAATAGGATTCAGCAGCAATGTTTTTCACCAGCTCTCTTTGTACCTTCCCAACTGTCACCAGTTTGTTCACATTGCCACCCCCAGGTCACAAAATATCCTTATCTCCTGTGGAGTCCTCCAGGACTCCATCCTGTATTCTGTCATCCTCAACCTGTACATGAATTGTTTGGTACTCTGCTGACAGAATACAGTATCAATATTTCCCAATATGCCAATGATAAACAACTCTATTTGAAAGTCTTTTCTGCTTTTCACATCCAATGCCTCAAACAATGCTTGCTCAACCCAACCAAGAGATAATTCCTTTTATTTACCAAGAACAACAAACAAGATACAGTACAGACCTGGCTGCATGACTTGTACCTTGACGGCTTCAATCCCCTACTTTCACCGAATACCAAGTCATATTTGGATTCACCGTGGACATCAACCTCACCCTCAAGGAACACATTGCCAAAAAAACAAAAATGGCCTTGTACCAACTCTTCCGTCTAAGAAAGTCAACCTACCTCTTCCAGAATATTACTTCAGAACTACCATTCAAGCCCCTGTATGATCGCATTTGCATGGTAGCAGTGCCCCACTCCATGACCTTCCATGCTCAATCAATCAAACAATCATAGCATTTGTAAAGTGCAGCACTATCACCCCTAAGGGTATCTTGGCACTGAGGGTGCCGTGTCTCTTTCGAAAACCCATGTCTTGAGTCTTCTTCTGCAGTCCGCAAAGGAGGGAGCTGTTCGGAGGTGGAGGGCAGGCTGTTCCAGGACTTGGCTGCTGTGTAGGGGAAGGAGTGGCCTATGCTGCGGCTGCGACGGATGCAGGGGTATGTGCGAGGTACAGAGAGGAGAAGAGTAGTTGTCTTGCTGGGATGTAGAAGCTCAGTTGATGGTTGATGTAGGATGGCCCTAGGTTGTGGAAAGCCTTGTAAGCGAGTGTGAGGATTTTGAATTGACATGTCTACTGGATGAGGAGCCATTGGAGGTTCCTTAGATGTGGGTGATGCTTCAGCTTTTGAGGAGGTTGAGGATTAGTCTGGCTGTGGTGTTCTGTAGAATCTGGAGTCTTTTAAGTAGCTGGGAGGACAGTTCCGCGTAGAGAGCATTGCCATAGTCAAGGTGGCAGGTGACCAGGGCATGCTTGACTGTCTTTCTGGTGTTGGTAGGGATCGATTTGAAGATTAGGCGGAGCATACAGCGTATGTAGAAGCAGGAGGAGGCGACTGAGTTTACTTGTTGATTCATGGATAGTTGGCAGTCGAGGATTATGCTGAGGCTTTGGGCGTGGTCAGATGGAGAGTGCATTGGTCCGAATTCTGCCAGCCACCAGCTGTGGTCCCATACAGAGGTGTACTTCTCGAAGATCAGGACTTTCGGTTTGTTGGTGTTTAGTTTGTGGCAGCTCTTTTTCATAATTGTTGCTACATTAGACATGGTGTTGCGGAAGTTCAATTTGGCGTTGTGGGGGTCTTTGGTGAGTGAGAGGATTAGTTGAGTGTCATTGGCGTAGGAGACTACATTGAGTCCGTAGGATCTGACAATGTCTGTGAGGGGGGGTCATGTAGATGTTGAACATGGTTGGGCTGAGGAAGTATCTCTGGGGTACGCTGCAGGTGACGTTCTTGGTGTAGAAGTGAAGGGAGGAAAGCAGATGATTGGAAAGAGGCAACCCACTTAAGGGTGTTTTGTTGAATGCCTATGTAGTAAAGTCTTTTGAGGAGAGTGTGGTGGGAGATTGTATTGAATGCTTTGGAGAGGTCCAGAATGATCAGTGCTGCGGACTCTCCACGGTCAAGGAGGGCCCTAATGTCGTCCGTGGCAGTGACCAGTCCAATCTCTGTGCTGTGGTTGGCCCAGAATCCTGATTGTGAGGTGTCAAGAAGGTGGTGTCATTCAAGGTAGTCGGTGAGCTGTTGGTTGATGGCTTTCTTGAGCACTTTGACCACGAAGGGGAGCGGGGAGATCGGTCTGTAGTGGAGATAAAGAAGATCCAGAAGGAGATGTGGACAGATCCACTCTTGGCTGCTCCCAGTAGCCTCAGGTGACATGAGCATCAGTCTTGGAAGCATGCTATGGTAGGCAGCCATGTGAAAGGGCCAGATGGCGACAGCTGATTCATCTCTAATCACTTAAGGGCGGACAGGGAGCATGAAGTTCTGCTGCACTGCATTTGGAGATGAACAGAGAGTATCCTTATCCCATTAAGTTTAGTTTCATTTGAGGCCTGGAATCGAAAATGGTTACTGGCAGTGCTTAATTTGGGCCGATGTTTGCCACCTCTCAACATCAGCACTTATTTCTGAACACTGGCATGTATTTATCCACCAGATGATGGCAATGTGTGTCTTTTCTTTTAGCAGGATTAATCGGTGGAGAGTTTAACAAAGTAATGTACTTTTCAAAAACTGATACAACAAGCATGTAGGTACTGTTGTTAATGGCATTTGGCAGCAGTGGAAAGAGCTGTTGGTGGTGCCACTTGCAGTTGACTACTGAGAGATGCTTTGGCCCATGTACTTAATTTTATTTTACAAATTAATGGTTGACTGAGATACAGTAAATCTGGAGACCTTTTTGTGTGCTTGACTAAACAGCTGTGTGCAGGTAGTCCTTATCAAATTCAAGCATGTGGGTTTATTTTCTAAATATGTAAACATGTTTCTGATGCTACCTACGATTGGAAATGTGTAATTTAAAGTGGCAGGAAGTCTTGATTTGGCAATATCTCTCTTTTAATCCAATATATTCTGATTGTCTCCTTCATTTAGCTCCCTTTGTTTGGGGAATCTTTAAATCCACGTGGCTTCTCTTTGAGTACAACTTCTTCAGTTCTTGTCACAACTGTTTTCTAAAAACCTGAACGATGTACAGCCTCTCATTGTGAGCTGCAAAGTTATTGCAGGATATTCTGATCTTGTTTCTTAATACATACTCATTTTTTGTTCAACTCCCAAAATTAACCCTCTAATACAAACATGTAGGGCCAGGTGTACAAAAATGCAATTTAGCATTTCTTAAATAGCGATTTCTATGAAGTCGCTATTTAAGAAATGCAAAATTGCATTTTTGTACATATGCTATATACATAGATACAGATTTCCTAATAGCGATTCCTATAAAATAGTAATCGCTATTAGGAAATCGGTATTAAGAAATCCCATTGCATTTTAGTCAATGGGCAGGTTTTGCATTTCCTAAACAGCGATTTCTTAATAAGAAATCACTATTTAGAAAATGCAAAACCAGGGATGGCAAAGGGCCCCCCTTGGTGCACCCCAAAAATAGGGGTGAACCTGTAGAGCACACATATGCCTAAAGGTCATGTGTGTGCTCTATTGCAGTTTAAAAAAGCTCCTTGGTGTGCTTTTTTAAAATTGCACCCGATTTTCCCTTACTTCAAGTTGGTGGTAATTTCATCTCCTAAAAGTCGCATTTAGGAAATGCTTTGTACATCAGAATAGGAATCGCAAATAGGGATTCCCTATTTGCTAGTTCCTATTCTGGGAATTGGGAATTGCAAATTGCGATTTCTTCAAGGTAGAAATCGCAATTTGCGATTCCTTAAGGGCATTTGTATGTAAGAAAAGACAGTTTTGCATTTCTTAACGGCCCAATGTACCGCTTCAGACTGTTAAGAAATGTAAAAGGGCTTTGTACATCTGGCTCCATGTGCCTTCTGAAAGGTTGTGATCTTCAAATGGCTGCAATCCATGTACATGGGCCACTTTTTAAGTTTCACCTGAGACAGCGCATGTGCTGTCGCTTTGGAGTCATTCTATTAGCTTACATTAATAGTTGGATATGACATATATATTGAAGCCTAAATTCAATATAGTTTTGAAAGTTCAAACGTTTTCCAAAAGATGGCCAAGCTAAGGACTGTCTTCAAAGTATACACAGACCTGAATAGTAAATATTGCATTTGGTAAGGAGACCTTGGTAAGTCTCTACCAAACGTAGAGGCAGTGCGGTGCCCCGAGTAAAGGATCTTTGTAAAGGACATCACTTTCCTGCATGGGCTTTCTACTTTTATTTAAGACATCCTACTATGGATTATGTATCTTCGGAGTACAACACGCATCTTCATATGTACGTGATTCTCGTGTATATTTGCTTTGAATAAGTTATGGGTGGTGACGAAACATGTGTCAGCTGTTGTGATAACATATGCATTTTGGAGCACAGAATCTTCTACGTTTCAAAATACTCATTTGATTGGATCTAATTTCACAGATCTCTACTTTGTGTGCTTTTGACTCCTTTTGGACTTCCATTTGAGTGCTATGGTATCCTTTTGTACGTAAAGTGTACAGTGGATCTTGTGGTCCATTGTTGTTTGTGCCGTTGGCTAAAGTAGGGTGCGAGATACCTGTAAAGCACCAGTCAAAAAAGGTTTGTTCTGTTATACTTTATCCACATTTACTTTTGTCAATAGGAGGTGTGATTGGTATACTTCTTCGTTGTACTTAGGATGACACAGACACCGTTAGCCATGTCATAACGCTTTTTTAACTAATTTCATCCATGCTGCACTGATCTACCCTGACTTCACGCTGTTTTGTGTTTCACTGTTCTTTCTCTCTCTCCCTATGTTGGCCCTGCTCACTTTTGTTTGTTTGTATTGGTGGAATAGGGGATGTGTAATATCTTGCATTCCTTACTATTGCGGGGATCCTTAAGGGGGTTTTGCTACTGACATTATATGGCCCTACATTCACGAATGAATGCCTCTGTTGTCGTTTGAGTCACCCATTGGGTTGTACTTTTGCTTTCTAATAAAAAAGAACATAGGGCAAAACAAGCATTTTCAATGCAATGGGTCTCGTGTGTGCTCGAGTTAGAGCTGCTAGCATTGTAAATTCCTAACTGGACTTTTCTTGCGACATAAATTTAAAATGAAAAGTAAAACAGTTGACATAAGCAAGCTAGTTTAAAGTGTCACGGCCGCCATGAGTGTGAATGCAAAGGAGAGACACAAAAGGAAAAAGAAGTTTGTTTGCAGTCAAACATATTGGCAAACGTGCAATTATCCATGTAACAGGGTCAACGGCAAAGGTGGTTCCAAAACTGCCCCAAGGAGGGACAAGCCTAAAGCATTTACCAATGATAACAAAGGATTTTTGAAAGGTAAGCCCATGAACGAGTGATAGTGACGGACGTGCAGTGGGTGTGGTTAAAAGCCCACATATAGATAACAACATGTCAGCTCGACCTGAAAAAGGCTTTGTTGCTACTTATCTCTTTTAAGACCTTCCCCGTTAGTGCAAGAGAAAGGTAAAAAGACATTGCAAGCAGAAAGGCAATTTACATTCTAGTTTTTTCCTAAAACACTGAACGATGGAAGAACTAAAAAGTCTGGTACACAGACCATAGCACCAGAGAAAACGTTTTAATGTAACTCATCTGGGCATAGGGCTTCACAAGTGTGAGGATGGAGTCTATAATAATGTTTGTAAGGTTAACACACAATTAAAAATCCATACCTTCGTCTGATTATTTCTTTAAAAAAATAAAAAGTTTTCACTAAAACAAGAGTACATTGGAAAACATGAAACAACCTTTGACAAAGACAAGAGATCTGACCTTTTTTCTTTAAATGAAACTGCTTGTGCATTGATTAGCCAGTTTATATGTGTGGATAGTTGAGTGGGTAAATGAAATAATGAATCAATACCCAGATGCGTGAGTGCATGAATGGGTACATGAATTAATGAGTGGCATGGATGGATTGATGTGTGAGTGCATGAGTAAATTCTTAGTAAGTACAACACAGACTTCATAAATATAGAAATATTTCAAAGAAACAAGTGGAGTTGCTTTTTCTAAGAACGCTATTGTGTGAGACAGACGATGAAGGCGCTTTAACAAATTAAGAATGCAGATTTCCCACTATAAAAGCGCCCACTGCGCCTCTCTTCAATTCCTTTTAGTGTGCTGTGACATGAACCCAACATTAACTACTACTCATTGTGCCTCTGAGGGGGTTTAGTCACGCGCAATCAAGTGCAAGCTGTGGCGGTTGTGGAGAGGGCAGCCCTGCCCAGCTCCTGCAGAACAATAGCAGCTCAACAAGAACCAGCATAAGGTAAATTGCTCGACGTGTGGTTGCACAAAGTGTGTCTGTGTAGTGGACTGTGCCACTGAGGCTGCTGCTGCTGTCGTGGAGCTGCAGTGAAGCCTAACTTTGGCACCTTGGCGAAGAGTCCATACTGCGGCGCCTAACACGTTCACCGAGGACAAAGGTCCTCCCGTTGCTTAAGGGTCGGACTGGCACAGGTTTATTGAGCAAGACTGGAAGAGTGACGCAGCAAAGAGCTAGCGAAGTTGCTCACTGACAGAAGGCGGGTGCATACATTTCCATGGACACAATAGCCAATGATCAAATAGCAAGTATCTCATCACCCAATGTAAAGTCAAGACCCAGTCTCAAAAGCCAAATAGCTTTTTGAGACTGTACCAAAAGCCGAAAAGGGCAAATGAGCACAGAGAACACAAACAACGAATTCTTGACAAATGTTGACCCACGTAAACCAATTGTGTTAATCGACAATAACGACCTGGATTTCCAAATGGCAACAGAGTAATTAACAGAGAAAATGAGACATTCTTCCCAAAGGAGTTGTTTATTATATCTTGTAGCAAAACGACAGTATAAAAGCATCATACAGCATTCAATGTGAGAGGAATTAAAGGGAGCGTAGGTGGTGGACCCCTCTGGGGATGCGGGGTCCCTATCTCAATAGGGTGGACGTGGAGAGAACCCAGGGCCACGGATGGAGACACTACAGACTTATAGTGACCATTTGTTCTGAGCCTAGCATGTATTCATTATTGAAACATGGCACAAGAGCGGGGGACGGGGGTGGGAGGGCTGGGGTTATGTTATTCGTTCGCTGGATCTGGATTCGGGCTGTTCTTTTCAGCATTGTTTATCAGAAATAACTGTTTATTAGTGAGATCCTATGAAATTGTTCCTTTTGTTAAGTGGATTCTGTAAAGATGCTTTTATTTCAATCCTGTCAAACTTCAATAAAACCTTAATAATAAAAAAATCATTCAATGAGAGAGAAGAAAGGTTCTGTTTAGTAATACGGACATGACTAAAAGGCCAGTGGTGAGTGAGGGGAAAGCGCAAGGATACCCTTTAACTGTTCCAAGAGGTGTGAACACCCTTTGGGAGGGTGGGAGTCGACGCTATTGGATCTCCAGACTCCAAGATAGTTGATGTAACCACAGCAGAAACTACTCTGTATCCATCATGGTTACACCCCTCCAATGCCCCACAGAGTAAGGGCTGTCAGAAGCTGACATCGATGTTTGCCCACCTAATTTAGATGGTTGAACATACAGATCAGTGTTCGCTGCTTGTCACTGCCAGGAAACTCTGGCAGTAAGGGAAAGAGAAACCGGCTCAATGTTCTCTTCACCATGGGAGAGAACTCCTATGGCGATAGAGAATCTTTTTATTTTCAAAAAGAAAAAAAACAATTTCAGGATTTTCTTCTTGAAAATAAAAAATAAAATTGATGGACAGCTCTGTCATGTTGACGTGCCATGCATACAACTTTAAAAAAGCATTGACAGGAACTGCTGTGACTGTGGTTCCTACCACTACTTTTGAGATGACTGCCAGCTTGGTCTTCATTTCTAAATTTGGCGGGCGGAGTACCCGTGGTCAGGCAAATGTTAAGCCCTCCACCAGGCTAACAGAGAACACTCCGTCCACCAAAAATTTAATCGGGCCCTAAATCTTCATTTTGTTCTTCCACTTAGGCCAGCAGTATTTAGCATTTAAATAGGTGTGAACTTGCTCTCAGGAGCAAAACAATAGGCTGACCTGAATGGCCAGAGATGACCCCCTCTGAACCTAACAGAATATACAAGGGAGCTGGTACTGTCCTTTTTGACATTAAAGTGTCAAGTCCTGCTTGAATGTCACATCCTGCTTGGTCAGGTTGGCTGGGGCTTCTTATAAGACACTTGTAGCGCACATCAAAGACAAAGAGGCTTCCCTGTCACATTTGCACATTCTACTTGACTGACCTGCTGGGACTTTTTGATATGACACTTGAGGCTCACTCCAAAGAGGCTTCCCCTGTCACAGGCAAGTGTTAGCTGACACTTGAGCAGGGCTCCAGAGTTGTCTTCTAAGCCAGTCAAGCCCCAGTCACAGTGGGCCTCTTTTGACATTACAATGCAGCTGACTGTCCGCTAGGTTGACATATAACATTTGGAATGCACTTCAAAGGAGGGAAGCTGAATGCCAAACCAATTTGTAAGTATTCGCTGCCTGGTTGCTGAAAGCACAGCTTTCTTTTACCACACCTCTGTTTCTGCAGTTGTTGTGGGAGCAGAGACTTTATCAAACAGGATTTTGGTGTTTGATGTGGGAGGACACTGGAATTACCTTAGTGCACCCCCCACATACATTAGAGCCTGAGTTTAGTGTGGCAGAAGACTTTGGCCATCTTGAAAATGTCGAAAGGGACTAGGGTTCCTACCCACTAGATCATGACAAGCATAATTGAGGCATCTACAGCCATCCACTTCAGAACACTCCTGGGCTTGAGGGAGATCAGAAGAAGATTGAACCTGCTGTCTGCAACCTGAGAAGAGCTCTGAAGGACTGGACCTATTCACTCCCTTGTGCCCAGGACAAAGAAGTAACTAGGGTCATAAGTCTGTCTTCCTTTTAAAGCTACAGGGCCAGAAAACACTACAAGGGGCCTTTTCCAGCAACTTCCCTGCTGACCAGTGGCATCAGGACCAGGACTGTTGCCCTCTGCTTGCCACACTGCACGCCTTTAAGTGCCTCCCCTGGAGTCCTGGGAGGGCTTGAGAAGCATACTCCTGTGGTAGATTGGACATAAAGAACTAAAGTCAGAAGGTAAGATCTTTGACCACAATTAACCTGGTTAGGGTATTCGATCTGCTTTCTGATGCTGTCAGTGTTAAATTGTGCTGAGATCTCGTTCTACCACTAGCATTGATTATCATTGGTAGTTTTTTAATTTCAGGCCCTATTTCTACTTTTTGTCATTTTAGTGTCATTGTGTTCATTAAATGTTACTCTATTTTACTTATTCGTTTTAGGATCTTTATTGTTTTGTAATTCAACTTTTTTTTCTGTTTTACTACTACATAAGTACTTTGCACATTACCTGTAAGTTAAGCCTGTCTACTCTGTGCCATAGCTACCAGGGGTTTGGGCTCCGATGTTTTTAGTGTAGTTGCTTTAGTGGGTCACCTTGACAAGGACTGTGATTAATGCTTGAGGGGGGTGCTTACCTCCCTCCACTAATAACCCAATTTCTTACAGATCGTGTGCCCAAAGTGAGGAAGCCCAAGTGCAAAAAAGGCAGCAAGGATTTCCCATGAATGTGGTGCAAACGTCACTAAACAAAGTGTGCATTGTAGCAACAAGTCCTTAAACTTACATAGACCGCAGAGCTAAGTCTGTGTGGAAGTATTCTAATGTAACATTTAGGGCCGTATTTATACTCTGGTTGCGCCGAATTTGCGTCGTTTTTTTCGACGCAAATTCGACGCTAAACTAACGCCAACTAACGCCATATTTATACTATGGCGTTAGACGCTTCGGGCGCCAAAGTGCCCGGAGTGTGCGTCATTTTTTAGCGTGAACCCCTTCCTTGCGTTAATGATATGCAAGGGAGGCGTTCCCGTCTTAAAAAATGACTCCCAGGCCTTTACGTGGTATTTATACTCCCGGGCAAAAATGACGCCCGGGAGTGGGCGTGGCCAAAAACGGCGCATTTGCGCCACTTTTTAACGCCTGGGTCAGGCATGGCGTTAAGGGACAAGTGGGCTCAAAATGAGCCCAGAGTACCCTCCCCTGCCCCCAGGGACCCCCCCTGCCACCCTTGGCCACCCCAGGAGGACACCCAAGGACGGAGGGACCCATCCCATGAACATTAAGGTAAGTTCAGGTAAGTTTTTTTTTTTTTAATTTTTGTGGCATAGGGGGGCCTGATTTGTGCCCCCCTACATGCCACTATGCCCAATGACCATGCCCAGGGGACAGAAGTCCCCTGGGCATGGCCATTGGGCAAGGGGGCATGACTCCTATCTTTACAATGATAGGAGTCATGTTGATGGGGGATGGGCGTCGAAAAAAAATGGCGCAAGTCGGGTTACGACGATTTTTTCGACGTAACCTGACTTGCCCCATTTTAAGACGCCCATACGCCATTTTCCCACTACGCCGGCGCTGTCTGGTGTACGTGGCTTTTTTCCACGCAAACCAGGCAGCGCCGGTCTGCTTGCGCCGGCTAACGCCATTCCATAAATACGGCGCCCGCATGGCGCTTCAGAATGGCGTTAGACGGCGCAAAATCTTTTGACGCTAAACTGCGTTAGCGCAGTTTAGCGTCAAAAAGTATAAATATGGGCCTTAATTACTACAGCAGGGTATCAAATGTAATTGCAGCATCCTTTGACTACAGTGGACATTCCTTCTCTTTTATTGATTCATGTATGATTACTTATAGGGTATACACTACGTAAGTAGGAAATACAATATATACCTCCTTTTGAAACCCTGTCTTATTTGCTTCCAGAAATCCAGTGTCTTTTTGCTTCACACATCTAACAGAATACGTTCTTTCTCTGTGACTGGTTGTGAACAGCTAGGTCTCTTCAAGCTCTGGCCTTGTGCACCATAATCTTTGGACAAAAGCCAGACTTCCATTAAAATAGTAATAACAGAGAAAGGATTTTACTCTCAAATAGCAGACTGTGTGGGGGAATTCTTTATAGGTTGGCACACATTTTCAAAGGGTGCCGCACTACACAAAGGGAAAAAAAGGTTATTACTGTCCTGGCGTGGATTTAGCTCACTGGTGCACCAATGAAATGAGGGTATGGTAGAACACATGCAAAACTCCATGCAGTCAACTAACGGCTCACACAAGTTCATCACAACGTCTCAGAGGGCTACTCTTTAGGCCTTCTTTCTGTACAAAGTATATAAGCTCCTCTGAGAGAAGTATCCTCTTTTTATTCTTTCACTCTGTGTGCATGTGCTGTGATCAGCATATGACCACTTCCTTCGTGGTGCCTGTTTAATGCACTCACAGACAGGGCCAGGGACCTTGGCCCTCTGTCACCAGGCAAGTTTGTTTGTTGCACTAGGGAACAACTGCTCTGTCTCTGCAATGGTCCTGCTGCTGAGCTTCCTTCTACAAGATTCACGCAAGACTCTAAGGGGGCATATGGTGGCCTCTCTTCTGACCGTACTCAGCCCAGTTCACTGGGGAAAAACTTTGACTACAAGGTGATTTCCCTCTCCCCCTGTAGCACTTGCTTTTAAACTTATTAATATTCGCTCTATGATAAAACACTTAATAGACACCCGTGCCTTGGTTATAGGCGCTTATGTCGATCTCTTTCTGGTCACAGGAACTTAGCTGAAAGACCACTCGGTCCCAATATTGCTCTTGCGGTGCCAACGTTATACAATTTTACATGAGGACTGCAAGATAAAGCAGGCAGACGGTTAGCTGCCACTTTACCCACATCTATTATGGTGAAATCGCTCCCTTTTGTGACTTTTTGTCTAGCCTAACCCCTACTTCTGGAAGTCACCTCAGGCCTAGTTTTGTGGTTAAAGTTCTTGTGGTGTATCGCTATCAGGTAATTCTAATGGCTTTGGACAGCCCTTACCTGAGCTGATCGATCCTTCATGTCTTACTAACAAATACCTTCCAGCCTCGGCGATTTGAACATTAACGCAGATGACGCTGAGGACACAGCAGCCACCCACAACTCTCTATTCCTGTCCTACACTTCATCCGACTCAGTGGGTAGCACAACCACCCTTTATCAAATGGCGCATCCTGGTACTCGTCATGGACGTTAATTCACCGAAATGCCAGGGTTAGCTGTAGTGACATCACACGCCCTTTGACCTCCACTTTCACTCACACACACATGCACCCAAATTCACACTTACATACACTCTCTCACATGACTAAACTCTCACCCGCAAGCACACACCCAAAATACATTTAAAAGCATTTATTTACTTACCTCACCTGCCATGGAAGTTCATATTAAATCTAATTTGAATCCATTTTTATTACACTAATAGTGAATAACATATTACTAATAACTATGGCTCATATTTATACTTTTTTAACGCCGCATTTGCGCCGCTTTTTGATGCAAAAACAGCACAATCTTGCAAAATACAATTGTATTTTGCAAGTTTGCGCCATTTTTGCTTCAAAAAATGACGCAAATGTGGCTCTAAAAAAGTATAAATATGGGCCTATAAGTGTAACAAAAACATGACAGAAAACAAAGAGTGCGGAGCCCCATCTGATGTCCATAGGGATGAGCTGCCACTGTGCTCCTGGCCATTATTCCAGTGATTAATTTGTCCTGATGTTTGCTGGTATTCAGCACCTGCACTTAGGGCCATATTTACAAGTGGCTTGCACCGCCGGTCTGTCACTTTTTTTGACGCACCGAAGGGCACAGGCCCTTGCCTACAAGGCCATGCAAAGCTACTTTGCATGGCTTTATATGGCCTTGCAGACATGGAGTAAGGCAACATAGCGCAAGTCACTGCATTGCCTTACTCTGCGACAAAGAGGTGTTCTGTGGGTGTTGTGGTGGGTGTTCCCATGCAACACCCATGGATTTTGATGCATTCCCAGATTTACAAAGATTTGTGAACCTGGGACTATGGCATAACAAAGGCCCCCACAGTGCGGGGGGACCCTGAGCTCCAGGGGGGCCCTCAGCACAGTACACTATCCTGTGCCTTCCTGAGTGAGTTCGGAGAGGGGGCCTCTCCATGTACTGTGCAGGGGGAGCCCCCTTAAGTTTCTTTACGCCTCTGACCTGTGAATGCGTCAAAAGCCTACGTCTCCCCTGGCAACAAGGAGAAATAGCTTTATTTCTCCTTGATTTTTCCTTTTCCTATGTGTGCTGCATTCTGCAGCACACATAGAAAGAGGAAAACACCACTCATGTTTGTTTTTGTGCAGGAAGGTGTCACTTCCTCAACAAAAACAATCACCCCTGTAGCACAGACACCCTTGCACCATGGTGCAAGGGTGCCGGCGATGGCACATGGCAGCCCATTGTGCATCAGCGCAGGGGAAAAGGACAGGAATGTACCATATCTTATAGATATAGCTCATTCCTGCCCTTTTCTTTTGATGCAAAGCAGCGCAGCAAGAAGGCTTGCGGTGCTGCCCTGCATCAAAAGATTGTAAATATGCCCTTTATTTCTTAACACTACCACTTATTTACGACAGTCTACCACATGACGGTGCTGTGTATTTTTGAGCAGAGCATATCAACAGAGTTAAACAAGTATTGGCAAAGCCAATAGGTCTCGCCTATACAAGAGTTATTGGCTTGGCAATGTGTTTTTGCCATATTGCACGCCAGTGTGGCTGCTGTTCAGCATGGCTAATAGTTAGTGGGTTAGAGTGTCACAGAGTAGAGTGGGGGTGTAGGGTTGTAGAGTAGATTTGTTGGAGTAAAGTGTTGTAGAGTAGAGTAAGGGGAGTAGAGTGTTATGGAATGCTTTACCCTGCCAGCCTCTGCATAGTTGTCCATAGCAAACCCAATCAATCAATCAATCATAGCATTTGTATAGCGCGCTACTCACCCGGAAGGGTCTCAAGGCGCTTGGGGGAAGGGGGCCGCTACTGCTCGAATAGCCAGGTCTTGAGTTGTTTCCTGAAGGCAAGGTGGTCCTGGGTCAGCCGAAGGTGGATGGGGAGGGAGTTCCATGTCTTGGCCGCCAGGTAGGAGAAGGATCTGCCTCCGGCGGTGGTTCTTCGGATGCGTGGTACGGCGGCAAGGCTAGCGGACCGTAGCTGGCGGGTGGGCGTGTGGAAGGTCAGGCGGTCGTTGAGGTACCTGGGGCCCAGGTTGTGGAGAGACTTGTGTGCGTGGGTGAGGAGCCTGAACGTGATCCTCTTGTTGACGGGGAGCCAGTGCAGGTTCCTCAGGTGGCCAGAGATGTGGCTGCGTCGAGGGATGTCCAGGATGAGTTGGGCGGAGGCGTTCTGGATGCGTTGTAGTCTTTTCTGTAGCTTGGCTGTGGTTCCGGCGTAGAGGGGGTTTCCGTAGTCCAGCCGGCTGGTGACGAGGGCCTGGGTGACCGTCTTCCTGGTTTCGATCGGGATCCATCGGAAGATCTTGCGGAGCATGCGGAGGGTGTGGAAGCATGAGGAGGAGACGGCGTTGACTTGTCTGGTCATTGAGAGGGAGGAGTCCAGGATGAAGCCCAGGTTGCGTGCGTGGTCTGTCGGCTTGGGGGCGGTGCCCAGGGCTGGGGGCCACCAGGAGTCGTCCCAGGCGGAGGGTGATGGTCCAATGATGAGGACTTCCGTCTTGTCTGAGTTCAGTTTCAGGCGGCTGCTCTTCATCCATTCGGCGACGTCTTTCATCCCTTCGTGGAGGCTGGTTCTGGCGGTGTCGGGGTCTCTGGTGAGGGAGAGGATCAGCTGGGTGTCGTCGGCGTAGGAGATGATGTTGAGGTTGTGTTGGCGTGCGATGGCTGCGAGAGGTCCCATGTAGATGTTGAAGAGGGTGGGGCTGAGTGATGATCCTTGCGGGACGCCGCAGATGACTTTGGTGGCCTCGGAGCGAAATGGGGGGAGGCGGACTCTCTGTGTTCTTCCAGCGAGGAACGAGATGATCGACTTCAGAGCCTTCTCTTGGATGCCGGTGTTGCTGAGGCGTTGGACTAGGGTGTGGTGGCAGACAGTGTCGAAAGCGGCGGAGAGGTCCAGGAGGATGAGTGCCGCTGTATCCCTGTTGTCGAGAAGGGCTCGGATGTCGTCGGTGGCTGCGATGAGGGCGGTCTCGGTGCTGTGGTTGGCTCTGAATCCGGACTGCGAGGGGTCGAGGGATCCATTCATCTCGAGTAAGGCGGCAAGCTGTCTGTTGGCGATCTTCTCGATGACTTTGGCAGGAAAAGGGAGGAGCGAGATGGGGCGGAAGTTTTTGAGGTCGGTGGGGTCCGCTGCTGGTTTCTTCAGTAGGGCGTTGAGCTCGGCATGCTTCCAGCTCTCCGGGAAGGTGGCCGTGTCGAAGGAGGTGTTGATGACGTCTCGGAGTTGGGGTGCGATGGTGGAGTCGGCCTTGTTGAAGACGTGGTGGGGGTAGAGGGCAGTCGGAGATCCGGAGTGGATGGTGTTCATCGTGTGGGCTGTGTCTTCGGTGGTTACTGCGGTACAGGTGCGGAGGGTGGCGGTGGGGTGTGTTGGTTCGACGGTTGGGTGCGAGGATGGTGCGCCGAAGCTGTTGTGGATTTCGGCAGTCTTGCGGTGGAAGGGCGAGGGAGTCGCAGAGATCTTGTGATGGGGTGATGTCGTTGTTGCCGGTGCTGGGGTTGGAGAACTCCTTGACGATGCTGAAGAGTTCCTTGCTGTCGCGGGCGTTGTTGTCCCCAGACTTTTTGACACAACAGCAGGCATCCTCACCTTCTGCAAGCAGAACACCAAGGCCTGCTCCCCTAGCAAACAATCTGGTCTGGACCGCTCCTCCCCAAGACACCCACTCCACTGCATGCGCTGAACTATTCTCACCAGAATAAACCTTATGGAAACCCGAACTGATTTCATACCTCCCATAAGCATTCTTTGCTACTTAAATTCAGTGATTTTTCGTTTTTGGCTGCCTCATTCAATCCCCCCCGGACCAACTCTCTCCTGAAAGCAGACATTGGCCCATTACTGAACACTAACTTCTAATACCATTGACGATGAAGACCAGACAGCGGTGGCTTTGCCAACCCCCAGTGGTGTACACATTTGAATTGTATTTTGTTTGCTTTGAATTTCAAGCTACTTCTATGGGTCCACCTGGATTGTATTTCCTGGTGTGGGTGGATGTTTGGGGGTTATTGTTGTTCCAGTTATGTTTGCCTACTCCTGCTTTACCTCACACGTCTCGATCCAAAACAATATAAGTACGCTTTGCATCTACATTCCATTTCCACTTACTCATGGTACTGCCATACACATACGATGACCTGACTGAGGAAATCACTTCCCTCTCAAGGAATATCAGAGGCCTCAATAATCCCAGAAGGGTAAATATGTGCTACAATATCTCTCTCGACATGGTGTGCAAATTGCGTTCCTTCAAGAAATACACCTCTCTTCGGGGAAACCCAAATCCTTTGCTTGTATGTGATGCTCTAACCGCAAATTTTCCTGCTATAGTACTTATTCCGGCAGTGTATGTACATGAGTGCATAAAAACTTCCCCTTCCAGCAGACATACTCTGATGAGGGCGGCCGATTTGTATTGGTCATGGGGACACTCATGGGACACCACATACTCTTGGGAAATAGTTATGCCCGAAACTTTGGCACGCCTGATTTCTTCCAAAAACTTATGTTACAGATGGGCGCATTGAACTTCCATCACATCTCACTGGGTGGCGATCTTAACTTACTCATAGATTCTACATTAGACATGTCCACCACCGCACCAGCAGGCAAACCATGCTCCATTCAAATTCTTTGAGATCTCTGTGAGACATACCTACTCCACGATGCTTGGGGCATTCAACATGCCTCCTCTGTGGCATATACACACTCCTCCACCTCACACAATCCCTGGTCTCGCATAGACTATTGGTTTATATCTGCCTCACTAGGCCCCTGGATATGTAGTATTGACCACTTGGCTCGTACCCTTTCCGAACACTCTCCTGCGTGTTTGACCGTGTGCATACCTTGAGCTCAATGCGGGGTCGGTTTCCACCTATGCTACTCTCTGGGAAGCTTTAAAAACATACATTCATGGCATATGCATTGCTAAATATGTGGAAGTGCTTTGGGAAGTTTCCATTGTATTGAGACACAACTGCAAATTATAGACAAGGCTGGGGCACACACATCTCAAGCCCCCCATTCTAGCACACACATAACTTTGCTCACCCAATTCCTCAATCTGGCTGTTCGCAAGGTACACTTCCTGGGAAAATATGCTAAGGCCAATGCTATGGAGAAGGGCAAAGACCTGCGTGCACTTTAGCACCCCTACTCAGCCCTCCAAGGGGCTCATCTTACGTACCCGAACTGCATCCAATGATGAGCGCAGAGGCAACTGACGGCAGGGAAATCCTAGCAACCTTACTCCACTATTACATTCAGATGTACACTTCTCAACTCATCAGTGACACCACCGAACAGGCTGTGAACCTAGAAGAGGTCGCCATGGTCTGGCTTACAAAAACAATTTCTTAGCGAACCCCTCTTGTGTGCAGAGATTATTCAAGTGATTAACTCTTTTGATGGGTCCAAAACCCCAGGCATGGTTGGATGACACAACCACGCATGCCGGAACCAAGCATGCCTTAACAACACGGTCGGAACCATGACCACGTCCTTTCCACGCATGTCTTTACCACGTATGCCTTTACAATTAATTTAATTGTAAAAGCATGGTTAATAAAGGCATATGTGGAAACGGCATGCATGGTTGTATCATACAACTACCCCCACAAACCTAAAAACAACTCAAACCCCCCCACCCGTCCTGAGGCCTAAAACTACCCCTAGCCCTAACAAACCTCCCCCAAAACACTCTGGCCCCTGTTTACATAAAAAAAACTAATCTGATCCCCCACCCGGCCTGAGCCCTAAAACCTCCCCCACCCCTAAAAACTAAACAAAACCGACACCCCCCCAAGCCCTAAAAAATAAACAACCCCTACCTCCACCCCACCACTAAAGAATAAACTACCCCGACACCCCCATCTGCCCTGAGTCTTAAAACCTTCCCCCACCTCTAATAACTAAACTACCCCGACTCCCTACCCACCTTTAGCCTTGTAAAACTGTACCAACCTCCCACCCCTACCCCTAAAAAATAAACCATCCCGAAACACACACTCGCTCTGAGCCCTAAAATCTTCCCCCACCCCAATTACTAAACTACCCGACCCACCACCCACCCTAAGCCCTAAAAATAAACTACCCCAACACCTCACCCCGCCCCTAACAAATAAACTCCCCCGTCCCAGAAGTCCACCCACCCTAAGCCCAAACTCTACCCCCACCGCTAAAAACGAACCCTCAAACCACCCTCCAGCCCAATTTACCTCACCGTGTCCTTTCCCGATCCTTCCTCCTCTCTGCCCTTCTCCCACCCTTCCTTAAACCTCCCCGCCCCTAAAAAATAAACAAACCGCCTCTAAAAGATGGACTACAACCCAAAGCCCTAAAAAATAAACTTCCCCACCCCTACAAAATAAACTACCCCGACCCCACCCCCACCCACCCTAAGCCCTAAAGGCACCCCATCCGAAAAAATATCCCCCAAACCCTGAGCCAGCCCCACATACCTCAATGCATCCTCCCACGGTCCACTAGACTATTCTCTGCTTTAACCACGCATACGTGATTAAGGCAGTGAAAAAGGCAGGTGTTGTTTAGGCAAGCGTTGTTCAGCTTGGACGGGAAATGTCTGCGTTGTTTAGGATGTGTTGTTTAGGACGTTTCCGCCAGGCATAGATGGCTTCACCTCTGTTTTATACAAGCATTTCAAATGCATTCTTGCTTCGCGCCTGCTTGCAGTATATACGGAATCCCCTGAAATGGGTACGCTTCAGCTGACACCCGGGAAGCTGTGATTATCCTACTGCCCAAACCAGTTAAAGTCCCACTCCACTGCGGCTCCTGTCATACCTTATCACTCTTTAACTTCAGTAATAAGATACTTGCACAGGTCCTCACCAACCGCCTTTCCCTCTTGAAGGACCAAATCATCTCACGATACAGTCAGGATTTGTTCCCCATGGCTAGACATCTTTGAATCTGCGCACAGCCTTTTCCATTGTTAATAGAATCTCCCTCCCGATGCTCGCATTAGTCACACTATTGAACGTGGAAAAGCCCTTTGACTCACTTTAGTGGCCCTTCCTGCATGCTACCCTTTGCAAATTAGGCATGCCGAGGGGTTTTACTGCACTGATTCAGTTGCTATACGCCCAGCCTGTCACCAGACTTCACATCAACAGCACGCTCACTCCATCCTACCCCGTCACATGTGGGACTAGGTAGGGTTGTCCCTTATCCCCCTGGTTTTAATCATAGCCATGAATCCACTGGTATGCCACTTGCAAGAAAAATATCTACACTGCGGACTCCAGTTCAAACCCAGCCCCTTACTACTTTCATTATACGCTGAAGATATTTCGCTATTTGTATGCTACCCAGTGGACAACCTCCCCCAGATCCTTCGTGAGATACTCTGGTTTGGAAGATTTTCTGTCCTACATATCAATTGGGCTAAGTCTGAACTCTTTCCCCTCAAGGTTGCCACCACACGCACCCAGTGTGAATTTCCACAGACTTGGCGCGAGGGCCCGGTCAAATATCTTGGTATCGTTCTACCCAGAGACAAAGAACGAGTCATACAATTGAACTAAGGTCCAGCTATCAACAAGTTGACAAGCCAGGTAGACTGGTGGATTCACCTCCCACTCTCCATGACTGGCCTCATCACCATAATCAAAATGGTCATCCTCCCCAGCTTCTTAAACCTCTTTCCCAATACACCCATCCTACTCACAAATTCCTTCTTCACCACGCTCTGAGGCATACTTCTGAAACTCATCTGGGCTGGTCGTCGACAGCCACGTATTCGGTGGGACACCCTGATATTGCCATACAAAGGAGGTGGATTTGCTGTAGCACGTTTTCAACTATATTATTTAATGACCCAGTGCCAAATTGCTCACTCTTGGTATCATGGGGATGCTCGCTTCCCATATTCTAAACCAGAAAAAGACCTCACCGCCCCTACTCCACTATCAGCGCTCCTTCCAGTCGGTCTCCCACTTGGTCCTACAGATATTCCAACTCTATCCACCACCAGGTGGGCTTGGAGTAAATTTCTGCGTCTTCTAGGGAGTGAACACCTATATTCTCCATCCCTCACATTGCCGAACTTGGGACCGTCACTATCATACAAGATGTGGCCAGCTTGCTATGCACAAACCCGCCCTGTATCTCCCAATCATCACCATAAACTTACACATTTTAGAGCCTACACCACACCTTCCCTTCTGGCCCACTTTGACCCCTTCTGGCTTTCCACTGTTTCCTACATAACTCAGAACATAGATACAGCCCTCAGTCCTGGCCCGTTACTAGCATTGCTAGGATATGTCTGGAACGTGCCTAAAAGTGTTAGTCGTTTTACTGCTATTGCACCTCTACTAGCCAAGTGGGAAATAGCCCCTCACTAGGGCAGTAGGCACCTACCAACAGTCAAAGCCTTGACAGCTTGGTCTGTTGTGATACCACAAATGAATTATACTTGTCCCTACACCTCCCTAGCAGCAGACCGAAGGGTATGTGGCAAGCCCTGCAGTCTTACCTGCTGGCGGTGGTGGGAGGTGGAACAGACACTCGAACACCAGCAGTGTCTCCACATAGACACACTTTATCAACCTACCATTGCTTTCTAATACCCATCACTGATCCCACAAGGTATGCACCCCTCAGATTACACAGCCATAATTACACCACTCCAGGTGGTATATAAATAACACTCTTCAACTTCCAATTTTGACTTATATGTGAACTACATTATATTAGCATTGTTGTACAAACCTCCATGCATTCTCTGTGCGTGAGGAAAATGATTACTTGTATCTTACTCTTGTTTGTAGAAAATGATAAATAAAATTATATTTAAAAAAAATCAAATGCAGTGGTGCAGTGGTGCAGTGGTGAATCCCACGACATCCAGAGCCCTGTTGTAGATGTCTTGGATTTAAACATGTTTGCTCATTCCAGTTGATCTCCCACTTAATCCCACAGATATTCAAACTCTATCCACCACCATTTAGACTCGGGGGAAACTTCTACGTCTTCTGGGGGGTAGTCTCCTATATTCCCCATCACTCCCACTGCCAAACAACTCCTGGTTGCCCATTACCGAGGAAAAACGAGTACAGCGTACATTAGCCTGACACAATTTGCATCATTTGACGACCTATTCATAGATAACCATGTCCTACCACAGTTGATAAACACTGGGCCCACACTCACGACACAGAAGGACCATTTTGTAATGCAGCATATTCACAGTGCATTGCGGACGGTAATTTCTTCTATCCACTAACCCCAGATGAGTTCATCAGATAACACAGGGTAGCGACTAATATCAAAGCTATATCACAGATGCATAAATAACATACACCCCCAGGACAGCAAAGTCAGGGCTGCCTGGGAGGCAGACTTAGGACGGCCACTAGCAGACAAGATGTGGACAGCTTGCTCTACACAAACCTGTTCCTATATCTCCCAATCCTCTCCATACACTTATACATTTTACGTATTTACGTAGAGCCTACACCACACCTTCCCTTCTAGCCCACTTTGACCCCTTCTGGCGTTCCATTTTTTCCCCACATAACCCAGAAGATAGATACAACCCTCACTCCTGACCCATTAATAGCATTACTAGTCTATGTCCGGGACGTATCTAAAAGTGTTTGTCGTTTAACTGCTATTGCACTATTACTAGCCAATCGGGAAATAATCTTTCACTGGGGCAGTAGGCACCCACCAACTGTGAAAGCCTGGCGTAACAGCTTAGTCTATTGTGAAACCACACGTGAATTATTCTCGTCCCTACAACCTTCTACAAGCAGATCGAAGAATATATGGCAACTCTTGCAGTCTTAATCAAATATATAAAGTACACTGTTCCAAAAATTGCATATCATCCTAGGGGACCACTGGTCTCAGGAGAAAGAGCCCTCAAGCATCACAATGGATGAATAGTATCATCATCGGGAAATGCTCCACACCAAGCTGGCACTGCAATGCCTGGTGGGCACCCCAAACGGGGGGCTCTAGACCATATTCATATAATCAAGACTTGTAAAATCTGTTATACAGTCACAGATGCTTACATTCAAGCACCAGTGCAAAAAAGAGGTCAGAAAAAAGTTAATTAAAATTGGTTATACATCTCCCAAACAACATCATATTTTAATCAGTATCATGAAGATGAAGACCAAGGTTAAAAACAAAAATTGAAAGTCATATATAGAGTATAATGCTCATGGTACTTTCACATAATACTAAGGGCTCCAGGTTTTTATAGGGCCTTTAGGAACAGGTCCCTACAACCTTCTACAAGCAGATCGAAGAATATATGGCAACTCTTGCAGTCTTACCTGCTGATGGTGGTGGGAGACGGAACAGACGCTTCAAAACCATAAGTGTCTCCACATACATACAATTTAGCAACATACCATCGCCTCCGAATCCCCTTTACTGATCCCTCATGGTATGTACCCCTTAGATTACACAGCCATGGTTTCGCCACTCCAGTTGTATTAATAATACTCTTCAACATCCAATTTTGACTTATATGTGAACTATATGATATTAGGATTGTTGTATGTACATCCATGCTTTCTCTGTAAGTGAGGACAACAATTATTTGCCTCTTACTCATGTTTGTGGGAAATGATAAATAAAATTATGTTTAAAAAAACCAAATGCAGTGGTGAATCCCACGATATCCAGAGCCCTGTCGTAGATGTCTTGGGTTTAAACATGTTTGTAGCTTTAATTAGGCAATCCTAATGGGATACTGAAACCCAATATCCACACAGAAAACTGTTTCACTACTATGCCATTCATTCAACCATCTGATCTGATGATGCATGAAGAAGTCAGTTGTCCAGATAGTGGTATGTCATCCAAATAGGGGTATATTATACCCCACTTTCCCCCCGGAGATGAAGAGATTACACAAATATAATCAATTCAGTCCAAACGGAAGTACCTGAAACTGACAGTAGTTATCTTGAACACCAAATCTGAGGAAGTCTTGATGGTGATTTACTATTGGTATATGGAAGCATGTATCCTGCAGATCTACTGTGACCATGGAATCACTGCAATGAATCACCCTGATACCTTTAGTATTAGGAAGATGATAAAGTAGGTACTGAGACCCTTCTTCTCTGGGACTGGCTCGGTTGCTCCTTTCTTTAATATTGACAGAAAAGCTGCTGACACTGCTATCCTCTAGACTGGACATCGAGGACATGGGACAGATCCTCCTAACGTGCCACTGGTGGTGTTACATAAACATTAATTTGAAATCTTTGCTACATTCCTGTGTTCCTTCACAAACTTTCCAAATTCTCTTCCAAACCAGATCCAGTCCAGATTCTGTTCCCGGGTTTACTTACAAGCTACTGATGCGCTGTGGTGCTTGTGTCTCCTTCCTGAGGCTGAGCACTGAGGAGAAGCTTTTCAGTGAACCTAATTTATCTTTGAACACTGCATTACCATCTCCAGCATGCCCCTGTGCTCCCTTGCAGGAGTTCCTTCCATCGTGTGAGACGAGATTCATTCCACGTTCCATTTTCATCACTTGATGCTTCTTGGACTCTCCATGCACTCCCCCAGGCAAAGAGCGGAGGGGGTACTTTCACTGCTCTCAACTGCACTGTGCTGCAGTTAGCTCATACTTGTTCTGGGTTCAAATTAATCGCACCCTGTGTGAGTGTGAGCTGGAAGGAAGGATTTAAGACTGGCTCTTTCATTCAGAAGTAACGTTATCAACTGCAATTCCCAAGGGCTACTACTTTTTTATCGCAGGTGCTGCATTGGTGAATATTTGCAAACCTGAGAGGAATCATGTTTCCTACGAATGAATCACAGTATCCTGCCTCATTCCATGACTGATTTGCCCTTTGTCTCCCCTTCCACTGTACCCTGGTATCCTATTTTTTGTATTTTCCATCTTGGACTTATGACCACATATTTTCACAGATGGCAGTTTTTTCTTTCCTGTGTTTGTTACTTTTCTTCCGAGTTCCTTGTTCTGAAGCATTTCCCAGTTTCCATGTACCAGCACGGCTTTACTTGTCTCAGTGCCTAATTGGTACATCCTGATTTTCACCTCTGATTTCCTGTTCTTTATTTCTGTTCCTTGTTCATGGTTTCCTGTCTTGTTTTTCGGCCTGACTCCTTGCCATCTCTTTTGTTCCCTGAGCTAGTGGTAGTGTGGTAAATGTCTTCAGTCTCTGCCTCCTATTATTTTATATTGTCTGATTTTCTCCTCTTAATCATTGTCTGTCCTGCATTCTCGTTATTCTTTCCTCTATGGTTTTCAGTCCCATTTCATAATTGGTCCACTCTGTTGAAGCTGTATCTGATTTTACAATGTGGCCTCTGAGTTGGTCTCTATTCCGTTCAGATAAGGGAAATAATGTTGTGTCCAGGTCCTTTTTTTGAGTCTTACATGTCTCAGTGTCGTTGGTTGTTACAGTCTATCTTTACACTGAGTACAATAGATTCAGTTACAGCAGGTCTAAACTAATCATTTGCAATATGACTGCTGCTAAGAGCAATCTTCTGGCATCAATCCAAAAGAATTTTCGTAAGCTTCCAGCAGACCATTTGTCATATACCAGTACATTCCTTACTTTGATAAAAACCTTGTCCCTTGTCTGCAGTCTCTCTCCTTGTCTCTGAATACTAACTACTTCTGTCCTCTGCAGTCCTCAGACCACAATTACTTCTTTTGAGAACTCTGGTGTTTACAGTGCTGAAGGAAGCTGACTCCTTGTGGTATGTCAATAACTACATATACTGTGTAAGAAGTCCAGGTGTTCCCTATGTGTGGACAGGGGCTTGCAATCCCAAAGTGCTCTATTTGGAGGTAGTGTGGTCTAACAGCCTTAGGCTTAACATAGAGGGGTGCAATACATCCGCAAATACACACAATACTCAATAAATGGAAAGCGCGACTCAAGCATGAGATCCACACCAATTTATAAAAATGGGAAATATCTTTATATATGTTTAGGCATCAGAGAAAAATCGATCAGGTAAGTACGTTTTTAAATATACATTCTTTTCACTTTAAAAGGTGGACACTGTAATATCTGAGTTCTGCAATGTTATCCCACGGGAGAAAAAAACAAGTTCTGCAGGTAGAGTACAGTGACTCACAAGTCCAATCTCCAGGAGTTAAGATGAGGAATGGGCAAGGTCCAAAGCAGCACCAGCAGTACGCCACCAGTGGCATGGGGGCAGCCGGCTGCAGGGTGCAAAACAGCGTAGAGTGCCCAATGCAATTCAATGGAGATCGGTCACTGCGAAAAGAGGCTGCAGGCTCTGGCCAGGAAGCCAGTCGGGCTGAACCAACAAAGGGGGCTCAGGCCTCATGATGCTCAGGCACAGGTAAGCGGCTTTGGTCCTCTTCTCCACGCTCAGGGGCGATGGATGCAGAAGTGTCTTCAGGTGTCGAATGTTTCTTACTTGAGCAGTGGCGGTAGGGTGGGGCTGCGTGCAGAGGCTGCAGGCATCGTTGGGGAGTTCATGATGGGTGAAACCACAATGGACTTGGACTCTGGAGGGCTGGGGAACCTTGCTTGCACCAGTGGTTCACTTCATCTCAGGCCGAAGGCAACAGGTGCAGTGGTGGCTTCAGGTGAGGGGTTTTGGCGGTCCCAGAGGCTTCAGAGTCCCTACTTTGGAGTTTGGACGAGAACAGATCCGCTGTTCACAGGAGGTCTTTAGTCTTTATTGAATGCAAGCAGTCCTCCTGGATTTCTGGAGTAACAGCTGCAGGATGAGTGGGCTTTGGTGCAGATTCTGATGAGGGATGCAGACAGGCCGGCGGGGTTGGTACCAGATCAGGTGCTTTTTTTTCTCCTTTTCTGCTTTCGTGGCTCCCCAGTGTCCTTTGTCATCTTAGGTCGGCAGGATCTGCTTCGCTGGTGCCAGGGGCTCCCCTAAATACTGACTTTAGGGGTGTTTCAGGGTATGTAGGATAGTAGCCATTTGGGTACTTACCCCTGGAGTCACTTACCCACTATATGAACACTTCCTGTGAGAAGTGGGCGTAGCCCTGTCCCAGAATTCCAAAATCTGTCAACACCAAGATCGCAGATTCTAAAATGTGGTGTCCACATCAGGCACCATAACTAAGGGGGTGTGGCTGACCCAAGGGGTGTACACACTTCTCTGAATACTACATTTCCCATCTGCCCAGGTGATGAATGGACCCTCGAGCAGGGAGGTCGGCATCTCCCTTGTGAGGAAAGCCAGATCTGCACACCAAGAGTGGTGGGCTTTTTTTAAGCTCCCCGCCTTGGGGTGCAGATTTGCACACCATTCTGTTGGGGGTGGGTGCGTAACACCCCTCCTAGAGCAGGCTTTGTAGCTGACCTGAGAGCCTGAGAGCAAAGGCTCTAACCTTAAGGGGTCAGACTGTTGTCTGGTGGTGGCAGGCTGGCTCAAACTAGTCAGCAAGCACACAAGACCCTGTTAGGTTTTCAAGGGGGCAACTCTAAGGTGCGCGCAGGGTGCATGTATTGATAAATAGTGTGGGTTTATCAATATGTGATATTTGATACCAAGCATCCTTATCTTAAGTGCAGTCATCATGTAGCTGAGGAACTTGTAGTGACCAGTGTCCAGCACATGCATTTAAAATGGCTTTGCTGTCACTAAGTCTAGTAATCGACAAAGACATGCCACAGGCATATCTGCTCATGCAGTGTAGTATAGAGCTGTAAGACCTGCTGCAGAGGTGACTTAGATATATATTGCATGCTGCGTGCCATGTTGTGTTTTCACTTTTGTCTGCACCAAGACACGGAGCCTGCAATGGCATCCTGTCATGTGCTTGGTGAGGGGTTCCTTAGGGTGGCACAATTCATGCTGGAGCCCTTAGTAACCCTCTTTAGTACCTCAGGCCCTAGGTACCAGGGGTACTATTTACTAGAGACTTACAGAGGGCGCTAAAGGGTTTGCCAATTGGGGAAAAATTGTACAGTTTTGGGAAAGAGATCTGGCACTGGGAACCTGGTTGGCAGTGTTAGACCTGGCAGCTTTTTGTCGTGTCTCCCCTGTCTTTTTGCCTTCTGCCCTCCTGGTTTTGGACTCTGTTTTTGCTGGTTTATTGTCGCTGCGCACTTTACCACTGCTAGTCAGTGCTAAACTGCAAGTGCTCCCCATATAAATTGTACTGTGGATTGGTTTATCCATTATTGGCATATTTGATTTACTAATAAGTCCCTAGTAACATGCCCTAGAGGTGCCCAGGGCCTGTGAATCAAATGCTACTAGTGGGCCTGCAGCACCGGTTGTGCCACCCACATTAGTAGCCCTGAAAACATGACTCACACAATGCAGTCTCTAACCCCCTGGTGTGCGTCTGGGGCCTGGCCTGGACAAGGAAGGATCTTGAAAACACTTGAGACTTTGCTTTGAAGTTTGGCAACTTCAAAGGCAGAACTGAGTATAAGAAGATGACCCAAAACCCCAGACTTTTAGAATCTTTCTGAAATCAAGAGGAACCTCTGCCCAGGAGAAGAGCTGAAGAGCTGAAGGAGGGGTACTGTCCCTTTGCTGTGTTGCTTTGCTGGACTGACCTGCAGTTGCTGCTTCTCACTGAAAAGAGTGCAAAGGGTGAACTTTGCTGTGTGTCCTGCTTGAGAAAATTCTCCAAGAGCTTGGAGCAGAGCTTGCCTCCTGTTGGAAGTCTCAGGGACACCAAAGACTTCACCGTGACGCTGCCAATGACGCCGCTGGCCTGCACCGTGACCTGCCGACACCACACGGAGTCGCATTGCCCCACTTTGCACTGCGACCCTGGTCTCACCGACGGCATCATTGGACGACTTCACCGAGCCGCTGCTCGCATCATGACATGTGGGCCCGGACTCCGGCATCGCCTGCTCACACCGCAGTCTGGACATCCCTGACGACCCCGCTCCTGCTGACACCGGTGCTGATGTCTGCACCGCGGCCTGTGGACACCGCTTGTGAGGTACACGAAGTACCGCCCCATCCCGCACCACAGCCCCAGTCCACTGACTCCAGCACCATCGACTCCTGTGTCGTCACCAGGCATCCTGCCTGCACTGTGGCCTGTGGACACCGCTTGTGAGGGTCACAAAGCACCGTCCCGTCTCACACCGCTGGCTTGGGCCTACCAACGACAGCACTTCAGCAACGACAACGCCGCTGCCTGCACCATGACCTGTGGACACCGCACGTCACACCGCCCCACACCGCAGCCCTGGTCTCACTGACGCCGCTGGACACCGTCACCGAGCCGCTGCCTGCACCGTGACTTTTGGGCACCGCACATCGCATCGTCCCGCTTCGCACCGCAGCCACAACGCAATCCACGCCGGCGCACCTGACTTCATCAGCCTGGAGTTCGATCTGCAACACGTGTGACCTCAAGGGCCTGACGACTCCTACACTGACTCCGGAACCAACACCACGACGTCAGTGACACTGGTCCCCGGAGCTCACCGCGAGGATCACGACACCCTGCAATTCCAAGGTACTGTTTGCGGGTCTTCCCGACACCATAGCTGGCCCGCAACCCCGCGGCCGGCCTGTACTCTTGGTTTTGTTGATCACGATGCCATGATAACCCCAGGTGGAGCTATCGACTTCAAGGAACTGTAGTTTTGAGCAAGTCTTGCAGAATTCATATTTTTCTTACTGTATGTTGGATTTTTATCGTATTTGGTCTTGTTTTTTATGGATAAATATTGGCTATTTTTCTAAAACTGGTGTGGAGTCCTTTTGTAGTGTTTTCACTTATTACTGTGTGTTATGTGCAAATGCTTTACATATTGCTTCTGAGATAAGCCTGACTGCTCGTGCCAAGCTACCAAGGGGGTGAGTAGGGGTTATTTGAGCGGGTATCTCCCTTATCCTGACTAGAGTGAGGGTCCCTACTTGGACAGGGTGCAAACCGACTGCCAACTAGAGACCCCATTTCTAATAGGCAGGAACCCAGTGTACCTTCAGTTGAAATCACATAAAGTACCAGGCAAAAAGTGGGCGTAACCATATCAAAAAGAGGCACTTTCTTTCAATTGCCTTTTTGTGTTGCTAAGTATTATCTCTTGATTCACCGAACCTTGCCTTGGGGTAGGACTGCTCCCACAGTCTCAAGATACAATTACCAAGCTGATGGTGTCATCCATCTTCAGCACTTGTAGGACCCATGAATCGGCGGTAGATTTTTTCCAGGCCCTTGCAAAATGGCAAATTCAGCCTCTTGCCAGAAATGTGCCACCTCTTCGGCATAGTCAGGATATTTCGTTTTCCAGGGGATCCTTACTTTTGTTATTGGGAATTTCTATCACAAAACAATTGTCTTCTGGAATAGATTTCTTAGACTGCATGAATGACTGCTGCCTTATTCAGTGATGATGTGAAGATGTATTTACACTTTATGAAGAGGACCTTTGCTGTCAAAACACAGAATGTTTTTTTTCCCTTGGAAGATATTTTGTATTCCCTCTTCGAATTCGTCTCCAGACAAATAGGTACCAAGAAAATTAATTCTAAGGGGCGTATTTATACTCCGTCTGCGCCGATTGTGCGGCAAAAATTTTGACGCACAATCAGCGCAAACGTTGCCCTGTATTTAAACTTTGACGCCCGAGTCCGCGGACGACAAAATTCCGCCGTGTGCGTAATTATTTGGATGCGGCAACTTGCCTTGCGTTAATTATATGCAAGGTAGGCGTTCCCGTCCAAAAAATGGCTTAAACGGCCGTGCGTCGTATTTATGCTTTCGGGCAAAAATGATGCACGGCCGGGAGGCGGACCCAGAAAATTACGCACAGCCCAATTTGCATCAAAAATTAACGTAGGTGTTAAAATGGGGCAAACACACCTGTATTTAATCAGAACACACAGAACAAACAGCAGAGCAGCAACAGGGAGCCATGGAGGTGATGCTAATCCAGCGTGCACGAAGACGCAGAGCCCAGCAGCAACAACAGCAGCTACAACAACACCAGCATGGACCCCAAAGGCAGCGCAGAAGGCAGGAGAGGATATTCCGCCCAAGAACCACCCTGCAGGGCCTCAGGGAACACAACATCATACAGAGTTACCGGTTGAACTGGCAAGCCATTCAGCAGCTGCTGCGCAACATTGAACAGCAGTTTCCCCCCCACTTTGGTGACACCCCGCACCATCCCAACAGAAACAAAGCTGCTTGCCGTACTTCATACGGCAAGCGAGTGGCTCTTTCCAAACAACTGGTGCCCTGGTTGGTGGAATATCACAGCCATCATTCTCCGCCTTTTTGCCCAAAGTACTGGATGTCATCATTCGACTGACACCCCACCACATCTGCTTCCCTAACACACTGCAGAAGCAGCAGGAAACAAAACAGGGGTTCAACCTCATCAGTGGCTTCCCACACGTCCTTGGTGCAATCAACTGCACACATGTACGCCTTGTGCCACCTGCTGCAACTGAACACCTCTACCGCAACAGGAAGCACACACATTCCATCAACGAGCAGGCCATAGTCGATCACCAGGGATTGATCACCAACATCGTGGCTAAATATCCTGGGAGTGTACATGACTCATACATCTTCCATCACTGCACCATCAACGAACACTTCCAGGATGGACGGTATGGCAATGGACTACTTATTGGTAAGTACAAAAACCTACTTATATACACACTGCACAGCAACCCTCTAGGACACACAACACATATACTACAACAGCAACATGTCAACAGGAACACACTGAGGGCGTGACATCACTAGCCATGTTTCTTAAGTCACCATTGAACCTGTCACACATCGGAAATTACTGTACAGCCTAATGTTTAGACGTTAATGAGTGTGGTTGCCTAAATGTCACCTTGCAAATTGTAAGCGTCCCAATGACCTTTACATTAATACATTGCATAAGTTTCAAGGTATGGGATGTCCAGGTTACTTTGATATGAACGTGTTAACAACACTTTCAATTTTAACTGTGCATGAACTATCATCTCACCCCCAGTGAAGACACACAGACACCTGTATCACAAGTCACAATGCTAGGGAAGGCACACTGTACTGCAAATCCCAAAACATACTGCTGACAAACGGTTAGCAGACAAACACTCGTTCAGCCAAGGAAACAACACACTGCAGATGGTACAGCCTACAAGCATAGGATGCCACATTAGTACACAAAAGAGTCACAGACAACACAAGACAACTACTGCCATGAAAGGTCTTTTCAATAGTGCCAGCTACATCAACATGATCCCATTCATTTTCTCTTGCAGCTGATCAGGGGTATGGCATCCAGCCATGGATTATGACACCATCTGGCAACCCAAGTACTGCTGCAGAGCGTGCATACAATGACACCAATAGGAGGACACGCAGTATTGTCGAGCGGACCTTCGGCATCCTCAAGTCAAGGTTCCGCTGCCTCGACATCACTGGTGGTAGCCTCCTATATTCCCCCGAGATGGTCTGTAGGGTCATCCTCACATGTGCAATATTGCACAACATTTGTATCAAAAGAAACATTCCCCTCCTGGAACCAGAGCCACACATGCCTGAAGAGGAGGAAGAGGAGGATGCTGGCCTGCAACAGGAGGGGGAACTACAGAACATGGCCGCTGGTATACGCAGGCGGCAACAGATTGAAAATAATATCTTCTGAATATGATCACCTTCACCACTTTAGTTAACGAATTGAAATAAACACCTATTCTAATCACCATATCATGGTCTGGCTATTCCTTTTTGCACACCTTCATCTCTACTTATCAGAATAAGAGTGTTGCCTCATGGAGCATTGCTGAGATACTGAGTAGGACACGGAACATCCCAGAGCTAATGTGATGTCTAACATACAATGGTCACATACACACACACTCTTAATGACATATATCATGTACATATCTCCTTTGAAGGACAATAGCAGAGGACCACAACTATTTCACACATACATGTTGAAAGCAAGGTCCAACGCAGCATATGGCACATAACTATGACACCATCACTCAATAAGGGGAAAACAAGCCTCATACATGAGGCAGTCAATGTGCTTTGGCATCAGTAACAGGAATGCCTGACCAGACCCTTGACAGCAGTTAGTCCAACTGCATCCAATATTTGCAAGGACTATCTGTGACTAGAGTTCCATAGAAGCAGAACATAGACAGCACAAGTGCCACACATATGACATGCATTGCGCACATGACATTCCATGTACATGTCAGGCCATTTCCTTACTCATTACACACCCATGCACCTGGTCACAACCCACCTGTCGGAAGACATCCCTGGAATACTAAGATGTTTACCCTGATAATAACTCCTCTACACACACAGAACAACATTGGCAAACCAGTGTGCTACACCCTTTCCTATGGTATGCCATTGTCATAGAACATCTGACTGCAAGGACGTCAGGTCAATTTATACACTGTCTTCTAGTTTCAAAGCCCTGTTAGAACATGTAGATTGCTTCCCCTTGTGAAAAAGTCTGTTGGCCCTTAGAATGCAAGTCTCACCTACAGGACTGGTGAGAAACAGATGCAGCCCACACCTATGATCACCTCCATGCACACCACACATTTCAAAAAGCACTGCCCCTGATGATGCCTGGAACAGCACAGGAGTTGCCGTTATGTCAAATACACCGTCAACCATTGATACTAATTACGCCGTGTAACACAGCCACTGGGTTCATTTGTCACCTTCAAAAACACAGGACGTACACAGTTTGACATGTCAACTGTCTACTTTGTCCTCAAAACAGTCTCAGTCAGACCACTGATTACGTAACTTGTCAAGTAATTGGATCCTGAATCACCTTGCATTCTGTCAGCCTGACTGGCAACTGTCTGTGCGTCACACTAAAGTATCCCTGTGTCTACATATGTACCACACTTGCGTTAGCAAACCTCCCATTCATCAGGGGGCATTGGGCATGGGCTTCTTCCATGCATACCCAAATACATTGTATAGCATCATCTGCCTTTTAACTGTACCATTTGAGTTACATCCTCTTGGAAAAGCAAAATTCAAGCCCATCCCTTGTCTGGGTTGCATTTATGCATGAATGACAAAGTGTGACAGTGTCCCAGGGCCGTAGGCAGGGATTGGATCTGGGGCTTTCAGCACAACCAGCAACCTCTGATAATGTCCAATGAATATTACACAAATGTCAGGACCATGACAGTTCACACACAGCATCACAGGGCGGACAACATAGTGATGGGCCGTGTGTGGTGAATAGCTGCGAGAATAATCAGCACAGAGGCTATGATGTTCCCAGATGCAGTGGGAAGTGCAGAGGCCAACCTGTGTACATATATTGTAATGACACCTGCCGGAACATGACACCTGAGACATTATCTCACTCAGCTCACCAAGGTTGCCCTGTTGACTGTCTCATTACACGTCTTTAGTGACAGGGTGGGACCATCCACATGTTGGTTCACATATCCACATCTACTTTACTCACATTGATCACCAAGGATACTCAGTAGTTACAGGAATAGCTGCCACTGACTCATGATAAGTCCTGGACCGAACTGTGACAAATTACACCCCAAACAATCTACAGGATCATCATTGGACCACACACATGAACAAGACACCTATGTGCAATTGATCACTGGAAATATGTGGACAGGTGCTGTCTTGTATGCTGGTCCACCACAGCCACTTGATAGTTGGGGCTCACTTCTATGGCCTCAACTGTGGTGTCCTCATACATATGAGATTCACCCTTGTCTGTCTGTGCAAACAACAAGGTACCCACTTCCTCAATGCATGTGTATGACTCACTGTGGGATTCACCAACTAGTGCCTAGGAAGCTCTTACCAATACTCTAGGACATAGGATGTAGAAAATGTGGACCATTGACATGAACGAGCGTTTGCCATCCATCTGGTGCATGCTATGTCACATGTGGTGTCTACGTGACACTAAAACTTGGAAGTACACTTTACGGGTGTTGTTACATGTATGACTAACACATGCCCTTGCTCATTTTCAATTTGACTTGCATCTAAGGATTGGACACATGGACATCACATTCATACAACCATATGTACAATTATGCTTCATGTGATACACACACACTTGGTCAACCAACACATTAGTTGTCAAAGCACAGGAGTGAAATTTAGCCCGCATCCAGATATTTGTACAGTCCATGTATCATTATGTGGATGCGGGTTAATATTCACGTCTGTGCGTCAAAAAAAAAATGACGCAAATACAGTTTTGGTAAACGAAAAATGACGCATAACGCGAAAAAGGCGGGACTTTTCATACAAGAAGTGATGTAATAGGATATCCTGTTTACAGATCATGTACAGTGGGTGTACTTTCACTTTCACTTTGCAGTCTATGATCCTTCCAGACTGTGTGGCTGTATAGAGAGTGTTGTCCAGAGATTTTGTGCTGTTTTTGTCCTGTGTGCTATCTGTAAAGTCCTTTTGTGAAATAAATATTGTTTGTGTATACTGTAGTACTGTGTTTGGTCTACATTTGTCCATTTATCTTGTGTTTTTCTTGTTTGTGGGAGTCTGTTGTGGGTAGTGTTAGTTTAGGGATAGTTGGGGTCTTTACTTAGTAGGTTTACTTTTTTTCTGTCTTTGTACCCCTACTTTCACCCTTTTCCCCTTTCTATTTCTTTTACCCCCTATTACTTATCGTCACTTATAAGTATGTCTGGTAGGCCACGTCTTGGCAGGATGGGGGAAGAGGAGTTGGTGGGCTTCATCTGGCTGGTGACGCATTTCTTGACGCTCATGATCCAGGCAGGGGGCAGGGTCATACAGGGGTATCCGACAGAGGCGCGCAGAATCCGGTGGGGAAAGGTGCTGCATCACCTGTAGCATATGTGTATGGCAGCGAGAGGAGGGACCACCAGCTGAAGCACCGGTGGGCTGACCTCATCACCAGGGAGCAGGATCTCTTGGACCACCTGGGAATCATGATTGGTGGCACTGTTGGTGAGTACGACTTATGTTAATGTGCACGATTAAATGCTCTGTAGTGACATCAGGGGATTAGTGCAATGTCTGCCAGCTAACTTGCTGACTGTGTGTAATGCTGGGGAAATATAAGGGGATCATTGATGCACTATGGCAAGGATCACAATTGCTACCTGTCAGGTAGCACATACTCAGCAAACTTACAGGTTACTTTTCCATGAAGGAAATTGGTGCAGCCGTTTTGTCAGAACAGCTAACAAAATAGGAGCCAATCAAGTCTATATAGGGTACTATTGACAGAGAAGTACAGATGTACCAACATTTAGGCCAACTATGTTGACGCAATTGCTAGACTGACTTTAGAATCACTACATGATGCAGAAAATGAGTGCTGCCTTCACGTCAATTGATAATAGCAAAGTGGCTCAGACATATGTCTCATGTGAGTCTGGTGAGTGTGGAAGGAAAGCGTTCACAGAAGTACTATGAATGTGTGGGATTATTGTGTTCCTTGATCTTTTTGGATACATGTCAGTTCTTGATTTGAAAACATCGTGAAAAGGTGTAAGGTGCCCTCAGCTAACATCTTAAGATGTTTGTTGGAATTAGTTGAGCCACAATCCAAATATAGATGGCAGCCCAAGTGTATGCACATGGCTTCACATCTCCATGGTTGGTGCAAATCACCATAGCTGGGCCACATCAATTGACTATACTGTAACAACAGGATGGCTTACAAAAGTCCCTGCCCCTCCCTCTGTACATTGGGCCTATGTGCAATAAATGTGTCATGGCCACAAGGCATGTTTGACTGGTAATGCAGTCCTCAAGTAACCAGGCTTTGGATGTCTCTCTTGGATGCACATGATGAGACGATTACACTCCATATATCTTAGTGCTCACCAATTATGGGGCATGTTTGCAACCACATGATAGTTAGGGCCAATGTATGTGTGCAGATATATGTGTAACTGTCACAGGAGACCCATGCTATGTACAAGTTGGCCGTAATATATCAGATCCAGTACCATCATGTCTGAATGGCTGCCATTTCATTATTAAGCCTACACATTGTAAATGTTGATGAAATTGTTGCACTGTGCACAGATTTTGAGCACATTTCTTCCTTCCATACCTTACAGGTGGACCGGCACCCTACACTGTGGGAGAGGTGGCGACATTTGAGGACCCCGACCACTCCAGTAAGTGTTGATATGTCTGTTATGTGTTGTGTTTAATGGTTATGGACTCGTGTGAGTTGGACGCATAGCAAGGTGTGATGAGTTGGGCAAGCTTTTCACTTGTTCCATGAGTGGGAATGCAGTTCTCACATGTTTTGAGTTTGCCAATGTGTATCCAATGGTATCATGTAGGGATTGTAGGACATCCCTGTAGGCCCCACTGGGAGTACAGGGGATAGTCATGTGTATGACACTTGTTTCACCAAGAGTCGCAATGGAAGTCAGCCCCAATTTAGTCAGCCTGTCAGACCCACATTCTCTAAGATTGGTAGAGCTAATAGCTTTCCCCATAGACATCTGCTTCCCTATTTACCTACGTAACTTTGAAACAGTAGGTAGAACCTCCTAGCAGCATGTACTTCCACATGTAGTGCATCAAGTCCGTGGAACCTGAGTGCAATGGCCTAGGTGTGCATGCAATTCATGATCATGGGTGTTCTAGCAACTCTGTGTCTGATGTAAGTCAGGCCTCACTGGAAGTATATGTTGTGTACTAAGTTCTGCATTTCCTGACATGTCTGACCCTATGAGTGCTCTAGGGTTTGCTGACTCCAAATTGTAGATAGACCTTACCTGTGGTGTGTCTGTAGAGACAAACATGTGTGGAGTTTCCTATACACTCCTCGGTGTACATGTTTTTGGCAAATTATAGTTGTGTATCCACCGCACCCCCTCAAACACGGCCATGGGTTTGTGAATGGGGTACCTAGTACTGATGCTACCAGTATGTTACACATAAATGTGAATAAGTGACGGTTTGGTTGCATACTAGTATACACACTCAGGTTTGGCACTTGGTACTATTCTGGCAAGTCCAGTTACAACTTGCAGACCATGTGGCATTAGTTTTGCTTTCCGTACACTGACATTTGTAGCCCAGCTCTTGGCGGAGGATATGCAGCATGATTCTTAGATGATAACTGTCAGAACTCAGATTGCAAGTCAAAGCCAGTTATTACCCATCTTGTAGGTTATGGATGTGCTTTGTGTGATGTGACCTTTGTAGTCTGGCCTGCCATATACTTCCTCAGGGACATTCAATGCTCTGTATTGTGATATGAGCTGTTACAAGTATAGTAGATGTAATGTCTGATTAACTTGCTGTGCCGTTTCACACAATGCAGTTACTAATGTAGCATATCTGCATTTGTCTTCACAGCCGCTAACATGACTCCAGACCAGGTCCGTGAATTTCAGCGCCGGTCCATGCAATACCAGCACATCCTGCTGGTGGAGTCGGGGTTCCGGAGGATGGCCCGGCGAGATCGGCATGAACGGGCCTCCGGGGCATGGCGAGCCTTCCCACAGGGTGGGACTACTTTGCCCACCACAGCCACCACCAGCACAACCACCAATCAGAGCCAGGTGGCCCCACCCACAGCTGTCACTGTTGGTCCAACATCTGCTGGACTTCCTGGCCCCAGCATTGCCACCGGTGCAGGACAGCCCACACAGACCTCCTCCACCGGTACCCAGACTGCCACTGCTCCATCTGTTGACCCTGCAGCCTTCAACAGAATGGAACATAAGATGGACAAAGTGCTGCGCAAGTTGAGCCACCTGAGCCGGGACGTGCGGCACATTAAACGGCGGGTCAAGGACATTAAGAGGACCCTCCGGAGCGCCAACCTCTAGACACTTTTTTGATGGACATGATTCCCTTCCCTCCCTCCTCTTTCCTTGTTCTTATAGTTAGTGGGTTTAGGGGGCTTAGTGTTAGGTTAGTATAGGCTGTTAGTTTAGTTAGTGTTAGTAGGTGTGGGGTGGGGGGGCCTGCTTGTTTCTTTTTTTACTTATTACATGTGTGGGTGGGTGGGTGGGGGGCTATGTTGGGGTTCTTGTGTATTAAAATAAAAACATACCCAAAAAACAAAAATTAAAAAATAAAAAAAATACCAATAAATATATATTTGTTTAGGATAGTATAGTATGTGTTTAGGTTAGTATGTGTTGTCCTCCATGTGTGCCGTCTCATAAGGGGGGTGGGGGGCAGATGTTTAGAACGTTTCGTTACATGTGATAAGTAAGTGTAGCTTAGGTTAGTTAGGGACTGTTGTGGGTAATGAGTAGTCAGGGTAGATTAGGGTAGGTAAGATTTTTCCTTCAGTTTCCTCATCTATGGTTAGCTTTTAATAAATATTTGGTTACCCCTTAATAGTATGTGTTGAATGGTACTTGATCGTGGGTTTAGATTCAGTATACATCAATATGGTACTATAACATCTGTGCTACAAAAAAATCCCAACTGAGCTGTACGATTGGCAGCTAGCCCAGAGCTACCTTGCAAAGTGTCGACCCTTTGTTGCAACCACCAATCACAGTTAATATGGTTCCCAATGTGTTTCTGTTGATAAGTGTGTTTTCAAAGTCACTAACAGTGCTTCCAGACTTGACATTGGGGAAACAGTTTTAGGTCTGACTGCAGTGTGATGATCATGCACACCCTTGTAAGATGAGTTCTCATTGGCAATATTGTATTCTTGTCTTCATGACCCTCATACATCATTTGTGACACAGTTCGGCATGATTACCTATATGTATGTTAACTCAGACACCTTCATTTATGCAGTTTTTTTTAGTGTTTACTCAGATTAGTGTGGCATGTTTATTGTGTTATTTTTGCATGTTGACAACATTTTGCTAACACTATTTGATGACTCAGTTATCCCCTGAGGAAGCATTCTTCTGTCCAACACAGCATGATGGTGTATGGTTTCTCACTTCATGAGATTTGTCCCTCATGATGGGCAGAGTATGATGCAATCATGGGCACTGTGCAGATTTCTCTGACTACATATTATCAGGACAGTTGTATTGACAAGCTACGTAATTTGACAGTAGGCACATTTCAGTTATCTACTGCACAGTTGATATGTCACATTACCCAGAGACAGATTTGTTGTGTAAGTGCTATTTATTGAAAAGTGCTGTAGTGCTATCTGTACATTGTCCATGATTGTGAGTCCATTATAGTGACATCTTACATTGTGATCCAACACAAGGGTTTACCAAAATGCTTTTGACATGCTGGGGCTGCTGGTTCAGACAGTGCAGAGGGACAGAATTTGCCAATGAGTAGGAGAGAGACAATCACTGGGCTGGGTGACAAGATATACAGTGGTTTGCATAACAGTGCTTGAGTACAGTTGTTTCAAGACTGGCAAGTTACAAAGCGCAGGGCCTTGGTAATAGTTGGCCATGTGGCAGGGACTAGTGCTTCCGGGTCATTTTCCTTGTGAATGTGATCTGTTCCATGTCTTCTTCTTCTGATGTGTGTATTGCCTGCTTTGTCCTTGTTGTTGTTGGTTGTGAAGGGGCAACACACACCTCAGTGTTAGAAGACGTGGAGTCAGACATCCCGGTCGCTGCTACCTGTGAAGGTCTTAAGGGCAGTACTGCAGCAAGGAGGATCTGCTGGTTCTTGAGAATAGCAGCCACATCACGATGGTAGGCATCCAGGTCGGCTCTGAGGGGTTCAATGTTGCATTCGTGCACGCGTTGACAGGATTGCTGTTGTAGGTGTTGGGTCAACTGTATTACAGCTGTGCTGATTTCCTTCTGGGTTTTCTGCAGTTCCTGCAAGATAGATGTTAGGGCTTGCATAGCTGCTGCCTGATCTGCAGATGACATCATACACAAACGCGTCCCCTCAAGGCTGGCTGCCCTATTTTGCATCCCCACCCGCACCTCCTTGGCCAGCTCCCGCTGTACTCCAACTACAGTTCTCTCAAAGCTGGTGCCAGTGTCGTCTGAGTCCTCAGCTGTATTGGAGCTGGCAGGTCTTACAATTGGGGTGGTGGGTGGTTCCTCCGCGATGGCTGCTTGTTCTGTGCTCCTCCTTGTGACAGAAGGTGGGGTCTGGAGGGTTTCAAGGACCTTTTGGATGGTCTCCTGGGGAATGTTTATCGGCTCGTCATCCATGTCATCAGGGAAATCTGGGACAGGCATGTCGGCAGGAGATCCATCTTCCTCTGCAATGAAACAGGGTACAATTAGTGTGTCTGTGTTGTGGCAATTTTGATGTGACGTGCCTGCCTTTTGATGAATTCACTTTGTGATCTTGTTTTGTGTTAATTTCTCCAGTCCTTCAGATGGGCATTCTTCCAGGCCTATGGCCCACCTGTGTGTCACATGTATGTTATTGAGTTATCAGACTTGTCAGCCTCATCGCCTCTAGGTGTTGATTTATGCCAAATAGAGAATTGCCACCTTTTCCTACTTGACCCTCCGTGTACATCCATTCTCATGGTGAGACCTTTCACTAGCTGTGGGTGTACTGATGGCCCTGGCAGCACACTTAACAATCTGGACCTGCCCCAATCTCTGATCTTTCACATCCACTTAAATGTCATTGACATGTGGCATATCCTATGCATGGCAATGTTATGATCCGATATGGATGTTGACATTGTTAATGTGTCCTGCTGATGTTGGGGAATGTGTGTTACATTGGATTGCCCCGATAGTCGTATCAGTGTCCTATTTCCTCCTCTGACTGTGCAGGTGTATTTCAGTGACCAGTTACATGTGTCCCCTCCTCAATGCTGTTGTCTGAGCAGTATGACCTTTGGGATGTTGCCTTGTTACCCAGGCACAGGAAGGACCCTGACATATGCAGCATGGGTGTGTCCTTAGTGCTGTGCAGCTCCTATTGTTGTTTACATTGGCTGATGTTTGCAACAACTATGGGCATTGACATTTGAGAGTACTGGGGCCTTTGTCTTGTTTCTGGGGATTGTTGCAGTTGTCATCCTCACCCCCTAATTTAGGTGTGTATGATCCATGGGGAGGTTACTGCCATTGGCTACTTGAGCTGCACACAGAGCAGAGGTGGTAGTGGCAACTGTTGTCGCAGTTACATTGCAGTTGTCGGTATGGCTAGAGGATTGATAATAGGGCCCTAGTTAATGTAGGGGGTATGTTGGCTGACATGTGCCAGGATGTCAGTTTGATGTAGTGGCCTTCCCTCCTGTCGTGGCTTTCCCTTTGCTACATCGTTGGCATGACAGCATGCTCCCATGGGACTGTTGTTGGTGTTGTCTAATGGTGTGCCCCAGGTCTTCTCAGACCAGGCCATGCCCCCCTGCCGTGCCCCTTTACCCATGCCACTCCATGTATTAGATGACTTCCATGCATTTAGTGGTCGATATCCCCCCCCGGTTGTAGATGACATTATTGCATTTTAATTCCCCATGCGACTTACCCTGCATGTGCGTTGTCTCGTGGTAGTCTGCGCTGTCCTGTCCTTGAATCCCTGTGACAATCTCCTCAGGGATGACGGCTGCGACCATCTCCTCCATGTAGTCCAGGGCCTCCTGGTGTGCTGGACTCCCACCTCCAGTCTGCAGTGCTGCCTTCCTGTTCCTGGCCATCTTTTCCTTGGTTCTGCGCTTGCAGTCATGCCAGCGTTTCTTGCACTCGATGACGGTTCTGCGTACTTCAGCCACACTGTTAATCTCGTCGACAATTTGTTGCCATATGGCCTCTCTCCTACTGATTGGCAACTTTGATGTGACAAACAGTTGGTGCTGGTGTTCCGTCACCTCTTTAGCCAGAATTTCCTGCTCCTCTGCACTAAAGCTACATTTTCTTTTCTTCTTAAATGTGTCCTGGTTCTTGTGTGGGTCCTCCTGGCTAGTTCCTGGTCTGCTGTCATCTTCCTGGGGTCTGTAGTGGCATCTGGGATCCATTTTGGCTCTCCTCTGGTGAAATGGCTGTGTTTGCTGGTTTTTTTGACGCTATTGCGTGAAAAAAAAACGGCACATATCTGGTTTGCGGTGTCGTAATTCGACCCACAGTCATTTCCACCACGTTAACGTTGTTTTCCTTTACGACTTGACGCCGCGGTATGCGTAAAAAATAATGACTCCCACCTGTTGTTTGCGCCGCCGTGCGTCAAAGTATAAATATGACGCCCGCACGGCGCACCAAAATGGCGTTAGCCGGCGGTAATATTTTTGACGCAAAACTGCGCCAACGCAATACAAAAAGTATAAATATGGGCCTAAGTGCATTTGTCTTCTGAGCTGAACCTGAATGCCACTCCTTCATGAACAAATTTCCTCTTGCTGCTATGCATACACCACTTACCAAGGCTGACGTCCTCACATCGTCAAAAGAGATGTCAGAAAGGAAATGAAATTGGCACTCCTTTCTCAGCATTCAGATTAATTTTTATGGCATTAAACATCTTGTTAAAATCTTAAATAAACGATGAAGCTAAATAGATACCATATACTCAACACCCAATAGGCAAGAGTGAACCAAAATACACATCTTTCAGAGAAGACTCTATCTTTGATTTTGTGGGATCTTTCAAAATTGACTCTTCAGTCACTGGAGTCCCCACCCCCGCACCAAACTTGCCACTGATAAGTCTACATGTACGGCACCTACAAATTTCTCTTGCACCTTCCTGAGGGAATACATTTTTGTCCTAGATTGGGGCATAGAGCTCTTGTAAGGATCCTTACAAGATCTATTGATGACATCCAGGACATGCTTATGAAGTGGTAAACCAAGCTACGGAGACCTCTGAAACTGGTGCAGTAGTATGTCTGAAGAGAAAGTATTCCAGGATTCAAATCTTTACCACAATTATTTCCCATTCGAGTCTCAGGATGAGTCTCAAACCCCTCTTCCCATAACTGGAGAAATCAGCTGTGACTCCTCTTTGCACTTTACTCTCCTGAGAAGATCTTTGTGTCTTCTTTTTCAAGGAGATTAAGGTTCCAATTACAATTCTCTTTAGTCTTTTATCTTCGCTAGAGTCATGCCTTGATCTCTTCCTGACAGGGGAAAGAGACCTGGAGCCTGAGGAGGAGACCGCATAATGCTGTTTCCTGTGGTGCTTCCCGATTTTGGTACTGCTCAACTACCTGAAATCACACCTAAATAACAATAACTTAACTCAAATAATCATCTATCCGTCAATCTTTACAGCAGAACAGGTGCCACAGCTACCAGTAAAAGATGCTGTATTTATATCATTCTGTCCAATTTGTGAATGGACTCAAGCTAAATGAACTGTGTGCATGTGCAGTATCACAATCAAACAATACAGTGTATGTGTGAGCAGACAATGCAGAGTCCCCTCACTCAGCTTTAATGAAGGTCATACTACAACCAATGCTAAATATAAAAGTAAGTGAAACAAATCAACCAATATAAACTGCTCACCACCACCTTTCTTTGTAAGTCAATCTTGCATTAAGCAACAGAGCTCCATCCTATGATCTCTATTTTTTAGAAATATTGCAATCTGTCCACCAAGCACTGCAAGCCTAGCGTGGGAAGCTCTAGGACAATGATGATGGAAGCCTGATCCCATCAGGGGCTTCAGCATTTATGTTCTGATTCTTAGTCTTGGTGAGAGAGAGGAAAATCCAGGAGGATACTGGGATGTCTGCCATCAAACTTTATGCATCTGGCGGGTATGTGCGGGGCTAGATTTACAGAAAACGTTTTAGTACTTTCCTTTGTCAGTGGTGTGGGATACACCTCAAAAGTAATGACGGGTACATAAACAAGGGACATTCAAGCAATGGCCACCACTGAAGCCAGATCAGATTTAGGATGCAGGACAGGTCTGGTCCCCTCTTCTGGCCTGTAAAGATCAGTCTGGGACTAGATGCAACCCCCACAGAGGAGACACTTTTTGCAGAGGCCTCCAGTCTTCTGTGAGTCAGAGCAAAACACGCTGCTCCGGCTCTTGCAAGTAAAGAAAGCACAGCTATTGTTTGCCAAATAGTTAATTTGCATGGCGCTCCAGGTTTGGACACGTGCAACCAGCTGGCAAAATAATCAGCAGCAGCGGTGGCTCCCACTGGTCAGCCTTCATTTAGAAAGGGAAAAGATGTTAGGTCCACAGAGATAGGATGGAGTGTGGCACCAATGTAGACGATGGGGGCAACGAGTCGCAAATGGCATCCCAAACCTCAAAGTTACAGACACAGACTCGCCATTATTGTTATGTGACAGGGAGCACCGGGAGAATGACAACCAAAAAACATAGCCAGTTATTAAGACAAAAACGAGTAGACAGGGAAAAGAACAACTGGTTTCTATGGATAAAACACTCTCGGGGATGAGACTGGTTTGCCTCCCCTGTCGGAGCACCATGCAGCTGGGGCAAACCATCAGTGGGCTCTCAAGCACAGAACAGCGCATAGGGCCATTAATAATTTAATTTGATGCACTTAGTAAAAGCCGCTCAATGTTACTTAAAGCGCTACATCACTTTCGAAGAAGAATGTAGAGCAAAATAAATCATGGAGGGGGAGGTAACCGTGCCTAATGGCAACAACAATAGGATGCCCTCAACTTCTACGGTGTACAAGAGAAATGGTAACTTCCAACAATTTTATTATTTTCATGTTTGCTATGTATGTAGTCAGGGACAGTTTAGGGATTTTGGGGACCCTGGGCCAAACATATTTTAGGGGGCTCTGTTGAACAGTTTTGAATGTATGATCCAATTTCAAATCTTTCCTGCCCTCCTTGGCCAGGTCACTGACAGTGCACAGGCACACTAGGCCAAATTCTAATATTCAGAGAGAGTGACATTTTTTAAATATTGTAACACAGCAGCAACTCACTAATATTACTTCAAATAACCTCTGTGACACCCTCCCATTTCTCATATGTGAGGTGCTATTGTGATCTAAAAGAAACTTTGTTATGGATGTTGCATAAAACATAAGCACAACATTTCTCTGAAAAATGTCTGTGATAGACTCTCACACATCATTTGCATTAAAAAAATAAATTAAAGTAAAGGGTATTTAAAACAATTTGTTTAAGAATTATTCAAGGTCATCAGGGCAAGACTCTGCAGAGCAGAAAGATTAGGGCTCTGGGCCAGAACCCTCTTTGCCCAAGCCTTAAAACGTCTTTGAGTATGTACAACCTGTCACTGTTATGACATGGCAATGCATTCAGATTTATTGTTGTAGTTTTATATAGCGCAGACTCAACCAAAGGTATGTGAGAGCTTTGACTGAGCACCATTTCATTATACAAGGATACATTCATTTTTTTTAAAGCACGGGGAGTGATTTACCCAGAATCACAAGCCTTTGGACAGATAGCGCCCCGGGTGAATCCAAATTTGGCACCCCGTTCCATTTGTCATTGGTGTGTTGGAAAATAGCACAGGTGAGGAAAAGGTGAAGGAAATAAGAGAAAGTGAGGCCACACGAAGGAAAACAGACAAAATGTGAACTTGGGTGCCAGTGTTTAACACAATTTTCTTTGCAGACAGGTAATAGGAAGACTGTTGCAGGCACCTCCTACGCCCCTCTTTAAACAAGGGCTCTGCTTGAGGGCCCAGGTCGCTGACGGTAAAGACCGGCACTGCTGCCAACCTAAGAATACTTGTCACAGTATGAGTATACAGGGAGAAGGAGCTGTGGCTATGGCAAGTGGGGCATTGGCGCCACTCCTCTGCCGAAATTGCTGGAGCTACCCTCCACCACAGCAATAAGAAACTCCTCTGTATCCATCCCCATGTCCTAGGGTGGTTTTAATTGGATCCCAGCGGTGCACAGCGTTCACATATATTGTGCCCGATCCCTGTCTGTTATGGTTCTGTAATGTGTATGTCATTTTGTTGTACACTGGTATTGTTCTGTGTCTGTTTCTTTACTGTGTCTGATTCTTTATTGTGCCTGTTATCTGTCATTGTTTTGTTTTTATTGTGCCTGCTATCTTGCCCATCTCTTTGACGCCCGCTCTCCACACTGAATGTCCTTTTTTCCTGCTGCCTCCTGCTTCCTGCCTCGCAGCGTCCCCTCCCTGAACCTACTAAATGGAAGCCGCAGCGCAGTCGCGCCGTGGACTTGTCAAAGGCAAGCCTGTCTGTGCCTGGACCACACCCAGAGCCAAGAACCCTGGCTCTTCCACCACGCACAGCTACCCCACCGCAGACCTCCGAGCACTGAATCCTGGGCACATCAACAACAACTACTACTGCTGGGCTTTCCCACACACCACCAGAGAACCATTCACCTCCAAACACTGCTGCTTCACTTTCAACACTGAAGCAACCAACATCGGAAACATTGCAAACACAAACGTACCCACGACATCCAAGACCACCACGGAACAACTCAGGTGCATCCTACTCAATGCACAATCACTCGGCAAACACGCCACAGAGACCTGGAACATGATCTCATCCTTCAGCCTGGATGTCATCCTCCTCACCAAGACCTGGCTGAACCCCGCTTCTGCACCAGACATCGCCATCGCCGCCCCCGAAAGCTACAAGATAACTCACTGGGACAAAACCAACAAACATGAAGGTGGAATCGCCATTATCTACAAAGACACCATTTGCTGCATGATCTCCTCAGATGACTCATCCCAGATAATGCAGGCTCTCAACTTCCAAATACACACAAATGGAAAAAGCACCATCAGAGGCATGCCCTAGTTTCTGCATCGCCATTCCTGACCTCATCTCCCTGATCATCATCGACTCCAAGCACTACATCTTCCTAGGGAAACTTAACTTTCACCTTGATGACCTCAGCACCACCAACACAGCCAATCTCCTTGAAAGCATAAATAACATTGGTCTTAAGCAACTCGTCACTGACCCCCACCCACATCGCAAGACACATGGTGGACCCAATTTTCATGTCTAGCAACAGAAACAAGTACAACCGCATCTCACAGCTTACCTGGACCAACCCCTAAAGTGCATACTTCAGCATCACAAGACCCATCAACACTGGCACCACGTCTCCCAGCTCCATGCACAGAAACTGTAAAAAAAAAATATCAGAATACCTGTGGAACGCTATCAACTCACACTTCCCAGACACAACATCCAACCCAGAACAAACTGCAAAAAAATACTCCCAGTGGATCACTGAATGCCCTAACACGTTTGCCCCAACTATGCTGGCCAAATCCAAAGGGCCTGCCAGGAGAGCCAGCTGGTTTACTATAGTGCTGACATCGACCAAACACAACTGTCAGCAATTAGAAAGGAAGTGGTGTACCAGCAAAGAGACAGTTGACAAAACCACTTTTAAAACAGCAGTACCACTGCTTCCTGAAAAATACCCTAGCAGACCACCTAGATGCCAGTGCAAACTGTAGCACAGAGCTATTTTGCCATTGTGAAAGAGTCCTCTAACCCTGCAGCCACTGAAAACAACATCACCCCCTCCCAAGAACTATGCAACACCCTGGCGGTCTTCTTCCACAACAAGATCTCAGCAATATACATTAAATCCAAAAACCAACTCATCCACCGCCGACAGGATCAGCTTGTTTACAACCAGGAACTCAAACCCCATACACCGGCTCATCCACTGGGACACTCTTACTACTCATGCCACAATGTCCATCATGAACTCTGTGCACTCAGGAGCCCCCATGGACCCCTGTCCTCATAAGCAAGATGATTGGCGACAAGCTCAAGAAAGTCCTGAACACCTCCATCACCATGGGAACTGGAAACATGATGAAATGAGGCTCCTCCTGAAGAAACCATCCCGTGATCCAGCTGAACCAACAAACTACTGGCCCATTTCCCTGCTCCCATTCCCAGCGAAGGTCCTTGAGAAGGCAATCAACCAGCAACTTACCAAACACTGGAACACAGCAACGTCCTGGACCCCTCACAAACCAGATTCTGAACCAACCAGAACACCGAAACAGCCCTGATCCCAGCTACCAATGACATCAGGACCATCTTGGACTGCTGCAAAATAGCAGCCCTCATCCTCCTGGACTGTCAGCCTCTTTTTACACCGTCTCCCATCACATCCTGGTCAACAGACTATACCACATTGGAATCCAAGGAGGCACCCTCAAATGGATCACCACATTCCTCACCAGACGAACCCAAAAAATCAGTCTCCCAGCGTTCACCTCAAAACCCAAGAAAATCATCTAGGATGGAAGGGGCAGATAGGGACATGGTAGAGGTACTGTACCCAAGAGGGCCCTCTGAAACAGATGTATCACACCCCCAGGGCAGGTACAGCCCTGGCTACTAGGGGGATGTGCACTGGGTGTGTCACCCCCTAGAAGACCCCATTAACCATGTCCTAGGCCTACAGAAGAGGCCTGCAGGGGTGCTAGTGGGCCTCCGCCTAGGGTGAAAGCTCTGATGCAGGGGCCAACTCTGAGCTGCCTTACGCCTTCCCAGGAGGGCCCCAATGGCGAGGCTGGTGGTAGGCGTAGGACAGGGCGAGTTTCAAAGGTGTACCTTGCCTGGGTTGGGGGGCACCCCCATGTGGGTGTCCTGTACCTAAAGGGTGGGGGGTTCGGATACGTCTATAAAGGTGGGCTGGTCCCCTACTAGAGGCAGTGGGCCAAGGGCACTGTCCCCCTGTGGAGGGGGCAAGTGCATGCATATGTCCTTCCCTGGGGGGGAGGTAGAGATGACCAACATGTGTTGGTCACTCTTTGGCAGGGCCCAGGGTGTGCAAAGAGGCCATGGGGCCTTCGGAGGTACTGAGTCTGGCATACCAGGCCAGTAGATGCACAATTCCACGATGGGGCATTTCATGCATGTTTCACCTGGCCCAGCTTGCCAACAGGGGCACCCTTGTCAAGGGATGCTGGATCATATAGTGAGCTAGGCCCAGGGGTCTCTCAGTGCCCATGTGCACGTGAGAGTTCATATATTTGGGGAGCTTAGCATAGCTGGCCTCGAGGTGCCTACTTGCACCAGGGTGTCATATGCCTAAATGAGACCCGCCCAACTTACCAGTGAGTGCCTACTTACACACGGGTGTTGCTATGTGTGAGTGGCAACTAGTTTCACTCGCCTGGGTGTGCGACTTGCACCCTGGTGGGTTTCCTATGTAGGTAAGGGAGCTGGCATCACTTTCCCGAGTGCGCACATCTGCACACAGTGTCCTAATATAGAAACTGAGCCTGATAGAACATGCTGGTATTGGTGCATGTGCACCTTTGTGGTAGCTTTAACGAAAGTGCCCACATGCCCTGGTGGGCATTGGTGTGCACCAGGGCATATGTTCCCAAGGAGTGCCAAACAACCACGCATGTTTGCACTACCTATAAGCGCTGCTCTATCCATAAGGTAACATCAGAAAATGAGTGGTATTTAGTCTGGCTGTACTAGTGGATTGCAGGGGAGCAGTCTCATGATGTTTAGTATAGTTGGACACAGAATGACAAACCTCTTCTGATGATAAAGGTGGTTTTGTCATTGATGCCCTAGAAATGCCTCTTCTGGGAAGTGAGCATTTCTAGGTTTTGAAGTGGTTCAGGTCTCTTATAAATTAGGCTTCCTTCTACGGACCACAGGGGTAGAGCACATCTTTGCATTCTCCATGCCACCAGGGGTCCCGTCGGGCCCTCGAAGTCACACATGTTGCAGATCGAACACCAGGCTCATGACGAAATCAGGAGCAATGGCGTTTATGGTGTCGTGGCTGCGGTCCAAAGTGGGACAATGTGACGTGCAGTGCCCAAAGGTCATAGTGCAGGCAGCAGCTCGGTGATGAAGCGTTGGTGAGACCAGGGCTGCGGTGTGAAGCAGGGGGGGCAATGTGTGGTGTCTCCAGGTTGTGGTGCAAGCAGCGGCAGCGTTGCTGAAGCACTGTCATTGGCAGGCTGTATGATGCAGGACATGCTCCGTGCGGCACCCACGGTTTGCGGTGCAAACAGGGGCATCTGTTGACGATGCTGGAGTTGATGGCGCTTGCTTCGGTGGACCGGGGCTGCGGTGCGACATGGGACTTGCTTTGTGTACCTCACGGGCGGTGTCCTAAGGCCACAAGGCAGATGGCAGTGTCGGGGTCAATGTAGAGCGTCGTAGTTGGGGATACCAAGGCTATGGTATGAGCAAGGCAATGCGGAGTACGGGGGCCCACAAGTTACAGTGCAAGCAGCGGCTCGGTGACGGCGTGGGGTGGCGGCATCTGTGAGACCAAGGGTTGCGGTGCTAAGTTGGCCACGGCTCTGTGCTGCAGCGTTAGGTCACAGAGCAGGCAGCATCGTCATTGCCATTGTGGTGGTTTTTCTTCTGTTGCAGCACAAAACACACAGTTCCCAGTGTGATATCCCTGAAACTTCCAACAGGAGGCAAGCCGTACTTCAAGCCCTTGGAGAAACTTCACTAGCAGGATACACAGCAAAGTCCAGTTTTGTCCTCTCCACAGCAGAAGCAGCAACTAAAGGCAAACTCAGCAAAGCACAGACAGTAAAGGGGCAGTCCGCTTCCTCCATCTCTTATCCTTGGCAGAGGTTCCTCTTGATCCAGAAATGTTCTAAAAGCCTGGGTTTTGTCTCCACCACTTATACTCATTTCTGTCTTTGAAGTTGGCAAACGTCAAAGGAAAGTCTCTGTTGTTCACAAGATCCTGTCTTGCCCAGGCCTGGCTCCAGACACACTCCAGGGGGTCGGAGACTGCAATATGTGAGGACAGGCACAGCCCTTTCAGGTGCAGCTGTCAGCTCCTTCCTCCTCACTCTAGCCCAGGAGACTCATCAGGATATGTGGGACACACCTCAGCTCCCTTTGTGTCACTGTCTAGAGGGAATTCACAAACAGCCCAGCTGTCAGTCTGATCCAGATGTGGATTTCATAGGCAGACAGAGACAGAGAATGTTTAAGCAAGAAAATGCCCACTTTCTAAAAGTGGCATTTTCAAACAGACAATCTAAAAATCAACTCTACAAACAGATGTATTTTTTAATTGTGAGTTCAACGACCCCAAACTCCACATCTCTGTCTGCTCCCAATGGGAAATTGCACTCAAGAGGAATTTAAATGCAATCCCCATGTTAATGACATTTAAACCACACCAGTACATGCTGTACCTTTTAAATACACAGCGCCCTGCCCATAGGGCTACCTTGGGCCTACCTTAGGCATGACGTATATGCAGTAAAAGGGAAGGTTTGGGCCTGGCAAGTGGGTACACTTGCCAGGGTGAATTGGCAGTGCAAAACTACATACACAGACACTTCAGTGGCAGGTCTGAGACATGTTTACAGGGCTACTTATGTCAATGGCACAATCAGTGCTGCAGGCCCACTAGTAGCATTCGAGTTACAGGCCCTGGGTACACATAGTGCACTTTACTTGGGACTTACTAGCAATCCAAATATGCCAATCATGGATAAATCAATCACCCATACAATTTACACATTGAGGACTTGCACTTTAGTACTGATTAGCAGTGCTAAAGTGCGCAGAGACAATAAACCAGTAAAACAGATCTAAAAAAAATAGGAGGAAGATGGCAAAACGTTTGAGTATAACCCTGCAAAAAGGGCCATTTCTAACATGTGGCCTGAGTATGGCGTCTGGAGACCAGAATTTCCTGGCACAGATCTTTCCAAGGACTTCCTGCACTTCAGGAGAGTGGCCCTCATTTGTGGGGACCACCAGATGCCGTAATGTCTTGTTGGTGTGGACAGGATCACCCATTTAGGGAGCCCGCCATTGTCAAGTGTGGCGCATTTCTCTCGTGTGAGCCTGTGCTGCATGCTGACTGTGTGCAGTGTCCTGTTAATTGGTTGCAATCCTAGGAGGTTGGGGTGCAACCTGAGTTGTGCTGTACGTGCCCTGGTATGGAACTACTGAACTTGCGTCGATGTGTGTGACTGGGAAGTCTGGTGCAACTACAAGTCATTGTGTACTAGACAGTATGCCTCATTCCAGAGAGGTATGGAAACCAAGTTCCGAGTGTGACCACATGGTTGTGTGCAACTCAAGACATCATGTGCTAGGTGTTGTGCCTCCCAGTGGGGTGCACGATTAACACCCTTTGTGGGAGAGTCCCAGAGTGTCTGGTGCGGTTCAAGTTATCATACACCAGACTGATGCCTCTGTCCGAGGAGGTACCATCTTGGGAATTGGCTTGTGAATAAACGTAGGGTCTGGGCGACAGAGATCAACGGACCCTGACGTTGTGCTTCCTTTTTGTGGAGGGACAGCACTGAACATTTTTCACATGGGATCATAACCATCTGGGGTCACTTTAGTCTCTGTGCACAGGACTTGGCATCTACTGGTACAGGAGGTATAGGTCTAGTAACTTGTCATGTGCAACTGAAAGTGTTGAGGACGACTCATGTCAACAAGCCCCGAAGGCACCTCTCTGTTCCAGAGGTGGTGAAATTGGTAACTATTTTATAACATTGAACTGTCTAGTTGGGCTGGACACCTTGGCGTCTAACGACAGCCCCAGTGACTCTCTGCCTGTGTTTTGCAGACCTCTGAGTGAACCTCTACTGGGAAGCCCAGACGTCTCCTCCTTAATTGTTTACCAGCAGTTGTATTTTCTTTCCCTACCTTGATCCCCAAACCTTGAGACTTGTGACTGAGTTGCGAGCAGGCTAGTAACCAGGGAAAGGTTGATGCCATCTTTGGTTCATGGAGGGGCAGGATAGCCCAAGCTGGTTGGTGGGTGAGGGGCAGTTTGGGGCCCAGGGTGCTTGCAAACATAGTGGCATTCACTATCCGGATATCAGAGCACCGCATTCGTGTGCTGGGCAGGGGCAGCTCCTCCGTTAGGGCGGAGGAGCGTCGCTCCCCTGCCAGCAGCAGCAGCTGCAAAACCTTTAAAAGAAAACAATAATAAACTTTAAAAGAAAACAATAATAAACCCTGTTTATTATTGTTTTCTTTTAAAGGGGAGGGGCCACTGAGGTGACGAGCAGTGAGAGGGAGTGTACAGCACTCCCCCTCATTGTGCATGTATGTTTGGCCGGCCGTCTCTGGCCGACCAAACACACATGCGCAGTATGCTCTCTCCTGCCCAGCAACACAGTTGCCATGCTGGAGAGAGCCTGCACTCCAAGCCAATCCTGACGCTGCTTTGAGCAAGGTCAGAATTGGCCACAGGGCAGGCTGGGAGCCTGTGCCTACAGCCAGCAGAGCAAAAAAGCAGATAGAGCAGCGTGTCACAGCGATGGAGGTAAGTGTATTTTTTTTATTTTAATTTTTATTTACTCACCTCCCCACCCCAACCCCACGCGCTCCACCCCATCCCTTCGGTGTCCCGTGAGACACTCCTGGTGCCGGGAGTAAGTGCGTACACACGCCAACTGATACCTGTGGCACCGCACGGCAGTGCAGAGTGAATGTGCAGGAGTGAGTGCGGGGGAATGCGAAGGCAGTACCTGGAAACTTGGGAAATTCTTCATCACATTTATCTTGTCAGGGAGTTCTTACAGTTGGCATTGTGTCTTACTAGTGTGGCTTTGGTTGCAGTTCTACGCGAAAGTGTTGTAAACCTTGTACGTACATTTTTCTGCTAATGTTGGGAACCAGGGTGCATCCTGAATTTATGTGTTACACTGATTGTGGGGAATTCTAGGGTGGGTCTTTTGCTGACCACGTTTGTCACCCTGTGTGGGTGTGAGGAGGGATTGTACCATTTTCCTCATGTGTACATACAGTAGTACTGTTTAACACAGCTGAGCCTCATATCGTGACTGCCGTTGCAAATTGGGGCATAGGCCCAGAGTTACATTATAACCATACTGTGTTGACAAGGCGTGTGTGTTGAATACAATCTTTTTATACATACACTGTGTGTGAATTCTTCTTTGTGCCGCACAGCATGGTTGTGGCGGGAAGTGTTGTGTTGTTACTTTACACATTGCCTCTGTGATAAACCGGACTGCTCTGTGCCAAGCTACCCAAGGGTGAGCAAAGGTTATACAGTAAGTGTAATCACCCACCCTTGACCGAAGTGGCGGGTTCTGCCTGGCCACTCAGAATATGCCACCTCCAACATGGCCCATCCCAACACAACAGGCCTGCAACCTCGGCATAATCTTAGACAGCAAGCTATTTATGAAAAAACAAGTCAACGCAGTCTCATCCACCTGCTTCTGCACCCTACACATGCTTTGCAAGACCTTCAGATGGATTCCAGTTGATACCAGAAGGACTGTCAAAAGGCCCTCATCACCAGCAGGCTGGACTATGGGAACACACTCTGTGTAGGTATCACCGCATGTCTCCTGAAGAGCCTACAGACAATCCAAAACTCAGTGGCGAGACTCATCCTCAACCTCCCCAGACTAACCCACATTACACGCCACCTCAAGAAACTACACTAGCTCCTGGTCCACAACAGATGCCAGTTTAAAATGTTGACCCATGCACATAATGACCTGCACAACAAAGGGCTGGCATACATCAACAAATGAATGACCCTCCACCAACTGACCAGACACCTACAATCTGCCCCTCTCCTCCTTATGGACACCCCCTGGAACCACTGAGTCAACAGCAGAGGTCGCTCCTTCTCTTGCTTGGCAGCCAAAGCTTGAAACGACTTTCTCCTGCACCTCAGGACCGGCTGTCGCTCTTACAATTCAGGAAAGGACTCAAGACCTGGCTGTTCGAATGACTAGATCACCAGTAAGCAGCTAGCAACTCCAGCACCCTGAGACCCTCATGGGTGATTTGCCACGCTTTCCAAATCCTTGCTTGATTGATTGATTCAGTCATTCATTGATTAATTGATAAGGGCAGAGACATACCTCGACAAAGCCAAATATGAAGGCATTTCAAGAGGGCTGGGGAATATGTTGATATGCATGCTTGAAAACACATCCGTGGCTTCACCTACGCCAACCTAGATAAAGACCAGTCATGACAAGCCGCAGAATATTTTCAAGGTCAAACACTCTGGGCAGGTGTCCTTAACAGCTATGAATGAGCAGGCTGACTTCTGATAAGAGCTGGGGCGGACCATTCTAGAGTGCCACCAACACCCCTACTTAACCAGCTCTGTCAGTTCTGTGCACCTGCCTGCTACTTACCAAGGGAGTGTCGCCAACTAAAGCAAGCGGCTGCAGGTTCATAGCCCAAACAAACTCAGATTACCTTCCTCTGCCGTGGATATAACAGGGGAGCTGGCAAGCAACTCAAAGGCAGTTTGAGACAGTGCTTACGTTGTGAAATATAAGGGCAGGGCAACAAAGTTTTTGTTAGGATTCCATTGGTTGCCAAACACCAAGGATGCCTGGCCCTCGCCCAACACCATACCTCTTTCTCCCTCCACCATAACCTTCATTCCTCTTTACTTAATCACTGCATGTTCTTTTTCACAGCTGTTTTTGTCCTTTGTTATTACTTTCGTATGTTTCACTTGCTCATTCTTTCTCTAGTTTCTCCGTTTTATAGGTGGGCAAGCCACTCAAAGTGGAGCCAGCATCGAGCCTGTGGCCTTGCTCTGGGTCAGCTCGAATTCTGTTGGAACCTCGAGCCCATAACAGGCTAAACTTTCATGTAGCTGCTGCCTTCTCACCCTCCTTCTACACAGGACGTGGCATTAAAGCAGAGGTTGCCTATTTTGGAACCGAGGAACTTGGTTTGAGGCTAGACATTGCCTCAACATCCCGTGATTTGGGCAAATCATTTAATCTCCCCGTGCCTATAAGCAATGAATATGACTGTGTGTAACATAAGTGGTTCATGTAATGCGCTCCAAAATGAACTGCAGAAAAAATGCACAAAGAGGTAAAAACAAAGCCTTTACATAACGAAAGACAAATAGATACCTATTTACTTGCTGATTTGTACAAAGTGAAACCAGAAAACCTGAATAAATCACAGGTTCCCTGCTTAAATTGAGTGATCTTAGGCAAATCTTTTATTTCACCAAGACTCCCTTTCCATCATTATCGCATAAGCACTTTCAAATATGTGAGTTTGCAAAACCTATTGTGTTTGATTTGATAGACTATAATGTTGCTCTATAATAATCTGGGCCACATACTGGTTTACCAGACAACAGACCTGCCTCTTAGTTCACTGATGGTTCATGTTTAAAAAATATCATTTTTAATAAGTACTTTTTAGTGCAGTGCTATTACGTGCGTGTGACATGTTACTGTAAAAGCTTCCTTGTGTTAAAGAAAACACCTTTTTGACTTTTCAAGAGATTTTATTGTATTTTAAATGATGTTTGTTGTATGATTTACATCTAAAACATTTTCAGAGCTCGGCTCCTGCACGGGCTCGAAGAGCTGAGGCAGACTATTAACTTGGCTCTGCTCTCCCTGTTAATTTGTTGGTCTACCCACCTCTATTAATTTCTCTTTCTTGCTACCGGTCAAAGTCTGAAGAAAAAATAAGTCCTAGTTCTGAAAAATCAATTCTGGTGTCCTCAACATCTTTTACCAGCACTGATTAAAAACTGGTTTGATGGCATGAATATTCCCTAACATCTACTTAAACTGCACAGGCTGCTGGTGGCAGAAAAGGATTAGACACTGACCTTTTCTATGGTCCATAGTCACTTGCAGGACACTGGCCAATGCAGGCTACTTGGGAAATTCTCCCCTGTCTCCCCAGAACAGTGATCCAATCATGCAAGGGAGAAGGATGTTGAGAAATACAATATGATTATAAGGGGAGGATACAGTTTGGTGGCTGCAGATGTAGATTCTGAGATGCAAGCTTCCATTTTGGTTGATCACCTATCTGAATTCTGCTATAACTGCAATGTAAAAGAATCATATAAATCTAAATCGTTGTAAAGCAATGTTGTTATTACGAGGCCATACAGAATCGCTTGCTATCACTAGGAGGGGTAGAACAGCATTTAACTTAGGAGTATATCCACTCAGAACTGGAACAAATCACTCTAAGGATTGTAGGCACAAGAACATGCTCAGCTCTCACTCGCTATAGTCCAAGTATATGTGCAGCTGCATAATCGCAGCAGCACCACATGAGTAGCCTGCAATACACACATGGAAATACCCCTCTCACAAAGACTACACTGCATTCACACTTTCTCTGTATCAATACACTCGTATCTGTAAGCCTACACATTGATTCTCTTACTCCTTTCACTTCACTGCATACTGCAGTGCAACACCAAAATCACAACGCGGGCAAGCATTTGGCCCAGATGCAATACATGGAAACGCTACTGGAGACCAATTCATCATTATCCTAAGCTCTTTGCACAAGAACTGCAGCATTAACGTCTACAATCGTCTGTCATCCTTGGATAGTGTTCAACTTGCCACCACAGAAGCTTTCTTGGGCGATGACACTGGATCCGTGGCACATGAAGCTATACCTACGGGCTACTGAAATGCTCGTACGAAATGGCACCTCAAAGAAGACGAGTAGCCATTATCCATAACAGCCCACTACCTAAAAAAACAATTGTAAACTGCACTACTGCAATATGCTGCACAACACACTGCCCATCTGTTGTTCTCCTACACTCTGCTTCACGTATTTCTCCAGACCTCCCATTAATTTGTCTTTTATTTAACTCTGCTTCCAAGATTATGCTCCCACGCCCTAAAACACTTTGTTCTCTGCATAGTAGATGACTTTAATAACAGGTTTGACAAACTTGCATTGTCTATAACCACATGCTTGTTATGCAGTATTGAATCTAGTTCAAATGGTTTCTGGCTCTACTCACACAGTAGGGCCTACAATGGATGCAACTTTTGCCCCTCAGTTACTGGTGAACTCCTTGAAACTTAGACTGGTCATGCTATGATTGAGTGAAACCTTCACAAATTCTACGCTCCATACAAATCCATGGCCTCAAATGCCAAGGCATCTACTGAAGCATGGAAATGACCAGACTCTCTCCTCTTCTGCAATCCCTTTCATCTGTAGTTGCCTAGAAGCCAGTGATGCTCAGCCTCCAACATCATCCACCCAATGCCAAAGACCTAGAAAGATATTTTGAGGCTGAAACCAAGGAGGACATTCGGCTCAAGTTACACATTGTCTCTACTCCATTACCTACACTCCTTTTACCATGTTTTACTGATGACTTTATCAATTTCTTCAAAGCCTGTGGTGCATATGAAACTCTAAAAGGTCCATACACTGCCCAAATATTCAAGGTAATTATCATGAGTAGCAGCACTTCTCTACTGGAACTGGCTGTTGCATTTAGTAGGGTCCATCATCCTATATCCTCTGTTATAGAGACTCAAACCTGTAGAGATACAAGGCACTATTATTTGCTCGAGTGCTTCCTTGCTGGCTCATAAATCTCTCAATCTGCCTCTATCCTACTGTTACCATTTTCCTTCAAATGTAGAAGTCTCACAAAAATCCACCGCAAGACTTCTACTTTAACATATATTTTCGAACACTACTGGATCTGATCCCCTTTTTCGAACTCAACTACTGAAACTATGTGGATGACAAGTAAACTACGATAAAACTACAAAGCCCATCTGAGTTAGATTCCTGTGGAACTGGGCAATGCTGCATAGTGGTAGAACACTGGATGTGAACACTTTACCCCTAATTAAAGACATCAGAAGCTGAGACAGTAGCTTGTAGTAAACTGACTGCCTATCACTCGTCCACCAGCTGGACAAAAGAACGTGTCCTAACCCATCACCCCATGTAAGGAATCTAGGTGTAATCATGGTCCAAACCTTTCTCTGACTCCAGAAGTGGATTGAGTTATGAAGGGGAGCTTTTTCCTGACGAGATGCCTACTTTGAATCTCACTTTGCTTAGTATTCCATGCAATCCACCATAAGCCTAGTGCTGTCTCGTCTAGGCTACACCAAGCGGCGGCCAGCAGCTTTAGGAGGGAGGGGGCGGGTGGGATACACACACACACTCATTCTTTCACACACAGACATGCATGCATGCACACACATCCATTAACAACACTCATACCATTCAAACATGCACGCACCATTCATTTTAAAAGATCACACACACTCATTCTTTCACACACACACGCACGCACGTACGCACACACATCCATTAACAACACTCATAACACTCAAACATGCACACGTGCACCAAACATTCAATTTAAAACATCACACACATACACACACTTACCTTCAGCCTCCAGGTCCCAGGAGGGTTGGGATTGCTGCCTTCCCTCTCAGACAATGAGGGAAAGCAGCAGTCCCAGCCTAGTCACAGAGTGGAATGGGGTCAGTGAGACTGCTGACCCTACCCCACTGTGTGACGAAGTGTCACTGATTGACACTCGCCCTGGGCACTTCAGGGCTTAAACCTGAAGCGCCCAGGGAGAGTGTCAATTGGTGACGCTTTCCTCATCACCCAGGGGAGGGCCTCGAGGCACCTTTGCTGAGCCGAGGAGGTCACGCCCATAAGAGCTGTGACCTCCTCAGCCCAGCAAAGTTCAGCTCAGGCAGCCAGGAGTGTGCGCAAATCGCGCATGTCTGCTCCTGGCTGCCTGAGCTGAACATGCAGAGTGTCTGTCAGGCTGACCTTTGTTCAGCCTGACAGACACTCTTCATGAGGGGCAAAAGGTGGGGGGCGTGGCCCTCCGCCCTAAAGGACGGGCCGCCACTGGCTACACCAATGGTATGTATCTCGGAGCATCCCACAAAGTGAATCGGAAGCCAGGATGAACCCAGAACATCACTTCAAAATAACTCATTAACCCTTGCATTAGGTCACGCATTCTACCACCACATCATTTCCTACCCACACTGGCTAGCGGTGGCTGGACATATCACTTTCAAAACAACGTACATAGTTCACTGTGCTATTCACTGTTCGGGTCCCAGTATCCCATGCAAAAAAAAAAAAAACTATTCTGTTAATAATTCTTAGATCAAAGCACTATGGCAAACTCGTCAGTACAAACGTTTAAGATACTGAACCCAATCCCCGCAAGTATAAGAGTAATTTGCAACCATCATGAATTTTGGACAGCACAAAAACCTCACCTTTCCCTAGTTTACAAGTACTATGTTACAAATAATGGTAAAAATGGGTGAGTATCTGCGTGCTTCAATGAGTGCCTTTTCACACTCCTTCACACCACCTGAGGCTTAAGAGAAGTGATGCTGCAGCATCGTGTTTAGAGCACATCTGCAAAGCGTACACAACTCTCCAAAGGTTCAATTTACAACCAACACTCACGTCAACGGAGCGCTCTGACGAGTGTGCCCAGGATCCTGATGCACATCGGAGCGCTTCGAAACCCATCAGGGGTACGAAGCTCTATATGAATTCTATATTATAATACACAATCATCCACCCAAGCACACCCACAGAGTAGCAAGCTACCCATCTGCAAATGTGATCTGGCCACGATTTGAAGCACTATATAAATGTGAGTACAATAAAATACTACAATACTGTTAAATTAATTTATTTGTATAGCAGTTCTGCCTTTCAAAAGAAGCTACATTACAAACACTGTTCAAAGTTAAAGATTTTTTGGATCTGTTTTATTTCAATCTTTTTAATGAGGCGTTTATCTGTCTTTAAATACATTTTACTTCCCCTATGGCTACATGAGTGCAGAATAAATATACGTAATAAATATATTTTAAAGAAAAATGCAAAACTGCTCTTAGAAACCCTGTTGAATGTACTCGACACGGTTTTTAAAGCGAGAGCCACGTTGCAAAGAAGTTTTTTATAAAAATTTAAAAAAACACTCCTCCTTTCACTTAATTCTCCTGAAACTACAAGGTCAGAGGGGTTTGAAGTAAGAGGGTCTCTGCGCGGCATGGCAGGTAAGGACGGCACCTTAACGGTACCGTAAACTGGAAAACGCTAGAACTCAGAACACAACACAATGCCTCTCTTTCACCTCGGGCATCTGTGACAGCAGTACTTTAAAATACAAAAAGCATCTCGGTGTCGTTGTTTTTATGATGGGTTTCCCGGATACAAGCAGTCAGAAGGAATGGAGGGGCCTTGCGTTTGACGGTTGCGTGGCCTTCATGAAACCACTTAAGGCGTCCATCGCAGAAGAAACAAGGCCGCCGCTTTCAGAGCTGAAGCGCATACCTTGCTGCCCTCCGCTTCCTGGAAGTCCCTGCAGAGCTTTTACTCCGGCTGCCTGTACCCAGCGCTCTGCTGTGTGTGGCGTCTCGTCACCCGAGTGGGGACTGAAAAGCATATACCATTCTGAGGCGTAACGTCAAATGATGGGGCCCTCCGGCGGAATGTGAAGAGGGGGCCCCTGAGTCTCCCATGTCCCGCGGATACTCATTGGACTTGGGCTAGGTAGGCTCCTCTTGGAGGGCTGGGGACCCCCTCGTGGCAAGAGTGCCCACCTGCGGCGCAGGGGATGCAGGTACCTCAGTTACGCCCCTGATTCCATTGTTGTGCCCCTGGTGTGGGGGGCCTGTGGGTCACTCCTCATCTCTTTTGTCGAGACCCCAATACTGAGCTCATCTACCAAGGCTGGCTGTGTACAGTCTATGCCTGGCGGTCGTTCACCGGATGCTACAGGAGCATTTTATAGACAATTTGCCATGAATTCATGTATCTAGGGCATGCAGTTGTCTGCTCCTTTATCACTCCAAGTGGATCCTATAGAGATCACTCAAGCAGGCATAATACATTTAGGTAAACGCATGCACTCTATCACTAACTCATTTTCCTGCTATTACATGCCTAGGTGAGGTGACCCAAGACAAGACGAGATCACCACTCTGGTCACTCACACACAACACCAAACTCTTCCCACATAGGCAACGTGGTAAATGAGCTCTTCAAACCACACACGCCCCATGGTGTGTAGTATACCACCCGTCTGCTAATGTGTGTTGGCTTCTGGTCAGGGTAAGAAGTGCTTTATAAATGCCATTATAGTTCAGTACTACACAATACAAAGCCTCCAGGCTGTGAACTTATTGTTAAAAATTGTTGCCAAATTTCAGTCAAGATTCCTAGTTACTGCAAAAGAACAGATACCACCAAATATGGTTGTTTGTATGAAGTGCGTGCAACAATGATAAAGCTTCGGAAAACATTACCATCCAAGATGAGACGGCTCATGGTAGTAGAAGAAGGGGGAATACTCCAAAGGCACAGCTCCCAGGAGGCCACAAGGGATGAAAGATGAGACATGGACAGCTGAAGCAGAAAGCAGCTGCAGTTCACGATTGGTCTAAATGTTTCTGGCACTTTAGCCGGAATGACATTTTACCAACTCCTACCTTAGCACCTAATTCTAGGAGCTAGTTTATGCTACCCTTCAGGTGGTGTCACTAGCGACTGCCCCTGTAGAATCAGACAGTCTTTGGGAGAAGAGCATCATCCTAACATTCCGTGGCTGGAGGCTGAATTTTATCCCAGTAATAATATATGCACTTTCCTACATAGAGACACAAATCCTAGAAGCGCTTTGGTGCATAGCTCTTGTGATCTGTGCAAATTGTTTCAGTTTAACTGACGGACCAAAGCAGACTAAGGGCATATGAACTGATTTATGGACAATATTCTCAGGCCAGATGCCAAACGCCCATGGTACCAACATAAGGTGATTCAACACTCTCTGGATGACTAGCTAGTGATTAATTTCCACCGGTGGTGGGCAAAGAGGAGAGAGGTTCCATAGGTGCTGGTGGGCAGTGGACGGGTCCAGCAGGAGCTAGATGACTAGGCACAGTATTTACAGATTTACCTGAGAGACAATAAGAAGCATGTTTGAAAAGCCACTAGGTATACTCATTACTCTCTGCTGATAATTGGCAGTGACCAAGAAACATCTGTCCAGCAATGGCTGTGCTAACACTGATGGTGAATACTATTTACTTGTGAGTAATTGAAACTATGATGAACTGCAACAACCAGAAAGCACTTCAGAGAATTGGAGCACACATGGCAGCAGTGTGCACCATCCCTCTGTAGTTGTTAGGCTCCCGCTAACAGTACTTGTCAAAGACAGTAGCCAGGTACACGAGTCCTCTTCTCAATGTGTCAGTGTAGTCTAGTATAATCCAAACCACAGCTCAGTGCTCTGGGAAAGAGGTGGTCACCTTACAACTCGAGTATAACCCAAGAGGCAGTGCTTTAAATGGAAAAATAGAAGTGCAGGTACTCTGTAATAGAGTACCTGCTTGTTTCTGAGAAGTGCCGGTACTCTCCAATTAAAAGTATTACGTTTTTCTTGAGATAAGCCGGTACTCTCCCTCTAAAAATAAAAAAGTGCCGGTACTCAGTACCGGAGAGTACCGGCCCATTTAAAGCACTGCCAAGAGGGCTATAAATATACAAAAACCGTCCGTGCACTCAAAGTAACAAAATTAAATGTCCAATTAGAAGTTCTATTGTTTTCTTTTGTCTTTTGTTGGATCCATTGGTACTTCATTGAGTCCATATTTCTTTACATCAGTTCATGTACAGAAGTAAAGCTTCTTAATTACCACAAAGGCAAATACACTCCAAGCAGCCAACACATTTCGTCGTAATGGCACAAACGCCTCTGAATTCTTCAGGGCTAAAAATAAATAACCACGCATCAGATACTAATTATGAGCAATCAATTATGTGACCCTCAACCACCAGTAGGTGCAAAAAACAAAATCAAAGTCACTTGTGATATATTACAATATCAATAACTCCTCAAAAATAAGTATCCACAAATCTTATCCCACTTACAATATTGCATAACAAGTAAGATAAAAAAAAGTAACATGCAGTACATCTTGCAAGCCATCAAACTCAAAACCATGTGCTCACCCATGCGTGCCAGGCTTACCACCAATAACCACATAAAAGAAAATGCCCCAAAATAAAGCTCGTTTTTGGTACATGCGTTAAATGCGGGGGTAAACAACTTGTTTTTATATAGATGCACAGGTCTGTTACTCTAAGGGTTGAATGGACTTGGAAGTGACGGAGGAAAACAATGTATTATTTCATGTGCATTATACGCTACTAGGGGCTTTCTGGTATGTGAAGCTTATTGTTTCTATACAATTTTACACAGGATATTTTGTGGTTACAAGATTTGATATTACAAAGGAGGTCTTACTTTGATCTGAATGTTAAAGGCGTTTTTTTTCAAATAAGGTCTTACATTATTTTATTTTTTGGCATGTTCTTTATTTGGTCATTGATGTTACGTCTGGCATGAATGGGTGAGCATGTTGTTTATCTTTAAATATTCCAAGGAGTCAGACCACACGGAATAGATAGTGCCCCATTTAATAATATCATCCCTAAACACAATTCCTAAACACAAAGGGAGTTAACTCCCATTGAAATGCACGACTCTTCTAAAATGGTTAGGTGCTCAGCAAATAAGTATAGCGCTCATACAAGAAACTCATTTGATAGAACGAGATACAGATTGAAATCCCCATTGTCACAACTACAATTTCAATCTTTAGCTTCAACTAAAACCAAACGGGTGTCCATACTGTGCAGAAGGGGTACCCTTTTTATCCTCAATGTGATACACTGCAGTGTGAATACCCTTTGCATTTTTAGAAAGGGCAAAGTGGAGTATAAGAAATAAGCTGTGTATGTGTATATGCCCTTAATGAGAATAGAGTCGTTCTATTCAGATTAGTTTCCTCACATTCCAGGCTTTGGTCAAGGTCTATTGATTGAGGCTGAGGATTCCAATGCTAAGATAAACCCAGCATGGGCCCATTCGGCTTGACCAGTGGACACCATAACCCGCCACAAACCCTCATACAAAGTTTAGCGTACTTAAACCTGAATGACAGAACCTACATGTTTTAGTTCAATGTTCATGGAACATCGTCAAGATTCAAATATTTATTCATAGAACATATGGCTATACAAACAAGTTCATCTTGCAAAATTGAGACACAGATCATTTCCGATCATGCCCCACTGGACCTGATGTTCAATGATGCAGCATTCTGCATACAGGCTATTCCTAGACAATGGCGCATGAATGAGATAGCATTCCAAGACCCAGTAATCGGTCACTTGATCAGAAGGCAATCGAACATCATTTTCAAGAACGCACTGATGGTGAGGTTAGGTGAGACACAATATGCGCTGGAGCTGAGGCAGTCATTCGGGAAGAGCTTATTTCTCACACCTCCACTTTCTTCAGATTAAATAGGGCTAAAAAGGGACCCAGAAAAAAAAATTATGGAACCCAACCAACAACACGAATTCTTGGGATCCAGACATACCTATAGAGAGTTCCAATCAGCAAGAAGCAAACTCAAACAAATCCTGTTAGGTGAAAAAACTAGTAAAATGATACAAACAACTCAAAAAAACTATGTAAAAGGAGAGAAAGCCGAAAGTCTGGTGGCTCAATACCTGAAAATGCAATCCTCTCGCAGTAGTGTGAAACACACCATAGATTCCTCAGGGCACATATTTGTGTCTCCTGAGGATACAGCCCAGAGACTCTTTGACTAATACGCAGATTTATAAAAAGAGGAAGAGCTCCTTAAATCGGTACAATCTGAATACCTATGAGATATCATGTCCCCACCACTATAGGAAGGGATTAGGGACCTCATCCAGAAGCCTATGTCTGCTCAAGAAGTTAGACATGCTATAACAAATAGTTTGCGTGTTATCAGACATATAGGATACTGTGATATTATTTAATTATTACATACTCAACGTGGCCTGCGATATTGTCAATACTGGAGATATTACTAAATGCCTCCATGGTTCGGCACTAGTGATCGTTATATTTCTGCATCACATACTAACAGGTCCCTAGAATATTGGTTGTTTATCAAACCAACATGTAGGAGAGAGGGGTGTGCTCATTTAGTACATATGAAGACTCAGGAAACATTGCTCATTTATTATAAACATGAACAACCCTGCAATATTGTATATTTATGTTTGTTATACATATATTTATGATCCTAAACTATACCATTATATTGTTTCTTTTAGTCACATGAAAACACACACATCTATGTCTCTAAAGTACACATGCAGACACACCCAGCAATATTGGTAATGTATTGGACACACGCACGTATGATCCAGGAGGATTGCTCATTTAAGTTCATACATTGCACACACACACAGATAAACACGCAGGATCCTTTTGTAGTGTTCATTTATGTCCATTTATTACACACTGTGCGCCGCCCGCCCCTTCTGCGCCCTGCGAGCCACTACTGCTCTAGGGTACACGTCTTCTTACTCACCATTGGGACTCCAAGGTACACTCACTTCTTACACACCAACGACACCCCACGGTACACGCAGTTCTTACACATCACTCGGACTCAACAGCACACTCACTACATACACACCATTAAGACCCCAGGATACACACCCTTCTCACACACCGCTGGGAAGCTACAATTCATACACACCAGTGGGATTTCATGGTACACACACTTAGTTACACAGGGGAGTAGTGGTCGAAGCAGGTGAAATGCCCATACGTTTCTGATTTATGAGAAACTGTTCCCCTACTTCTTGTGAAAAGACAACCATCCGCGGATGGTTAATTCCTATATTTTAAAGGCTTCAGCTGAAGAGTCATGCAATGAGTCTCCTGTGCTGTGAAGCTGGCAGACAGCTAAATAAACCATTCTGCCAGGGTGCCTGCTTGCCTGAATGAAATACAATTGTGCACAACGAGTTAATCTGCAAATGTAGGCTTGGGAGCGATACTGGCTTTAATTGCTCGAATCACTCAAAGCTTTGTGATGACAAAGATTTATTTTTGAGTGGTAGTGCAAAGAATTAACAACTGAGCTGTGAAGTGCATGCTTTTAATTGAAATTATATGTACAAAGAATTTACTAATCCTGACGGAGTGTTGAACGGACAGTTATGTCAAGCAAATTGCATTACATTCATTCTGGGTATTTCCAAAATCTATATTTTGGAAGCACAATTTCATCTTAAACCTTTTTGTGCATTTTGTAGCAGTCTATATTACACTGTGTGTAATGCAAGTTTAAAAGAATGACTTATATATTCACGCAGGCTCTGACCTCCTAGACCTAAAAAATCCACAAGTGCATTAATAGAGGCTTCATGATATACTATAGTGCATTTCCCAGTGAATAACAACTTTTTAAATTTATTTTTCATTAAAGATGCGTGCTATTTTATATGTAGCTACCTGACAGTGAAAGACCAAAAAAATGTACAGAATATATTATTTTAGCCACACCTTTGACCCCACCGCCATGCTCACTGACCCTGCCCTTTTGCATGCAGCATCACAGTTCACATACCTTTTTTTAATGCACTTCGACCACTGCAGGGGAGTATAGGCCAGATTCAACAGCCAAGAAGAATATAATTACTATCATGGGAGGCGGTGTGGTAGGATGAGGTGGTCCTCTGTTGCACACAGATGTGCAAAGCGATAGCCAGATGTAGTTTTTGCATGTGTGATGGCAATGCCTTACTCAGCCCGGCTTGCGACATTCTGCACATATTGAATGAATACCCAAAACTGCTCACACCAAGTAAAGGTGCTCTTGGTGCTCTGTGTGTCAGGCATTTTAAGAACAAAGCACTCAACAGAGACATTTTGGTGAAAGTGTGTCCTAGCGGTATCACAGCATTGTAGTCCATACACTCCTAGAAAGTCCATAGTGTTAGCGTGTTTAGACGTGCTGGTGTGAGCCTTGTTGCAAACATTGACAACTAAATGAGCTGCAATGTACAGCGTCCATTTTAGGAGATCCTCATTCCTCACTCCTCATCCCTATTTATCATCCCTGCTTCTCATCCATCATCCCTACTTCTCATCCACCATCCCTGCTTCTCTTCCATCCCTACTTCTCATCCATCATACATCATCCATACTTCTCATCCATCATCCCTACTTCTCATCCATCATCCCTACATCTTATCCATCATACATCATCCCTACTTCTCATCCATCATACATCATCCCTACTTCTCATCCATCATCCATCAGCCCTACTTCTCATCCATCATCCCTGCTTCTCATCAATCATACATCATTCCTACTTCTTATTCATAATCCCTGCTTATCGTCCATCATCCCTATTTCTTATCCTTCATCCCTACTTCTTATCCTTCATCCCTGCTTCTCATCCATCATACTTCATCCTTACTTCTCATCCATCATCCCTGCTTCTCTTCCATCATCCCTACTTCTCATCCCTCATCCCTGCTTCTCATCACTACTTCTCTTCCATCATCCTTGCTTCTCATCCCTACTTCTCGTCCATCATCCCTGTTTCTCTTCCATCATCCCTACTTCTCATCCCTCATCCCTGCTTCTCATCCATACTTCTCATCCATCTTCCATCATTCCTACTTCTCATGCTTTATCCATCATCCCCACTCCTCATCCATCATCCCTACTCCTCATTCCTCATCCCTCAGTAATACCAACACATTTTCAGTTTTCTGAAACACGCCTTTACACTGATTGTTTGGCAACAGACTATCAGAGTTATGAGAGAGGCTTGCATTCTATTTCACTGAAAAACAGCCTTCTCATTGCATGTGCTGGGTGAAGAGCCAGTGAATTCAAGGCTGTACAACATTTCATTTTATTTAACTAAGTGTTTTTCTGTTTAGACAGGCCTCTGCAGAATGCTCTGCTGGTTTGGGAAATACAAGGAGCCCAGAGAGCTTGGGCCATAAATCAGCTCTTGGAGAAAGGGCTATACAGTTCATCTATGGTTCAATGAAAACCTTTCTGGTTTCAGAAAAGAAAAAAACAGCTCTCAGAAATAAAAGCAGCCTCAGATTTAAACATTTTGTTACAAATGAAACCAGTGTAATAAGCCTCAAGAAAAAGAAAGAAGGCCCACTCTGGTCAACACATGGCTTAGGAGGGAAACGTGCAGAAGTGTACATTGTGCAAGACAAGTACAGGCCCAAAACTGAGCATGATGTTAGAATGGAGTGCAGGGACAGAAAGGAGAATGGAGGGAGAGGCCATTTGCTGGGCAAAGCAGTTACAACCAGTCCTCACATACCTCAGATAAGTTAGAAGGTCACACATATTGAGAGCTTGAGCCACTTTCTGATACACTTGCTTCGGGAAGCATGGCATTCCTAAAAGAGAGACACAGGATGCTTGTGTGAGACAAGGTTGATAGAGGGAGGAGGACAGGCCGTAAAACTTCAGAGCATGGAAGTAGCGTAGGGAGGATACATTGATAGAGTTTAGAGGGTGAGATCAAAAAGACACTGTGCTCCTTAGAGGATATATACGTATATCATATATGCTACAGCTGCATTTTAGGGACAAGTAGTCAGATGCTTCGTAGAGAATTATTGCTTGTGCTAAGAATGAATAGAGATAACAGTGTTTTGCACTACTGTGCGAATTAGGAATATAATAGGAGATGTGAAGTCTCCATTGTAGACCAAGACAATAAAAGATGCTGTTTGTAATAGTTGAGTTGAGTGTGGTTTCAGTTACAGAACTGAGCTGTGCTCTCTGGCGTATTTTTATTTTCTAAACATATACTATATTGCCATCAGAGTTGTGTCACTTCTTTATTCCTTGAAATTCGACAACATTTTTGGCGAGCGGCAGCTAGGAGTCGCATCTCTTTAAATCTCTGGACAGCAGTTGAAGGATACACTGCCTGAGTTGCTTGAATAGAATACTGGGTGCAAATCAGGTGAGCGTACACCTGCCTATTCGAGCGGGCAGCCGAGGTTCCAGAGGTTGCTGTCCTAAAGGGTGAAGAGAGGTTAGGCTTCCAACTTTATTATTTAAAGTGCATGATTCTGTGGCAATTGTAGTATGGGGGAATAAGTGCATGCAATATTTGTGTGGTTTTTTAAATACAATGGTGATGCAGAAATGAAATGTAATTCCCGGCCAGGCCGGAAGACTAGCAAGTAGGGATTCCTTTTTGTGATAGAAGGGAGGCACAATGAGTAGAAGTACTTTACCCAGGGGACAGCTCCTGGAAGAGATAGGTATGTACTAGTGCATCACCCAGGGGACAACTCCTGGAAGAAGTTATGTACTAAAGTATTACCCAGGGGACAGCTCCTGGAAGAGATAGTTAGGTACTAGTGTATTACCCAGGAGGATGTTCCTGGTATGCAAAACTCATGTAAAGATTCATCAAATATCACGGTTAGACCTGGAGGGTCAGAGTAGAGAAAGTGAGGTGAACCGGGTAACGTGTACAAAGTCTGATGCTGCAGGAGAGGGTCACATTACCGGCACTGGCAGGCCTTGCTCTAAGGGGTCAGATGCCCGATTCACAAATCCCATGATTTAAGACATCGGGAAAGCGTCTTTGAGGGAGAGCAATCAAGGCTGAGGCATCAGTGGGGAGTCTGAAGTTTAGGTAAGAGGACGACCTGATGGCCGGTGTCAATTGATTTTACCTTGAGTACGTTCAGACCCTTGGTTGTAAAACCTGAAAAGCGCAACAACAATGAATACAAATTTAGTGTAAATAATGAGTAATAGGGGTGATAAAAAGAGTATTATATGTCATAATCATAACGGTCAAATTATAGAGAAGAGGCAAGGGTTCTCGCCAGTGGTTATACAATCTGATATAAGTGAGGAACAGAGGGTGCAAGATCTATGCCATATTTTTGATAACTCAATAGAAAAACTCGAAGTGTCCTGAAAGTGGGGAAACATTAGTGCAGATAAAACACAAGAAGTAAAAGTAGAAAATACCAAAACAAGTGGAAAAATAAAAAGATCTTGTGAGTGAGATTGATGATTCCCTGTGGCAGGAAACAGACACCCTTGACCTAGCTCTAAAATTTAAATGGGTTCATGGCCAACCTCCATGCCCGTGTGCTCGGTTTCAAATAATAACGCAGGAACTTATTATATGAGAAGCCCTTCTTGATGCATTTTTCACAGACTTGTATGATTCTGGAGTTTTAAATGATGGAAGGGACACCATATCCCATGACACCAATAATAATCATTCACATTCACGATAACGTTATAACGCGTATTGTGTCAGACATCAATCCACTTCGCCCCCCCATAAATGCACCAGCATCCAATATAAGTATAGAAGAAGTGCTGCGCAGGCTAGCGATTAGTATCGCTGAAGTTCAACAATACGATCTCACAATGATGTATGTCAAGTCAGGTAACACTGCATAAGAGCATTTTCCCACCCAGATCACTGCTATAGGTTAGCGACTTTGATAAGGGCACATACATAGTAGTGAGGGAAAAGAAGGGCAGAGAAGGGACACAAAGGGTGGACAATAATAAGAGGTACATACAGGAAGCATGTGTCCTGGAGAAAATCATGGATGCCCCCCGGAACATATGATAAAAACTTTCCCTTCAGATAAAAAGAAAATATAGAAATATTGTAAGCAATGGCACAGAGATACTAAGGATCTTGCCCAGTCATGGCCAAAGGAAGGGATATTTGGCGAAGATATAGTTGAACATACACTGACTTACATTAGATCTAAATATCAGAAGAATAGGAGAAATAAGAGGGAAGCTATGCTGTCATTATGGCGAGTCTTCTGTGATACGAAGACAAATGTAAAATTGACAGTGCCTAGAGGCAGCGTTGCAGGCACAAGAGAAGCCCTCAGAAAAGGCTCTAGAGGAGACCCCACCATATGGTCTCTACCCTATTCTGCCAGCTGCGGGATATCAGGATTCAGTGCCGGTTGAACCCGAGGAGGATGGGGCAAATGTGAAGGGGGTTTGGGGAATGCCCGGTCCCGTTCCAACAACTCCTCTGGCGGGCCATTAACAGAAGGGAAAAGATGGGGCACACTAAGTGCACACACCTAAGTGGGGCACACTAGAGAACAGGCAGAAAGAGACAGGAGCCTTGCCCCTCTTTGAGAGCAATGGACTACTGGGCAGATCGTTCTAAGGATGGGAGACACATCTGTGGAAACACTGAGAGAGGCAGCTAGGGATTGGATGCAGGAAGAAAGGGATTGGGAAGAAGAGATAGAGAGATCACGGTATGACGAACATCTAGTTGAGTTAGAAAGGGGAGCAGGGGCAGAAGCGGAAGACAAGGACTGAAACGAAGGGTTTGATATGAATGAGGATGCACACGGAAGTGACAGATGTCTATATAATCTTCAACCGCATCCTACACGAAAGCTACAATTAATAGCAAGAGACCTGGTAGAGACAAAGAGAAAGTCAAGTTTAAAAACAACCAGATTGGGTCTGACACTCATAGAAAAAGACCCTTTTCAGATGAACTGGCAACATGGACGGAAAGAGACGGGAGAAAACCGTGGCCCGAAAGGGGTCTTTCCAACCCTATGACTTAGCCACAGCAGAAGACTGTATAAGACAGGGACAGGGTGCCCCAGGCTGGAGTTATCCATACATACAGGAATGCCTTGCAGTCTGGGAGATATATGCCAAGGACAAACCGATTGAAAGAGTACGTAGTAACAGACCAGACCCGAGGTTAAGCCACAGGCCAACAGGTCTCCCGCCCATCACTCAACTGTCCTTCATTTTTAAGTGAGGGCAAGTGCCAACATACATGCCCTGGCCACAGATGGACGATGATAATTTAAAGAGAGCACTGCCCCCGCTGTCCGAAGGTGCAGGGAAATGGATAGGATGCTTTGAGAAACACACTGCTGGAGTTAACCCCGCTCTGAGCGACATTAAAAGTTTGCTGAGTTCTTTAGAGGGAGATGAGGTAAATCCCTATATTTGCGAGAGCAGGACTCCCTCAAGGCACATTGACAAATATGCAGTTTGACGGGTCTTCCTCCAACAATATCCGCCAGCATGTTTGGGATGCGCTTCGGCGCACACACCTAGACAGACCAGATATTGGAGCTCTCATGGCAGAAAACATTAAACCGACTGAGGACATTGCAGAGTTTATTACGAGAATGAAAGAACAATGGGTGCATGAGGAAGGATGTAATTGGGAAAATACAGGAGGAAGTGCACTTTTATTTTAAAACGTGTTGAAGCGAGGTCTTCCCACCGAAATATAGTCAAATTTGGATGGGGTAGTGGGAATTGAGGCTAAACCATGGCCAGAAATACAAGCTCACATTGTACATTATTTTAAACAGAAGAAAGAAAAGGATAAAGAGAAAACAGTGCAAGTAGAGAGGGCCACAGCTGCGTTGGTGCAACAGAAACTTAAGAAACCAAGCAAGGAAGGGGCACTTGTGACAGCACCACCAGCAACTGTCGCAACTCCAGTGCAAGGGCAGGTATCAGGAGGGCCGATAGCAAGTGATATGGGGAGGAGACAAGGAGGTCCATCAGGAGAGCAAGGAACAATGCAGGGGAGAAGATAAGGGGGATATTGAGTGGGACAGCAGTGTTATTATTGCAGCAAGATGTGTCATTTTGCAAGAGAATGCAGGACCAAGGGAAACGATGAATGCATGCAAGGGTGGCCTACCTCAGTGAGCCCACCACAGATGCTATGGGGACCACAAAAATATGTGAGACAAGAATACCCCCAGCCCCTCAAGCTCAGTGGATTACACAACAGGGGCCAATGCCACAAAATGGGCCCCAGGGTGGCAGCAGCACCATGGGAGGACAAGCACAGGTTCAAGTAGGAGAAGTATTGGTGCAATGAGGTAACTCCTTTTACTCACCGCCCCAAACATCTAGTGGGATACTGACACCTAACTATGTCCAATGACAAAGCCCACAGGTAACAACTATGTGTCCAATACATCGGTAACCCACAGGTAAGAAGAGGAACCCACTGTGAAGGTAGCCATAGAAGGTCGCCTCTATCAGTTTTTAATTGACACTGGGACCACCAAATCTTGCATAAAGGAAGGACACTACCACTTTCGTTCAACTCAATGGGCACACAAAGGTTTTCTGGGGCTGTCAGACGGGTTCCTTTCACAAGACCAGTAAACATGACTGTGTGTGATGCACAAATTGACGGGCCATTGTTGTATTCTCCAGAATCACACGTCAACCTTCTTGGAAGTGATCTAATGAGCAAATTAAATATGACCATCTTGTTTCTGGAAGATGGATCGATGGTGCGTTATACAGGCAGGATACTGTCCCTCATAGCTCATGAGGGATTAAGGCAGCAGGTCAGAGCAGTACCAGTTGATACAGAGGCTTTTTTGTGTGGCATATACGCTCTGATAGCGCACACACCAGCGCTGCAAGGGAAGACAGTGCAGTTACCAAAATAACTATTGTTTAGACCTTGCGAACCCGTGGACCCAATAACAGAGCGAGAGATGTTACTGGACATATCAGTTCTCGAAATAAGACCAACACATGCGGTGCTCATCGCATTCGACAAGAGGCAGGAAATGTGGGCATCAATATTGTTCACAGATCCTAGGGTCAAATTAAGGGATATCTCAGATGAGGAATTGTTCGATGATCACCCTTTGATTGGAACCGTAGTGTTTGAAATGGATATCTCCATTAGAATGCAGTTGCAATCTAGGACAGTGCCAAAACATGCACACAACACTACAATTAGAGAGAGAGATTTGGTAAAAGTACCAGAAGTGTTATGGACAAAGGGGCCACATGACGTGGGACTGATTAAAGGAGCTGAGCCTGTGAAAATTACATTGAAACCTGGAGCTTTATTGCCCAGGATACATCAGTACCACTTGTCCAAAGAAGCGGAAGAAGGTATATTACCTACAGTTCATGCGTTACTTGAGCAGGGAGTGATATATGAAAGATCGACACCATGTAATATGCTGATTTTTCCGATAAAAAAACCCCAAGGGAGGAACGTGGAGAATGATTTAGGATTTGCACTCTCTGAATGATATAGTCATTCCAGAATTTCCAGTGGTACACGATCCATCAGTTATAGTGTCAAATATCCCCAAAGATGCCCCTTTCTTCTCAGTAATTGATTTGAAAAATTTGTTTTTTAGCATTCCATTACATCCCAAAAGTCAATATTTGTCCGGGTTCACATTTAAAAATACACAATATTGTTACAGGAGGCTCCCACAAGGTTTTTGTGAGTCCCCTAGCATTTTTAATCGGACAGTGAAAAAAGAATTAGCGAACATAAAATCTAAGAGTACGCTTTCAAATATGTGGATGACATTCTGATTTGTAACGCCACTATAGACATACATAGAGACAACACCATGGGCCTCCTCTGCATGCTTGCAGACAAGGGATCCAAAGTTGACAAAAATAAATTACAATACGTGCAGACAGAGGTCCACTATTTGGGTCAACTAATTTCTAAAGATGAGAGAAAGGTGACACCTGAAAAAGTAGAAAGCATTAGAAACATGCCCAAGCCCACTACTACCAAACAACTGCAGCAATTTTTATGACTCCGTAATTACGTGAGGCAGTGGGTCTTTGATTATGCCACGTTGACAGCACCACTTCTCACCGCATTAAACGAATCCCATGCAACTGCAAATGAAATAAATTGGCAGATGAGGTGGTTACAGCGTTCCTGGAGCTAAAGAAAGCGATCACGAATGCGCTAGTGTTTAGGTACACCTGACTACAATAAACAATTGTACCTCTTTTGTCATTGTAACGGAATGACGATGACTGCCGTATTGACACAAGAGACATCTATGCGACACAAGCTAATTGCCTACTACAGTGGACTGCTAGATCCTATCATGAAAGGTCACTATCCATGTGAGCAAGTCCTGACTACAGCAGCGTTTGCAGTCCTGGAGAGCACCACTGTAGTGATGGGATCACCTTTAACACTCTATGTAGAGCATGCAGTATTTGATATTTTGCAAAAAAGTAAGAACACTCTTACAACTCAGAGAGCATCTGGGTACTAAGTAATACTTTCATTACCATCCTTGCAAGTGGTCCGATGTCACACAGTTAATCCAGCGACATTCTTTGCACACCCAGTTACTGACAACAAACAAGTGCATGATTGTACCAATTATGTGCCAGAAGAAGAGAGCAAGGTGGGAGAGGACCCCACCCCTGGGAGCATACTGCTTTTTATGGATGGATCCTCTTTCATAGATCGGGAACCATTCAGGAGCAGCAGTTGTAGGAGAAACAGCAGGGATCATCTGATACTTTACAGATAGTGAGTCATATACCACTACCCTCTAATTTTTCAGCACAAGCTGCAGAACTAGTAGCCATTATTGAAGCACTGCAGCATGCTGAGGTGTTAGAAGTCACCATCTATTCAGATGCAGCACATGTCACCACCACTGTACATTCTAGCATTCACAAGTGGGAAAGAAGGGGGTTTCCTAAATCTGACAGGTCCCTTGTGATGCATAGAGATTTACTGGCAAAATTGATACAGGCTTTACCTCTACCATCCAAGGTAGCATTGATAAAATGTGTGGCACATGCAATTAATCAAGATCTTGTCTCCAGGGGCAATGCTTTGGCAGACAGGGCAGCCAAGGAGGCAGCCAAAACATCTCCAAGTTATATTGAACGATAAGAGGACACGTTGGAAATGATGATGAGCAAGCAACAGAATGATACTGAATTACCACCCCGCACACAGAAACACCACAAGTACATTTACGTGAGTTGCAAGAGCAGGCACAACCACATGAGAGGGAGCTATGGGAACAGCGAGGGTGCATACAATCATCAACAGATTTCATTTATAGGAAAGAAAGTACAGGGAAACCTGTAATGCCACAAGCCCTGTTGTATACGGCGCTGGAGCAACTGCATTTCCCCGCACACATGGCCAAAGAATATCTCCTTGTTACATTGCAGGCAGATTGGTTTAATCCCACAATTATCTGAAATGATTACTATGTATATTGCTGAATGTGCAGTATGCCAACAATACAGCCCATGACCCACACTAAAAGTTATTACATCAACAATTCCCCACCCAACAGGTCCATTTAAAAATCTACACTTATATTTTGTTGACATGATTGATAGACGTAACAACTATAGGTATCTAATCATAGTAGTCTGTCTTTTTTCAAGGTGGATTGAGGCAGGACCCTGTGTACATAATGATTCCAAAGCAGCATCTAACTTTTTGATACGAGAAATAATACCTAGGTGGGGAATCGCAGAAACAATCCGTTCAGATAACGGAACACACTGTGTCAATGCCATCTTTCAACACATCTGCACCTCCCTAGGGATAAAACATAAATTGTCATCTGTCTATCACCCCCAAAGTAATGGTATAGTGGAACATCCTAATGGCCTGTTGAAAAATAAAATAAGCAAACTGTGCGCTACATTGCATAGGAACGGGTTCCACTGCCTTCTGTTAGCCTTGTATGCCCTCAGAAATCAACCAGGAAATGATCATCACTTGACCCCGCATCAGATAGTGACAGGGCATCTTATGCAGACCCCCTTAACAATAGTAAGACATAAGACAGATGCTCATAAAACAGCTGAGGTTTTTGAGTATGAAATGAGCTGATATTTGTCTCAGTTGCTGAAGTCTGCTAAGTTCTTCTCTAAACAGGTAGCATGACAGCAGAACTGCACCACCGCAGTCCAGCAGACCAGTCTGAATCCTGTGGGTCAACAAGTGTACATTCGCAATTTTGTAAGGTGATGGAAAGACAGCAAGTTCGAGGGGCCTTATCCAGTTACCCAGAGCATCCCTACTGCAGTGAAGGTGGAGGGCAGATAACCATGGATACACCTATCGGACATTTGATTGGCCCCTGTGTCAAACATCGCAAATGTTACAGGAAAATCTAGAGAGGAGCGAAATAGACAGAGTGACATTGCTTTCCTTTAAAGAGTGAGCAGAGTACCTTATTGGCTCTGCCAGCAGACATTTATGGATTACTGTTTTGTTTTCCTGCTTATGTTTTATCATATTTGCAGCTGTATTACAATGGTATCTTTATTCATGTATAGTATCATGTCCAAATATTGTGCGCTTGCAGAGAGAAGCGTGTGAATATAAGAATGCATCCCATAGTATTCATGCTAACTTATTAGATATGCATATGACAGAGGTAGGCATGCAAAGTCCTTAATTCCGCATGCCAGTGACTCAGATAGATTACATTAATCTAAAGAAGTACCTCTGAATGTCACACAGTGTCTGTTACACTTTTTTCTGTGTAGAATGAGAGCACGGATACAACCTTCACAAGTACAACAGGGAACCTTTCTAGTAAACATCACACAGTATGAGGAAGAGATAGCTGACATAATGGATATCTTGACTGACCGTAAAGAAATAGAAGTGAGGCTAGAGGCAATGGCTGGGACAGGGGTTCTAAGGAACAATGGGGATAGGTGGAAGGCTAGGATATTAGAGCAGGGATTCCTAGGGGTATCACAACCTACTCTTTTATGTAAGGACTGCTCAGCCACACCTAGGCCCTATGATTGTCAGGAAAGGTCATATCTCAGGGTAAATGGCTCAGTAGACCTCCATGGTCAATGGCACCATGGCGCAACAATTGTGTGCAGAACTCTCTCCTTATGGAGAGAGAATAAAAATCAACACTAACACACAACAGAACTGTCAGGATATATGGGATGAGAATATACAGAGCCTAACATGGGTAGAAGCACCTTCAACTCTTCGAGTGGGCAGAACACCCATTACCTTTTCCTTATGTTTCAGGGAAAACAGAACAGTCTTGGTAAGGAAGAACGTCATTTGCATCACCATAAGGTATAATGCTGACATGCAATGGGGCACCTCCAGTCTGATGTACTACTATTGGCAGTGTGGAGAATGGCTATATATGCAACTTCCTGAAGGATGGAGAGGTCTCTGTTTCTTAGTCACTATGCACACTCCCTCCTTGGTGATTCCAGGACTGGACGTTTCCAAACTACACGACCATCCCTTGAGCCGTTCAACGACCTTGTAACACCATCATCGGAGGAGAAGAGCTGCGGAGTATTCTGGCACTGCAACTTGGGCAGAAATCCCACAGGAGTATCAGTAGTTCAATGATGTCCAGTTATTGTTTGGAAGCATACTCCCATTTATTCAAGCAAAAGCCACTGCTCGTTGGTTGCAAATAACATGATGGGAACTGATGAAAGTCATCAATGCCACGGAAGATGGTTTCAATGAAGTCAAAGAAGAGTTGCGGGCAGTGCCAGTAATTCTCATGCACCATAGGTATGTGTTAGACTTGATGACAGCTATGGAGGGAGGGGTTTGTGCACAGATCGGTACGGCTTGCTGTACATACGTGCCAGCTAACGATAGCAACATATGGAATAATATCAGAGGCCGTACAGACTTTGCATAATCTATGGAAGAAAATGGTGGTGGAAGGGGGTGCCCCGACAAGTGGTTTCCAGGGTTGTTTTCGTGGATGCCGTCCTGGTTACCAGAACTGCTGAAAGGACTTCTTCCAACCTTTGTGGTGATCCTTTTGATGTATTGTCTTGTCCAAATTATTGTAGGGTGTTGTAAGTCTGGTAGTTGGGAGGGATGGTCACTAGTAGTGTAGTTACTAAAGTGAGGAAGGAGAAGCAGAATACATAAATTGGGATAGGTACATTGGACAGGAAAGATGAGCGAGTAGTTGAAAATTCAACTTAAGTGGGGAATGCATTGATAGAGTTCAGAGGGTGAGATCAAAAGACACTGTGCTCATTAGAGCATGTATACGTATATCAAATACGCTACAGCTGCATTTTAGTGACAAGTAGTCAGATGCTTTGTAGAGAATTATTGCTTGTGCTAAGAATGAATAGAGATAACAGTGTATTGCACTTCTGTGCTAATTAGGAATATGATAAAAGATGTGAAGTCTCCAAGACTATAAAAGATGCTGTTTGTAATAGCTGAGTTGAGTGTGGTTTCAGTTACAGAACTGAGCTGTGCTCCCGGCCGTATTTTAGTTGATAAACATATACCATACTGCCATCAGAGTTGTGTCACTTCTTTATTCCTTGAAATTCGACAACACCAGAAAAGGTTTGGATGAATTGGATTGCACTGTCACCAGAGTTGATCTAAACATTTTCTTTCTAAATATGAAACTGCACCCAGAAAGGGTTTTGGTTGAACTGTAGATGAACTGTATAACCATTTCTCCAAGAGCTGATTTATGGCCCAAGCTGTGGGTTCCTTGTACTTCCCAAACCTGCAGAGCTTTATGCAGAGGCCTGTATAAACAGAAAGACAATTAGTTAAATAAAATGAAACATTGTAGAGCCTTGAATTCACTGGAAACAAAAACACAGTTGCATTTCCTCTCTGTCTTCACCCAGCACATGCAATGAGAAGGCTGTTTTTAACTGAAATAAAATGCAGCTCTCATAACTCTGATTGGCTGTTGCCAACCAATCAGTGTGAAGGTGTGTTTCACAAAACTGAAAATGTGTTGATATGACTGTGGGATGAGAAATGAGGAGTAGGGATGAAGGATGAGGAGTAGGAATGATGGATGAGGTATGAGAAGTAGGAAATATGGAAAAGAAGTATGGGTGAGAAGCAGGGATGAGAAGTAGGGATGACTGAAGAGAAGTAAGGATGATGGATGAGAAGTAGGGCTGATGTATGATGGATGAGAAGTAGGGATGATGGATGAGAAGTAGGGATGATGTATGATGGATGAGAAGTAGGGATGATGGATGAGAAGTAGGGATGATGTATGATGGATGAGAAGTAGGGATGATGGAAAAGAAGCAAGGATGATGGATGAGAAGTAGGGAAGATAAATAATGGATGAGAAGTAGGGAGGTTGGATGAGAAGCAGGGCTGAGAAGTAGGGATGATGGAAAGGAAGTATGGGTGAGAAGCAGGGATGAGAAGTATGGATGACGGAAGAGAAGTAAGGATGATGGAAGAGAAGTAAGGATGATGGATGAGAAGTAGGGTTGATGTATGATGGATGAGAAGTAGGGATGATGGATGAGAAGTAGGGATGATGTATGATGGATGAGAAGTAGGGATGATGGAAAAGAAGCAAGAATGATGGATGAGAAGTAGGGAAGATAAATAATGGATGAGAAGTGGGGAGGTTGGATGAGAAGCAGGGATGAGAAGTAGGGATGAAGATTAAAGAATGAAGATGTCCTAAAATGGATGCTGTAGCAGTGGCAGTCTCTTTAAGCGTAGCCCTCCTATAACAGCAGTATGCGAAATCATGCATTACATAGCAAGCAGGGAGTGCCACAAAGCCTCTCAAGCACTATTAAACATGTGCATGTTTTGTTGTGATTTTGGCTGCGTTTGTTTTTAAAGAACCCGCTGATGGGAAATGTATTTGATAGTTTTAATTGCTAGGCAGGATGACTACAAATTGCAAATGATTTTTGTTTTTTAACTAAGTTATATTTTAATTTGAAACTGTTTATATGCCCATCATTAGTTTGACACCTTCGCTGCCAGGCCTTTTCCCCCTCATGTGCCAAGCCTTTTGTTTTTAGCTATTTGGGGCATGTCGCGCATACGTCCTCATAACTTTTTGTCCACATAAGCTACCCATACCAAATTTGTGTTTTTGTGTCCCTTTTTTCCAACATCCTAGGGATTCTAGAGGTACCCAGAATTTGCAGGTTCCCTTGGAGGAGACCAAGAAATTAGCCAAAATACAGCGAAAAGTTTGTTTAAAAAAAAGGGGGAAAAAGGGCAGCAGAAGAAAGCTTGTGGTTTTCTTCCCTGAAAATGGCATCAACAAAGGGTTTGCTGTACTAAAATCACCATCTTCCCAGCTTTCAGCAACAGGCAGACTACAATCAGGAAACCACATTTTTCAACACAATTTTGGCATTTTACTGGCACATATCCCATTTTTACTATTTTTTGTGCTTTCAACCTCCTTCCAGTTAATGACAGAAATGAGTGTGAAACCAATGCTGGATCCCGGACATCTAAACATTTCTGAAAAGTAGGAAACATTCTGAATTCAACAAGGGGTCATTTGTATACATTCTTCAAGGTTTTCCTACAGAAAGTAACAGCTAAAATAAAAAAATATTGAAACTGAGGTGGAAAAAAGAGCCTTTTCTGTCCACGTTTTCTTCTATAGACTTTTGAAAGCAATATACCGTTACGTCTGCTGGACTTTTATGGTTGCAGGGATATATAGGGCCTGTAGGTTCATCCATAACCCTAGGTACCCAGAGCCAATAAAGGAGCTGCACCTTGCAATGGGTTTTCATTGTATACCAGGTATACAGCAATTCATTTGGTGAAATATAAAGAGTGAAAAATAGGTATCAATGAAACCTTTGTATTTACAAAATAGACACAAGATAAGGTATTGAAAAGCAGTGGTTATTTGCACATCTCTGAATTCTGGGGTCCCCATACTAGCATGTGAATTACAGGGCATTTCTCAAATAGTCGTCTTTTTTACACACTGTCTTACATTTGGAAGGGAAAAATGTAGAGAAAGACAAGGGGCAATAACACCTGTTCTTGTATTCTGTCTCCCGATAGAAATGGTAGCTCACTTGCAAGGGTAGGCCTGATGCCCGTGACAGGAAACGCAACATGGGCACATCACATTTTTACATTGAAATCTGACATGTTTTTGGAAAGTGCCTAGCTGTGGATTTTGGCCTCTAGCTCAGCCGGCACCTAGGGAAACCTACCAAAATTGTGCATTTTTCAAAACTAGACCCCTAGGGGAATCCAGGATGGGGTGACTTTTGGGGCTCTCACCAGGTTCTGTTACTCAGAATCCTTTGCAAACCTCAAAATTTGGCAAAAAATACACTTTTTCCTCATGTTTCGGTGACAGAAAGTTCTGGAATCTGAGAGGAGCCACACATTTCCTTCCACCCAGCATTCCCCCAAGTCTCCTGATAAAAATGGTACCTCACTTGTGTGGGTAGGCCTAGTGCCCGCAACAGGAAATGGCCTAAAACACAACACGGACACATCACATTTTCCCAAAGAAAACTGACTTGTTTTTTGCAAAGTGCCTAGCTGTGGATTTTGGCCTCTACCTCATCCGGCACCTAGGAAAACCTAGCAAACCTGGATATTTCTGAAAACTAGACACCTAGGGGAATCCAGGATGGGGTGACTTGTGGGGCTCTCGCCTGGTTCTGTTACCCAGAATCCTTAGCAAACCTCAAAATTTTACACAAAAAAAACACTTTTTCCTTCACATTTCGGTGCTGCAAAGTTATGGAATCTGAGGGGAGCCACAAACTTCCTTCCACCCAGCTTTCCCTCAGGTCTCCTGATAAAAATGGTACCTCACTTATGTGGGTAGGCCTAGAGCCCGTGACAGAAATTGCCCCAAAAAAACTACGTGGACACATCAAAATGATCAAATACAAAACTACCTGTTTTTGTGGGGCGGGCACCTGCGTTTTTGGTCCTGGGCTCAGCAGCCATCTAGGGAAACCTACCAAACCCAGACATTTCTGAAAACTAGACACCTGAGGGAGTCCAGGGAGCTGTGACTTGCGTGGATCCCCCATTGTTTTCTGACCCAGAATCCTCAGCAAACCTCAAATTTAGCTAAAAAAACAAAATGTTCCCATATATGTGTGGGATCACCGCACCAGCACTAATTTCCTACCACCCAACGTTCACCTCAGTCTCCCGATAAATATTATACCTCACTTGTGTAGGGGGCAGGGAAGAGCCAAAAACATGTCATAATTGAGGGGGAACCAAAGCAGGTCCATAAGGGCAGTTTAAAAAAAAAAACGTTTTTAGGCTGACAAGTGGGGCAGAATTCTTATTGGCATAGATGCGACAATGCTGGGTGGTAGGAATTTTGTGGATTCCTGCAGATTCCGGAAGGTTCCATCACAAAAATGTCAGGAAAATGTGTGATTTCAAGCAAAGTTGGAGGTTTGCAGGGCATGGTGGGTAGGAAAATGGTGCTGGGTGCATGTGAAGCACACCTCCCTGGACTCACCCAGATGTTAAGTTTTCAGATGTGTCTGGGTCTCGTAGATTTTTCTACATGGCAGCGTCCCAAAGTCCAAAAAGTGCAGCCCTCACCATTCCAAGTGGGACAATTTTGAGAGTTAGCCAAGCTCTCATGGCCTAAATGTAAAACCAAAACCCCAACTAATCAAATGTCCTCTTGCTTGCCATGAGATAAGATGTTTTAGCACGATAGACCAGGTTTTTCGATTGGCCATATTGCATTGGAAATATGTACTTGTGGCCAAACAATGCCTGTATGTGGTATTTATAGACCTGCGATCGGCTTTTGATTTGGTCCCAAGAGCCAAACTGTGGGAAGTGCTGGGTAGATTGGGAATCCCAGAGGATCTATTACTCCTGTTAAAACGACTGCATGAGAACACTTATGCCCAAGTGAGGTGGGGTGAACAAGGCGAACTGACTGAACGGATTCCAATCAGAAGAGGAGTTCGCCAAGGTTGCGTGTTAGCCCCCCTACTGTTTACTATATTTATCAACGAAGTAGTAAAGGCTGTGTCCACAGGCCAGAATGATGCCCCTTCCCTGAATACACAAAAAATCCCTATCTTGCTCTTTGCCGATGATTCACTCCTCATTTCTAAGACACCAATGGGGTTGCAGACCCTTGTTGACCGGTTTAACCAATTCTGTAGCGATTATGGGCTGGAGGTTAACATTAACAAAACAAAATTGATGGTCTTATCCAAGGGACCTAGGAAAAGATGTTCCATCCACATTGAGGGAGTACCGCTGAAGGAAGTAAGGTCTATAGATTACTTGGGAGTTAGGTTAACCAGTAAACTACTATGGGAAGAGCAGATTACGAAAAGTGCAGGGCTCCTTCAACATAGAGCCTCATCCATATTGCGTTTTTATCAAAGCTCCCTTACAAAGGTTGTTTCCCCAGCAATAAAAATTTACACGGCTAAGGCTCAAAGTGCAGCCCTGTACGGAGCGGAGGTATGGGGTTACGCTAACTGCAATAAGATCAGTGTGGGGGAAAACAACTTTGCAAGGGCTTTAATTGCATGTCCACGCACTACACCCTTGCTTCCATTATTTCTAGATCTGGGGTTAAGCCGAGTAGCAGATCTAGCTACTCTAAGACCTCTCCTTTATTGGATTAGATTATGGACAACCCCCGAACTAGATATATATAAGATCGCATTACTCGATTTACTGAAATGCCAAAATGCTAATACTCTTCCCTGGATTCGCCATGTGGCCCATTGGCTTAGGCTTTTGGGCTTGGGCGACTATTGGGAAAATCCCCACAAATTAGAGAGACGGCACAAAAATGTTATTATGTTAAGGACAACTACATAATCCATAAATCCCATGGTCGCTTAACTAATTCCTTTACTGATATTAAATGGTCCCCAAAGTTTGAATCCTATTTGGATGTGATACCGGACTTGCAAGGCAAGAGCTTATACGCAAGGTTTCGTTTTGGCTCACTGCCCCTGATGTCATTGATTCATAGGTGGGGGTCGATTAATCTTCCCGATACATGCCCTGCCTGTGGCAGTATTTTTGAAACCATTGAGCATTTTATGTTCTTCTGCCCAGCCTATGCGATTCCGCGAACAAAATGGATCCGCAAGATTTGCAGGGACATGGGATTCAAGAATTGCTCCTTGGCTCTACGGGTTCTAAAAAGCCATAATTCAGCTGACGTAATTCTTTCAGTAAGTAAGTATTTAGCAACAGCTTGGCGCATACGTTGCCATCTTCAAAAAGTTATTTAAGGTCTTATCTCTATATAGGTAAGATTTAGAGCCATATGTGCAAATCAAGTTATTGTTTTAATATTTTACACCTATTTACAGACATGTATTTATTTATTTACTTAAGAATTATTATATTCTGTTTTATGTGCTTTTATGGTCATTGATGAACTAAGTTGATGATGAAGATGATCTGGATGAAGTGGGTTGGATAGGGCTTGGAATAGATTTTTCAGACATTATTTAGGTAATCATTATCTGTTTCTGCCATTTTAACACTAGTTTTAGCCATAAAGAGCTATTTTTTATGCATCTGTCTGGTACTCGTGCCATTTTAATATGAATCCGATAACCATTTTAAGTTAATATATAAGCTTTTTATCACACTGTGCTTGTGTCTTAACGACTTGACAGTGCTTAAATTTGCCAAATGATTGTGCCGGTAGTAGGCTCTCTTTGTTAAAGTATGCCATCTAAATTATTAAGGAATTATATTATTATGTAACATCAAATCAGCACTTTAAATTTTTACATCTTGGGTCGGATAGTTTGTATTTATCTTGATGATGATACCATCTGGGAAATATGTATTTTGAAATCACCCCATATTGTTTTAAGAGTTTTAAATATTTGTACTATTTTAACGTTATGAAGCAATTGTCTCAGAAACCCTGGTATCTAAATGTTAAGTTATGTATCGGGATCAATGGTGGATTATAGTAGGCCATTGCCTATAGAAGCTTTTCCTATTCTAAACCTTACTATTTTCAGCCAGTGTAAAAGTATAATGAAGAAAACGTACCTTTTTTGTACAATTTAATATGTAACTTTTATGACCTATGGTCGAATAAAGTATATGATGATGATGAAGATGTTTTAGTGTCGGAGGAGAGCTGAAAGACTGTTACCCCCTTCAGTTGGGGTTGGGGCATAACCATGCCCATACTGGTTGGTAGCAACCACCCCACTATTTTTTTATTTTTATTCCTTGGCATCTAGTAGGCTTTCTGCCCCCCCCCAGGGAGTGGATCGGGGTAACTGCCGCATCTGCCCACAGGTGGGCAGAACAACTTTGTCCCTATTTATTTGTTTGCTGAGGCTGCTACCAATATCCATATTTCTAGCAAGTTCAAATGTCTGTTTCAACTAAAAAAATATAAGGGACAGTCATCACAAGTAACAGGCCATTTGTAACAGAGATCATTGTATGGTGTAAAAAGTGGCTAGTGTGTTTGTGTGTGTGTGTGTGTGTGTGTGTGTGTGTGAGTGGGGGGGGGGGGGGTCAGTGCGTGTATGTGCTACCTCTCAGGCCTACAAGACAATTTCAAATGTTGTCCTTCCTGTAGCTCCCTTTATTGGGGATGTGCTGTATTTTTGTTTACCCTCCTCAGATAACAGCCTTTTATAAGGACTCACAAAATATGTGTGTGAGGAGGTTTTAGAACACGTGTATGTGCATGTATGGTTGTATAAGTGCACTCACCAGCCATATGTGACACTCTCGACCAGTTCCTGATTCCTAGGCAACAGATTGTTACATTTTGGGATTTGTTGTTTGGCTTTTAACATTGTAAGTTAGAGCTAAAAGATCTCAGGATGCGAAGCGGTTAGATAAAAAGCCAGGGTATCTGATTGCACAGACAAGGCAGCTTCAGCATTTATTTCAAGGCATGGTTTCTGGTGGGATCCAGTGCAGTCTGGTGGTGCATGCAATCATTCTCATTACAAGTTGTTCCTCTGCAGGGTTGTACCTTGGTAAGTAAGATTAGAGGGGTGCGAGAGCTAAAGGCGCTGGCAATTGGAAATGCATTTGTGTGCGGCTCTGGGGCTGTTTTTATTGATATACATTAAAATTGCTAACGCCTATATCTCGCAAATTGCCGAATTAATTGGCTTTGCCAATGCTTGTAATATTTAGGTGTTTAGATAGTGCTTCTCCAAACCAACTAAATGAAGCTACCATACCTCCACTTTTGGAAAACCTTTTCTAAAATTTCAACCTCTAGGGTAAAATGGAAATTGAACAGTTTGGGCACCTAGCGCCCATAAAAATGAATACCCCACCTCCCATTGGTATACTGTATGTGTGCCAACTCTACCACTCATGATACCACCAATGTTAAAAAAAAACATTCAATACAAACTGATTGCATTCACAAGGGGTAATAAAAATCCCAGGATATTAAACATTCCTATTTAAATTAATATATGAAAGTGGATTATTTTTCCCTATAAAAAGACCTATCTTCAGGCCACACAGCTTTGAACCCTACTTGATATAATTCAGCCCCTCATTCAGAAATTGGTGGTTCAAGTGGAAAGCAAGTAATCAATGTTACTCATATATATGCTACTGTGGTTACCCCTAAAATCATTTGGAACTGAAATCTCAACAAGCCTTGTTTCCCCCTGGGTATGTGAAAGGGTTTATGCTTGGTTGTGCCCGGTGCCCCCAAATTATCTCTTTATCCATGGGTTCCCTCACGACCACCCTCCAAGGGTGCCCCTCCTCTTTCCCTCGCCCAATATTTATTTAATTTTTTAAGGCGTTACTCATCCTTATGTAGGGTGTCTGAGCGCTTTACATCACATAAACATACCACAAGCTGGAGTCCAACGTACTGATTTTTCTTTCAGAAAAAAACCGAAATATTTAAAAGCTTCAACCTTCCCATTACCATTAAAGTTTTGACTTGTGCATTATTTTGTTGTGAATAAAATAAAATATTTTTTAGTTTGTGTCTGTATGATGTATACTTCTTTCTGTATTTTTAGGTCTAGCGATACCCACAATCATTGAGTTCAGTAAAATTACATATACAGAATATATATATTTATAGGGACTTAGAGCCAGCCCTCTTCATCTATTGGCCTATTGTTGTGTCATTGACATTAATTTTTCTTTCACCCACTGCAGCATACACCGGGGCAGTGGTTCAGCCTTCTTCTGCCATTGGTTAACTTGTAAGTGACAGCTTTCCGCCATTTAACTAGGAGCGCATCAGCAAACAAAGTAGTTCCCGTGAGTGACAGGAACTATGGCAAAAGTATTTTGCTTTTATTTATTTTTTATTGATTAGATCCCAGCAGCTTCCCTAACAATAAATTTATTTTTAAACCATGAGAAAACAAAACAAGCATGGACAAAGCCAAAAGGTTAGCAGCCAATGCAAGATCTATTTTTGTTTGCCAATGCTTGTTGGGTATTGTTTTGAGGTTCAAATAACAAAACATTCTTAGTCCGTTGTCCCTGGTTTTCACTTTTAATTCAGTAGGGCTCAGCAGAAGTCAAAAGGTTAAGAACTATGGCTCCTGTGTCGGTGGAAGATGGGACAGGGATGTTAGCTCCCGGTCAGGCGAATCCGAAACAAAAGGCATAAAAGAGGAAGATACTTCCCCACTCAGCTACTTATCAGCCATTTTAGGAGTAACATCTCTGGGAGGAACTGGGTCATAAAAGGAGCAAGGGCTGTCCCTACACTTCAGAGCGAGCCTCTGTCCTCTTTCCTCCACACTTGAAAGTCTAGTTCGTTACAAAGGATGTGTGGAATCCTCTAGAAGAGATCTACAAGTCACATTGCTCTCTGTCACGCCCTCTCCATCCTAAGTACCAATGATGTGCAGGACATCAAAATGGATTCCTGGGCTGCCACAGACATCATGCATAGGACTTGCACTCTACACATATTCTGCTGTACGTAGAGGCAATAATCACACCGGCAGCACCCATTTCACACTTTGTTGAGTGAAGGACCTGGATGCAGGGGGGGTGACAGACACATTTGAATCAGGAGAGGAAATCATGCTGCGCTCTCTGGCAGGTAAAAAATCCTGTCCTGGCACTATAACGTGTTGCTGATCCCTCACAGCCAGGTGACTTGGCGGTATGCATGAGCAATGCCCCTCCAGGCCACATCGCTCAGTGTACATGCATGAGCGCCAAGTGCACAAAGGCCAAAAAACACACATCAGAAACTTGCTGCAGGAAAGCGGGGCAGGGGTTCACATTCTCGTGATCCATGAAGGGGACCTTTTCCTGCCCAATACGCACTATCCCATAGTACCCGTTTACTATTGAGAAGTGTCGGCCATGTCCTACTGAAAGTTATGCATGCCTGCTTATAAGTATCAGGCATTTAACTTTCAAATTAAGGAAGTGCAGGTACTCAGAGCCTGACAGTACCTGACCATTTAAAGCACTGATGTATGGGATCAGGTTACGACTTAAATGTGAAATCAGGAAACAAGGGGGCATATTTAAGAGCCCCCTACGCCACCTTAGCTTCATTTTTTTTTACGTTAAGGCGGCGCTAAGGTGGCCTTTTCCCCTTGCCATATTTACAGAGTGGCGCAATGCATGCATTGCACCACTTTGTAACCACTTGCACCACATTATGCCTGCGCTAGGCATAATGTATGCAAGGGGGACGTTCCGTCGCTAGGAGGCCCACAACAATTAGCACAGTGAAATTTAACAGATTTCATTGCTCCATTTTTGGTGTAATTTTTAACACCTGCTCAGAGCAAGTGTTAAAATGGCACACCCATAGAAACATATGGGCCTCCTTGCACTTTGCTACACTAGTGTCAACTTTTTTGACTCTAGTGTAGCAAAGCACCACAGTAGCATAAAAAATGTGAATGCTATTGTGCTAACGACTGCCATGATGCATCGTATTATAAATACGGTGCAACCATGGTGTTTTTAGGTGCCGGTGGGGGCGCAGAAAACATGGCGCATCAGTTCATATGCGCCACTGTTTAATAAATATGGGCCAAAAAAAAGTATACGCTGCTTTCGCCACAGGCCATTTCAGGATGTACAATTCAAATAAGTGGTTTCAGGACCCATTCTGCCCCAACAAACAATAAATGTAATTGTTGCTTTTATCACGGGGATAAGGCCCTCATTAAAAGTTAGATGTGATTGGGTGAGGTATTTGCCTTACCCGCTAAAAACCATCACCCCAGAGCTGCGGTATTTACCATGTCTGGTAAATTACTCTTATTCCAGAGTTTTCAACTTGAAAATGAGGCATATAATGCAGACAGGTATTTCCCCCTTATTTACAAGCCTTTTTAGGTCTTGGCTTGACAGCGCATGCACTGTCTCTTCAAGACTATTGTAATCTTACCTTCCAGTTGCTTACCATTTGTTGGCTTTCATGGCACTTGCCTTTACAGCCTTGTAATTAGTCATTGCAGGGCTAGCATCGTTTTCATTCCTGTCTGTGGAGCAGGAACCAAACACTGATTTATTCAACTTAATCAGTGCCCATCCACTGCTCCGGACGTGATGGAGGCACTTCTTTTTAACTTCTAGGGTCCTGCACACAGAAGGTGTGTGACCAGCAAAAACATGCCCAGTAGGACAAAAATAATTGCAGTTTTATTTTATATAGTTAACTTGTTTCTTTTATTTTGCCAAGTCTTCTTTTCTCACTTTTTTTTGCTTGTAGTCACTGTTCTTAAAAGATGATGATTATCTTGTTCTAAATGATGCAAAGTGACTTTGTTTCTTTTTTAATGCTTTAATATATAATCGTGCAGTACACCCAATCCACCCCACCTCACCTAAATCAATCCACACCACACAACCTAATTCACCTAACTCAATCCATTTCACGCCAGACCAATCCACCCCACTCCAGTCCAAATCACTCATTCCAATTCACTCCAATCCATTAAACTCCATTCCTCCCAACCCAAACCACTCCAATCTTCCTCACTTCAATCCAAAACAATCTGCCCCAGTCCAATCCAAAACAATCTGCCCACTGCAATTTGCCCTGCTCCAATTCAAAACAATCTGCCCCATTGCAATCTGCCTCACCCAAACTGCCCCACTCCAATCGAAAACATTTTGCCCCATTCCAATCCAAACCAACCGGCGCCATTCCAATCTAAAACAATCTGCCTCACTCCTATAAAAAGAATCTGCATCCCCCAATCCAAACCAATCTGCCACACATCAATCCAAAATAAACTGTCCCACTCCGTTCTGCCCCATGCCAATCTAAACCAATCTGCCCCACTTCAATCTAAAACAATCTACCCACTCTAATCTGCCTCACTCCAATGTCCCCTACTCCAATCCAAAACAATCTGCCCCACTCCAATAAAAACAATCTGCATCACCCCAATCCACTCCAATCTGCCCCACTCCAATCCAAAACAATCTGCCCCACTCAAAGCTGCCCCACTCCAATCCAAAACAAATTGCCAAACTCAAACTGGCTCCACTCCAAACTGACCTACTCAAACCCAAAACAATCAGCCCCACTCCAATCCACCCCAGTCAATCAACCCAACTCCAGTCCATCCCACTCTAGAACAATCTACCTCACCCCAATCCAATCTGCAGCACTCCACCGAATCCACTCCACTCCACCTCTATCTACCCCACTCCAAACCAAAACAATCTGCCTCACTTCAATCCAAAACAATCTGCCCCATTCCAATCTAAGAAATCTGCCCCACTCCAATCCAAAACAATCTGCCTCACTCCAATCCAAAACAATCTACCCCACTCCAATCTGCCCCACTCAAATCCAAAACAATCTGCCCCACTCCAGTACATAACAATCTGCTCCACTCCAATCAGTCCACCTCACCCCATTCCAATTCACCCCACTCTAATCCACCACAATCCATCCCAACCCACTACAGTCCAATCCACCCTACCGCAATCCAATACGCTGGTTGAAGTGGACTGACCCATTGCCCCATCCTGTGTGTGTGGTGGGCGGAAGGTGAATGTGAATGACACCAGAACAGACTAAAGGGTGACTGAAAGCTGCACTCTGCACATATATGTGTACATTACATGATTTAAAAATAAAAAAACCCTGGAGGTGATGGGACAGCTAAAGCTGGGCTATACCTAACAGGCATTGGCAAAGCCAATAGGTCTCGCCTATGCCAGAGCTACTGGCTTTGCCAATGTGTGTTAGCCATGTTGCACACCAGTGTGCCTGCTGTTCAGCATGGGTAAAAGTTAGTGGCATGGAGAAGAGTGGTGTGGAGTGTCAGAGTGAAATGATGTAGAGTGGAGTAAGGTGCTGTACAGCGGAGTGGCAGAGAGTGCCATGTATTGGACTGGCATAATATGGAGTTGCGTACAGTGGCATACACTGGAGTGGCATATAATAGAGCAGACTGGTGTAGAGGGGTGAAGAGTATAGTGGTGTAGATTGCAGTGGCATTAAGTGCAGTGGCATTGAATTCAGTGACGTACAATGCAGCATCAAAGTGCAGTGGTGCAGAGTGGACTGTTGCAGATTAGAATGGCGCAGATTACAGTGGCGTAGATTTGAGTAGTGCACTTTAGAGTAGAGTGGCATTGACTGCAGTGGCATAGAGTAGAGTGGCGTAGAGTAGAGTGGTGCACAGTGGTGCAGAGTGGAGTGGCGTAGAGCTGAGAGATGCAGACAGCAGTGGTGTACAGTAGAGCTAAGTGGCATATAGGGCAGTGGCATGCGTACAGAGTAGACACGATTGGCATAGAGTGGAGTGGCGTAGAGTGGTATAAAGTGGTGTAGTGTAGAGTATAGTGCCATACAGTGCAGTGGCAATAGTGCAGTGACATAGGGTGGAGCAGCATAGAGTGGAGTAGTGCAGATTAGAGTGGAGTACAGTTCAGTGGCAGAAAGTGCAGTGTTGCAGAGTAGTGTCAGAGTGCAGTGAAGAAGAGAGGATTAGAGTGGTGTAGAGAGCACTGGTGTAGAGTACAGTGATGTGGAGTATAGTGCAGTGGCATAGAATGCAGTGACAGAGTGTAATTGTGGAGAGTGCATTGGCACAGAGTGCAGTGGTTAAGAATTGAATGGTGCAGAGTGCAGTGGCATAGAGTAGAGTGTTCAGAGTGGAGTAGAGTGATAAAGATTGCAGTGGCATAAAGTAGATTGTTTCAGAGTAGAGTGAAGTGGTGTAGAGTGGAGTGGTTCATGGTAGAGTGCAGTTGTTTAGAGTGGCATAGAGTGTAAGGGCCTCAAGGAAAGTGGCGTAGAGTGCAGTGCTGCAGAGTAGATTAGAGTGCCTTACAATAGAATGGCATAGAGTGCAGGGGCATAGAATGGAGTATTACAGAGTAAAGTGCATTGGCATAGTGTGTATTGGCATACAGTGCAGTGTTGCAGAATGTCGTAGAGTACAGAGGCATAGAGTGGAGTTGTGCAGAGCAGATTGATGTGGCCTAGACTGGAGTGTTTTAGAGTGCAGTGTCGTAAAGTGCAGTGGTGAAGAGTAGAGTACTTTAGACTGCAGTGGTTTAGAGTGGCAAAGAGTGCATTGGCATAGAGTAGAGTGGTAAAAGGTAGAGTAGAGAGGCATAGCATGAAGTGGCATGCAGTGGAGTGGTGCAGAGTGCAGTGGCGTGGAGTGGAGTGGTGCAGAGTAGAGGCCAGTGGCATGGAGTGGTGCAGAATCGTGTGAAGTGATGCAGAGTAGAGTGCAGTGGTGTAGAGTGGAGTATTCATGGTGTGGTAGCACACTGCCATTACAGACAACACATTTTCAAATGAAAAGACCATTACATTTGCACAGGCATACAGTTTTATTAATAAAACCATACAGTGCACAGATGAAAATGTGTTGAAATTACATCACCTCCTGTAGTTTAATGAATCTTTTAGATCATATTAAAGTATTTGTTGCCCACACGCTTTAATAATAACAAAATATGTGCTTCATTTTTGTGTACATTTTGGACCTGGCCCTTTTTGCAGGGGTATCCCCAAACTTTTTGCCTTCTTCCTTCTATTTTGTCTACTTTGGTTTTCTGAGTTTAGGACTCTGGGCACTTTACCACTGCTACCCAGTGATAAAGTGTATATGCTCTCTGTCTGAATTGTATTGGTGATTGGTTTATCAACGATTGGCATTTTTGATTTACTGGTAAGTCCCTAGTAAATTACAGTAGGTGTGCCAAGGGCCTGTAAATCAAATGCTACTAGTGGGCCTGCAGCCTGATTGTGTCACCCACACAAGTAACCCTGTAAACATGTCTCAGACTTGGCACTGCAGTGTCTCTGTGTGCAGTTCTAATCTGCCATTTTGACCTGGCAAGTGCACCCACTTGTCAGGCCCAACCCTTCCCTTTTATTACATGTAAGTCACCTCTAAAGTTGGCTCAAAGCAGCCCCATAGGCAGGGTGCAGTGTATTTAAAAGTTAGGACATGTGTTGGTGTGTTTTACATGTCTTGATAGTATAATACACTAAAATTTGTTTTTCACTATTGCAAAGATTATCTCTCCCATAAGTTAACATGAGGATTGCCTTGAAATATCTTTTAAATGTAATTTCCCACTGGGAGCAAGTAGAGATATGGAGCTTAGGGTCTCTGAACTCACAATTCAAAAACACATCTTTTGGTTTTTGAATTGTAAGTTTGAAAATGTCACTTTTAGAACGTGGGCATTTTCTTGCTTAACCGTTCTGTGCCTCTGCCTGCTGTGAAACACACGTCTGAGTCAGGATGACAGTTGGGCTGTTTGCACGTTCAATCTAGACAGTCACACAAATGAAGATGAGGTGTGCCCTGCATTTCGTGATGGGTCTTTCTGAACTAGAGTGGTAAGAAGGAGCTGACACTTGCACCTGAATATGGCTGTGCTTGTCCTTATACAAAGCAGTCTCCAACACCCTGAAGTGTATCTGTGGCCAGGAAAGGGAAAGGCAGGGTCTTGTGCACTACAAAGACTTCGCTATGAAGTTTGCCTACTTCAAAGATGGAAATAGGTAAGTACTGGACCTCTGACCCCACAGTTAGAACACTTGTGGTCTGAGGACATTCTGCCAGGAACAATAGCTGCATGCTGTAGGAGGGACTCCCACTCTGCCTGCTGTTTTGCTGTGCTGGCCTGCTGCTTGCTGGTTCTGTCCTGGGAGTGAAACGACTGGACTTTGTTTTCTACATCCTGCTTTCCAAGGTTCTCCAAGGGCTTGAACCGTGCTTGCTTCCTGTTAAGAAGTCTCAGGGTCATCAAAAACTTCACCTGCCAGTGCTTGGGCTTTCTTGCTGAGAGTCCTGACTTGCCAGGTTGTGCCAAATCTAGTTCCTGGGCCCTTGGAAGTGAGGTCTGGTTGAATGAAAAAGAAACTAAGCACATCGGCTCCAGAGCGACTTCGGAACTCGCACGGTCACGTCTTGACCTCTTGGATTCATCCACCCCGCCTTGTCGTAAGGAACCATCGCCTTGCCACTGACACTGCATCACCTCTCCTACAACTGTAAGTATCCGATGCTTCACCTCCCCTGCCAGCAGTAAGGAAACAACGTCTCGCCTCTTTGGTAGCAGTCAGGAACCGACGCCGCACCAGCTCCAGTGATGCTTCACCTCCCCTTGGTGTTTTCACTGTGTTAGTATGTGTTTGTGTGTACAAATACTTACACATTGCCTCTGAGATAAGCCAGACTGCTCTTGCCAAGCTACCAAGAGGGTCAGCAGGGGTTGTCTTAGCTGTGTGATTTCCTTACCCTGACAAGAGTGAGGGTCCCTACTTGGACAGGGAGCAAATCACTGCCAACTAGAGATCCCATTTCTAACAGTTCATAATTCTGATATATTCTAAAATACTTACACAGTTCATTTAAATGTTGCTGTGTGCTATAAAAAAACTATTTTGTACCCCCACTATCCAAAAGATTGTCACAAAAATCCTCTCAGTTAGAAGTTGGAGAAAGAAAAGTAAACAAGCACCCTTGAAAGACAGCTCCTGGCATTTGACCTTCGTCTTTGAATACACTGCAAATGTGACAAGATCAGAACAAGATTTACAGGCCTGTTTACAGAAAGGGAGCCCTCAGGAGAATACTGGTAAATAAGGTTTTGGCATGCGGTGGAAGAAAGTGAACCTGGAGAGCCTAAGCTCGCAAATGGAAATCTAGAAAACATTAATTACAAACCACAAAGCCAGTGGCAAGCAACAGGCAGAATGGATTCCCAGGTCAACTTTCTGAAAACTCCAAGATGTCTTTCGTGGCTGCGACCTAAAAATGGAAATATCTAGATTGTCACTAGCTGGTTTATGCCTTGGCTTCCGGTTCCTACGTGGATCGTTAGGGCTAAACCTCTACACACTTCAGTGATCTCACAGGGGCCTAGCAAACCCTCTATCTGCACAGCTGCAAGCACTGCCCATGAAAAATACTGTTGCCATGCAGCATCTGATCAGTTTGGTTACCTGATTCAGAGATATCCCCATTGTAATTGCGACTGAGTTTACTGTGCACTATTTTGCTGGCATGAAACCTCTACGGAACTACATGGAAACAATTACACAGACAAGAGACAAGGAACAGGTGCAAATGTCGTGGAGCGCCTGATTTGGATTCAGTTGTTAAGACGGTTTGTGCCTAACTTCACAGTATTTGCACTTGATTTCAAAGTTAATGTTGCATACGGCATGAGACAGTAACAGCTCCAATTAGTATGTCTCACTTCTGAAGGAGGCTGTGACTTCTCAAGTGCAGGCCCTCAGCTCTAAGATGCACAGAACCAACCCCCTTGAGTTCAGAAATCATATTGCTCTGATACCCATAATAATCTACCATGGACAACACTGGGCGAAGGGCCTTATAAATACTTGAGGACTGGAAGAACAGCAAAGTAATACAAATGTATGCCCGCCATCCCCACCACACTGCACAATGTGATGAGGGGCCACTGCGTCTCCCATATCTGACAGACTTTCATTGGCCTGCTTAAAAGTGGGGCCTGAAGGATTGGAGCCCCCACTGCACTGACCGGGCCTAGACTGTTCCCCAGTGAGGATGGTGTGCTCTCTGCTAACACCATAAAAATATATTCAAAATGTTGGGATCAGTTAGCAAGTAGGGATGGCAAGTACTTTAGAAATCCTCATGGAAGGCTGATGAATAAAACACTGGGCTTCCTGTGAAAAATAAGGCACCCTGAGATTTATATAAGGCTGCCTCTTAAAGTCCCTAGGCATTAACTAGTCAGCGATGAGAAGACGGGATTAGTACTCTTATGTAAGCACCTAAAAAACATAACTATAGAAACAGTTGTTTGAACTGGGGCTGCAGCCTACAAATCACAGACAGCTTTGACGCGCTGGTTCCAAACATATACTATTTTGCATCATCAATAAGAGCAAACATGAGTACAATGAAGTAGGGTGGTGGTGGTAAGCGGCCAGTCCCTCCCAAGCGAGACATTAATCCCTGTGGGTAAGGGTGATGGATACCAAAGATGGGTGATGTCAGTCATGCGCCAGTCGTCCATGTTCAGGGCATGCCTATAAGCTTTTTGGAGGCCCTGGATTGCTAGCAACCCCCTCCATTCTGTAGACCTGAATGCCTAACCAGAAGGAGCAATCCACAAATACAATGGGGTGCCAAGGGTTGTCTTTTCATTAGATTTTTTCTTGACCATCTGTAGTTGAAGCATCATGGAACTTGCATGAAACTGAGTATGCTGGTGCACTGGTATTCATTTCTAGCATACACAATAGCAGCTGACTGTTGTTATGATGATTTGTACAGTGCAGTACTACCCATGAGGGTATCTAAGCACAAAGGAGGTGAGGGTCTAGCCCGGCCTAGGGCTTAGTGAGGTTGCTCAAAGAGTCAGGTCTTCAGCTTCTTGGAAAATTCAAGAAGTGAGGAGGAGACTTGAATGTGTAGTGGCACACTGTTCCACACTTTAGCAGCAATGAAGCACAAAGTTTTTCCCCTGACTCTGGTTTTCCTGGCTTGGGATGTATGCAAGTAGGAGTCCAGCTGGGCGGAGTTGTCCGGAGGGTGTGTGAAAGTGGATGCGCTTGTTGAGGTATGCAGGGCCTAAGTTATGAAGTGCCTTGAAAGTGTGGGTCAGGAGTTTGAAATGTGCTCACTTGTGTATTGGTATCCAGCAAAGCTCCGTGAGGTGTGGTGAGATGTGTGCACATCGTGGCAGGTTGACAGTGAATCTGGCTGCCTAGTTCTGAGTGGACTGCAGCCTTGTGATGAGTTGTTTGTGGATCCTGGCGCAGAAGTTGCTTCCTTAGTCCAGCTTGCTGGTGACTAGGGCGTGTGTGCCAGTTTTCTGGCTGTTGATTGGGAGCCATTTGAAAAACGTCCTCGGTTTCTACAGGATTTGGAAGCATGGTGCACTGAGGGCGGTTGTAATCTAACTATAAACACACGTTTTTTCATGGTCTTTGTACTTACCTGAATAGGCACTATTAGTGGCAATATTAGTAATATATATCAAGTAGGAGGACATAGTTATATTGTTCATTTCAGGATTATATGGAGTGTGACACATTTCCACCACCCTAGACTGCTGTGAAAGAAAGAAAGTAAGGAAGGAGTTAAAGGGTCAATGCATGACCTGCTGAGCTGTATGTGTGCAAATCAAAACCATTGTTTGAAATTGAAAGGCTGCAAGTTTGGAAGCTCAACCGTCAGATGATCAGCTGATAGGTAAGGAGTAGGGATGAATATGGTCTGTAATGGAAGCTGGATTTGGGCTTCTGAGCCTGGGCAGATGCACACAGTGTAACCTTGGTGAGAGAAGAGTGTTTTAAGGATTCTTTGTAACTGCATGAAATTCTAGCCTCAAAAGAAGAAGGAGTCCATTCCACATAGACAGAGGTATGTGTCTGCTATCTGCAGATTTCTTTGGGCCTAGGCAAGCAGATTGCTAGCACATTGAAGGAAGCCATTGTCAGGTGTCCTTATCAACACAGCCTTCGAAGAGCTTGGACTATACAAAGGGTCTTCTTAAATTGTGTTCTGCCGGGGGTCCTAGGAATGTCCTAAACACAGATGTAATATGGTGGAGTCTAAGTAATAATATGTTTCAGTTTGCAGTGTCTGTTTAAGGAACCCAATATCAGCCTGTTAATGTAGTACAGGTTTGATGCCACAACAGCAAGTGAACAGGCAATAGGGCAACATTTTCTGGGAGAAACAAGAAGGTGAGGATGCCCTATAAACGCTGCAATTGGTGGAGCACATTCTCTGACAGTATGTTCATTTGTAACTGGAAGGAAAGGTTATTATCCCTCCTTTGGTACTGGTGCTGGGGGTTGGCCCATGAAATCAGGATAAGTGATTGTGAGAGGTAAAGCGTCCACAGGGCCCATTAACATGATTCTGCTTTTTGACTATTCACGCAGGAGCTAATTATTCTGCTTCCAGGGCTGGGTGTGTCAGGAAGTTGGCCACAAGATCCTTTATGAAATTTAAAGAAGTTGTAAGTGCATCCACGTACATGTGGTAGCCCACGTTGTGAGAATTCAACATGTGAACCAGGGGATGGTCTTTGAAAAGGTCCAGCCGGAGCAGCAATCCTTGAGTGACTCCTAGGTCATGGTAGTGATGGCTGAAAGGATGGAACCCATTTTGATCTAGAGAGTGTGGTTCATTAGGCAAGAACCATTAAAGGGCAAGCCCACCTAGCCGTCATAGGCAACTAGGCAGCCAAGCAGGACATTATGGTTAATGATGCAGAATGCTAGTGAGATGTATCAGGTTCAAGATTGGCCCATATCATTGACTAAGCACAGCTCGTCCATGATTTTCAATAGTGATGATATATTGGTGGTGATCTGTGTTATGGCTGAAGCACAGGATTTACAGATCCCAGAAATCAGCTGTGGGCTGATTTCTTAAATTATCTTTGTGATTTCATACTCATGGGCGGTGCAGAATCATAGCTGCTTCAACTAGTGATGGCAGACACAACTTTTATCGTAATGATGTTGCTATGTTAGCTCTAGAGGCATCAATCTTGTTTCTGAAAACGTGACAAAGAATACACAGAGATGTCTGGAAGGAGTTGTTACTAATGTTGTAAAGTTTTGACCCGCCAGTTTGTTGTAGACCAGCTTCCTGCTTTAATACTTTGTTTCTATGTTCCAAAATTCATAAGAGGCTTTCTTTACGCACACATAGGCTGTCGTGTAGCTACGTGAGCGTGTCCTACTCTCAGCGCTTTTCTCCTGTGCTTCTGACTTGTTTTGCCTGCTCAAGTGCTTTACTCCTGTGTTTCACTACACACAATTTGAACCAATAATTTTCTTTCTTTTTGATTCTCGTTTTTTTAGCTGGTGGCAGCCTGCAGATGTCATTCATGATTTACATTTCCAGGTGGCTCAAGATGTATGTTGCAGTCTTTAAAGACAAGACGGTGGACGCTATGAGAGTTTGGATGCAAGTATCAGGGTTTAAAGTCTTTGGGTCCTGCTTGAAAACAGCTTAACTTCTCTCGGCCGGACCGTAAGCCAGGTTTGATAGCAGGCTCGTCTTTAATGATGCACGTTGATGCAGACATGGCTTACTTAAGAGAGGCGGTAGTCCTCTATCTAAACCTCTGAAAGTAGAGAGAACAAAATGGCTGCGCTGTTGCAAAATGGCTGCGTCGCCTGCTCTGATTGTTAAAAGAAGACCTTAATGCAACAATCCGCTCAGCACGGGTGTTCGACTGTTCATTTGCCGGGATGACAACGCACTTTGAGACAGTAAGGCAGTATTGTGTCAGGTCGAAGAGGTCAGCAGGGATGGTGCTGAGACATTCTTTCAGGGGATGGAATTCTTGGGTACATATGTATGATATCTTCTGCCCGGTGATATATTTTGTAAGGATTTATTCATAGCATTTGAATGATGGCCCTCGGATTCCTTTGAGTGCCACCGAGTTATGACACAAAGTGGCTACTCCACTCTGCCAGCCTACAGCTCTTTTTGCTTCTTCCATGTGGACAATCCTACAGCAGGCCCACATGAACTGAAATGGCTGGAGGAAAAAATGGAGATCTCCTCACCTCCCCAGGTAAAGAGAACTGTGTAGAAACGACGCTTGGAGGCCATTGCATATTATGGCACTATAAGAGCAACACATCGCTTAAACAGTAGGCACAGGCGTTATGAAACTCCACTGCCCTACAGTCGATTCAACCTTTCCCACAAAATGGTGAAAAAGTAATCAGAAGCATATCATCCAGAAAAAAGATATCTACAAACGACAGAGATCTATTCAACGTACCCCAAGACCACATAGTTTAAAACTCACTTTCAATTTTATCCTCCACCATAGTTTTGTTGTGTTCAGTGTTACCCATATTTGTGCGGGATTTATAACGCATGAATTTAGCTAGTAAGGAACAAAGCACTCTATAAAAAGAGAGGCTTACAAGATAGGTGGTCATAAAAACAATAGGTAAGAAACAGGGAATCTGCTGTGTGTGAGGGTGGAAGAGTAGTCACTAGGGACTTTTAAATGTGTGAAGAAATTGTTTCTTATTGCTTTAGAAAAGGAGACAGATGCTTCTCAGATATGGACTTTGCTTGTCGGATTTCGTTTAAGATTCTTTTGGCAATGAAGGAAGAGGCTTGCTGTCTGATTTTCTCCTTCTTGTATCTTTTGGTTTCAATTCTTGTGATGAGTTGCAGGTGACTCCAGAAGTTTTGATCTTGGAAGCCCACTACGGAGGGGTCTTTCTGTGGAGTTATCTGTAAATCATACAGTACATGATGAAGAACATACAGGCTGATGATTGAACCAGTGGATTTCCCTAGGAACATGTGTGATCTTGTCTTCCAAACTCCCATGTTTTAATTAGTTTTCTGTGATTGGAGAGACGGTGTCCGAGTGCAATATAATCGAGTTATGCTTTTCAACACAAGAGCAGTAAAGTTGCAACCATATTTTTGCTTCTTATCTTAAAGATGATGATTTTCTGGTTTTAGAGCGGCATCATTTTCGATTTTTCTTCAGAAGTATTATGTCTTAACAAAAAAGCCAAGTGAATGCAAAAGCCACCCTAACAGCACCCCATTGGTTCTGAGTGTAAGTTAGGGTAGAATCTAAAGTACTCTGCAACACACAAGGCCTCACATTGGCTGGGCCACTGGAATTTTCTGATTCTGCTGCTTTAGCATTTTCTTCATAGTTTTTGTATTTGCCACGTTTGCCACTTAATCCATCATCTGCTGCATAATCTGCAGGTTTTAATAAAGCAAATTGTTTACATCTTAATTGGATCTAAAGCTACTAAAAATGTGGTGAAGTGTGTTCGCGTGCAGTGGAAGGCTGTTCACAAAGTTGACTGGTCATCTATCAGTTTATTGCTGCATTTGATTGTTAAACTGGTACTTATGAGGTGAAATCTCTGCATTGACAGTGTTACCATACGTAAAAAGATTATGTAACTTAACTTAAGCAGTACTGTCACAGAATGTCCTGCATTGTTCCTTTTCTTGCTGCATAATTTAGGCTACCTTGCCACATAATTTGGTATTCCCCTGCCACATAATTTCAGTACCTCTTCTTAAAGAAAAAAAGGATTAACATTTCAGGAACTGGTTGCCACCATGTACCATCTGGAAACTTAAGATCAAACAAGTTAATGTTCAATTGGTATAAACATCTTTGAGTAAATGTGTTTGCTTGGGGAAGGTATCCTAAGACAAGGGCAGGCTGCAGGGGCGCTTTCGGCAGGGATCCATTAACTTTCCTTACATTCTTGGATCATCACATAGGATTGGCACCCCTGTGGACAGTCAAATGGGGGTATTCTCCTCCATCGGTTCCTGGTGGGCACTAGTCCCATGGGGATTGGTAGGACCCCCTTTCTGCACCTTAATGACTAAGCCCAAGCATTGTGCTCACCCAGAATAAACTGAACCCTGGACAGAGATGAAGAAGACAGACCTCCAAGGTACGCACATCACATATCGCTGTATTGAAACCTGTGTGCTCTCTCCATGTCTCCAGAGCAGCTTCTGCTTACCCACATGTGTGCCTTTTTTGGTTCAACCTAATTTGGAAGGTGACAACACCCACCACTTTGATGAGCATGGCCCTCCAGGAGGATAAAAAATATCAAGTGTGTGAGTGCTGACGAAAACCTCACCAAGTAGGGATTGAATAACAACATCCTGATGCCCTCGGTACACTTCACCAATATGTACACAGATATTGCTCTGCATCCAAAATGGCTGCCACTTTGCCACCACGGTCAATTGTGTGTTCAGAAATGACAGTAAGGTTATGTTATGTTGATTTGTATATCTCAGTAATCACCGAAGAGGGTCTCCAGGCACTTGGAAGGTGTGTAGGTGTCTGCTTCCCAAGATACTTATACGAAGAGCCAGATTTTTAGGTTCTTGTGGAATTTAAGAAGTGACGAGGGGACTCTGATGTCTTGAGGGAGGTTGTTCCATGTCTTGGGTGTGATGCAGAAAAATGAGCGACCTCTGGTTTTGCGTTTGCAGATGTGGGTAATGTGTGCGAGTGAGGCAGAGTGTAGGTGTCTGCCTGGTTGGTGGAAGTGTATGCGGCTGTTCAGGTATTCTAGTCCTATGTTGTGTAGGGCTTTGTATGTATGTGTGAGAAGTTTGAATTGGCTGTGTTTGTGAATGGAAAGATAGTGAAGCTTCCTGAGGTGCAGTGTGATTTGGGTGCAGCATGGGAGGTCGAGTATGAATCTTGCAGCAGTGTTCTGAATGGTCTGGAGTCAGTGTGGGAATTGTTTGGTGATCCCAGCTTAGAGTGTGCCATAGTCCAGCCTGCTGGTGATAAATGCTAGTGTGACGGTCCGTCTGGTAATCTGAGGCAACCATTTGAAGAAATTTCACAGCATACATAGGATGTGGAAGCAGGAGGTGCGTACTGAGTTGACTGAAGCTGTCACATTGAGCTTGTCATCTAGGATGATCCCTAGAATTCTTGTGTGGTCTGCAGATGTTGGTTCTAGCTCCAACGGCCACTAGGTGGAGTCCCATGGGGAGGTCTTGTCGCAAAATACCAGCACTTCCATCATGTCAGAGTCGAGCTTCAAGTAGTTCGTTCACATCCAGTTTGCTACCATGGTTATGCAGTTGGTGAAGTTGGTTTAGGTGGTGTTTGTCTTGTCCATCAGGGAGAGGATGAGTTGAGTGTCATCTGCGCAGGATATGACGGTGATAGTTTGTGATCGGATGACGTTGGCGAGCGAGGTATTGTATATGTTGAAAAGGGTGGGGCTGAGGGACGCTTCCTGTGGGACTCCGCATATCAGTTTTTAGGTCTCTGATGTAAAGGGTGGCAGCCTGACCCCTTGGATACTTCTGAGAGGAAGGAACAGATCCATTTGAGAGCACATCCTTATATGCCAATCTTGTGTTGTCTTTTGATGAGTATTATGGGAGACGGTGTGGAAGGCCGCATAGAGGTTGAGCAGGGTGAGGGCCGCTGTTTCTCCCCAGTCCAGGATGATTCCAATGTTGTTGGTGGCTTCTATGATAATTTATTGAACAGTTCCTAATACCATTTTCAGATACAGTAAATTAAAAAAAGTAAAAGTACAACTTTTTAACTACAGGTAAATTCTCCCTTAAGTAGAGCTGTGTTGAATAACAATCTCCCTCATTATGACAGGACGTCTCGCTGGCGCTGAATGACCAACGCCGAACTTTCTGTTGATGCCAGGATCTCCCCCAAACCTTCCTTGAATTATTAGTACTGAGACTTGGAGATTTCTCAGGAAAAGAGTTGACAAAGTTACAACCGTAGAAATTAGTGGTCTACCCACTTGTGGTGCTTGGCACGGTCTCCTCGATAGTGAATATTTTGTAACTACGGAAGAGGGCTTGTGAGCTTCGCAAACCAACGTAATAAACCCCTCCAGACGGCCCATTACCGCAAAGGTAGACAACAGTCTGTAGTTTGTTGGAACATATTGGCCGCAGTTTATTGAGGGATTATTTACAGCATGTCAGCCCTTCTTTTATGAGGGCCATAAATCCATCATACGAGTTGTTGTAAACAGCAATACATTAATTATACCTTTGATACATTTGTGTCATGATTGCTTTCTTTAACAATTTTCTCAGTAGGCGATAATTATCTATTCCATGCTGTTTGCTCTTTGTTTTCAATCCCTCTCCCGTGTTGTCTGTCATTTTTCGCTCTGAGGGTACTCGTATTTTTGTTTAGGCTTAGCTCGCTACCTTGTTTTGGTCCTTGTGTCCCACTCTCCAGTGGACCCGGGCTGCGAGTGCCGTGTTACCTAGTACCTCCCCTGACTGTCTTACCCTGCCGTGAGGCATCCCAAGGTAAGTAGCCTTGCCACCCCGTTGCGCTGGGTGTGGCCTTTGTAGTTCTTTTCTCCTTTCTTTCCGCCTTTCTGTTTCTTGTAGCTGTTCTCGCCCGACAACCAGCCTGCGACGCTCTGGGTGTCTGCTGATTTGTTGGTGTGGGTGGGTGGGTGTTTCCTCCCCTAGGCTGCCCGGTCACCTGTGTTAACCACGGTGCTGGGCAGCCCCTCTTTAAGGGAATTTGCTGTGCCCCGGGGGCGACCCCCCCTCCTTGCCTGGGTTCAAAAAATGCGCCTCTTTCTATTGGCTGCTGTTTCATGTATTCCCCCCCTCTCTTCCGCTTCCGCCCGACGTTGCCCCTACGATGGGGCCGGAAGAGTGGGGGGGGGTTGCTGCCAAAAAAGGGGGGGGGTGCTTCCGCCCTCCCCGAAACCTATGTTTACTGCCCCCGAAGATTTCGGCGCAATGCTTCTGCTCGGGGCCGCGGTGGGGTTTCCGCTCCGGCCACCTGAGCTCTCGTTGGTCGCGGGCCTTCGCACCAAACCCCTCCAGACGGCCCGTGACCACAAAGATAGACAACAGTCTGTAGTTTGTTGGAACATATTGGCCGCAGTTTATTGAGGGATTATTTACAGCATGTCAGCCCTTCTTTTATGAGGGCCATAAATCCATCATACGAGTTGTTGTAAACAGCAATACATTAATTATACCTTTGATACATTTGTGTCATGATTGCTTTCTTTAACAATTTTCTCAGTAGGCGATAATTATCTATTCCATGCTGTTTGCTCTTTGTTTTCAATCCCTCTCCCGTGTTGTCCGTCATTTTTCGCTCGGAGGGTACTCGTATTTTTGTTTAGGCTTAGCTCGCTACCTTGTTTTGGTCCTTGTGTCCCGCTCTCCAGTGGACCCGGGCTGCGAGTGCCGTGTTACCTAGTACCTCCCCTGACTGTCTTACCCTGCCGTGAGGCATCCCAAGGTAAGTAGCCTTGCCACCCCGTTGCGCTGGGTGTGGCCTTTGTAGTTCTTTTCTCCTTTCTTTCCGCCACGCCGCACTTTGGGTTACCGCTCAAGGGCGGCTCCCCCTTTGTATGCGTTAGTTGCAACCGGCGAGCCGCAGGGCTGCCCACAGGTTGTCCCAAAACACTTCTGTCCCCTCCGTGGATAGGTGCACCCTGTCTGCTGCAAAGTACTCTGGTTTTTGCAGGCTGATTAGCCCGTGTCTGACACTCTCCCAGCCGTTTTGGATGCAATATTTTTTGGCCGCGACATTCAATTTCTTCCTTGATCTATCCAGGGCGCCAGTTGATATGGCCCCCCTCCATTGCTGTCTGGGGATGATTTCTGACCAGATCAATGTGGTCCCTCCCAAGCGTCTGGCTGCTGCTGTGAGGTTTGCCCTCATGGTTTCCATCAGTCCTTTCCTCCCCAGTTGAGCCAGCTCGTTCCCCCCCAGGTGGATTACCAGTACATCTGGCGTGTGGTGCTGCGAGTCCAAGAGCTCATTGATTCTGTTCATGAAGTGCTCCCACCTCATGCCTGGGAAACCGAACCATTTTATGTTTGTCCGCCTTGGGCGTTGCCTGCCTGCGCTGACCGCTGATTCCCACCAAGTTTTAGTTCTGTGAATGAAGGAGTGACCGACCACCCATGCCGTTCTGTGAGCACCTGTGGGTGGAAAGGGAGATTGTGGGGTGACTGCTTGCTGGGGTATTTAGGGGTAGCTACCTCCATGTTGTTCCCTAATGTATCTTTTGTAGGCATTGGAGCGCCATCTACCGACTGCCTTGATGCCTGATTCTGACATGCCGTGGCGGGCCGCTGTGGTGGCCGCCCCTATCCGGAATGAGTGGGTGCCAAAGTTATTGGCGTGGAGCCCCGCCCTGGCCAGAGCCCTTCTGAGTATTGATTTGAACTGGAATAGGCTCAAGCACTCTCCATTTTCGTGCGATAGGAGTGAGCCTTGTGTTCCAGGGGTGAGCTGTAGTAACTCCTGGGTGTTGCATACTGGGCATATGTCCTGATTGTCGATGCAGTTCAGCTCTATCGTTGCCCCTTTCCCGAGCTGGTCTGTTTTGGATTTCCTAAGTATGATTACCATCTGTTTGTGGCCTATGTGCACGTCGTTTCTTTGGATTCCTGCATTCTTGTGGCCCGTTTTTGCCGGGGCCACTAGCTCGCTTATCCTGAATGCCCCAAAGAATGCCAGTGAAAAGGCTGTCTTGAAGAGAGTATGTTCGAATTTGTTGTGGCATATGGCCCTTAGGGTTCCCAATAGTCGTTGCAGTGTGCAGTAATCTATGGGGTGTCTTTTGTCTACTGCTGGCCCTTCCAGTCTGCGCCAACCTTTCATGGCCGTTTTTATGTAGTGGGAGCTTGTGGGGTCCCTGCCCGTTGCCAGCTTGCCGGTGTGAGCTACCGCTGTTAGGTGGGCTTGGGCCCATGATTTTGTTTTCTTTTGTAAAAATGCCCACTGGATGAATCGCTCTACTGCTTTTTGTGACTCTTCGTGGTGAAGCCAGGACTTTAGGCCTGTCACGGCTAGCACTCTCGCTGCGTACGCTGTGTAGCGCCTGTCTGTTTTTGGTGCCAAAGCGTGGGCAATTAAGGCCGCTAAGTCCCCTCTACCAGTCCCCACAGGCTGTGTGGGAATGGGGTCATCGCTTCTTCTGCCTCTGGGGCCAAGCTCCTGAATTTTTCCATCTGGAAACGAGAGAGGGCATCTGCTTTAGAGTTCGCGGTGCCCTGCACGTGCCTAGCTCTTAATTCTAAATTGCCTTCCAGCTGCCTAAACACCATGTATCTCAGTAGTCTTAAAACTGCTGCGCATTTAGCGGACCCCCTGTTGATAGCGTGTACTACCGCCTGGTTGTCTGACCATAGTGTGAGCTTCATGTTTTTCAACTGCTCCTGCCAGATTGTTAGGGACACTGCGATGGGGAAAAGCTCGAGTAGCGTGATGTTCTTGCTCAGGCCCCGTGCCGCCCATGTTTCTGGCCATTTCATGGCACACCACTTGTCTTTTAATATTGCCCCAAAGCCTGTGCTGCCCGCCGCATCTGTGTATAATTCTACTTGCCTGGCGGACATCCAGCCTTCCCTCCATATGAGGGTTCCATTGAAATTCGCTAAAAATGCCTGCCATGTCCGTAGGTCTTGTTTGGCCCCAGATGGAAGCCTTACGTGGTGGTGCTTTCTGCCCAGCCCTCTGGTCAGCTGTGAGAGTCTCCTGGAAAACACTCTGCCTGCGGGGATCACTCTGGCGGCGAAATTTAGCTTGCCTATGAGCTCTTGGAGCTCTCCCAATGTGGCTTTCTGTTTCCCCAGTAACCCTTTTATGTTGGTCTGTAGGTCTTTTACTTTGTCTGGCGGCATGCTGGATGTACCTGCTTCTGAATCTAATTCAATTCCCAGGAATACTAGCTTAGTGGTTGGCCCTGTGGTTTTGTCTTCCGCCAGCGGCACACCCAGTGAAGCGGCCAGGGTTTGGAATGTGTCTAGGAGCTCTTGGCATTCCTGCCCGTTGGGTTTGCCTATGAAAAGGAAGTCGTCCAGGTAGTGTAGTTTGCCGCCCCTGGGGTGTTGCTTGTGTAGTGCCCATTCTAAGAGGGTGCTGAATTTCTCAAAGTATGCGCAAGATATGGAACAACCCATTGGTAGGGCTTTGTCAAAGTACGTTTTGCCCTCAAAATTGAACCCCAACAGGTGGTAGCTCTCGGGGTGTACCGGGAGTAGCCTAAAAGCTGCTTCGATGTCTGCCTTAGCCATTAGCGCGCCCCGCCCTGTTGCGCGCAGCAAATCCACTGCATCATCTACTGATGCATAGCCTACTGCGCAGTGTGCCGGATCTATGCCATCGTTCACTGACCCGCCCTCTGGGTAAGACAGGTGGTGGATGAGCCTGAACTTGCCTGCCTCTTTTTTGGGGACTACTCCTAGGGGTGATATTATCAGTTCGCATGGGGCGGTGTGTAGGGGGCCTTCTACTCTTCCTAACTCTATCTCTTTTTTTATTTTTTCTTTCACCACTTCTGGGTATTCGTTTGCTGAGCGTAGGTTCTTTGGTATCTTATTATGTGATACAAGCGTGGATGGTATCTTGAAACCTCGCTCAAACCCTTCACATACTAACTTTGCGTCTTGTTGGTTATTGTAATCATTGGACAGTTGTCTTAACCTGGCCGTGTTGATGGGAGATGCAGCCAATCCTACCTCTCTCCCTAGCCAGCCTATGTGGTTGGTGTGCTCATTTCTTCTTGTCTTTCTCTCGCTTGAAACTGCCGCCACCCCCTTGTTTACAGTCTGAAGCGGGGTGGCCTCCCCCACATGCTGAGCATACATGTCTAAATTTACATGCTGCTCCCCACGTGCACTCGTCTTTTTCAAATTTGTAGCAAACTGCTGCCACCGTCTTCCCTGCTTGAGGCCCTTTCCATTGTGTGTATGGCTGCCTTTTTTGGTAGGGCTTGCCCTTTTCATACCTGACTTTGTGGAAGCTCCCGCGAAAGGGCTGCTCGCCTTTGTGGGCCCAGTTCCTGGCTTCCCTTGCTACCATCATTTTATGCATGTACCCGGATACGTCTTCCTCGTCCCATTCCATGTCTGGGTGCCCTTGCATTTTTAACCTGAACCCCTTATCATATTCTAGCCAGGCTTCACCTGAAAATTGTCTCTGTGCCTCGTGTATCTTTGCTTCGTAAAGCCACATGTCCCTTGCGCAATGGGGGAACTTCTCTACTATTATACATGCCATGATCCTAAAAGCATCAAGCCAGTTGTCAAAGTTCCTTTCCTTTCGAACTCGGTTGCGCTCTCTCCTTTCCTCCTCCTTTTTGTCTACAGTGGTTAGGTCTAGCCCTTCTACCTGAATCTCCAGTAGTGTAAAGATGTCTATGAATTCTCTACGCCATATCCTCTCCTTTACCGCTAGCGGGATACGCCCTGCTAGCCCAGGGGCCCTTGTCACCATGTATGGTTTACCTAGGGTCCCTCTTTTGTAAGCCTCAGGAGCCTGCCCGTCTGCTGTTGTATGGCGCCGTCTGCGTGTTGTTTCGCTTGGCCCTGCGCCCCAGGCTTGTGTGGGTCGGGCCGGGGATTTTGAGTGGGCGGGCTCCTCCCCCCCGCTGTCTGGTGACATGCTTCTCCCCGGTGTTGTGTCTGCCCTGGATTCCCGAGGGTTTTTCCCTTTTGACTTATTGGGGGGTGAGCCTTCCCTTAGCCCTGCGCCCCTAGGCATTCTATCCCCTTGCCCCACCCCTGGCTTAAATAATAGTGGCACCATGTTTTTTAGACATTCTTGTACAATTATGCTAATTTGCTCACCGTTTGATGTCTTCGCTTTCTTGCTTGGCCCCGGGGTTGCTGATTCCGCGGGCTCGCCAGTGTCCTTCTTGTCCCCTTTTTTCGCTCCTCTGCTCGTATTTCTCTGTCGCTTCTTTGTTTCTGGAGGTGTCACTTCGCTCTCTGCTGCGTTGGTCGCGTTGATGTCCCCAAGCACCTCCTCCGTCTCCTTTTCGCTTGAACCTGCACCCCTTATTTGTTTAAGGATCCAGTCCTTGCTGCGCGTGGTTGCTGCCTCCCTTGCTGCTTTGATGATTTCTTCTAAATCGAGTCCCCCATTGGCCTCTGTGATCTCCATGATGCTTTGCCCCCGATGGCTTTGGTCGGTTCTGCCTTCCGCTCTCCTGGGCTTGACTCCTCACACGCTTGGTCAATGCACGGGTCGCGTCGCCCCAATTGGGGGCTGTCCCCGGTGCTGCCCGTGTGCTGTTCTGCAGCCAGGTCGCGTCGCCTCTCCGGCTGTCCCTGGCTGCGCTTCCCTTGTAGTGCAGTTGGCTGGTTGCTCAGGTTCTTTGGCCTGGTGAGCTGCTGCCTAATGTTCATGCACCAGATTATTATAATTTTTTATTTTTTTTGTTTTTATTTTTTTTAAAGGACCTGGGCTTAGTTCCTAAAGTACGTGCTTTTCTTGCGGGCCCCACGTTTATTTCGGTGGGTTCGTAGTGACCGGTGCAGCTGCGTGGCTGTTTCCTTCCTGTTCCCCGTAGCGTGTGGGCTGCTTGTGTCGAGTCGCGCCCCCTGTTGCCCCGCCCTTTTTGTGGGCGGTGCCTTTGTTTTAGATTGAGCGCCTTGCCGGCGCGTGCGGATGTGTGCGGCTTGCAGGCCGGGCCGCGTTTCACCTCCTCGCGGCCCGAGTAAGGTGAGTTTTCTCCTTTGTCGGCTACCGGTTCTTTGTGTAGCCGTGTGCGTCTCCGGGCCCCCGCGGCCGCGTGTTCTTTTCCTTTTCGGCTCTGTGTGGTGGGCCGGGCCGCGTGTTTCCTCCTCCGCTGCCCGGAAGAGGTAAGGTGCTGCTCCTTCCGCGAGGGAGGTGCTGCGTGTCCCTTCAGACGCCTTTGTAGTTGTGCGGGGGGGTGAGTACCTCTCCTGGCTCCCGGGGTGCGGGGGGGCCCAATGTCTTGTCCGTGCGTCTCTGCTGCCTGGTTGACCGCCTCCCCAGGGACACAGATGGCTCGATGTGTCGGCTGCGGGTTGAAGCGGATAGGGTGGCCGCTGCGGGCTTCCGGAGCCTGATTTGCCGGTAGGGATGGATACCGGTGGGTCCCCTCTGATGAACACGCCGCTCGTGGTGCCCGGGGCGAGGGTCGCGTCGCTCCGATGAGCGGTCTCCTCGTTGTTTTCTTTGTGCTGTTTGGCGGCCTCAAGTCGGAGGGTCGCGTCGCTCTGATAGAGCGGTCCCCTCGGGTGGTCCTCGGTCTTGTTGGCTGCGTCGAGCGGTCCCCTCGTTGTTTTCTTTGTGCTGTCTGCGTCGTGTCGATGGTCGTCTGGTCGTTTCCTCCCCTAGGCTGCCTGGTCACCTGTGTTTCCTCCCCTAGGCTGCCCGGTCACCTGTGTTAACCACGGTGCTGGGCAGCCCCTCTTTAAGGGAATTTGCTGTGCCCCGGGGGCGACCCCCCCCTCCTTGCCTGGGTTAAAAAAATGCGCCTCTTTCTATTGGCTGCTGTTTCATGTATTCCCCCCCTCTCTTCCGCTTCCGCCCGACGTTGCCCCTACGATGGGGCCGGAAGGGTGGGGGGGGGGGGGGTTGCTGCCAAAAAAGGGGGGGGGTACTTCCGCCCTCCCCGAAACCTCTGTTTACTGCGCCCGAAGATTTCGGCGCGATGCTTCTGCTCGGGGCCGCGGTGGGGTTTCTGCTCCGGCCACCTGAGCTCTCGTTGGTCGCGGGCCTTCGCCCCAAAACACCTTAAACAGTGTGGCTGGCGAGGCAGCAGCAACAATGCATACTCCAAAGAGCAATGCTCTACTCACAAGCCCAGGTCTCCTCCCCCTGCACAAAGACACACACTGCGCGGGAGGGGGCGGGGTGGAGGACCGTAGCCTCATCGCTTCCAGCTCACCTCCTGCAGACAATTGCTGGGCAGGGCCGATCATTAACGCTGTCACTCAGAGCTGTGCAGAGAGGGGGCGCACATCTCAGCCCCAACAAGAGCACTGCGCCTGTTGGAAGGAGAGAGCCATCCAGACTGCCGGAAGTGCACCAGTAGCCGGAGGAGTCAGGCCAGTCGGCATGCTAGTAGGGAGGCGGCTTTAGGCTGCCAGTGAAAACCTGCGCAGTCTGAGCAGGATGCCAGCAGCCTCGAAGGATGCTACCACGAGTGAAACACCCCACACCGAAAAGTAAGCCATCTGTGCAGTTTTGGGAACAAATCACATGGCTATTGCGGCTCCCACGTTTCTCAGTACCATGCGTTAATCGCGTTTTTTTTATTTGCATTCTGGGATCTGTATTCCTCTTTTATCAATAACGAAATATAGACCACAAGCCCCATAATGCAACACAAAAACTTGGACTGGGCGAACTGCTCACGCCAGGATCTTGAAAATCTGAGACTCTAGAGTTTGAAATATGCACGGAAGAACAATTGTGCCAAACCTAAAAAGACCTGCACGATGATGTCATGAGCGATATTAATGCAAAGAAATAGCTTAACTTTATGCTTACATTGCGCTACGGCACACTTGCAAGGCAACAGTGTCTTGTGTAGAACTTGTACTCGAGGTACAATCTGCAGTTCAAATTAATTCTTGTGCAATGATATTTGGCAAAGTTAATCGCAAAGCTACTTTCTCCACACCAACCAGTTCGCCAGGGCCCATAAGTTAATATGTGTATTTTGCACAATAACAATCAGCTCCCCATCCTTCCTGCTTTACGCTTGGGTGAGCGTTATTGTGGCATTTATTTGAAAATTGTGCCAGGATATTGTTGCATTTATTTGAAAATTTTGCAGCATAAAAATTAAAATTTTGCAGCATAAAAACGCAAATTTAGCAGCACACAATTCCGTTTATTGCAGCATTTTTTGCGACAAGCACAGTGACTAAGATATAACTGATTATCATCTGTTTATTATTCTTGCAATAGCTCAGTGGAGAAATCCCTCCCAAAAGACCAATCCAGGTATCCTGCTGCTCATAAGCCATCCTCGGAGACCCATGTACCTCCTCCCTAAAGCCCCCCAAAAGACTGTGTCAATTTTAGAAATAAAGGCACAAGGATGAAAGTCCATTGCACAGCTTAGAAAAGCTGTGCATTCCTGCTGTGTCCAGTTATTCTAGCTAACCCTTTGTTTTCCTCTGGGGAAGTAAACAATCGTGTAATTCCATTGGAGGAGTGCCAATATTTTTTGCTGCTGCTTGCTTTCCATGGGGTGTTTGGGTGGCCAGAGTTGCGCTAAGTGTACTCCCCCCATCCAGTTGTCATTTCCTCTTCAACCCAGACTGTGTTGTGACTGAAAGTGGTGGTAATACATGTTTTGCACTGGAAAGTAGCTTCAACGTATGACAAAATAGCGCTTTGCACTACTTAGGGCTACTTTGCCTCTATGGGTGGTTCATGGCTATTCCGCCCCTGGGGTCATATCCACTAGCATTGGTAGACAGAAATTTGCACCAGTAATATAAACCTCCTCGAGACAGGTGTAACCTTAGAGAAAAGTATTCCCTTCTCTCTGTACAGCACACACAAAAAGTTATAAACATGGTAAAATATGTCAAAGCATGATATTATGTACTGGAAGGGTCCCATTCCAGTACAATAACTATTCTTGACATCACAAAGTGCAAGAGCGCATGAACTACGCAAGTCAGATTACAATGCGCTGGCGCAGAAAGAATGAAAAACAGTGCTATTTGTTATTAAATATGACGCTGTTCCACTCGCTCCCTTTCACTCAGTGCAGCACAGCAATTTTTATTGCTGCACTGTGTTGCGGCAATTTCTGTAACTTTGGCCAAGACAGCATAGAAATTACACAGCAAACATAAGAAATTTGCTGTAACAAATATGTGTTTATGATAAACAGTAGTTGTAGGAAAGTGCCCTCTTTCTTGGCATGGTAACCACCATTTTCTGCCTGTTGTCAGTGTGTTTGACTGTGTCAACTGGGATCCTGCTAATCAGGACCCCAGTGGTTATGCTCTCTCCTGTAAATGTTGGTAACTGTACATTTTTCTTCCCATGATTGGCATACTGGCCCCCCCATGTAAGCCCCTAGTATCTGGTACCCAGGTCATTGGGGTACCAGGGAACCTCTATGGGCTGCAGCAGTTATTCTGCCACACATAGGGAGTCCATGCAAAGGGTTCTGCAGGCCTGCCATTACAGTCTGCGTGAAACGGGTGCATGCACCCATTTTCACACCAGGTCACTGCACCAGGCCACTGTAAGTCACCCCTATGGTAGGCCCCTTTCAGCCCAGAGGGCAGGGTGCAGGTACACATGTGTGAGGGCACCCCTGCACTAGCAGATGTGCCCCCACGAACTCTAGTGCCATTTTCATTGACTTTGCGAGTGCGGGAACGCCATTTTTTGCGTGTACTGGACATAGGTCACTACCTAAGTCCAGCTACATAATGGTAACCCCGAACATAGGCATTTTGGTATCAAACATTTTGGAATCATACCCTAATACTGTTGCCAGTATTGGAAGTATGATTCCATGCACTCTAGGGACTCCTTAGAGGACCCCCAGCATTGTTCCTACCACTCCTCTAGGGTTTTCCAGGCAGCCCAAGCTGCTGTCACCCCTCAGACAGGTTTCTACCATCTTGCTGCTTGAACAGCTCAAGCCGAGGAAGGCAGAACAAAGGATTTCCTTTGGGAGAAGGGGGTAAGACCCTCTCCCTTTGGAAATAGGTGTTACATGGCATGGGAAGAGTAGCCTCACCAAGCCACTGGTATGCTTTGAAGGGCTCATTTAGTCCCCTCCGTGCATAAAAGAGTCCACACCGGTTCAGGGACCCCCAGTCCCTGCTCTGGTGTGAAACTGGACAATGGAAAGGGGAGTGACCACTCCCCTGTCCATCACCACCCCTAGGGTGGTGCTCAGAGCTCCCAGAGGGTCCCTGGGTTCTTCCATCTTGTCTGCAACGTTGGCAGGGAACTCTGGGACCATCTGAGTGGCCAGGTCAGGTAGGTGATGTCAGAGCCCCCTCCTGATAGGCGATTACCTGGCTAGGTGATCAATCCCCCTTTCAGGGCTATTTAGAGTCTCTCTCTTGGGTGGGTCCTCAGATTCGGCTTGCAAGTTTCCAGCAGGATTCCTCTGCAACCTTCACTTCAACTTCTGGCCTCCAGAACTGTGACTGGATCCTCCTAGACCTGACAATCTGCCTCAAAGAAGAAGAACTCTTCTCCAACATTGTTTCCAGGGCTCCTGCCAGCAAATGAAACATTTCCACCGGCTGTGCATCCACAGAGGGTGGCGTGTCTTCAGTCTGCACAAGAAGAAAGAAGGAATCTCCCTTGGAGTGAGGGGTCACTCCCCTGCACCTGCAGGCACATGCTGCAACGACGACTGATTGCATGGATCCCCTCTCATCTTGAACTGCTTGTATCCTACATCACGGGTGGTGGTCCAGAGTAGTCCTCTTGGTCCTGTCTGCCAGCTGTCCAACTTTGATGGAGGGAAGCCTTGGCTTTCCCACGCAGGACAGTACCCCTTGCACAGCGTCTCTTGCAGCTGCCAAGGCTTTTTTGCATCTCCTCCAAGGGATCTTCATGCGATGTATAGCTGCAGTCCCCAGCACTCCTTCCTGGGACGCACCGCCCTCTGCGGGATTCTTCTGCGGCATGGGACCCCTTTCTGCAGTGCTGCGTGGGCTCCTTCTGCAACTTCTGTGTCTCTGTCCTATGGGACTCCTGTGGGTGCTGCCTCCGCTCCTGTGCATCCTCTGTGTCGCTGAGAGTCCTCTGTGACTCCCACTCCTGGGTTGAGTCCTCCTGGGCCCTGCTGGTCCCCGGCAGCACCCCTTTTCCACTAACCGCGAATTTGCCTTTGCCAAGGCTTGTTGTTAGAATCCCTGCACCAACACCCACCTGCAAACTTCACTCCAGCGAGGGACCTTTTTTGCATTCATCAGGAACTCTTCTCCTGCTCCAGGGCTGCTTTGCTGACCTGTTCTTCCTTACTGTCGACCGACTCCTGCAAGTACAGCTGGGTGGGTAGTAGCTCCTGCTGGACTCCGCTGTGACTCTTGGACTTGGTACCCTCTCTCCACAGGTCTTCTTCTCCAGGAATCTACCACTGGTTTCTTGCAGTCATGTCTGGGTGTCTTCTTTTCTTCTTTTCCTTCCATTTGAGTGGTTTGGGGAAATATCAGTGATTTACTCCTGCTTTCCTGGTCTCTGGGGGGGTACTGTGTTACTTACCTCTGTGGGTTTCTAGTACTCCCAGCTCCCCTCTACACATTCTACTTATTTAGGTGGGGTTCTGTGTTCGCGTTCCAGTTTTTAGTATATGGTTTGGGCACCCCCTAGGGTCACTATTGGTTATTTACATTTGCACTGCTTTCTAACCTTTACCATGCCTATTTCTGTTTACTAATGTATATAAATAGTGTATTACTTACCTCCTATTGGACGGTTGCCCTTCTAGTACGTTGTGGTATTGTGTTCCAAAAATACAGTACCTATATTTTTGTACAACTGAGTGTTTTCTTTCATGTGCGTAAGTGCTGTGTGACTACAGTGATTTTGCATGAGCTTTGCATGTCTCCTAGATAAACCTTGCCTGCTCATCCACAGCTACACCTGGAGAGCCCTGGCTTCTAGACACTGCCTACACTTCACTAAGAGGGAATACCTGGACCTGGTATAAGGTGTAAGTAACTTAGGTACCCTCCACAGACCAGGCCCGCTTCCTACGGTAGTAATATGCTAAACAGGTTTTTATTGTATGACATAAATTACATGAAATGAGTAACAAGGAGCTATAAACAAAACATATTGTCAGTAAAGTGGAGTTTAAAAAAAGTTTTTGCAAAATTTGACATTTGTTAAATGTGTAGGACAGAGCATACTCATTAACAACTTTATGTACAGGAAGATACAACTAATTGACCAAATGTACCAACCATTCTAGTTGTCAGCCTATTAATTTTAAGTAACAAGTGGAGTTTTATGATTTCTTTCAAGATTCTTTTTAACAAGAATCATAACATTAGACAACAGAGAATGTGCTGACAGTTTTATAGCACAGTTTCTAGACCTTTGCCACTGTATTAACATACTGCAATATTTCACTGATTTTACTGCAGAAAATGTCACCAAAATCGCAGGGGATCAGGCTTTGCCACTAATCCCACATTTATTTTGCAAAACGCAAGATCACGAAAAGCTGGAGGGTCTGCTTAGGTCATGTCAAACCATTCAGTGACACCTTGATCTAAACCACCACTGTTTTTTTTATTTTGTACGTATGGAAACTCTCCCTGATTAAATTTTCCCAGTTAAAACATCAAATTATCTTCAACCAGTTGCAGCTATCCTCAAAGTTCCAGTTTCCTTTTTTTGTTTATTAAGTTACAACATAACATTTAGGTCAGGTATGTTGTACCCAACATCTGTGACCATACATGGATATTTTATGGACATTTTACATGGGAATTTAACAGATTTGTTGTCCTACAATACGCTAATGTCTGGATATAATTGGTAAGGACAACGTTACTCTAAAAACTGTATCTAATTATGGACGTTTTGTAGTCCTAAAAGCTTATTGTACACAGATATACAAAGGAGTGGATGGTTATCCAGTCAGTATCCTTTGTTGCACTAAAAGTTCTTTAGAAAGGTTTTCAAATCCTGAAGGGAGCACAAGCCCCCAATGATCGAATGTAAGGTGTGCTGATGGGCCTAGCAAGTAAAAGGCTCCAAAATTAGAAGAGGCACATAATGGTTTAGATGTAGTTAGAAAGTCTGGCTTATATCAAAGATCCCCACCCCAAGATCTCTTTGCCATATTCATTTTTCCCTACGCTCTTTCCCAACTCTCTTCTTTCCCGATTCTGTAGTCAATTTTCATTCTAAATTCTCTTTCCAAATTCTCTACCTAAATATCTTTCCAAACAACTGTTATTTTCCCCTTTAATTCTTCAATTTTTAATACGCATAACAAAGTTCAATACAAAGAAAATACACTTATACCCCATCCCTCAAAAATGCATATGCCTCACATCTAATTGTTTCATTACACAATCTTTAGAATCTCCTCCAGCAGCTCTATGTCTTCCGATGCATCATCACGATTTCTAGGTATCAACTTCCCATTTTCCATCTTTCTTCTTTCCACCCTAGCAGTTTGCTCCAACACATACATCCTTTACCCCAGCAATTCCATGACATTAAATCTAAAATCCGGCCCTATATCTATATAATACAATCCCTCCCAGCTGTATCACTGTCACAGATTGTCAGCACACTCAAATGTGGAGTTTCTTGTTCAGCAGACCCTGATCATTAGTTGTATGATGAAGAGAAGGCCGCAGCAGGCTGAGGGGGTGTCAAGTTATTATTTAAGCTCAACTACGTTAATGTGTCCTTTCAAACCTCTTCTGCCGTTCTTCATAACCTCTAGCACACTTTCCATTCCAGACAAACAAATAACATTTAACTCAACTGAAGAAAAATGTGTTATGTTCGGTAAAGACATTTCTTGTGAATACAAAATCTTTTTGCAGATTCCTCACCTTACGGATGATCCTTCCAGCCTCCAGGCTGAGCTGGAAAACCTTCTCCCAACAGTACCTCCCCAGCAACATCAGGTAGTGGCATGGAGCTTCAACCATGACTCTGCCTCCGGATATGACCACACAAGAGTACATTGGGTGCAAACCGGCGCACTGGCATCAGTAACCAAAACCTTTTCCAGTCACCATTGAGGTGTGCAGAGAGGAATCGAGAGGCCATCAGGTTCACACAATTTAACAAATTTGTTGCAACGACCCAAGTAGAAGGAGTTGGTTGCTGGTTTTCTGTCCGCCAAGTTGACATCACAAACTCATCAGGAAGGCAAACTAATTCTGTCAAGCACCACTCAAATTCCATGTGTGCTGCTGCAGCGTTTGGGGACTGGGAAGAGGACTTGACCATCTTACTACAGGTGCAGGTCCACTGTGTGCGGAAGAGAAAGAGGTGGCTGAATACTAAGGAACATGAGATTAGCATTCTAGAGTTTCTCTGTCCAGTCTGGGGAACTTAGGATCAGCTGTGCCCAATCCCCCTGCACCCTCCACAGTGCTTTCGACAGAAGCAGACTCAGTGGAATTGCATACAGTATTACCTGAGACCAGATGAACATGAAGCGTTTTTCAGGGACCAAATCCAGAGGGAATTGTATGGCACAAAACTGAGGACACCTCCTGTTCTGGTTTGCAATGAAGAGATCCACAAGAGAAAAATACCTCTTTGCCACTTCAGGGCAAATCTCTCCCTTGTCACCTTCCAACGAGGGATGATTGAGAGCATCTGTTCTTACATTGAGAGGGCCTGCAGGAGTAAGCTGCTACTGGAAAATCCTCATCACTGCACCCCTTCCACTAATGAGTCACCACCCAGCATAGTTTTCATGAACCCTTGTCTCCGTCTTGTTGACATGATAGATGGTGATGGCGTTGTCCAAAAGAATCTGAATTTCGTTCCCTGAAACAGAAGGAAGAAAAGCCTTCATGGCAAAGCTGACCGCCCACAGCTCTGGCACATTGATGTACAGTTGCTGCTCCAATGTGGAACTTTGTTTCACCCAGATGAGCACACTAGCCCAGCAAGGAGGAGCCTGTAACTAATGAAGCCTGTACTTGAGGAGCTGAAGGAATTGCCTTCCAAAAGTGCTGATCTGGTTGAAAAGAATGGGAGATCGACTCCTAAGCCGATGTGCTAACTTGATGCTGGAGCCATTGGTGTCATAAACACCAGTGAAGCGCCTCAGCCACCTTCTTGTGTGTGTGGCAGATACAGGATGCACAAGGTCATTAGGCCAAGCAGATGCAAGACCTGCCGGTCCGGGATCCAAGTCTGAGTCGGAATCATCTCCTGATGAGGAAAAGGAAAAGCTGTCATGTGATTCTTGTCCAACAGCACTTCTATAAAGGCTAACCTATTTGTTAAAGTGAGGTGAAACCTTGGGCCCTAATGGGACAGCCCAAGTTGTGTATGACTGTCATCATCCGCTGTTGGTGTTCCTTGACCAGTACTGGAGACTTCACTTTCAGTAGTCAGTCGTTCAGGTATGGAAATACATTCACCCCTGACTGTTGCAGTGAAGCCACCTCCACTGCCTAGAGTCATCCAAAGCGTAAATGATAAAGCCAGTGAATGGCTGCTACATATGTTCTGGTGAGCTGTTTATTGTAAGCTTTGTTAGTTTCCCTGGAGGTGAACATACCAGAATGCAGGTCACTCCTGCAATTCAAACAGCGAGTCATCCAGAAGCAAAAATGCTGTGGCCAATAGAGTTTCTTAAACTCTCTATCAGAAGAAGCCATGGGCAAGGCATTCAGGTTTTGCTTTGAAGAAGCTTGGACTACCAGACTTTGTGGGGAAGCATTAGGGGGACAAACAGCGTGAGTCACCCAGAGCAGGACTATGACAGCTGTGTGACTTTGGACTGCTCGTCCGGAAAGTAATTTCTACAAAGATGCCATGCCATGATTCAGGAGGACCTAGTTGAATGGAAGGAAAGGCGTCAACACTGAGGAGGGTTGAAAGATCTCTGTCAAAAAGTTGCATTCACTTCCACAAAGGACAAAGTTAATTCTAAGCATGTAGCTGCTATTCGGATTGCAGTTGTAAATGAGGAACCACCAGGGACAGAGGGATAAGAGATACACCTTTCTGGTGATCCTTTCTGGCCACTCATATTTGATGAATCCAGACAAAAGCCAGCATCAATGTTATGATGGGAAAGCAGATCATCAGCCCCTGAAGCATCATCCTCTGTGCGTACATAATCCTCATCAGACACTGGGAAGATATTGATGATGAAAGGTTTTCCAGCTTGTCTGTTCCTGCAACAGCTTGAGCACTTTCCTGTTTTGGTGACTGGAAAAGTTCTCCACCAAAACATCTCTTGTTACATCATTAACATACTTGTACACGATACTACAACCTTATATCCTTTCTCTTGTTTTTTTTTTTTACCTCGGCAGCCTAGAGCACAAACCCATAACAGCACAACTAACATTTTTTGTTCCTAACTCCTCAAAAATTCAGTTTATCCACAAACCTGACCTAGTGAGAGCTCCAATAAATATTCGTGATATAAACCATAACCGGGACTCCTTACTACCAGACATGCTACAGCTCTACCAGTTCTACCCCTATTTAACAGCCATTCCCTTGCTACTAATCTTCGGGAAGTCAATCTACTCATGTCCCACAACCCATGTTTTAGTTAATGGGTTACACTCTTAAACCACTCATCCCAATCTAGTTCAGCCAACTCCTATTTGGCCAGTGTAAACAACTACTATTCACCTAAGTCCATAAAAATTTACCACTGTCTTATTCTTCCACTGACAAACGTATTACTCCTACCTGTACGCCTTCGAGTCCAATTCCTTTACATTGAAACCATGTTACTGAGGTTGATGCTCACAGATAATATTCCATTCACACAAGAACTCTGGAAATAGTGTTCTCACAGCCCACGGGCCTAAATCCAACCAACGATATCCCTCAAGCTGACCCTGTGCCTCACTTTCTTCTTCTCTATCACCCTGTGTGCCTCTGCAGCCGTATCACAGTCTTACTGCCATCGCCACCTCTTCCACCAAGGACCCTTCCTCTTGCATGCTTGAAGGCATTCTTGTACCCCACTCACAGGCCTCGCTCTAACGTGCTTTGAGTGACCTCTATTATCCACTACCATGAGCCTCCTTTGCTGCCAGGAGTCGACAGGCACATGAAGCTCTGAAAGATGAATAACCATCCTTCATTCAGTCCCACCCAGTGGTTCCTCTTCTGCACGCCTGACATGGTAGCCACTGTTTAATCTCCGATGTCCCTCTCGGCTCGCTCCCACTTTCAGCAGAAACCAAGACCTTCAATTAAGCATTCACCCCCTGCTCTGCTCAGTCCACGTCAGAGACCATATCTACTTTTTCATCTATGGCTTGGTCTGATTCATCCTCTTCTAGCTACATCTTCCATCCTGAACCAAAAATGTTATTTACTCCTCCAACACCTTGTCTCCCCCTTGCACACCCCATCAGTTCTTCCAAGGACAAACCCACCCTCTATGAACTTCTGTAAATGGTGGTCTGAGTGACTCCTTCTTGGGGTTTTAGGGCCAACCCGATTCCGACCATTTGTCCTTGAGTCCTTTGCAGTTCCTTTGTTGCCAGCTCCAGCTCTCCAGCAGTTCTCTCTGCAGGACCTCTGCTTTCCCTTCTCGTTCCTTGTGCCTCAAAAACCTTCTGTAATACCAAAGTTCCCCTGGAGGCAGTGCTCTAGAAAGGTCATATTTAGCGTGGAATCACAGTATTTACATTGCTGAATCCAGTCATCCGGATTTCAGCTGTTTTTTCCAGCTGTCAGTCTTACCCTGAGAACTATGGACACGCTCATTTCTGCAGAATGAAGGCTCACAGTTCAGTCAATAAGGAACACCCAGTAAAGCCTTCTGCATGGAATTGTGCCCTACTGCCCACTTTCTGTTTTTCGTTTGCTTTCACATGCCGTTTCACTCCACCTCCATCCTTCTCTACTGCCCACCATCCCTACCTCCATGGTGCCTTGTCTCCCATAATGCTCTCCCCCTGTTTCTTATTTTTTTATTTTAAAAAAGCACATTAGCGCAGGCGCACTTCTGTGCAGCATGGCTACAAATTATTGACAAAGCCAATAGCTCTCCTATGCGAGACCCGCTGGCTTTGCAAAGCTTATGTTATTCCTTCTTTAGCTTGTTTGAAGATTTGTTATTGAATTGTATTTCTATTTGTATATTTTGTTTATGTGATTATTTTAACTGAATAAAACATTATTGACTCACTGACGGATGTAGGTACACACAAAATTGGATTTTAAGTTTCATATTATGTTGCTGCATTTTTTGCCTTTTGTGGGGCCTCCCAGTTGGAAAATGTTGGCACTTTTATTACAAGTAGAGAAGGAAACTTCTGATGCCGTTCTGCACCGACAATTACTATACCATGGAGTTCAGAATGTAATGGTGTGGTATTACGATGCGTCCAAATGTTTATCCATGGAATAAGAAGTGCTTACAATGTGCCGGTGTTTGACGGTGCCTAGCACTACCACTTATTTCATAAGTCTGGGACATAATTATGACCGCCACCATGTTCTGCATGTATAACAGTTCAATACACAGTTACAAAAATAGCAATACCAGATCGCTTAGGCCTTTCTTACAGCTTTGGGTTATCTAGTGTTGCCCAAATCATCACATTTGAAGGACTTTTATAGTGATCAGGTGTTATTGGTACCAGTCTTTGGCAGTGCTGGCAGAGACAGTATGTGGTGTAAACTGCAGGGGCCACCTGAGAAATATCTTGGGCCCTGGCACTTATTTACAAATTAAATGCTGGGAATAGCTATTTGGGGGAATCGATCATGGCACACCACTTCACACGTGTTCTCCTAATTCTGAGCACTTACACGCCTAACACAACTAATGCCAAAGGAAAACAAAAATAAATTGTACTAACTATTAATCTCAGATTCCGGGCTAGCGTACTACTCACCGAAAAAGCGCTTCAATGCCTTGTCAGGGGTCATAAGCGATATATATATAAATATGTTTACAATTACAATTACTTTTACCATTTGCTAGCGCTATAAATAACAGATGTTACTGGTGCCGAATCCTATGGTTTCCAGTTCAATAACCTCAGAAGGATGGAAGGCTTTTTTTTTGCCATCTGCTACATGTCATTAGAATTTCTCTGGATCATCTTTGGCATGTTTTGTTTTTAACTAAGGCTTCCTTGCACGCGGCCTCTGGTCTCTCTGACTTGAACGCTCAGAGGGAGAATTTCTCCAGAAGGCCACCAGGTGCCGCTGCAGGGCTATGTCTCTGTTTTCCACATTCCTTGGCGACATGTTATTGACACTTACCTCAATACACTCGCGCTGCCAAGGAGTAAGAAATTAGAGGGGGCGAGCTAAGAAATTAGCAGGAAGATCAGAGCCAAGCAAAGGGTCTGGTCCGGATATTAGAGCCCGTGCATAAACTGAGCCCTGAAAATGTTTGCTATTTAAATCATGGAACAAACATGACATAAAATATGATGAAGTTTCTTCAAAATTGAAAAAGTGTATGTTTTTTTAACACGTGAAAGCTTAGTAACGGGTATTGATTTTTCTTTACTTATGTTAAATCTTTTATTTTACCTAAAGTTGCAGTTTTTATTACATTTAGTGCAGACTCGACCGGAAAGCTGATCGCTTTACATGAGCACCGTAGTGTTGCCGGCAGATGCCGGTGAGCCGATGCTGGCCGGAAGGGCGGCGGACAGGGGAGGAGGAGATCGATCCGCTCGTATACAGCCAGGCCGGAGCACAATACGACACAGATAGGTTTCTATTTGCCAAGGGTCTAATTTCCCACGCATCCAGCTTCAACCTATATTATTGTTCTCACGTGACTCTCGGCCGAACCACAGGAACCCACAATGCAGGTAACCCAAGATGCCTACCTCCGCAGAAGGCAGTCAAGTCGCTCACCCCCGCGCACCAGTTGCGTCACTGGTGCAACATTACATTCCTCCCTTTTTTCTGAAGAAATAACACGAGCTCAAAACATATGCAAGGTTAATATTCCCAGTGTCCTGCTCATAGTGGCTCAGGGGTATACTACATGGTCCCTTAACCCCTTCGCTGCCAGGCCTTTTCCCCCTCCTGTGCCCGGCCTTTTTTTGCCTATTTGGGGCAGTTCGCGCTTAGGCCCTCATAACTTTTTGTCCACATAAGCTAACCAAGCCAAATTTGCGTCCTTTTTTTCCAACATCCTAGGGATTCTAAAGGTACCCAGACTTTGTGGGTTCCCCTGAAGGAGGCCAAGAAATTGGCCAAAATACAGTGAAAATTTCGTTTTTTTCAAACAAATTGGAAAAAGGGGCTGCAGAAGAAGGCTTGTGGTTTTTCCCCTGAAAATGGCATCAACAAAGGGTTTGCGGTGCTAAACTCAGCAGCTTCCCAGCTTTCAGGAACAGGCAGACGTGAATCAGAAAACCCAATTTTTCAACACAATTTTGGCATTTTACTGGGGCATACCCCATTTGTGCAATTTTTTGTGCTTTCAGCCTCCTTCCAGTCAGTGACAGTAATGGTCATGAAACCAATGCTGGATCCCAGAAACCTAAACATTTCTGAAAAGTAGACAAAATTCTGAATTCAGCAAGGGGTCATTTGTGTAGATCCTACAAGGGTTTCCTACAGAAAATAACAGCTGAAAAAGAAAAATATTGAAATTGAGGTGAAAAAAACATCAATTTTTCTCTACTTTTTACTCTGTAACTTTTCCCTGCAATGTCAGATTATCGAAAGCAATATACCGTTACGTCTGCTGGACTCCTCTGGTTGCGGGGATATATAGGGTTTGTAGGTTCATCAAGAACCCGAGGAACCCAGAGCCAATAAATGAGTTGCAACCTGCAGTGCGTTTTCATTCTATACCGGGTATACAGTAATTCATTTGTGAAATATAAGGAGTAAAAAATAGCTATCAAGAAAACCTTTGCATTTCCAAAAAGGGCACAAGATAAGGTGTTGAGGAGCAGTGGTTATTTGCACATCTCTGAATTCCGGGGTGACCATAGTAGCACGTGAATTACATGGAATTTCTCAAATAGATGTCTTTTTTACACACACCCCTATATTTGGAAGGAATAAATGTAGAGAAAGACAAGGGGCAATAACACTTGTTTTGCTATTCTATGTTCCCCCAAGTCTCCCGATAAAAATGATACCTCACTTGTGTGGGTAGGCCTAGCGCCCGCGACAGGATATGCCCCAAAACACAACGTGGACACATCACAGAAAACAGAGCTGTTTTTAGCAAAGTGACTACCTGTAGATTTTGGCCTCTAGCTCAGCCGCCACCTAGGGAAACCTACCAAACCTGAGCATTTCTGAAAACTAGAGACCTAGGGGAATCCAAGGAGGGGTGACTTGTGTGGCTCGGACCAGGTTCTGTTACCCAGAATCCTTTGCAAACCTCAAAATTTGGCTAAAAAAACACATGTTCCTCACATTTCTGTGGCAGAAAGTTCTGGAATCTGAGAGGAGCCACAAATTTCCTTCCACCCAGCGTTCCCCCACGTCTCCCGATAAAAATGATACCTCACTTGTGTGGGTAGGCCTTGCGCCCGCGACAGGATATGCCCCAAAACACAACGTGGACATATCACAGAAAACAGAGCTGTTTTTAGCAAAGTGACTACCTGTAGATTTTGGCCTCTAGCTCAGCCGCCACCTAGGGAAACCTACCAAACCTGTGCATTTCTGAAAACTAGAGACCTAGGGGAATCCAAGGAGGGGTGACTTGCGGGGCTCGGACCAGGTTCTGTTACCCAGAATCCTTTGCAAACCTCAAAATTTGGCTAAAAAAACACATGTTCCTCACATTTCTGTGGCAGAAAGTTCTGGAATCTGAGAGGAGCCACAAATTTCCTTCCACCCAGCGTTCCCCCTTGTCTCCCGATAAAAATGATACCTCACTTGTGTGGGTAGGCCTAGCGCCCGCGACAGGATATGCCCCAAAACACAACGTGGACATATCACAGAAAACAGAGCTGTTTTTAGCAAAGTGACTACCTGTAGATTTTGGCCTCTAGCTCAGCCGCCACCTAGGGAAACCTACCAAACCTATGCATTTCTGAAAACTAGAGACCTAGGGGAATCCAAGGAGGGGTGACTTGTGTGGCTCGGACCAGGTTCTGTTACCCAGAATCCTTTGCAAACCTCAAAATTTGGCTAAAAAAACACATGTTCCTCACATTTCTGTGGCAGAAAGTTCTGGAATCTGAGAGGAGCCACAAATTTCCTTCCACCCAGCGTTCCCCCACGTCTCCCGATAAAAATGATACCTCACTTGTGTGGGTAGGCCTAGCGCCCGCGACAGGATATGCCCCAAAACACAACGTGGACACATCACAGAAAACAGAGCTGTTTTTAGCAAAGTGACTACCTGTAGATTTTGGCCTCTAGCTCAGCCGCCACCTAGGGAAACCTACCAAACCTGTGCATTTCTGAAAACTAGAGACCTAGGGGAATCCAAGGAGGGGTGACTTGTGTGGCTCGGACCAGGTTCTGTTACCCAGAATCCTTTGCAAACCTCAAAATTTGGCTAAAAAAACACATGTTCCTCACATTTCTGTGGCAGAAAGTTCTGGAATCTGAGAGGAGACACAAATTTCCTTCCACCCAGCGTTCCCCCACTTCTCCCGATAAAAATGATACCTCACTTGTGTGGGTAGGCCTAGCGCCCGCGACAGGATATGCCCCAAAACACAACGTGGACATATCACAGAAAACAGAGCTGTTTTTAGCAAAGTGACTACCTGTAGATTTTGGCCTCTAGCTCAGCCGCCACCTAGGGAAACCTACCAAACCTGTGCATTTCTGAAAACTAGAGACCTAGGGGAATCCAAGGAGGGGTGACTTGTGTGGCTCAGACCAGGTTCTGTTACCCAGAATCCTTTGCAAACCTCAAAATTTGGCTAAAAAAACACATGTTCCTCACATTTCTGTGGCAGAAAGTTCTGGAATCTGAGAGGAGACACAAATTTCCTTCCACCCAGCGTTCCCCCACGTCTCCCGATAAAAATGATACCTCACTTGTGTGGGTAGGCCTAGCGCCCGCGACAGGATATGCCCCAAAACACAACGTGGACATATCACAGAAAACAGAGCTGTTTTTAGCAAAGTGACTACCTGTAGATTTTGGCCTCTAGCTCAGCCGCCACCTAGGGAAACCTACCAAACCTGTGCATTTCTGAAAACTAGAGACCTAGGGGAATCCAAGGAGGGGTGACTTGCGGGGCTCGGACCAGGTTCTGTTACCCAGAATCCTTTGCAAACCTCAAAATTTGGCTAAAAAAACACATGTTCCTCACATTTCTGTGGCAGAAAGTTCTGGAATCTGAGAGGAGCCACAAATTTCCTTCCACCCAGCGTTCCCCCACGTCTCCCGATAAAAATGATACCTCACTTGCGTGGGTAGGCCTAGCGCCCGCGACAGGAAACGCCCCAAAGCGCAACGTGGACACAACCAAAATTTTGGAAGAAAATAGTGCCTACCTGTGGATTTTGGCCTGTAGCTCAGCCGGCACCTAGGGAAACCTACCAAACCTGTGCATTTCTGAAAACTAGAGACCTAGGGGAATCCAAGGAGGGGTGACTTGCGGGGCTCGGACCAGGTTCTGTTACCCAGAATCCTTTGCAAACCTCAAAATTTGGCCAAAAAAACACTTTTTCCTCTCATTTCTGTGGCAGAAAGTTCTGGAATCTGAGAGGAGCCACAAATTTCCTTCCACCCAGCATTCCCCCAAGTCTCCCGATAAAAATGATACCTCACTTGTGTGGGTGGGCCAGGTGCCTGCAACAGAATAAGGCCCAAAACCTGAAGAGATAGAAGGGATAGGTATTTTTGCAATATATCATTTTGATGTGTGCACATACGTCCGTGATGTGCCAAACACTAAAATAGTGAAAAGAATCACACTTAGGTTATGTGAAGAAGACCCCTCACCCACCAACCAAGTTGGTGGCATGCTTCATCATCGGGGTCCCACCCGAGGCACCTAGCGTGTCACAGGTGTGCTGCGACGCCTGATTACAGCGGAGCAGGTTTTGTCATTTTTTACAACACATACTGGTTGGATTTGGCACGAGGGTGAGTGATGGTTCAGTGGATCAAATTTTATTAACAAGAGATTTCACAAAAATGAAATGCACTGCTAATAACTGAAAGGCAAAAAAGTGAACCAATGACTCACAGCTCGTGAGCTGTAAAGCCGCGACAAGGCACCAACCGCTTTACAGTCCATTCACACACCTTTCATACATGACACGCACAAGACCATTCACACCGCCAGCCACGGGCCCAGCACATTACAACACTCACATCGACAGACCGCGCCACTCAAGGGCCCATCACTTACATACGCCACATGCCTGATACAAGAATCACACCAGCTGATGGGAGTGTGGACTGCCGTTTGGCTGGCACCGCCAGCCAAGCGCCACCCCACGCACACCGCCAGCCAAGCGCCACCCCACGCACACCGCCAGCCAAGCGCCACCCCACGCACACCGCCAGCCAAGCGCCAGCCAAGCGCCACCCCGCGCACATCGCCAGCCAAGCGCCACCCCACGCACACCGCCAGCCAAGCGCCACCCCATGCACACCGCCAGCCAAGCGCCACCCCACGCACACCGCCAGCCAAGCGCCACCCCACGCACACCGCCAGCCAAGCGCCACCCTACGCACACCGCAATCACTTTTTTTTATTTATAAACAACAAATAAACTACTAATTATAAAATAGGCACAAAACTACAAACACAAAACCTCAAACTAAATACACGACAGATGCCAACCGTGAAACATATGAAAATATAAAACAGACAGCTTACGCTCACGGTATTTCCCAAAAGTTTTTCCTTGTGTGGTAACTTCTAAAACAGCTGGGCACACACAGCCCAGGCTTTGAAGGGCATTCGGGGCAGTACATCCGGCTCTCCCTCCGGATTGATCTCCGGGCACATACTCTACATTTCTTTGTGGGCATGTCTTTTTTGGGAGTGGGAGGAATGTGATCTGGAAAGTGCCGATCTTTCAATCTAGCCACATCCTCCACCACTTCTACTCTAGGAACTCTTGCCGGTTCCACCACAATAAGGCTTTCTATCACCGACTCCTGAAATTTAACAAAAGTCATCCTTGACTCAGGTGAACAATCCTTGTATACAATAAAGGCATTAAAAGTTGCCAAATGAAATAAATGTAGGGCCAACTTTTTATACCACACATACGACTTACGAAGAGCAGTGTAAGGTTCCAACCTCTGATCTACTCTATCAACACCACCCATGTGCCTTTTGTAGTCCAAAATGCACGCAGGTTTGCGCACTTCCGCAACCTGACCCCAAACAGCCACAGGGGAAGTACTCTCATCATGGATGGTCGATAGCATGTACACATCCCTCCTGTCTGAAAATTTCATAGCTAACAGCTCATTATTCCGCAAGGCACTGCACTGTCCCCTCTCAAGTTTTTTACAGACAAGCTCCCTTGGATAGCCTTTGCGGTTAGAACGGATTGTGCCACAAGCAACAGTGTCCACCCTAAACAACTCCTTGAACAACTGCACTCCAGTGTAGAAATTATCTACGTACAAATGGTGACCTTTGTTAAACAGCCGTCTAGCAAGTTCCCACACAATTTTTTCGCTAACTCCAAAAGTGGCCGGACAACCAGGAGGGTCAATACTAGAATCCCTACCAGTGTAGACCCGGAAATTATAAACATATCCTGTACTGCTTTCTGACAGCAGATACAATTTAATCCCATACCGTGCCCTCTTACTAGGGATGTACTGCTTAAAAACTAAACGCCCCTTGAAAAGGACCAAAGACTCGTCCACACTTATCTCTTTGCCTGGAACATAGACCTCTGAAAACCGATCCACAAAATGATCAAGGACAGGCCTAATCTTAAAAAGGCGGTCACAATCAGGGTGATCTCGTGGCAAGGCTAAAGCATTGTCTACAAAATGCAGCATACGAAGAAGAAGCAAATACCGATTACGTGTCATAGTTGCAGGAAATATAGCAGTTGCCATCAAGGGACTAGTAGACCAATAAGAAGCCAGTGACGGCTTCCTGATCAACCCCATCAAAAAAGACAAACCTAAAAACCTTTTCATCTCTTCCAGATATGTGGGAACCCAATGAGTAGCTCTAGACTGAGGCTTAAGTCTGGCAGCGTTGTCCCGCAAATATTGCTCTGCATACACATTTGTCTGCTCCACAATCTCTTCCAAAAATACATCGTCCATAAACAAGTGAAAGAAATGGACAGGCAGAAAGTTTTCCGTATTAACTCTACACCCTGGGAGACTAGTAAATGCAGGTAACTGTGGCTGCTCCATGTTTGGGGCAATCCAGGTGTCAGGTCTTCTAATGGGAAACCCTTCAGCCCCAGGCTGCTGCACTCTTGGCACATCAATGTCCTCCTCTAACTCAGGCCCTTCATCTGCACTGAGAGTAGCTTCCTCATCAGAAGAATACTCTTGGACAGAAAACTCACTTCCAGAATCTCCTGCTTCCTCCTCTGCCTCAGATGCAGAGTCAGTGTCGTAATCATGGTCTGAAGACGACTCAAAGAGCATGCGAACAACCTGCTGAGCGGTCACTTTGCGGCTAGCCATGATCCTAACAACAAATGGATTGCCAACAACTAGCACTAAAATAAGTAATAAACAAAGTGTAGCTTTATCACAAAGAGTTATGTACTACAAAAAACTATACCACTCAGTTGCCTGAAATAGCTACTCACCAAGCAACTACTCTGCACAGACACAGCAATCACCAATGATATCCCACTAAAAAGAAAAAAGAAAAAAGCAAATTAGACATATGACAACACAAACATCACTGTGCTCAAATCTAAGGACAATGTCAAACACACAATACTGCATTTAGTACACCACCTACAAACATGTCATTGATGCATGTCAACAATACTCCTTTGGAGTAAATTGCTTTCACTTACCTAAAACATGCAGCTATGCAAACCACTGGACAACTACTGCCAAAACCGCTAAGATCCACAGCAAGGAAGCAAAAGCGTTGAACTAGAAGAAAAAGAAGAAATAAATTGTTATAATCACAAATACAAATACTTTGCCAGTTGACAAACACCCCACCACCAAGAACTTAGAAGTTGTCCCTGGTACCTAAGTGGATCCTGCCCCCCCTCGGGGGTAGATGGGCGTAAAAAAATTAGCCGAAATGGGCAACACCTCTGTGCCCCCTTTTAGGGGGCAACCCTTCCCAAAGGGGGCACCCCCAGCACAAAACAAAAAAATCCCTGCCGTATTGGTGGTTTCTGCCCTCCTTGGGGGCAGATGGGCCTACAAAATTACACACACACCACACAATCCCTGGCGCCTAGTGTGCTTCCACCCCCCCGGGGCCAGATCGTCCAAAAAATGATTGGTCTGCCATCGGGGGGGCCGAAACAGAAAAAAAAAAACTCCCCAGGGGAGAGACCCTTGCCCAAGGGGTTGCCCCCAAAATAAAAAACAAAATCCCTGGTGTCTAGTGGATTTTGCCCCCCCGCCCACCCCGGCGGCAGATCAGCCCAAAAATTGGCAATCTGCCCCCGGGGGGGGAGGGGGGGGGGCAAATACTAAAAAATGTGTCCCCCAGTGGGACGCCCCTTGCCCAAAGGGTCGCCCCCCAAAAAAAACTTTACAATAAAAATAAATCCCTGGTGTCTAGTGGTTTTCAACCCCCCTCGGGGGCAGATCCGCCAAAAAATCAGCGGATCTGCCCCCCGGGGGGGGGGGCTAAATACAAATAAAAATTGCCCGGGGGGGCCACCCTGGCCCAAGGGGTCGCCCCCAAAATATACACAAAATATAAAATCCCTGGTGTCTAGTGGTTTTCGCCCCCCCCCCCGGGGGCAGATCCGCCGAAAATTCGGCGGATCTGCCCCAGGGGGGGGCGAAATACAAAAAAAAATTGCCCCCGGGGTGGGGCGACCCTTGCCCAAGGGGGTCGTCCCCAAAATAAACATAAAATACTATATCCCTGGTGTCTAGTGGTTTTCGCCCCCCCCTGGGGGCAGATCCGCCGAAAAATCGGCAGATCTGCCCCCGGGGGGGGGGCGAAATACAATAAAAAAATGCCCCCGGGGGAGGGCGACCCTTGCCCAAGGGGTCGCCCCCAAAATAATCAATATAATACATTTTCCCTGGTGTCTAGTGGTTTTCGCCCCCCCCTGGGGGCAGATCTGCCGAAAAATCGGCGGATCTGCCCCCAGGGGGGGCGAAATACAAATAAAAATTGCCCCCGGGGGGGGGCGACCCTTGCCCAAGAGGTCGCCCCCAAAATAATGGCAAAATATAACTATCCCTGGTGTCTATTGGTTTTCGCCCCCCCCCCTGGGGGCAGATCCGCCGAAAAAACGGCGGATCTGCCCCCAGGGGGGGGGGGCGAAATACTAAAAATAATTGCCCCCGGGGGGGCGACCCTTGCCCAAGGGGTCGCCCCCAAAATATTGAAAACAGTAAATCCCTGGTGGCTAGTGGAGATTCCTGCTCCACGATCGCGGGCTCTGCCCGCGATCGTGGAGCAGGAATCTAATGAAAACAGGCACCGGGGGAAAGGAAAAACCCTTTCCTTTCCCCCCGTGTCTGTTTCCACCACCCCCGACCCCCAAAAACGAAGAGGACTTACTTTTTACGTCCTCCTCTGTAGACGCGCTGGAAGCAAATGGCTTCCAGCGCGCCCAGCAACACTAGATGACGTCAGCGCTTTGTGCGTGCGCTGTGCGTGCGCTGTGCGTGCGCTGACGTCATCGGATTGCCGTGGGGGCGGCGGGGGTGGAAGGGGAAGGTCTTCCCCTTCCATCCCCGCCTGGGGGGGGAGGGGGGGTGCACGGGGGGCGCGCTAGCGCGCCCCCAAGTTCCCCTGTGCCTAGGACGAGATGATCTCGTCCAAGGCACAGGGGAACTGTAGCCTTGGACGAGATCATCTCGTCCAAGGCACCCAAGAGGTTAACCATAAGGACGGGGTTGGATTGGCTTTAAGATGGTATCTGGTGTGCTCGTCTCGCGTGGGAGGGGCTGGCCTTGGACGAGGCTCCGCATGACTGTCACTGGGGCGGTCCACCTCATGCTCGTCGCTTCTCACTCTGCAGGGCTATCGGGCTGGGACCCTGTCATGGAGAAATCGTCCCGGTCCCCGCTTGGGGTTTCCCTTCTTTCTGTTCCGGGCAGAGGTAGGGTGGCACATAACATTTTTCAAGTTCAAAATGTTCCTCGACACTTCCTCACTCCCTCGCCGGATTGTCCCTTTGGTGCCTTTGACGCAGGAGATGACCCACGGAGATCTTTCAACTGACAGCCGGAACTTGCCACCCGGAAATCGGTGCTTGATAAGTACCATGTCTCCTATTTGGAGTGTGTAGGGTTTGACTCGACGATGTCCGCTAGCCTTGCCACTGGACTGTTGACGTTTGGCTAGGACTCGCTGGTTATTTACTGTGTTTGGAGTCTATCCAGGATGATGAGGAATGGAGTCTTGCAGGGCCTGTCCCACTGTGGAATGGGTCACATGGCAGTATTCCCGCAGACATGCAAATATCACCCAGTCGTAGGGTTGTTGGTTCGCATGAGCAATTCTAATCACCTTTAGGGTTCTCATGAACCTTTGCACTTCCCTGTTGGCCTGCGGCCAGTGAGGGGTGGTTTTGCAATGCCGGATGTTCAAAGACTTGAGGTATTCAGTTATTTCCTGGTCTTCAAATGGTGGACCATTGTCTGTTCTCAGTTCTCGCAGCAGTCCATGTGTAGCCATGATTTTCTCCAATTATAGTAACACTTCCTGAGCTCCTTGGGACGCGATTATCTCCAACTCTGGATACTTTGAATAATCATCAATAATTACCATTGTGTGCCTTCCATCGGGCAGACTGCCGAAGACCAGACTGGCATATACCCAGGGTTTCTGCGGTCCTTTTTCGGTTATCACCGGGGCTGGGGAAGGAGCGACGCCAATTGCCTGACTCCAGGGGCAGGATCTCACAAGGGCTTCCTCATGGTCATCCATGAATGGAAACCACGCTTTCATGCGCAGGAGATTTTTTTGTCATGACCATCCCTTGATGACCTGTGTGAGCCAACTGCAGGGCCTAGGTGCCAAGGCTGGCACGGGTGACAAGTCGGTGTCCTCTGAGTCAGTGGTTCCCAACCTTTTGACTTCTGTGGACCCCCATTTTATGATCATTTGAACCTGGGGACCCCCACTGAATCATTATTGGAGTCTGGGGACCCCCCACTAAGTCATTACTGAAAGCTGGGGACTCAATCTGTTAACATTGTTTAATTTTCTAAGCAGTCGCGGACCCCCTGAGGAGTCTTCGCGGACCCCCAGGGGTCCCCGGACCACAGGTTGGGAACCAGTGCTCTGAGTAAACATCCTTCAGGGTCAGCCATGAGCTTATGATGGATGTGGTAGACTCTCCATGACGCTCTTTGCCTCTGACGTTTTCTTGCCCCACATCTCTTTGAACCAGTGCCCCTGATTACTTCTGACTGCCTCCAAGGCTTGATGGAGGCACTCATCCTGGACCCGTGGCTTGTTGTATCTGCCCCATTTACATCGGCAAGGGTCAAGACCTGTCCACCACGTACCGGACGTATTCTTCCATCTCCTTAGCTTCATCCTCTTCCCTGGGGGTTGTCGCTCTTGGGGGCAGGGACAGGTAGCCTGCGCGGTTGTTGGAACCGGGCCAGTATTCTACCTGACAGTTGTATTCTTGAAGTTGCAGCATCCATTTCTCTATTCTCGGCGGTGGCTTCGATGCTGTCCCTCTGAAGAACGGGATGAGGGGTTTGTGATCAGTGGTGACCAGAAACGGCCGGCCGTAAACATACAAGTGAAAGTGCCAACATCACCAGTGGATGGTGATCTTTTGTTTTTCGATCTGCCAGTATCGCTGCTCTGTGTCTGTGAGGGATCAACTAGCAAATGCCAGAGGGGCCCAGTCCCGCCCCCCCCCTCTGGCCGCTACATCAGGACTGTCCCTAGTCCCCTGGGTCCTGCATACACCTCAATGGTGGGTTCTTTTCTGCGGTCATAGTATAGGAGGGTGGTATCAGCAGACAGGGCTGCTTTAGTTGCTTGAAATTCTTGCTCTTGTGCCTTCCCCCAGTGCCGGGGAATGGTGGATTTCATGAGTTCCAGAAGAGGTTGTGTTAGGCTGGTCAGATCTGAGATAAAGCAGCTACAATAATTCACCATCCCTAAGAAGCTTCAAACCTCTGACACTGTGGCAAGGGGGCTTCTTCTTTGATGTCCCGTACCTTGTCTGGGTCCGGGGCTACTCTTTTGGAGGAGTACGTCTACCCGAAGAAGCTCTGAGTCAGGAATTCACACTTGCTCTGGTGAAGGGTGAATCTAGAGTCTTTGATCCTTTGGAGGACCCTTCGGAGTCAGGTATGTTCTGAGATAGGTTTTGCATATGTTAGAATGTCGTCACTGACTGATCGCACCATAGAGAACCCGAGTATCTCTCTTATGGTATTCTGGAAGACTTCAGCAGCTCTGGAAATACCGAAGTTGAACCTGCGATAATGCTGCAGACCCACATGGGTTCAAAAGGTGGTGACACACTGTGGTTCCTCCACTAGGGTGAGCTGGTGATATCTAAACCGGAGGTCGATCTTGGGAAACCAACATGCTTCACTTAGCTCTGCCAGCAGGTCATCAACGGTAGGGGTGAGGTGTCATTCTCGTTTTATCACCACATTGGGCAGCCTCATGTCCACACATATGTGCACCTCACCCGGTTGTTTTGGCTTCCTGGTCACGACGGTTGGGGAAACACACGGGGTGGGCCCTGATACATTTGGGATTATTTCCGCTGCTTACAGTTTTTTAAGCTCTTTCCCCACTTGGGGTCTCCGGTGGTACGCTATTCTCAGGTGTCTCAGGGCTACCAGTTGCACTGACCAGTCGATGTGGAGTATTATTTCTTTTCCTTTCAAGCATCCTATTCCTTGGAATACTTCTGGGAATTCAGCTGGCATGTGGGTCACTCCTTCTTGGTGGACTCCCAGGGTGTGCTAATCCCTAGTGCCTCTGCCGTGCGGCATCCCAGCAACATGCCACAACCTTCTTCTATGACACAGATGAGGGACTTGAGGGACTCTATCCCGTGGGTGATGGGGTGCGGTACTTCCCATGAAGGGCTAGTGGTTGGCACTGCCTATAGGCGAACAGTTTAGTCGTAGTTTTCTGGAGAGGCGGTTGTAGCTTCTGGTAGATTCCTGCAGACAGCAGGTTAATGGATGCCCCCGTGTCGACTGCGGCATACACCGGATGAGTGCCCACTTGTATCTGACACTGTGGGGGTGGGGGGCATTGAGTCTGTGTGACTTTCTCGACGGTAAACACAGAGTGTATTGTGTACACACTCTTTTCATCATAGTCCATATCACTGTTGGGTTCAGGCGTGTCTGCTACCATGTTAACTTTCATCATTGGCCATATCCCTGCTGGGTTCAGGCATGTCTGCTACCATGTTAACTAGTGTCCGTGTCAGCCCTTTTTTGCTTGAGCAGCACACCTTTGCAAAGTGGTTGTTCTTGCCACAGGCTGCGCATCTTTTTCCTCTTGCTGAGCAGTCATTGGAGTGATGTGTGGGACTGCCGCAATACCCACAGGACTTTGGTGGTGGCCCCCTTGCTGTGGGTTTCCTTCGGGGAGGGGTCGATGTGACAGCGTTGACTGGTTCTGTTTTCACAGTCTTTTGGAGGGCTTCCTCCATGTGCAAAGCGCGAGCTTTGGACAGCTCTTTGTTTCTAAGGATGTCTACTAGGGATTTGCTGGCTTCTTCCAGCATGCGCGCTCTCAGTTTCACTGACACGCAGCCCTGGATTATTTGCCCCTGGATTTCCTCTCCATCGATGAAGCCACACGTGCTCACTAGCTCTTTAAGTTGTGTGTAAAATACATCAACTCAATTGTTTGTTGCCTGGTTTGCTGGAAGATGAAGCTTTCATAGTCTTGGTTGACTATGGGTGCAAAGTAGGCATTGAGCGCTGCCACAAGCATTGCCTGTTTTGGGGGTTGCTTCTGGGAGTTTCTTGGAGATATCAGTAGCTCTTTCCCTCCGAGGTGAAGGATCATGGCTCGTTTCCTCTCAGTTTCTATCTTCATTGCATTAAAATAGAGTCCAACTCATTCCACCCAGTCCTTCCATCTAGATGCTTGTGTGGATGGGGTACCTTCAATGAGGAACGGCTCTATGGGGGGAATGTTGGTCATTGTGATTCTGCTTCTACTAAAGTGATTCAAGCTTGAGGGATGAGGGCGACCTACTGACCTTCCCCATCAACCTCTCTCCTTTGTCCCTCTTTTCCTTTTTTTGCGTGCTCCTGCACCCTCTGGGTGTGCTGTGGGTCAGATTGAAATTGGGCTGCTTCAGGGGAGTGCCTGCCTTGCCCTCCGTGTGTTAATTCTATTAGTGCCTGATGTGTAAAAGGCCTTGAACACGTGTGGGGGCTCCTTTAGGTTGGGATGTAGCACTACCTACTGCCTCACTTGCACGATGAGCAGGGTCGGTGGAGCAATCTGCTGCGGTGTCCACATGCTCCAGTGTGCGTGCCTGACGCTGCAGGTGGGGTGTTTGTGCTGGTTGCCCACCTTGCGACGCAGTGCGCTCCTTCTGCCCCGATGAGCTGCGTTGGGGCCTGACGCTCACGGGCTGTGTCCTGCACGGCACAAGTATCACGCCTCGCAAGAGGCTGCTGTACACGGAGGCCCCATAGTGCTGAGAGTGGCAGCGGAGGGAAAGCCCGCCCGCCCTCATCACCAATTTGTAGTGTTGCCGGCAGTTGGCGGTGAGCCGGTACTGTCCGTCAGCACGGCGGACTGGGCAGGAGGTTGCTGCGCTCGCATGCGATCGGGCCAGATCCCAATAAGACACAGACAAGGCAGTATATTTCTGTTCAGCAGGCGGGTGTAATTTCCCATGCATCCAACTTCAACCTTTATTATTGTCCTCATGTGACCTCCAGGTGGAATTACAGGAGCCCACAACTCAGGTAACCCAGGCTGCCTACCCCTGCGGAAGGCAGCCAAGTAGCTCAGCCCAGCGCACCAGTTGCGTCACTGGTGGGACATTACAAGCACTGGTTACATTACACAAGGTCTCATGAATTATTTATAGGCATGGGGATATTAAGCGGTTTGCCCAGAAACAGGATGTTGCTCTGAGGGTGACTTGAAGCTGGTTCCTGGGCTTCAGGTCCGGCATCTCTGACCATAACGTCACATTCTATGTAGAGGGAGAGAGGCAGTCAGAAGGCACATGAAAGCTTGGCTCGTTATGGGCTCCACGATCCAACAGGAACTTGAGCTGAGCCAAAGCCAGGCTTCATTTTCAAGCCTGGCTTTAGCTTTCAGTGGCTCGCTCACCTCCAAAAGAAATTACACGTGGCATCTCGTTTCCACTACGCATTCCTAATGATTAGGTGGTGTCACCTCGTTTCCCAACATAAAAAGGCAGTACACACCCACAGCCGATACAAACAATGAGTGGTCCCTTCAACCCTGCCACTTTGGTGCCCAATCTGTGAGCTACCAAATAGTCTTCCCCGTCACCACCCCACCCTCTTCTTTGACTGTATTGGGGTGTAGCATATGGGTACTTAATTGATACCCCTGGCCAGGATGCAACAAGCTCTGATTTTTTCCAGTTCTTTAGCACCCTTTCAGACAGCATAGTTGGAAGCAATTTAGATGCAATATGTCCTATGTGAGCAGCGCTTAATTTATAAAAATATAAGTGCCGGGCCCAAGGCATTCCACTGCAGCTGGCACCACCCACATTCCTGCACTGCTGCAGAACGGTGGTGGTAACCACCACACTTAAACAACTTAAACACCAGCACAAATTAAGCTCTGTATAATGTGAGAGATGTTAGTTGAGGTTCATGAGATCCAAAAGACCTGCTCCAAACCTGATGCACCGTGCCTCACAGCAGTTAAGCATGAACTGTCGCCAAGAATGTGAGAACAGATGCAGTCATGCAAGCGGGTACTCACCATCTTTAGGATGAAGGTAACGCAGAAGATCCCAGTAGGCATGACTTAGCAGGGAAGGAGCGCCAGTACATTTACTGTTAAATCACACTACTACTTTTTATACCATTTTTTACATTTCATGCTCCCTTTTCCATGTGTGGATGAAAAGGTTTTTGCGGTAATCTACGCTTCTCCGTACTAGGGTTCTTGTGAGTTCAGTGGTGCATAGCATCATGACCTCAGTGTTGGAGTCATTCAGGAATGGAAAGCTTTCCCTCTTCTGAAGTCTGAGACTATTTGATATCTTGGTGCATTGTTCCAGGTTGTTTTCAGTCAGGATGCTGAAATAAGTATTCTCAGGATACACGTGGGATTATTTCTAGAGTTGAGAAATCACATTTGCCAGCCTAGGCATGTCTATTGAACTAAAGCAGGAGGGCAGAGCCCTGGGGTACTCCACATATCACGAGTTTGGTTGCTGATGTGGTGCTGCTGATTTTGACTAGTTGGTGATGGTTTAGCAAGAAGGAATGGAGCCATGAGTTTAACCTCTGGGACTCCCTAGTTAGTGGTCAGATCTCTCCGCATGCCAGTAAAACAACTTAGTGAGTTAAATGCTAGGTTTTGGCATTTCAGTAATATGCAGGTTGCAAGTTAAAATTCCAGATAACTCAGACTGTCATCCCTTTAAGATCAGTAAAGTACCATTATAATGAGTAATACTAACACTTGTTATATAGAGAGATTAGAAATGCAGGCAGGACAGCAGCTTGAAACACTATTAAAAACGTATCATTTTATGGAGGTCATCATTCTCCTCGAGGAAGCTAACCCCTCACCTCTTCATACTTTAAAATATTCCCATAGCAGCTAACCATCTCACATATGGACGATCACTTCTCCAAAACCATCCTCAATCTTATCTACATCTTGCCAAGAATGTTTAGTGGGCGATTTGATGGACGCCAATGTGGCTGCCTGGCAGATATCTGAGGCTGTAATGTCTTAGCTCGGATCAGAGTTGCAGCTTTTCATCTTGTGAAAGACACCAACATGACACCTGGCGATGGGGGGGTGGCCTTTGCTTATATGTGGAGCACGAATCAACTCTAAGTTTTTTGCATGCGTTATGTACTAGTAATACATTGGAATGTTAGGAATGCCACAATGGAGACTATGGAGTGGCAAATGGCCAATAACGGCTGGCGTAGACCCTCTGCTCCAATATTCCAATATTTGTCTTTTTTGTTTCTCCCTGTTTAATTTAGAACGAAGGTGGAATGCAGAAATGACATGATAGCCATTCAACAGCAGGATACACCAGCAAGTAAAGGCTAGCTACCTCCCTATAGGCCCTCCCTCACTGCTTCGGCCCATAACTTGGGTAGAAAGCCTTTTTTGACCAGTATTACCTTCAGCAGTACAATCCACTATAATGTGATTATCTAAATGGTGCTCCTTGGTACAAACATTAGAAAATAGAGGGATCTGTAAAAGTCAAAGTCGCGTAAAGAACGAGAAGTGGTAACAACAATTTAACAATTGCAGTAAATACTTTTGAGATAAAGAAAACTCCAAAACTACATTTGGATGAGGCCAAAAACAAAATAGCAACCTTTCCACCAAGAACAATATGAAAGACGGCTGTGTATGTAGGGCCTGCATCTGTCTCACCCGTGCGGGCAAAGGTGATAGCAACCAAAAGCACAGATTTGAACATGAAGAGTCTAAATTCAGTAGCATTCACCGAGTCCAGTGGCAGTAGCATTCACCAAGTCCAGTGTTTTGTGGAATGCATGCATGGGCATTTCCATTCCATCCATGATGATTCGCTAAAAGAATGGACGCAACAGTTGTGCCAAAATATTCCTGCCCTTTTGCTATTCTCACACAATGCATAGGAAAACCTGTTCAAAACTGGAGCCAGATTAATAGCACAGGGAACATACTAACAGACGATTCCCTTTAAGCCTAGGTTTTTAGTGTTTTCAACTCTCTGCCAAAGAGCTCTAAGTGCTCAGCTTGGCTTCAATTTAGGAGTCCCACGCAACCAGTCGCAACAGAATAAAGGGCACTGTAAGTAACTCAGAGATTACCAGTGCAGGGCAATGCAATCTGTCCACTGCCTAGGTGCCTAGGCAGAAGGCTGCTTCTGGCATATACACCAAAAGTTAGGCTATGAAGTGCTTAATTAAAAGGGGACCAAGAGTTTGTTTTTAACCAGCCAAACATAGGCCATTTATGAGGATATCCATTCTTATTTTCACCGTGTTGAAAGGTATGGAAAGTGCCCATGTCCACCTAACCACCACAGCATCAAAGGAGGAATGGAATTTGAATGAGGCTGAAAGATGGACTTGCAGGCCAGTTAGCAAGACATGTTAGAATTCAGAGAGGGAGAAAGTGGTCATTTTCAGAGTCTGTATTTCCCCCATCCTCCCCATTGTGGTGGTAATGATCCTACTTGTCTCATGTACGTAACAAAGGAATTCACAAAGGTAACTTACACTTTGATTAAGTTTGCACTTTTGAGTAAATGTACTACTTTCCAGTATTCACAAACTGCACTTCTGTAGTGGCTTACACTTTTGTAGTAAGTCCAGCACCACACACGGCTTGCAACGGGTACTTCAACACCCTCCCATAGTATATAATGACATTAGAGACTTAAAATAAAAACTTATAGGAAATAATGTTAAGTTCAATTAAATTAAATTGTTTAAAATAGTTAGAAATATAAATATTAAAAATATAAAATAGTACATATTACATATGTTTGTTTATATATATTAAATCGTTTAAAATATAAATTATAAAAAAACACATCTTTACATTAAATTAACAGACTGGAAGATAGTCTAGCTTTAATACCTATGAGGTCATAGAGTGAGCTCCAAAAATTTGAAATAAACTGTGAACCCCTATCTGAAACCATGTAGCCAAACTATTATTGAGTAAACATTTCTGCTAATCATTTAACAGCACTTATGGGAAGTGAAGTGTGCCATTTTGGTCGGGTAATTAAGTTACTAAAATCATGTTGAACGTTTCAGGCATTCGGTGTAGTTCTCCAATGAAATGAAGAGAAACTGTGTGTGATAGGCATGATGGAACTGGAGTAGGTTGCAGCAGACCAGTAGTGACTGCATAAGAGGATTTACTTTGAGCACACACAGCATATGTGTCCACAAACCTTTTAGAATCATTGACTATAGTCGGCCACCCAAAATGTTCTCTTAACAAGTCTAAAGTTTTTTGTCTCTCCAGGATGTCCTGCCAGTAGACTGGAATGGCTCCATTGCAGAGCCTGTACTTTTAAAGGCCTGGTAGGTAAATATAGTGCCTCTTTCACATAGTGTAAGTCATCCTTTCTAGTACTTGAATGTTGAGTTAACACCTTTTTGTTTTCTTCAGTGTTTTGTTCTTGCCAAACTTGAGTCATAAATTCAGTGACCATCATGACTCCCACAAACTTATCAATGGCTATAATATACAGGGGTTATATACCCATGGCGAGACACGGCATGAGCCTTCCCATTTTTCTTTCTTGGTTGAAAAATAATGGCAAAATCAGGACCACTGAAGAATTGTGACCAAATAATTACCCAGGAGACAGGGAATAGGCTCATTTCAGAACCTGTGAATTGCGATGATCTGTCAAAATAGCAATAATATTTTAAGCGTCCAAGAGGTAATGATGCCATTCTTCAAATGCTTCCTTTATGGCTAATAGTTCTGTGCCTGCTGCTGTATAATGCATTTCTGCATGATCAAGTTTGTGTGAAAAATATGCAACTAAGTGTAACTGTCCAGTATCGGGATCAAATTGTGATAATACTATAGCACTTTGTGAAACATCAGATTCCAAAATAAAAAGGACAGGTTCAGTCTGAATGACTATATAAAGGTGCAGTGACAAATCTTTCTTTTGAGATCTGAAAAGCTTTCTCAGCTTTCCTGAAGAAACCTTACCTCTTTTTTCAGCAAGTAATGGGGAGCCAATAGTAGGGAATTGACCAATGAGCCACCGATAAAAAGTTGGCAAAGCCCAAGAAGTTTTACACTTCTTTCACAGACTGAGGGAATTTGCAACCTTCAATGGCCTCCACTTTTTTCTGTCCATTTGGATACTGTTGGAGAAATGATAAATCCTAAAAACTCTACACTAGTGACATGAAATATACAAAACACTAATTTGGCAAAAAGGTGATTGTTTCGCAGTTTTTGAAATGTGGCCTTTACATGACCTATGTGTTCGGTGATAGAGTTTGAGTAGATTAAAATGTCATTGATATAGACTACTGCACAAATATCAGTGAACTTGTGGAATACTTCATTTATGAAGTATTAGAAGGCAGCAGCATATTGCACAACCCGAAAGGCATGACAAGGTATTTGTAAAGACCAAACTTAGTTCTAAATGTGGTCTTCCACTCATCATCCTTCCAGATTAGCACAAGGTGATAAGCCCACTTACTTTAATAAGGAAGGGCCTATTAGCAAAGACTATATATTCTTCATAGTAACAAAGTTAACCACTCTTTGGTAAATGCAAGTTCTGGGCACTCCCCTCTTTTCAGGAACAGATGACAAAAGAGATGAGACTGGGATGAATGGATGAATAGAGTTTCTAAACGTTTATCCAAATATTCTTTAAGATGATGTTTTTCACGTTCTGTGAGGGCATACATTCTACTGCAAGGAAGTTGTGCCCCAGGTTGAAGATCAATTTGACAATTGAAGAGGCAATGAGGTGGTAAGGTACTATCTTGCTTTTTGTCAAATACATCATTAAAGTCCTGATAAACTTCAGGGATTACAAAATGTCCTTCTCCCAAGACACCTTGAGGGAGTCCCCGATTAGCCTTTTCTTTTTGAAAACAGTTCTTTTGACAATAGTTGGACAAAAAGGTAGGGGTGTGCAGGAAGCTCTGCTCTGCTGGCAGGGCTAACAGAGTTTTTGGAACTCCGTACTTCGCTTGGAGCGCGGAGTTGTCCAAAAAACTCTGCTAGCTCCGCCAGTAGAGAGCAGCTCACCCTGTGTGCGCTGCAGCCCAGTATGGGCTGCACAGCACAAGCGCAGATAGTCTGCGCTTATGCTGTGCAGCCAACAACAAGGCTGCAGTGCGCACAGGAGCAGAGGACGGAGGCAGTCGCTGGAGACGAGGGCTCGTCGGAGATGAGGACCCCCCGGGAAGAACCAAGTAATTCTTCATCTCTTTTTTTGTTGTTGTTTGTGCATACTGGTGCACAAACAGGGACTGTAACGGCCCTGGCCTGAATTAAGGCCAGGCACCGTAGACAGTGAAAGCTGCTGTTTCAGGCCTATTGTGCACTGGCCTGTCCCTGTTTACTCAGAAAAGAAAAAAAGACCCAAAAATCAAGGCGAACTCTAAATCCTACAATGTAGATGATGGAAAAAACATCTGATTTTGGGTCCATTGGTGGCTGCCTTCAAGGAGTCTTGTAGGTACATCCCATGACACCTTATTGATGCTACAACCACATCCAATGACACTTTGACTCCACAACCAAACTTGCTCTGGCACCCTCTAGTGCTCATTGCCTGGAAAAAGTTCCTACATCTAGCCTGATGGCTAGTGATATTTTCAGAAGACAAGGAATCCGCAAAAAGAAGAATTCCTTAGACACCGCCACTCCCAAAGATATTGTGGGGAAAAATGGAGGCAGATGCTTTTACATTTTGATGCATTTTGCAAAAATAATTTTGAAGTTAATAATGGATCAGATTGGTATAGTTCAGTGGCACATAACTGCTATGTTATGGAAATAGCAAGCATACCTACACACACCACAGTACACATCACACTAGTTTTTCTATTCCATGAATGAGTTGCTCATCAAGGTCTGTTTATTGTCTGGCTTGACAGCATAGCTGTCACCAATTATGTGAGGAACTCTAGAGAGGGGCTGTGGCATCATTCCACATGATGGAAGCTAACAGTAAATGTTTTGATTGGGCAGAAATGGTGTGCTTCAGCAAAAAACATCCTTGCCCCCTATGCAGCTGTGATAATTTTGTTTATTTATCCCGCTGCCTGAGCTTGAATGTTTATGGGGAACACGCCACTACACTCCCTTCTCTGGCTGTGGGATTCTATCTATGGTCCCTTTTGCCAGTAGCAACTGCATAAGTATGGAGGCATAATCTGCTGAAGTCTGCTGAAAAACAGGTGGCATATGAGGAAGTAGGTGGACGTTAGGAAGATGGCGTAACCTTGTTGAACGATCTTCAACACCAGTGGTCTGAAGTTTAAGCATGCCAGTGGGACAGGACACATTAAGGCCCTCATTATGACATTGGCGGTAAATCCCGCTTACCGCCATGCCGACTGCAGCCAACATAACGCCGCCGCAGATAACCGCCAAGCATATTATTACACACACATACCAATCCGTTACTATACAGCCACACACAAAAGTCTGCCAGCCCAAAGGTCAGTGATAAACCAGTGGTAGAAAAACCCACACCGTTACGCTAACAGAATTATGCCCACAGCATTATGACCCACGAATCACTGCGGCAGACATTCAATGGCAGTAAACCATTGGCGGTACATACCGCCACGCTCAAAATACACACATTCAAACAAAACTACACCACATTGGACAATTCAAACTACACACACCTGACACTCATACACACACCACACCCACACCACTATAAAACACACACCCACATTACCCTCAACCCTTTACGACTAGAAATAATTGATACCAGAGACAGACAGCAAGAGCACACACACAACCAAAGCCACATAACATCTTCACCTTTACACTATCCACGCACTTTACATCACACACCCCAATACATCACCTCACACACCCTCACCACTCACACTACACCCATGGCACTACAACGACACCCCAGATTCTCTGAGGAGGAGCTGAGGGTCATGGTAGAGGAAATCATCCGGGCAGAGCCACAGCTATTTGGAGCACAGGTGCAGCAGACATCCATTGCTAGGAAGATGGAGCTATGGCGGAGAATCGTGGACAGGGTCAACGCCGTGGGACAGCACTCAAGAACAAGGGACAACATCAGGAAGACACAGCAGCAAGACACCAACTAGCTGTACAGAGGACTGGCGGTGGACCCCCACCTCCTGCTCCACAACTAACAACATGGGAGGAGCAAGTCTTGACAAAAATGCATTCCGAGGGCCTGGCAGGAGTTGGAGGAGGACTGGACTCTGGTAAGTCAAATCTCTATTACTATCACCCCCCTACCTGCTTGCCATCACAAACCCCCACCCGTACCCTCACTCCCATCACTTCACCACCTCCCACATACCCCACCATCACAACCCACTCATCCCAATACCAAGTCCTGCATGTAACACCAATGCATGGACACCCCTCACGGACCTGCATGGACACCTATCACACTGCATGCACACTGGAGAGAATCACCTAGCCCACCAAATAGCAGCTCACATAAAGGCAAATCTGCCAGGGCAACACACACATGCACATGATGTCACACGCAGAAACAATAACACTGCATTTACATTCCCACAGGTCCCCCAGCCAATGTCACCGGAGAATCGGTGCCAGCAACATCCTGTTTCCCCCCCAGAAGAGGCCCACTGTGATGACAGCAACTCTGCTCGCCTGGATCTGGATAACCAACCTGGTCCATCAGGGATCTGTGGACAGTCGGTTACCCAGGCACACTCACACCACCACAAAGCCTACCCCCTCAGGAAACACCACCACAGCACCCACCTAGCGGGCCCATACCTCTGTCCCCAGGATATGTCAATCAGCAATATGTCCAACACTACAGGGACCCCAGGCCACCCCACAAACACAGGACGATCAGGGACCTGTGGTCAGTGGCGGTGGGCACACGGTTCAGGGGACAGAGGCACAGGACAACAGGGAAGCTGGGAGGACTACTGTGCAACAGGGGGAGGACAGGCCCAGGGAACCTACTCTCCAGGAGGCACTCACCACGATCATGGGAGCATACCAACATTCCCAGGAGACGATGGGCCAGATATTGGACAAGTTGCAGGAGAACATGCAGCTGCAGGAGGGACAGTACCTGGGGATCAGGGAGGACTTGGAGAACATAAACACCACCCTGGTCTCCATTGCAGGGGTGCTGGCAGACATGGCCAACACGATGAGGGAGGCAGTGGCACCCCACCGGGCTTCTGCCACTAGCCAAACCGATGAACAGCCCTCCAACTCCGCTGCCGCTAGTAGACAGGAGGCCCCGCCACAGGTTCAACAGGCCACCAGCACCCCTCCCCCTGCAGAAGGAGGACCACCCCACAAACGTTCCCTGGGATCCATGCAGAAGCCAGAGATTATTGCCAAGACCCCCGCCAGGAAATAAGACACTCCTGATTGTCACACTTGTGTTCCACTCTGTTACCCTGTCCACCTTGAACTGCCATTGCTCCCCTTCCTATGCCCCCTTCGACAATGCACCTGTGATACAAATAGACTAGAACTATACCCTGGACTTTCCTCCATCATCACCCCAGCCCATTGCACATCCCCTTCTACATCTTAGCACTTAAATAAACACCCTTTCAAAAAATACAAGTACGGAGTATGTCAAATGATTTAAGTATGTATTAGTTCAACAAGGTTTAAAAATTGAAAATCAACTGCACAGAAATGTAAACATAGGAATGACCTGTAGTTGGCTGCATTCTACACACCAGGAGCGATAGTGGGACTGCAAATAGAGATGCCAAAGGCTACAGTGAGTGGCCATAGAAGTGGGAAAAACATCCTGCCAGTGATAACGTCAAACACAAAAATGTCAGTAAATGTGAAGTTACACTTTCTTACCTGTGTGTCATTGGAAGTATTAACGAGTTATTGCACTTCTGTAGTCCTCCTCCTCTGCCTCACTGTCCACAGGGTCCACTGCTGCCACACGGCCATCTCCTGGCGACGTAAGACAAGGTTGTGCAACATACAGCATGCCACAATGATCTGGCACACCTTCTTGGGTGAGTAGTACAGGGATCCACCTGTTAGATGGAGGCAACAAAACCTGGCCTTCAGGAGGCCCTAGGACCTCTCTATAATTCTTCTTGTTCGCCCATGTGCCTCATTGTAACGTTCCTCTGCCCTTGTCCTGGCATTCCTCACAGGGGTCAGTAGCCATGAGAGGTTGGGGTAACCAGAGTCACTCGCAAATATTGAGGGACAAATTTTAGCCACACACAAACCCTTAGGGCCCACACCATACCCATAAAACAACACCCACTGGGTAGGAACTAGGGCTCACCTATTAGCCATACCTTGTACCTCTGGAGTTGAGCCATCACATATGGGATGCTGCTATTCCTCAGGATAAAGGCATCATACACAGACCCAGGATATTTTGCATTGACGTGGGAGATGTATTGGTCCGCCAGGCACACCATCTGCACATTCATGGAGCGCAAGCTCTTTCGAACACCTGTTCATTTCACCGGGGGGGGTGGGACAAATGCTATATTTGTACCATCAATTGCCCCAATAATGTTGCATTGCATAGAAGTCAGCTTTCACTGTGGCCAAATCCTCCACCTGGTGGAAAACGATGTAGCTGCGCATATGTTTAATCAGGGCAGACAATACTCTGGTCAGCACTATTGAGAACATTGCCTGCAACATTCCTGCTGCCAAGCCCACTGTCACTTGGAAGGAGCCAGTTGCCAGGAAATGGAGCACTGATAGCACTTGCACAAGAGGGGGGATCTCAGTGGGGTGAAAGATAGCAGATATCAGGTCTGGCTCCAATTGGGCACACAGTTCTGTGATTGTGGCCCTGTCCAGTCTATAGGTGAGGATAATGTGCCTGTCCTCCATTGTTGCCAAGTCCAGCAGTCTGTACATGGGGCGATGTCTCCATCTCCTATTCATCCGAAACGGTTGCAATCTATGGGGCAAAATGGTGAGGAGCTGGTTAGGATCTCTTATTTCCAACCACTACACTTCAATGCATGTCGTAATTGTAACAGTATTTTGTTGGAGAGGTCCAAATGGTGCATATGTGTACTGTGATGCAATTAGGAGCCATGGCCTGCCCCCCTGCGAAATGTTTGGAGGGACAAGTGGAAATGAGGTAATTCCGCTGATGTTGTGCGCTGTTGCGGAAGGCTGTTGAAAACCGCTGAGCAACTCCTCATTGGTTAACATTGGGCCCTATGGGTTACATTGGCCAATGGTGATGTACACCTGCAGTGACTGTATGCACCGCCGCGGACGTGACTGCCATTTTGTATCTGCTCACTCACTTGCTACCTGACCTTCAACAGGAGAGGACCTACACTACAAGTGCTGCTGTGACCTGTGTCTGGAACTGACCATGGCTCGTGTCACTGGGGAAAGGGCCCCTGCCTTCACCTCGGCGGAGTTGGAGAGACTGGTGGATGGGGTCCTACCCCAGTACCGAATGCTGTATGGGCCTCCAGACCAACAGGTGAGTACACCGTGAGTATGATGCATGGGGCATGAATGCATGGAGTGCGGTGTGTGAAGGCCTCATGTGGGGGGGGGGGGGGGTTGGTGGATGGGCCCTGGGCAGCGTGCTGCATGTATTATGGGCCATGTCGGTGCTAATGGGGATGGGAAGGGGCATGGTGGGCCATGAGTGTAACAGGCAGGACGGTCGGACTAATATATTTCCCTGTGTCCATTTCCCTGCAGGTCAGCACCCATCAGAAAAAGGGTATATCGCATGCCATTGCCAAGGACGTGCGGACCCTGGGGGTCTATGGCAGGCGGAGCACCCACTGTCGTAAACAGTGGGAGGACCTAAGACGGTGGGCACAGAAGATGGCGGAGGCCTAGCTGGGGATGGCCTCCCAACGAGGAAGGGGTGCCCGTCGAACCCTGACCCCCCTGATGGCTTTCATACTGGCGGTGGTCTATCCGGAGCTGGATGGGCGCTTGGGGTCACCACAGCAGCCACAAGGGGGTGAGTACAGTGCACCAATATACAACTTGCACATGGTGGGGTGGTATCCGGGTGGGGGATGTGCGCCTGTGGGTGCCCCAAGGCCAGGCCTGACATTGCAGCGTAGGTCCCATGTTGGGCAGGGTTCTGATGTAAAATACCTCCAACCAAGCTAGTAGGCATCCACTACTGGGCATGGGTCTGTGGGTCTCAGGTATGCTGCAAGTGGCGTTAGGTGTCCCTATCCCTGGGCTGGTGACTAGCATTGTGACTGGTAGTTCATTGCCTAGTAAGTAGGGCTGTTCCCTGTGTGTGTGTGTGTGTGTCGTGTACGCCAATGTTGGTGTTTGCGCCATCGACCAAGTGTATCCTTTGTCTCACCCCCCCCTTTTTGTTTTGTCATCCTAATGTGCATTAGCATCATCTTGTGGAGGAGCTGAGGCACCGGCGACCGAGGGAGCTGCATCCCACAGGGCCCAGGAGGTCGAATCCACGGACGGTGAGGGCACCAGTGGGACAGAGGGCGAGGGGAGCACAACAGCGGAGACAGGAGGGGCAGTATTGACACAGATTCTTCCTCCGCTGGAAGCTCCCTGGTGGTGGCAGACACCTCTGTGCCCACCCCAGCTACTGGTACAGCCACCACCCATCGTACCAGCACCATCCTCCCAGCAGCCCCTCAGCGTGTTTCCCATGCCCGCTCACCCAGGAGGGTGGGCGTCTTCTTCGCCCCAGGCACCTCAGGCCCTGTCCCAGTTAGCCCTGCTGCCCTGAGTGAAGAGGCTATTGACCTCCTGCGATCCAAATGTGTTGGGCAGTCAACCATTGTGAATGCCATCCAGGAGCTGGCAGCCCAATTGCAACAGACAAATGCATTCCTGGAGGGCATTCACACTGGCATGGCGGCCCAACAGAGATCGATCCAGGCTCTGGCCTCCTCTCTGATGGCAGCCATGGTCCCTGTTTCTAGCCTCCCCCCTCCAACTTCCTCTACCCAATCCCATTCCCCTCAACCCCAACCTATGCCAAGCACACAGTCAGACGAGCATGCACCCAGGACAACACACAAGAGTGGACATGGCAAACACAAGCACCACACTTCTTCCCACAGGCACTCACACAAACACCATCCAAATGCAGACATACCAACATCCACTGCCTCCACTGTGGCCCCCTCCTGCTCGCCGTCCACTTCCCTCACAGTTGCGTCTACACTCACACCTGCATGCACTACATCCTCATCCACTACCCACATCACCAACACACCTATCAGCACATGCCCATCATTGGCAGTCCCCACCCCCACATCCATGCACATGTCCACTGTCTCCTCTCCCACTGTGTCTGTGCCCCCCTCCCAAAGTGCACAAACGCAAGCACTTAGACACCCAACAGCCATCCACCTCACAACAGCATCCAGCCCATGCAGGACACCCAACAGCCATCTACCTCACAACAGCATCCAGCCCATGCACCTGCACTCAAACAGCAGACAGACACCTCCTACAACAACTCCCTCTACCTCCACTCCCAGACCATCTCCCTCTTCCCGCAGCAATGTCCCTAAGAAGCTTTTCCTCTCCACCTTTGACCTCTTCCCTAGCCCTCCCCAACCCGTCCCTCACGTCAGGCCAGGGTGGTTAGAACCCAGGGAAGCACCTCAGCCACCCAGTGCAGGGGCACAGTAGTGTCCACAGCTACACCAGCTGGGAGAGAATCCCGGGCACCAGTCGGCCACACTGATAGCGTGCCTGCACCAAGTGCTGCAAGGAAGGGCAAGGAGGCACGAGGTGCTGCAAGGAAGGACAAGGAGGCACCCCCAGCTGCTGCAAAGAAGGGCAAGGAGGCACCCCCAGCTGATGCAAAGAAGGGCAAGAAGGCACCCCCGCTGGTAAAAGGAATGGCAAGAAGCAGTCCCAGCTGCTGTCAAGAGGAGCAAGGAGCCATCCCAAGCTGCTGGCAGGAAGGGCAAGGGGCCTGCACCAGCAGGCAAAAAGGACAGGAGGCCTGGTGCTGGAATTCAGTCGGCGCCCCACCACCAACCAAGCATCCTGAGTGGCAACCGTCGAAGGCTGCAGGGGATGGGCTGGAGCCTCCCCCCACCACTGCCAGCACCACCACCAGCACCGCCACCAGCACCACTGCCAGCAGCAGCATCCCGAGTGGGCAGCCGTCCAAGGCTGCAGGGGATGGGCTGGAGCCTCCCCCCCACCACTGCCAGCACCGCCACCAGCACCACTGCCAGCAGCAGCACCCTGAGTGGGCAGCCGTCCGAGGCTGCAGAGGATGGGCTGGAGCCACCTCCCACCACTGCCAGCACTGCCACCAGCACCACTGCCAGCAACAGCAGCCCGAGTGGGCAGCTGTCTGAGGCTGCAGGGGATGGGCTGGAGCCTCCCCCCACTACTGCCTTGCACCAACACCAGCACCGCCACTGCCACCACTGAGCAGCCATGACCGCCGGCGGACAGTGTGTAGTCCTGCATCCATGGGCTGTTGTGCGGCCTGGCCCCTAGAAATCCTGTGGGTCTGACACCCAGGTGAGAGACTGTGAGCTTGCACTCCCCAAGATCTGCATCACAGGGCATAATGCTCCCTCCAGAACCAGTGGAAGAAGCCATCCACTCACCCTATCCTCCCCAGGATGAAGCTCAGTGGGCACAGTGCCCCCTCCAGAACCAGTGGATAAGCCATGCACTCACTGCATCCTTCCCAGGATGAACCACACTGGGCACAATGCCCCCTCCAGAACCAGTGGAGAAGGCATCCACTCACCATATCCTTCCCAGGATGAAGCTCACTGGGCACAATGCCCCCTCCAGAACCAGTAGAGAAACCACCCACTAGAGAGACTGTGGCCTTGCACTCCCCAAGACCAAGCACAGGGCATGTTGCCCCCTTCAGAGCCAGTGGGCAAGTCACCCACTTGAGAGACTGTGGCCTTGCACTACCCAGGATCAAGCACAGGGCATGTTGCCCCCTCCAGAGCCAGTGGGCAAGTCACCCACTTGAGAGACTGTGGACTTGCTCTCCCCAGGACCAAGCACAGGGCATGTTGCCCCCTCCAGAACATGTGGGCAAGTCACCCACTAAGAGAGACTGTGGCCTTCCACTCCCCAAGACCAAGCACAGGGCATGTTGCCCCCTCCAGAGCATGTTGGCAAGTCACCCACTTGAGAGACTGTGGCCTTGCACTCCCCAGGACAGAGTGATGGGCATGTTGCCCCCTCCATGACCAGTGGCGATGTACCATCTTCCGGCTGAGGTGCCCCCCTCATTCCCCTTCCCCTTGAGGTGCCTGTCTATTTTCGACCTGATGCCCCTGTAGTGTTTTCTACGTGTTGTTGCAGGAGTGAGGTTGGGCCTTGGACTTTGTGATGTGGCTCTGTGGCCCACGAACATTGAGGACTGGGCAGTGTCCCTTTCATTGTAAATATGTATATGCTTTTTGCTTTGGATGCACGTATTACTAATATATTTATCTTATTACACTCTTTTTACTCTATTTTGGTTGTCCTTGATTTATTCCTGAGGTGTACGGGGTGAATATGTAAGGTTATTGCATCTGGTTGTATGTGTGTTGTTGGGGGTGGGGGTGTTGCATGTTTTGTGTGTGTGTCACTCTCTTTTTCCTCCCCCCCCTCCCCTGTGTGGTAGGCAGCAGTACTCACCGTGGTCGTCTACGCCGGCGTTGGAGTTCAGAGTGGAGCAGAAGGTAGAAGAGCATGGGTAAGACATGCAACTCGGGCTCCATGGCGGAGTGGTTCTTCCTTGAGTGTCCAAAGGTGAGTCGTTTCCCTTCTGTGCAGTGTTTCCGCCAGGCTTTTGATGTTGGTACCGCCCCAGAAAAGGTGGCAGATAGGTGGATCATATTACTGTGGGCGGTACTTTGTCTTCCGTCTGGCTGTAGGCGGTTACTGCCATGGTGCCTGTTGATTTCGCCCTGGCGGTCGGTGTGTTAAAGTGGCTGTCTGTCTGAGCGATTTCCGCAGTGGTCATAATTTCATATTTCTTATCGCCGGCCTGTAGGCAGTATTACAGCGCTTTATCACCGACCACCAGGGTTGTAATGAGGGCCTAAATTATTTCTACTACTGGTCTCGGAAGATCATGGGAGGGAAAATGGCAGTGGCTTGTATGCAGCTGCGGCAGGGGAGTAGGAAGAAGTAATCAGCTCCTGTCCTGTATTGTGTCCACAGCCTCTGGCACCACCACACCCCTTAAGTCACAAAAGGGCTGTGTTGGTTGCTGTAGGGGTTGTAAGGGTTACCTCTGGAAGTAGGTGAGACCCAAGAGTATCCTCTGAATTTTCGGTATTGCTGGGGCAATTGACAGGATGGAAAGAAGAAAGCCCAACGAGAATGCCAAAACATGGCTGTCTATGAAGTGCTCCACCACAGAATCTGCTTTTTATCATCAAATTGCATGTCTATAATAATTCCGACCTCCCTGATATACCTTCATAATATAATTGTAGTCCAGAGATTTTCATTTTTGACTTGTGTTTTTGGATCATTAGAGAAGTAATTTAACTTGGGTAGACATTGCTGATTCGGGCTGAATTTTTCAGGACCACATTTTTTGAATGCTGGAATTTTGCAGTGATGTAATATTTCAGGAACCATGACACCTATATACTTCATTTTAGTGTCAAAACATAGATTTGGGGAGTCAAGTGGTCTTATAGAGACAGAAAATAACTCCCCAGAGCAACCCTTCCATCATTTTCCAAAATGGATCTTTAATGAGGAAGAAGAGACAAATATAGAAATGAAACAGATAATAATGGTTTTTATTCCTTTTAATGTATAGACCAAACAATGTTTGTGATCTGAATATGAAAAAAATATAATGTTTCTCACTCACTCGTGGTACATTTGCAGAAAGTTGAATATTTGAGAAGAGCATATTGACAGGGACATCTTTTTGCAGTACAGGTTTTGCTAGTACATGTACGTGTTAGTTCTGTGGGTACAGGTTTTAGAAATTTCATAGGTTTTAGCACTCCATCAATATCTTCCCAACTGAAATTCCCACAGATCTTTCTCTACATATGCATGATCTAAAACATTTACACATCTTCTGATCAACTAGAACTCTCTTTTAATGTGTCTTCGCACAGAATATGATGTCAGTGGAAGGCCACTTAGCGGGAATGGTCTGTTGAACTCACTGTACTGACGTTTGTCAAATGTGTGACCATCAGAACTCGTTTTCCACACACACACACAATGTATTTTTCTACGTTTTTTAAAGTCACATTTTTCTTTTGTCTCAGTAAATCCTTTCAGAAACTTCACAGGTTCAGCAGTTAAGGCTCCAAGCTTTGTTCCAAGTTTGTTCATTGTGTCATCACCCATAAGAATATGTGCCTTGATAAGAATACTGGGTATCTCTGGGTCAAGTTTCTTGTACAGAATATGAAGTGGGATTAAGTGTCTTTTCTCTCCTGTTCCATAACGTATTCATAACTCTGACAATCCTTGACTTATGAACAATGCAACACATCTAAGTAGCACAATAATAACATTTGTGTCATTTGACAGTACAATGACTCAATTGGATCCATTTTGAACAGCCCACTAAACATGTGGCACAACACGAAGGTCAGCTTCCTCCAATTTGCTGTTAAGGTCTTGAACAATATGGCCCATACGTTTTGAATATATCTCTGCAAGTACCAACTCCTCATTGACAATCATTCCACTTGCAATAGTTGGAAATTCAGTGTTCACTTAAGCATCAGCAATGTTTTGGTGAGTCAACATCTCAAAGTTCATCTTGTTCAATGTTGATGACCAGAATTTATGAAGTTGAACAGGTATAGATGGCGAATTTTTGATGCAGGCAGGGTCAAATGTTCCACTTGCAGACATTCATCTGATTCTCTCATTTTCTTTGACAGATCGTTCAAGACAACTGCCAAAGACAATGTAAAGTTCCAACAAGTTGCACACTGGTTGATATCTGTAGAACAGTCTGAATGACCTCTCTGAAGTTTTGCATGGATGAAATCTTGAGCATTCGCAATTGTGACATATAGTACACAACAACAGCAGTTTTCAATAAGGCCACCTTTTAATTGAAATTCTTCAGGCAAAAGGTTTTTTTGAGCTCTTGTACGAGTTTGTACTTCACTGGTTTGATTGCAACATCTCAGTCAAATAATGCTTTGATGATTTCACCCTTTTCTTTTGCTACATCCATACCTCCATGTGCTTATAAAAGTTGTTATTTTTTGTAATCTGTTTTGCAATGGCTGGTTGGATCAAACTTTTACTATGGCTATTAAAGAGTGGAAGTTTAGCTTTAGTGATCATGTCAAACAGCTTTTTCTCTTTCAATACAAATCTCTCCTGCTTCAGTTATGCATATAATGTTGATCCATGTTCCAAGACATCTAGTAGACGTGTCTTTATATATCGCTATCCACGCATTGTTTGGTCATGAAGTTGTGTAGTCGCACAGGCTCAGTAATTTCAAAGGGGTTTCTCCTTGTTGCTGCATGAAATGAAGAAGGCTGTCAAACATGTTTATTAAAATGTTCCCCTCTCTTTCTTGCAAGTTCGTGGTGAGGAACAGTTTCACAGTGGTCCATTAATTTTAAAATTGTAATCTCTCTGAAAACTTTCCAAATAGAAAGGACTTCATGGTTAACTAGCTGCCATTGAGCAACATGTTCACTTTTACGTCTCTGACCGACAATTCCTTCGGAGCTTTTCTGTGATCCCTGGATCATCTGCCATTCATCTAAAGTGATGACATATTTTATATTATTTTCGTCATTACACAGAAGGAGCACGAAAGAGCTCTCAAGCAAGTGTGTCATTTACTGGCTGATGCAGGTTTAACTTTGAATGCTGAGAAATGTGAATTCAATATGACAAAGCTATACTTTTCTGATGGGGCTATGCCAGCTGACCCAGCTAAAGGACAAGTGTTGTCAACTGCCAATTCCCAATAAGATGTTCCCATGTTACGTTCATTCCTTGGCTTGGCCAGTTGCTGTTGCAGATACATACAAGCCTTTGCCACTGTGAGTGCTTCATTGAGAGACTCGATGATAAAAAATGTTTCACTTCATTGGTCACATGAATGTGAGCAAAGCTTTAAAATAATCAAACAAGCTATCGAGACTGCTACAGAGATGGCATATGTTAATTGAAAGCTTCACACAGAAGTTGTTGTTCATGCTAGCCAAGTCGGGTGCAATCCTTGCACAGCACAGCGGACACCCAAATGCTTGAAGACATATTGTGGCAACCCACTTGTGTATACGCAAGCAAAGGTTTGTCTCAAACTGAATGTACTTATTCACAACCTGAGACATTTTAGCAGTAGCGTGAGCTTGTGAACATTTTCATGTGTGCTTATATGGAAAGCCTTTTACGCTTGTGACAGATCATCAAGCACTGTTGACCATCTTTGGCAAGCCAAAGACCAAGATGCATCCTCGCATTGAACAATGGGGTCTACAATTATGAGAATACAACTACACCATTGTGCACCATCCAGGGAAAGATCAAAACCCTGCTGACTACTTCTCTAGAGTGCCTATACAGTGTCATGGTTTCCATTCCAAGATGGCTGAAGCCTATATAAATTCCATTGTGAAATCAAACACACCAGGTGTCATTTCGTTGGAGCAAATGATCACTCCCACAAGTCAAGATAGTAAAGTGTTAAAACTGAAAGACATTATTACACATCAGTCTTGGACCCAGCACACTCAACCTCTTTCCAGTGACAGTGACTACCAGAAGTTTAAAAACGTCAAAGATGGACTGTCCGTGACTCAAGAAGGCATTATCCTGAGGGGTTCGAGAATTGCCATTCTAAAAAGTCTGCAAAAACAGGTAATTGAAGTGGCCCAAGAAGGGCCTCCTGGAATTGTTGCCACAAAATGAGCTCTCTGAGACTGAGATGGTAATTTCGAGTTTGGCGGTAACCGGAATGCCACACGGGCGGTGGGATTGAGACTACCGCCAGGCTGGCGGTGCAGACTGCCATATAACGGCTAAGGCGGTGAACCCAACACAACACAGCCAACCTACCGCCCGTACCGCCACCGCCGATGAGCAGCAGCTGGCGGCGGTAGCCATCTTCAGGCTGGCGGGAACCAATGACCCGCCCACCATATTACGAGTCACCATACTGCCAGGATATCTGGGGTGGGCCGACCACAACGAAAATATTGGCGGAAACAGAAAGTACAAAAGGAGACACGCACCTCTAGGTACACAGATGCGTCCACGACCGTCAAACGTGCTGCAAGTCCTCCCAATGTTGTACCTCACCATACACCTTCAGGGCCAGCGACAATGATGAAGACGACAACTGTAAATATGCCTAACACATAGTGGAGGAAAGGACAGTGATGCACACCCACAAATAACACACACTCCCAGCACCGACAGCGAAGGCCACACACACACATACAAACGCACCGTACCAGCACAAGCATCTATACACAAACACACACGCACACACAAAATATGAAAAAGCCAAGTACCCAATACACACACAAAGCCAAGCAGACACGTGCCAAACACACAGCACAACATACACAAACACCAACCAACACAGTCATACACATCCATACACAACACCCCATAATCACACAACGACAACTAGACCACAGACACTTCAACGCAGTCATAGACAGGCACGTTGTGAAACTACACACACACAAAAAGCTGCATGTAGCAATGACACACAATCAATATGAGTGAACACACATCCAAACAATGAGACAGGTGACACGTCACGTACAACTAATATACGAAGGAATCCACAGATGCAGCACCATACACATGGACACGCACACCACCCCATACAATCCCACAAGCAAGCAGTCAGACACATTAAACATGCACAAGGCACAACCCATCTACCCAGAGCATGAAACACTGACACAACCCATACACAAACCTCACACATCATTGCACACAGATGTCACACCACCATGTAGAAGGAAACCAGGTCAAGTATCTCATCTTGCCAACCACAGCAATGTGGGCAGATGTAATAGAATACACAACATAAAAAATTAACTATATACAAAGAGTGCCAAATGGCAAGTCCAACGTGCAGCACTGCACATAACACATAGGCCCTCATTCTGACCTTGGCGGGCGGCGGAGGCCGCCCGCCAAAGTCCCGCCGTCAGGTTACCGTTCCGCGGTCGAAAGACCGTGGCGGTAATTCTGACTTTCCCGCTGGGCTGGCGGGCGGTCGCCTTCAGACCGCCAGCCAGCCCAGCGGGAAAGAGGCTTCCACGATGAAGCCGGCTCGGAATCGAGCCGGCGGAGTGGAAGCTGTGCGACGGGTGCAGTTGCACCCGTCGCGTATTTCACTGTCTGCGCAGCAGACAGTGAAATACATGTAGGGGCCCTCTTACGGGGGCCCCTGCAATGCCCATGCCAGTGGCATGGGCACTGCAGGGGCCCCCAGGGGCCCGCGACCCCCCCTACCGCCATCCGGATCTCGGTGGTCCGACCGCCGGGATCTGGATGGCGGTAGGGGGGGTCGGAATCCCCGCGGCGGTGCAGCAAGCTGCGCCGCCGCGGAGGATTCAATGGGGCGGCGGTACACTGGCGGGACCCCGCCAGTGGTGCCGGTCCGACCGCGGCTTTACCGCCGCGGTCGGAATCCCCATTGGAGCACCGCCGGCCTGTCGGCGGTGCTCCCGCGGTCCTCCGCCCTGGCGGTCAAAGACCGCCAGGGTCAGAATGACCACCATAGTCCACATATCATGGCCCCAACTTGACTCCTGACAGCAAATAGGCCTCCATGTCATAGGGGCTTCAATGGTGCAGGCCGTTACCTCAGGGGCTTGGGGGCTAGTGGGGATGGCTTGTGTGTGGAAGGGGGTGTCTCTGTTTGGGCTTGGGAGGGGGGACTTTGGCTCTGGGAGGGGTAGACGTTTTGCTGGGTGGAGGAGCAGGGGAAACACCAGAGGGGGCACCAGAGGAATGGGAGGTGGAAGGGATTGGGAGGGGCAGAGTGACGTGACATTTAGGGGCAACACAGGGCGGGACAGGACTAGGGAAAAGGTCAAGGGTGGCAAGGAATACTTTTTTAGGTACACGGGGCGGTCACATGAATGAGGGATGGGACTGGCGGTAGAGGGAGTGCTTGTGTGACATGTTGGTGTGATGTACATGGCTGCTGGTGTGTGCAATGAGTGCATATGTTTGGTGGGTGTATGTTAGATGGGTGAGTGGGTGGGTGTGTCTATCTTGGGAGGAGGGGGTAGAGATGCAGGGAGCGGGAATGGAAGACATGTGAGTGAATGTTGGGGTGGTGTGTGCAACTGAGGTGGATGTGCTGCATGTAGCAGCTACAAGGAGCTCTTCAATGTCGTGAAGGAACTCTCCAACCCCAGCTCCAACGCTGATGAAACCCCGCCATCCCAAGACCTCTGCGACTCCCTAGCCTCCTACTTCCACCGCAAGATTGCAGACATCCAGAACAGCTTCAGCACCCAGATTTCCCTGGCAACCACCAACACCACAGATACACCTCCGACCAACCGCCTGCTCTCCTGGACCCCTGTCAACAACAACAACATAATCACAATCATGAACACCATCCACTCCGGCTCTCCATCTGACCCATGCCCTCACCACGTCCTCAGCAAAGCAAGCTTCGTCATCGCACCCCAACTACGGAAGATCATCAACAGCTCCTTCGAGCCCACCATCTTACCGGAGAGCAGGAAACATGCAGAGGTCAATGCCCTTCTAAAAAAAAACAAGGCGGACCCAAAAGACCTCAAGAACTTCGGGCCTATCTCCCTGCTCCCCTTCCAGTCAAAAGTCATTGAGAACGCTATCAACAGACAACTAGCCCGCTTCCTCGAGGAGAACTGCACCCTGGATCCTTCCCAATCTGGATTCCGCAGCAACCACAGTACCAAAACCGCCCTCATCGCCGCCACTGACAACATCAGAACCATACTGGACAACGGTGAAACCGTGGCCCTAATCCTCCTGGACCTCTTGGCGGCGTTCAACACCACACCCTACGCTCACGCCTCAGCAATGTAGGAATCCACGATAGAGCCCTGGACTGGGTCACCTCCTATCTCACCGCCAGAACCCAGAGAGTACGCCTCCCCCCCCCCATCCTTCTCGGAGGCCACTGAAATCATCTGCGGCGTACCCCAGGGTTCGTCCCTCAGCCCGACCCTCTTCAACATCTACATGGCCCGCTCGCTAAGATCGCCCGATCCCACAACCTCAACATCATCTCATATGCTGACACCCAGCTGATCCTCTCCCTCACCAAGGACTCCGCCAAGACCTACCTCCACGAAGGAATGAAGGCCATTGCCGAATGGATGAAGAGCAGCGGCCTCAAACTCAATTCCGACATGACGGAATTGCTCATCTTCGACTCTACCCCCTCCTGGTGTCCTGCCATTCTCAGAGCCGCTCCAACTCCCACCGACCACGCACGCAACCTAGGATTCACCTTGGACTCCTCATTATCCATGACCCATCAAGTCAACCCCATCTCCTCCTCCTGCTTCAACATCCTCTGCATGCTCTGAAAGATCTATCAATGGATACCCACCGAAACCAGAAGAACAGTTACCCAAGCCCTCATAAGCAGCAAACTGGACTATGGCAATGCCCTCTATGCAGGAACCACAGCCAAACTCCAGAAGAGGCTGCAACGCATCCAGAACGCCTCTGCACACCTCATCCTGGAAATCCACTGCCACATCGCAGACTACCTGAGAAACCTGCACTGGCTCCCAGTCAACAAGAGAATCATCTTCAGTGCTTTGTGAGCATGGGTGAGGAGTTTGAACAGCACTGGACCAGAATACCTCACAGACTGCTCTCCTTCTACACCCCAACCCAGCATCTCCGCTCCGCCGACCTCGCCCTCTCAACCGTTCCACGCGTCCGCAGAACTACAACCTGTGGTAGATCATTCTCGCACCTCGCTGCCAAACCGTGGAACACTCTTCCCACCCACCTGTGCCAGACTAAAGAACCTCCTTACCTTCAGGAAACTTCTCGACCTGGCTGTTCGAGCAGTAGCAGCACCTCCCTCCCTTCCCTCCCCCCCCTTCAACGCCTTGAGACCCTCACGGGTGAGTAGTGCGCTTAACAAATTCCTGATTGATAGATTGATTGAAGGTGGTCTTGGTGAGTGCGAATGTGGTGTGTGTGGTGGGTGTCTGTGAGTCTGCTGTGGTGATTGAGGGTATGACAGGAATGCTGGCAGGATCAGTGTGTGATGATGCAGTGCTGGCAGGTGTGAGTGGTGATGTGACTGTAAGGGAGGCAGTGCAGATGTGTTTTGTGTGTGTGCATGCCTGTGGGTTTGTTTGTTGTGCTTGTGTTTGGCTTTGCGCACCTTGTCTGTTATAGTGGGTGCATGATGGTCTGTAGGTGTGCCCATGGGTGAAGGGAGAGGGGTTGTAGATTGGGAACAGGTAGCTGGAGGGGGATGGAAGATGAAGGGACACTGGCTGCCATCAACGAGGAGGCCAGAGCCTGGAACGATCTCTGTAGGCCAGCCAAGGCACCATGAATGCCTTCCAGGTAGGCATTTGACTGCTGCATCTGGATGCCAGTCCCTGGATGGCATTCACAGTGGTTGTCTGCCCCACAGAGATAGACCTCAGGAGGTCAATAGCCTCCTCACTGAGGGAAGAAGGGCGGACTGGGGCAGAGGCAGAGGTGCCTGCTGCGAAGGAGACGCCCACCCTCCTGGGTGAGCAGACATGGGCAACTGGGTGGGGAGCTACACGGAGGGTGGTGCTGGTAAGGGGGGTGGTGGACAAGGATGGTGCCGGGGTAGTCCCAGATGGGTCCGCCACCGCCAGGGAGCCACCACCAGGGGAGGAATCTGAATCAGATGTCGTGGTAGGTCCAGTCTCCCCTGTGGTGCTCCACTCGCACTGCGTCCCACTGGTCCCCTCAGCTTCGCTGATGTCAGCCTCCTGGTCCCATGGGCTGCAGCATTCCCACTCGCTGATGCCCTTCCTCCTTCGCTAGATGATGCTAATGCACACATAGACAGAGGTGGACAGAGATGGAGAGTAGGAGCAAAAGAAAGGGAAAAATGGTAAATACCTACACATCCACTTCACATACAAACAATACACACATTTGCCCCTGTCAGGAAAAGAAGAGCTCATAATGCAGTCATGAACAATAGAGTACTGCAAGCGATATCCAAACTTATCACCTATTACATCATCCCTGCAGCCTAGACACCTGAATGAAAACTCCTACATGCAGGTCAACTGACTAACTGACTAATCTAACAATTTAATCCATGAACATATCCAACTACGTGTCAGTCATGACAGGATGAAACAGGATGAAACAAATCTGACCTCAGAGGTACTGTACACACAAACTAAATGACAGGCATGTGTGGATTACAATCTGTACAGATGTCCATTGATATTGCAATGATATCAGTTGCAATGTAAACTAGACATACTTGTCATTACCCAAATACAGTGCCAACAATATCACTTTGGACTACTACAGTATACGCAGAGATGGAATATGAAGCCAGTAAAATGCCTGAACATTTGTGTAACTCATATGTACAGTATAATGTGTGGTACAGTAGCACCACTTCAGTTCCTGCATGGCTTTACATAGCTAACATATTACACTACAACATGATTGGTGTGACAACCAGGACTGTGCACTCCTGGAATTCCATCTGACCTCATAAGTCCAGTGAGGTACACAGTAGACAACCATGCAGAAGTCACCTAACTACATTTACCCCCTTGTGGCTGCTGTGCTGTCCTTAAGCGCCCATCCAACTCTCTGTAGGCCACTGCCAGTATGCAGGCCATTAGGGGGTCAGGGTCCGATGGGCACCCCTTCCATGTTGGGAGGCCATCCCCACCTGGGCCTCTGCAGTCTTCTGGGCCCACGTATCAGGTCCTCCCACTGCTTTCTACAGTGGGTGCTCCTACGGCTATGGACCCTCAGGGTCCGCGCTTCCTTGGCGATGGCTCTCCACAACCCTTTTTTCTGGTGGGCGCTAATCTGCATGGGAAACATTGAGAAAATGGAGGACATGATGTAAATGATACCTATACAGCTGCAACCTTTGGCGACACACAACATACACGGCCCATGCACATTGCCAATACACCAAACACCACACACATCATGTGCATGTAATACCCCAATTGAGTTGTCACATGTCAATGTGCACACACATTCACCGTCAAACACTACCCGAAATGGGAGGCAAAGAACGTTGTACTGACCTGTTGCCCTGGAGCCCCATACAACCGCTCATACAGGGGTGGGACCCATTCCACCAGTTTTTCTAGCTCCTCAGCTGTGAAGGCTGGGGCCCTATCCCCTGCAGTGTGTGCCATTGTGGCTCCAAGATTCAGGAAACAGTAGCACACGAAGAGGAGGTCTTCCTTGCCCGAATGCCAGGAGTCAGGTGAGCTTTGGCCATACAAAATGGCGGTTGCGACCGCAGCGGTCATGACAGTCAGTACTGGCGGTGATCGTCATTGGTCCCAGTTTCTCATAGACGTCAATGTTAACCAATGAGGAGTTGCATGGCAGTTCCGACCGCCTCCTGCCATGACGACTGACGCCGGCAGAATGAGGTCACTTCCATCTGTAATCTGCATGCAGGAAAGGCGGCTGCCATTTTAGAATGTTACATGACTATCGAGTTCACACTGCGTCTTTACCTGCATATCATCACAAAATGCTTAATGTAGGTTACATTTTTTCAATAATCACATAGGTATTGGGTGTCAGGTGACATCACCACACTTGTCACTACACGTTTGTATTGACAATCCATATAGTGGAACACATGGGAAATTGTTAGTACATCACTACATGTCCTGTACACGTCCCTTGTCGCAGGTATGGCATTATGAGGCATTGTCTGGGTAGGAATAGAGTGTGGAGTAATGTGTCTTTCCACAACATGACAGACAACTTACATGACAAATACTTCCTGATTGTCGTATGTCATAAATGGGTCACAACATTGTGAGATGTGTCCAGATTGTTGTTTGTCTCCCTGTCTAGATAGCGCCAAAATGGAGTGACAAGAAAAGCACCAGTTTACCGGCCCCTAGAAGATCTTGAAACCATCATCATGACCTATCGACTGAACCGTGTGTCCATCAGGGAACTGGTTGCCCACATGGAGCCAGACCTCCTGCCGGCTTTGAGAAATCCCCATGCCATCCCTCCAACAGTCCTGCATTTTCTGGCCGGTGGCTCATTTCAGTTGACTGTGGGACTGGCTGCAGGGATGTCACAGCCCAAGTTCAGTAAGGTGTTATAGGATATGCTGGATGCCCTACTCAAGGACGTGAAAAGGTACATAAGGATCCCGCAACGTGCTGAATTGAACACTGTTAAGGAACCCTTCTACAATATTTCAAATGTCCCACGTGTTATAGGGGCCACTGATGGGACTCACTTCGGCTTGGTACCTCCGAGGGTCAATGAACAGCGCTACAGAAACTGGAAGAGTACATATTTGCTCAATGTACAAGTGGTGTGTCTTGCATATGAGTACATAACACATGTAACAGCGAAATTCCCTGGTTCGGTACATGATTCCTACGTCCTGAGGAACAGCAGTGTCCCTGTATTGATGTTACTGCTACAGGGAGAAAGGGCCTGTCTATCAGGTATGTGTACTTCTGTCCATGTCAGACGTTTGATATCCCTCCCTACACAGTCTGTACTATGCCTAGCATTGTTACCTATTGTCATATCTCCTTTTCTATACAGGTGACTCCGGGTACCCCAACCTGCCCTGGCTCCTGACACCTGTTAGACATCCAACTACAGGATGGGAGAACAGGTACAATGAGGTACATGGCCAGATAAGGCGGTGATTGAGAAGACTTTCGGCCTGTTGAATGCTATATTTTGTTGCCTCCATGTGTCCAGTGGTACCCTACAATACCGACCAGGGAAAGTCTGCAAGATCTTTGTTGCATGCTGCATGCTCCATAATCTGTTGGAAGAGGGGGACATTGATGCAGCAGCAGTGGTTGAGGTGGGTGACTCCGATACTGAGGAGGAGGCAGATGAGGATGAGGCACATGACAACAGGACTGACCCGATTCGTCACTACTTTTGATGATTAACAGGTATGTGTGATTTGGATGTTATGTGCACTTGGACTATGTATTAGAAAAGCTAGTCTGTACTCAGATTTTGCATGCATCAAGGTGTGTGTGGATACTACTGCCTTCCATCTTGGTTTCCGACCCTGAAGGTTAGATGACTTACCATGAGGGGTAGTGGAAATGCATTGCTGCCAATGACGTGTGAAATGCTGGTGCCATGACTAAACATCCTTATGGTTGTACCCAAGTATTTTGATCCTCAGTCTGACTGTTTGGGTAAATGTAAGGGACACTTATCAGTGTTGTCCTGTTGTGTAGGCCTATAGTGCTGCATTGTCAGCTGCTATGTGGCAACTACCTGTTGCTGACTACGCAAGGATGTGATCGGTAGAGGATGTCACTGTGAGAAATCTTTACATTACTACACGTGTGTGAGTGATAATGCAGGCCCATAGATATGTGGTATCATAGCTGCTGGGGCAATCATCCTGTTGATGTATGGATATGGACTACATGCCTTACAACATTGAGCCTTAATCCATGTTATTTTCCCTCGTCAGGTCACATGTCTGTTTGCAAACTGATTACTGATATGCCTGTTAGCACCCTTGCCACTGAATGTTACTACAATATCGATGTACTTACACACCTGCTGGAGATTCCTACTGCATCTGTCACGTTGATATTCTTGTAGTCCAGATATGTGAATTTGTTGCTTGTAAACAGGAATGCCACTTTAAACATTGAAGACACATGCACCATAACTTGTGCTAATCGGTGTTTATTGAGTGTTTCACATCACAGACCTCTTTTACAGGGGTGTCCCTCGGCGGCAGGCTTGCTGGTGGCCTGTGTGTCCTTCTGCTGGGCCTCCATTCCAGTAGCAGATGCTGATGTAGAGGGCAGAGGTGTGGTGTGACTACTGGATGGGGCCTGCTGTTGGGTGGAGGACGTACACGGGATGGTGTTGAGTTCTTTCAACTCCCCTAACATGGAGACCATGGTGGCATTGAATACCTGCCACTGCTGCATGGCCTACTATTGGTATTCCCCTGCAGCCTTTGGCTCTTCTGCACGGTGGTGAGTATCTGGCCCACCTTGTCCTGGAATTGATGGTAGGCTCCCAGGACTCTGGAGACGACCTCCTGGCCAGTTGTGTCCTGTTGCTGCCTTGTCCTTTTAACCCACAATGGCCCTCCCACTGGCCCTTGCCCCCTGTGCCTGTGCCCCCCTCCTACTGACACCAGGACCGTCATTGTCTTGGGATTGCAATGTTGACTCATGCCCCTGTACTGTGGGGCACGCTGATGTTTGATGTGACCTTGGGACACAGTTTTGGGAAGCTGGGCTCTGCTATGCACTGGATGCCACAGGGGAGGGGGATTCAGTTGTGGGCAGGGTGAGGCCTGTGGTGGTGGACTGACCACTCACGCCTGACGGGCCAGGTACGTCATCCCTATCCAGACATCCAGGGGATTCCTCCTCTATTGGACCTGCTTGCAGGGCTGGGCTTTCTGTAATTGGCATCCTCTGCTGTGTGGCAGTACTTGGGAGAACTGTGGAATTAGAGGTATTGTGTTACATGATGGTATTGTACAAGTGGTACACATGGTTGTATGCCATCATTGTCTGGATTTGCAGAGCAGTAATGGCATAGACAGTTACTAGACTACTGCTTGTGTTTGCATCAGTTGAATGTTGCAATGGTCCTATTTTGATCAATAGTTGGTATTGGTCTTGCTACTGTCATTGCCATGTACTGATGTGCATTCCAATTTCTTGTTAATGAAGCAGGGTGACATGGTTTTACGTGCAGGTGCGCAGATGTGAAGCGGATTTAGAAGTCATGCAAGGGTAGGGAGTGTTGCATTGTGGTAGTTGTAGTATTTGCAGTGTGGGGAATCCATGCACTAGGTGGGCCTGTGAGGGAATGGTGTTAATAGGGAGCTGTGGCATGCAAGGGTGGGTATTGGGTCCATGGTGATTTTGTGCATGTTGGGGTGGGATGACAGGGTGGTGGGGGTACATTCTGTGCAGGGGTACATATTGTCCGAAGAGTGTAGTTGACTTACCAGTGTCCAGTCTACTTGGTATTCCCGTCAGCCCCTCTGGGTGTAGGATGGCCAAGACCTTCTCCTCCCACAATGATAATTCTGGGGGAGACAGTAGGGGCCCACCACCAGTCTTCATGATGGCGATTTGGTGTTGTGATGCCATGGCCCAAACCTTCCCCCGTAGGTCGTTCCATCTCTTCCTAATGTTGTCCCTTGTGCGTAGATGGTTTCCCACTGCGTTCACCCTGATGACGATCCTCTGCCATAAGTCTGTTTTCCAAGCTATTCATGTCTGCTAGACCTGTGCTCCAAACAGTTGCGGCTCCATGACCCTCAGCCCCTCGTCTGTGAATTGTGGGTTTATTTGTGGTGCCATGGTGGTTGTGTTGTGGGTGGTGGAGTGTGTGATGTGCAGGGATGCTGGGTTTGCTGTGAGTTTGAGTGATAGGATGTGTGTGGTGTTTGTGTGCAGTGGTGATGTGCATGTTCTGTTGCTCTTATTGTATGTTGCGTGTTCAGTGTTATGGTACCTATGATATCTAGTTGCAGTGCCTTCTGTAAGTGTGCTCTTGTCTCGCTATGTCAGACTTTCTGGGTGCATAGGATTCTGGGTATGTGTGTGGGGGGGGGGTGTTTTGTAGTGCCCTGGTCAGGTGTGTGTGGTGTGTGTATGTGTATCAGGTGTGGGGTATTGGTATTGTCCAATGTGGTGCAGTGTTCTGGTGTAGGTACTATTTTTTTCCCACAACAATTTGGACCGCCAATGGATTGCCACTGTGCTAAGACCGCAGTGCTGATTTGTGATTTGGAGGGTGGGATGTTGTCAGCGTGGCGGTGCTGGTGGTGGAGACACCTCTTTCATGCCGTTGATCAGGCCAATGGTGTCGGATTTGTGGTATTTCTTAGGTGGGGTTGTGTTGGTGACTAGTAATATTGGCGGTCTTTCGGCACCCGCTTACATGGCGGCCTTCGGTAAAGACTGCCGAAGTCAAAATGTCAACCTGAGTTTGGTTTCCTCATCTCGATGAAAGAGTTGAAAGAGAGTTGAAGGCCTGTCATCTATGCCCCTGCCTATCATCGAAAACCACTCAACAGCCCTTAAGCATATCAGAGTTGCCAGAGCATGTATGGGAAAAGTTTCAGTTGACTTTTTCGGTCCTCTTGACAACGGACATCACCTAGTGGTGACTTTGTTGATGAATATTCCTGTTTTTCACTGATAACAAATCTCTCATCTATCACTCAAAAGAGAGTCATCAAGCAATCAGACAGTATCTTTGCATTATATTAATAGTAAAAATTAAATAAATGTATTTACTTGGTCCTCTGTGTCCTTCGCAATCTGTGGCTCCGACCGGCACAAGTGGAAGTAGAAACTTTCCTAAGCATTACTGGTGCTGCTATCATGCTGTTAACCAGCATGAAAGCAGCGCCAGGATTGGAGGAAGCGGGATGGCCAGACGCTCTTCAGGCCCTTTGGGCCTGTGCTTGGTCTCCACTCAGCTATCCAAGGCAGCCGGGTGGAGACATTTTAAGTGAGCATGTTAGTTTGGCCGGCGCAAGTGTGCCGGCCAAACTGACATGCGCACTTTGCATTATCTGGCCAGCACTGCTGTAGTTCTCCATTCAGTAGAAGACACACCCCTCATTGCTCCAAGCAGGCTGATGGCTGTGGGGCGCCTTGTGAAAAATAAAATGACAATGAAATCATTTCATTGCCATTTTATTCTTCACATCTAGCATGGCTCTCAGAGGGCACGGGGGAACGCTCCCCCTGCATCCATTGAGAAACCTCCACTGCCAAGTGACCTCTACCCTGGCCTCTCTCTCTACATTGCTGTTGTGCACCCAGACTGCCATCTGTCTCTTGCACCATACTGTAGCAGGGCATAGTAGGATTTCCAAGGTAAACACTACTTTTTCCATAGGTCTCAGGGCATGATCCAGAGCTCTGGCCTGGCCTCATTCCCTGGTCCTGCAAGCAGTGGAGCATGCAGGACCAGTCTGACGGACTTGGAACCCAAAGCAGCCAAGGCAAATTTTGTCAGACCAGCCCCCATAAGGAGCAAAGCTTGCGCAATTGACCTCTACAAAGGGTTTGATGTCCCCCCCCCACCCCCAAGAAAATTTGGGGAGAAATGGCAAAAAGGTTGCATTCTACAACACATTTTTCAGTATATATTCGGTTATATTAGTTTTTAAAGCACAGTAAATTATAACCTTAGAGTGCACCAGGATACAACAATCTTTATTGGGGATCTTCAATGATTTCCTCAACATCACCCTCTAACAGTGCCCCTCATCTCTCCATAGCCCCTCTCTCACATGTATTTCATTTATTTTATAGCGCCTCTCTTACCAACATAGGGTGTTGGGGCACTTTACATCACACACATAGAGACACAATGAATCATAAATGTGTAAATCAGTGTATAGAAAATGTTACATAAGGAGACTACAAGGTGTAGGATTCACATGTCATCCATACTGGTAGGCATTTTCTAAGACTGCTTGGTCTGGGGAAGCATAAACTCAGGATTCAGAATGTAATACAGTGGTTAGGGTTAACTTTACTAATAACAATGTATTTCTACCCAAACAACCCCTTTTTAGAAAAATTTGCATAATGAAAGACCGGGAAAAAATAACTTTATAGTCTGTACCATGGAGTTTGCATGCAGCTCTTTGATGACAGTTCATAGCTGACTGTGCTAGATCTTCATTGTAACTTATGAACTGCACAGTAATAAAAGGATCTCCGTGACAAAAACAGTATCCTACTGAACACTGCACATAAAATACTGTTCTGTGATCTGCATAGTACACGTTCTTTGCAGCAGGCATATTAACTATCTGCACTACCTAAGGTGAGTCAAAACTGCACCTAGACAAAACTCTGATCTCCCTCTAGCAGGCACATTAATCACCGGCGTTATCTAGCCACTTTATTGTTGCCTGAAAACTGTTGGATATACAAGGAACTCTGTAGCACTTTTAACACTGCTGCAGTACTACAAAACTGCCCCATTAACAAAAGCGACCCCGACCCAACCCTTCCAGCCTCCCAGAAAAACAACCAATCCAGCCTTGGGACCATGATTGTGAGGCCTAAGGGACAGTGCCCGTCAGGGGCATTGCTATCAGTGCTGTTGCACTTAGGCTTAGGTGTGCTAAGTGTCCAATAAATCTGAAATATGGCTGTGTTTTATTGTCTAGCAAGGGACAACGGCACCAATGCTGCACCACTGGCCCTCTCCCATGGGCAAGGATGTTACAAGGGGAGGGCAGCTGTGGCTCTTGACCCCAGGCTATGCACATTTTGGGGACCCACTATGCTGTTACAACTATTTTAAAATGATAAACAGATGGCCTGACCTGCTCCGCCTTGAGACACTAACACTGCACCATCCATAGTTGGTGCCAAACACTGCCATTTCTTTCCCCAGAGTAAATCTTCTTAATTACGAGCTGCACCTTGTCTCAGAAACCAGCTCAGAAAAAGGTTTTGGCTGCTGGCCTCACAAAACCTTATATGATGCCTGCTCCTAGGCCTCATAGCCATGGTCCAGTTCAGCAAAGCCCCAAGGATGGGCCTCTCAAAGAGGTGTAGCTATCAATAATGGAGCAGATGCCATGGCACCAGGTACCTTGGCGTGTTAGATGCACCAAAGGTATGGATGTATTTCACTGTCCAGGCAGTGAACTGAAAGACTGAGGGAGACCTGGGATATAGGGGGCAAATTTACATCACTTGCATAAGGTCCCAAAGCGTCAATGCTGCACCACTAGCCTGTCTTCCATGGGCCTCGCAGCCATGATCAGCTGCTGAAAGGACCAACGAAGTATGGTGGAAGGGTTGTCGTACATTTTAGATGTTTGTCCTGCGTGATGGAGTAAGCTTCTGCTTTTTCGCTCAGCAAGGGACTGATGCAGGTTAATCAATCTGGGATGTAAAACAGAATATCTGAGGAGAACTGAAACAGCACAGCAGAATGTCCCAACACTAGCACTGGGAACAAACACTGTGGAGAAGTGTGTGGGACAGTGTTTGTTAATGTGGTAACTGGAAAGGAGGATTTGTGAACATTAGGTGACCTACACAGACCATTTTAACAAAATGAACACGTTCCGAACCTTCAGTAACGCTCTTTCTGGTGGATACTCTAACCACAGATTCCTCATTTTAAGAATATCCTAGGCCCCAGACTGGATCTGGAGATTTTTGCAGAAGTTCTCCTGCAAGCCAGTATGTGTCGCTGAGCAGCTCTGCCAGGACTCTGTGTTGCCCTTGAAGTGACAGAGCAGAGCTGCATATAAGCACCACTCCTTTGCGCTGACTTTAGTTTAATCAACTTTGTCCTTCCACGCTGCGAGATGTGGAGTGTTAAATAACTGGTTGGGACAGTTTGCTGGATTCTAACTTGGGATGTGTTTTATATATTAAAGAGGCCAGTACACAGAATCAGAATGTGGGAGGGCAATGAGGAATCTGCGGTAAGTGCATCCACTAAAAACAGCATTACCAACGGTAATTTATTCTGATTTATACTTTTAATTGAAGATTCCTAACCTTAAGAATAGATACCATAGCAGTACCGCACAAGATGGAGGGTCTTGGAACTGTACTCAGACCAAAACAATCCTGCAGAACCTAGCAGGCGAACTGACCTTCCCAACGGACCTGACTGTCAAAGCAGTAGTGCTTTGCAAACCTATGCACTAAAGCCCACATTGCAGCCTGGTTGATGTCCAAAACAGGTATCTATTGCACTAAAGCCATTGTGGTGGCCTTGGTCCTTGTGGACTGGCCATACAGGCCCATAGGGTGTTGTTTCTTGGCCAGTGCATAGCAAAGTTTGAAACAAAGGACTATTTATCTTGACAAGGTCCTCTTTTGCACAGCCTTCCCATTCTTTGCCTCAGAGAAACCCACAAAGAACTGATCATCCACATGACGGTCTTTTGTGCAGTCAATGTAAATGCTCAGAGACATTTTAGGTCAAGTTGATGAAGTTTCTCCTCCTTTTTTGAAGGGTGTGTCAGAACACAAAAACGGTGGCAGAGTAACAGATTATTAACATGTGAACATTACAACCAACTCAAGTCCCACTGTGGCATAACAAAGGGCTTGAAGGGAACATGTTAGTCAAACCTTTTATGAAACTGAGACTTATACAATGACAGTTGTTCAGATAGAAAAAGAAATGCCCAAAGGGCAGATAACCGTTCAACACGCCCATTGTAAGATCTTGTGGGGTAATGAAAGAACAAAAAAAGAACATCTGAAGTCTGTCTTGTAAAGGGATCAGTGTTCCGGGCCGTACATCAAGCAGATAGACTTTGTGGAAGGGCGCTTCACTGCTAGGGCATCTAGCTGCAAGGATGACATCGACCACCATACTCCACAAATCAAAAGCATTCAACTGCTGCTGCTCAATTTCCATACATGGAGGTGGGGGTTGTGGGTTGTGGAGACTTAGATGCAGGACTTTGCCCTAATGCTGAGTGTAAGAGGCTGGCCTGGCTTATAGTGGGTACCTGATGGTACTTACACCTTGTGCCAGGTCCAGTTATCCCTTTTTAGTAGATTAGTAGTGTTCTAGCAGCTTAGGCTGATAAAGGTAGCTATAGCAGAGCAGCTTAGGCTGAACTAGGAGACATGCAAAGCTCCTACTATACCACTTATAACATATAGCACTATATCATAAGAAACACAATACTCAGAGTTACTAAAAATACTTTATTTTAGTGACAATATGCCAAAAGTATCTCAGAGGATATACTCCCTTAGGAGGTAAGTAAAATACACAAAATATACACACAAACCAAAATCAGGTAAGTAAACAGTTAGAAAAGTAGTGCAAACACTGTAGAACACAATAGAATGCAACAGGAGACAATAGGCCTAGGGGCAACACAAACCATATACTCCAAAAGTGTAATGCGAACCACGAATGGACCCCAGGCCTAGTGTAGTGTGTAGAGGGTCGCTGGGAGTGTAAGAAAACATTAAGGGTGTCCAAGATACCCGACCCCAAGACCCTGAAAAGTAGGAGAAAAGTTAACCTACTACCCGAGAAAGACAGTAAGGTCGAGATAGGGGATTCTGCAAAGACAACAACTGACTGCAAAGCACTGAAGATGGATTAATGGACCTGAGGACCTGCAAAGGAAAGAGACCAAATCCAAGAGTCACGCAAGTGTCCAGGGGTGAGGGGGGCAGGAGCCTACTAAACCCCAGATGAAGGTGCAAAAAGGCTACCTCTGGGTGGAAGAAGCCGAAGACTCTGCAACAACGGAAGGTGCCAGGAACTTCTCCCTTGGTCAGAAGATGTCCAGATAGCCCTCAGAGGAGGATTGGCTACAAAGAGAGGTAAGCACCTATCAGGAGGTGTCTCTGATGTCACCTGCTGGCACTGGCCACTCAGAGGTCTACATTGTGCCCTCACACCTCTGCATTCAAGATGGGAGAGGTCTGGGACACACTGGAGGAGCTCTGGGCACCACCCCTGGGGAGGTGCTGGTCAGGGGAGTGGTCCCTCCCCTTTCCTTTGTCCTGTTTTGTGCCAGAGCAGGGCTGGGGGGATCCCTGAACCTGTGTAGACTGGCTTATGCAAGGAGGGCACCATCTGTGCCCTTCAAGGCATTTCCAGAGGCTGGGGGAGGCTACTCCCCCCCAGCCCTTAACACCTATTTCCAGAGGGAGAGGGTGTAACACCCTCTCTCAGAGGAAATCCTTTGTTCTACCTGCCTGGGACTGGGCTGCCCAGACCCCAGGAGGGCAGAAACCTGTCTGAGGGTTGGCAGCAGCAGCAGCTGCAGAGAAAACCCGGAGAGCTCGTTTGACAGCACCCGGGGTCCATGCTGGAGCCCCGGGCATGCATGGGATTGTCCCCCCAATACCAGAATGGTATTGGGGGACAATTCCGTGATCCTAGACATGTTACATGGCCATGTTCGGAGTTACCATTGTGAAGCTACACATAGGTATTGACCTATGTGTAGTTCACTCGTGTAATGGTGTCCCCGCACTCACAAAGTCTGGGGAAATTGCCCTGAACAATGTGGGGGCACCTTTGCTAGTGCCAGGGTGCCCTCACACTTAGTAACTTTGCACCTAACCTTCACTAAGTGAGGGTTAGACATTTAAGTTAGACTTATAAGTTACTTAAGTGCAGTGTAAAATGGCTGTGAAATAACGTGGACGTTATTTCAATCAGGCTGCAGTGGCAGTCCTGTGTAAGAATTGTCTGAGCTCCCTATGGGTGGCAAAAGAAATGCTGCAGCTCATAGGGATCTCCTGGAACCCCAATACCCTGGGTACCTAGGTAGCATATACTAGGGGATTATAAGGGTGTTCTAATGTGCCAATCAGAATTGGTAAAATTAGTCACTAGCCTGCAGTGACAATTTTAAAAGCAGAGAGAGCATAAACACTGAGGTTCTGGTTAGCAGAGCCTCAGTGATACAGTTGGGCACCACACAGGGAACACATACAGGGCACAACTTATGAGCACTTGGGTCCTGGCTAACAGGCAAAAACAAACATACACACAAGTAAAAAATGGGGGTAACATGCCAAGCAAGATGGTACTTTCCTATACTGAGTCACGGGGTCCCTCTGAAGTTGTAGCTTGATCAAGGGGCAAATACTCAGGTGCGTTGAGTACCACACCCAACTAGCCCAGTCAGGCCCGATTAAAATGACTTGTGCCTGTCCTGTCCTGTCCTGATCTTCCTCAAATTCAAGGCAGGAGAGGCATCAATTGAAACGTGTACAACAGTCTTCTGTTCCATTCCAGCCAGAATGCGTCTCTGAGCAAATGCCTTGGAGGAAACTCCAAAGTGCAAAATTGTTGACACTGTTCAACACTGGCAAATAGATTTAGCCAGTTCACATTCAACTAGTCGAAGAGGCAGCAGCGGCCCGTCTGTATGGGCTGAGGGGCCACACCCCCTATCTTTTTCCTGACCTGAAGAGCATCTGTTAGGCTAAACAAAAGTCAGCCTGACAGATACTCTTTTGGTTTAGGTCAGGCAGCCAGGAGCTGGACATGCGCTAAATGCGCAGACTCCTGGCTGCCTGAGCTGAACTTTGCTGGGCTGAAGAAGTCACTGCCCTGTGAGCCCGACCTCTTCAACCTAGCAAAGGTGCTTCGAGCCCCTCTCCCTAATGATGAGGGAGAACATCACCAATTGCTTCAGACCTGAGCACTTTAGTTTTAAGCTCTGAAGCGCCCATGGGCGATTGTCAATCAGTAACACCTCATCACAGAGTGGTCTGAGGTCAGCAGTCCTACTGACCCCAACCCACTCTGTGACGAGTTGGGACTGCTTCCTTCCCTCAATGGCTGACCTGAAGGCATCCAATGAGGGAAGGCAGAAGTCTCAACACTCCTGGGATCTCCAAGGCCTCCCCGTCAGAGCTGCTGAGGTACGTTTTTTTTATTTTATTTTTAGTTGTTTAGTGCATATGTGCGTGTATGAATGTATGTTTATTTGTTAGTGGGTGTTGTGAATGGGTGTGTGAGTGCATGTATGAATGAATGGGTGTGAGTGAGGTGCGTGTGTGCAGATGTAAGCTACCCTCTCCCCTGCCCCCCTCTATCTTTAAATTACCAGCCACCACTGAAAAGAGGCCTCTTGGTACTTGCAACCCATCAGCCGACGTCTGCTCAACTTCTCTGTTTATAATGTAAACAAAGAGGTATCCAGAATGGATGGATATAGACTTAACTATCACTGTGAAAAACTCAATTATTCACTAGAAAATAATTTATTTTATTTACCAATTAAGCAATTAAACTATAGTGTCCACAGGCACCTGTGCACCCAGGGAAATCTTATATACAACTAGTAGAAATATACAATATATACATATTATACATCACAAAAATCATCAAACAAAAATTCCATTAAAGCACAGTAAGAAAATAAATATGATCTGCAAAGCCATTCAATGACCAGCAGTCACAAAAGGAGGAGATGACGGTTATCCATGGAGCATATCTTGCCTCAGTGGGAAAGAGCAATCACCGAGAAAAAAGTCAGATACAATCCATAATTTCTTAACTCATAGTTCATAAATTCCAAGAGTCACTCCCCGAAGAATACAGTCGACACGTTTCGGCCTTAACAAATCCGGCCTCCTCAGGACAATAAAGACAGTGCCTGTATATACAACATACAAAAACTACCAAAACCATTCTGGTTCATACCAACTATATACACACCCAGGCGGTAAAGTACCACACCTATTCACCAAAGAAACACCCAAGGTGCACAAAACCAAATGAGTAGCAAGTGAAAGATAACCATAAAAATCTAAATAAAAGTGCTTCCCAGCGCAAGAGCCTTAGCTACTAACAAGGTGGTCGCAAACAAATTGCATCTAGTCCCAGAGAAAGAAACCCAACCGAGTTATAAAAACACTTAAAAGCTGTAGAAGATATAGATAAGAGTACAAAAATGTGGAAAGAAACAGATATGCAACCATATATGTAAAAGGAATAGATATGAGGGGCATAGCCAGAGGGACTGACCTGGATAACGAAGGAAACAGGATAAATCATTAGATATCACGAACCAGCTAATTTATCTGGAAAAACCAGGGAAATTGGAAGAATACACGCACCGGTTATTAATACAAAAAGCATAAACGCGAGCGCTACAGCAAACCAAATACAAATCGTAGCGCGTACCTTTAGTTAAGCAACATTGCCGAGCCGGGCGTTTTCTGAAATAGCAGCTGTTTAGTAAACACGTGCACACGGAGTGCACGTTTAAATAAAGGACCACAACCCCGGGAGAGGCTCTCTGGCTATGCGAAAACAAAGTAAACATCAAGGAGGTGACTACACACCAGATGGCTCTGAAATAGTCTGTCACTTTATTTGTACACGTGCATAGTTCAAGATGGCTCCTACACATCTATGTCGAAGTCCGACACTGTGTAGTCACCTCCTTGATGTTTACTTTGTTTTCGCATAGCCAGAGAGCCTCTCCCGGGGTTGTGGTCCTTTATTTAAACGTGCACTCCGTGTGCACGTGTTTACTAAACAGCTGCTATTTCAGAAAACGCCCGGCTCGGCAATGTTGCTTAACTAAAGGTACGCGCTACGATTTGTATTTGGTTTGCTGTAGCGCTCGCGTTTATGCTTTTTGTATTAATAACCGGTGCGTGTATTCTTCCAATTTCCCTGGTTTTTCCAGATAAATTAGCTGGTTCGTGATATCTAATGATTTATCCTGTTTCCTTCGTTATCCAGGTCAGTCCCTCTGGCTATGCCCCTCATATCTATTCCTTTTACATATATGGTTGCATATCTGTTTCTTTCCACATTTTTGTACTCTTATCTATATCTTCTACAGCTTTTAAGTGTTTTTATAACTCGGTTGGGTTTCTTTCTCTGGGACTAGATGCAATTTGTTTGCGACCACCTTGTTAGTAGCTAAGGCTCTTGCGCTGGGAAGCACTTTTATTTAGATTTTTATGTTTATCTTTCACTTGCTACTCATTTGGTTTTGTGCACCTTGGGTGTTTCTTTGGTGAATAGGTGTGGTACTTCACCGCCTGGGTGTGTATATAGTTGGTATGAACCAGAATGGTTTTGGTAATTTTTGTATGTTGTATATACAGGCACTGTCTTTATTGTCCTGAGGAGGCCGGATTTGTTAAGGCCGAAACGCGTCGACTGTATTCTTCGAGGAGTGACTCTTGGAATTTATGAACTATGAGTTAAGAAATTATGGATTGTATCAGACTTTTTTCTCAGTGATTGCTCTTTCCCACTGAGGCAAGATACGCTCCATGGATAACCGTCATCTCCTCCTTTTGTGACTGCTGGTCATTGAATGGCTTTGCAGATCATATTTATTTTCTTATGGTGCTTTAATGGAATTTTTGTCTGATGATTTTTGTGATGTATAATATGTATATATTGTATATTTCTACTAGTTCTATATAAGATTTCCCTGGGTGCATAGGTACCTGTGGACACTATAGTTTAATTGCTTAATTGGTAAATAAAAGAAATTATTTTCTAGTGAATAATTGAGTTTTTCACTGTGATAGTTAAGTCTATATCCATCCCTTCTGGATACCTCTTTGTTTACATTATTGCCTTTGTCCCTGATCCAGTGGGTTAATAGGGAACTCCCCTCTTGTTGTCAGTATCAACTTCTCTGTTTAGGCATTCAGAGACCCTGCCAGATAGCTGGCTACTAGAAAGGTGTTTTGCTGGTCGTACCACTTCTATGGGCATAGAAGCATCCTGGCACAGGAACCAGGACCCCATTACGACTTGCTTTTTGCAGTACCATATGGCAGTCGTGTTGTGCATGAGGACCTTCACCAGCGCCCACTTGATGGATAGTAGGAAGGCTGGCAGGGCTAGACCGATCGAATGAAGCTCCAAAACACAGTTATGGAGCTGCTCTCCACAAGAGACCAGTGTTCTCTGATCTCAACCTCTCTCAGGTGATTCCCCCTACCCATAGAGATGCAGCTGTCACAACCATGAAATCCGGGTGGGGAAGGGAGAATGGTCTGCTGCCGGTCAGGTGGGTGTTTGATTGCCACCATGGCCAAGGCAGGGGAGGGAAAACTATTCTCATGTACATGGCAAACCTGGAGTCACAACCAAAAGAAGTCCACCAATTGGCAAGGCTGGGGGTGTGCGTGGGAGGGAGATGTGACAAATACCCATGATCTTCTGGGAAGTGGAGTATGAGACATCAAATACCCACTGTCATTGGACAAGATAATAGTTTAGCAGATACACCTGACTTTTGACCAGGGTTGGATAATGAATACCACCCCCTTTCTTGGCCAAGGCAGGGAAAGAAAAGAGTGCTCACTGGCAAGGCAAGAGGAAGAGGGCTCAAAATACACCTTCATGCACTTCGACAAGCAAGATCAGGGGAGTTCATGAACAGATATGCCCATCTATGGGTAATGAAGTTGGCAACCATAGGACATTCCCTCACCCTTAGGCAAGAAAGAGGTAATGTCCTCTCTCCCATACCGTGAGTAAGGTGAGGGCAGCGGGGTGGTGTCACGTAATATTAAACTAAGAACTTGACTACTCCACATCACTACAAAATTGCAATATCCTTAAACGTATCAAACGCAAGAAAATAACATGCAGCAAATAGAGGGACATTTAGGTTGTTGGAATGTCAATAAAGGGTACTAAAGAAACTATCACCAACTCGGCATTGCTGTAACATGATTTACATCACATTATTACAAGCATACAATACCTCGTTGTGTAATCTGCAATATCACCGTCTACATGAATGAGTAATATTATTCCTAACATAAAATTCCATATAATGCATAGAATCCCTAATTATATGAATAATAATGATGATACGTGTCTAGAACCCCATTTTTAAAATTCCAAAAATGTGACGCCACTATAAAGTGCTAAAGTTCTGGCACTGACTGGCATATAATGAGTGTTTAAAAGCATAGAATTAACACAACGTCACCATAACAAATTTACAAATCTCTTTTTTTAATACCTGATGATGTTTCAGGAGGTGAGTCGTTTTGTAAGTTGGAGCAGGGATTAGCCAGTCCTGATGGATATGGGAGATAGCATTCCAAATTATAGGGGCATATATGGCAAATGGCTGTTGCCTTGGGTTTTTTACACTTCTCTTTCTTCAGTCTGAAGGTGTCCTTTCCTGGCAAGTTGTGTACAAAGAGCCACCAGAGGTGGCTTTTTAAATGATGCAGCTGGTTGTGGAGATGATGAAGGCTGGCAAGGGGGAGCCTGTGGAGTTTCATTAGGATGGGGATAACGTTATTATACTTTTTCAGGCCCTTAATGAAGGGGGGCTGCAGCAAATAGAATTTCCTCAGAGCAAGTGTGGGCTAACATTCCAAGATGGCTTCGCAAGTACACAAAAGAGGTATTCGGTTCAAAAGTGTTTTTGTGAGTCAGAAAGATATGAAAGCGACAAAACTATTGAAAATAGTTCAAACTTGTATTAAAGGCAACATGTACATCTGTAAAACTAAGCAACTGGATCAAGTGAGATAAATCTGATTTCTGACACATTTACCTTTTTATTTGAAAGTACAAAACACAAGTGTTTTCTATGAAAAGGGTAGCAGACCGTTGTAAAAACAAATGTTTATTAATTGGAGGGGGGTGTTTCTAACATTGATTAGCATTCTGGGATTTTTCATCCAACAGCTTATATTGTTAAATGTGAAACTATCAAGAGTTCAATGTTACGTAGGCCAAAAGAGTTCAGAGGTATGTGCTCCGAGTCCTGGCAACAAGGCCCATATGAATCCCTTCTGCACCCTTAAAAAGTTCTACTAATAATGATTGTTATATATTTAGGCAGTTCTCAAGTACATTTTCTTTTGTAAATTAGCATGATGCGGATTCAGTTAACTGTTTTGAGATATATCTCCTTTAACCTGCACGTAGACAAAGATTTTTCCACAATTTGCAACACATCTAGAAAGCAAACGTCCAGATGTACAAGTTACTTACCTTCTGTAACAATATATCTGGTAGAGACATATTCTATTTGCAGATTCTTTATCTTAGAATTTTCCCCCAGGCATCAGACAGGATCCGGAGATTTTTTCTTCGAGCAATACCCTTGGCATCGGTAGGTGGCATCTGTCGACTCTGCGGGTGTCGTTGGTGTCGTAGTCACCGTGACGACGTCAGGAGTAGATAGACAATGCCTCAGCACAGTGACGTCAGTTTCTTTTCACGACTTTCCACACCAAAGCGCAGAGCTGTGAAGAACACTGAGATTGGTGCGCCAGAGCTATGGCCATGAATGGGGAATCCCTGTCCCTTGAAATCAGTTTGCAAGGGGGAAGGATGGGATGCCGGTAAGGAATCTGCAACTAAAATATGTCTCTGGCAGATATATCATTAACAAAGATATGTAACTTGTACATCTGATAGAGACTTCTAGTTGCAGATTCCTTACCGGCCCACCCAGGGAATAGATACCCAAGCAATGTCCTCCTCGGAGGTGGGCTGCGAACCAAGATCATACTAGAAAGTCCTGCAGGACCGAACGACAAAGGTAGCTGTCCCAATGGACCTGACTGTCCAGGAAGTAATGTTTAGCAAATATGTGCAAGGATGCCCACGTAGCTGCCTGGCACATATCCAGGACAAAAACTCTGTGCGCTAATGCAGTGGAAGCAGCAGTTGCTCTGGTGGAATGAGCGCAAGCCCTCAGGGGGTTGCTTCTTGGCCAAAGCGTAGCACGTCTTGATGCAAAGAAGTACCCATCGAGAGATGGTACGTTTTTGCACTGCCTTCCATTTCTTCGCACCCACATATCCAACAAAGAGTTGATTGTCCACCCGGAAATCTTTAGTACGATTTAAATAGAACACCAATGCTATTTTTGGGTCAAGATGGTGGAGTCTCTCCTCATGAGAAGGATGTAGGGGATTGTAAAAAGTAGGCAAGGTGATGGACTGGCCTACATGAAAAGGCGTAACGACTTTTGGAAGGAAGGAATCCTTAGTGTGCAACACCACTTTGTCAGGGTGCACAGACAAGAATGGAGGCATTAAAGAAAGAGCTTAAAGCTCACTCACTCTGCGAGCAGAAGTGATGGCACAAGAAAGACAGTTTTGAAAGTGAGGAGCCGTAAAGGGCAATTGTGCATCGGCTCAAAGGGAGTACACATTAAGTAAGTAAGGACAAGATTGAGGTAACACTGAGGCATGATAAATGGTGTGGGAGGAAATAAGTGGGTGAGACATTTAAGAAATCGGCTGACAATACGAGATTTAAAGAGTGAGGATTATCAGGTAGCCTAAGAAAGGCCAAAATGGCTGATAAATACTCTTTAACGGTGCCCAAAGCAGAGCCCTGAATGAACAAAAGAACCTCAGACAGAGGAGCAGAGAGAGGATCAACAGATTTGTTGGTACACCATGCCACAAATTTTTGCCAACAACGGGCGGATATCGTTTCGGTGGAGGGTTGCCTGGCTGTCAAGATAATATTGCAGACTTCGGGTGGAAGATCAAAAGTAGTCAACTGCCTTTGCTCAATCTCCACGCATGAAGGCAGAAACTGGACAGGTCCGTTTGGAGAACCGTCCCTGTTGCTGCCACAGAAGATCCGCCCAAAGAGGCAGTCTGAGTGGAGGATCGGTGGCCATGCTCAATAGGTTTGGATACCATACTCTCCGTGCCCAGACCGGAGCCACCAAGATAACTTGGGCACAGTCATTCCTGCTCTTCTTGAGAACTCTGGGCAGAAGTGGTATAGACAGAAAGGTGTAAAAGAAGCTGGAGTGCCGCTCGAGAGGAAAAGTGTCTCTGAGTGAGTGCCGCCTTGGAAACTCCAACACGCAAAACAGCTGACATTGCGCGTCATCTGCAGAGGTGAACAGATCTAACCAAGACTTTCCCCACTGCTGAAAGAGACCTTGCGTCACCTCCAGATAGAGACGCCATACATGATCAGCTGTGCATTGACGGCTGAGTTTGTCCGCTCTGGCATTCAGAGAGCCCGCCAGATGTTGAACCACCATGGTAATGCCCCGATGTTCCAGCCATGTCCAGATGCGTAGTGCCTCCTGACAAAAGGGTCCAGGACCCTACCCTGCCATGTTTGTTGCAGTACCACATAGCAGTGGTGTTGTCCGTAAACACTTGGACGACTTTCCCTTTGAGAGAGGGAAGAAATGCTTTCAACGCAAGCCTGATCGCCCGGAGCTCCAGAACAATAATATGGAGCCCAGACTCCGCCGGAGACCAGAGGCCTCTGATCTCCACTTCTCCCATGTGGCCACCCCATCCCAGAAGTGACACATCTGTCACTATGGATAGACCTGGCTGGGGAAGGGAGAGGGATCTGCCATGGGCTCAATACGGATTCGAAAGCCACCATTGCAGGTCTTTTGCAGTCCCCTCCAAGATATGGACCATGTCGGGGAGATTTCCCTGATGCTGCGCCCACTGGGACTTCAAGTCCCACTGCAGAGCCCACATATGCCACCTGGCATGTGTCACTAGCAGGACGCAGAAGGCCATGCGGCCCAGCAGTCTCAGAGTCAGTCTCACTGAAACCCAAGACGGAGGCTGAAAGATCAGAATCATAGCCTGAATATCGTGGACTCGCTTTTTGGGAGGATAGGCCGGAACCTGCACTGTGTTCAGAACAGCTCCAATGAAAAGGGAGAATCTGAGAGGGGGGTCAGGTGTGACTTCGGCACGTTTATAGTGAACCCCAGCATATGCAGGAGGTCCGCCGTAGTCTGAAGGTGGGAGACGACTTTCTGGGGCGAGTCCGCCTTCAACAGCCAGTTGTCGATGTAGGGGAAGACTGGAACCCCCAAACTGCGCAGATGAGCTGCAACCACTGCCATCACTTTCGTGAACACCCAAGTGGCGCTGGTAAGGATGAAGGGGAGCACAGTAAATTGAAAGTGCTCGTGACCTACCACCAATCGTAGGTAATGTCTGTGGGCAGGCAGGATGGGAATGTGGAAATAAGCATCCTGCAAGTCCAACGCTACCATCCAGTCTCCTGGGTCCAAGGCAGACAGGACATGAGCTACGGTGAGCATTTTGAATTTCTCCTTCTTGAGGAAGAAATTGAGGTCCCGAAGGTCTAGGATAGGACGTAAGCCCTTGTCTTTTTTTGGGCACCAGCAAGTAGCAGGAATAACAACCATGACCTACTTCTGGCACAGGGTCCTTCTCTATGACTACCTTGGTCAAGAGAGCCGGAACTTCCTGGCAGAGGAGTGCCAAACGATCCTTCGGAATATGGCTGACTGATGAAGGCATGGCTGGTGGGGCAGATTAGAAAGGTAGGGAGTAGCCCCTTCGAACGATCTGCAAAACGCACCTGTCCGTGGTGATGGATTCCCAGTCGGGCAGGTGATGGCAAATCCTGCCGCCAACTGGACCGGAGTGAGGGGATGAACTAGGAGGGTTTGGAGGCTGCAGCAGGGGTGGACTGTGCAGACCTCTGGTTCCCTGTCCCCTGCCCACGTGGCATTCCGCATCCCCGGTCATGCAGTGGCTGAGCAGCATGGGTGGCATGGTGGCTCGGATAGGGATGTGACAGGAAGTCCCTTCCGTGGCCACAAAAGGGGCGAAAGATGGACTGTTGGGGGCGAGGGGCAGTGGAAAAGCTGAGCGACTGAGCCGTAGCCTGGGAGTCCTTGAACCTCTCCAAAAAAGAGTCCGCTTTGTCTCCAAAGAGATGGGAGCTATCAAAGGGCCTGTCCATAAGAGTCTGTTGGACATCCCCGGAAAAAACAGATATAAGCAACCAGGCGTGGTGCCTCAAGACCACCGTTGTCTGACCCAATCTACCTAGAGAGATGGTCGTGTCCAGCCCACATCTGATCATGAACTTTGCCGCATCTGTCCCATCTGTGACAGCTTGGGAGACAATAGCACGGGCCTCCTCCGGTATCTGCGGCAGAACCTGCGTGACCTTATCCCACAGAGAGCGGGTATAGCGGCCCAAAAGGCATGCAGTGTTCACAGACCGCAGCGTGAGACTGGAGGAAGAAAACATCTTCTTTCCAAATTTTTCCAGCCTTTTTGATTCCCTATCTGGGGGTGCGGAAGCGAATGTGTCCAAGGAAGAGGATGCCTGGATGACAAGGCTCTCAGGTGTTGGGTGCTGGGACAGGAATTTTGTGTGTTGTTCGGGGCGGAGATTGCGGCGGGCGATAGTCCTGTTCACAGGAGCCCCTGTGTTGGGTCTGGACCAAGTACCCAATAGGACATCAGTGAGGGCTTCATTGAATGGCAGAAGAGGCTCAGATGTGGAAGCCCCAGGCTGAAGCATCTCCGTTAAGAGATTTGACCTGACCTGAACAGTATGCAGCTAAAGGCAGAGGACCTCTGCAGCCCTACTGACCACCATAGAATAAGTTGCTCCTGCAGCCGTAGCCACGGTAGGAGGAAACAGCATGCCAGTGTCTGGAGAAGTGTCCAAGGCACTGAACGAGCCCAACTCTTGTGCCCAGTCCGAATTAGGGTCACCCTGGCATTCATAAGGGTCCATGGACCCCTCCAATCATTCCCTGAATTCATACCCATAAGAAAAAGGGACAGAATCAGTCCTGGGGTGAATAGGCCCCATCGAAGCCGGAGGCGATGCTGGTCCGACTCTGAGCCGTCAGGATGAGGATCGGGTTGACGTCGATGGTGACCACCATCGACATCGGGAGCGCCTACAATCGAACCAGCACCAGTGAAGGTCTCAATGGTATGACTGGCGCCCGTGTGGATCCGATAGCGGATCCAGAGGGGACCACGGTGGCCGGAGCCGAAGTTGCCGGTGTGAAACCCGAAGGCCCCCTGACCGAACCCCTTGGACCCAAATGCACCGTATCGGGGTCGGCCTGCCAAAAATTATGCGCATGGCCTCATAAAAGTCTTTTAATTGGGCAGGGGTAACTCCGGCTCCCAAAAACTCGGGGAAGTGCGGAGCGGACCCAGAAGCAGGCTCCAAAGACGGAGGCCTTGAGCGTCAACGCTCCTCAAGCATCGCATCAGCCGAGCGACGGGATGAAATTGAAGGGTGACGGAATGTCTTTGACTTCTTCTACTTCTTACCTTGTCCCGAAGACTTCGAGGAAGAAGAATGGTGGTGGCTCCACGAGTGATCTCAAGACCTTCCCCTCGAGCGAGACAGGGACCTATGTGGAGTCGAGCACCGGGCTGCCATAAACTTGAGGGACCGCTCCCTCAAGGCCTTCGGGTGCATGGCCCGGCACTCGGAGCACGGCTTTGGGTCGTGGTTGTGCTCCAGACACCACAAACAGACCCAATGCGGATCTGTCACGGACATCATGCGGTGACAGTGCTTGCACGGTTTGAAACCGGTCTTCGGGGACATCCTCGATGCACCAAAAACTCAACCAACAGGTCGAAGTTGGTCTAAAAGAGACCAGGGTAGCTCTCTCCAGATCAGCACGTGGCGCGGAGAGTAAAGAACTGACATCACTGCGATGAGGCTATGTCTATGTGGTACTCCCGTTCAACTAGAAGTCTCTATCAGATGCTACTATTTCATGTTGCAAGCCTAACACTACCTTCCTCTCATCTCTGGGCCTCACTCACTGCACTGAACTATGGCTGCGATGTCCAGTGGATGGAGGCCTCCTGATGTAGGACACGAAAAGTCAGTGACCGCATCTAAAAACAATATTTATTTTTTACGAGTATGGACGAGAAATGGGAGACGGCGTCCAAAGCACCCACATCAAGCTTGCTCCATTGGGCTCTGACAATCTAACTATAATCCTGGAATCTTGCTCACAAACGTTCCTAATAGGAACCCTCGTGAGCACAGCACCAGCACATAATCCCGCCCCACCCCCACCCTTTATAACCCAACAAAAGCTACACTCTATAATACAACAAAGTAATATATTTCAGGTTGATTAAAATATATAGCATATACAAGTTATAATAATCACTGAAATGATTATCCAATAAAAGAACAAAACATCTACACCAGTTAAAAACTAGAACATTTCATAATTCTGGAATTCAGTTGGCATGAACTTAACTCTGTGTGTCTACCTTGAATCATTTGTTCAGCTCGGGTCATTTGTTCAGCTGACATTTTGTTTGAGCTTGGGGAAGAACTACAACCAACACCTGTCTGCACATTTCCAGAATTGTTGAGTCCATTTCCCAACATTTCAGCACATTCTCACTTTCACTGTTTTACCACAATTCCATCACTGACCATTCTCCAACTTTACAGCACATGAATTCTCACTGACCTCTTGAACTTTATGAGGTTGATTGAATCACCCTCCTCCTTTCTCACATCCAGTTTGGGTCGCCTCACTCGCACCCAATTCTCTTAAATGATCTGTAATTTTTTTGCAGATTTGATATTTACAAATCTGATTTTACTCTGACCCCGTATGGTAATGATAGTCTCTTGAACTTTTCTTTCTCTACATCTGGTTGACAGATTGTCCACCAACACACCAGACCAGAATACCCATACAGGTCTGAGAAACGGCCACAAAACTCTTTTCCAGGTAGTGGAGGATGTCACCAGGAAATTAGCAAAAAAAAGATCTGTGGGCTGTGATACAACGTAGGCCTTCACACATCACTCGTCGCCAGTGATGTAGGACACGGAAAGCAGGAGAGTTAATCCAACAACGATATTTATTTTTTTAGGAGGATGGAGGAGAAAGGAGAGACTGTGTCCAAAGCACCCACATCAAGCTTGCTTCAACCGACTCTGACAATCTAACTGTTATCCTAGAATCTTGCTCACGAACGTTCTTAACAGGAACCCTCACAAGCCCACACCAGGACATAACACCTCCCCTCTGGGTTTGTCAACTAGTCAGTATTTCCATGTCTAAACAAAGACAAAAATTGGAAAAAGGAGAAGATAGTTTTCCATGTGCTTTTTACACTGGCAAGTCAAGGCTGATAGGCTTATGGGTAGTTCTTATCTGTAGCACACTGAGGAAAGCAATGATGGACTGGAATGCTTACTACAATGAATACAAGGGATGAATCAAGCATTCCATCTTTCACTGCTTTTAGAGGTGTGTTGAATATGCCCTCATGTGAAAGCTGTAGTTCTTTATTGACCGAGGAATCGGTCTGCACTACCTTGAGGAGACCTATAAGACTGAATCCAGTCTGGAGTTTCTTGTTTTTCAATTGAGAGAGGACATGCCATTCCTGGAATGTGCACATCTGAAAAAGACCAATATGTTTAAAGTTGGTCTTTGACAGTTGTTACACAGTGAATAAATAAAAAGAGTAGACTGGGATTCCACCCACATACTGACCCATAGCTGAGATTAGCTCAAATGTTTGCCCTATCACTTTTATTTTTAATTAGAAGAGCAAAAATCTCAACAGAACGCATCTGTTTTACCTACAGATAGATACATTTCATAAAGAGATAGGTGCAGTGAAAGTGAGAAAGCAAGGATAAAATTAAAGACCATATAGGTTAAATATCTGGGAAAATGGAAGACTGGCCAATTTTGTAAGGAAAGCTAACCCAGGCCACTTTTGGTACAATAAGGTACAAATTTCCTCATTTACAACAAGTCATTCCAAGTACAAATATGTGAATTGTCCTACCACAAATGATTAGTTATATCTTCACACAAACAAAGCAGGACTCTGTTCAGCTGGCATGGTCATGTGCAGTCGGAAAACTGCTGTGCAGCAAACTGTTGGAGAGATTTTGCACTTAGTTGACCGGTTTGCTGACAGAAAAGAATGTGAAAGTTATTATTCTTTGAACTTCAGAAATAATCAAAGGAAACCCTAGGGCCCTCTCCAGGGGCCTTGCATGCTGGACCGTGGGTGCGAGGGCAAGGGCCGAGGGCCTACCTCCCCTTGACAATGCAGTGCTGGGTCATGACTTGGAGACCTCAAAGAAAGAAGCAACACCTAGCCCCTCTCTCACGAAATTCTTAAAGCAAAGAACATACTCCACATCTGGCCCTCCAAATGTCCCCTTTCCTTGTACACTAGCCAAGTTTACGTTAGGACTTCAAAAGACCCTTGGTGCACTTGTGGTTTCACCAAGAAGCTGTTCACAAGGGGGGTGGCAAAAGTCACTGAGTTCATTTTTGGGGTTTCGCCCTATAACACTTTGGGGGTTACTACAACTTTGGAGGAGGTGTTAATCCGTCCCAAATGTGACGGATATACCACCAGCCGTATTACGAGTTCCATAGGATATAATGGACTCGTAATACGGTTGGTGGTATATCTGTCACTTTACTGTCACTTTTGGGACGGATTAACACCTCCTCCAAAGTTGTAATAACCCCCTTTATCCTAAATAAGACCCCTAATCTCTTCAACAGATTAAAACAAATGTGGTGTAATCGGAGAGTTATGGGGCACAGGCAGACCTTTGTTGCAGTCTTGGTTCTCCTACTCGATTGTCTGAACTTGGGCAATTTTTGTTCTCCATGGGTGTTTGCCCCTTTGTTGGCCCTGAGATCAGCCATTAGCTTACTGTCCATTATCTGAATGTAAAGTGTTTAAGTTTTTAGGGTGGGCTCATGCTGAGTTAGTTCTACTTTGTCATTTTTTAACATTCTTCCCTTTTAGCACCGCTAGAGATAAAATTCTGATGGATAATTACAACTGCAGATTCCTCACCTTAAGAATAACCCAGATTCCAGACTGGATGCAGAGATGTCTGCACCAGTGCTCCCAGAATGACACAACACCACATATGGCACATATGTGGTGTTGTGTCATTCTACAATGCTTCTGCCCCTGCCCACGAAGTACTGGGTTGTACTGCAGCAACTGACCCAGCCCTTCCAACACCGAAAACATGGCAACAACTAAAACTCATACCAGGAGGCTCAGCAATCCACCAACTCTTCCTCTTTGACTGCAGTGGCTGGCAAGCTGCTGTAGTGTGCCTTCTCAAGCCCAAGCCTGACCAGTAGGAGACAGGGTACCCCATTTCATCCCTGTCTAGAGATTCATCATATCACACAGGTGGGTTGTACAAATTGTTTGAAAAGGCTACGGCCTTCCTTAAATTTCTTCCCCAGCCATCTTCCTCTTGGGTGAGAATGACGCTTGTAGGAGCACTTCACTATCCTGATGTAGAAAGTCTTTTTTTATCCAAAGATGCCATTCAGTAGAGGCCAGGCTCTGAAAGGGAGGAGGGTGCTATTCATGCTACTTCCTTGTAAGGACAAAGGACAGAGACCCCAGACCCATCTTGGATCTCTGCCTGCTAAGTGTCTTTTTGAGGAAGAGCAAGTTCAAAATGCTCATCTTGACTCAGGTCCTTTCAGTGCTGGACCCAGGAGACTAGATGGTGTCCCTGGACTCGCAGGGTGCTTATTTTCATATCCCCATCCCCCAGTCTCACCTACTTTACCCACAGTTTAGTGGGGCCTTACTTCGGCCATTTGGATGTTTACAACAGTGATGGCAGTGGTTGCTGCCCGCCTTCAGAGGCTGGGGATCCATTTATTTACATATACTGACAACTGACTACTAAAGGTAGGCTTGCTTAAGTTAGTCATAGACTACTTCTGGACAACAGCCAAACACCTAATTTTCCTGAGGTTTTCTATCAAGCTGAAGTCCCTCCTGACCCCCCCCCCCCCACCCTCCCCTTTCCAGGATTTTCCTATTCTGGACACAGTTGTGTTCTAGGTCTTTCCACCATTGCAGCAAGTCTGGGATATTCAGAATATGATCCTGATGTTCCTGGGTCAATCCAGATTCTCGGTGGGGATGGCTCTGAGACTTTTTTTTACTCCTAACATCATGCAGCCTCTTTATTCCAAACACTAAATGGCACATGTGAGCCCTGCAGTGGAACCTTAGGTTTCAGTAGACCCAGCATCAGGGTTACCTCCCTGACTCCATCCAGGTTTCACAGGGCAAGGTTTAGGATCTTTGGTGGTGGCAATCAAACACCCACCTGACCTGCAGCAGGTCACTCTCTCTTCTCACCCAGATTTCATGGCTGTGACAGCTGCATCTCTGTGGGAAGGGGGATCACCTCAGAGGTGAAGATCAGAGAACTCTGGTCTCTAGCGGAGAGCCAGCTCCATAACTGTTTTTTGCAGCTTCATACGAAGGTCCTCATGCACAACAAGACTGCCATATGGCAGTTTTAGTGGGGTCCTGTGCCAGGATGCATAACGCCCATAGAAGTGGTATGACCAGCAGATCACTAGCAGATGCTATCCCATCACTCATCAAAGATATCAGAAAACATGTTGTTCCCATCCACTCTCAGACCATCACCCTGTGGTGAGTTTTTCAAACGTTCTTAAGCTCCATCCTCCCCCAAAACCAAGCTGTTATACTACTTATGACCCAAAAGCATCCTTGGCATGTATATCAGACAATGTCGGTCTGCTCTGTGTAATTATGGTTTAAACCCACTTTTTACATTGAAAGAACATGTTTTATTTTCTAAGCTTTTGACACCATGGACAAATTTGTACCAAATATGGGAATCGTTTAACATGGTCAACTGAGGGCCACCATAAATATTTGTATGCAGATCCATGCACGTAGGAAAAAGCAAAGATAAGTGGAGAGTCAGGAAAGAAAAACGATGCGTAGAACAAGTTACTTCATTCAGTAGCAATTTTACAGGTGAATATCCCATCAAAATGCAGATTTCTCACCTACAGAATATCCTCCTGTCACAAGACTGAATCTGGAGGTCTTCACAGCAATGCCTGTAGGTGGCAGCATGAGGCTCTATTGTTGGTCTCGTTCTGCTCTGAAAGTGATGAAGTAGAGCAACATATATGCACCAATGCCAGTTTCTTGCTTGACTTGATTTGGAGCACAAAACTACAGGAGGTACAAGTGTGCAGTTCTCTAATTTGAGACCTTTTTAGATGGTACAAAAAGGCTACTCCATAGAACAGGAGGGCGGTGGGGAGTCTGCTGTTAGATAAGAGTATCCACTAGGAGCGTTTCCGAAGGCAAGTAACTTGTTTTTGATGGGTACTTCAAATTGCAGATTCCTCACCTATAGAACAGACACCAAAGCAGCAGGCCTCCACCCAAGGTGGAGAGTCTGTGGAATGTATTGAGACCAGAAAGTATTGCAGGACTGAATGGACAAAAAAACCCTTCCAGTCCAACCTAGCTGTCAAGGCAATACTGCTTTGTGAAAATGTGCACTGACACACACTTTGCAGCCTTGCAGATGTCAAAAACAGGCACTCAGTGTGCCAACACATTGGCAGCTGCCTTGGCCCTAGTGGAATGAGCCTTCAGTTCTTCTGGAGGCTGCTTTTTGGCCAACGCATTGCAGATCTTTATGCAGGTGACTATCTATGTTGACAAAATCTGTTTCTGCACTGCCTACCCAGACAATGGTTTTTGGTGCGAATGATGTAAAAGCTTAAGGATTTCGAAGTTTTGTCAGTGGAGCCTCTCCTCCTCTTTCGAGAGGTGAGGTTGTGCAAAGAGTGCTGGGAAGGTGATGGATTGCCTATCGTGAAAAGGAGTCACAACGTTTGGCAAAAAAACACCCCGGTCATCAACACTAGTTTGTCTGCAAAAACAGTGGTATATGGCAGCTGCACCAAGAGTGCCTGAAGCTCACTCACATGAGAAGCTGAAGTGATTACAGTGAGGAAGTTAGCTTCAAGAGTCAGAAAATGCAACAAGCAGCTGTGTGTTGCTTGTTATGAATAATATGACTAGTTCATAAAAGATCTGATTAATTACAGCAATTTTGTATTTTTATTCATTTTTTACTGAAGTATTTGTATTGTTGATACGCTGCACTGAATTTGCTTTAGTCATGAGTGTTTATTGTTTTATCAGTAATTTGTACCCAAAATAAACTAATTTGAATTGTGTATATGAAATACCCATGATGTAGTGACTTTAAATGATGGGACTGTAGAAGGTAATATTCTTGCATTATCCTGATGTACTTCCAAAGTAGTGGATCCATTATAGCAGGGGTGGATACTCTGGCCTTTTGCCCTTCTTCAATTCAAACTGTGAGATGCCACATAGGCTTCATTTTGCCTGAGAAGTGAGAGAGCGGCGCTGTACATAAGTGTCAGCCCTGCATGCCTATGTCAGTTTCTTGCTTCTTTCCACACCCTTGGATACGAAGCACAAAATAATTGTTGGCAACAATATGCATATCTCTAATTTGGGAACTTTTTAGACGGTAAAAATAGGTCACTCCACAGAAAAAGTAGGTGGGAGAGCAATGAAGAATCTGCAGTTAGAGTATCCATCAGAAATAGCATTACTGATGATAAGTAAGTTTTCTTTTGATGGATAATTCTAACAGCAGATTCCTCACCTTTAGAATAGATACCTACCAAAGCGGTACCTCCTCAAAATGGAGGGTCTGTGGAGCAGGCTCAGGCCAGAAAATCTTGCAGGACCAAACAAGTGAAATGACCTTCCTGTCAGACTTGGCTATAAATGCAGTAGTGCTTTGTGACTGTATGCAACAACGCCTATGTCGCAGCCTGACAGATATCAAGGACAGGCACTCTGTGTTTCAAAGCAGGGGTGGCAGACATAGCCCTGGGAAAATGTGATCTCACACCTTTTGGCCAATGAATAACAGATCTTAATGGAGAGGACTACCCACCTCAACAGAGTCCTTTTTTACACAGCCTTTCCTTTCTTCACCTCAGATAACCCTACATAAAGCTCATTGTCCTCCTAGTAGTGCTTGGTACCATTAGTGTAAAAGTTTAAAGCTCTTTTGGGGTGCAACCAATGGAGCCTCTCCTCTTTCAAGGGCAGTGGTGGGGCAAAGATCACTAGGAGAGTGATGGATTTGCCAACATGGAAAGGAGCCACAAATTTCAGCAAGAAGGCCTCCCAAGTCCTCAGCACCAGTTTGTCTGGAAAAAAGGTGGTGTAGGGCAGCTGTACAAATAGTACCTAGAGTGTATTCATAAGACTAGCTAAAGTGATAGCAATGAGGAAGACCGTCTTTAATGTCGGAGGATGCAATTAGCAGCTTTATATCGACTCAAAATGCATCACAAACAGTTTGGGAGGGAACATGTATGCCAAACATTTAATAAACCACATCACAACTTGTGACTTAAACAAGCACAGTTCGTAGAACAAATGAAAAAATGCTGAAAGGACTGACAAATAAGTCTTAATATTGCCCATTGCAAGGCCTTGCTGACCAAAGATAAAAAATGAAATATCCAACAGTTTGGCTTGCAAAGGGACTGTTCTGTGAATTCCATACCAGGACACATTTTCTTCCAGCATTTAGCATAAATGGAGTTGGTAGACAGATGCTTGGCGGCAAAAATGACATCCACAACCTTAGATGGCAGATTAACCCCTTCGCTGCCAGGCCTTTTCCCCCTAAGGTGCCAGGCCTTTTTTTGGCTATTAGGGGCAGGGCGAGCTTAGGCCCTCATAACTTTTTCTCCACATAAGCTACCCACGCCAAATTTGTGTCCTTTTTTCCCAACATCCTAGGGATTCTTTAGGTACCCAGACTTTGTAGGTTCCCCTGACGGAGACCAAGAAATTAGCCAAAACACAGTGAAAATTTCATTTTTTACAAAACAAAAGGAAAAAAGGACTGCAGAAGAAGGCTTGTGTTTTTTCCCCTAAAAATGGCATCAACAAAGGGTGTGTGGTGCTAAAATCACCTGCTTCCCAGCTTTCAGGAACAGGCAGACTTGAATCAGAAACCCCAATTTTTCAACACAATTTTGGCATTTTACTGGGACATACCCCATTTTTACGATTTTGTGTGCTTTTAGCTTCCTTCCAGTCAGTGACAGAAATGGGTGTGAAACCAATGCTGGATCCCAGAAACCTAAACATTTTGGAAAAGTAGACGAAATTCTGAATTCAGCAATGGGTAATTTGTGTAGATCCTACAAGGGTTTCTGAGATAATGTGGATTTAGATGAAAGCAGGTCCACGCAAGTGTAATTATCTTCTTTAGTTTATTCCAAGTAATCTTCATAAGTAAATAGGAACGCCAACCTCAGCCTAGGCATCCAGCACTTCCAACTGTCCAGCTCAGAATGCTCATCTCAGCTGAGGAAGAATCTAAATGCCACAGGTAGAGATGGAAGATACCATAAACTACAAACTTACACTACATGGTACAAACACAAACATAGGATTTAAAATACGACCCAACACTAATACAACACTACCCAATATTACCCAATACTAAGTACAATACTACACCATCCCCCCCCCAAACTATAACACAACAATTCTATTCAAATTCCAGATACGTCCATCATCAAGTTTGACGGCCCCTTTAAACACTTTGACAACCTCATTTATTGAACTAAATTGTGATATGCCAGACCTGCGCTTTTCTGGCAATTTAACTTTAACTCTATCACCTGCACGCATGGTACACTTTTTCACCAATTTGCGAACATCATATACTTCTTTTCTTCTACGTTGGAGATATCTATCTTTTTCCTTTGCGTTTTTTTTGATGATTTTCTCATCCAAACTAAAAGAAAGATGTTTTTTAAGCCAAGGAGGTATGATCTTAGTATGTGGTACACGCTTCTAAACAACACAAAAGGAGTCTGGTCCGTGCTGGAATGTGGAGTAAACCTATACTCTTCAACCTTGGCCTCCACCAAATTCTCATAATGAACCCCATAACTTTTGCAAATTGTATAGTTTCTTTCAATGTTCTGTTAAAGCGTTCTACCATACCATTCGTTTCCGGATGATAAAGTGCGCATTTTTTGTGCACAATTCCCCTGGAGGAAAGAAAGTCACTGTTAGACTTTTCATCCTTGGCGTGGTCTCCCTTAACTTTTTGCCTCTGTTCCCCAGGCTGTTGATGTGTGCTGGACTCTGATTTTACTGTTTTTGTTACTCTGGGCACTTTACCACTGCTAAAGTGCAAGTGCTCCTGTTTAAAATGTGTACGTAATTGGTTCTCCATGATTGGCATATTTGTTTTACTGTTAAGTCCCTAGTAAAGTGCACTAGAGGTGCCCAGGGCCTGTAAATCAAATGTTACTAGTGGACCTGCAGCACTGGTTGTGCCACCCACACAAGTAACCCTGTAATCATGTCTCAGACCTGCCACTGCAGTGTCTGTGTGTGTATTTTTACACTGTAAACTCGACTTGGCAAGTGTACCCACTTGCCAGGCCTAAACCTTCCCTTTTCTTACATGTCAGACACCCCTAAGGTAGGCCCTAGGTAGCCCCAAGGCAGGGTGCAGTGTATGGTTAAGGTAGGACATTTAGTAATGTGTTTTATATGTCCTGACAGTGAAATACTGCCAACTTCGTTTTTCACTGTTGCAAGGCCTGTCTCTCTCATAGGATAATATGGGGGCTACCTTTAAATATGATTAAAGCGTAGATTCCCCTAGAGAGTAGATGGACATGTGGAGTTTGGGGTCCCTGAACTCACAATTTAAAAATGCATCTTTTAGTAAAGTTGATTTTAAAATTGTGCGTTAGAAAATGCCACTTTTAGAAAGTGTGAGAAAACAGGGCTGATTGCAGAGGCCCCATAACTTTTTGCCCCCATTTTCCTCTTTTTGCTGGTGTTTCCCTGACTTTGATGGTGCCCTGGGTACTGCTAACCAGTCCCAGGGCCTGTGCTCTGTGTAAAATGGATATGCAAATTAGGCTAATTATAATTGGCTAAGTTAACCTACCTATAAGTCCCTAGTATATGGTATGGCATGTAGGTTTAGGGACCACAGCATAGGTGGTGCACACCTAGGTGCACTGCTGAGGTGCCCAGTGTCATTTTAAAAGCAAGCCTGCCTTGCTGGCTGCTTTTAAATTAAAGTTATATGCAAATTCGACTTTGGAATTAAAGGTACTTCCAAAGTCTTAAACTACCTTATTTTTACATATCATATAAGTCACCCCTAAGGTGTGCCCTATGTGCCCCTAGGGCTGGGTGCCATGTAACTATAAGCAGGGACTTTACAAAAATAGATTTATAAGCCCTGTTGAGGTAAAAACAGCCAAATTAGTTTTTCCCTCATTGAAGTAAATGGCCTTCATAGGCTAGAATGGGCAGACTTTATTTTAAATTTTAAAGTCTCCTTAAATGTTACATACCAAGAATTTGGTATCAAATTAATTGTTGTAATAAATCCCACAACTTCCAGTTGTTGGATTTAATATAACTTGTTCAGGTAAAAAGTTTAGACTTTACCTAAAAAGTTGCCAATTTCAGCTCTGCATTGTTTTTGCTGCTGTGCTCTGATTGGCCAGCCTGCAGCAGCTTCTGCCAGGCTGCCTTGATGAGGTGTGAAGTGGCCTGGCTTCACACAAAGGAATGTGCTTGGGGGAGAGAATCTCCCCTCAGCAGATGGTGAGGCAGGAAGGGGGAGGGCTGCCAAACTGGTCTTCAAAGGCAGAGAAGGACACCTGGAGCACCCATCAACACTCCCACATCCTGCAACCCCAGACAATTAGGTGCCCCCTTGATTAGATTAGGAGAGGGGTGTGTTTATGATTTTTAGCCACACCAGTGGGTGGGCTCAGCCAGATGTAACCTCCAAAAATCAGATTCATCCATGTTGGATTTTTAGAGACTGTTGCCTTCTGGGATGGATTTTTGCCACACTTCCCAGGAAGTGGTCATCACAGGGGGACGACCCTGTCCCTGATTGGAGAACCAGGGCCCCCCTGCTTTTCACCCAGGAGCAAGGATAAAACTGGCAGACCTGCCCCCACACCTCAGATCCCCACCAAATTTCAAGAAGAAAGAACTTAAGGAGAAGAAGGACTGCCCTGCTGGACCCCTGGCCTGCACCTGGAACCTGCACTCAGAAGGACTGCACCAGCTGCACACTTGGGCTTCACCACAAGAAGGACTTTGCCTGGCTTCAACTGGTTCAAGGAGGGACTCCCTGTTTGCTACAGGTGAAAAATTGCTAACCAGAGTCCCCTGCACCAACTCCTGAAGAAAGCGACCAGCTGACCACTGTCCAGTGGCCAAAAAGGAGTTTGCGCCAGGTGCATTCTGGGAGTTGAAGTCCGCACCCCCCAAGGACCATCACAGAACTTCTGGACCCTTGGGGTGAGCTGTGGACCCCAAAAGAACCTTAAAAGAACATCTGGGTGAAGCCCCAGAAGTTTGGAAAAGATTTGAGAATTTTTGGAAAAAAGCTCCAGAGAGGGACCGACCCGCCGCGGAAATTCTAGCCGGCTTGCCTCAACCGCGACCCGGCCTGACTTCGTGGTTCGTCCCGGTAAAGAAAAACATCCAAAAAAGAGACTAAGTCCGAAGGTAAAAAGTTGACCGGGACCTCCCAGCCATCGTATCCGAGAAGGGCTCCATGGACGTCGGATCAAGATCCAGGTTTACCCAGGTCGAAGGATTTTCATCTCGAAAAAACGACTAAGTCCGAAGGTAAAAGTCTCCACCGAGGAAACCCACATCGCGTATCCGGACAAGGGCTCCAGGAGGTCGGATTCAACTGGCAGGTTCGTCCCGGTGAAGAAAAACTTCAAAATAAAGACTAAGTCAGAAGGTAACTTTTTAACCGAGGCCTCCCGCGACCTGTAGCCGAGCAGGGCTCCATCGCGGTCGGCCTGAAAGTTTGACTTTGCCCCGGTCGAGGTGCAACCAGATGACCCGATTGGCGCTTTTTGTTTCTAAGCGCTAGAAAAGTAATAATTCTTTAAAAATTCATATCTCCGGTTCCCCTGAACCGATTTTAATCGTTTTTGTGTCATTTTAAAGATAAAAATATAAACTATTTTTATAAATTGGTTTTGGATTTTTAAACTGTTTCCTGTGTTTTATTTAATTACTGTTTTGTGATATTTGAATGCTTTACACTTTGTCTCCTAAGTTAAGCCTTGACGCTCGTTGCCAAGCTACCAAGGGTTGAGCTGGGATTAATTTACTGAGACCTAACTGTACCTAGGTGGAGGTTAGTGGCTTGTTGCTAGGTGTAGGTACCTACCTGCCCTACCAATAACCCATTTTCCAACATAATTGGAAGCAGCGACGGGATCCTGTACTTGTGTTCAATATCACGTTACAGTTTTAGGTAAAACAAATTAAAAATCCTTTAAATTGTCCTAGTGCAAAAATTGTTTTTAATTTTTAATTTGGATTAATTTCAATTATTGAATTTTTGTAATTTTTCTAAATTCTTGTTTCCAATTTTTGCAAAAAGTTTTTGTTGACACAAAACTAGGGAACCATGGAGCTTGATCTGGCTAGCCTACCCACACTGACAGTAGTCCAGCTTAGGGGGTTGTGTATTGAAAGAGGGTTGCCTGCAACCACTGATCTCATGAAGCAAATCCTGATCACATCCCTGACAGCATGGGCTGAGGCCCAAGAGGTAGAGTCAGAAGAAGCTCCAGAGGAGGGAGAAAGAAGGGAGGATGCAAGCTCTAACCACTCAGGGGAGGGAAGGCATCTGAGCCCAAGTGAGGATGAGGAAGAACGGTCCTCAGTAACTACAGTCACTAGGGGCAGATCCAAAGCTAGTGGTGGGAAGGGGGTCCTTTCAGGAGGAGAGAACCCATCCATCAGAGAAAGAGAGCTGGAGGCCCAGCTAGCATACATAGCTTTGGAAGCAGAGAAGCTGGCCCTAGAAAAGAAAAAGTGGGCATACAAAGAGAAAAGAGATGGAGGCAGCGATAAAGAAGCTGAGGTGTCCATGGGTGGGGGAGTTTGCCCCAGATTACCCAAGGGGGTGGTTCCTGCTTATGTATAGGGGGATGACATAGATAAGTGGCTGGGGGCCTTTGAGAGGGCACTCCAAATGAGAAGGGTTAGGCCTCAATACTGGGGTTCCCTTTTGTGGGAGTTGGTCCCCAACTCAGGGAGGGATAGGCTTCTGACCTTAAGGGGGGAGGAGGCAGATTCATACCCTAGTATGAAGAAGTGCTTAGCCAAGAAGTTTGGTCTGACCCCAGAGCAATATAGAATGAAGTTCAGGGACACCCAGAAGGTCAGTACCCAGTCTTGGGTTGACTTTGTGGACATTTCACTAAAGGCACTAGAGGGCTGGATTATTGGTAACAAAGTAGATACTTATGAGGGGTTATACAATCTGATCATGAGAGAGCACATCTTGACCAATTGTACCCAAGAAAGGTTACGCCAGCATCTAGTGGACTCTAAGCAGACCAACCCTAGAGAGCTAGGGGAGGCAGCTGATGAGTGGTTGAGAACCAGGGTGGTTGTCAAGTCCCAGGGGGGAGACTCCAAGAAGGGGGGGACAGGTCCCCAAAAACCTAAGGAGGGAGGTGGTAAGCCCACCACAGAGACTCCCTCTGTACCCCAGAACCCTAAGAAGGAGGAGAGTAAATCCCACTCCCACTCTGACCAGCAGAGACAGTTAGACCCAGGGTTAAAAAAGCTCTTGGACAGTAGGGCTTGCTTTGACTGTCAGCAGACAGGTCACTTCAGAGGAGATGCAGCCTGTCCAAAGAAGGTGGTTAGCACTGGGCTGTCCAGTGTAGCCATAGAGGAGGATTCCTCAGATGATGAAGTCCTCCTAGCATTGAGCTGGGAGACAGGACCAGATGGTAAGCTGGTGATCCCTGAGGGTGGGAGTAGGCACTTCCACCACATTCAAGTGAATGGGATCCCTACCACTGGCCTGAGAGACACCTGTGCCAGTCACACTATAGTGAGTGACCGGTTAGTGACCCCAGACATGTATGTCCCAGGAAAGACAAAGAAAGTCAGGATAGCCACAGGGGAGGTCACCTCCAAACCTGTAGCCATAGTGCCCCTAGAGAGGGAGGGTATCCTTGACTGGATTAGGGTGGTAGTCAGTGCTGACCTTCCCCTAGATTGTATCCTGGGCAATGACTTCCCAGAGGTGAGTCTGGTCACAGATGGGGTGGTCGCCCAGGGCGCCCCCCCCAACCCAAAGTCCTGGGGAGTCAGTCCCTACAGTTAGGAGACAGGGGTCCCCAAGAAAAGGAAAGAAGAAAAGGAAGGGTAGGCCACTCGTAAAGAGAGTTCCAGGGAGCCAAGGGCCTTCTGCCCCAGTAAGGGGGGAGCCCAGAGTTGGCACTGGTGAGGCCTCACCTGACCCCAAGGAAGTCCTGAGTAGTCAGGCAGCTGTCCAGATGCAAGGTGTTGCCCCTGCACTGACAGAAGGGAGAGTGGAAGGAGGGTGTCTGCCACAGGAGGTGGTAGCCCCCCACTCTAGACAGCAAGAGGGGTGCCAGGACCCCAAAGTTGCCCCTAAAGCAGCTCAGCCACCTGTCAGTGGAGAGCTTAGGGTGTGGTTCTGGGTACTGACAGCTGTCAGTAGCCTCTGCTGGGTGCTAGCCTTCCTGGCAGCAATGTACTTGGCCTGGGAGGCAGACCCCAGGGCCAATAGCAAAGTAGGCCCCCTGACCCTATTGGTCATGGTGGGGTTGCTCAAGTGTTGGGTGACCTCTTTGGGTAAGCTAGGTGTTACCCTAGCAAAGTTTGGAGTAGGGGAGGTGGGCACCTCCCTACCCAAGTTGGCAGAGAGAAAGGAGGAAGACCCCCCTAGAGGAAAGTTTCAGTTTGAGTTGGGTCCTTTTACTGTTGGGATGGCTTCACTACCCATAGGGAGTGACCCTGACAGGAGGATATAAGGCAGAGTAGGCCCTGCAAAGGGACAGCCAGTTTTCTTCACTGTCTTCCTCGCCTAACAAGCCAGGAAGACTCTCCCAGGGTTGGGCTGAGTCTCCTGGGCGTGTGGGCTGGGGGGGGGTTGTGTGAGAAAACAGGGCTGATTGCAGAGGCCCCATAACTTTTTGCCCCCATTTTACTCTTTTTTCTGGTGTTTCCCTGACTTTGATGGTGCCCTGGGTACTGCTAACCAGTCCCAGGGCCTGTGCTCTGTGTAAAATGGATATGCAAATTAGGCTAATTATAATTGGCTAAGTTAACCTACCTATAAGTCCCTAGTATATGGTAGGGCATGTAGGTTTAGGGACCACAGCATAGGTGGTGCACACCTAGGTGCACTGCTGAGGTGCCCAGTGTCATTTTAAAAGCAAGCCTGCCTTGCTGGCTGCTTTTAAATTAAAGTTATATGCAAATTCGACTTTGGAATTAAAGGTACTTCCAAAGTCTTAAACTACCTTATTTTTACATATAAGTCACCCCTAAGGTGTGCCCTATGTGCCCCTAGGGCTGGGTGCCATGTAACTATAAGCAGGGACTTTATAAAAATAGATTTATAAGCCCTGGTGAGGTAAAAACAGCCAAATTAGTTTTTCCCTCATTGAAGTAAATGGCCTTCATAGGCTAGAATGGGCAGACTTTATTTTAAATTTTAAAGTCTCCTTAAATGTTACATACCAAGAATTTGGTATCAAATTAATTGTTGTAATAAATCCCACAACTTCCAGTTGTTGGATTTAATATAACTTGTTCAGGTAAAAAGTTTAGACTTTACCTAAAAAGTTGCCAATTTCAGCTCTGCATTGTTTTTGCTGCTGTGCTCTGATTGGTCAGCCTGCAGCAGCTTCTGCCAGGCTGCCTTGATGAGGTGTGAAGTGGCCTGGCTTCACACAAAGGAATGTGCGTGGGGGAGAGAATCTCCCCTCAGCAGATGGTGAGGCAGGAAGGGGGAGGGCTGCCAAACTGGTCTTCAAAGGCAGAGAAGGACATCTGGAGCACCCATCAACACCCCCACATCCTGCAACCCCAGACAATGAGGTGCCCCCTTGATTAGATTAGGAGAGGGCAGGAGAGGGGTGTGTTTATGATTTTTAGCCACACCAGTGGGTGGGCTCAGCCAGATGTAACCTCCAAAAATCAGATTCATCCATGTTGGATTTTTAGAGACTGTTGCCTTCTGGGATGGATTTTTGCCACACTTCCCAGGAAGTGGTCATCACAGGGGGACGACCCTGTCCCTGATTGGAGAACCAGGGCCCCCCTGCTTTTCACCCAGGAGCAAGGATAAAACTGGCAGACCTGCCCCCACACCTCAGATCCCCACCAAATTTCAAGAAGAAAGAACTTAAGGAGAAGAAGGACTGCCCTGCTGGAACCCTGGCCTGCACCTGGAACCTGCACTCAGAAGGACTGCACCAGCTGCACACTTGGGCTTCACCACAAGAAGGACTTTGCCTGGCTTCAACTGGTTCAAGGAGGGACTCCCTGTTTGCTACAGGTGAAAAATTGCTAACCAGAGTCCCCTGCACCAACTCCTGAAGAAAGCGACCAGCTGACCACTGTCCAGTGGCCAAAAAGGAGTTTGCGCCAGGTGCATTCTGGGAGTTGAAGTCCGCACCCCCCAAGGACCATCACAGAACTTCTGGACCTTTTGGGTGAGCTGTGGACCCCAAAAGAACCTTAAAAGAACATCTGGGTGAAGCCCCAGAGGTTTGGAAAAGATTTGAGAATTTTTGGAAAAAAGCTCCAGAGAGGGACTGACCCGCCGCGGAAATTCTAGCCGGCTTGCCTCAACCGCGACCCGGCCTGACTTCGTGGTTCGTCCCGGTAAAGAACAACATCCATAAAAGAGACTAAGTCCGAAGGTAAAAAGTTGACCGGGACCTCCCAGCCATCGTATCCGAGAAGGGCTCCATGGACGTCGGATCAAGATCCAGGTTTACCCCGGTCGAAGGATTTATATCTCGAAAAAACGACTAAGTCCGAAGGTAAAAGTCTCCACCGAGGAAATCCACATCGCGTATCCGGACAAGGGCTCCAGGAGGTCGGATTCAACTGGCAGGTTCGTCCCGGTGAAGAAAAACTTCAAAATAAAGACTAAGTCAGAAGGTAACTTTTTAACCGAGGCCTCCCGCGACCTGTAGCCGAGCAGGGCTCCATTGCGGTCGGCCTGAAAGTTAGACTTTGCCCCGGTCGAGGTGCAACCAGATGACCCGATTGGCGCTTTTTGTTTCTAAGCGCTAGAAAAGTAATAATTCTTTAAAAATTAATATCTCCGGTTCCCCTGAACCGATTTTAATCGTTTTTGTGTCATTTTAAAGATAAAAATATAAACTATTTTTATAAATTGGTTTTGGATTTTTAAACTGTTTCCTGTGTTTTATTTAATTACTGTTTTGTGATATTTGAATGCTTTACACTTTGTCTCCTAAGTTAAGCCTTGACGCTCGTTGCCAAGCTACCAAGGGTTGAGCTGGGATTAATTTACTGAGACCTAACTGTACCTAGGTGGAGGTTAGTGGCTTGTTGCTAGGTGTAGGTACCTACCTGCCCTACCAATAACCCATTTTCCAACAGAAAGTGAGCATTTTCTTGCTTAAACCATTCTGTGATTCTGCCTTGTTTGTGGATTCCCTGTCTGGGTCAGTTTGACAGTTGGGTTGTTTTTCACCTCACACTAGACAGTGACACAAAGGGAGTTGGGGTGTAACCTGCATTTCCTGATTAGCCATCTCTGCTAGGAGGGAGGGGTGGAGTGGTCACTCTCATCTGAAAGGACTGTGTCTGCCTCTGACAATGCAGACTCCAACCCCCTGGTGTGTGTCTGAGGCCTTGCCTGGGCAAGGCAGGATTTCACAAGTAGGGGTGAGTCCCCTTTGAAGAAAGGTGACTTCAAAGACTAAAATGGGTATAAGAAGGGCACCCAAATCTACAGACTTTAGAAACACTTCTGGAACCAAGAGGAACCTCTGCCTGGAGAAGAGCTGATAGCTGAGGAAGAAGTGCTGCCCTGCCTGTGACTGTGCTTTGTGGAGCTTTCCTGCAGTGCTGCTTCTGCCAGAGTAAGAGGGCAAAGACTGGACTTTGTGTGCCTTCCATCTTGTGAAGAACTCTCCAAGGGCTTGAGTTAGAGCTTGCCTCCTGTTGTTTGAAGTCTCAGGGACAGCAAAGACTTCTCTCTGCCAGCACCTGGAGTCTCTGGAGAGACTCCTGCTCTGACAAGTGGTGCCCTATCCAGTCCCTGGGCCCTTGAAAGGAAAGCTGGTGGAAATCCAAGGAAATCGACTTTGGACGACTCCGGACCGACGCCGCTGCTGAATCCGGTAACGCCGCCTGCACCCGACACCGTGACCCTCGCTGGAACGCGACGCTCTTCGCAGGCCCGACGCCGCTGCGGCCCCACTGAAGTCCGCGACTCCGTGGAAGTCGCCGCACCACGTCGTGACCGACGGCGCTCGAAGTGCACGGATCCAACGTTTCGCACAGACGCCGCGATCCCCGACTTTGCGCATCGGCTTGTTGGGAACGACTCAGTCACGACGCCGTGTTAAACATCTCATCAAAGCATTTTTGTTTCTAAGAGCTATTTTTGAGTTTAACCTCTAAAAAAATTCTTAACTTGACTTGTGTATGTCGGATTTTTATCGTTTTGGTCTTGTTTTGTTTAGATAAATATTTCCTATTTTTCTAAACTGGTGTTGTGTCATTTTATAGTGTTTTCATCGAGTTACTTTGTGTGTTGGTACAAATACTTTACACCTAGCACTCTGAGGTTAAGCCTACTGCTCTGTCAAGCTACCAAGGGGGTAAGCAGGGGTTAGCTGAGGGTGATTCTCTTTTACCCTGACTAGAGTGAGGGTCCTTGCTTGAACAGGGGTAACCTGACTGTCAACCAAAGACCCCATTTCTAACATTGGTGATCAGCGGTTGGGATTTGGACTTGTATTTGTGCTCGACATACAGTGATTTAGTGTACACTAATATTTTGAGTGCAGACCACTACATGACCACATACTGCTTGTCTTGAGATTTTTTGCTCTTTCTCTTTTTGTGGATTTTTCCCTATGTCCACTTAGTTTTTCTTCGCTGATCTTTGATTGACTTTGAACTTCATTTGGGAACTTGTTTCTGCATTTGGAACTTTGCACTCCTTTTAACCTTTCATCATGTCTCTACTTGGAGATGCATCAGTTGAAGCTGTTTTTGACCTGAAGCAATTGGATAGTTATAACAAGGCTCAGCTAAAGCAGTTTTGCAAGATTTTTGGTTGTCCCATTAAGAGCTCTTCCAAGAAGGATGAGCTGAAAAAGGCGCTGATGGCCTGGGGGACAACCAGAAACACTGGAGGGCACACTGAGGATGAGGAGGAGGATGAGGATGAGGAGGGAGAGCAAGCAGTACATAATGGTATAGTGGGGGGACCTGTTATTCCCAGGGAAAGAGTCTCTAGGGCAAGTAGCAGTGTATCCTCCAAAGGTCTGACACCTGAAGAATTGCAGGACAGACAGGCAGAGAGGGCATACCAATTGGAGCTGCAGAAGCTCAATCTGGAGAAAGAAAGAGATGAGAGAAGAGCAGTCATTGAGGAAAGGAAGATGCAGCTGTCTCATGAGCTTAACTTAAAGGAGTTAGATCAGAGGAGCCAGTCCAGTAGGGATGGTGGCAGCAATCCTACAGTGCAGCCTGAGAGAAGGGTATACATCCCAAAAGACCTTGTGAGGGATTATAAGAGGGAGGATGATATCTACTTGTGGTTCAAGGGTTATGAGTCAGCTCTCCACATGAACCTGGTCCCTGAAGCTCATTGGGGGCAGCCCTGTGGAAGCATTTTGAGGCAGAGGGGAGGGACACACTGACAGCCTTAGGGGATGCTCAGAGTCTCACCTACCCTGTCATGAAGGAGGCCTTACTCACCAGGTATGGTCTCACCCCTGAGCAGTACAAGGAGAAGTTTAGATCCTACAAAAGAAAGGAATCCCAAACATGGTTGGAATGTGTTGATTCTTTTTGCAGGTCACTGGATGGTTGGGTGAAGGGCAGTAAGGTAAACACGTATGAGGGGCTTTACCATTTAATTGCTTGGGAGCACTTGTACAGTTTATGTTTTCCAGAGCTGCGCCAGCACCTCATTGACAGCAAGCTGACTGACCCCAGGAAGCTTGCGCAGGAAGCGGTCCGCTGGGAGAGCACCAGGGTCCAGAAGAGGTATGGGGGAGACCATGCCAAGGGTGGGCAGGGTCCCTCTCAGAAGAAAGGGGGGGGGGGGTAAGGGCAAACAGGGGGAGTTCTCTAAAGGGCCCCAAACTGATTCCCAGGGTAAGGATTCCCAACCCCCCAGTGAAAAGAAGCCATGGTTGTCCAAAGGGAAGCCAGTGGCAGGTGGTCCCCCACGTAAGTGTTATGCATGTGACCATGTGGGTCATGTGAGGGGAGACCCCAAATGCCCCAAAATTACACCGGCACCCACTGGTGCACCGTCCCAGGGTTTGGCCAGTGTAGCGCTTGGGGAGGAGTTGGTTTCAGGTGGGTGGGAACCAGCAGAAATGATCCTTGTCTCACTAGGGGACAGTGAGATGGTCCAGAGAAACCTAGTGCCTGATAACACTAAGAAGTACAGGCAATGGGTGACCATCAATGGACAGAGGGTGGAGGCTCTGAGAGACACAGGAGCCAGTGTGACTACAGTGAGGAGTCACCTGGTGTCTGAAGAGCAGATTGATCCCCGGGTGCTTCACCAAGTAGTTGCGGTAGACAACTCTGAGCGCCTCTGCAGAGTGGCGCAGGTTCCCTTTGAATAGGGGGGGTCTCAGGTTCCTGGAAAGTAGCTGTGAGTCCAACCATGCCTGCTGATTGTTTGCTAGGCAACAACCTGGAGGATTCCCCTTGGAAGGAGGTGGAACACAGGTCTCACTTGGAGATGTTGGGTCTGTCTGGGTGGGTATGCGTATCCACCCGGTCTATGGCAGGCAATCAGGGTAGTCAAGAGCACCTGGAGCCTGAAACAGTGGCCCAGGGGACCGCCAAGAAGAGGACGGGCAGGGGGCGCGGGAAACCGGCCCCAGAAGTTCCCACGGTCCGGGAGGAGGCAGAGCCTGAGGGTGATGCCCCGGAGCCTACAGGGGAGCAGGTGGCTGAACTGGGGGAAGTCCCTGAGCTGTCGCAGTGGCAGCAGGAAGGGGGGGCCCACCAGAGAAGCATTCTGTGCAGCACAGAAGTCATGCCCTACTTTGGAGGGTTTGCGGCAGCAGGCGACAGACCAGGCGGCTGGGCAAGGAGCCAGGATCACACCTGATTTATTGGGAGGATGACCTCCTGTATAGCGAGCCTAAGGTTCCTGAGCCTTGGTCAGCCCGTGTGCTGGTGGTACCCCAGTGCTTCAGGGCTTTCCTACTGGGGTTGGCTCATGATGTGCCTTTAGCTGGACATTTGGGGCAGGACAAGACCTTTGAGAGGCATGTCACCCACTTTTACTGGCCTCTAATGCGCAGGCACTCAGATGCACATTGCAGGTCTTGTCAGACTTGTCAGGCAAGTGGCAAGAGTGGGAGGAAATGTAAAGCTCCCCTCCAGCCTTTGCCTGTTCTCAGTACTCCCTTTGAGCGGGTAGGAATTGACATTGTGGGGCCTCCGGATCCCAAGACAGCTCTGGGCAACAGGTTCATCCTGGTCTTGGTGGACCATGCCACACGGTACCCAGAAGCCATTCCTCTAAGGACGGTCACTGCCCCCGTGGTGGGACGTGCCTTGATGGGAGTTTTTACCCGCATGGGGTTCCCCAAGGAAGTGGTATCTGATAGAGGTACAAACTTCATATCCACTTTTATGAAGTCTCTGTGGACCTACAAGTTCACCACCCCTTACCACCCCCAAAGTAATGGTCTGGTTGAGAGATTCAACCGCACCTTGAAAGGCATGATTCAGGGCCTGTCAGAGCCCTTTAGGCGTAAGTGGGACGTCCTCTTGCCATGCCTTCTGTTCGCCTACAGGGAGGTGCCTCAAAAGGGACTTGGCTTTAGCCCCTTTGAGCTCATCTATGACCACTCAGTCTGGTGAAGGAGGCTTTGGAGAAAGCTCCTAGTAAACCACCCCAGGATGTATTTAGCTACATGCTGGCACTAAGAAACCAGACTGCCCACTTCAGGAGTCTCGCTCAGGAGAACCTGGAAGCAAGCCAGGAGGATATGAAACGGTGGTACGACCAGAATGCCACTCTGGTTAAGTTTCAGCCTGGACAAAAAGTGTGGGTTATGGCACCAGTGGAGCCTAGGGCTCTCCAAGATAAGTGGACTGGGCCTTTTGAGGTGGTGGAAAGAAAGAGCGAGGTCACCTATCTGGTAGACTTGCAATCCCCCAGGATCCCTTTGAGGGTCCTACATGTCAACCGCCTCAAACCACACTATGAGCGAACTGAGCTATCCATGCTCCTAGCGACAGATGACGGGGTGGAGGAAGAGAGTGAGCCTCTTCCTGACCTCCTGTCTGCAGGAGAGAAAGATGGGTCTGTGGAGGGAGTGATCCTCTCCCCCTCCCTGACTGAGGAACAGCAGAGGGACTGTCGCCACATGTTGGGACAGTTCGCCTCGCTGTTTTCCCTGATCCCAGGAGTCACACACCTGTGCCCACATGATGTGGACACTGGGGACAGTACACCTGTTAAACATAAGGTTTACAGGGTGACTGACAGGGTCAGGGCTTGCATTCAGGAGGAAGTCTCCAAAATGTTAACCCTAGGGGTTATTGAGCACTCCAGCAGTCCTTGGGCCAGCCCAGTGGTCTTGGTCCCAAAGGCTGCTGCTCCTGGTGCCACTCCGGAACTTAGGTCTGTGTGGATTACCGGGGTCTCAATGCGGTCAGCAAGACTGACGCACACCCCATCCCCCGAGCTGATGAGCTCATTGATCGGTTAGGAGCTGCCAAGTACATCAGTACGTTTGATTTAACATCTGGGTACTGGCAAATTGCCTTAACTGAGGGGGGCAAAGGAGAGGTCAGCATTCTCTACCCCCGATGGGCACTTCCACTTCAACGTGATGCCCTTTGGGATGAAGAATGCCCCTGCCACCTTTCAGAGGTTGGTCAACCAGGTGTTGGCAGGACTGGATGAGTTCAGTGCCGCCTACCTGGATGACATTGCTGTGTTTAGTTCCACATGGGAGGAACACCTGCAACACCTCTGGTGAGTGTTAGAGGCCCTGCAGAAGGCAGGCCTCACTAATAAGGTGAGCAAGTGCCAAATAGGGCAGGGTTCTGTGGTGTACTTAGGACACCAGGTGGGGAGTGGTCAGGTGGCACCCCTACAGCCTAAGATTGACACGATTCTGGCTTGGGAGCCTCCCAAGACCCAGACTGAAGAGAGAGCCTTTTTAGGTCTCACAGGATATTACAGGAGGTTTGTTAAGGGATATGGTACCATTGTTACTTCTAAGAAGCAACCCAAGAAAGTGATCTGGACAGAGGCTTGCCAGAACGCTTTTGATGCCCTGAAGGCTGCCATGTGCACAGCACCTGTGCTGCAGGCACCTGACTACTCCAAGGAGTTTGTTGTGCAAACAGACGCCTCAGAGCATGGTATTGGAGCAGTACTCTCACAGCTTAATGAAGAGGGCCTAGATCAACCCGTAGCCTTCATTAGCAGGAGGTTACTACCAAGGGAACGTAGGTGGAGTGCCATAGAACGTGAAGCGTTTGCTGTGGACTGGGCACTGAAGAAGCTAAGACCCTACTTGTTTGGGACTCACTTCCGAGTTCAGAACGACCACAGGCCCCTCAGATGGTTAATGCAGATGAGGGGTGAGAATCCAAAACTGTTGAGGTGGTCCATTTCCCTACAGGGGATGGACTTTACGGTGGAACATCGTCCTGGTACAGAGCTCGCCAATGCTGATGGTCTGTCCAGGTTCTTCCGCCTTAGTGATGAGAACTCCCATGAGGTTGGGTAGTTGCTCCCCACTTTTAACTGGGGGGGACACGTGTTAGACTTTTCATCCTTGGCATTGTCTCCCTTAACTTTTTGCCTCTGTTCCCCAGGTTGTTGATGTGTGCTGGACTCTGATTTTACTGTTTTTGTTACTCTGGGCACTTTACCACTGCTAACCAGTGCTAAAGTGCAAGTGCTCCTGTTTAAAATGTGTACGTAATTGGTTCTCCATGATTGGCATATTTGTTTTACTGTTAAGTCCCTAGTAAAGTGCACTAGAGGTGCCCAGGGCCTGTAAATCAAATGTTACTAGTGGGCCTGCAGCACTGGTTGTGCCACCCACACAAGTAACCCTGTAATCATGTCTCAGACCTGCCACTGCAGTGTCTGTGTGTGTATTTTTACACTGTAAATTCGACTTGGCAAGTGTACCCACTTGCCAGGCCTAAACCTTCCCTTTTCTTACATGTCAGACACCCCTAAGTTAGGCCCTAGGTAGCCCCAAGGGCAGGGTGCAGTGTATGGTTAAGGTAGGACATATAGTAATGTGTTTTATATGTCCTGACAGTGAAATACTGCCAACTTCGTTTTTCACTGTTGCAAGGCCTGTCTCTCTCATAGGATAATATGGGGGCTACCTTTAAATATGATTAAAGCGTAGATTCCCCTAGAGAGTAGATGGACATGTGGAGTTTGGGGTCCCTGAACTCACAATTTAAAAATGCATCTTTTAGTAAAGTTGATTTTAAAATTGTGCGTTAGAAAATGCCACTTTTAGAAAGTGAGCATTTTCTTGCTTAAACCATTCTGTGACTCTGCCTTGTTTGTGGATTCCCTGTCTGGGTCAGTTTGACAGTTGGGTTGTTTTTCACCTCACACTAGACAGTGACACAAAGGGAGTTGGGGTGTAACCTGCATTTCCTGATTAGCCATCTCTGCTAGGAGGGAGGGGTGGAGTGGTCACTCTCATCTGAAAGGACTGTGTCTGCCTCTGACAATGCAGACTCCAACCCCCTGGTGTGTGTCTGAGGCCTTGCCTGGGCAAGGCAGGATTTCACAAGTAGGGGTGAGTCCCCTTTGAAGAAAGGTGACTTCAAAGACTAAAATGGGTATAAGAAGGGCACCCAAATCTACAGACTTTAGAAACACTTCTGAAACCAAGAGGAACCTCTGCCTGGAGAAGAGCTGATAGCTGAGGAAGAAGTGCTGCCCTGCCTGTGACTGTGCTTTGTGGAGCTTTCCTGCAGTGCTGCTTCTGCCAGAGTAAGAGGGCAAAGACTGGACTTTGTGTGCCTTCCATCTTGTGAAGAACTCTCCAAGGGCTTGAGTTAGAGCTTGCCTCCTGTTGTTTGAAGTCTCAGGGACAGCAAAGACTTCTCTCTGCCAGCACCTGGAGTCTCTGGAGAGACTCCTGCTCTGACAAGTGGTGCCCTATCCAGTCCCTGGGCCCTTGAAAGGAAAGCTGGTGGAAATACAAGGAAATCGACTTTGGACAACTCCGGACCGACGCCGCTGCTGAATCCGGTAACGCCGCCTGCACTTGGCGCCGTGACCCTCGCTGGAACGCGACGCTCTTCGCAGGCCTGACGCTGCTGCAGCCCCGCTGAAGTCCGCGACTCCGTGGAAGTCGCCGCACCACGTCATGACCGACGCCGCTCGAAGTGCACGGATTCAACGCTTCGCACAGACGCCGCGATCCCCGACTTCGCGCATCGGCTTGTTTTCACTCTTCACCAAAGGTACTGTACTTGGGGGTCTACACGACTCCGTGTCCGGCGTCGCTGGTGTTGGTTTGTTGGGAACGACTCCGTCACGACACCGTGTTAAACATCTCATCAAAGCATTTTTGTTTCTAAGCGCTATTTTTGAGTTTAATCTCTAAAAAAATTCATAACTTGAATTGTGTATGTCGGATTTTTGTCGTTTTGGTCTTGTCTTGTTTAGATAAATATTTCCTATTTTTCTAAACTGGTGTTGTGTCATTTTATAGTATTTAAATTGAGTTACTGTGTGTGTTGGTACAAATACTTTACACCTAGCACTCTAAGGTTAAGCCTACTGCTCTGCCAAGCTACCAAGGGGGTAAGCAGGGGTTAGCTGAGGGTGATTCTCTTTTACCCTGACTAGCGTGAGGGTCCTTGCTTGAACAGGGGGTAACCTGACTGTCAACCAAAGACCCCATTTCTAACAGTCACACATATATTTCAAGATGAATTGAACTCCGTTGTCTGACAAAATAGTTCAAGGATTTCCCTCCCTGCTGAAAACCTTGGAAAGAAAGTCTATAACCACCTTAGAAGTTACTTCTGAGACAATCAACACTTCAGGCAAGCGAGACAGCAAATCCATAAGCACAATGACATACTTAGAACATGACCCTGAAGAAATGGGTCCCATAATGTCAATAGCAACTTCTTCCCAAACTTCTTAGGGAATTTCTTTAAGTATCATGGGTTGAGTCCTAACTTTGAGTGTCCTGTCCGCCAAGCGGCACTCAATACATTCTCTAACTCTCCTTTCCAATGCAATGTCCATACCGGGCCACCAATACGTGGCTCTCATTCTTTCTTTAGTTTTGCTTATACCTTGATGACCAGAATGTGAAAGATCAAGAAGACGTTCACGCAGGGAAGAAGGAGATATGAGCTTGTTACCGCTCAACAACAAACCCTCATGTAACCACAACTCATCCCGCACTTTCTTGAAAGGTGGAATAGAAACATCTTTGTCATTCCTTAACACCCCTGACCCCAGCAAGTTTATCACTTTAGTTAGACCCAACTCTTCTCACCACTCACGTTCTGAAACACACCCATCAGAAATGGCACAAACTTTTACTTCCTCATCCGTCCACCACGATGTACAATTAAAATCATCAGATACATCATTAGAAGTCAACCTAGGCAAACAGTCTGCAGTTTTGTTGTCGCACCCAGGAACATATTTCACAGTAAACTGATAATCTTGGAGCCCTACTACCCACTTGCAGATGCGGGAGGATACGTTATCCAGACCTTTCTTTCCAAAGATCTCTTGCCGTGGTTTATGATCGGACCGCACCTCAAAACAAATGGCCCAAAGAAATTGTCTGAATTTTGTAACTGCCCAATAGATTGCTAATGCCTCTTTCTCAATAGTGGAATAATTGAATTCTGCACCACGTAGAGTGTGTGATGCAAAGGCAATAGTAATTTCAGTGCCATCCCTTAGTTGTTTCAACACACATCCCAAACCTTTGTCAGTCGCATCTGTTATAAGATAGCACGGTAGACCTAGAGCCTTCTTAAGATCTTGGAATTCCAGCTTGCAATTTTCAGACCAGTTGAACTCAATACCTTTTCTGAGCAGGGATCTAATGGAGCTTGACCTTTTAGCAAAATTGGGAATGTACCTGGCATAGAATTCTGCCATACCCAAGAATACCTGAACATCTTTCTTGCACACTGGTGTAGATAATTCTATAATAGTGCGTATCAAATAATTTTTCGGCTTAACTCCAGTACTAGAAATAACATGTCCTAAATACGTTATCTCAGACTGAAGAAAGTTACACTTTTCCTTCTTCAACGTTATGCCTTTAGATCTGAAAATCAAAAGTACATCTCTCAATTTCCTAATATGTTCTTCTTGGGTATTTGTGAAGACAAGCACATCATCTTGGAAAAAACAAACACCATCCAACCCCTCCTAAAATGTCTTGCATTAATCTTTGAAACACCGCAGCTGCTGAACATAATCCAAACGGCATTCGGTTGAATTTAAAGATGCCAAAGGGAGTGATGAATGAAGTGAGAAGTTTAGAGTCTTCAGTCAATTGTACCTGATGATACGCCAAAGTCAGGTCGAGTGTAGAAAAGAACTTTGCATCTCCTAATGAGCTGATCATTTCGTTGATATTTGGCAGGGGAAATCTATCTTCAACAACTTGTTTGTTCAGGTAACGAAGGTCAACGCAAAGTTTAACGTCACCAGAACGTTTAGTTGCCACAACAATGGGAGAAATCCAGTGTGCTGCTTCCACCTCTTGAATAATTCTACTATCTTTGAGTCTTCGAAGTTCCTGCTTTACTTTCTCTTTTAAGCTCATAGGAATGTTCCTCAACTTGCAAGCCATGGGTTGAGCACCATTTTTCAAAACTATCTGATGTTTGTAGTCTTAAATGCACCCCACACTGGAATTGAATACATCAGGAAATTCACTCCACAAATGACGTTCTAGGTCAGAAACCTCTTGCACAAGAACTTGCGGTACAGCATTGGGGTTCAAAATGATTCCCAATTCCTTTTGATGGGGCCAACTCAAAATAGTATCTCCAACGACTGGAACATAAATCTTTCCACAAATGTCATTCCCTTTCAAATGTATGCTTGCATTAAAGTATCCTTTCATGTCTATAGGTTTGCCACCATAGGGATAAGGCAATACATCCGGTGACTGTAGGTCAACTTTCCCTTCAAAATATGTCTCATAATCTTTGACTGATACAAGAGACAGTTTCGCACCTGAGTCCATCATCATAATTATGGAAGTCCCATTTATCGTGACCAGATCTTTTGGATACTCACAATGGGCGGTGGAAATACAGTTAACATCATTTACTATTTGTAGAATAAATGTTTGGTCTTCATTGTCATTGGTCACTTAATTTATTCTTATATTACTTTTGTTTGTAGATCTACAGCATTTAGCAACGGTTAGAGCGGCAGACCCTGAAGCACAGATCTGGCTCAAGACCAGGGTTCAAGTCCCGCTTTGGCAGGTCTTGGGCTCAATTCCCTTGGACCAGATAATTCTCGCCTCAGTGCCTAATCTAATTAATGGGTCCCACTCTGCAACTCTGGGCAATAGCTTGCTTAATCTCCACAACGGCCCCAACAGCGCTTGGATGCTTGGCTTCACCCTGGGGGTGCCCAGCAGTCCTCTTCTTCTTAGGTTGCAGGAATCTGAGTTCCTAGGTTCAGGGGAGCCCTTAAATACTAAATTTAAGGGTGTATTTAGGTCTGGGGGGTTAGTAGCCAATGGCTACTAGCCCTGAGGGTGGGTACACCCTCTTTGTGCCTCCTCCCAAGGGGAGAGAGGTCACATTCCTATCCCTATTGGGGGAATCCTCCATCTGCAAGATGGAGGATTTCTAAAAGTTAGAGTCACCTCAGCTCAGGGCACCTTAGGGGCTGTCCTGACTGGCCAGTGACTCCTCCTTGTTTTTCTCATTATCTCCTCCGGCCTTCCGCCAAAAGTGGGGCCGTGGCCGGAGGGGGCGGGCAACTCCACTAGCTGGAATGCCCTGTGGTGCTGTAACAAAGGGGGTGAGCCTTTGAGGCTCACCGCCAGGTGTTACAGCTCCTGCAAGGGGGAGGTGATAAGCATCTCCACCCAGTGCAGGCTTTGTTACCAGCCACAGAGTGACAAAGGCACTCTCCCCATGTGGCCAGCAACATGTCTCGAGTGTGGCAGGCTGCTAAAACCAGTCAGCCTACACAGGTAGTTGGTTAAGGTTTCAGGGGGCACCTCTAAGGTGCCCTCTGGGGTGTATTTTAAAATAAAATGTACACTGGTATCAGTGTGCTTTTATTGTGCTGAGAAGTTTGATACCAAACTTCCCAGTTTTCAGTGTAGCCATTATGGTGCTGTGGAGTCCGTGTTTGACAGACTCCCAGACCATATACTCTTATGGCTACCCTGCACTTACGTCTAAGGTTTTGCTTAGACACTGTAGGGGCACAGTGCTCATGCACTGGTGCCCTCACCTATGGTATAGTGCACCCTGCCTTAGGGCTGTAAGGCCTGCTAGAGGGGTGACTTATCTATACTGCATAGGCAGTGTGAGGTTGGCATGGCACCCTGAGGGGAGTGCCATGTCGACTTACTCGTTTTGTCCTCACCAGCACACACAAGCTGGCAAGCAGTGTGTCTGTGCTGAGTGAGGGGTCCCCAGGGTGGCATAAGATATGCTGCAGCCCTTAGAGACCTTCCCTGGCATCAGGGCCCTTGGTACCAGGGGTACCAGTTACAAGGGACTTACCTGGATGCCAGGGTGTGCCAATTGTGTAAACAAAAGTACAGGTTAGGGAAAGAACACTGGTGCTGGGGCCTGGTTAGCAGGCCTCAGCACACTTTCAATTCAAAACATAGCATCAGCAAAGGCAAAAAGTCAGGGGGTAACCATGCCAAGGAGGCATTTCCTTACACAACCCCCCCCCCCAAACGAAAGAGGATGAGACTAACCTTTCCCAGGAGAGTCTTCATTTTCTAAGTGGAAGAACCTGGAAAGGCCATCTGCATTGGCATGGGCAGTCCCAGGTCTGTGTTCCACTATAAAGTCCATTCCCTGTAGGGAGATGGACCACCTCAACAGTTTTGGATTTTCACCTTTCATTTGCATCAGCCATCTGAGAGGTCTGTGGTCAGTTTGAACTACAAAGTGAGTACCAAAGAGGTATGGTCTCAGCTTCTTCAGGGACCAAACCACAGCAAAGGCCTCCCTCTCAATGGCACTCCAACGCTGCTCCCTGGGGAGTAACCTCCTGCTAATGAAAGCAACAGGCTGGTCAAGGCCATCATCATTTGTTTGGGACAAAACTGCCCCTATCCCATGTTCAGAGGCATCTGTCTGCACAATGAACTGCTTGGAGTAATCTGGAGCTTTTAGAACTGGTGCTGTGCACATTGCTTGTTTCAGGGTGTCAAAGGCCTGTTGGCATTCTACAGTCCAGTTTACCTTCTTGGGCATTTTCTTGGAGGTAAGTTCTGTGAGGGCTGTCACTATGGATCCATATCCCTTCACAAACCTCCTGTAATACCCAGTCAAGCCAAGGAATGCCCCGACTTGAGTCTGGGTTTTTGGAGCTGCCCAGTCCAGAATAGTCTGGATCTTGGGCTGGAGTGGCTGAACTTGGCCTCCACCTACAAGGTGTCCCAAGTAAACCACAGTTCCCTGCCCTATCTGGCATTTGGATGCCTTGATAGAGAGGCCTGCTGATTGCAGAGCCTTCAAAACCTTCTTCAGGTGGACCAGGAGATCCTGCCAGCTGGAGCTAAAGACAGCAATATCGTCAAGATAAGCTGCACTAAAGGACTCCAAACCAGCAAGGACTTGATTCACCAACCTTTGGAAGGTGGCAGGGGGAATTCTTTAAACCAAAGGGCATAACAGTAAACTGATAATGCCCATCAGGTGTGGAGAATGCTGTCTTTTCTTTTGCTCCAGGTGCCATTTTGATTTGCCAGTACCCTGCTGTTAAGTCAAAGGTACTTAAGAATTTGGCAGCACCTAATTTATCAATCAGTTCATCAGCCCTAGGAATGGGATGGGCATCTGTCTTGGTGACAGAATTAAGTCCTCTGTAGTCCACACAAAACCTCATCTCTCTCTTTCCATATTTGGTGTGAGGTTTGGGGACTAAGACCACTGGGCTAGCCCAGGGGCTGTCAGAGTGCTCAATTACTCCCAATTCCAGCATCTTGTGGACTTCCACCTTGATGCTTTCCTTAACTTGGTCAGACTGTCTGAAAATTTTGTTTTTGACAGGCATGCTGTCTCCTGTGTCCACATCATGGGTACACAGGTGTGTCTGACCAGGGGTTAGGGAAAAGAGCTCAGCAAACTGTTGCAGGACCTTCCTACAATCAGATTGCTGTTGGCTAGAGAGGGTGTCTGAATAGATCACTCCATCAACTGAGCCATCCTTAGGGTTTGATGAGAGGAGATCAGGGAGAGGTTCACTCTCAGCTTCCTGGTCCTCATCTGTTACCATCAACAGATTCACATCAGCCCTATCATGGAAGAGTTTTAGGCGGTTCACATGGATCACCCTCTTGGGGCTCCTGCTAGTGCCTAGGTCCACCAGGTAGGTGACCTGACTCTTCTTTTCTAGCACTGGGTAAGGGCCACTCCATTTGTCCTGAAGTGCCCTGGGAGCCACAGGCTCCAAAACCCAGACTTTCTGCCCTGGTTGAAATTCAACCATTGCAGCCTTTTGGTCATACCAAAACTTCTGGAGTTGTTGGCTGGCCTCAAGGTTTTTACTTGCCTTTTCCATGTACTCTGCCATCCTTGAACGTAGGCCAAGTACATAGTCCACTATGTCTTGTTTAGGCTCATGAAGAGGTCTCTCCCAACCTTCTTTCACAAGAGCTAGTGGTCCCCTTACAGGGTGGCCAAACAGAAGTTCAAAGGGTGAGAACCCTACTCCCTTCTGAGGCACCTCTCTGTAAGCGAAAAGCAGACATGGCAAGAGGACATCCCATCTCCTTTTGAGTTTTTCAGGGAGCCCCATGATCATGCCTTTTAATGTCTTGTTGAATCTCTCAACAAGGCCATTAGTTTGTGGATGATAGGGTGTAGTGAATTTATAGGTCACTCCACACTCATTCCACATGTGTTTCAGGTATGCTGACATGAAGTTGGTACCTCTGTCAGACACCACCTCCTTAGGGAAGCCCACTCTGGTAAAGATACCAATGAGTGCCTTGGCTACTGCAGGGGCAGTAGTCGACCTAAGGGGAATAGCTTCAGGGTATCTAGTAGCATGATCCACTACTACTAGTATGTACATATTCCCTGAGGCTGTGGGAGGTTCAAGTGGACCCACTATGTCCACACCCACTCTTTCAAAGGGGACCCCCACCACTGGAAGTGGAATGAGGGGGGCCTTTGGATGTCCACCTGTCTTACCACTGGCTTGACAGGTGGTACAGGAGACACAAAACTCCTTAACTTTCTGGGACATGTTGGGCCAGTAGAAGTGGTTGACTAGTCTCTCCCACGTCTTGGTTTGTCCCAAATGCCCAGCAAGGGGAATATCATGGGCTAAGGTCAGTATGAACTCTCTGAACTCCTGAGGCACTACCACTCTCCTAGTGGCACCAGGTTTGGGATCTCTTGCCTCAGTGTACAGGAGTCCAATTTCCCAATAGACCCTATGTGTTCCAGTTTTCTTGCCATTGGACTCTTCAGCAGCTTGCTGCCTAAGGCCTTCAAGAGAGGGACAGGTTTCTTGCCCCTTACACAACTGCTCCCTTGAGGGTCCCCCTGGGCCTAGGAGCTCAACATGATAAGGTTCTAACTCTAGAGGCTTGGTTCCCTCACAGGGCAGAACTTCTTCCTGAGAAGAGAGGTTCTCTTTTTGTTGTTGTGTTGCAGCTGGTTTCCCAGTTGTCTTTCCTTTTCTCTTGGTAGGCTGGGCCCTTTTTCCAGACTCCAGCTCTACTCTTTCACCCTGAGCCTTGCACTGTGCCCTTGTCTTGACACACACCAGTTCAGGGATACCCAGCATGGCTGCATGGGTTTTCAGTTCTACCTCAGCTCATGCTGAGGACTCCAGGTCATTTCCAAGCAAACAGTGTACTGGGATACTTGAGGAGACCACCACCTGTTTCAGGCCATTGACCCCTCCCCACTCTAAAGTTATCATAGCCATGGGATGTACTTTAGTTTGATTGTCAGCATTGGAGACTGGATAAGTTTGTCCAGCCAGGTATTGACCAGGGGAAACCAGTTTCTCTGTCACCATGGTGACACTGGCACCTGTATCCCTCAGGCCTTCTACACTTGTCCCATTAATTAAGAGCTGCTGCCTGTATTTTTGCATGTTAGGAGGCCAGGCAGCCAGTGTGGCTAAATCCACCCCACCCTCAGAGACTAATGTAGCTTCAGTGTGACACCTGATTTGCTCTGGGCACACTGTTGATCCCACTTGGAGACTAGCCATTCCAGTGTAAGCTGGAGTGGAGTAAGAAGTGGTACTTTTCTTGGGACAGGCCTTGTCTCCAGTTTGGTGTCCAGGCTGATTACAGCTACGACACCAGGCCTTTTTGGGATCAAAGTTTCTACCCTTGTACCCAAAATTGTTTTGTGAAGAGGCTCTGGGCCCACCCTCCTGTGCAGGGTTTTGGGGGCCTGTAGAAGACTCTTTACTATTTTTGTTTTTGGATGTCTCAACACTCTTCCCCTGGGGAGGCTTTGTGACCCCTTTCTTTTGGTCACCCCCTGTGGAAGTCTTGGTCACCCTAGTCTTGACCCAATGGTCCGCCTTCTTTCCCAATTCTTGGGGAGAAATTGGTCCTAGGTCTACCAGATGCTGATGCAGTTTATCATTTGAACAATTACTCAATAGGTGTTCTTTCACAAATAAATTGTACAGCCCATCATAATCATTAACACCACTGCCTTGAATCCAACCATCCAGTGTTTTTACTGAGTAGTCCACAAAATCAACCCAGGTCTGGCTCGAGGTTTTTTGAGCCCCCCTGAATCTAATTCTATACTCCTCAGTGGAGAATCCAAAGCCCTCAATCAGGGTTCCCTTCATGAGGTCATAAGATTCTGCATCTTTTCCAGGGAGTGTGAGGAGTCTATCCCTACACTTTCCAGTGAACATTTCCCAAAGGAGAGCACCCCAGTGAGATTTGCTTACTTTTCTGGTTACACAAGCCCTCTCAAAAGCTGTGAACCATTTGGTGATGTCATCACCATCTTCATATTTAGTTACAATCCCTTTAGGGATTTTCAACATGTCAGGAGAATCTCTGACCCTATTTATGTTGCGGCCACCATTGATGGGACCTAGGCCCATCTCTTGTCTTTCCCTTTCTATGGCTAGGAGCTGTCTCTCCAAAGCCAGTCTTTTGGCCATCCTGGCTAACAGGAGGTCATCTTCACTGAGGCTCTCCTCAGTGATAACAGAGGTGCTGGCCCCTCCTGTGAGGGAAGCAGCATCTCTGACTATTATGTTTGGAGTCAGGGATTGAGGGTCCCTGATCTCCCTAATTAGGACTGGAAGAGGGGAATTCTCCTCCAAGTCACTATCTTCTCCCTCTGTGAGGTCATCCTCATAGGGGTTTGCTTTTTCAAACTCTGCCAAAAGCTCCTGGAGCTGTTGTTTGGAGGGTCTTAAGCCAACTGGGATTTTATTTATTTTGCAGAGAGACCTTAGCTCCCTCATCTTAAGATGGAGGTAAGGTGTGAGGTCGAGTTCCACCACATTCTCACCTGCACCAGGCATTATGTTTCTAAAAGTTGGAATACTTTTTAAGAATCTAAAACTAGTTCTAGAATCTAATTCAAACTTTCACAAAACTTTTAAACTCTAAAAGAAATGCTAAACAGGGACTAACACAAGGCCCTAGCAGGACTTTTAAGAATTTAGAAAAATAGTTCAAATTGCAAAAATCAATTTCTAATGACAATTTTTGGAATTTGTCTTGTGATCAGGTATTGGCTGAGTAGTCCAGCAAATGCAAAGTCTTGTATCCCACCGCTGCCACCAATGTAGGACGTTGGCTCTGTATGCACTATTTCAAAGTAAGGAATAGTATGCACAGAGTCCAAGGGTTCCCCTTAGAGGTAAGATAGTGGCAAAAAGAGATAATACTAATGCTCTATTTTGTGGTAGTGTGGTCGAGCAGTAGGCTTATCAAAGGAGTAGTGTTAAGCATTTGTTGTACATGCACAAGCAATAAATGAGGAACACACACTCAGAGACAATTCCAGGCCAATAGGTTTTTGTATAGAAAAATATATTTTCTTAGTTTATTTTAAGAACCAGAGGTTCAAGATTTACATGTAATACTTCAAATGAAAGGTATTGCAGGTAGGTACTTTAGGAACTTTGAATAATCAAAATAGCATATATACTTTTCACATAAATCACATATAGCTATTTTAAAACTAGACACAGTGCAATTTTCACAGTTCCTAGGGGGAGTAAGAGTTAGTTAGTTTTTGCAGGTAAGTAAACCACCTACGGGGTTCAAGTTTGGGTCCAAGGTAGCCCACCGTTGGGGGTTCAGAGCAACCCCAAAGTTACCACACCAGCAGCTCAGGGCCGGTCAGGTGCAGAGTTCAAAGTGGTGCCCAAAACGCATAGGCTTCAATGGAGAAGGGGGTGCCCCGGTTCCAGTCTGCCAGCAGGTAAGTACCCGCGTCTTCGGAGGGCAGACTAGGGGGGTTTTGTAGGGCACCAGGGGGGACACAAGTTAGCACAGAAAGTACACCCTCAGCAGCACGGGATCGGCCGGGTGCAGTGTGCAAACACACGTCGGGTTTCCAATGTAAATCAATGGGAGACCAAGGGGTCTCTTCAGCGATGCAGGCAGGCAAGGGTGGGGCTCCTCGGGGTAGCCACCACCTGGGCAAGGGAGAGGGCCTCCTGGGGGGGTCACTCCTGCACTGGAGTTCCGATCCTTCAGGTCCTGGGGGCTGCGGGTGCAGGGTCTTTTCCACGCGTCGGGATCTGGGAGTCAGGCAGTCGCGGTCAGGGGGAGCCTCGGGATTCCCTCTGCAGGCGTCGCTGTGGGGGCAACTCTGGCTACTTACGGTCTCGCAGTCGCCGGGGAGTCCTCCCTGAAGTGTTGTTTCTCCACAAGTCGAGCCTGGGGCGTCGGGTGCAGAGTTGCAAGTCTCATGCTTCCGGCGGGAAACGCAGTTGTCTTGAAGTTGCTTCTTTGGAAACAAAGTTGCAGTCTTGGGTGAACAGAGCCGCTGTCCTCTGGAGTTTCTTGGTCCTTCTAGAGCAGGGCAGTCCTCTGAGGATTCAGAGGTCGCTGGTCCTGGGGAAAGCGTCGCTGGAGCAGTGTCTTTTGAAGTGGGGAGACAGGCCGGTAGAGCTGGGGCCAAAGCAGTTGGTGTCTCCGTCTTCTCTGCAGGGTTTTTCAGCTTAGCAGTCCTCTTCTTCTTAGGTTGCAGGAATCTGAGTTCCTAGGTTCAGGGGAGCCCTTAAATACTAAATTTAAGGGCGTGTTTAGGTCTGGGGGGTTAGTAGCCAATGGCTACTAGCCCTGAGGGTGGGTACACCCTCTTTGTGCCTCCTCCCAAGGGGAGGGGGGTCACATTCCTATCCCTATTGGGGGAATCCTCCATCTGCAAGATTGAGGATTTCTAAAAGTTAGAGTCACCTCAGCTCAGGGCACCTTAGGGGCTGTCCTGACTGGCCAGTGACTCCTCCTTGTTTTTCTCATTATCTCCTCCGGCCTTCCGCCAAAAGTGGGGCCGTGGCCGGAGGGGGCGGGCAACTCCACTAGCTGGAATGCCCTGTGGTGCTGTAACAAAGGGGGTGAGCCTTTGAGGCTCACCGCCAGGTGTTACAGCTCCTGCAAGGGGGAGGTGATAAGCATCTCCACCCAGTGCAGGCTTTGTTACCAACCACAGAGTGACAAAGGCACTCTCCCCATGTGGCCAGCAACATGTCTCGAGTGTGGCAGGCTGCTAAAACCAGTCAGCCTACACAGGTAGTTGGTTAAGGTTTCAGGGGGCACCTCTAAAGTGCCCTCTGGGGTGTATTTTAAAATAAAATGTACACTGGTATCAGTGTGCTTTTATTGTGCTGAGAAGTTTGATACCAAACTTCCCAGTTTTCAGTGTAGCCATTATGGTGCTGTGGAGTCCGTGTTTGACAGACTCCCAGACCATATACTCTTATGGCTACCCTGCACTTACAATGTCTAAGGCTCATGCACTGGTGCCCTCACCTATGGTATAGTGCACCCTGCCTTAGGGCTGCAAGGCCTGCTAGAGGGGTGACTTATCTATACTGCATAGGCAGTGTGAGGTTGGCATGGCACCCTGAGGGGAGTGCCATGTCAACTTACTCGTTTTGTCCTCACCAGCACACACAAGCTGGCAAGCAGTGTGTCTGTGTTGAGTGAGGGGTCCCCAGGGTGGCATAAGATATGCTGCAGCCCTTAGAGACCTTCCCTGGCATCAGGGCCCTTGGTACCAGGGGTACCAGTTACAAGGGACTTACCTGGATGCCAGGGTGTGCCAATTGTGTAAACAAAAGTACAGGTTAGGGAAAGAACACTGGTGCTGGGGCCTGGTTAGCAGGCCTCAGCACACTTTCAATTCAAAACATAGCATCAGCAAAGCCAAAAAGTCAGGGGGTAACCATGCCAAGGAGGCATTTCCTTACAGAATGCACTGCTTAAAAACTAAACGCCCCTTGAAAAGGACCAAAGAATCGTCTACACTTATCTAATTGCCTGGAACATAGATCTCTGAAAAACGATCTACAAAATGATCAAGGACAGGACTAATCTTAAAAAGACGGTCACAATCAGGGTGATCTCGTGGCAAGGCTAAAGCATTGTCTACAAAATGCAGCATACGAAGAAGAAACAGCAAATAGCGATTACGTGTCATAGTTGCAGGAAATATAGCCGTTGCCAACAAGGGACTAGTAGATCAATAAGAAGCCGGGGACGGCTTCCTTATCAACCACATCAAAAATGTCAAACCTAAAAACATTTTTCATCTCTTCCAGATATGTGGGAACCCACTGAGTAGCTCTAGACTGAGGCCTAAGTCTGGAAGCGTTGTCCCTCAAATATTGCTCTGCAGACAAATTAGTCTGCTCCACAATCTCTTCCAAAATACATCGGCCATAAACAAGTGAAAGAAACTGACAGGCAAAAAGTTTTCCATATTGACTCTACACCCTGGGAGACCAGTAAATGCAGGTAACTGTCGCCGCCCCATGTTTGGGGCAATCCAGGTGTCAGGTCTTCTAATGGGAAACCCTTCAGCCCCAGGCTGCTGCACTTTTGGCACATCAATGTCCTCCTCTAAAACAGGCCCCTCACCTGCACTGAGAGTGGCTTCCTCATCAGAAGAATCCTGTCTGACAGAAAACTCACTGCCAGAATCTCTCACTTCCTCCTCTGCCTCAGATGCAGAGTCAGTCTCGTAATCATGGTCTGAAGACGACTCAAAAAGCATGCCAACAACCTGCTGAGCAGTCACTCTGCGGCTAGCCATGATCCTCACTAACAACAAATGGATTGCCAACAACAACCAGCACTAAAATAAGTAATATCAAAGTGTAGCTTTATCACAAAGAGTTATGTACTAAAAAACTATACCACTCACTTGCCTGAAAAAGCTACTCACCAGCAACTACTCTGCACAGACACAGCAATCACCAATGATATTCCACTAAAACGAAAAAAGAAAAAAGCAAATTAGACATATGACAACACAAATATCATTGTGCTCAAATCTAAGGACAATTTCACACACAATACTGCATTTAGTACACCACCTACAAACATGTCATTCATGCATGCCAACAATACTCCTTTGGAGTAAATTGCTTTTACTTACCTAAAACATGCAACTATGCAAACCGCAGGACAACTACTGCCAAAACCGCAAGGATCCACAGCAAAGGAAGCAAAAGCTTTGAACTAGAACAAAAAGAAGAAATAAACTGTTATAATCACAAATACAAATACTTCGCCAGTTGACAAACACCCCGCCACCAAGAACTTAGAATTTGTCCCTAGTGCCTAAGTGGCTGAGCCTAAAAAAAATAGGCTGATCTGCCCCCATGGGGGCAGAAATGGCCAACAGCTCTGTATCTTGTTTGGCCCTTGCCAAAGGGGGCAAAAGGGGGTGCCCCCAGCACAAAAAAACTAAGGGGAGCAAAAAAATAAATCCCTAACGTCTTGGTGGCTTCTGCCCCTTGGGGGCAGATAGGCCTAAAAAAAATAGGCCCCCATGGGGGGCAGAAATGGCCAACAGCTCTGTGCCCCCTTCGAGGGCCCTTGTCAAAGGGAACACCCCCAGCACACAAAAAAAAAGGGAACCAAAAAAAAAAAATCTCTGACATCTTGGTGCCTTCTGACTCCCTTGGGGGCAGATAGGCCTAAAACAAATAGGCCGCTCTGCCTCCGAGGTGGGCAGAAATGGCCATCAGTAATGTGCCCCCTTTTGGGGGCGACCCTTGCCAAAGGTGCCGCCCCCCCCCACACAAAACACACACACACAGGATCCCTGGTGCATAAGTGGATTCTGCCCCCCTTGGGGGGTAAATGGGCATAAAAAACAAAATTGGCCGATCTGCCCCCAAGGGGGGCAGAAATGGCCAACAGCTCTGTGCCCCCTTTAGGGGGCGACCCTTGCCAAAGGGGGCACCCCCAGCACAAAACATAAAAAAGGGAACAAAAAAAAAATCCCTGGCGTATTGGTGGTTTCCGGGGCAGATGGGCCTAAAAAAATAGGGGGGCAGAAATGACCAATACTAATTTTCCCTCCTTTAGGGGGGCGACCCTTGCCCAAGGGGTGCCCCCAAACACACAAAACACACACATACCACACAATCCCTGGCGCCTAGTGGGTTTCGACCCCCCCGGGGGCGAGATAGGCCAAAAACATGGCCGATCTAGCCCCAGGGGGGCCGAAACATATAAATAATGATTGCCCCCGGGTTAACGACCCTTGCCTAAGGGGTCGCTGCCCAAAAACATCGGAAAATTACAATCCCTGGTAGTTTCGCCCCCCCCCCCCCCCCCCGGGGCAGATCAACCAAAAAAACAGCCAATCTGCCCCCAGGGGGGGGCCAAAACAGGATTTGCAATTGCCCCCCAGGGGAGCGACCCTTGCCCAAGGAGTCACTTCCCGAAATAAAACTCAATGGAAATCCCTGGTGCCTAGTAGGGATTCCTGCTCCACGATCGCAGGCCCCACCCGCGATCGCGGAGCAGGAATCAGCTGAGAACAGGCACAGGGGGAAAGGAAAAACTCGTTCCTTACCCCCGTGTCTGTTTTCTCCTCCAAAAGAGAGAGACTCTGAAGTACTCTCCTGCCGACGCGCTGGAAGCAAATGGCTTCCAGCACGTCCTCGATAGCTTCTGATGACGTTGGTGTGCTGTGAGCGCGCTGACGTCCTCAGATTGCCGAGGGGGTGTCGGGGGTGAAAGGGGAAGGGATTCCCTTTCCATCCTCGACTGGGGGGTGTGGGTGGGAGGCCCATGGGGGGAGCGCTAGGGCTCCCCCTGTGGGCCGGGTGCAGGACGAGCTGGTGTGGACCAGCTCGCCCCAGGCACCCTGGGGGTTAAATGTAGTCAACCACCATCACTCAATCTTCATGCATGGAGATACATACTGCAAAGGTTTGAATGAAGGACCATGCCCTGCTGCTATCACTGAAGATTCTACCAAAGAAGTAGCCTGCTCGGAGGACAGATGCTACGGCCCAAAGGTTATGGGTAAGGCACTCTCCTGGTCCAATATGAAGTCACTAGAAGGACTTGGTCCAGTTGTTTATTATTTTTGTCAGAACTCAGGACAGGAGAGGCAGAGATGAAATGGAGTACAGGAGTCCCAGGCTCCACTCTGTGCTGAATGAATTATCTCTCACACAGAGAGTTTGTGGGAAGCCCAACATGGAAGCGTTTTGACACTGCCCATTCTCAACAGTGGCAAAAAAGATCCAGTCAGGGTTCTTCCCTTCTTCCCATAGTTGCAAGATGCCCTGAGCCACCTCAGGGTGCAACCACCATTGTGATTTGCCGTGTTTCACGGTCTGAGCTTATCTGCCCTGGCGTTTAAAGATTTCATCAGGTGGCTCATGATCAGAGAAGTGCCCTGATGTTCCAGCCAACTCCAGAGGTGCAGCACTTTTTGGCGCAGTACTACATGGTGGTGGAGTGGTCTGTGAGAACCTGCACTTATCCCTTGATAGATGGCAGAGTGGCCTTCCGTACCAGGTGGATGGCCTGCCACTTCAACAGATTTATGTGAATCTGGGTTACTGTTGGAGACGGGAGCTTTCTGATCTCCACCTCACAGATGGCCTTCACAACTCAGCAGTGACGCATCAGTTACCAGCATCAGCTCTGGGTGGGGAAGGGAGAGGGGTCTACTATGTCAAGTTGCAGTTGACCAGTCGCCACTAGATCTTTTGTAGTCTCTCCCACAAATCTGGATGATGTCTGCTATATTGTCTTAGTACTGGGCCCACTACGATTTCAGAACCCACAGCATATCCTGCATATGCCACCTAGACAAGTGGCTAAACATCATGCACAAAGCCAACAGGCCAAGAAGTCTAAGAGCTGCTTTCACTGAGATCCATAACTTCGCCTTTGTCAAGAGGTGGCCGATCCTACCTTCAACAGCCAGTTGTAGAGGTAGGGGGAAAACTGATATCCCCAACCTCTGAAGGTGAGCAGCTATCACCACCATCACTTTTGTGGACACCAGAGGGGTTCTAGTAGGGCCAAAGTGAGCACAGCAAACAAAATGCGCTTGGCTGTCTTTGAACCCCAGGTAATATCTGGAGGACTCCTGGAATGGCACATGAAAGTACACATCCTGCAGGTCCAAGGCTACTATCCAGATGCCCAGATTTAGGGCAGACAGAACCTGTGCCAGTGTGAGCATTTTGAACGTGTCTTTTGCAGGCAGAGATTCAGAGGGCAAATATATAAAATAGGACAGCCTGTGCCCTAGTCCTCCCTGGCACTAAAAAACAGCATGAGTAACAACTCGCCCCTATTCCATGGCCTCTTTTGACAGCAGGGCTTGAACCTATTGCAGTAAGATGGAAAGGTACTCCTCTGACATTTTCTCTGATGTGGACAAAAGCTGCAGAGGGTCAGAAAGTAAAACCAAGGGCAAAGCCCTGCTAGACGATGTGAAGGATCCGCCTATCCGATGTGATGGACCTGCAACCTGGAAGAAAATGTCAGATCCTGCCTCCCACAAGGTGGTTGTGCATAGCTAAAAGCAAGCTAAAGTGACTTGGAGGCTAATGCTGCAGGGGAGTGGGGACTGGGAAGATTGGGGCCCCCTTCAGGGCTGAGGTGACTGCAGCAGGGGGTTGCAATTGTTTATACACCATACCTCTGGGGTAGCCTCAGAAGTATTGAAACTGATGAGGTAACTGTCTGACGGGGGTTCAAAGTTCCAAAGAGCACACTGTGACTCGGCTTTCCTCTAAGTGCTCCATGGTGGAATCAGCTTTTTCGCCAATGAAACGGAATCCATCAAAAGGCTTGTCCATGAGGGATGCCCACACACTCAAGAGAAGCCTGTGGATCTCATCCATAAATGGTGACGGAGCACCACACTAGTGCCAACTACTCCCCCCAAGCAGAAAGTCCAGACCAGCATGGACCACATATTTCGCCACATCTTGAATGGCTTAAGTCAAAGAGGCCCTGAGCTCTTTTGAGACCACTGGCAAGATCCTGCTGGTGGGCAAGAACAAGGTTTTGACAAAGTGTCCATAAGGGTCTCAGTTAGAGTTTGACTGAAAGGCAGTAAAGGGTCAGCAGAAGTCAGCCCGGGCTGAAGGACTTCAGTAAGCACAGTTGTTTCAGCGACCAAACAGGGGAGTTGTAAATCCAGGGATGCAGCAACGCATCTACTGAAAAGGAAGAGCTCTCTTCTATAGGCAGCCCAAAGGGGGAAATCAACCCTGTAAAAGGGGAAATATTAAGCCTACTTCCCTATTGTAAATTCATATACAAACTTTCATCATAATGTGGCTGTAAATCATCCCCAGTGGCATCTCCAAGTGGTGAGACACTCTGGTCAGAGTAGGATCTGAAAAGCTGGTGGAGCAAGTCAGGACGGCTCCATGGTAGAGGAAGGGTTTTGTCTGAGAATGGGAACCAGTTGTGCTGGATTGGAGTCAGACTACAACCTTGTTAGGGGTCGAGGTGAATTATACACAGGGTTGGACAACAAGGTAGGCACAGGATCCACATTCTGTGCTTTCAACATTGGGGCCGATATTTATGAGGAAGTGACTGGTGCAGCTTTGGAGCAGGAAGAAGTCAGTGTGGAACCTGAAGGGGATTCCAGTGGCTCAGCGGATGGATCTACCAGCGGTAACCCCACTGGATGAACCTTATAGATTCTTGGGGCGCAAAATCATGACAGAGGGAACCAGAAATGTGCCAAAATATGCAGCATAGCCTCCCTAAAGTTCTTGACCTGCGTCTGTATCACCGTTGGCCCAGGGAACTCTGGGCACTTCAGGATCCATTGAGGAATCTGCTCCTCAATCGGAGTTCGGGAGTGAGATCAAGTTGCACTTTGACATCCTTGCATCTTCTGGTTAGCTAGAAAGTGTTGGGACTAGTTTGTGCCTCACTGTGCCTTCTTGTCTTTTCACTTTGATTTGGACTTCGACTTGAGAGATGACCTCAACTACAAAGAGGACCTGTTGCATGATGACTTAAGAGCGTGCATGTATCTGTACCCTTGACATAGAGCAGGACTTGCATGGCTTCTTTAGATGTTTGGCAACATAGCTGATTCATGGTTCTAGATCACCTTAGGGAGCATGAGGGTAGATTTCTCACACAATTTGGAATTATGTACAAAGCACAATGTCATAGACACACCTCTTAGGGGTCCACCACTGACATCACTCAAGGTTTGAACCCTGTAGTCTTGTGTGGGCTCATCATTCTGTTGCACACTGGAATTCAGTGTGAAAAACACATCAAACCGCCAAAAAATGGGGCAGAGCTCCAGATCTGTGTTTGAAGGTGCACAAATAAAGGGACTGATGTCCGTCCACAAAGGTGTCAATTATATGTGGCTCTGGCTCAATCACTTTTAGGGCAGAATAAGACCAATGTAAAGATGCACTGCACCACCTAGTGGCACATGGGAGCTCTGCTGTGAAAACTTCCAGATCCACTATGGTGCCTGGGTATATACCACAAGGGAGCAATTTACAGTTAAACATATCCCTCAGAGTTTCCATTATAGCTCCCATAGAATATTTTGCCCACAGCCCGACCCACTGAACGTATTTAGACTAAACGTGACAAGAAAGTAAACATTTACTCAGAAAATGTGCTTTTGTTTATTTGGTGTATATCCGTTTAGTAGTTTTTGAGATACAATCCTTAAAAAAAAGTTGATGAGTGGGCTTTAAAGGTTTGACACTTTAGTATATCTATGCCATTTAGTTATGAATCATGATTCTCAACTTCTGTCAATTACTTTTTAAATTTTGACAAACGTGATTGGCTGGAGAAGGGCTCAGAGATGTTTTTCCAACATCTTGAAAATCGTGAATTTATTCTGATTTGTGACGTTTGTGTTATAGCAAAAACTTTCCACAAGATGGGAGGCTGGTTAACACTCAGAGGTGTCTGAATTCAGGGGAGTGCTGAGTGGTACCGAGAACTCTGGAAAGCTTGAGTCTCACACTGGGACAACCATTAGAAACCGGTGCAAGATTTGTTGACCAAAAAGCGATCTCAATCTTATAAACTCCCATTCTAGGTGCCAGATTCAACTATCATGTCACCAGAATTTACTAGATTTTGCAGCCACAAAATGTTCGTGGAATGTTTTTATTTTACAACAGTCTCCCCATTACACCAGTGAAGCCATTCTGTATTTGCCCAAGGCCAGAACACTGACATAAGTGGCAGCTGGTTGTTTGAAGAGAGATCTGGCACCTTCAGGGCTTCGCTGAGGCTCAGCAAGACTGACTCTAGCCGGCGGCACCAACTAGTGACGCTGGGCTCCGCCTGCCCTTCTTCAGGGTGATCGCTGCAGCACCACCAGTGAAACGGCTCTGCGTGGCTCCACTTGTTCCCGTTTCTGATCAGCAGTCCAGGAGGCGCCTGAGGCACCCCTAATTTTTGGATAAACCTGCATTTCGTTTGCGGACAACTGCTTCTAAATGTCCACATGTGGGGGACCCAGCGAGGTCTCCCCGCTGAATTCGGGAGTGTGTGCCCCTTCCCCGTGTTGGCCCGTACCTTGGGGGCACTTGTCTGCATTGGAGGCAATTTAGGGAAGATCCCTGGACGGAGGACCTCTGTTTCAGTGGTTGAGGTTCTGGTGAATATTAAAGTTACCATAGTAACTGTAGTAGGCATGCAGTTGAGCCAACATTTTGTTATTGGTCCACCCAGATGCCAAAACTTACACACAATAAGCCAAGGGCGCCCTGAGCAGACTGGGGACCACAGGAAGAAACTGCTGCATTCCACAAGCATGAACCATAGGCCTGCCTTCTCCAGGGCGGGCTCTTAGAAGCTGGCTTCTGTTATGTTATACTCTTCTTCAGCACTTGTGCTAAGAATTCTAAGACTGTGTTGACCTGGGTGAATGGTGTGCTATATGATGATTGACTGAAGTTTGGATCTTTTGAAATAATGGGGATAGGCTACTATTATGACAATGTTAAAACTTTTCTGCCTACGTTTAATATTGCAATGTTCGCTGTGGTTATTTTGTGATTCTCTGTTCAAATTACTTAGAGAATTGGAGCACGTGAATCTGTACCTGCGCATTTAAAACACTGCTAGATGCAATTCTGGGCATGGTGGTGCAAAATGCTAGCACTGCATAGTAAAGGAAAATATTGCCATATCACGGTCACTCGCTCAGTGATTTACCCATAATCACGCAGATGGCACTACGCCAGGATTCTGGGTGAATAATAGGCTATTGTTCACAATTGGTATAATAAGAAAGTGTCAGTACACAAGGAGAGCAGAGCTGGGACAGTCGCAAGGGTAAACCTTCACTCAGTGACACACATTGATTAAACATTTTGAGTTACCACTATTACAAGATGCTGGCACCCCCCCTGCTTTTGATATGAACTGAATCAAATTTTCCCAGTTTTAGACAATCTTGTAAATATGGATATTTGACCAATACTTTCTAAAAGGGTGTTTTTCCGGTCTGGCTGAGAGAGTACTTTAGTTGCTTCCCCAGCCTCAAATAAAACAATTAATTAAAATACATGTATGTAGTGGGATTTTGGGTCAGCCCTCCTTAACCACTGGCCTGTTTAACTGCCATTCACACTTTTCTTCCAGCCACCACCGGATATAGCTCATGCCAATGGGGCAGCTGATTGCAGCCATTTGTTTCCTTGCACTGAGTGACAGAAGTTTTCCTGATTACGCATGCATATCTGCCTAAAAAGATATGGATTTCAGTGCCAGAGCAGGGGGACTAATGCAATACTTTGATAATGTTTTTTTCTTTATTTTTTGTCATCCTTGTGGTTTAAGTTAAGTCTTCAGGTTACAGAATATCAAATCAATTAGTATATTTTCTGTGTGTCAACGAAATTCATATGATGTGTGTTAAAACCAAAAAACCTGCTCCCTTATCTGATGTAAACAAACCTGCATGATAGGAAGCACCAACGCTGTACTATGAACACTATATGAAATGTGTACTTTCAGCATATTTTGTTTTTCTAGCATATGTTTACAATACAAATTAAACAAAATATTAACGATTGCACTAGCTTGGCAAGGCTATGCTTGCTTTAGTAATGTTTTTATTGTGCTACTGAAATTTAGTCAGAGCCATGAAGTACAAGTTACTTACCTTCGGTAACGAAATATCTGGTAGAGACATAATCTAGTTGCAGATTCCTCACCTTTGAATTTCCCCAGGTGTCAGACTAGATACAGAGAATTTTTCTTCGAGCAGTACCTCTGTGCGCTGTCAGGTAGCGTCGGTTGACTCCGCGGGCGTACTCTGAATCGTGCTCGCCATGATGACGTCGCAGCAGTATATGGGCGCCACCCCGGCGCACTGACGTCAGTTTCTTTTCACGACTTTCCACGCCAGTAGCGTGGAGCCATGAAAAACACAGAGTGGGGTGCCAAAACTAGGGCCCTCAAGGGAAAGTTCCTGTCCCTAGAAATCAGTTCGCAGTGCGGGGAGGATGGACGGGTCGGTAAGGAATCTGCAACTAGAATATGTCTCTACCAGATATTTCGTTACCGAAGGTAAGTAACTTGTACATCAGATAGAGACTTCTAGTTGAGAGTCCTCACCTTTGAAAAGATAACCGAGCAATACCATACCCGGTGGTGGGCCTGCTAACTAAGATCACACCAAAAAGTCCTGTAGGACCGAATGGCCCAAGTAGCCGTCCCTTCAGACCTGATTGTCCAGGCAGTAGTGCTTGGTAAAAGTGTGCAGAGATGCCCATGTTGCTGCCTGACAAATATCCAGGACTGGAACGCCCGTGCTAACGCTGCGGTAGCAGCAGTAGCTCTGGTGGAGTGAGCTCGCAAACCTTCAGGGGGTTCCTTTTGAGCCAGAGCGTATCACATTTTGATGCATAAGAGAACCCATCTTGCAATGGTCCTCTTCTGCACCGCCTTCCCCTTCTTTGCACCCACATATCCCACAGAGTTGATCGTCCACCCAGAAGTCTTTGGTACGATCAAGATAGAACGCCAACGCTATTTTTGGGTCCAGACAGTGGAGTCTCTCCTCTTTGTTAGAGATTGTGGGGGTGCATAAAAGGTAGGCAAGGTGATGGACTGTCCGACATGGAAAGGTGTCACTACCTTGGGTAGAAAAGAAGCCCTCGTGCAAAGCACTACTTTGTCAGGGTGTATGGCAAGAAAAGGTGGCTTAGATGACAGAGCCTGGAGTTCACTAACTCTGCGGGCAGAAGTAATGGTGACTAGAAAGACAGTTTTTATACTTAAGAGCCTTAGAGGACAGTTGTGAAGCGGTTCAAATGGGGTACACATAAGGTAAGTTAAGACCAGGTTGAGATCTCATTGGGGCATGATGAATGGGATAGGAGGAAAAAGATGTATGAGGCCTTTAAGAAACCTCCCAACTATGGGAAATTTAAATAAAGAAGGCTGATCAGGTAACCTTAAGAAAGCAGAGATAGCAGAGAGATATCCCTTAAGAGTGCCCAAGGTGGAACCCTGCCGGGCAAGGGAAAGAATAAAGAAAAGGAGCTGAGAGGGAGGAGCAGATAGATGATCGAATGAATTGCTGATGCACCATGCCACAAATTTCTTCCAATGACAGGCGTATACAGTTTTGGTTGAGAGACGCCTGGCTGCCAAGATAACGTCAGAGACTTTGGGTGGCAAGTCGAAAGACGCCAACTGTCGCCGCTCAATCTCCACGCAAGAAGTCACAGTGTCAACAGGTTCAGGTGGAGGACCTTCCACTGCTGCTGCAACAGAAGACCCTCCCGAAGAGGCAGTCTGATCGAAGGAGCTATGGCCATGTTCAAGAGCTCGGGATACCAGACTCTCTGTGCCCAGTCTGGAGTCACCAGTATTACTTGGGCCCGGTCTTGCCTGATCTTCTTCAGAACTCTGGGCAGAAGTGGTATTGGCGGGAAGGCGTACAGGAGGCCCGAGTTCCACTCGCGTCAAAAAGCGTCGCTGAGCGAGGCCGCCTTGGAAACTACAATGCGCAAAACAGCTGACATTGCGCATTCTCTACGGAGGTGAACAAATCTAACCAAGGTTCTCCCCACTGCATGAAGAGACCTTGCGCCACCTCCGGATAGAGACACCATTTGTGGTCGACCATGCATCATCAGCTGAGTTTGTCTGCTCTGGCATTCAAGGAGCCTGCCAGGTGTTGAACCACCAGGGAAATGCCCTGATGTTCAGCCAAGTCCAGAGACAAAGAGCCTCTAGACAAAGAGTCCACAACCTCACTCCGCCTTGTTTGTTGCAATACCACATGGCGGTGGTGTTGTCTGTGAACACCTGCACTGCTTTCCCCTTGAGGGAGGGAAGAAATGCTTTCAATGCTAGTCAAAGCACTCGAGCTCCAGAAGATTAAAATGGAGACCGGTTTCCACCAGAGACCAGATACCGCTGATCTCTGCCTCTCCCATGTGGCCACCCCACCCCAGAAGTGACGCATTTGTTACAATCGTAAGATCTGGTTGGGGGAAAGGAGAGGGATCTGCCCTTGACCCAATCCAGATTCGTTAACCACTACAGGTCTTTCGCAGTCCCTTCCGAGGTCTGGACCATTTTGGAGAGATTACCCTGATGCTGCGCCCACTGGAACTTCAGGTCCCACTGCAGAGCCCGCATATGCCATCTGGCATTTTGAACCAACAGGAAGCAGGAGGCCATGAGGCCCAGCAGCCTCAGAGTCATTCTCACCAAAATCCAGGATAGAGGCTGAAACATCGGTATCATAGCCCGAATATCCTGGACTCACTTCTTGGGAGGATATGCCCGAAACTGCACTGTATCCAGAACAGCTCAGATGAAAGGGAGTGTCTGAGGAGGAGTCAGGTGTGACTTCGGCACGTTGATAGTGAACCCCAGTGAATGCAAAAGGCTTGCTGTAGTCTGGATGTGGGAGACGACTGTTTGGGGTGAGTTTGCCTTCAACAGCCAATCCTCGAGGTAGGGAAAGACTGGAACCCCTAACATGCGCAGGTGAGCTGCCACCACTACCATCACTTTCGTGAACACCCGAGGGGCACTGGTAAGGCCAAAGGGGAGTACAGTAAACTGAAAGTGCTTGTGACCTACCATGAATTGTAGGTAACGCCGGCAAGACGGGAATGTGGAAGTATACATCTTGCAAGTCCAACGCTACCATCCAGTCTCCGGGATCCAGGGCAGATAGGACCTGAGCCAATGTTAACATTTTCAACTTCTCCTTTTTTAGGAAGAGATTGAGGGACTGAAGATCTAATATAGGTCGAAGACCTTTATCAGAACCAGGAAGTAGCGGGAATAGCAACCACGACCTACTTCTGGCAACGGAACCCTCTCTATAGCTCCTTTGGCCAAAAAGTGCTTGGACTTCCTCGCGGAGAAGCGCCATATGATCCTCCGATATCTGGCTGTATGAAGGTGGCATAACTAGAGGAGATGTCTCGAAGGGGAGAGAGTATCCCCTTCGGACAATCTGGAGTACCCACCTGTCTGAGGTAATGGTTTGCCATTGGGCCAGGTGATGGCGTTTCCTGCCACCTACTGGCTCATGATGTACCTGCGGACTAGGAAGGCTTGGAGGCTGAGGAGGGGGTGGGGGTGGACTGGGCGACCCGCTGGCTCCCTGATCTCCTGGACCGTTGGATCCCGCGTTCGCGGCTGCGCAGGGGCTGTACAGTATGCTCAGGTCTGTGGCCAGGTGGAAAAGGACGCGGTTGGGTACCCCTGCAGTAGCCACGAAAGGGGCGAAAGGCGGACTGCTGGGGTCTAGGTGCAGGCGCGAGGCCGAGGGACCGGGCCGTGGCTTGGGAATCCTTAAAGCGATCAAGCGCTGAGTTCGCCTTGTCTCCGAAGAGACGTGTGCCATCAAAGGGCATGTCCATCAAGGATTGCTGGACATCCCCCGAAAAGCCGATCTGCCCAGAGAATCAGTCGTACCAAGTCCACAACGAATCATGAACTTAGCTGCATCCCTCCCATCTGTTACAGCTTGGGGCAGAACAGCCCAGGCCTCCTCCGGAACTGCAGGCAGCACTTGTGGACCGAATCCCAGAGAGTATGGGAATAGCGGCCCAAAAGGCATGCTGTGTTCACGGACCGCAGCGCTAGACTGTTGGAAGAAAACTTCTTCCCCAAATTATCCAGTCTTTCTGATTCCCTATTCGGGGTGCGGCAGGTAATGTGCCAGAAGAAGAAAAAGCCTGGATGACAAGCCTCTCAGGCGTGGGGTGTTGGGTCAGGAATTTTGGGTCTGACAGCACAGGCCAATGGCGGCGGGCAATCCTCCTATTCACAGGAACCCCTGTGCTGGGTGTGGACCAAGTACCCAAAAGGACATCTGTCAGTGCTTCATTGAAGGGCAAAAAGGGCTCGGAAGAAGAAGACCCTGGTTGAAGCACGTCGGTTAGGATGTTAGGCCTAACTTCCACAGAAGGTAGCGCAAGGTCCAAGTCCTCAGCCGCCTTTCTCACCAACAAAGAGTAAGAAGTACCCTCCTCAATAGCCACGCTAGGAGGAGAGAGCATACCAGTGTCAGGGGAGGTGTCTAGTCCACTGGCATCACCCAAATCCTACACCCAGTCCATTTGTGGGTCAAGCTGGTATTCCGAAGGGTCCAGCGACCCCTCCATACTCTCCCCGTATCCATACCCCCAAGAATAAGGGTCTGGATCAACCCTGGGCCCAGGAGAGCCCATAGAGAAAGGAATCGGCTTCGATCAACGTCGTTCCGGCACTGGGTCGTCAGTTATGATTTTGGGATCGATGTTGATTGTGGGCCTAGCCGACGTCGGGAGCGTCAACATCTGACCTGACACCGGGGAAGGTCACCGTGGCACGACCGGCGTCGGGACGGATCTGTGATTGGATCCGGAGGGGCTCTCCAGAGCCGAGCCTGAAGCCGCCGGCTTCGAAACCGAAGGGACCCCCAACCGACTAACCTGTGCCCGAAGGCGGGTCGGACCACCCAAAAATGAGGCGCATGGCCTTGTAAAAAACTTCAAGTTGGGTGGGGGTGGCTCCGGCTCCCGGGAAGTCGGGGAATCGCAGAGCCGACCAAGAAGAAGGCTCCGTTGACGGAGGCCTAGAACATCGACACTCTTCCTGCGTTGTATCATCCGATCGACGGGGTGAAGTCGAAGAACGCTTGTCTTTCTTCTACTTCTTCTTCTTGTGGCCCGAATGTCCCGATGACTTTGAGGATGAAGAGTGGTGGTGAGTCTGCGGCCGATCTCAAGATCTTCCTCTTGAACGGGACCATGAGCGCCGTGGAGTCGAGTGTCGGGCCGCCATGAGCTTTAGGGGCCGCTCCCTCAAAGTCTTCGGGTTCATGGCCCGACACTCGGAGCACGACTTCGGGTCATGATCGCGCTCCAAACACCATAAGCACACGAGGTGGTGATCCATCACCGACATAGTTCGGTGACAGGAGTCGCAGGGCTTGAATCCGGTCTTGCAGGACATCCCTCAACGCATCCACAAACTCAAAATACGACAAAAAAGTCGAGGTAGGTCTTCTCCGGATCTGCGCGTAGTCTGGCGCAGAAAGAAAAGAACTGACATCAGCGTGCCAGGGTGGCGCCTATATACGACCACTACATCATCACGGTGAGCACGAGGCCAACGATGCCTGCGGAGTCGACCGATGCCACCTGACGGTGCGCAGAGGTACTGCTCGAAGAAAGATTCTCCGGATCCAGTCTGACGCCTGGGGAAACTCAAAGGTAAGGAATCTGTAACTAGAAGTCTATCAGATGCTTCTGCATAGGAATACTGCACTAATACATCTCCACACCTTGCCCAGGAGCCTGGGATATTTTTGGCCTTCACCCATATGGATGAGTAATCTGTGACTCTATCCCCGCCTTGCCAAAGGAAGGTTTATTGCCTCACCTTTACATGCTGAAGTGACACATGGTGAGCACTTACAAGACAATGTTGGGGGGAAGATGGAGGGCTTGCGGGAGGGGAGATGGTAACTACAAAAAAAAGCCCCAGCACTTAGTTAACGAAGGGGGGCATGCAAGTCTTTCCCACCCTCTAGTCCTGGCCAGGCAAAGGAAGATAAAACCCTCAATGTTTCCAGGTCACTCTCCTGCCTACGGAGCAGGAGAGTTCTTCATAAGTGATGTTACCTTATTTATTGTTTCTTCCCAATGTTTGTGAAACAGTTTCTTCCAGACAGCGACTTGAGAACTGCTGTTAAAGCTCTTTTACTCTTTCATCTGGATGGTGCTAACACCGTACTCAGCAGTCTCAACCAGGGCCTGAAGAAACATGATCACTTTTCCCCCATCATAATGATCTCCATTGGCTTCCCTTGCTGGCCCACACCTTCTTCAAAACCAGCACCATCATTTACAAAGCCATCAAAAGCAACATCAAGCTTATTTTGCACACAGGTCTACCTTCTCTGGTGGTTCTTGACACACCTGCAAATGAGACACCATCAGGCTGCAGGCTGAGAAGTGTAAAAAAGAAATCACAATGGTGCTAGCTTTTTTTATCTATGCACCCAGGATCTAGACATCCCTGTATCCATCAAGACCAATTTAGGGAAGAGACAAGATGCACCTATTTAAAAAGCACTACTTCACAATGCATTAACCATCTACAAAGCAGTTACCTAGCCTATCACTCATTGATTTTATGTTAATCTTCAACCATGTATAGCACTGCACTTTCTTTCATAGGTTTTCACTATAGGGATAGCGCATACATGCTCAGTGGTGTGACGCTGAACTGAATGGGCATTCTTTCAGATTAATGACCCATTGGTCATGAAAAGAAATTAAGCTGGGGCATGTGCACATCAAACACATAGCATTTCCTTAGTAACTCAAAAGAACAAGTTACTTACCTTTGGTAATACTCTTTCTGGTGGATACTCTACCTAACCCCAGATTCCTCATCTTGTGAATAGCCCCAAGCGTCAGACTGGATCCAGAGAATTTTCTCAACAATTCCTCCATGCGTCGATAGGTGGCGTTGTGCAACTATGTGTCTGGTCTGTCCAGCCCCAGATGTGATGTCAGGGCCACTACATAGCCGCGAATATGTGACAGAACAACTAGGTCCTAAACAACTATATCCTAAACCACTACTGCTAAACAACTTAAAAGTCTCTACAACTAAGTACTGAACAACTACTGTCTAAACAACAATAGTGCCTGATTAACAATTGCCTGAACAACTAATATATATATATATATATATATATATATATATATATATATATATATATATATTCTAAACAACTAATAAACCATAAAAAACTAAAAGAAAACCTTACCTTAAAATTAGTTTCAACACTCCATCCATCCTTTTTTTTGTTTTGTGATGTTGCTTTGTGCGCCCTAAGTGGCAGGGGTATGCCCAGACGTGGGTCCCTTGCTGGCTGAACCACTGGATTCAAGCTAGCCTGGCTGATGAAGGGTGATACCCTGAAACAGGTCCCAGGATGCTTGTTTCCTGTCCAGGGAGGACCTGCCATAGCAGTTTGGGCTGGACTGTTCGCATGGGGAACAGGGTCAAGACTGATCTGCATATGGCTGGGTCCAAACTGGGGTGACGTGGCGAGCAAAATAACGATGGATTAAACCCAGATCTATGAATGGGGGTGAGTGTTTGAAAAGTTTCAACACTCCGTCCATCATTTTATTTTGTTTTGTGATGTTGTTAAGTAGGAGGTGCCACCAATTTTCTTTTAGTGTTCACCGACTTTCAGTTCACAGTGCTCCTGTATGGGCAGACATTACCACTGGGAGTTTTCACAAAAGTGATCACTGTGTTCACAGCTTCTCAGTATGTCCATATTCCGGTACCTGGACAACTGGCTAGTACAAGCCAACTCACCACAGATGGTGTTACATCACCTACAGGTAACTGCTTCGCTGATGTTTGACTTGTAATGCTTCCAAGTCTCACCTAATCAATCAATCAATCAATCACAATATTTTTAAAGCGCGCTACGTACCTGTTAGGGTTTCAAGGTGCTGAGGGGGGGGGGGGCGGGCGGGTGCAGCTATTGGTAGAAGAGCCAGGTCTTGAGGAGTCTCCTGAAGGTGAGGAGGTCCTGGGTCTGTCGCAGGGGGGTCGGAGGGAGTTCCAGGTTTTGGCGGCGAGGTAGGAGAAGGATCTGCCGCCGGATGTCTTGCGTTGGAAGCGGGGAACGATGGCGAGGGAGAGGCTGGCAGAGCGGAGTTAGCGGGAGTGGACGTAGAAGTTGAGTCTGTTGTTCAGGTAGGTGGGTCCGGCGTTGTAGAGTGCCTTGTGAGCGTGGGTGAGGAGCGTGAAGGTGATCCTCTTGTCCACGGGGAGCCAGTGGAGGTCCTTCAGGTGGTGGGAGATGTGGCATTGGCGGGGTACGTCTAGGACCAGTCGGGCGGAGGCGTTTTGGAGTCGTCGGATGTCTTTAGCTGGGATGCCTGTGTAGAGTGCGTTGCCGTAGTCTAGTCTGCTACTGACGAGGGCCTGAGTCACTGTTTTTCTGGTTTCCGTTGGGATCCATTTGTAGATTCTACGGAGCATGCGGAGGGTGTTGTAGCAGGAGGAGGAGACTGCGTTGACCTGTTTGGACATGGTGAGGGTGGAGTCGAGGATGAAACCGAAGTTGCGTGCGTGGTTGGCTGGCGTTGGAGGGGGTCCCAGCGCGGTGGGCCACCAGGAGTCGTCCCAGGCCGAGGGGGTGCGTCCGAGGATGAGGACCTCCGTCTTGTCGGAGTTCAGTTTCAGGCGGCTGTTTCTCATCCACTCGGCGATGGACTTCAATCCCTCGTGGAGGTTGGCTTTGGCGGTGTGTGGGTCTTTAGTGAGGGAGAGGATGAGCTGGGTGTCGTCGGCGTAGGAGAGAATGGTGAGGTTGTGCTGACGGGCCAGTTGTGCGAGGGGGGCCATGTAGATGTTGAACAGCGTTGGACTCAGTGAGGAGCCTTGGGGTACGCCGCAGATGATGTTGGTGGCTTCGGAGCGGAAGGGTGAGAGTCGGACTCTCTGGGTTCTGCCGGAGAGGAATGAGGAGATCCATTTGAGGGCTTTTTCTTGTATTCCGGCTTCGTGGAGGCGTGTTAGTAGGGTGCGGTGGCAGACCGTGTCGAAGGCAGCGGAAAGATCCAGGAGGATGAGGGCAGATGTTTCGCCGTTGTCCATTAGTAGTCTGATGTCATCTGTGGCGGCGAGGAGCGCAGTCTCGGTGCTGTGGTTGCATCTGAAACCGGACTGGGAGGGGTCCAGGATGGAGTTGTCCTCGAGGTGGTGGGTGAGCTGAGCGTTGACGATCTTCTCGATGACCTTCGCGGGGAAGGGGAGGAGGGAGATCGGGCGGAAGTTTTTGAGGTCGTTGCGGTCAGCCTTGGGTTTCTTGAGGAGGGCGTGGATTTCAGCGTGCTTCCAGCTGTTCGGGAAAGTCGCGGTTTCGAAGGATAAGTTGATGACCCTTTGAAGTTGGGGGGCGATGGTAGAGTCGGCTTTGTTGTAGATGTGGTGTGGGCAAGGGTCTGAGGGGGATCCTGAGTGGATGGAGTTCATGGTCTTGCAAGTTTCGGCGTTGTCTACGTGGGTCCAGTGGGTAAGGCGGTTTGCGTAGGAGGAGTTATCGGGGTGGGGTCAGGCGGAGGTGTAGTGTTAAAGCTGTCGTGGATGTCGGCGATCTTCTGGAGAAAGAAGGTGGACAGGGCGTCGCAGAGTTCTTGGGATGGTGGGATGTCGTTGACGTTGGCGCTGGGGTTGGAGAGCTCTTTCACGATGCAGAAGAGTTCTTTGTTGTTGTTTAGGCGTTCTGTGAAGTGGGAACGTTGTCCATTAGTAGTCTGATGTCATCTGTGGCGGCGAGGAGCGCAGTCTCGGTGCTGTGGTTGCGTCTGAAACCGGACTGGGAGGGGTCCAGGATGGAGTTGTCCTCAAGGTGGTGGGTGAGCTGAGGTGAGCTGAGCTGAGCTGAGCTAGAGCCAACTCAGTTCCTCCTGTTAATTTGGGCAGTACTGGACCCCACATTTCTCTGTGCTTTCCCATCTCAGAAGACTAAGGTCTTTTGGGATATGATGATCCTTCTGTTTCCAGTGGGAGCTTAGATTCAAGCCCCCAAGGTTAAGCTGATGGATGACAGAGAAGAACCTATCTTGAGGAACGTCCTTCTGTACCCCTCCAGCTGAGCATGGTGTGTCTACCTTTGGATGGGGTACACATTTGAGGGTTCTGAAGATCAGAGGCCTATGGTATGCAGAAACTGCATATCAGTCTGACTGAACTCTGGGCAATCTGGCTGGGGTACAAGGCCTTCCTCCCATGCCTTCATGGTCAGTTGATCCTGATTTTGACCGACAATATGACTGCAATGTTGTATGTTAGCAAGCATGGAGAAGTGAGATCTGATCTCTGTTAAGAAGCCTTGAGGATCTGGACTTTGGCACACCAACAGTGGCTGGGGCCAACCATATGGCCAGCTCACTTGCATATCACGACTTAAACCCTCAGTCAGTATTATCTTGCCACTTACGTGTGATGACTATACCCAGAGGTGGTTCAGGACATCTTTGCCCTGTGGGGCATGGCTCAGATAGACCTTTTTGCTAATCAGAAGTTCTATTGCCTCACCTTCTGTGTCCTCCAACATCCATTGAAGGGAGCCTTATGGAATGTGTTTCAGCTGAGGTGGCGCTTTCTGCTTCACTGCATGCTTTCACTCATACCATGTGCTGAGGAAGAATTGACAGGAACAGGCCCAAGGCATCTTCATTGCAAGGACTTCCAGAATGTGGGACACAGATCTGCTGCAGCCCTTTCTGTGTACTCTATTAATTTTGGCCCTCATAATAGACCTTCTCTGCCAATTGGGTAGACAGGTTCTACAACCAACCCTTCAGAATTTAGACCTTTATAACTGGAAATTGAAAATAGTCATATGAGTTGCTTACAGCTGGCACTAAAAGATGGTGATATAATCCTTTCTGAAACTTGCCACTCTACTAAGTCAGACCATTTTAGAAGATGAAACAAGTTTGTTACATGGTGTTCCAACCACCAAGTGAACCTCTTAGAGGCTACTTCATTGAACATACTCCGGTTTGCCCTTGCCTAGGCCCTGTAAGGGTGTGCAGTGGGCATGGTAAAGGGTATATTGCAGCCTTATGGGTATACCTATGTCTCCAGGATCAGCTGTGTTTTTCAAATCTCCAGTGGTTGTGAAATTTTTGAAAGTGTTCACAAACCTGTTTTCCTTAACCCAGCTTGTCTTGACTCAATGGGACTTGAATTTAGTTTCCTCTGCACCTGCACCCACTTGATCAGACCAACAAGCTCTATATAGCACGTGGGGGCACACCGCAGCGCGGAAAGCGCTAGAGACTTCCAAGTGGGACTACATATCCCAGACTGCTTTGTGGCCCCAGGAGTCAGCCATTTTTCTCTGCACCTGCACCCACTTGACCAGAACAACAAGCGCTATATAGCGCGTGGGGGCACACCTCAGCGTGGGCGAAGCCCGGGCCAAGGGTGGGCCCATCCACACCTGTCGGAGCCCGAAGGAGGCCAGACTGGGCCACCCCCTGACATTTACTTTTGAAGCAGACTTTGTAAGTGCTTTGATACCGGTCCATGCCTTGAAATAGCCATTAGACTGGATTAGTCACTTTTCTAATATTTATTCCAATCCTACTAACAGGTCAGGGCTGACAGTAGATGCTGTGTCCAATAGTGATCTCCCCCCCCCCCCCCCGTTACCTTCCCTATCAAGCTGGGATTCACCTTGGATGAGATCATGGCTGCCTTGAATACTAGCAAAGCCGGCAAGGCGCCGGGCCCAGACTTCATCCCTGTAGATATGTTCAAAGACAACATGACCCTATTGGGGCCACTGCTTACTCAAGTCCGGAATGCGTGTTGTCCTACTGAAATCCTGGAGGGAATCAATTATAGTCCCAATCTTCAAAAAGGGAGATAGACATAGTCCAATTTGCTACCATCCTCTCGCTCTCCTAAACTCGATGCTAAAAGAGGCAGACCGCATTATCTTGAACAGACTACAGGAATGGGCCCAAGACAAGAATGTTTTATCAGACTAACAGTATGGGTACCGGGAGGGAGTAGGCACTGTGGAACAGTCTAAACTTAAGCATGCTGATCGAGGAATACACCACTATCAAACAAGGGAGACTGTACCTAGTTTTTGCTGATTTAACTGCCGCCTTTTAATTCATTCTAAATTGTGGGCTATCATGGGGAACATAGGTGTGAAACTACCGATCATACAATTTCTCAGGGAAACATATCATGGATGCAACGCCAGAGTGCGATACGGACCCAAGGGTGAATGTACCCAGCCATTTGGAATAGAGATGGGTGTTAGGCAGGGTTGTGTCCTGGCACCCTTTCTCTTCTCCCTATGCATTAATAGTCTGGGTAACGTATTATTTGCCAATTGTAACAACCTGCCCAAAATAGGTTCCCGGCCCATCCCCGCCCTTTTATATGCTGATTATGCAGTCCTAATGGCACAAACCCCCCTTGCCCTGCAATAGTTACTCATGTTTTGTGTCCTATATAGAGGAACTGGGGCTACTAGTTAACAAAAGCAAGACATTTGCTATGAGGTGCTGGAAAGCATTACCGAAATGTCCCAGTCTCATGATAAAAGACTCCAGAATAGATTATGTTACGTCCTTTTCCTACCTGGGGATCATGTCTGAAGTCAAAGGAAAGTGGCAATTAAAACCAGAGGGCTACACTTCCAGAAAACTATTGCAGCCTTACTCAGTTTTGTTTGCAAGGCTGGTAAGAAACCCCAAAGAGAGATACTAACAGTGTAAAACACCAAATGTATATCAACAGATATGTACGGGGTTGGCCTTTGGGGGTATGTAAACAATGTCTCCCTACAGTTGATAGAGAATACCTTCCTGAAGTATCTTCTTTCTCTCCCACAGAGTAGTCCATCACACGTATGCCATTCGGAATTAGAGGTCCCACTAATTTGAAACCTAGTCAAAACCCAACAGATCTTGCTATGGCACAAGATATAGACTTCTGCAAATACAAAGCTGACCCAAGAGATTATACGGGATTGCCATAGGTCCTCTAACGTAGGAAAAGTAATATGGTTGGGCTATGTAAAATTTTGTATGAGTGATCTAGGACACCCAGACTACTACTATATACCAGAAACACTACGAGCTGTCACTAGAAAAAAACTAAAGAAAGACTGCTTGTCACATCTAGAGGAACTAAGTCTAACCGCTGAACTGCTTAAGCCAGGTGTTCTTAAAAACCAGCTGATCTTAACCTCACCTGTGATGCAACTATATTTAAAGGAGGTGAGCAATGAACAGCACAGATTTGTTTTGACCAGGTTTGGGCTAGATCTTTTCCATCATTTGGTGAGTTTTCCAACCATAAACGACTGGTCAAGGCCTATGGCCAAATGCCCATGTGACACGGCCACTGAGCAAAGTTCTTTCCATACAATTCTATTCTGTTCATTGTATAACTCGACAAGAAAGATACTATTGCTGCCATTACTGAGACCCATGAACTTGAGGCAATGTCGACCACCTTATGTATTTCTATAGTCTTTGCCAACATTTACATCTGTAACATCATGTCTAAATTCCTATGGGCTATCCTTAGGCACAGAAAAATAATACATTTTGCTAGCAACTGAGAAGTAAATTCCATAACTATTGCCATATGCGACCTGCTAGGTGATTTTAAATAATTTTTACTGTTTTATTCCTTGCTTTTTATGATATTATTCTGAACATTTAATGTATGAAAAATGTCACTTACCCAGTGTACATCTGTTCGTGGCATGTTCCGCTGCAGATTCACATGCTATGCACAGGTCCTACCATCTAGTGTTGGGCTCGGAGTGTTACAAGTTGTTTTTCTTCAAAGAAGTGTTTTCGAGTCACAGGACCGAGTGACTCCTCCTTTTCGGCTCCATTGCGCATGGGCATCGACTCCATCTTAGATTGTTTTCCCGCAGAGGGTAAGGTAGGAGTGATAGAGTGTAAAGAAACAGATGTCCATGCAATGGAATAGAGATATATATATATATCTATACATATGTACAAATTTAAATGTAACTTAAACGGCTACAGGCTGCCGGGGAAGAGGGAGGGCGCATGTGAATCTGCAGCGGAACATGCAACAAACAGATGTACACTGGGTAAGTGACATTTTCCGTTCTATGGCATGTGTAGCTGCAGATACACATGCTATGCATAGACTACAAAGCAGTTGTCCTCCCATAAGCGGTGGTTAGCCTGTAGGAGTTGAAGTTGTTTGAAATAGTGTTCTTAGTACAGCCTGTCCTAATGTGACTTGTTGTCTTGCTTACACATCTACACAGTAATGCTTAGTAAATGTATGGGGTGTTGACCAAGTGGCTGCTTCACAGATTTCTGTCATTGTTATATTCCTTAGAAATGCCATTGTTGCTCCTTTCTTCCTGGTGGAGTGTGCTTTTGGTGTTACTAATAGCTGTCTTTTTGCTTTTAGGTAACAGGTTTGGATGCACTTTACTATCCATCTGGCTCATCCTTGTTTTGAGATAGGATTACCAGTATGGGGTTTTTGGAATGCGACAAATAACTGTTTAGTTTTTCTAAATGATTTTGTCCTGTCAATGTAATGCATTAAAGCTCTTTTAATGTCTAATGTATGTAGCACTCTCTCTGCTCCTGAGTCTGGCTGTGGGAAGAAGACTGGAAGTTCCATTGTTTGATTTATATGAAACGGAAAGACGACCTTAGGTAAGAATTTTGGGTTTGTGCGGAGTACAAGTTTATGTTTGTGTACTTGTATAAAGGGTTGTTCAATAATGAATGCTTGTATTTCACTAACTCTTTGTAGTGAAGTGATTGCGACGAGGAATGCTACTTTCCATGTTAGATATTGAATCTGACACTAATGCATGGGTTCAAACGGTGGACCCATGAGCCGCGTGAGTACAATATTGAGATTCCATGAAGGGACTGGTGGTGTTCTTGGAGGTATGATACGTTTTAGTCCTTCCATGAAGGCTTTGATGACAGGGACTCTAAATAGAGACTTATTTTGTAAATAGGCTGAAATAGCTGTGAGGTGTATTTTAATGGATGAAAAAGATAAATTTGCTTTTTGTAGATGAAGTAAGTAACCTACAATGTCTTGTATGGATGTGGAAAGAGGTGTTATGTGTTTGGATTGGCAGTAAAAGACAAACCTTTTCCATTTGTTTGCATAGCACTGCCTGGTAGTGGGTTTTCTTGCTTGTTTAATTACTTCTATACATTCTGGTGGAAGATGTAGATGTCCAAACTTAAGACTTCAGGAACCAGATTGCTAGATTGAGTATTGCTGGATTGGGGTGCCTGATCAGTTGTTTGTTTTGTGTCAACAGATCCGGCCTGTTTGGTAGCTTGATGTGTGGTACTAGTGACAGGTCTAACAATGTTATATACCATGGTTGACGTGCCCACGTTGGTGCTCTAAGTATGAGTTTGAGTTTGTTTTGACGCAGTTTGTTAACCAGAAATGGAATGAGTGGGAGAGGGGGAAAAGCGTAAGCAAATATCCCTGACCAGTCGATCCATTGAGCATTGCCCTTGGATAGAGGTTGTGGGAACCTGGATGCGAAGTTTTGGCATTTTGCGTTCTAGCTGGTGGCTAATAGATCTATGTCTGGTGTTCCCCATTGGCGAAAGTACTTGTGAAGTACTTGGGGGTGAATTTCCCACTCGTGTGTTTGCTGATGATCCCGGCTGAGACTGTCTGCTAATTGATTGTGAATCCCTGGAATGTACTGTGCTACAGGGTGAATGTTGTTGTGAATTGCCCAATGCCAAATTTTTTGTGCTAGGAGACAAAGTTGTGATGAGTGGGTTCCTCCCTGTTTGTTCAGGTAGTAAATTGTCGTCATATTGTCTGTTTTGATGAGAATGTGTTTGTGAATGAGAAGAGGTTGAAAGGCTTTTAGTGCTAGGAATACAGCTAGCAATTCTAAGTGATTTATATGAAGTTGTTTGTGTTTATTGTCTCATTGTCCCTGAATGTTGCGATTGTTGAGGTGTGCTCCCCATCCAATCACTGATGCATCTGTTGTAAGAATGGCTTGAGGCACAGGGTCCTGAAATGGCAGCCCTTTGTTTAAATTTGTGGAATTCCACCACTGAAGCGAGATGTGTTTGGCGGTCTATCAACACTAGATCTTGAAGTTGACCATGTGCCTGTGACCATTGTCTTGCAAGGCACTGTTGTAAGGGCCGCATGTTTAGTCTTGCATTGGGGACAATGGCGATGCATGATGCCATCATGCCCAACAGTTTCATGACAAATTTGACTGTGTACTGTTGGTTTGGCTGGATTCGTGGTAATATGTTGTGGAATGATTGTACCCTTTGTGGACTTGGGCTTGCAGGTGCTGTTTGGGTGTTTAATGTGGCACCTAGATACTGTTGAACCTGCACTGGTTGTAAGAGAGATTTTTGGTAGTTTACTGAGAACCCTGGTGTGTGTAGGGTGTTTATTACATAATGTGTATGGTATTGGCACTGTGTTTGAGTGTTGGCTTTTATTAGCCAGTCATCGAGATATGGAAAGACATGTATATGTCGTCTTCTTATGTAGGCTGCTACTACGGCAAGGCATTTTGTAAATACCCTGGGAGCTGCTGTTATCCCGAAAGGTAACACTTTGAACTGGTAATGTTTTCCTTTTATTACAAACCTGAGATATTTTCTGTGCGCTGGATGGATGGGTATGTGAAAATATGCATCTTTTAGATCCAGTGTTGCCATAAAATCTTGTTGTTGTAACAATGGGACTACATCATGTAGTGTTACCATGTGAAAGTGTTCTGATAGGATGTAAAGATTGAGAGTTCGGAGATCTAGTATTGGTCTCAATGTTCCGTCTTTTTTTAGGAATGAGGAAATATAGGGAGTAAACCCCTATTCCTCTTTGATGATGTGGTACCAGCTCTATGGCTTGTTTGAGTAATAATGACTACCTCTGTTTGCAACATTGAAATGTGTTGGGAGGAGAGTTTGTGTGGTTTTGGAGGTATATCTGGAGGAGTTTGTGCGAACTCTATGCAGTAACCATGTTGGATAATGGATAAGACCCAATTGTCTGTTGTGATGGGTAACCAGTGTGTGTGGAACGTTTGCAGTCTTCCTTCCACAGGGGAAGTGTGGTGAGGGAAGATGTGGATCAAGTCACTGTTTGGTGTGTGTGGTTTGCTTTGAGGGCTGATATTTTTCTCTAGTTCTGGGAAATTGTCCTCTGTAGGTTCCCCGAAACCCCCCTCTTTGGTACTGTGTCTGGTAAGAGGGTTTGGATTGTGAGGTAGATGCCTCAGATGTTTGGGGTCTAAAACCTCCCCTATATTGAGGCTTTCGAAATGAGCCTCTGTGTTGAGTTGAGTAAAGCGCCCCCATAGCTTTGGCAGTGTCGGCGTCTTTTTTCATTTTCTCAATGGCTGCATCAACCTGTGTGCCAAACAGTTGGTGTTTGTTAAAAGGCATGTTAAGAACAGCTTGCTGGATTTCAGGTTTAAAGCCTGACGACCTAAGCCATGCGTGTCATCTAATGGTGACAGCATTAATAGTTCTTGTGGCTGTGTCTGCAGAGTCTAATGCTGACCTGATCTGATTATTGGTAATTGCCTGCCCCTCCTTGACTATTTGCTGGGCTCTTTTCTGTTGATCTTTGGGGAGAAGCTGGATAATGTATTTCATCTCGTCCCATTGGGCCCTGTTGTATCTGGCCATTAGCACTTGGGAATTGGCTATTCACCATTGATTAGCTGCTTGTGATGCTACTATTTTACCAGGAGCATCACATTTTTTACTTTCTTTATCTGGTGGCGGTGCGTCCCCAGAGGACTGGGAGTTAGCCCTCTTCCTTGCTGCGCTGACCACTACGGAATCTGGGGGTAGCTGTTGGGTAATAAAAGCTGGGTCCGAAGGAGGCGGCTTATATTTCTTTTCTACCCTAGGAGTGATTGCTCTTGCCTTAACTGGTTCCTAAAAGATTTGATGTGCATGTTTTAACATGCAAGGAAGCATGGGTAGACTCTGGTAGGTGGTGTGAGTTGAGGACAACGTATTAAATAAAAAATCATCCTCAAGAAGTTCTGTGTGCATGGCTACGTTATGGTATGATGCTGCCCTAGCTAGAACCTGCGTGTATGAGGTGCTATCCTCTGGGGGTGATGGCTTTAACGGATAGCACTCTGGACTATTTTCAGAAATAGGATCATAAAGGTCCCATGGGTCGGTCTTATCCTGGTGTGACTGTGCAGAGTGTACTGGAGACTGTGCAGTGGGGGTGATAGGTGGAAAGACAGTTAGTTGAGGAGAATGAGGAGTAGACTGGTGAGGTGAGAACCGAGGAGGCGGAGATTTTGTGTCTCGGTTTTTGCACTTTAGCCGGTGGCTGGTCAGTGTCCAAATGTCCTTGAAAGGTCAGCTTTCTCTTTGTTTTTAAAGGAAGTGCAGTGAGGATCTTGCCAGTGTTTTTATGAATTTGGATTCTGGCCTGTTTTTCGTCAAATTCCTCCATTTGCGTAAGTTCTTCCGCAAATCTATGGCTTTCTTTCAATTGCTTGGAAAGTCCATGCTCCTCTGTATATGTGTGTCTTTTCGGCTCCGAAGCCGGTTTCCTCGGGATCGACATTGGCCTCGGCTCCGAGAGGGATTTCCGGGGCTTCGACTCAATGGGTCGGTGCTTGAGCATTTCGGAGCCTGTGCTGCGGCTCGAGTCCGAAGGCTTCGGTGGTGTGGCCTTTCTCGGTGCCGAAGATGTTGCTTGGTCACCAGTAGTTTTTTTTTTACTGGTGGAGCCATGGCCTTCTGGCAGTGGCGTCCCCGAGGCCTTGTGTTTGGGCTTGGACTGGGTTGGGGCAGGCGTACTCATGTGCTGGCCCGCTGTTATTGGTCTGTCATTGTCAGACTTGTGCTCTGAGTCGGACCCCCGAACGGAGACTGCGGTGTGGATCATCTCCTCCTCTTCCGCATCAAGGCGTTCAGTGCTTCTCAACGCCATTTCTAACCTTTGCGATCTTCGGTCTCATAGAGTCTTTTTCGAGCGGAAGGATCTGCAGGCCTCGCAAGTATCCTCTCGGTGGTCTGGAGATAGACACAAGTTACAGACTAGATGTTGGTCCGTGTAAGGGAACTTGGCGTGGCACCGAGGGCAGAATCTAAACGGGGTCCGGTCCGTGAGGCTTCGACGAGACTTGGTCAGGCCGACCAGGCCCGAGTTGGGCGCGGGTGCCCCGAAGGGCAAGTAGATATATGTAGCCGCCGGTACCGAAGTGTCGATGATAGATGGTATGCGATCGAAAACAATACCGACGAATTTAGAGAGTTTGTAGTACTTTTCTGACTCGAACAACCGGACTGAAAAGAAACATGTCCGAACCCGATGGCGGAAAGAAAACAATCTAAGATGAGTCGATTCCCATGCGCAATGGAGCAGAAAAGGAGGAGTCACTCGGTACCGTGACTCGAAAAGACTTCTTCGAAGAAAAAAACTTGCAACACTCCGAGCCCGACACTAGATGGCAGGACCTGTGCATAACATGTGTATCTGCAGCTACACATGCCATCGAACATATATATATATTTTTTTTTTTCCCTTTTAATCTATTTTGCAGTTTTTAATTACAAAACCCTGTATTTTACAGTTTTATTTTGTCTCACCATCGATTCTACCTGAATCTTAATGCTTTACTTATATGTTTGGTTTGTGGTTAATGTATTGATTTTGTTTTCTGTATGTATGGCAAACTTCTGTCGAATAAAGCTTATTTGACGTCTTCTGACTAGTTTGAACTTTTTTTGATGGTGACTCCATTAAAGGCCCTCCATCTCTGTAATTTTTGGATGTTGAACATAAAACTGTATTTTTTAGGGGAAACCACCTTTACAACACAGACGTTACCACACAATACCTTTACCATGCATCCATTACAACACATATGCCTTTAAACCATGCATGCCGTTACTACACAAAAGTTTACCACACATATATGCCTTCTCTGCGCATGCCATTACAACGAAAATGTAAGTATTTCATATTTTGCAAGTAAGTGTAGAATATATATATGTGTGTGTGTGAATATGTTAGGGCTAGGGTGTTTTTTAGGGTGAGTGAGGGTATTTGGGTGGCACAGGTATTTTTAGGGTGGATAGAGATATTTGGGTGGCAAGGGTATTTTTAAGATGGAGAAGGGTATTTGGGTGGCAGGGGCATTTTTGTTTTTTAGGGTGGGTATGGGGTATTTGGTGGCAATGGTATTTTTAGGCTTTAGGATGTATACGGGTATTGGGTGGCAAGAGTGTTTTTAGGTTTTAGAGTTATTAGGGGTTGATAAAAGCGCACACACACACACACACATATATGTAGGCTTTTTACTTATTTTACTTACCTGCAAAATACTTACATTTTCGTTGTAAAGGTAAGCATGGTAAAGGCATATGCGTGGTAACATTTTGCGTGGTAAAGGCCTATGTGTTGTAGTGGAAAAGCTGTAAAGGCATGCATGAAAATGGCATTCTTGGTTCTGTCACAATCTATTTTACGTTGCTGTGACTTCAGCTCGCTGGTCAGTGTGTTGCAGGCCTTCCGCATCTGCCAGTAATTCACATCCTTCTTCCTACATAAGCTTTGCCTGCAAACTTAAACCCAAAGTACGGACCTCCTACCTGGATCCATTGGTCACCCTACTCACGTTTTACTCTCTGCTCTATTCTATCAAGAAGGAGTAATGTTTACATCAGCTAGACCTCAGGCATGCAACTAGTAACTACATTGACTGCATGAAGGAGAACAGGTCTGACAAACAGCTTTTTATAAGGTACACTGGCAACAAAAATTGAAAGGTGGTTCAAAAGGGGACTATTTCATGCTGGATAGTTCTATGCATAAAAATACGCTGTGCTCTTGCAAAGAAGTAGTTGCCTGAGGGAATTCGAGCCCATTACACCAGGTAAAATCTTCCACAGCAGCTGGCCAGGAGAGTCAACATCTCTCAACAGAAACCTTTCAGACGAGAGTATTGTATTGGCTATTACCCAGGTCCCGATTTCCTCTCGTGCACCCTAAGGCGCAATCATAGTCACTTAGGACAACATCTCTCAGTGGTGGTGGTTTTGACCCACTCCCTCTGACTTTCGTCACTCCAACTCCTTCAGGTTTTAAAGTAACACTAAAGCTGCGTAACAACTCTTGCTTCAAGATAAATACCTTTGTTGCTATTTCAGGCTTCGACGTTGAAGCCCCTTGAGTCTTAGCAAGAAACATCTTATTCTGCAGTCTGCAAACTCTATGAGCAGGGCATATCACCTACAACCATGGTTTCTTTACCGCAGCATGAAAAGTGAGCTAAAGTTCCAGTGAAATAGGGCCTCATTGCAGACCCTCCTTGAAGGTATTTGGGTGGTGTTCTACTGAGGGAAAGGGCACACCGTCCACTTTCTTAAGTACAGCGTGAAAAGATACCTTATCCACTGCAGCCCACCGGTAATTCTATGTCAATGTCAGGGGATACTATCTAATATACTTGCTATTTGCAGGGCTAGCATATTCGCTGATTTACTAAATGGAAGGGACAACTGCCGGTCACCCGTCTGTGCCCTTATTGTCTCCTGTTGCCTAACTTAATACTCTATCCCAAAAATATTAATTGTCCCAATATAATAGTGATACACTAGCACTTTACACACTGCACTTCTTTCAGCAAGCCTTGAGCCTCTCGTCGGAATCTCTGGCACTTGACATGATCTAGGAAATGCTCTTGGACAGGAAGTGGAGCTTGGGGTGTGGGAGGGGAATCTGTGGCACCGGTGGCAATGTAATCAGTGCAGGTACTGGAGCCAAGGTAAGCAGGGCTTACGGGAGTGGGGACGACATTAGACAGCATAAAAAAGGGTGTAAACGATACCAATGGGACGCTAGGCACCAATGTCTAGCCCATAGGCGAGCTTCCTGCAACCTCATGATGCCTAACAGTGCTACAGAGGACACTGCTGCCCGCCATAACCTGTCCACCATAGCCTGGAAAACAGGGCTGTTTGGCACCCCGACTCCTGAAACCAGCATCAACACACACATCAGCGTGGGGGGGGGGGGGTCAGGTCAGAATCATTATCTGCATCAATGGAAGCGGTGCTCAGGCGGTACCAGTGCAGGTGGAGCCAGTGAGGCAAACGCTCCATCTATTCCTGTTCCGACGAGGAAGGAGCCTGGGGTGATGCCTGAAGGGATGGATTGTGGTTTGCCTCTTCTGTGAAGTAGAGTGCTTCTTTTTCTTGGGTCTCTGCTCCTTTTCTCTGGAGAATACCTACGTTTGGCAGGCCTAGGAGGGCAACCATGAGCTTGTACTGGTACTGGATCGAGAGCCTGACTGACTTGATGAGCATCGATGGCATGGGGCATAAAGAGTATGGCCTCTATCTCCTTTACTGCTTTCCGATTCATCTAAATGCAAAGGTCACAAGTGAAGAAAAGGTGTCTGGCCCCTAGACATGATTACTGTGAGGGACATGTATCATCATACTTACGCTGCAAGGCTTTGACTGCGACATCTTCTGTGGGGGCATGTCCCTGAGCACTGCACTTAACAGATGTTTGGAGAGAAACATAAATCACCTCTGCTGAGGATAGAATCTTCAGACCCGCATTGTAAGGCCTAGAAAAAAAACACATGGAATTAACATGAGGGCAGTGAGGTGGGCATTATATGGCTCCAGTAACGTCATCAAGGCTTTGAAGGTGACAGCAATGAACCTGTGTGACCTCCCCATGCAGGAGAGCACTGTCAAAAATAGCCGGATCTAGTCTGGTACCTAGGATATCAAAAAGATGAGGAATCTGCGCATAGAAATATAAATTAGAATTACATTATTACCTTAGCCTACCTTTTCCCAGACTGCTTTACAAAGCATTAAGGCACACTAATTACAGGGAAATTCAAATGACGATCTACCCCAGACATCAGTATGTAAACATATGATTTAAAACCTGATAATTTCAGGAGAGTAAATGCGCAAATGAGCGAGAAATAAAAAACATAGCAACTTCGAATCCTACATTTATGAATGCATGGAAGAAGAAACTGGTGCTACCATATCACAAATGCATTTTCGGGGGCGAGACTCCAGGACTGATGCTGAACAGTGCCACTATATTCCTGAGAAAAACATATTAGACCATGTGATGTCCCCGATAATGGCTCACGTTAGAAATTTGTGGGAACAATGAAATATTTTAGAAACCGCTTTGCCCACGTCATTTTTGGTGCAGAAGAGCAATTGGTGGACGGCTTATGTAAGACAATGCTTTTAATTTTATTCAATACACTGTAGGCTGGATCCAACTGCTATAGTGTAATACGTTTGTATATTTGCAGAGAGAACAAAGCGCAGCCAGGAGCACGTTCATGTGACCGGCTGGGTAAGCCATGAGGTGAAGCAGTCAACTTGTAGTGCAGTTAGCAAAAATGAGTCAAATTTCCCTGGACAGCAGAATCAATTTTGAATTTTTGGGGACTGAGCATTAAGAAGGCTGCCTTTATTAGTTTTGGAGTTTTATCACAAAGATCCCTTATTAGTGAAAGTGTTCATTGATTTTGGTGGCATCCGGACACTTTTGGATGCCACCACTGCTGTGCGGCTGACCTATAATTATACAGATTAATTTATTTGATCTTAAAGTTCTAGAATGTTACCCGGAAACAGCAGACTCCTTGAGCATTTATCTTTTACTGTAGACTAGTTTCAAAAGGCGCAAGTACAAGGTCCATCGTCTTTTGCATATCCAAATAGTGCTATTTTAGTTGCTCTACTCATGCTCATTGATGCTCAGGAGCAAAAAGCGGCACAAGTGCACCTTTTAGAGTTTCACAATGCAGCAGCAAGGGTAATTCCTATTGTTTTGTCAAGGGCTCCATACAGAAAAGATGTTCCTTTTAGCTACGAAGTTCAATGTAATGTATAATTCTGAGGTGTAGCCCGCATATGCCACATATCTCTGAAAGTAACAGAACACAATCAGTTACAGGCACAGTGATTCAGTTACTCGTCCCGCTTCTCGCAAACTTTACAACTCCCTCCTCACCAACTCACTGGATCAAAGGCTACACAATATAACTGTATATTATGGAACAATATATAGAACATTGAATGACAACCAGTTTGGCCTGCACTTTTTACGCTCTTCAAATAACGTTTTCTCACTGCGTCAGTATTCCAAGGGAATGGGGTTCTGTAGATAGAATGTACGTTCCATGCGAATCCCGATTAAATGGGGCAGGACATCTTCCGGCATACTTTTAACCGAGTATCATGTATATGATCTGTCCTATGGAGCTAGAGGAGATTATGGCTACTGGTTAAATTACTGAATTTGAATACATGACAGAATTGTGAACTATACAAATCAATTTGTAATCATACCAGGTAGTAAAAGAAAACCAGTGAAATTAATTTGCACGGATGGCAAAGTTGTATAAACGTTTCCCACATAACTTAAATGAATCAGCATTTTTAAGGTTCAAAGTTCACATATGAATGAATATGTGAGAGGGTTTTCTACTCGATGTTAAAAGGACCCAAACCCTACATGAGGAAGGTGAGCCATAGACTAACCGATTTGGAGACGAAGGGTATGTGAAAGCTGTGTGACTCAGAGTGGTTTTGAGGGTCTGAGTGTGTGTGTGTGTGAGTGGCAGCATGGGTGGGTGTGTAAGTGGTTGAGCGGGTGTGTGAGTAGCTGTGTAGGTGGGTGTGTGAATGAGTGAGCAGGTTTGTGGGTCCCTGAGTGATTGTATGTTTAATTTAAATTGGGGTTTGGATCCCCCGAATCTACCCGAACTGGGGAGGATCTGCAGCTCCTCGCATAGTCATTAAAAAAAAAAAAAAGTTTTTGGAAATTTTTCTGCCGCCATGGGAGTCCCTCACAGACAGATTTGGTGTATGTCGGTCCAGCAGTTTGGCCGATATTCCTGTTCAAAATCCCTATGGAAATTAGCATGAAGAAAACATGTTTTGGGACCCATCCACCCCGTTTTCTTGTCCCAACTTGATGGATCACCTCAAAACCTTTCAGACAGCAGGGCGATGTGAGCGTCTTATTTATTACTATTATTATTATTTTTTTTTTTTTGGAAAGGTGCTTTTTCTATAGAAACTAGGCCCTAACTATAACTACCTAGTGGCGACCGCCACTAGGTAATATTTTTTTTATATATATATATATATAACACTCTTCAGGGTTGTTTCGTCAGTGAGGTCAAATTATGTGCATTATATAAATAAGGATATATATATTCACAAAAAAGGTTACTAGGATGCTACAGGGAGTGCAGAATTATTAGGCAAGTTGTATTTTTGAGGATTAATTTTATTATTGAACAACAACCATGTTCTCAATGAACCCAAAAAACTCATTAATATCAAAGCTGAATATTTTTGGAAGTCGTTTTTAGTTTGTTTTTAGTTTTAGCTATGTTAGGGGGATATCTGTGTGTTCAGGTGACTATTACTGTGCATAATTATTAGGCAACTTAACAAAAAACAAATATATACCCATTTCAATTATTTATTATTACCAGTGAAACCAATATAACATCTCAACATTCACAAATATACATTTCTGACATTCAAAAACAAAACAAAAACAAATCAGTGACCAATATAGCCACCTTTCTTTGCAAGGACACTCAAAAGCCTGCCATCCATGGATTCTGTCAGTGTTTTGATCTGTTCACCATCAACATTGCGTGCAGCAGCAACCACAGCCTCCCAGACACTGTTCAGAGAGGTGCACTGTTTTCCCTCCTTGTAAATCTCACATTTGATGATGGACCACAGGTTCTCAATGGGGTTCAGATCAGGTGAACAAGGAGGCCATGTCATTAGATTTCCTTCTTTTATACCCTTTCTTGCCAGCCACGCTGTGGAGTACTTGGACGCGTGTGATGGAGCATTGTCCTGCATGAAAATCATGTTTTTCTTGAAGGATGCAGACTTCTTCCTGTACCACTGCTTGAAGAAGGTGTCTTCCAGGAACTGGCAGTAGGACTGGGAGTTGAGCTTGACTCCATCCTCAACCCGAAAAGGCCCCACAAGCTCATCTTTGATGATACCAGCCCAAACCAGTACTTTACCTCCACCTTGCTGGCGTCTGAGTCGGACTGGAGCTCTCTGCCCTTTACCAATCCAGCCACGGGCCCATCCATCTGGCCCATCAAGACTCACTCTCATTTCATCAGTCCATAAAACCTTAGAAAAATCAGTCTTGAGATATTTCTTGGCCCAGTCTTGACATTTCAGCTTGTGTGTCTTGTTCAGTGGTGGTCGTCTTTCAGCCTTTCTTACCTTGGCCATGTCTCTGAGTATTGCACACCTTGTGCTTTTGGGCACTCCAGTGATGTTGCAGCTCTGAAATATGGCCAAACTGGTGGCAAGTGGCATCGTGGCAGCTGCACGCTTGACTTTTCTCAGTTCATGGGCAGTTATTTTGCGCCTTGGTTTTTCCACACGCTTCTTGCGACCCTGTTGACTATTTTGAATGAAACGCTTGATTGTTCGATGATCACGCTTCAGAAGCTTTGCAATTTTAAGAGTGCTGCATCCCTCTGCATGATATCTCACTATTTTTGACTTTTCTGAGCCTGTCAAGTCCTTCTTTTGACCCATTTTGCCAAAGGAAAGGAAGTTGCCTAATAATTATGCGCACCTGATATAGGGTGTTGATGTCATTAGACCACACCCCTTCTCATTTCAGAGATGCACATCACCTAATATGCTTAATTGGTAGTAGGCTTTCGAGCCTATACAGCTTGGAGTAAGACAACATGCATAAAGAGGATGATGTGGTCAAAATACTCATTTGCCTAATAATTCTGCACTCCCTGTATAGTAATTGCAAGCAACTATATATTGCGGACTAAGGTAACTGTAACTTACACCCTCACCATGCATAGTGTTTTCGTCAATATTTTGACTTCTGTTTCATTGCTATTTTTCTTTACGTTATAAAAGGGGTCATTAGTACTGTAATATCTGGGGTAATTAGCAGTACATAGGGGAACCTGAGTTATAATTACTTGAAATTACTATAACTGCTGGATTTCACTGGTTTTGTATGAGTGAAATCTGAGCCCAACTATAACAGCCCTGTAACCTTTGTTGTTTTTTTTTGTGTGAATTTTTACGTTTTGAAAACATTTTTAGTTACCATATAAAAAACTTTCCTGTAACATTTATATATTTTTTTTTTAGTGAATTTCAATGTTTTTAATGCTGAATCACAATTATAACGTACCTGGAGTATGTGAGTGGTTGTGCTGTGGGTGCGTGTGTGTAACTGGCACTGTGGGAGTGGGTGTTTGGTTTTGTGGGTCTGTGAGTGGGTGTGTAAATGGCTGTATGGGTGTGGAAGTATTTGTGTCGGTGTGTGAAAGCTGTGTGGGTCTGAGAGTGGTTTTGAGGGTCTGAGTGAGTGAGTGTATGGGTGGGTGAGTTGTTTTGTGTAACTGTGTTAGCAGGGGTGTGGATCTGAGTGAGTGTATGATTTATTTTAAATTAGGGTCTGGATCCCCCAATCTACCCAGTTTTCATGGATGCAGGAAGGATCCATGGCTCATTGCGTGGTAAAAAAACAAACAAATGTTTTTTGGACTATTTCTTGCCCATTAGGGGGCCCTCACAGACCCCATTAGTCCCATGGCGTCAGGGTACCTCTACCCTGACCCCTTCTATCACTTTTTATCTCTATTTTCCCCATTGGGAAATAAGTCCTTAAGAACAAAATGGTGGCTGCAACTTTCCTCAGGTTGCGGCAAGCCAATCACGACATTGCTGTTGGTGCATGGATTCGCAAATCCGAGGAGGATCCGCCTATATATATGTATATGTGTATATATATATATATATATATACACTTTTTCTTTAATATCTCAAAAACTACTGAATAGATTTAAACTAAATCACAAAAGGTCACTTTCTGGACCAAGAGCTAGCTGTCTGCCAAATTTGGTGTAAATCCGTCTAGCGGTTCAGCCACCATTACTGTTCAAAACCCCTACTGAAATTAACATGAAGAAAACACGTTTTGGGACCCCCTCCTCCCCCCTTTTTCTAGGCACCCACTTGATGGATTAACTTGAAAACTTTCCAGACAACAGCTGACGTAAGCGGCATTATTATTATAATTTTTTTTAAATGGTGACGATTTGTCAACCAGCACCAAATATAGGCAAAAAAAAAAAAAAAGCTTCTCTAGAAACTAGGTTTAAACTATAACTACCTAGTGTTTACTGCCACTAGGATTGATATGTGTGTGTGTGTATGTGTATATATATATATATATATATATACACATACACACATACATATATATATATATATATATATATATATATATATATATATATATATATATATATATATATATATATATATATATATATATATTTATTTGGTTCCTCTTCCTTCTCTGCTCGTCGGTTAAGCCCATGGTTTTCTTAACTCTCTTGGAGGTTGTTGCATTAGTGAGGTAAAAGAATGTGCATCTTGTGTAGTTTTCTAGCGCTGTCTTAGCGATTGACATACATATTATGTGCTTGCCCTTATTGTGGTTAATTTCGTCGCTTGGTAGGCTCCGGCCCGATAGTGTCTTCTAAATGCTGTGTGGGTTCACTAGTAGCAGATTTCGTCAGGCGAATCGCGTACTGAACGAGCAGCACTGTTGTGCTCTTCAGCTCTGCAGCACACTACCTCAACAACAAGAGAGTTTCCATATGGGAGATCTCTAGCTTCTGAGCCCTACAACCCTCACAATACACCGCTACAGAAGTCTGATGCACCTTTAAGGCCGCACTGGCCTCTCTCATGCTAAAACGCAAACTGCTGGCCAATAAAGTGTCTAACTTCGTCACAGCACCTGCAAGAGGGCAGCCCATGTCTATAATTTTTTTTCTGGTCGATCGTAGGTGGATTACCTAGGTGCTCACACCCTCCCAATCATGGAATCCTTCGTGGACCATGAATACACCCCTGGCTTTGGGTCTGAAGAAGAGTGGCCTCCCCAGTGAAGTACTCTTGGAGAGGTGGATAAGTTACTGTCTGTGGCTATACCTAGGGCACTTTCACCTCTGCAGGAGAGCATGGGTAAGTTAATGTCTCAGGTCTCTGGAGGTCACAGCCTGACACAGGTGGTGGCCCAGGGGGCTGTCTTCAACAGGTACAAATAGGACCAAAATATGTGACGCAGAAAAAAACGCTACCTGGTTGTGCCAAATTCTGACCCTGACAAGGGGTCCCCCACAAAAGTGGAGGGTGAGAAAGGATGAAGGTGGCTCCTCAGATGAGGAACAGGACTACAGAAGGCCCTGGCGCCCTGTCTCAGCTGCCTCAGATTCAGGGGAGTCAATCTCAGCAGATATGTTCAAGACAGAGGGGGATATACCACACTCGGTCATCGGAATGGTTCCCAGAGCAGAAGGTGGCAGAGTATGTGGCCAGCAAAATTAGGCAACCACTGGATAAGGACGTGCACGCTTGTCTGCAAGCGGAGTACTCCTGGTCCCCTCTTAGCAAGAGGGTGGCCTCAACCCCAGACATCAGTCCGAAGATGTGCACTTTCATTTCCAAATATTTGGAAAACCCCAAGAAAGGGACTGACCGCTCCTCAAGGGCATGACAGGATAAACTTCCAATGTCCTGGGACCTCTCACCAAGATAACTGAATTGGCTGAATGGTTGAAACAGTCTGGTGATCCTCTCCCTACAGATACCGTAGCGGGCTGGGCAAAGAAGGTGGTGTGCCTCCTTGGTAACATCAACAGTACCCTCTCGGCTGAGTGGAGGTGCTCTCTGCTGATCAAGATTGACCCCAAATTTGGACAACTGTCCACTTCAGAAGCAGGTGCTATGGCACAGGGCAACCTGTTCAGAGATCCTTTTGTCAAGGAATTGGGGAAATTTGTGGCCACCTTCTCACCACTGGACAATGTTCAATCATCCATCAAGAAAATATTCCCGGGATCCCAGGAAAGGTTTTCACTGGGGCCAGAAAAGGCAGGGGGCGCTCCTACGGTTGCCCAAATCACCAAGGCTCCTACCGAGGTCAGGCCAGAAATAACAATGGATGGCACGATGGTCGCCAGGGTGCCTTCTTCTCCAACCAGGGAGGTGGGAAAGGCAGAGCCAGATGCACAGCAAGAGGAGGGGACAACGCTCAAGGATGATTTAATGGTAAGGTATATACTTTCTTTCCCTCAAGACCCGGTTGGGGGGGAATACACTAAAACATTTTACTCACAAATGGGCCCAATTAGCTCAGACCCTGTGGGTACTGGTAGCAGAGAGTTCTACGGAACTGCAGTACAGGTAGTAAGATAATTATATTATTATTCTCAGAGCAACAGACAAGATTCATTGACTCAGAGGTCAAGGAACTCTTGCACCAGGCGGCTATATACAGGTCTGTATTATACCCTCATGGTTTACTCAGAAATATTTTTATTCTGGAGAAGAAAGACAAGAGTTTTTCGACCAGTAATAAATCTGAGGCAGTTCAACGAGTGGCTGGTATACCGCCACTTGAAGATGGAGGGGATTCACCTCTTGAGCGAACCTTTTTTTACAGGACGACTCGATGGTAAGACTGGACCTCGTGGATGCATACCTCACAGTCCCCATTTTCCAACCTCACAGACGCGTCCTCCAATTCGCTTGGAGGGATCAAATGTACAAATTCTAGACTCTCCCTCTCGGGCTTTCGTCTGTGCCATGGTGTTTCACGAAATTTACCCGCCTGGTAGTGGAAATTCTCAGGACAAAAGAACTCAGATTGATCATTTACTTGCATGACTTCCTCATCATGGATCAGTCCTAGTCTCAACTACTCTCACACCTGACCAGGGCTACTGCCCTTCACCAGGACCTGGGGTTCTTTATCAAAAGGTCAGACTTCGGAGTGGACATCATTGCAAACTATGACTTTTTGGCACTCTCATCAATTCCAGATTGGCAACTTTGAGCTTGCCGTAACAGAAGATATCCAAGATCAAAAAGGAATTGATCAAGGTCCTGAGGTGAGACAGGACCTCTCAATGGCAACTGGCCAGAAAATTTGGATTGTTGTCCTCTTCAATTCAAGCTATCGTTCCTGGACACCTGCACTACAGAGCACTATGACGACTGAAGGCAGTTCAGCTATGGAAGGGCCTTACCTACTCAGAATTGATTCTTCTGACGCCAGAGGCCAATACTAAGCTGCAGTGGTGGATAAACCACATGGAGGCATGGAACGGCAGAGTGATCTTTGGCTCCTCTCCAGACCTGGTCACAGATTCGGATGCCAGCCGTCAATGCTGGGGAGCCAGCTGACGAGAGATCTCCATGATGGTGGTGGTGGTAAAGGGGGAAGGGGCATATGGACAGAAGAGGAACTCATCCTACACATCAACTGCCTGGAGCTCCTAGCGGGCTTTTTGCCATTCAATCCCTTACCTGGGACAGAGCTTGTTCTGTATCCTACTCAGGGAGAACATTTCAGCAGTCCAATACAGCAACCGACTGGGGGGCACGAGGTCGAGAGCACTGGCAAAGGATTTCTGGCATTATTGCCTTCAATGCCAGATATCAGTGGCAGCAGAGTATCTCAAGGAAATACAGAACACAGTAGAGGACTAGAACTCCTGATACATCAAAGACTCCAGTGACTGGCAACTACTTCCATTAGTTGGCAACAGGATCCAGGAGCCACAACGGTGGATGCTGTCCTCCAAAATTGGAAGAAGGATCAACCTTACGCCTTCACTCATTTCCTTCTGATTCCCACAGTGGCAGCTCAAGTCAATAGGCATGGATAATTCTGTTAACCCCAATTTCGAGTTCGCAGGTCTGGTTCCCGCTGCTGCTGGAAATGTCCTGGGCATCCCTGAAAGAGCTGCCATCTTACCCAGAGATTCTACGAGATCTGCACGGCCATCAACATCCTCTGGGTCTCCAGGGACATCTCAGGCTCATGGCTTGAAGAATTTCAGGCTACGCTGGAGAAGCAGAAAAGTACAAGCTACTTAACTTCAGTAACAAAATATCTGGAGACATATTCTAGTTGCAGATTCCTTACCTTAGAATTTCCCCCCGGCGTCAGACTGGATCTGGAGATTTTTCTTCGAACAATACCCTTGCGCATTGGCAGGTGGATCGGTCAACTCTGCGGCGTCGTTGGCATCGTGGTCACAGTGATGACGTAGGGAGTAGTACATAGACACCGCCCTCGCGCAGTGATGTCAGTTTCTTTTAATGACTTTCCACGCCAAAGCGCAGAGCCACTAAGAACACTGAGATTGGTGCACCAGAGCTAAGGACCTAAAAGAGGGAATCCCTGTCCCTAGAAATCAGTTCGTAAGCGGGGAGGACGGGTGGGCGGTAAGGAATCTGCAACTAGAATATGTCTCTACCAGATGTTTTGTTACCGAAGGTAAGTAACTTGTACATCTGATAGAGACTTCTAGTTGCCGATTCCTTACCTTAGAATAGATACCAAAGCAATAACATCCTAGGTGGTGGGCTGCGGACCAACATCATACTAGGAAGTCCTGCAGGACCGAACGATCAAAATAGCCATCCCGATGGACCCGACTATCCAGGCAGTAGTGCTTAGCAAACGTTTGCAGGGACGCCCACGTAGCTGCCTGGCAGATATCCAGGACAGGAACTCCGAATGCTAACAGTGGAAACAGCAGTTGCTCTGATGGAATGAGCACACAAGCCTTCAGGAGGTCGCGTTTTGGCCAAAGCGTAGCACATTTTGATGCAAAGAGGCACCCATCGAGAGATGGTACGCTTTTGCACCGCCTTCCCTTTTTTCGCACCCACATACCCAACGAAGAGTTGATCGTCCACCCGGAAATCTTTAGTATGATTGAGGTAGAACGCCAACGCTGTTTTTGGGTCCAGACAGTGGAGTCGCTCCTCCTCATGGGAAGGATGTGGGGGTTTGTAGAAAGTAGGCAGAGTGATGCACTGGCCTACATGAAAAGGTGTAACCACCTTAGGAAGGAAGGAAGCCCCAGTGTGCAACATGACTTTGTCAGGGTGCACAGACAAGTATGGAGATTTTGAGGAAAGGGCCTGAAGCTCACTCACCCTGCAAGCAGAGATAATAGCGACCAGAAAGGCAGTTTTGAAGGTGAGGAGCCGCAAGGGACAATTATGCATTGACTCAAAGGGGGTACACATCAAGTAAGTAAGTACAAGATTAAGGTCCCACTGAGGCATGATAAATGGAGTGGGAGGAAATAAATAGGTGAGCCCTTTTAGGAATCTACTCACAATAGGAGATTTAAAGAGTGAGAGCTGATCAGGTAGCCTAAGAAAGGCTGAAATGGGAGATAAATACCCTTTAAGGGTGCCCAAAGCAGAGCCCTGCTGGGCCAAAGAAAGAACCTGCAATAGAGGGGCAGAAAGAGGAATCAACAGAGTTGTTGGTACACTGTGCCACAAATTTATTCCAACGACAGGCGTGTACAGTTTTGGTTGATGGATGCCTGCTGCCAAGATAACATTGCAAACTTCGGGTGAAAGGGCAAAAGCCATCAACTGGTGCCCCTCAATCTCCACACATGTAGGCAGAGGTTGGACAGGTTCGGGTGAAGAACCGTCCCCTGTTGCTGCGACAGAAGATCCACCCGAAGAGGCAGTCTGAGTGGAGGATCAATGGACATGCTCAATAGCTCTGAATACCATACTCTTCTTGCCCAGTCCGGAGCCACCAAGATGACTTGGGCACAGTCGTTCCTGATTTTCTTGAGAACTCTGGGCAGAAGAGGTATAGGTGGAAAGGCGTACAGGAGGCCGGAGTTCCACTCGAGACAAAAAGCGTCTCCGTGCGAGTGCCGCCTTGGAAACTCCAACGCGCAAAACAGCTGACATTGCGCGTTCTCTGCGGAGGCGAACAGATCTAACCAAGGCTCTCCCCACTGCTGAAAGAGACCTTGCGCCACCTTCGAATGGAGACGCCATTCGTGATCGGCTGTGCATTGACGGCTGAGTTCGTTGGCTCCGGCGTTGAGGGAGCCCGCCAGATGTTGAGCCATCAGGGTAATGCCCTGATGTTCCAGTCATGTCCAGAGGCGTGGTGCCTCCTGACAAAGGGTCCAGGACCCTACTCCACCCTGTTTGTTGGAGTACCGCATGGCGGTAGTATTGTCTGTGAACACCAGCACCACTTTCCCTTTAAGAGAGGGAAGGAATGCTTTCAACCAAGCCTGATCGCTCAGAGCTCCAGCAGATTGATATGGAGCCCAGACTCCGCCAGAGACCAGAGTCCTCTGATCTCTGCCTCTCTCATGTGGCCGCCCCAACCCAGAAGTGACACACTAGTCACTACAGATAGATCTGGTTGGGGAAGGGAGAAGGGATCTGCCGTGGACCCAATGCGGATTCAAAAGCCGCCACTGCAAATCTTTTGCAGTCCCCTCAGAGATATTGACCAGGTCGGAGAGATTCACCCGATGCTGCGCCCACTGGAACTTCAGGTCCCACTGCAGAGCCCGCATATGCCATCTGACATGTGTCACTAGCAGGATGCAGGAGGCCATGAGGCCGAACAGCCTCAGAGTCAGTCTGACCGAAACCCCAGACCGAGGCAGAAAGATCGGAATCATAGCCTGAATGTCTTGGACTCGTTTTTCGGGAGGATAAGCCCAAAACTGCACTGTGTCCAGAACCGCTCCGATGAAAGGGAGCGACTGAGAGGGATTTAGGTGTGACTTTGGCACGTTTATAGTGAACCCCAGTGTGTGCAGGAGGTTTGCTGTAGTTTGAAGGTGGGAGACAACTTTCAGGGGCAAATCCACCTTCAAAAGCCAGTCGTCGAGGTAGGGGAAGACTGAGACCCCTAACCTGCGCAGATGAGCTGCAACCACCGCGATCACTTTCGTGAACACCTGAGGGGCGCTGGTAAGGCCGAAGGGGAGCACGGTAAACTGATATTTTCCTAGTGGGGCAGGTAATGGCGCATCCTGCCACCAACTGGACGGGAGTGAGGGGACGGACTAGGAGGGTTTGGAGGCTGCAGCGGGGGCAGAGATGGACTGGGTAGACCTCTGGTTCTCTGTCCCACGGCTACGTGTTGGGTTTGGACCATGTACCCAAAAGGACATCGGTGAGGGCCTCATTAAAAGGCAAAAGGGGTTCTGAAGTAGAAGCACCAGGCTGAACCACCTCCATCAGGAGATTAGACCTGACCTCAACAGTGGGAAGCTCGAGACCAAGGACCTCAGCTGCCCTACTGTGTTAGCAGGTGTGTGGATCTGAGTGAGTGTATGATTTATTTTAAATTAGGGTCTGGATCCCCCAATCTACCCAGTTTTCATGGATGCAGGAAGGATCCATGGCTCATTGCGTGGTAAAAAACAAACAAATGTTTTTTGGACTATTTCTTGCCCATTAGGGGGCCCTCACAGACCCCATTAGTCCCATGGCGCCAGGGTACCTCTACCCTGACCCCTTCTATCACTTTTTATCTCTATTTTCCCCATTGGGAAATAAGTCCTTAACTCCATCAGGAGATTAGACCTGACCTCAACAGTGGGAAGCTCGAGACCAAGGTCCTCAGCTGCCCTACTGACCACCATACCATAAGTTGCTCCCTCTGCTGTAGCCACGGTAGGCGGAGACAGCATGCCAGCAGCAGGAGAATTATCCAGACCACTGGCTTCGCCCAATTCCTGAGCCCAGTCCGTAGCAGGGTCATCCTGGTAATCATAAGGGTCCAGTGACGCCTCCAATTCCTCCCCATATTCGTACCCATAAGAAAGAGGGACCGAATCTGACCTGGGGCGAATAAGCTGCATTGAAGCCGAAGGCGGCGTCAGCCGATGCCGCTCCAACTCAGAGTAGTCGGGGATAAGAATTGGGTCGACATCGGGAGCATCGATAATCAACCCAGCACCGGGGAAAGTTTCAAGGGCGTGACCGGCACCGGTGCGGATCCGGAAGTGACCTCAGTGGCCGGAGCCGAAGCTGCCGGCGCGGAACCCGAAGGCCCCTCAGCCAAACCCCTTGGGCCCAAAGGCACGCTATCAGGGTCCGTCCGCCCAAATATGAGGCGCATGGCCTCATAAAACTCTTTAAGCTGGGCAGAGGTCGCTCCGGCTCCAGGAAACTCGGGGAAGCGCGGAGCCGACCCAGATGCAGGCTCCAAGGACGGAGGCCTTGTGTGTGGACGATGTTCCCCGGTCACGTCGGCCAAGCGACTGGGCGAAGTCGGAGAACGATGGGACTTCAACTTCTTCTTACCTTGACCTGAGGATTTAGAAGAAGAGTGGTGATGACTCCGCGACCGATCTCGAGACCTTCCTCTCGAGCGAGACTGGGATCTACGCGGAGTCAAGTGCCGGGCTGCCATTAGCTTTAGGGACCGCTCCCTCAAAGCCTTCAGGTGCATGGCCCGGCACTCGGAGCATGACTTCGGGTCGTGGTCGCACTCAGGACACAATAGACAAACCCGATGAGGATCCGTCACCGACATCGTCCAATGACAGTCCTGGCATGGCTTGAACGCAGTCTTCGGGGACATCCTCAACGCACCAAAGTTTCACAGAAAAAAGTCGACAAAACGGTTGAATTCAGCCAAAAAATAACCAGGGTAGCTCTTCTCCGGATCAGCGTGTGGCGCGGAAAGAAAAGAACTGACGCCACTGCGCAAGGGCGGCGTCTACATACTACTCCCGACGTCATCATGGTGACCACGATGCCAATGACACCCGTGGAGTTGACCGACGCCACCTGCCGACGTGCAAGGGTAGTGCTCGAAGAAAAATCTCTGGATCCAGTCTGACGCCTGGGGGAAATTCAAAGGTAAGGAATCTGCAACTAGAAGTCTCTATCAGATCTTTCAGACAACACTGAACACTTCAAAACAACAGGATTGGGCTTCCAGTACTGCCAAAAGATATTGATTGGCTTGGAGACAATGTACACATTGGTGTGTAGAGCGACATCTCAATCCCATGGACAGAAGTTGTAGATGTTCTGAACTTCCTGGCAGAGCTGGTGCATTAAGGCTTAGTTTATTGCACAGTGAATTCTTTCAGATCCATGATATCTGCAGGCATAATTCCATCTACATTGTTCGGGTTGGCAAACACCCTTGGGCTTGTAAACTCTTGAAGGGTATCAGACTCTCTAGACCACCCGAACCCGTGTATGCTGGCTTATGGGATGTCAATTTGGTTTTGAAGCTTCTTTTTTCAGCTGGCAAGATCATGTGTCTTTCAAGATATGAGCTTTCAGCAAAACTGACCATGCTCCTCTGTCAGATATCTTGCAAAAAAGTACCTGATGTCTGGGTCCTGGACATATCGGCAAGGGTTTTCACACTGGAGTGGGATCACCTTCACGGTTTCTCGGAGGACCAAAATGAATATTAGGTCAGTAACTTAATCTGCTTTTGAGGATGCTCCTAAACTGCGTGTAGTGTGATGCATTAAGGCACATGAGAATATGATGGCACATGTCAGGCGGCCGGGGGAGAAGCAATTACTGATTGCTCTAAAAAAAGCCTCTTAAGGTGGTTTCCTCCCCTTCACAGCCAGGTGGGTAAGGTGGATTATGGCTGAAGCCGGCATTGATGTTCATCAGTTTGGGAGCTACGGCGTCTAAGGCCATCCAAGTAGATGGCAGACTTGAAGATATGTTGAATGTGACAGATTGGTTATCCAAATCCACATTTAAAATGTTTTACTTCAAGCCTATACATGATGGCGCATCTCTGGTGGTAAATAAGCTTTGAACCTGTATAATTCTCTCCTTCGGTCCTGAATGAGATTGAAAAAATTCCGAGCTAACAAGAAGAAAGTTTCAATTCCACTAAGGACATGGAGGCGAGGATTATCCTAGTCGGAGTATACCTCATGATCTATGCCTTTTCCTGCCCGAGGTTAAAGAGTGACAGGTGGTATTTCATAGGTGTTATATTTGAGGTTGATGAATATGGATTGTTACAATGTTTATACTGTGATGAAATTCTTCTCAGGTAGTATGCTTACATACATTATGTCACAAATGGCTCATGTTCTGTGAAACGCATAATGCTTAAATTGGGATGGTCTTACATGATGCTTTTCTTCTCCCTTTTTCTGTGGTTTTCCGTGTATAGCACTGAAAAGAATCATGTTTTAATTATCAGAGTTGGTTTAATGAATGTCAACTCTCCTGTAGATAGAGCTAAAGAGACAAAAAGACCAACTAATGTAGTATGAGTCACAACTTCCTACAGCGAAGAATAAGAAGAGGAACCAACGTCATATATATGGAAAATGTCACTTACCCAGTGTATATCTGTTTGTGGAATGTTCTGCTGCAGATTCACATGCTGTGCATTATACTTCTGCCATCTAGTGTTGGGCTCGGAGTGTTACAAGTTGTTTTTCTTCAAAGAAGTGCTTGGAGTCACGAGATTGAGTGACTCCTCTTCAGTTCCTTTGCGCATGGGTATCAACTCCATCTTAGACTGTTTTCCCGCAGAGGGTTAAGGTTGGAGTGATAGAGTATATAGATGAAAAAGAGAGATGTCCATGCTAATGCAAATCTAAATATATATACATTTATACAAGTGTTGTTAACTTAAACGACTGCAGGCTCCTGGGGAGGTGGGAAGGCGCATGTGAATCTGCAGCGGAACATGCCACAAACAGATGTACACTGGGTAAGTGACATTTTCCGTTCAGTGGCATGTGTAGCTGCAGATAAACATGCTGTACATAGACTACAAAGCAGTTTCTCCTCCCATAAAAGCAGTGGTCAGCCTGTAGGAGTTGAAGTTGTTTGAAATAATGTTCTAAGTACAGCTTGACCTACTGTGGCCTGTTGTCTTGCTAAAACATCTACGCAGTAGTGTTTAGTGAATGTATGAGGTGTTGACAAGTAGGTGTTTTGCATATTTCAGCCACTGGTATATTTCCTAAACAAAAAAGCCATAGTAGCACCTTTTTTCCTAGTAGAATGTGCTTTAGGAGTATTAAGAGTTGTCTTTTGGCTTTAACGTAGCATGTTTCGATGCATCGTACAATCCATCTTGCTAACCCTTGTTTTGATATGGGGTTTCCTGTATGAGGTTTTTGGAACGCTACGAACAGTTGTTTAGTCTTTCTGAATGGTTTTGTTCTGTCTATACAGTACATTAGAGCTCTTTTAATGTCTGATGTATGTAAAGCTCTTTCTGCCACAGAATCTGGCTCCTTGGCATGGTTACCCCCTGACTTTTTGCCTTTGCTGATGCCAAGTTATGACTTGAAAGTGTGCTGGGACCTTACTAACCAGGCCCCAGCACCAGTGTTCTTTCCCTAAACTGTACCTTTGTCTCCACAATTGGCACAACCCTGGTACTCAGGTAAGTCCCTTGTAACTGGTACCCCTGGTACCAAGGGCCCTGATGCCAGGGAAGGTCTCAAAGGGCTGCAGCATGGTTTATGCCACCCTGGGGACCCCTCACTCAGCACATGCACACTGCTTCACAGCTTGCGTGTGCTGGTGGGGAGAAAAGGACTAAGCCGACATGGCACGCCCCTCTGAGTGGCATGCCAACCTCACACTGCCTGTGGCATAGGTAAGTCACCCCTCTAGCAGGCCTTACAGCCCTAAGGCAGGGTTCACTATACCACAGGTGAGGGCATAGGTGCATGGGCACTATGCCTCTACAGTGTCTAAGCAAAACCTTAGACATTGTAAGTGCAGGGTAGCCATAAGAATATATGGTCTGGGTGTCTGTCAAACACGAACTCCACAGTACCATAATGGCAACACTGAAAACTGGGAAGTTTGGTATCAAACTTCTCAGCACAATAAAGGCACACTGATGCCAGTTGCAATTTATTGTAAAATATACCCAGAGAGCATCTTAGAGATGCCCCCTGAAAACATACCCAACTTCCAGTGTAGGCTGACTAGTTTCTGCCAGCCTGCCACACACCAGACATGTTGGTGGCCACATGGGGAGAGTGCCTTTGTCACTATGTGGCCAGGAGCAAAGCCTGTACTGGGTGGAGGTGCTTCTCACCTCCCCCTGCAGGAACTGTAGCACCTGGCGGTGAGCCTCAAAGGCTCACCCCCCTTTGTTACAGGGCATCACAGCTAGTGGAGATGCCTGCCCCTCCGGCCACTGCCCCCACTTTTGGCGGCAAGGCTGGAGGAGATAATTAGAAAAACAAGGAGGAGTCACCCACCAGTCAGGACAGCCTCTAAGGTGTCCTGAGCTGAGGTGACTCTTACTTTTAGAAATCCTCCATCTTGTGGATGGAGGATTCCCCCAATAGGATTAGGAATGTGCCCCTCTCCCCACAGGGAGGAGGCACAAAGACGGTGTAGCCACACTCAAGGACAGTAGCCATTGGCTACTGCCCTCCCAGACCTAAACACACCCCTAAATTCAGTATTTAGGGGCACCCCAGATCCCAGGAAATCAGATTCCTGCAACTGTAACAAGAAGGACTGCTGACCTGAAGCCCTGCAATGAAGACGGAGAAGACAACTGCTTTGGCCCCAGCCCTACTGGCCTGTCTCCCAACTTCGAAGAAAACTGCAACAGTGACGCATCCAACAGGGACCAGCGACCTCTGAAGCCTCAGAGGACTGCCCTGCAACCAAGGACCAAGAAACTCCAGTGAACAGCGGCCCTGTTCAACAATATGCAACTTTCTTGCAACAAAGAAACAACTTTGAAGACTTCACGTTTCCCGGCGGAAGCGTGAGGCTTTCCACTCTGCACCCGACGCCCCCGGCTCGACCTGCGGAAAACCAACACTACAGGGAGGACTCCCCGGCGACTGCGAGCCTGTGAGTAACCAGAGATGACCCCCCCCGACCCCCACAGCGACGCCTGCAGAGGAAATCCAGAGGCTCCCCCTGACCGCGACTGCCTGTAGGAAGGGACCCGACGCCTGGAACCAACACTGCACCCGCAGCCCCCAGGACCTGAAGGAACCGAACTCCAGTGCAGGAGCGACCCCCAGGCGACCCTCTGCCTAGCCCAGGTGGTGCTATCCTGAGGAGCCCCCCCCTGTGCCTGCCTGCATCATTGAAGAGACCCCCGGGTCTCCCCATTATTTCCTATACAAAACCAGACGCCTGTTTGCACTCTGCACCCGGCCGCCCCTGTGCCGCTGAGGTTGTACTTTGTGCCTGCTTGTGGCACCCCCCCCCCCCCCCTCCAGTGCCCTACAAAACCCCCTGGTCTGCCCCCAGAGGACACGGGTACTTACCTGCTGGTAGACTGGAACCGGGGCACCCCTGTTCTCCATTGAAGCCTAGGTGTTTTGGGCACCTCTTTGACCTCTGCACCTGACCGGCCCTGAGCTGCTGGTGTGGTAACTTTGGGGTTGCCTTGAACCCCCAACGGTGGGCTACCTTGGACCCAACTTTGAGACTTGTAAGTGTTTTTCTTACCTGTGAACTTAACCTTTACTTACCTCCCCCAGGAATTGTTGATTTTTGCACTGTGTCCACTTTTAAAATAGCTTATTGCCATTTTTGCCAAGACTGTACATGATATTGTGATTATTCAAAGTTCCTAGAGTTCCTAAGTGAAATACCTTGCATTTAAAGAATTACTTGTAAATCTTGAACCTGTGGTTCTTAAAATAAACTAAAAAAATATATTTTTCTGATGATTTTGTTCCGTAAATGTAATACATTAAAGCTCTTTTAATAGCTAATGTATGGAGTGCTCTCTCTGCTACTGAGTCCGGCTGTGGGAAGAAGACTGGAAGTTCCACTGTTTGATTTAAATGAAACGGCGAGATGACTTTAGGTAGGAATTTTGGGTTTGTGCGAAGTACAACCTTATGTTTGTGTACTTGTATAAAGGGTTGTTCAGTAGTGAATGCTTGTATTTCACTAACTCTTTGTAATGAAGTGATTGCCACTAGGAATGCTACTTTCCAAGTTAGAAATTGAATTTGACAGGAATGCATGGGTTCAAACGGTGGACCCATGAGTCATGTGAGTACAATATTAAGATTCCATGAAGGTACTGGTGGTGTTCTTGGAGGTATGATACGTTTTAGACCCTCCATGAAGGCTTTGATGACAGACACTCTAAATAGAGATTTGTTTTGTATATTTTGCAAATAAGCTGAAATAGCTGTGAGATGTATTTTAATGGATGAAAAAGCTAAATTTGCTTTTTGTAGATTGATTAAATAACCCACAGTGTCCTGTATGGTTGCGGCAAGGGGTGTTGTGTTTGGATTGGCAGTAAAAAACAAATCTCTTCCATTTGTTTGCATAACACTGCCTGGTGGTGGGTTTTCTTGCTTGTTTAAACACTTCCATACATTCTGGTGGAAGATGTAGATATCCAAACTCTAAGATTTCAGGAGCCAGATTGCTAGATTAAGTATTGCTGGATTGAGGTGCCTGATTTGTTGTTTGTTTTGTGTCAACAGGTCCGGCCTGTTTGGTAGTTTGATGTGTGGTACTAGTGACAGGTCTAACAATGTTGTGTACCATGGTTGACGTGCCCACGTTGGTGCTATGAGTTTGTTTTGACGCAGTTTGTTGACCAGAAATGGAATGAGCAGGAGAAGGAAAAGCGTAAGCAAATATCTCTGACCAGTTGATCCATAGAGCATTGCCCTTGGATCAAGGGTGTGGTTACCTGGACGCGAAGTTTTGGCATTTTGCATTGTGGTGGGTGACAAACAGATCTGTCTGGTGTTCCCCACTAGCGAAAGTACTTGTGAAGCACTTGGGGGTGAATTTCCGATTTGTGTGTTTGCTGATGATCTCGGCTGAGGCCGTCTGCTAATTGATTGTGAATCCCTGGAATATATTGAGCTACAGGGTGAATGTTGTTGTGAATTGCCCAATGCCACATTTTTTGTGCTAGATGGCAAAGTTGTGATGTGTGTTCCTCCTTGTTTGTTTAAGTAGTACATTGTTGTCATATTGTCTGTTTTGATGAGAATGTGTTTGTGAACAAGAAGAGGTTGAAAAACTTTTAGTGCTAGGAATACTGCTAGAAGTTCTAAGTGATTTATGTGAAGTTGTTTTTGTTTGGTGTCCCATTGTCCCTGAGTGTTGTGATTGTTGAGATGTGCTCCCCATCCACTCATTGATGCATCTATTGTAAGAATGGCGTGAGGCACAGGGTCTTGAAATGGCCGCCCTTTGTTTAAATTTGTGGAATTCCACCACTGAAGCGAGATGTGTGTTTGGCGGTCTATCAACACTAGATCTTGAAGATGACCATGTGCATGTGACCATTGTTTTGCAAGGCACTGTTGTAAGGGCCACATGTTTAATCTTGCGTTTGGGACGATGGCGATGCATGATGCCATCATGCCCAACAGTTTCATGACACATTTGACAGTGTACTGTTGGTGTGGCTGGATTTTTGGCAATATGCTGTGGAACGATTGTACTCTTTGTGGACTTGGGCTTGCAAGTGCTCTTTGGGTGTTTAATGTGGCTCCTAAATACTGCTGAATTTGCGCTGGTTGTAGGTGTGATTTTTGGTAGTTTTTAAGAACCCTAGTGTGTGTAGGGTGTTTTATTACATAACGTGTATGATGTTGGCACTGTGTTTGAGTGTTGGCTTTTATTAGCTAGTCGTCGAGATATGGAGACATGTATATGTTGTCTCCTTATGTATGCTGTGACTACGGCAAGGCATTTTGTAAATATTCTGGGAGCTGTTGTTATCCCGAAAGGTAACACTTTGAACTGGTAATGTTTTCCTTGTATTACAAATCTGAGATATTTTCTGTGAGCTGGATGGATGGGTATGTGAAAATACACATCTTTTCGATCCAGTGTTGCCATAAAATCTTGCTGTTGTAACAGTGGGACTACATACTGTAGTGTTACCATGTGAAAGTGTTCTGATTGGATGTAGAGATTGAGAGTTCTGAGATCTAGTATTGGTCTCAATGTTTTGTCCTTTTTGGGAATGAGGAAATACAGGGAGTAAACCCCTGTTCCTTTCTGATGATGTGGCACAAGTTATATGGCTTGTTTGAGTAATAGTGCCTGTACCTCCGTTTGCAACATTAAAATGTGTTGAGATGGGAGTTTGTGTGTTTTTGGGGGAATATCTGGAGGAGTTTGTGTGAACTCTATGCAGTAACCATGTTGGATAATGGATAATAACACCCAATTGTCTGTTGTGATGGTTAACCAGTGGGTGTGGAACTTTTGTAGTCTTCCTCCAACAGGGGAAGTGTGATGAGGGAAGATGTGGATGAAGTCACTGTTTGGTATGAGTGGGTTGCTTTGAGGGCTGGTATTTTCCTCTAGATCTGGGAAATTGTCCTCTGTAGTTTCCCCAAAACCCTCCTCTCTGGTATTGGGTCTGGTAAGAGGGTTTGACTTGGGAGGTAGATGGCTCAGATGGTTGGGGTCTAAAGCCTCCCCTATATTGCGGCTTCGAAAAGAGCCTCTGTATTGGGTTGAATAAAGCACCCCCATAGCTTTGGCAGTGTCGGCGTCTTTTTTCATTTTGTCAATGGCTGTATCAACCTGTGTGCCGAATAGTTGTTGCTCGTTAAAAGGACAGCCTCCTGAATTTCAGGTTTAAAGCCTGACGATCTAAGCCATGCATGTCGCCTATTGGTGACAGCCTTATTAATAGTTCTTGCGGCTGTGTCTGCGGAGTCTAACGCTGACCTAATCTGGTTGTTTGTGATTGCTTGTCCCTCCTCTACTATATGCTGGGCTCTTCTGTTGGTCCTTGGGGAGATGCTGGATAATGTCTTTCATCTCATCCCAATGGGCCCTGTCATATTTGGCCATTAGAACCTGGGAATTGGCTATACACCATCGATTAGCTGCCTGTGATGCCACCCTTTTACCCGCAGCATCAAATTTCTTACTTTCTTTATCTGGAGGGGGTGCGTCCCCAGAGGACTGGGAGTTAGCCCTCTTCCTTGCTGTGCTGACCACTACGGAATCTGGGGGTAGCTGTTGGGTAGTGAAAATTGGGTCTGAAGGTGGTGGCTTATATTTCTTTTCTACCCTTGGAGTAATAGCTCTTGCTTTAACTGGTTTCTGGAAGATTTGATGTGCATGTTTTAACATGCCAGGAAGCATGGGTAGACTCTGGTAGGTGGCGTGAGTTGAGGACAATGTGTTAAATAAGAAGTCATCCTCAAGAGGCTCTGTGTGCATGGCTACATTGTGAAATGCTGCTGCCCTGGCTAGAACCTATGTATATGAGGTGCTATCCTCTGGTGGTGATGGCTTTGATGGATAGCACTCTGGACTATTGCCTGAAACGGGATCATCATAAAGGTCCCATGGATCAGTGTCATCTTGGTGTGACTGTACAGAGTGTGAGGGAGACTGTGCAGTGGGGGTAGCAGGCGGGAAGACAGGTAAGGAGAATGAGGAGGTGACTGGTGAGGTGAAAACTGAGGAGGAGGAGTTTTTTGTCTTGGTTTTGGCACTTTAGCCGGTGGCTGATCAGTGTCCAAATGTCCATGAAAGGCCAGTTTCCTCTTTGTTCTTAAAGGAGGTGCAGTGAGGATTTTAGCCAGTGTCTTTATGAATTTGTATTCTGGCCTGTTTCTCGTCAAAATCCTCCATTTGTGTCAGTTCTTCTGCAAATTTATGGCTTTCTTTTAATTGCTTTGAAAGTCCATGCTCCTCTGTGTATGTGTGCTTTTTCGGCTCCGAAGCTGGCTTCTTCGGGATTGAAAGGCCTGAAGTACTTGTTGGCCTCAGCTCCGAGAGTGAATTTCGGGGCTTCGACTCGATGGGTCAGTGCTTTATAATTTCGGAGCCTGTGCCTCGGCTCGAGTCCGAAGGCTTTGTTGTTGGTGTGGCCTGTCTCGGTGCCGAAGATGTTGCTTGGTCATCGGTAGTTTTTTACGGGTGGAGCCATGGCCTTCTGGCAGTGGCGTCTCCGAGGCCTTGTATTTGGGCTTGGATTGGGTTAGGGCAAGCATACTCACGTGCTGGCCTGCTGTTATCGGTCAGTCGAGGTCGGACTCGTGCTCGGAATCGGACCCTCGAACGGAGACGGCAGTGTGGATTATCTCCTCCTCTTCTGCGTCGAGGCGTTCGGTGCTTCTGGTCACCATCTCTAACCTTTGCGCTCTTCGGTCTCTTAGAGTCTTTTTCGAGCAGAAGGATCTGCAGGCCTCGCAAGTATCCTCTTGGTGATTTGGAGATAGACACAGGTTACAAACTAGATGTTGGTCCGTTTAAGGATACTTGGCGTGGCACTGAGGGCAGAATCTAAACTGGGTCCGGTTCATGAGGCTTCGATGAGACTTTTGGTCCGGCCGACCAGGCCCAAGTTGGGCACGGGTGCCCCAAAGGGCAAGTAGAGATCTGTATCCGCCGGTACCGAGGTGTCGATGATAGATGGTACTCGATCGAAAACAACACCAACAAATTTAGAGAGTTTATAATATTTTTCCGACTCGAACAACCGGAGTGAAAAGAAACACGTCCAAACCCGATGGCGGAAAGAAAACAATCTAAGATGGAGTCGATGCCCATGCGCAATGGAGCCGAAAAGGAGGAGTCACTCGGTCCATGACTCGAAAAGACTTCTTAGAAGAAAAACAACTTGTAACACTCTGAGCCCAACACTAGCTAGCAGGACCTGTGCATAGCGTGTCTATCTGCAGCTACACATACACACTGCAGACTGTATCATGATTGGTATTTGCTTGTCATGGTTGCTCATACTACAGTGTTCTTGGGAAATGTAGTAACCTTTTTCTTTATACTTTGAAGCTGCTGTTATAATAAAAAGTGAAGAAATAAATGCATAATTCTTTCCTTCTCGTTAGCTAGGAAATTTTTCATTCTATATCAGAACCGGAGGTGAGGATTATGCTTTTCTTTCTCCTTAATCTTTCCAGCAGCCATGTTAAATTCATAACAGATAGCAATTATGCTAGAAACACTTTATAATAGTCCTTTGTCCTTCTCATGCCCCGTCTTTCTTCACTGCTCTAGCAGCTGCAGATACGTGCTCCCAGTTTCACTTAGTTGGAACTGGGTCTTTCAGCTCAATCTTGATGTGTGCCAATTGTGTTCTTTTCTGCTGTTCTTTACTTGGTTTCTATTCTCGGGCTGCGGGAACGCTTTGGTGCTCATTACGTGGACAGGTATGTCTTGACTGACTCAACAGAGCCACGTGAACAGATCAGTCCTCCAATGGCATGAGGGCGCTTGTGCACCTTTAAAGAGCTCCATCAGAGTGACACATACATTCTACGAGGCCGGTGCACAATTTGTCCACAGGATTTCATTCCTAGCATCACATCAATGCAGCAACAACAGAGCCTTGATCTCGGTACCCCACATTGTCCTGGAGTCCGATACCCTAGCACAGGGGTCTGCATTACACTTTGCTGAATCCAAATGCCATGTCCTATGCTGAGGTCTTTAAAATAATATAACTGGTGGGCACTAACCTGGGTGCAGTACCCTTAGAATCTACAGGGTGTGTTGAGTGTCCTTGGACTCAAGCCCAATCATAGCCTTTTGGACTTTGCAAAACTCAATGATTGCCCAGCATACTTGATTGTGCTCTCAATTAGCAAGGGTCTCAGGAGTCAATATGGAGATATACCTGCAGTGTCCCCCTTGGGATGAGGACTTTGAGATGTTGGATACTTCTATTTACACAGCGGTGTCCTATGTAGTTGCCCCCCTGG